>NC_135235.1:92237708-93487708 GCF_051348905.1 Ranitomeya variabilis
TTCGCCTTTCTATGTGTTTCCCTGCTGCTATAACCCGACCAGGGTAACTCTTAAAGGGATCCCTTTGTTTACCCGGGATCCCTTCCTCTGCTTTTGCTTTTGTTTCCTGTTTTATCATTGTTGAAAGAACTGCTGGATCATGAACACTGCATGATTACAAACTCATTGTAAATAGTTTGCACCTTCTTAAAGGTGCCCTCTACTGGTTTTACAAAAGAAAGGACTCTTTGCGAAGAAATTGTTCCTGGAAACAGCACCGGAGTCCTTACTGCATACGGACTTGCAGCTTGAGAAGTTGCACTACCTCCTAGAGACTTGGTCCCTTCTTAAAGGGGACGTTCATCGATAGCACTTAGAGAATGATGATGCTTTAAAAGAAGAAGTAATAATGCTGACATGTAACAGTTATATGTAGTTAGCTAGTTAATTGTAAGGAATGTTTAATAATGTGTTAGAGAATGAGGACAGGAAGTGAACCCGTACGGGGTTAGAGGGTAGGTCCTCCTAGGAGCCATACTGAGATGGCTCAGTGATCTTGAACTAAGAGATGGATGATACGTTCTATACTGTGTATAGTAGCAGAAAGGCAGTAGGCCTGGGCGGAAAGGGGCGGTCCTGCAACAGAACGAGAGGCAGTAGGCCTGGGCAGATAGACAGGCGGTCCTGCAGATGTAAGGATGGAAAATGAAGGAAAAGTTGATTAGCCTTATAGTGTTTTATAAGAAGGTCTTTAGTGGATTCAGTGTGTACGTCCTTAAAGGCAATGTTAAATTATTGTTCAAGAATTTGCACTTAGTAGAATACCCAGTTGGGTAAGAAAAAATATTTATAGTATGTTATTTAAAGTAATTAACCATGTTTGTAACGTTCAAGTGTCCTTACCTCCCATAAAGGGAAGCTCTGTTCCAATTTGCTTATTGTTACTGTATTTCAAAATTGTATGTCTTTTTGCTGACATGTATTGTTGTTTTCTTCCCAGTCCAGGAGTACTGGATTTAACCGGGGGGGGAGTGCAGCGCCCCAGAGTCCTGGTTGTTGCAGTACTGATGCTCCGCTGCTAAGGGGGGCTATGGTACGTCTGATGGCACTGAAGGAGTTCACCTGACCAGGTATCACAGACACCAATACACTTCACAGTCTGGCCTCCAGGGGGAGCTAAGGGCGCTATGTATTAGGCCACTCCTCACAGTCTGGTAAAACTGGGGGTTGGATAGGAAGTTAGTTAGAAAGCTGACTGGGTTGGAACCAGGCAACATCCTGTGACAGAGGGTGTTGCAGGCGAAGATTCAGGGGGGTCCCTGTCAGGGGTGGGATCCTGACAGAGGCCTAGCGAACAGAGAGAACGTTACGGGACCGCACCTGCACCTGATCGCGGCGGTACCCTAAGAAAGGACAAGAAGCGAGGTTTATTGTGCTGAGTGAGAAACGAGATCAACGCAACAAGGAGAAACACCAGTAGGAGTCGTGCTGTAAGACGAGGCGACATCCTACTGAGGCGTGCAGCCGGTGGCCGGAACGCCGAAGAAGTATAGAGCTCCAGGCCTAACTTCAAACCTACGGCAGGACAGTCAGTTATACGCGGGCTGTCTCATCCAAATCACCTAAGAAGACATAGGGGGCAACAACAGGAGAGGGGCGACACTAGGGTCCAGGAAGAGCTCCGAGCCTACCCGTCATACGGGTGCATCCTAGCCATATCATCTGGGGGACGAAGAAGAACATCATAATCGAGTTGTGAGGGAACTTCAGAAACAGACACAACAGTTGTGGGGACTATCCCGTAAGCACAGCAGGGGAGGACCACAACACACAAGCGCTAGAAGGTAGGCACAGATTTCCACCTGCAAAGGGAACTCTGGAGGTGCCATCGGACCGGCCGGACTTACGCAGCCCGGTTAACCGTATTCCGGACTGAGGATCCTGAAGCCTTCAGTAAAGAGGTAAAGAGACTGCAACCTGGTGTGCTTGTTATTTACTGCGACCTGCACCACAACATCACCACCATCCACATCCTTCATTGGACGCCCCTCAGCAGGGTCACGGACCGGGCCTAGCCACCATGACAACCCCAGAGCAGAGACTCAGAGGCCCGGTACCGGGTACCCCTCGGCCCTGCGGCAGTGGGGGGCGCTACACTATTAGTGCTTTTAGCTTAATGTGTGTCCTCAGACGCACATTTGGCTGAAATGTATTACGGTGCAGAGAGCCGCCGTCCCTGGCCCACAATAGATATGGAGGTATTCGGCCAATCAGAGGCTGGAAGCTGATGTCGGTGTGTGTGCATCGAGGCCAGAGCCTGGCTTCGACTATGGACCAAGAAGAGTTCTCTGCTCACTGCAGGAGCTGACACAGGTAAGAAGAATAGTTTTTTTAAAAAAATGTATTGTTGAAGAATGCCGGAGAAGGGGACATTATTACAGAATAGAGGACATTATTACAGGATGGGGGACCGGATGGGTGACATTTTTATAGGGTAGGAGACTTTATTACAGGACGGGGAACATTACTACAGGATGGGGACATTATTACAGGATAGGGGCCAGGAGTGGAGATATTACCGTAATACAAGATGGAGGACATTACTACAAGGACCCATCCTTCTGACCAACATGCAGGTGAGGGCCTATAGGACTCTAATTACGCCACCGGCAGGTCCCTCTCTTTCTACTATCCACTGAATCATTGTTCAAACATATTGAACATATTAGTCTTCTTGTTTTTCTCTTCATAGAACCAGTTAGACTTTAGTACATTTCCTGAACTAAAAATGGTGGCACAAAGTTAAGTAAAATATTAAAGCCAACAAATGATATAACTTATGTTGTTTTCTGTGTAACTATTTTGGACTAGCCTACAACCTATCCCTTTTTAATGTGTAATCTATGTTTAATGTAATCATACAACTGAAGATTTACAGTAAGTGATAAATGTACTTGTCAGATATTGTTCCTTTGCACTTATTAGATCATATTTTACTACAGAACATGATTAACTACAAAACTTTACAGACAAATGTTGGTGGCTCTGGGTTTCTGTGGCTTCCAGTTCTACACTGTTATAGCAGATAATAGTGGACAGAGATCCTGTTTTTGCTTTTCTTGTGTGGCCTTTACTCAGGCCACATAACTTGTTCCTGGTTAAGGTTTCTACTGTTGTAAATGTTGTCAGCCTTTGTTTGTGAGTGTTCTCATACTGTTGTCAGGTGTGAGTCATTTAGTTAATTTTTCTTAGTTATTTTTTTTCCCATGTAAAAAAATAAAGAATACATCAATATAAATAGTAAAAATAATTGTCTTGTAATACATCATCCTGCAAAACTCGGACTGGCAATAATGGCCAAGACAGTTTTGGCCTTCAAGGCAGGGGTTACAGTGAGGAAAAAAGTATTTAGCCAGCCACCAATTGTGCAAGTTCTCCAAATTAAAAAGAGGAGAGAGGCCTGTATTTGACATCATAGGTAGACCACAACTATGAGAGTCAAAATGAGAAAACAAATACAGAAAATCACCTTGTCTGATTTGGCAAGATTTATTTTGCAAAATATGGTGGAAAATAAGTATTTGGTCATTAACAAAGGTTCATCTCAATATTTTGTTATACAGTTCTGGCAAAAATTAAGAGACCACTACAAAATGTTCAGTTTGTCTGATTTTTCTCTTTATAGGTATATTTTTGAATAAAATGTAAATTGTTAATTTATTCTATAAACTTCTGACAACATGTCTCCGAATTTCCAAGCAATAAATTTTGTATTTTTTTCTGAAAAGGACGAGGAGTAGAACTCTAGTGCCACCTATTGGAAGTAGCAATCCTAACAGTCAATGTCGTCCCTTTAACGAGCCTTGTCACATGACTTAGGATAATAGCCTAACCAGAATCTCAATTTGCAGACACTGTGTTTCGGGGTACTGCCCCTCGTCAGTGCTAAGTGTGAGATCTGGTTTGGCTGATTGAGAGGTGTCTGACCGGGATCCAAGAAGTATCATTTCTCCTTGCGGAGAGTGACATGATAAGCATGTCGAGGTGAGGAGACTTAAAGCTGCAAGTCTCCTCAGCTCGACATGCTTATCATGTCACTCTCCGCAAGGAGAAACAATACTTCTTGGATCCCGGTCAGACGCCTCTCAAACAGCCAAACCAGATCTCCACTTTGCACTGACGAGGGGCAGTACCCCGAAACACAGTGTCTGCAAATTGAGATTCTGGTTTGGCTATTATCCTAAGTCATGTGACAAGGCTCGTTAAAGGGACGACATTGACTGTTAGGATTGCTACTTCCAATAGGTGGCACTAGAGTTCTAGTCCTCTTCCTCTCTGAAGAGACAATTTGCATATTTCCCAGAGAAGCATTGGGGCGTTAAGTCTCCTCACCTCGACATGCTTATCATGTCACTCTCCGCAAGGAGAAACGATACTTCTTGGATCCCGTTTCTGAAAAGGAGAAATGGTCAAAATTAAAAATAACCACTGCTTTCAGACCTCAAATAATGCAAATAAAACAAGTTTGTAATCATTTAGAAACAACAATACTAATGTTTTAACTCAGGAAGAGTTCAGAAATCAATATTTTGTGGAATAACTATGATTTTTAATCACAGCTGGCATGCGTCTTGGCATGCTTTCCACCAGTCTTTCACACTGCTTCTGGCGCAAAAATGTAAGCAGTTCTTCTTTGTTTGATGGCTCGTGGCTATCCATCATCCTCTTGTTTACATTCCACAGGCTTTCAATGGGGTTCAGGTCTGGAGATTGGGCTGCCCATGACAGGGTTTTGATGTGGTGGTCTCTTAATTTTTGCCAGAATTGTATATCCTTTGTTGGCAATGACAGAGGTCAGACGTTTTCTGTAAGTCTTCACAAGGTTGGCACACACTGTTGGTGGTATGTTGGCCCATTCCTCCATGCAGATCTCTAGAGCAGTGATGTTTTAGGCCTGTCGCTGGGCAACATGGACTTTCAACTCCCTCCAAAGGTTTCCTAAGGGGTTGAGATCTGGAGACTGGCTAGGTCACTCCAGGACCTTCATATGCTTCTTACAAAGCCACTCCTTCATTGCCCTGGTGGTGTGCTTGGGATCATTGTCATGCTGAAAGACCCATCCACATTTCATCTTCAATGCCCTTGCTGATGGAAGGAGGTTTGCACTCAAAATCTCACAATACATAGCCCCATTCATTCTTTCATGTACCCGGATCAGTTGTCCTGGTCCCTTTGCAGAGAAACAGACCCAAAGCATGATGTTGCCACCCCCATGTTTCACAGTAGGTATGGTGTCCTTTGGATGCAACTCAGCATTCTGTCTCCTCCAAACACGAGTTTTGTTTCTTCCAAACAGATCTACTTTGGTTTCATCAGACCATATGACATTCTCCCAATACTCTTCGGGATAATCCAAATGCTCTCTAGCAAACTTCAGATGGGCCCTGTCATGTACTGGCTTAAGCAGGGGGACACGTCTGGCACTGCAGGATTTGATTCCCTGGTGGCGTAGTGTATTACTGATGGTAGCCTTTGTTACGGTGGTCCCAGCTCTATACAGGTCATTTACTAGGTCCCCCTGTGTGGTTCTGGGATTTTTGCTCACTGTTCTTGTGATCATTTTGACCCCATGGGGTGAGATCTTGCGTGTAGTCCCAGATCGAGGGAGATTATCAGTGGTCTTGTGAGTCTTCCATTTTCTTATTATTGCTCCCACAGTTGATTTCATCACATCAAGCTGCTTGCCTATAGCAGATTCAGTCTTTCCAGCCTGGTGCAGGGCTACAATTTTGTTTCTGATGTTCTTTGACAGCTCTTTGGTCTTCACCACAGTGGAGTTTGGAGTGTGACTGTTTGAGGTTGTGGACAGATGTCTTTTATACTGATAACAAGTTCAAACAGGTGCCATTACTACAGGCAATGCGTGGAGGACAGAGGAGCCTCTTAAAGAAGAAGTTACAGGTCTGTGAGCCAGAAATCTTGCATGTTTTTAGGTGACCAAATACTTACTGTATTTTTCACCATATTTTGCAAAATAAATCTGGCTAAATCAGACAAAGTGATTTTCTGTATTTGTTTTCTCATTTTGACTCTCATAATTGTGGTCTACCTATGATGTCAATTACAGGCCTCTCTCATCTTTTTAAGTGGGAGAACTTGCACAATTGGTGGCTGACTAAATACTTCTTCCCCACTGTAACTTTGACATTAATTTTTTTTTTTACATGTTATTGGTTACTTTTATTCAATAAAATTACACTAACATTTATTTGGCAATCTTAATACCTTCATTGGTTTTCAGTCCCTCAGGATATGCAGCCTGGTCAAAGTTTCAGATTTTTGTACCACAGTAGTGGCCCTAACAGTAATACAGGCTGAATGTTAAATTTGATAGTGAATTTTTAGTAAGTAATATATAATTACTGCTTCTATTTGATACACTGCCGATTTTGCAAGTTTTTCCACCTACAAAGAATTGAGAGGTCTGTAATTGTTATCGTACGTACACTTCACCTGTGAGAGACAGAACTTAAAAAAAATTCAGAAAATCACATTGTATGATTTTTAAATAATGAAATTGTATGTTATTGCATGAAATAAGTAATGTATCACCTACCAACCAGCAAGAATTCTGGCACTTACAGACCTGTTAGCTTTTCTTTAGGACGTCCTCCTACTTTATACTCATTACCTGTATTAATTGCACCTGTTTGAGCTTGTTACCTGTATAAAAGACACCTGTCCACACACTCAATAAATCACACTCCAACCACGGCCAAGGCCAAAGAGCTGTCTAAGGACACCAGGGACAAAATTGTAGACCTGCACAAGGCTGGGATGAGTTACAGGACAATAGGCAAGCAGGTTGGTGAGAAGGCTAAGGGGTGATCTTATGTTAATGTATAAATATATGAGGGGACAGTACAAAGACCTTTCTGATGATCTTTTTAATCATAGACCTGAGACAGGGACAAGGGGGCATTGTCTACGTCTGGAGGAAAGAAGGTTTAAGCATAATAACAGACGCGGATTCTTTACTGTAAGAGCAGTGAGACTATGGAACTCTCTGCCGTATGATGTTGTAATGAGTGATTCATTACTTAAATTTAAGAGGGGACTGGATACCTTTCTGGAAAAGTATAATGTTACAGGGTATATACACTAGATTCCTTGATAGGGCGTTGATCCAGGGAACTAGTCTGATTGCTGTATGTGGAGTCGGGAAGGAAGTTTTTTCCCCAAGGTGGAGCTTACTGTTTGCCACATGGGTTTTTTTTGCCTTCCTCTGAATCAACATGTTAGGGCATGTTAGGTTAGGCTATGGGTTGAACTAGATGGACTTAAAGTCTTCCTTCAACCTTAATAAGTATGTAACTATGTAACTATGTAACTGCTGGCATGATTATTAGAAAATGGGGGAAAAACAACATGACTGTCTGGGGCTCCATGCAAGATCTCGCCTTGTGGTTTAAGGATGATTCTGATAAAGGTCAGGAATTAGCCCAGAACTACATTGGAAGACCTGGACCTCAAGAGAGCTGGGATCACAGTCTCAAACATTGCCGTTAGTAACACACTAGACCGTCATGGGTTAAAATCCTGCAGGGCACGCAAGGTCCCCTGCTCATGACAGCATATGTACACATACATATGTTCACCAATAACGATCTACATGATGAGCGTCCCAACTGTGAAGCATAGTTAGGGAAACATCATACTTTGAGGATGCTTTTCTGCAAAGGGGACAGAACGATTGCACCGTACTGAACGGAGGATGGATGGGGTAATGTATCGCAAGATTTTGGCCAACAACCTACTTCCCTCAGTGAGAACATTGAAGATGGGTCATGGCTGGGTCTTCCAGCATGACAATTACCCGGAACACTCAGCCAGATCAACCAAGGAGTGACTCCGTAAGAAGCATTTCAAGGTTCTGGAGTTGCCTAGCCAGTATCCAGACATGAACCCAATAGAAAATCTTTGGAGGGAGCTGAAACTCAATGTTGCCCAGTGACAGCCTCGAAACCTGAAAGATCTGGAGAAGATCTGTATGGAGGAGTGGGCCATAATCACTGCTACAGTGTGTGCAAATGTGGTCAAGAACTACAGGAAACGTCTGACCTCTGTAATTGCAAACAAAGGTTTCTGTACCAAATATTAAGTTCTGTTTTTCTATTGTATCAAATACTTATTTCATGCAATGAAATGCAAATTAATTATGTAAAAATCATACAACGTGATTTTCAGGTTTTTTTTTAAGATTCTGACTCTCACAGCTGAAGTATACCATTCTTTGTAGGGAAAACTTGCAAAGATACTTATTTTCCCCACTGTAGGGGCTGTCCATTACCCATGGTGATGCTAACAAAAAAAACACATACTCACCGGTTATCCACTGCTCCTCCCAACTGCTGTTGATGCCCTTCATTGGAAGGAAGAGATAAGTTTATTGTATTTAAAGAAGCCTGTAAGTTATATTTCAGGGTTCCCCTTGTTCTTCAGGGATTGAGGAACAGTGTGTGGGGATTATAGTCTCCCTTCTCAAGGGTGATCCCCAATCCTAGGCCTTCTCCCTGCCAACCGATTCATCATCTTTGTGGTCGGTGGATGAGTTTTTTGCGACATTGGCGCTGGTGTATGGGGATGCTGATGGCGTCTCCCTGACGGAGTCTCATCTCCGTAAGATCAAGCAAGGGGGCTGGCGGCTGAGGAGTACTGTTCGGAGTTTCAGAGATGGGCCACTGACACGCAGTGGAATGACCCTGCACTTAAGAGCCATTTTTGTCAGGGTCTATCAGCTAGGCTTTAGGATGCTACTCCTAGGTCATTGGATGCCACATGGCCCTTTCTATCTGGGTGGATAGATGCCTCAGGGAGAGATAAACACTGAATCTACCCCCTGTGGTTCTTTCTTGGAAAGAGGACACACTGGTGCAGACGGATGAACCTATGCAGGTGGGAGGAGTATCTTGTCAGACTAGGTTACCTGCGGTTCGCTGTGGGATGGGGGCATGTTTTTTCTGTGGTCTGACTGATCATTACATCAATGTCTGCCTGGCTCGCACCAAAGTATGTACACCATCTCAAAAGCCATGTCCCCCTGATCGTGTGGAGGGAGGCAACAAGGGTGTGTATATTTCCTCCATCTTTTCATCTCAGTGTACCATTCCTGCTGAAGTGCTGGTTGGCGGGGTTATTGAGACTATACTGGTGCTTGTGGATAGTGGAGCTGGAGTCAATTTGGTGGATTCTCGCTTTGTTCAGACCCATGGTCTGATGGGTAGGACACTAGCGAGACCCATTAGTGTTCAGGCAATTGACTCTGTGCCTCTCAGCTAGGGGACGGTGACCCAAGTCATAGATAATATTAACCTGCGTATATGGACTCTTCATGAGGAGTCCCTGTCGTGCTATGTCTTGGAGGGTATGCCAACTCCCATTGTCCTAGGCCTCCCCTGGCTGAAGAAACACAACTCAGTCATAAATTGGCGGTCCAGGGAAGTAGTCAGTTGGGACCAGTCTTGTAAGGACTCTTGCCTGGGAGCTACTGTCTTTGCCGTCCTTCTACAACCTACCCCTTCTTCTCCAGTGGACGCAGCTAAGGTGCTACCAGGTAGTAGGAGCAGGATTCAACCCTCACGAGAAAACCCCGAGTCTCCGAGTCCTCTTAGGAGGAGGGGTCAGGGGAGGGTGGTGGTTCCCTCTGTATGTAGTGAGAGTATGAGCTTTGTGACACAGGGGGACTCCTCTGTTGTCGGTTCCTCAAAGAGTTCACTGTCATGATTCTCAATGGCGAGAGAACATAGCCCAGCATATATAAGAACTAGCTCTTGGAGGATGGAATCTAAACTGACCATGAACTAAACCTGCCGCACAATTAACAGTGGCCGGGTAGCGTGCCTACGTTTTATCCCTAGACGCCCAGCGCCAGCCGGAGGACTAACTAATCCTAGCAAAGGAAAATACAGTCCTGGCTCACCTCTAGAGAAATTTCCCCAAAAGGCAGACAGAGGCCCCCACATATATTGGCGGTGATTTTAGATGAAATGACAAATGTAGTATGAAAATAGGTTTAGCAAAATCGAGGTCCGCTTACTAGATAGCAGGAAGACAGAAAGGGCACTTTCATGGTCAGCTGAAAACCCTATCAAAACACCATCCAGAAATTACTTTAAGACTCTAGTATTAACTCATAACACCAGAGTGGCAATTTCAGATCACAAGAGCTTTCCAGACACAGTAACGAAACAGCAGCTGTGAACTGGAACAAAATGCAAAAACAAACAAGGACGAAAGTCCAACTTAGCTGGGAGTTGTCTAGTAGCAGGAACATGCAAAGAAAGGCTTCTGATTACATTGATGACCGGCATGAAACTGACAGAGGAGCAAGGTTATATAGAGACTCCCACATCCTGATGGGAACAGGTGAACAGAGAGGATGATGCACACAAGTTCAATTCCACCAGTGGCCACCGGGGGAGCCCAGAATCCAATTTCACAACAGTACCCCCCCCTCAAGGAGGGGGCACCGAACCCTCACCAGAACCACCAGGGCGATCAGGATGAGCCCTATGAAAGGCACGGACAAGATCGGAGGCATGAACATCAGAGGCAGTCACCCAAGAATTATCCTCCTGACCGTATCCCTTCCATTTGACCAGATACTGGAGTTTCCGTCTGGAAACACGGGAGTCTAAGATCTTTTCCACAACGTACTCCAACTCACCCTCAACCAACACCGGAGCAGGAGGCTCAACGGAAGGCACAACCGGTACCTCATACCTGCGCAATAATGACCGATGAAAAACATTATGAATAGAAAAAGATGCAGGGAGGTCCAAACGGAAGGACACAGGGTTAAGAATCTCCAATATCTTGTACGGGCCGATGAGCCGAGGCTTAAACTTAGGAGAAGAAACCCTCATAGGGACAAAACGAGAAGACAACCACACCAAGTCCCCAACACAAAGCCGAGGACCAACACGACGACGGCGGTTGGCAAAAAGCTGAGTCTTCTCCTGGGACAACTTTAAATTGTCCACTACCTGCCCCCAAATCTGATGCAACCTCTCCACCACAGCATCCACTCCAGGACAATCCGAAGATTCCACCTGACCGGAGGAAAATCGAGGATGAAACCCCGAATTACAGAAAAACGGGGACACCAAGGTGGCAGAGCTGGCCCGATTATTGAGGGCGAACTCCGCCAATGGCAAAAAAGCAACCCAATCATCCTGATCCGCAGACACAAAACACCTCAAATATGTCTCCAAGGTCTGATTAGTCCGCTCGGTCTGGCCATTAGTCTGAGGATGGAAAGCAGACGAAAAAGACAAATCTATGCCCATCCTAGCACAGAATGCCCGCCAAAATCTAGACACGAATTGGGTCCCTCTGTCAGAAACGATATTCTCCGGAATACCATGCAAACGAACAACATTTTGAAAAAACAGAGGAACCAACTCGGAAGAAGAAGGCAACTTAGGCAAGGGAACCAAATGGACCATCTTAGAGAAACGGTCACACACCACCCAGATGACAGACATCTTCTGAGAAACAGGCAGATCCGAAATAAAATCCATCGAGATGTGCGTCCAAGGCCTCTTCGGAATAGGCAAGGGCAACAACAATCCACTAGCCCGAGAACAACAAGGCTTGGCCCGAGCACAAACGTCACAAGACTGCACAAAGCCTCGCACATCTCGTGACAGGGAAGGCCACCAGAAGGACCTTGCCACCAAATCCCTGGTACCAAAGATTCCAGGATGACCTGCCAACGCAGAAGAATGAACCTCAGAGATGACTCTACTGGTCCAATCATCAGGAACAAACAGTCTACCAGGTGGGCAACGATCCGGTCTATTCGCCTGAAACTCCTGCAAGGCCCGCCGCAGGTCTGGAGAAACGGCAGACAATATCACTCCATCCTTAAGGATACCTGTGGGCTCAGAATTACCAGGGGAGTCAGGCTCAAAACTCCTAGAAAGGGCATCCGCCTTAACATTCTTAGAACCCGGTAGGTATGACACCACAAAATTAAACCGAGAGAAAAACAACGACCAGCGCGCCTGTCTAGGATTCAGGCGCCTGGCAGACTCAAGGTAAATTAAATTTTTGTGGTCAGTCAATACCACCACCTGATGTCTGGCCCCCTCAAGCCAGTGACGCCACTCCTCAAAAGCCCACTTCATGGCCAAAAGCTCCCGATTCCCAATATCATAATTCCGCTCGGCGGGCGAAAATTTACGGGAAAAAAAAGCACAAGGTCTCATCACGGGGCAGTCGGAACTTCTCTGCGACAACACCGCCCCAGCTCCGATTTCAGAAGCGTCGACCTCAACCTGAAAAGGAAGAGCAACATCAGGCTGACGCAACACAGGGGCGGAAGAAAAGCAGCGCTTAAGCTCCTGAAAGGCCTCCACAGCATCAGGGGACCAATCAGCAACATCAGCACCCTTCTTAGTCAAATCACTCAATGGTTTAACAACATCAGAAAAACCAGCAATAAATCGACGATAAAAGTTAGCAAAGCCCAAAAATTTCTGAAGACTCTTAAGAGAAGAGGGTTGCGTCCAATCACAAATAGCCTGAACCTTGACAGGATCCATCTCGATGGAAGAGGGGGAAAAAATGTATCCCAAGAAGGAAATCTTTTGAACCCCAAAAACGCACTTAGAACCCTTCACACACAAGGAATTAGACCGCAAAACCTGAAAAACCCTCCTGACCTGCTGGACATGAGAGTCCCAGTCATCCGAAAAAATCAGAATATCATCCAGATACACAATCATAAATTTATCCAAATAATCGCGGAAAATGTCATGCATAAAGGACTGGAAGACTGAAGGGGCATTTGAAAGACCAAAAGGCATCACCAAATACTCAAAGTGGCCCTCGGGCGTATTAAATGCGGTTTTCCACTCATCCCCCTGCTTGATTCGCACCAAATTATACGCCCCACGGAGATCAATCTTAGAGAACCACTTGGCCCCCTTTATACGAGCAAACAAATCAGTCAGCAGTGGTAACGGATATTGATATTTAACCGTGATTTTATTCAAAAGCCGATAATCAATACACGGCCTCAAAGAGCCATCTTTCTTAGACACAAAGAAAAAAACGGCTCCTAAGGGAGATGACGAAGGACGAATATGTCCCTTTTCCAAGGACTCCTTTATATATTCTCGCATAGCAGCGTGTTCAGGCACAGACAGATTAAATAAACGACCCTTAGGGTATTTACTACCCGGGATCAAATCTATGGCACAATCGCACTCCCGGTGCGGAGGTAGTGAACCAAGCTTGGGTTCTTCAAAAACGTCACGGTAGTCAGACAAGAATTCAGGAATCTCAGAGGGAATAGATGATGAAATGGAAACCAAAGGTACGTCCCCATGAGTCCCTTTACATCCCCAGCTTAACACAGACATAGCTTTCCAGTCGAGGACTGGGTTATGAGATTGCAGCCATGGCAATCCTAGCACCAAAACATCATGTAGATTATACAGCACCAGAAAGCGAATAATCTCCTGGTGATCCGGATTAATACGCATAGTTACTTGTGTCCAGTATTGTGGTTTATTACTAGCCAATGGGGTGGAGTCAATCCCCTTCAGAGGTATAGGAGCTTCCAAAGGCTCCAAATCATACCCACAGCGTTTGGCAAAGGACCAATCCATAAGACTCAAAGCGGCGCCAGAGTCGACATAGGCGTCCGCGGTAATAGATGATAAAGAACAAATCAGGGTCACAGATAGAATAAACTTAGACTGTAAAGTGCTAATTGAAACAGACTTGTCAAGCTTCTTAGTACGCTTAGAGCATGCTGATATAACATGAGTTGAATCACCACAATAGAAGCACAACCCATTTTTTCGTCTAAAATTCTGCCGCTCGCTTCTGGACAGAATTCTATCACATTGCATATTTTCTGGCGTCTTCTCAGTAGACACCGCCAAATGGTGCACAGGTTTGCGCTCCCGCAGACGCCTATCGATCTGAATAGCCATTGTCATGGACTCATTCAGACCCGCAGGCACAGGGAACCCCACCATAACATCCTTAATGGCATCAGAGAGACCTTCTCTGAAAATCGCCGCCAGGGCGCACTCATTCCACTGAGTAAGCACAGACCATTTACGGAATTTTTGGCAGTATATTTCAGCTTCATCTTGCCCCTGAGATAGGGACATCAAAGCTTTTTCCGCCTGAAGCTCTAAATGAGGTTCCTCATAAAGCAACCCCAAGGCCAGAAAAAACGCATCCACATTGAGCAACGCAGGATCCCCTGGTGCCAATGCAAAAGCCCAATCTTGAGGGTCGCCCCGGAGCAAGGAAATTACAATCCTGACCTGCTGTGCAGGATCTCCGGCAGAGCGAGACTTCAGGGACAAAAACAATTTGCAATTATTTTTAAAATTTTGAAAGCAAGATCTATTCCCTGAAAAAAATTCAGGCAAAGGAATTCTAGGTTCAGACATAGGTGCATGAACAACAAAATCTTGCAAATTTTGTACCTTCGTGGCGAGATTATTCAAACCTGTAGCTACACTCTGAAGATCCATTTCAAACAGGTGAACACAGAGCCATTCAAGGATTAGAAGGAGAGAAAGAGAGGAAGGCTGCAGTATAGGCAGGCTAGCAAGTGATTCAATTATGAGCACACTCAGAACTAGAGAAAAAAAAAAAAAATTTCAGCAGACTTCTTTTTTCTCTCCTTTCTCAGCCAATAATTTAACCCTTTTGGGCCGGTCAAACTGTCATGATTCTCAATGGCGAGAGAACATAGCCCAGCATATATAAGAACTAGCTCTTGGAGGATGGAATCTAAACTGACCATGAACTAAACCTGCCGCACAATTAACAGTGGCCGGGTAGCGTGCCTACGTTTTATCCCTAGACGCCCAGCGCCAGCCGGAGGACTAACTAATCCTAGCAAAGGAAAATACAGTCCTGGCTCACCTCTAGAGAAATTTCCCCAAAAGGCAGACAGAGGCCCCCACATATATTGGCGGTGATTTTAGATGAAATGACAAACATAGTATGAAAATAGGTTTAGCAAAATCGAGGTCCGCTTACTAGATAGCAGGAAGACAGAAAGGGCACTTTCATGGTCAGCTGAAAACCCTATCAAAACACCATCCAGAAATTACTTTAAGACTCTAGTATTAACTCATAACACCAGAGTGGCAATTTCAGATCACAAGAGCTTTCCAGACACAGTAACGAAACAGCAGCTGTGAACTGGAACAAAATGCAAAAACAAACAAGGACGAAAGTCCAACTTAGCTGGGAGTTGTCTAGTAGCAGGAACATGCAAAGAAAGGCTTCTGATTACATTGATGACCGGCATGAAACTGACAGAGGAGCAAGGTTATATAGAGACTCCCACATCCTGATGGGAACAGGTGAACAGAGAGGATGATGCACACAAGTTCAATTCCACCAGTGGCCACCGGGGGAGCCCAGAATCCAATTTCACAACAGTTCACCATCCTTTGGCAAATGCATGCGTAGAATAAACTTGTAGATCCAGACCTGTGTGTGAATGAGTACATGTGGGTGTCCATCAAAAACATCAGGTGGAAGTACGCAACTGGGACTTGGAGTTCTAAGGTGATCGGGCCATATCGGGTGTCTCAAATTCTCAGCCCGTGGTCTTTCCAGCTGGAGTTACCTCAGTAATGCACGTACACAACATATTCCACAGGTCGGCGCTCTGGAGATTTGTTGCTCCCCCGGAGCCTACGTTATTGCCATCTCCATTGGGCTGTGTTTGCCATAAACCTGAGGATCGGGTGACTGTGGAGGTGAATCTTTGGGGATCGAGGCGTCCTCATCATACGTAATTTCTGGTGAGGTCCGGTGTTAAGGGTCCAGAGGCCCCTCATTGAAAGGAGGAACTGTCACGATCCATTTTTGGATACGTGGCAGCTCTGGTTCCATTATGTTTTAAATGTAGCTTTTTTTTCCTTTCAGGCTAGCAGGATTAGTGTCAGTTTCCCTTGCTGACATCCTGCTGCAACTGCAGAGTTACTAGGTCAGCAAATGTGAGTGGTGACCACTTCCACCATCCTTTGAATGGTCACCTGATGTATCAGCTGACTGTTGGTGATAGGGTGTCTCTAGAGACAAGCCAATGAGTGAGGAGCTTTCTGGAGTCAGCATGTATCAGCTGTTGGAGGTCCTGGTTTTGTGTCTTCTGCAGTGTGAAGCTTGGCAGTAGAGTCTGGAAGCTAATTGTAGTGTTTTCACCTTGTTTGTCTCGTGCTTGTCACCCCACCCTGTGTTGTACCATCAGCAGTAGTGAGGTTAGCGCCCTGGCTGGCCTGTGCACTAGCCAGGGTAGTGCAAGGTGACAGCGAGGGATGAGGTTCGTGACGGCGGCGAGGGAAAGACCTGCTTAGAACATTGGGGGAGTAGAGGAACAGGTTCAGGTTGGAGCTCAGGAGGTGTCCAAGCCTTCATTCCCTATTGGTAGTGCCTTCCTCACTCCATTTCCATCCCATTATGTGTTGTGCCATCTGCTGACCGACCCCCTGTTGGGCCGCTACATTTCGTGACACTGGGTTCACACAATTGTTTTTTCTCCATCCATGAAAAACAGTCCAATTCTATTAATCACACTCTGATTAGAGTTTGATCAGAGTTTGTTCAGTGTGGTACCAGAGGTGAAGAGAAAAAAAAAATGTTTTCTACGTCAGTCCGTGAAATTCGGACTACACTCAGTTTTCCATGGACCCATTGATTTGCTCTGCTGATTTTGATCAGAAACACAGATCACAATTGGACATGTCAATGATGTTTTTCAATAAACACTTGACATGTGCACAGCCCCATAGAATAATAAGGGTATGAGTGCTATCCGTCAATGCCATGGATAGAACTCGTCCGATTTATATGCTTGTGTGAACAAGCCCTTAAGCTTATTATGAGAACTTGAGAAAGAGCTTGAAGTGTTATAGCCAACATAACAGCCGGTGCCACCATTGGGACCAACCATAAAGAGCTATAATTAAGAATTGTGTAGCAAAACTGTGTAACTGCTAAGAGACTGAACCTGTATTGTATAACCACCAACATTAAAGAAGGTGACCATAACTTGGACAACTTCTTTTCATACCTCTCGCTTGGCCTTGTTAAAATTATAAAGCCTATACTCACCTCCCATGCCGGTGCCGTTCCCACAGTGTCGGCACTCGTCTCCCCAGGGCTCTCGTGCAGTGTTGTGACATGTGACACCGTCGCCCAATCAGCGCTAGCGTCACTGTCTCCTCTTTCACACAAATCGAACATGAATAGAAAGTCCGAGATCAGCTGCAGCCCGGACTTCCTCTTCATGTTCAATTTGTCCGAAGGCGGAGACAGTGATGACAGCGCTGAATGAGTGCTGGCGTCATTTGTCACAACATCACACTAGAGCCCTGGGGAAAGCGAGTGCCGATAGCATGGGAACGGCACCGTGATGGGAGGTGATTATAGGCTTTATTACTTTATGGGGGCCAAACATTTCGATTGAGAAGGGGTTGTCCTAGTAGAGGACAACTCCTTTAATGCGCTTTTCCATTGTGACATAGCACCTCACTTTCTTCGGTTATGCCCTACTTGGTACTATTAAACAACTAGTTTGAGGCCAATGTTCCAGAACGAAATGATTAAAGAATTGGTATTTGAATTTTCTTCAGTACTAGAAAGAGTCCTCCATCTTTTGTGTCTTGAGAGATCGTTATGATGTACGTTGTCCACCTTGGAAGACCGCTTCACTTTTCACAGCTATAATAATCTGTGTTAAAAGTCAAGTAATTCTGTACATAGGTTGCTTTGCTTGACTGGTAGGAGTCCTGAATTACAGTCCATATTATACTCAGAGCTGCATTTACAATCCTGCAGGCTTCAGTAAAGAAATCTCTGCATTTTTTGTTGGCTCAATGTGTATAATATTGCACTGGACAGGATTAAAACTACAGTGAAACTTTTCGGCATCGTAGTAAGTTTTGCACGAGCAACCAGTTGAGCAGCTGTACATGTACAGTATACAGCCTCCTTGTGCAGCCTGATGTTTTCCTCTATAAGCAATGCTTCCTCCATACATACAGCATCTGATGGAACATACTACAAGCATGCATTGTATTGGAGGCATACCAAGGTACAGCAGAGGCCGCATGCACGCCAGCCAGAACATGACCGTGTGCATGTGACAAGGTCATACGGGCGGCTGATGGTTTGGATGTCTATGCACATACACCACTTCAGTTGCTTCAAGACCGGTCAGAAAAGTTAATTGAATTCACAAAGTTTAATTAGTCACTTTCCTGCTTCATTACTGCTTCCCAGACTGGGCCGTCTGACTGTATTTCCTTCCTTTTCTTCTCGCATTACAGTTTCTATTCACAAGGACATTGTAATAGTAACTTACATTCATTTCAGTAAATCCTCTTATAGTGTGGCAACTTTTTGATGATTTAGTGCATTGGGAAAACTGGGACAAAACAGTTCATATAAAGTCCACAGCATTGAATTTGCAACACTAAGAAGGAAAAGTCATGGAATTATGGAAATGACAGGATGGATAAACCTGTTAATGATATGCAAGTGATTAAAAAAAATGGAAACTACATTTTCAAAACATCCTGTTAATATTTGCATGTATTTAAATGTATTTAAATTCCCCACATACCCCCAGAGCAAATGTTAGTACTGGGCCCTCGCCTACCCATTTATATCTGTACCCCTGACTAATATGCTAAAAGTACGTTCCTTGACTTGTCCTGATGAGTTCCTGTTCCTTTTTGCTTTCCTTTGTATATGTAGAGTCATTCTATTATTGTAAATGCATAAATAATTCTGATATATGCTCACTTACAGCCAACAACGTATAACAAAATAGTAAAATGAGCACATTGCAACAAAGCAACCAGTAATGTCGATGACTATGGATATCAGAAGTCACCTCAGCCTCCCTGCTGGTTCCTAATATCCATATAATTAGCATTAAGTGGTCCATTATCCACTATGCATTAATACATTCCCAGTAAGACATTGCCCAGATAAAGTGTCATTCTATCCTTTGCTGCGCCCTGGAGAGATGGTATAACACACCGCTCCCGGCATATGGAGTGCTACAAACTGCGCGCAGTGGGAGAGCGTCAATACAGCCAGCAATCACGCCATCCCCTTTTTCTGTAGTAACAGAAGCCACAGTGAATGCTGGTGTAATAATTAGGATGAGCAGCTTGATAAATGTGAGGCTGTAGAACAAGCAGCTTCTATACTATCCAGTTACCTCCAGTCTGCTCTCTCGTATAATTAGCCCCTGTGTGATTTCAGATTCTGATGCACAAACGCCGATGCATCTTGTTCAATGTCACGCTCTATTAGGAGGCAGCCATTCAAATTACACATACTGTTTAAATTAGGGAACACTGGGGCCGTGGAGAGTACATTTACACTAGAGTTTTGGACCTGCATAAATTGTCCCAGGGCAGGATAGTAGTAGTACCCAAGAATTCCATGCGTACATTTCTCTAGATGTTATCATATCGAGAAGTAACTAGCTCCAATTATTCACGTGTTTAATTTATCCGACTCATACTAGCGTCCATGCGGTAACTGATTCCATAAAGTTTTTTGTTTCTTATAATAATAATTGTAATTTTTGTGTTTTTACTGTTTTATAGATCGTTTTATAACACTTTACAATTTGTAGACTTGATTAACTTAATAAAATCTTTTAGGGAGAAAACGTTAATTTTTTTAAAATAGGCATAGAGTTTAGGGTTTTCCCTTAATTTAAACGTTATTTTGTATGAGCCCAAAGAGTATATAATGTGACATTGTTTATTCCTAGAGACCGGTGGGGAACCCAATAGCCAGTGCAGAGGGGCAGCGGTGGTCCAGAATGTGCGTCCAGGTTATTCTTGTATTTCAGTCCACATCTTGGGCCCATACACAATAACTTTTAAAGCAGTGGGAAACCCCTTTAACATACTGTAGATGACACTGCATGTACTGATATGCAATGTGACACTGTTAAGTAGACTGGATTACACTTCAGATTAGGCTGGTTTAGCATTACATTTGCTGACCATTTCCTCTAGACTGATTAATTTCCTTAAGGGAGTTGGAAGTCCATTTTTTATACAAATCTCCCACAGTGACATCATTTTAACACTAGAGGGAGTGGAAAAGCTTATTGGATACTGCATGTATTGAGCAGAGTATGCAGTTGGCTCCCATGCTCCACCTATTGGCAGCTACAGGTAGTCAGAATTTCATGTTTAACCCCTTTCTGACATCGGGCTTAATAGTACGCCGATGTCGGTATCCCTCCCTTTGATGTGGGCTCCAGCGGTGAGCCCACATCCTTCCTGGGACATGTCAGCTGTCTTGAACAGCTGACATGTGCCCGCAATAGCCGAGGGTGGAATCACGATCTACCCGCAGCTATTAACTAGTTAAAAGCCACTGTCAACCTCTGACAGTGGCATTTAAATGGCGCTTACGGCAATCGCGCTGGAAATCTGCCCACCGGTGACCCGCGTCACGTGATCACGGGTCACCAGTGTGTCGGCATGAGAACCCGACGCCTCTATGGTTGTCAGTGCCGGATTGCTGTGAGCGCCATCCAGTGGTCGGCGGTCATAGCAAGTCAGCAATTCTACTATATAGAGGCGATCTGACCATCACTCCTATGAAGCAGAGGCAATCAGCAATCCTCCTATGGAGACTATTGAAGCATGCCAAAAATGTTAAAAAAATGTTTTTAAAAATATATATTAAAAAATTATAAAAGTTCAAATCACCCCCCTTTTGTCCCATTCAAAATAAAACAATAAAGATAAAATCAAACCTGCACATATTTGGTATTGCCATGTTCAGAATCGGCTGATCTATCAGTAAAAAAAAAAAAGGATTAACATGATCGCTAAATAGTGTAGCGAGAAAAAAAGTCAAAATGCCAAAATTATGTTTTTTGGTCGCCGCTACATTGCATTAAAATGCAATAACAGGCAATCAAAAGATCGTATCTGCACCAAAATGTTATCATTAAAAACGTCAGCTCAGCAAGCAAAAAATAAGCCCCCACCCAACCCGAGATCACGAAAAATGGAGATGCTACGGGTATCGGAAAATGGCGCTATTTTATTTTCTTTAAGCAAAGTTTGTAATTTTTTTTTCACCACTTAGATAAAAAATAACCTAGACATGTTTGGTATCTATGAACTCGTAATGATCTGGAGAATCATAATGGCAGCTCAGTTTTAGCATTTAATGAACCTAGTATAAAAGCCAAATAAAAACAAGTGTGGGATTGCACTTTTTTTGCAATTTCACTGCACTTGGAATTTTGTTTCCCATTTTCTAGTACAGGACATGGTAAAACCAATGGTGTTGTTGAAAAGTACATCTCGTCCCGCAAAAAATAAGCCCTCACATGGCCATATTGACGGAAAAATATAAAAGTTATGGCTCTGGGAAGGAGGGGAGTGAAAAACAAACACACAAAATCGAATAAAGCTCTGGGGGTTAAGGGGTTAAAGACTAACTACATTTTTAAAATTTAAATATCCTCCAAGTAATGCAAAGTTATACGTTTTGTAATGTAAGTCAATTACCTTAATTTGTCTCCTACTTTACCTAACACTGTGCTACAGTGTTGGTTTTACTGTCTTGTTTAAAGAGTTTGTGCTAGTAAGTCTGCTTTCTATCAGGAAAAGTGCCACCCATGACCATGGGTTATATTGCAGATCAAGCCATACACTTCAAATGGTAAATCTGCAGGAAATCCGCACTGCTGATTTACTGCGGAATTACAGCGGTTTTTTTCGCGGTTTTTGTGCGGATTCCACCTGCAGTTTTCTATTAGGGTTGAACAATTAATATTAATGTTCAATTCTCTAGTTGCCTACTCCTGGCCTAATGTATATATTGATCATGTGCACTAAAGAAATACACCAGACACAGTCAGCTGTAACTCTCCTTGATCAATGTGTGGCTCAGCTCCAAGAAGGGATTTATTAGTCAAACACAATGTTATATATCTCCTGTAAGGGGGCTCGGTTAGCTCTAAAATGGGAGTGATCGGATGTATTCCATTGGTTAGTGGGTTGGGCATGAGCAAGTCCATGGGCGGATCCATGAGGTCATCAAGGTGGGTTGGTCCGTGATGTCATCAAGGTGGGCGTCACTGTGGGTGGATCCATGAGGTCATCTGGGTGGGCGTCATCTTGGATACCAGACCGCATGGTCTGCTAAAACAGGAAATGGCAGCCATCTTCAGTGTCTTCATTGTTCATCTTGGATACCAGACCGCATGGCTCTGGTATAGGAGATGGCAGCCATCTTAAGTGTCTTACTTTGTCTGAGGAAAAACTTATGTAAGGTTAAACAATACATGTTATGGGTTACTTCTCTCAATTACCTTATGTGTTGAGGTTAATTAAGTATTTGATCTTATGGCTCTCCTCAACAGTCCCCCCTAAATACTTTATTAACCTTTTCTTTTATCTTGATCCCACCGTGGTTCCCTAACCCATCGATGTTAAGTGTTATTATGACATCAGAGGCTTCATGACAATATGGATGCTATAGACACCAGAGAATGTGTGACCAATTATGGGTATACTGCGGAGGTATATCGGAGCATGTTACCAGTGTCCTCGGGACTTCCCAACCTGCTGGATCTATTACTCTCCAATCTCCCATCTCCATGGTTACTTAGAGTAAAATACACATGTGACTAACCCTGAAATACACATCCTAGATCTGACCGTCTTGCCCGGGAGGGGGGAATTGGAGTTTTCACCAGTTTGAGACAAGTTTTCCCTTGTGGAAAACCTCCCTTTGTAGCTGGACTTTGACAAGCAGGTCAGATCCTACTCTGTCCCTACCTGTCTAAGAAGTTTACAATGTGAGAGATGGATCCAGGAGGCGCTCAGCAACCCTGACTGAAGTAGGAGTAGTCAGGAGCACTTGGTAGGGACCCTCAAATCTCGACTCCAGGAATGTCTTTCTGATGAACGTCTTTACCAGCATGTAGTCACCAGGTTAGAAAGTATGGGTATTGTCACTGGAATCTGGACCTGGAATGGATGATAAAACTTGTACATGTGTTATTGACAGTTCTTTAGTAACAACAATTGCATAATTTACAAGAGTATCACTTCCTAAGGCTAGCTGTTGTGGAAAATATTGACCCAATCTTGGAGGCCCCCCAAAAAGAATCTCGAATGGTGTGAGTTTAGGAGAACGGCAACGGGCAAAATGTCTGCCCAAGTCTGACCTCCTAACTGGCTTTCAGTATTTTATTTTTGAAGGCGTCATTCAGTCTTTCTACTTTCCCACTGCTCTGAGGGTGATATGGAGTATGTAAACCCAAATCCGCTCCCACCAGTGTCCATAGTTCCTTAGTCAGAGCAGCAATGAATACGGGTACTTGGTCACTCTCAATTACTCTGGGACCCCATATCTGCATACTACTTAAGTCATCAGTCTCTTAACAGTCACTCTGGCAGTCATGTTGGTTACTGGATAGGCTTCGGGCCATCCTGAAAACATGTCAGTCACTACCAGTACATACTCGCACTTCCCTACTTTTGGCATTCGAATGTGGTCAATCTGAATTTTCTGAAAGGGATAAAGTGGTTTAGCCAAATGTTTCTGAGTAACTTTCTGAGGCGGTGCTGGATTGCATGCTGCACACACAAGGCAGGACTTGCAATATTTTTGGGTAACAGTAGAGATTCCAGGTGCCATATAAGTCTTCCAAATTAGGTCATTCATCTGATTCTTGCCTCTGTGGGTGATACCGTGTGCCCATTCTGTCACTGAGGGGTACAGATTACGGGGTAGACCTTTGTGTTCACCCTCCAGACTCCATCTTCATCCTTTTTTAGCTCCTCCTTCTTGCCATGACTTCTTTTCATCATCTGGTGTCTTGTCTTGATGTAGATGGATGAGCCTCATAAGAGAGCCTTTAGTCCCTTCTTCAGTGTCTTGTGACACGTACACCGCTGCTTTTTCTTTCCCGAATGGATGCACAGCATAGGTTTTTGCTGTTTTGTCAGCAAAGAAATTCCCCCTTGCTTCTGGAGAATCCAGTCTCCCGTGAGCTTTGATCTCGATCACTGTAACCTCTTGAAGGTAGATTCAGAGTGACCACAAGTTCTTGCATGGTAGCAGCATGTTTTACAGGAGTTCCACTGGACTTTAGGTATCCTCTGGCTGCCCAGATACTGCCGAAGTCATGAGCCACTCCAAAAGCGTATCTTGAATCCGTGTAGATGTTGACCATCTCCGTCGCTTCCTGACAAGCCAACGTCAAAGGTTTAAGTTCCGCTTCTTGTGCAGACGTGCGGTGGTAGGGATCCGGCTGAGATGACCTGGTCATGTGTAACCATGGCATATCCCGTATGGAACCTTCCTGTTTCATCTGCAAATCTGGAACCATCAGTGAAGAACGTCAGGTCAGCATGTGGGAGTGGGTCTTCAGACACATTTTTCTTGGAGGCTGCTTCTTCCTGCATTTGTTCGAGACAGTCATGATCCTCTGAGTGTGTAGAGGCATCTTCTCCGAGAGCATCAGTATCATCATCCACATCCCCCCTGGAAAGAGGAAGCAGCGTGGACGGGTTGAGGATGGTGCAGCGGACAAGAGTGACATTATCCGGAATCAAGAGGGAACATTGGAGTCTCATATGACGCTGTAGCGACAGGTGTTTAGGTTGAGTCTGGCCTAGAATAGCTTTTATGTCGTGTGGAGCCATTAAGAGAACCGGATGTCCTAAGAAGATATCAGAAGTTTTGTCCAGAAGCATATGTGCAGCATGAACAGCTCTGAGGCAAGTCGGGGAAGCTTGAGACACAGAGTCCAGGCGGGCAGAGTAGTAGCCGATTGGTCTTGTTCTTCCCCCATGTTTTTGTGCTAGGACTCCGGAAGCATGTCCTGCTACTTCACTGACAAACAAGTAAAAAGGTAGTTGATAATTTGGGATTCCAAGAGCTGGTGCGGACTGTATGGCCTGTTTAAGAGCATAGAAGGCTTCAACAGATTTGGGACATAGTGGAAACGCTGACGTCTTGAGGTCATCGTACAATGGCTGCATCAGCTTTGAGGCATCTGGAAACCTTTGGCAACAATAATAATTGATAGGTCAGCCAACTCATCCGAGGCCCTTGTCTTAGGTTCTTGGCAGAACTCAACACCAGAGTCCCATGTCTCGTCATGCTCCTGTAGAAAGGCATCGGCTGTTTTTCTGGATCTAGAACTTGGTTCAACAGAGTAGCAGCTTGCTGGGGTGTAAACTTGACATAGAGGGTGGGCTCTTCAGACATGAGCATCGGCACTGTTGGTGGTGGCACCTGAGACGGGAGTAGAGATGGCACCGGGAGTGCAGATGTAGTCCCTTGTGTATGAGGAGCCGGAGGAGGTAACAGTCCTGGAATGAGGGGCTCTATTTGGGCAGCTCCAGTATCATGGTGTGGGCTCCAGGTGACGCAGGCAGTCTTAAAAGCTTTAACAGTCCTGTCCTCATTAATGCGAGTTATTGCTGCATGAAGTTGTTGAGCACTAACGTCTGGATGAATAGGGTCATAAGTAGGGGTCACAGTGTGTATGATCATTCTACATGGAAGATTGCCAGCTTTAGTCACCGCTATATCCCCAACAGCTATCTGACCATGTGACTCGACAATGATTCGACTGTCAGCTTGAATAGCCTCCCCTCCTGCTTCTACTATAGCTCTAGCTACACCTCCATTGTGCTCTAACCGAGAATTGGCAGCATTAACAATAGCGTCTGTCTCCATTGTTGTTATGTCACCCTTTCCCACCACTAACAAGGGTCCCTCAGGAAGTTCTTTTTCAAAAATAGGTTGCCAACATTCCCTCCCCTTTGTGCTTCCTGTGCTATTGGTATCCCCCTCCCACATTGAGCCCCCCCTTGATACAGTCGCCACCGTCCCATACAGGTGTGCGCTTGGCTGCGAGACAGCCTGTGAGGTACCAGGTATAGGGTTAGGTAGACTGCATGAGAGTGCTGTCGTGGAAGCATTGGGAGGAGAGGCCGCTGTTTGGAGCATCTCATGTGGGTGTGCGGCTAAATTGGCAGTGGAAGTGACAGTAGAAAGGGTAGGTGCTGGGGACGATCCAGGTGGGAGGACTGCTGGATTCACAACAGGAGTGATAGAGGAAAGGGTTGGTGCCCCATTGGAAACAACAGAGATAGGAAACATGGGTAAAGCCTGTTCACTTCCCGAAGGAATATAGTATTGGCCATCAGTGGTCATTACTAGGTAACAAGGATTTGGTGATGTGGTGTGTAGCCTTAATCTGAGATGTTCACCACCAGGAGCAGCACATTCGCCATCCACAACATGGCTGCCGTCAGAATTACATTTGCCATCCACAACATGGCCGCCGTTAGCATTAACACCTTTGCCATCAGAATTATATTTACCACCAATAAAATGGCCGCCATCAGAATTATATTTACCACCAATAAAATGGCCGCCGTCAGAATTATATTTTACCACCACCAAGATGGCCGCCATCAGAATTATATTTACCACCACCAAGATGGCCGCCGTCAGAATTATATTTACCACCACCAAGATGGCCGCCGTCAGAATTATATTTACCACCACCAAAATGGCCGCCGTTACATTTAGCACCTGGCTCTGGGCCACCATTTTGGCTGCTATCACATTTAACACATTCGCCATTAACAAAATGGCCACCATTACATTTAGCACATGGCTCTGGGCCACCATTATGGCTGCTATTACATTTAACACATGGCTCTGGGCCACCATTATACGGTGGTGGCCGCTCACAGGATATATTTTTGTAATACACATAAGTCAAAACTCTATTCTTTCTATTCCTTTTCTCTTCTACCCAATTTCCAATTTTTATTTATTTATTTATTTTTAAAATACAGACTTTCAGAGACTCTTTCTCCTGCCCTAGCAATAGACAACAATCCATTATCTTCTAGGATACCTTTTCTTTCTTTCCTTTTTTTTTTTTTTTTTTCTAACCATCCCCCTTCTGGCATTCCACACAATTTCCACTAATGTGCATGAGTCTAACTTGCCATCTGAATTTGGCTTAGTGCCTATACGGCAGAACTGCATTAATTTCTCCATCTTTCTATAGATACACAGTATATATATATATATCTATCTAGATAACAAACACCAAACAAACAATAAGACGGGGGAGATGACTCAAACCTGAGATTCTAAAGGGAACTGAGTCTGCAGTACCCAGCTCCTATTGCTTCTTGTCACGTGGCCCCTGTCTGACTTCCGTGCTCCGTACTTTACAAACCAATTCTTCCCTACTTTGTCAAATTGCTCCCTAACTTACCGGTCCCCGTGCAGAGTCAATTACTCGATGTCACGGGGCAAAAAAAGAAAAACTATAAATTTAATTGGCCCAAACTGAGCCAATTGCTCCAAGTTTCAATGAGCCGCTACACAATTTATTATGCCCGAACTGAGCCAATTGCTCCAAGATTTACCGGGTCCCCCTAGGCCGAGTCAATTCACTCCAGGTCCTAGTCTGACTTGTACAGAACTGAAAATCTTATCACAGGCGACAACCGTATACCACAGACAAAAATTATTTTATTTTTTCTACACTTGCTTGCTTTCCTAGAAACCCGTCCTGTTCCAAACACAATGCTTCTCTTTAACTAAAAACAAACCTGTTTTTCCTGTTTCACTTGCCTCTAGCCCTCTGTAAACACTTGTTTTTTTTTTTTTTGTTTTTTTTTTAGAAACCCCTTTGTCTGTCCTTACACAATACTTCTCTTTAACTAATAGTCATCTCCCCTCTTCACAACATGTAACAGGCAGTAGGCAACTAAAATATGTGACGGTTCTTGCAATTAAATGACCAGCAGCGGAGATACCCTTTCTGCCGTCTTACAGATACCAAGAAAACCGGACACGGTCAGGCAATCTGCACAGGATACCCCGAAAGACACAGGTAAAGACTACAGATTATAAAAAATCAGCAGACTTACCGTGTTCTGTTAAAGAGGTGATCAGTCTCCAGATTCGGGGTACTCAGTGCATCCAGCCGTTCCACCCGCCGGTTTTACAGGGTTCAGGGCTCTCCTCTGCTGGCCCCAGGTTGGGCGGCCAAATATTAGGGTTGAACAATTAATATTAATGTTCAATTCTCTAGTTGCCTACTCCTGGCCTAATGTATATATTGATCATGTGCACTAAAGAAATACACCAGACACAGTCAGCTGTAACTCTCCTTGATCAATGTGTGGCTCAGCTCCAAGAAGGGATTTATTAGTCAAACACAATGTTATATATCTCCTGTAAGGGGGCTCGGTTAGCTCTAAAATGGGAGTGATCGGATGTATTCCATTGGTTAGTGGGTTGGGCATGAGCAAGTCCATGGGCGGATCCATGAGGTCATCAAGGTGGGTTGGTCCGTGATGTCATCAAGGTGGGCGTCACTGTGGGTGGATCCATGAGGTCATCTGGGTGGGCGTCATCTTGGATACCAGACCGCATGGTCTGCTAAAACAGGAAATGGCAGCCATCTTCAGTGTCTTCATTGTTCATCTTGGATACCAGACCGCATGGCTCTGGTATAGGAGATGGCAGCCATCTTAAGTGTCTTACTTTGTCTGAGGAAAAACTTATGTAAGGTTAAACAATACATGTTATGGGTTACTTCTCTCAATTACCTTATGTGTTGAGGTTAATTAAGTATTTGATCTTATGGCTCTCCTCAACATTTCCACCTGCGGATTACTATTGTGGAGCAGGTGTAAACCGCTGCGGAATCCGCACAAAGAATTCACATGCTGTGGAATAAACAGCGCAGCGTTTCCGCGTGTTTTTTTCTACAGCATGTGCATTGCGGATTTTGTTTTCCATAGGTTTACATGGTACTGTACAATGCCTGGAAAACTGCTGCGAATCCGCAGCGGCCAATCTGCTGCAGATCCGCAGCAAAATCCGCAACGTGTGCACATAGCCTTAAGCTCTCTAAATAGTGATGAGCGTACATGGTCAGATAACACTGAGGCCGGCGTCTAGAGAGGACTACAGATAAGGGAGAGGCGCAAAAACAACGCATTGCACACGGACCAATGTTTCTCTATGGGGCAGCTTCCATCAGCTGTATATTTCTCCGCCGTATTTTACGGGCTGAGAAAATCGCAGCATGCTGCAATTGTCAGCGTATTCCGAGAAAAATCCACCAATGAAAGTCTATGGGGGCGAGAAACATACGGATTACACACGGACCATGCGTGTGACTTGTGATAAATACGCACCGGTGTTCTATAGAAAAGCCGGTAATTCGGTCCGGTGTAATGTAAAATCACACTGACAGGTTAGAATAGAATAGATAGAATAAATGTCTACACATAGAATAGGTATATATATATACAGTATGTATGTATGTATGTATATATATATATATATATACAGTGCCTACAAGTAGTATTCAACCCCCTGCAGATTTAGCAGGTTTAATAAGATGCAAATAAGTTAGAGCCTTCAAACTTCAAACAAGAGCAGGATTTATTAACAGATGCATAAATCTTACAAACCAAAAAGTTTTGTTGCTCAGTTAAATTTTTATAAATTGTAAACATAAAAGTGTGGGTCAATTATTATTCAACCCCTAGGTTTAATATTTTGTGGAATAACCTTTGTTTGCAATTACAGCTAATAATCGTCTTTTATAAGACCTGATCAGGCCGGTACAGGTCTCTGGAGTTATCTTGGCCCACTCCTCCATGCAGATCTTCTCTAAGTTATCTCGGTTCTTTGGGTGTCTCATGTGGACTTTAATCTTGAGCTCCTTCCACAAGTTTTCAATTGGGTTAAGGTCAGGAGACTGACTAGGCCACTGCAACACCTTGATTTTTTGCCTCTTGAACCAGGCCCTGGTTTTCTTGGCTGTGTGCTTTGGGTCGTTCGTTTGTTGTGAACTCTGTTTCTGGGCTCCCTCTTGTGGTCACAACTGGTACTGTGTGAGTGCTGTCTTTGGGCTCCCTCTGGTGGTTCTTTTTGTCATTCTGCAGGTCTGAGGCAGGATCAGCTGTCTTGTTATCTATTAGCTGGTTTCCTATTTAGTTCACCTGGACTCTCAGTTGTTGCCTGCTGTCAATGTCTTCAGTGCTATTTTGGAGCTCTCCTGCAGTCCTTCGTTATCAGTCTCTTCAAGACAAGCTAAGTTTTGCTTGGTTCATTTTTTGACCATCAGTGGTCACATGTTTCTTGGTTTATTTTTGTCCAGCTTGCTAGTGCAGCGCCCCAGAGTCCTGGTCGCACTGAAGGAGTTCATCTGACCAGGTATCATAGACACCAATACATTTCACAGCCGGGCCTCCAGGGGGAGCTAAGGGTTCTATTCATTAGGCCACTCCTCACATACTGGTAAAACTGGGGGTCAGGCAGGAAGTTAGAGAGAAAGCTGACTGGGTTGGAACCAGGCAACACCTTGTGGCAGAGGGTGTTGTGGGGGAAGATTCGGTAGGGTCCCTGTCAGGGGTGGGATCCTGACAGAGGCCTGGCTACAGGAAAGAACGTAACGGGACCGTGCCTGCTCAGTATAGCGGCGGTGCCCAAGGAAGGATTAGAAGCGAGATAGATTGTGCTGAGTGAGAAACGAGATCAAAGCAAGAAGGAGAATACCAGTAGGGGTCGTGCTGTAAGACCGAGGCAACATCCTACTGAGGCGCAAACAACCGGTGGCCGGAACGCCGAAGGAAGTATTTCTATATAGAGCTTCAGGCAATACTTCGAACCTACGGCAGGACAGTCAGTCTCAGGCGGGCTGTCTCACCTAAATCACCTACGCAGTCTTGGGGGGCAACTTGTGGAGAGGGGCGACTCTAGGGTCCCGGAAGAGCTCCGAGCCTACCCGTCAAACGGGTGCCGTCCTAACCGTAACAACAGGGAGGGACGGAAGATTAGCAGAACATCAACTAATCGTGTTGTGAGGGAACTTAAGAAACAGACACAACAGTTGTGGGGACTTTCCGTAAGCACAGCAGGGAAGGACCGCAACACAGCGCTAGAAGGAAGGCACAGATTTCCACCTGTAAAGAGAACTCTGGAGGTGCCATCGGACCGGCTGGACTTGCGCAGCCTGGTTATCCGGATTCCGGACTGAGGACCCAGAGATCTTCAGTAAAGAGGTAAAGAGACTGCAACCTGGTGTCCTCGTTATTTACTGCACCGCACCACCACCACTATCCACCATTCATCATAACGTTTACTGTACGTCACCTCCCCACCAGCAGGGCCACGGACCGGGCCTAGCCACCGTGACAACCCCAGAGCAGAGACTCAGAGGCCCGGTACCGGGTACCCCTCGGCCCTGCGGCGGTGGGGGCGCTACAAACTTGGCGTCACGAACAGGATCTACTTAAGCCTGAAGAATCAGGTCATGTGTGCCTTGGAACTGTGATTTATTGTGCTTGGACTGTACTTTATTGCAAAGACTGTGTGTTGCCATTTACCGCCAAAATCCGCCGCCATTACAGCGCTGAGGAGAGCGCAGGAGAAGAAGAGGGGCGTGGAGTAGGCGTAGACAAGCTGGAGAGCGCGAACGACAATGGCCGCCCAGTCTAAATATTGTTGCATCCTAAGGGCGGGCCCGACAGCAGGGGAGATCCGCCTCCTGATCTTCTATGGCGGGCGGAGACCGAAAAAACGAAACTATGACTCAGATGAGGCGGAACTGGAGACCAGTGAAGGCCTGTGGAAAAGGATGGCCTCGCACCGACCCCCGTCGCCGGAGGACTACTCCGATATGCCCCCGCTGGAGGATCTGGATCCGTGGGAGCTGTCGATGGGGCACCCTTTGCCTGTGCAGTCCCCAGCCCGTGTGTCTCCCCCAGGGGAAAGGAGTGACGCTGGAGGAGTCACCCCAGGTAGGGGTACTGAGTGCCGCGACCCCCAGGGAGATCGCCTCACCTCTGTACCAGACCCGGCCGCCGCTGCGGCAACTGGCGCTCCAGCATTCCTGCCGCCTGCTCCCAAAGAACCAGGGGGGCCAGACATGGGGCCCTTCCCTTGGGGAGAGTACAGGAATCACCTGATTGCAGAGTTCCAGCGGGAAGTGGAGCGGGAGGCGCGTGGTGAGCTGCTGGAGGGCTCCCTGCCGAAGTGGGGCGTTGTGATTGTTTACCTGCCTCAGACAGGAAAGGGGTTCGTGCAGAAGATCGGGACAGCCCTGAGAGTCCGCGTCACCCGGGATGAAGTGGAGCCCTGCCTGTGCGGAGACGGCGCCAAGTCCTTCCTTGAGCCGGGGGATGTGGTCACATATCGCCGGCACCTAAAGGGGAGCAGCTGGTGGGCCCGAGATATGCAGCGCTGCACCGCCGTTCTGGGGGTATCCCGAACCGAGGGGGAGGAGCTTGCTGCTGAAGCTGCTGCTGCCGCAGCCGCCGCTGCCAGCATCATCCATCGACCCACACAGACCCTCATTGCAGCGCACGACCTGGTCGTGCAGAAGACCCGAACCCACGGGGTACACCTGGCCGCAGGAGTAAACTTGGAGTCCAGCCTGTCCGGGCCACAGAGGGCCACTTGCCAGGTAAAGCCTCGGTGGGGGTTACCTCCTGAGTAAGATATTAACGCACTGCAATGTAAATAGTTACTGTTCTACTGTTTTGCTGCTAAACCCGTCCAGGGTTAACTCTTAAAGGGATCCATTTGTTGACCCGGGATCCCTACTGCTTTTTGGTTATTTTCTATTTTCTCCTTTGTTATAAAGAACTGCCGCCATCATGAACAGTGCATGATACAAACTGCTTGTAAATAGTTTGCACCTTCTTAAAGGTGCTCCCTACTGGTTTTACTTAAAGAAGGACTCTTTGCGAAGATACCGTACCGGAGCCTTTTGCTGAGTATGGACTGGTAGCTTGAGAAGATGTGCTACCTCATAAAGACTTGGTCCTCTCTTAAAGGGGATGTTCACTTGTACTTAAAGGATGGTATTGCCTTAAGATGGTTAAGATGGCAATAATGTTTTGAAAGAAAGTAAATGATGCTGCTGATATGTACAAGTTGTATGTAACTAACGTGTTGGAAGAAAGATGTGTTTAATAATGTGTCCTGAGATAAAGCTAGAAGAAAGATGCAGCAGACCCGTAGGGGTAGACCTAGCGTCCTGCATACATATTAGTAAGAAAAATAATGATGGGAGTTTAATGTTTAATAATGTTGATAGAAAATGAGGACAGAAAGTGGACCCGTAGGCGTTAGTTGGTGAGTCCTCTTAGGAGCCATATAGAGATGGCTCAGTGCTCTTAAACTGAAAGTATGTTATGTTCTATACTATGTATAGTAGTTGAAAAGACAGAAGGCTCGGGCTGAAAGGAGCAGTCCTGTAAGAAAGGAGAGGCAGTAGGTCTGGTGCCGTTAGGACAGGTGGTCCTGCAGATTTAAAGAAGGAGAATGAAAAAAGTTAATTGCCTTATAATGTGATTATAAGAAGGTCTTTAGTGGATTCAGAGTGTATGTCCTTAAAGGCAATGTTAAAGTATTGTTCGTGAATTTGCACTAAGTAGAATACCCGGTTGGGTAAGAGAAAGTTATTTATAGCATGTTGCTATGATATTTAACCATGTTTGTAACGTTCAAGTGTCCTCACCTCCCAAAAAGGGAAGCTCTGTTCAAGTATACTTATTGTTATTGCACTCAACAAAATTGTATGTCTTTTTGCTAATCTGTATTGTTGTTTTCTTCCCAGTCCAGGAGTACTGGATTTAACCGGGGGGGGAGTGCAGCGCCCCAGAGTCCTGGTCGTTGCAGTACTGTGGCTCCGCCACTATGGGGAGCTATGGTACATCTGATGGCACTGAAGGAGTTCATCTGACCAGGTATCACAGACACCAATACATTTCACAGCCGGGCCTCCAGGGGGAGCTAAGGGTTCTATTCATTAGGCCACTCCTCACATACTGGTAAAACTGGGGGTCAGGCAGGAAGTTAGACAGAAAGCTGGCTGGGTTGGAACCAGGCAACACCTTGTGGCAGAGGGTGTTGTGGGGGAAGATTCGGTAGGGTCCCTGTCAGGGGTGGGATCCTGACAGAGGCCTGGCTACAGGAAAGAACGTAATGGGACCGTGCCTGCTCAGTATAGCGGCGGTGCCCAAGGAAGGATTAGAAGCGAGATAGATTGTGCTGAGTGAGAAACGAGATCAAAGCAAGAAGGAGAATACCAGTAGGGGTCGTGCTGTAAGACCGAGGCAACATCCTACTGAGGCGCAAACAACCGGTGGCCGGAACGCCGAAGGAAGTATTTCTATATAGAGCTTCAGGCAATACTTCGAACCTACGGCAGGACAGTCAGTCTCAGGCAGGCTGTCTCACCTAAATCACCTATGCAGTCTTGGGGGGCAACTTGTGGAGAGGGGCGACTCTAGGGTCCCGGAAGAGCTCCGAGCCTACCCGTCAAACGGGTGCCGTCCTAACCGTAACAACAGGGAGGGACGGAAGATTAGCAGAACATCAACTAATCGTGTTGTGAGGGAACTTAAGAAACAGACACAACAGTTGTGGGGACTTTCCGTAAGCACAGCAGGGAAGGACCGCAACACATAGCGCTAGAAGGAAGGCACAGATTTCCACCTGTAAAGAGAACTCTGGAGGTGCCATCGGACCGGCTGGACTTGCGCAGCCTGGTTATCCGGATTCCGGACTGAGGACCTAGAGATCTTCAGTAAAGAGGTAAAGAGACTGCAACCTGGTGTCCTCGTTATTTACTGCACCGCACCACCACCACTATCCACCATTCATCATAACGTTTACTGTACGTCGCCTCCCCACCAGCAGGGCCACGGACCGGGCCTAGCCACCGTGACAACCCCAGAGCAGAGACTCAGAGGCCCGGTACCGGGTACCCCTCGGCCCTGCGGCGGTGGGGGCGCTACACTAATATGTGATTTCCTTGCTTGCTGGTAGCTCTAGGGGGCTGGGTTTCTCCCCTCACACCGTTAGTTGGTGTGGGGGTTCTTGTATTCTCAGCCTGGATATTTTGCATAGGGTTTTTTACTGACCGCACAGTTCCCTATCTGTCTTCTGCTATCTAGTATTAGCGGGCCTCATTTGCTTAATCTGTTTTCATTTCTACATTTGTGTTTTCCTCTTACCTCACCGTTATTATTTGTTGGGGGCTTCCTATATCTTTGGGGTGATTTCTCTTGAGGCAAGTGAGGTCTTACTTTCCCTCCAGGAGTAGATAGTTTCTCAGGCTGCGTCGAGACGTCCAGGATTTTAGGCACGTTCACCGGCTTCCTTTAGTGTGTTGGTTAGGATCAGGTTTGCGGTCAGTCCAGTTACCACCTCCCTAGAGCTCGTGTCTATGTTCATAAACTTAGCTAGTCCGTTTTGTGATCCTCAGCCACTAGGATCATAACAGTACAGCAGGCCAAAAAAGTGTTTAATGCATCGCAGAAGTGGGATAAGAGAAGCCCTGAGTACAATTATTTTTTTTTTCTCTCTATCTTTGCTGCAGTCTGTCCAGCTTCTCTCATCCCCTTAATCTCTGGGTGGTTTTGTGTTCAGCTGCAGACATGGATATTCAGAGTCTGACTTCTAGTGTGGATCATCTTGCTGCAAGGGTGCAAAGCAGTCAGGATTTTGTTGTTCATAGCCCCATGTCAGAGCCAAAAATACCTGTTCCTGAGTTGTTTTCTGGAGATAGATCTAGGTTTCTGAATTTTAAGAATAATTGTAAATTATTTCTTTCTTTGAGACCGCGTTCCTCTGGTGATTCCGCTCAGCAAGTTAAAATTGTTATCTCCTTGTTACGTGGCGACCCTCAAGATTGGGCCTTCTCTCTGGTGCCAGGAGATCCTGCATTGCTGAATGTGGATGCGTTTTTTCTGGCGCTTGGATTGCTTTATGAGGAACCTAATCTTGAGAACCAGGCAGAAAAGGCCTTGCTGGCTCTTTCTCAGGGCCAGGATGAAGCTGAGGTGTATTGTCAAAAATTTCGGAAATGGTCGGTGCTTACTCAATGGAATGAGTGTGCCCTGGCTGCAAATTTCAGAGAAGGTCTTTCTGAAGCCATTAAGAATGTTATGGTGGGGTTCCCCACTCCTGCAAGTCTGAATGACTCAATGGCTTTGGCCATTCAGATTGATCGGCGTTTGCGGGAGCGCAAATCTGCGCACCATCTGGCGGTGTTTTCTGAACAGAGACCTGAGTTTATGCAATGTGACCGAGTTCTGACCAGAATTGAGCGGCAAAATCATAGACGTCAAAATGGGTTGTGCTTTTACTGTGGTGATTCAACTCATGTTATCTCAGCATGCTCTAAGCGCGTTAAAAAAATCGCTAAACTTGTCACCATTGGTACTATACAGCCTAAATTCATTTTGTCTGTTACTTTAATTTGTTCTCTGTCATCCTACTCGGTTATGGCTTTTGTGGATTTGGGTGCTGCCCTGAATCTGATGGATTTGTCGTTTGCCAGGCGCTGTGGTTTTGTCCTGGAGCCTTTGGAATTCCCTATTCCACTGAGGGGAATTGATGCTACACCATTGGCTGAGAATAAGCCTCAATATTGGACTCAAGTGACCATGTGCATGACTCCTGTACATCAGGAGGTGATTCGCTTTCTTGTGCTGCATAATTTGCATGATGTTGTCGTGTTGGGTCTGCCATGGCTGCAGGCCCATAATCCAGTTCTGGATTGGAAAGCTATGTCTGTGTCAAGTTGGGGTTGCCAGGGGATTCATGGCGATGCTCCTTTGGTATCAATTGCTTCTTCCACTCCTTCTGAGGTCCCTGAGTTTTTGTCGGACTACCAGGATGTATTTGATGAGCCCAGATCCGTTGCCCTGCCTCCTCACAGGGATTGTGATTGTGCTATAAATTTGATTCCTGGTAGTAAGTTCCCTAAGGGACGACTTTTTAATTTGTCTGTACCAGAACATGCCGCAATGCGGAGCTATATAAAGGAGTCTTTAGAGAAGGGACATATTCGCCCGTCCTCCTCCCCTCTTGGTGCAGGATTCTTTTTTGTGGCCAAGAAGGATGGTTCTCTGAGACCTTGTATAGATTATCGTCTTCTAAATAAAATCACGGTCAAATTTCAGTATCCATTGCCATTGTTGTCTGATCTGTTTGCTCGGATTAAGGGGTCCAGTTGGTTCACAAAGAAAGATTTCGTGGTGCGTATAACCTTGTGCGCATTAAGCAGGGGGATGAATGGAAAACAGCATTTAATACGCCCGAAGGCCATTTTGAGTACTTGGTGATGCCTTTTGGACTCTCTAATGCTCCTTCTGTGTTCCAGTCCTTCATGCATGACATCTTCCGAGAATATCTGGATAAATTTATGATTGTGTATCTGGATGACATTTTGGTCTTTTCTGAGGACTGGGCGTCCCATGTGAAGCAGGTCAGGATGGTATTTCAGGTCCTGCGTGCTAATGCCTTATTTGTGAAGGGCTCTAAATGTCTCTTCGGAGTACAGAAGGTTTCCTTTTTGGGTTTTTTTTTTCTCCTTCTACTATTGAGATGGACCCAGTCAAGGTCCAGGCTATTCATGACTGGACTCAGCCTACATCTGTTAAGAGTCTTCACAAGTTCTTGGGTTTTGCTAATTTTTACCGTCGCTTCATTGCTAATTTTTCTGGCGTGGTTAAACCCTTGACGGATTTGACCAAGAAGGGTTCTGATTAGTGTTGAGCATTCCGATACTGCAAGTATCGGGTATCGGCCGATACTTGCTGTATCGGAATTCCGATACCGAGATCCGATATTTTTGTGATATCGGGTATCGGTATCGAAACAACATTAATGTAAAAATGTGTAAAAGAGAGAATTAAAATAAAAAATATTGCTATACTCACCTCTCCGACGCAGCCTGCACCTTACCGAGGGAAGCGGCAGCGTTCTTTGTTTAAAATTCGCGCTTTTCTTTCCTTTACGTGAGTCCCGGCTTGTGATTGGTTGCGTGCCGCCCATGTGACCGGGACGCAACCAATCACAGCAAGCCGTGATGTAATTTCAGGTCCTTCAGGATTTTAAAATTACGTTCCGGCGTTGTGATTGGTTGCGTCGCAGTCACATGGGAGACGCAACCAATCACAGCAAGCCGTGACGTAATTTCAGGTCCTTAAGGATTTTAAAATTACGTCCCGGCTTTGTGATTGGTCCGCGTCCCGGCAACATGGCATAAAATTTTAAAATGCGCGCGTGTCCAGCCTCCCGGCTTGTGATTGGTTGACCGCGGCGCAACCAATCACAAGCCGGGACGTCACGGGAGGCTGGACACGCGCCCATTTTAAAAAGCGCGCGTGTCCAGCCTCCCGTGACGTCACGGCTTGTGATTGGTTAATGGCGGCCATGTTGCCGGGACGCGGACCAATCACAGCAAGCCGTGATGTAATTTCGTCACGGCTTGCTGTGATTGGTCCGCGTCCCGGCAACATGGCCGCCCTGACCAATCACAAGCCGGGACTTCACGTAACCAAGTAAAAGCGTGAATTTTAAACAAACAACGCTGCCGGTTCCCTCGCTGAGGTCCAGGCTGCGTCGGAGAGGTGAGTATAGCGATATTTTTTATTTTAATTCTTTCTTTTACACATTTATATGGATCCCAGGGCCTGAAGGAGAGTTTCCTCTCCTTCAGACCCTGGGAACCATCAGGAATACCGTCCGATACTTGAGTCCCATTGACTTGTATTGGTATCGGGTATCGGTATCGGATTGGATCCGATACTTTGCCGGTATCGGCCGATACTTTCCGATACCGATACTTTCAAGTATCGGACGGTATCGCTCAACACTAGTTCTGATGTGACTAATTGGTCTCCTGCGGCCGTGGAAGCCTTTCGGGAGCTGAAGCGCCGGTTTTCTTCGGCTCCAGTTTTGTGTCAGCCTGATGTCTCTCTTCCTTTTCAGGTCGAGGTTGATGCTTCTGAGATTGGAGCAGGGGCTGTTTTGTCGCAGAGAAGCTCTGATTGCTCTGTGATGAAGCCTTGTGCTTTCTTTTCAAGAAAGTTTTCGCCTGCCGAGCGAAAATATGATGTTGGTAATCGGGAGTTGTTGGCTATGAAGTGGGCATTTGAGGAGTGGCGACATTGGCTTGAGGGAGCTAAGCATCGTGTAGTGGTCTTAACTGATCACAAAAATCTGATTTATCTTGAGTCTGCCAAGCGGCTGAATCCTAGACAGGCTCGTTGGTCGTTGTTTTTCTCCCGTTTCGATTTCGTGGTCTCGAACCTGCCTGGTTCGAAGAACGTGAAAGCTGATGCTCTTTCTAGGAGTTTTGTGCCTGACTCTCCGGGAGTTTCAGAGCCGGCTGGTATCCTCAGAGAGGGAGTGATTTTGTCTGCCATTTCCCCAGATTTGCGACGAGTGCTGCAGAAATTTCAGGCGGATAGACCGGACCGTTGCCCACCAGAGAGACTGTTTGTCACAGATAGATGGACCAGCAGAGTTATTTCCGAGGTTCATTCTTCAGTGTTGGCAGGACATCCTGGGATTTTTGGTACCAGAGATTTGGTGGCTAGGTCCTTCTGGTGGCCTTCCTTGTCGCGGGATGTGCGTTCCTTTGTGCAGTCCTGTGGGATTTGTGCTCGGGCTAAGCCTTGCTGTTCTCGTGCCAGCGGTTTGCTTTTGCCTTTGCCTGTCCTGAAGAGGCCTTGGACGCACATTTCCATGGATTTTATTTCGGATCTTCCAGTCTCTCAGAGAATGTCTGTCATCTGGGTGGTGTGTGATCGTTTTTCCAAAATGGTCCATTTGGTGCCCTTGCCTAAGTTGCCTTCCTCCTCCGATTTGGTTCCTCTATTTTTTCAGAATGTGGTTCGCTTGCAGGGCCGGCTCCAGGTTTTTGAGGGCCCCGGGCGAAAGAGTTTCAGTGGGCCCCCCTCTTTAACACATACCACAAATCATGATGCACAGATACAGCAGAGAAATATAGCACAGCCACGTAGTATATAACACAGCCACGTAGTATATAACAGCCCACGTAGCATATATAACAGCCCACGTAGTATATAGCACAGCCACATAGTATTTTGCACATCCACGTAGTATATAACACAGCCACGTAATATATTGCACAGCCACGTAATATATAGCACAGCCACGTAATATATTGCACAGCCCACGTAGCATATAACAAAGGCCATGAAGTATATAGCACAGCCCATGCAGTATATAGCACAGCCCACGTAGCATATAGCACAGCCCACGTAGTATATAGCACAGCCACGTAGTATATAACAGGCCACGTAGTATATAGCACAGCCATGAAGTATATAGCACAGCCCACGCAGTATATAACACAGCCACGTAGTATATTGCACAGCCACGTAGTATATTGCACAGCCACATAGTACATAACACAGCCATGCAGTATATAACATAGCCCACGCAGTATATAACACAGCCCACGCAGTATAAAACACAGCCCACGCAGTATATAGCACAAGCCCACCCAGATGCAGTATATAGCACAGCCCACGCAGATGCAGTATATAGCACAGGGGGGCCCAGCTCCCCACACCCCTCTAATGCACTGGGGGGGCCCGGCTCCCCACACACCCCTCTAATGCACTAGGGGGGCCCGGCTCCCCACACACCCCTCTAATGCACTAGGGGGGCCTGGCTCCCCACTAACCCCTCTTCCACACTAGGGGGGCCCGGCTCGTCACCTGCACCTTAATGCCCTTACAGGCTGCCACAGAGCTTGCCAAGGAGCCCACAGGGGACATCACTCTGGGGTAAGGACAATGGTGGCGGCTGCTGTGATGTGCTGACCCTGGAGCACGGGCCGCTCAGCAGCTTCCCGTAGTCACAGCGCCCTCCCTCGCACACTGAGAGCACTCAGCGGCGCAGCTCTCCCCGCCGCTCCCGTGCTGGGTCAGGTCGGGACCACTTGCTATCCCCCGGGCCCTGGGGACAAGGTGACCCCACAGGACGGTGCTGGGAGCGGCTCACCCGCCATGTCTACTCACCAGATCTGGAACTTCAGCAGCGGCCCCGCTGTGTACTGCTTCCTCAGCTTCCTGTTCGGGACACCGTTCCCGTCCGCCGAGGCCGCGCTCAGCACAGCAGCCAAGACGCCGCTCACCAGCAGCAGCCACGGAACACACCGAGCAGCAATCCTGGCCTCAGCGAGCAACTGCAGCGAGCGCCGGCCGGAAGTGACTCGTATCCATGGTGATGGCGGCGCCGGCGGTGACTGGTGAGTATTGCAGCTGCGTGAAACTCTGTCCCACGCCCGGCCCGGATGTGACTCACTCTGCATATCCATGGTGACGGTCCCGACTCCCGGAGGTGAGCATTCCTGCTGCAGCTGCTCACCGTAAATGGGCCCCCCCATCTCGCCAGGGCCCCGGCACTTGCCCGGGTACGCCGGGTGCTGACGCCGGCCCTGTTCGCTTGCACGGCATCCCTGAAAATATTGTGTCTGACAGAGGATCCCAGTTTGTGTCCAGATTTTGGCGGATCTTTTGTGCTAAGATGGGCATTGATTTGTCTTTTTCGTCGGCCTTCCATCCTCAGACGAATGGTCAAACCGAGCGAACTAATCAGACCTTGGAAACTTATTTAAGATGTTTTGTTTCTGCTGATCAGGATGATTGGGTGACTTTTTAGCCATTGGCCGAGTTTGCCCTTAATAATCGGGCTAGTTCTGCTACTTTGGTTTCGCCTTTTTTCTGCAATTCTGGTTTTCATCCTCGTTTTTCCTCGGGTCAGGTTGAGCCTTCTAACTGTCCTGGGGTGGATTCTGTGGTGGATAGGTTGCAGCAGATTTGGAACCATGTGGTGGACAATTTGAAGTTGTCACAGGAGAAGGCTCAGCGCTTTGCCAACCGCCATCGCGGTGTGGGTCCCCGACTTCTTGTTGGGGATTTGGTATGGCTGTCTTCTCGGTATGTTCCTATGAAGGTTTCCTCTCCTAAATTCAAGCCTCGCTTCATCGGTCCTTATAAGATTTTGGAAATCCTTAACCCGGTGTCATTTCGTTTGGACCTCCCAGCGTCGTTTGCCATTCATAACGTGTTCCATAGGTCTTTGTTGCGGAGGTATGTGGTGCCTGTGGTTCCTTCTGTTGAACCCCCTGCTATGGTGCTGGTTGAGGGCGAATTGGAGTACGTGGTGGAGAAGATCTTGGATTCTCGTATTTCTAGACGGAGGCTTCAGTATTTGGTTAAGTGGAAGGGCTATGGTCAGGAGGATAATTCCTGGGTTGTCGCCTCTGATGTTCATGCGGCCGATTTGGTTCGTGCCTTCCATGTGGCTCATCCTGATCGCCCTGGGGGTTTTGATGAGGGTTCGGTGACCCCTCCTCAAGGGGGGGGTAGTGTTGTGAACTCTGTTTTTGGGCTCCCTCTTGTGGTCACAACTGGTACTATGTGAGTGCTGTCTTTGGGCTCCCTCTGGTGGTTCTTTTTTTCATTCTGCAGGTCTGAGGCAGGATCAGCTGTCTCGTTATCTATTAGCTGGTTTCCTATTTAGTTCACCTGGACTCTCAGTTGTTGCCTGCTGTCAATGTCTTCAGTGCTATTTTGGAGCTCTCCTGCAGTCCTTCGTTATCAGTCTCTTCAAGAGAAGCTAAGTTTTGCTTGGTTCATTTTTTGACCATCAGTGGTCACATGTTTCTTGGTTTATTTTTGTCCAGCTTGCTAATATGTGATTTCCTTGCTTGCTGGTAGCTCTAGGGGGCTGAGTTTCTCTCCTCACACCGTTAGTTGGTGTGGGGGTTCTTGTATTCTCAGCGTGGATATTTTGCATAGGGTTTTTTACTGACCGCACAGTTCCCTATCTGTCTTCTGCTATCTAGTATTAGTGGGCCTCATTTGCTTAATCTGTTTTCATTTCTACGTTTGTGTTTTCCCCTTACCTCACCGTTATTATTTGTTGGGGGCTTCCTATATCTTTGGGGTGATTTCTCTTGAGGCAAGTGAGGTCTTACTTTCCCTCCAGGAGTAGATAGTTTCTCAGGCTGCGTCGAGACGTCCAGGATTTTAGGCACGTTCACCGGCTTCCTTTAGTGTGTTGGTTAGGATCAGGTTTGCGGTCAGTCCAGTTACCACCTCCCTAGAGCTCGTGTCTATGTTCATAAACTTAGCTAGTCCGTTTTGTGATCCTCAGCCACTAGGATCATAACAGTCGTTGTCTTGTTGGAAGATGAAATGACGACCCATCTTAAGATCCTTGATGGAGGATTGGAGGTTCTTGGCCAAAATCTCCAGGTAGGCCGTGCTATCCATCTTCCCATGGATGCGGACCAGATGGCCAGGCCCCTTGGCTGAGAAACAGCCCCACAGCATGATGCTGCCACCACCATGCTTGACTGTAGGGATGGTATTCTTGGGGTCGTATGCAGTGCCATCCAGTCTCCAAACGTCACGTGTGTGGTTGGCACCAAAGATCTCGATCTTGGTCTCATCAGACCAGAGAACCTTGAACCAGTCAGTCTCAGAGTCCTCCAAGTGATCATGAGCAAACTGTAGACGAGCCTTGACATGACGCTTTGAAAGTAAAGGTACCTTACGAGCTCATCTGGAACGGAGACCATTGCGGTGGAGTACGTTACTTATGGTATTGACTGAAACCAATGTCCCCACTGCCATGAGATCTTCCCGGAGCTCCTTCCTTGTTGTCCTTGGGTTAGCCTTGACTCTTCGGACAAGCCTGGCCTCGGCACGGGAGGAAACTTTCAAAGGCTGTCCAGGCCGTGGAAGGCTAACAGTAGTTCCATAAGCCTTCCACTTCCGGATGATGCTCCCAACAGTGGAGACAGGTAGGCCCAACTCCTTGGAAAGGGTTTTGTACCCCTTGCCAGCCTTGTGACCCTCCACGATCTTGTCTCTGATGGCCTTGGAATGCTCCTTTGTCTTTCCCATGTGGACCATGCTTGAGTGCTGTTCACAAGTTTGGGGAGGGTCTTAAATAGTCAGAAAAGGCTGGAAAAAGAGATAATTAATCCAAACATGTGAAGCTCATTGTTCTTTGTGCCTGAACTACTTCTTAATACTTTAGGGGAACCAAACAGAATTCTGGTGGGTTGAGGGGTTGAATAATAAATGACCCTCTGAAAAAACTTTTCCCAATTTAAAAAAAAACAAACAAAGAAATAACATTCTTTTTTGCTGCAGTGCATTTCACACTTCCAGGCTGATCTACAGTCCAAATGTCACAATGCCAGGTTAATTCCAAATGTGTAAACCTGCTAAATCTGCAGGGGGTTGAATACTACTTGTAGGCACTGTATAATAAAACAAGCCCAAAATGAGAGAATTAGTTACAAAGTTCTTCCACATACTCACAACCACAGTGGGGGAGTATATCAGGAAGACAAATTTAGTAAGTTTAGGACACTCCCAAGACCAAAATAATAAAACAGAAAAAAACGGAGTTCATGTCCAGAAAAATACAAAAAGATTTTATTAGATTACAAAAGATGCTGATAAATAACAACCACATGTAACAATATACTACAATATATATCAAGATAGTTAGAGATGGTAGGTAGCACAGAAAAAAACAGTGCAGCGTTCAGGCTGATGCCATATACATACAAAAATATATAAATATCACCTGCGTTGTGCAGAATAAAAGTGCAGGTATTAGCCCGGGGGGTATAAATAGCACTATGTAGAAAAATATATATCAAGAGCCCTGTACACTGGCTCATGTCACACCAAAACAAGGAACATGAATCCCCACCCTCGGTTCTTACCCACACTCTGGCATCAGGACCGGACCGCACCGTCGCCCCAACGACGACGACGGTGCGGTCCGGTCCTGATGCAAGAGTGTGGGTAAGAACCGAGGGTGGGGATTCATGTTCCTTGTTTTGGTGTGACATGAGCCAGTGTACAGGGCTCTTGATATATATTTTTCTACATAGTGCTATTTATACCCCCCGGGCTAATACCTGCACTTTTATTCTGCACAACGCAGGTGATATTTATATATTTTTGTATGTATATGGCATCAGCCTGAGTGCTGCACTGTTTTTTTCTGTGCTACCTACCATCTCTAACTATCTTGATATATATTGTAGTATATTGTTACATGTGGTTGTTATTTATCAGCATCTTTTGTAATCTAATAAAATCTTTTTGTATTTTTCTGGACATGAACTCCGTTTTTTTCTGTTTTATTATTGTAGGCACTGTATATATATATATATATATATATATATATATATATATATATATATATATGTATATATTTGTATATGTAATTGTCTAAGGGGCACTTCCGTCTGTCTGTCTTTCTGTCTGCAACTTCCGTCACGGAAATCCCGCATCGCTGATTGGTCTTGCCAGCTGCCTGTCATGGCTGCCGTGACCAATCAGCGACGGCCACAGTCCGATTAGTCCCTCCCTACTCCCCTGCAGTCAGTGCCCGGCGCCCGCTCCATACTCCCCGCAGTCACCGCTCACACAGGGTTAATGCCAGCGGTAACGGGCCGTGGGTAACACACTCCGTTACCGCTGCTTTTAACCCTGTGTGTCCCCAACTTTTTACTATTGATGCTGCCTATGCAGCATCAATAGTAAAAAGATCTAATGTTAAAAATAATAAAAAAACAAAAAACCTGCTATTCTCACCTTCCGTCGTACGACGATGCGCTTGCGCCTGCCACCATCTTCCGTTCCCAGAGATGCATTGCGAAACTACCCAGAAGACTTAGCGGTCTCGCGAGACCGCTAAGTCTTCTGGATAATTGCGCAATGCATCCTGGGAACGGAAGATGGTGGCATCCGCGCGCTTATCGCCAGAGCTCCGCTGGATCCCGGCGGGTGAGTATATAACTATTTTTTATTTTAATTATTTGTTTTAACAGGGATATGGTGCCCACACTGCTATATACTGCGTGGGCTGTGTTATATACTGCGTGGCTGCTATATACTACATGGGCACTGTTATATACTGCGTGGCCTGTTTTATATACTGCATGGCTGCTATATACTACATGGGCACTGTTATATACTGCGTGGGCTATGTTATATACTGCGTGGGCTGTGCTATATACTACATGCCCTGTGTTATATACTGCGTGGCCTGTGTTATATACTGCGTGGCTGCTATATACTGCGTGGGCTGTGTTATATAGTACGTGGGCTGTGTTATATAGTACGTGGGCTGTGTTATATACTGTTTGGGCTGTGTTATATACTGCGTGGCCTGTATTAACACATCGGGTATTCTACAATATGTATGTATGTATATTTATAGCAGCCACATAGTATTTAGTATATAGCACAGGCCACATAGTATTTGTCTGCTGTATACTACATGGCCTGTGCTATATACTATGTGGCTGCTATATACATACATACATATTCTAGAATACCCGATGCGTTAGAATCGAGCCACCATCTAGTATATATATATATATATATATATATATATATATATATATATATATATATATATATATTTATTTATATTTAATACAGAGCTAAATAGCATAAAAGCCGGTAATTCAATTGCTGGCTTTTGCTAACTCCTTACCTAAGCCGACAGGATATGAGACATGGTTTACATACAGTAAACCATTTCATATCTGTTATATTTTTATACGTCCCTCATTAATAATGTTAGTAGTGTGTGTATGTGCAAAATTTTGGAGCTCTAGGTGTTAAAATAAAGGGTTAAATCACGGAAAAAACTGGCGTGGGCTCCGGTGCAATTTTCTCCGCCAGAGTGGGAGAGCCAGTTACTGAGGGCGGATATTAATATCCTAGAGAGGGACCATGGTTATTGCCCCCCCGGCTAAAAACATCTGCCCCCAGCCACCCCATATTTTCCTTTTTTACAGGAGAAAGAGGGTCTTCAGTTGGATTGAGCGTACAATAAAGATAATAAAACCCATGTATTTATTTTTAATTAAAATACTTGATTCTTAATGTGTGTGTGTGTATTTTTAACCTTTACTAATATTGCATTAATAATGGATAGGGCTTGAACATAATATACGAGCATGGTCAGATGTTCGGATAACACCTGAGCACAGTGGCGTATCTGGGGGGGCAGCCGGGGCATGTGACCCGGGTGCTGCCGGCAGGGGGGCGCAGTCGGGCTGCCTAATTCGGCGGTCCGCAATGTCTCCCCTGGCGGGTGCATTCTGCCGCCCCCCGGATTGAGAGTCGGCTGTTCTCTGTGCCGACTGTCAAGCTGACAGCCGGCACAGATAATCTGCAGTGAGCCGACTCCCAACATGTGCAGACATACCGCATGTGCAGCCTGTGCGGCTGCACCTGGGTCCGACGGAGATGAAGGTGGGCCCTTGCAGGGTGGTTGCAATGTGGAGGGAGAAATCCCTGCAGCTCCGCTGCCTACAAGAGAAAATAGCAGCGGAGCTACAGCGATCTGTCTTCCTGCCCGTGCTTCCTGTCACACAGGCGGCGCCGCTGTGTCAGAGGAAGGCGATGAGATGCTGCGGCAGAGCGTTTGGAGAGGTGAGAAGTTGTGTGTGTGTATATAGAGGTGCTGTGTGTGTGTTGTATGTGTGTGTGTCGGTATAGAGAGGTGAGAGGTGCTGTGTGTATATATAGAGGTGAGAGGTGCTGTGTGTGTTGTGTGTGTATAAATAGAGGTGAGAGGTGCTGTGTGTGTGTATATAGGTGAGGTGCTGTGTGTGTATATATAGAGGTGAGAGGTGCTGTGTGTGTGTTGTGTGTGTGTATATAGGTGAGAGATGCTGTGTGTGTGTTGTGTGTGCATGCGTAGCGCAATGGGTGAATGTGCAGAGAGGTAAATGGTTTTGTGTTTGTGTGTACGGGGAGGAGAGGCGAGGGCAATGATGGGGCTGATGGGGAGAGGGCAATAATTGGGATGGAGGGGGAGGAGGAAATGATGGATGTGGTGGAATGGGCAATGATGGAGGTGGAATGGGCAATGATGGGGGTGGGGGGAGGAAATGATGGAGGTGGTGGAATGGGCAATGATGGGGGTGGGGGGAGGCAATGATGGAGGTGGAAATTGGAATGGGCAATGATGGTGGTGGGGGGAGAATGCAATGATGGTGGGGAAGAGGAAATCATGGAGGTGGTGGAATGGACAAGGATGGTGGTGGTGGAAAGCACACTGATGATATTGGAGGGGGAAAAAATGATGGAGGTGGTGGAATGGGCAAGTATGGTGATGGCGGCGGAAAGGACAATGATTATGGTGGTCGAAAGGGCAATAATGGGGATGGAGGGGGAAGAGAAAATTATGGATATGGTGGAAAAGGCAAAGGAGGAAATGATGGAGGTGGTGGAATGGGCAATGATGGGAGTGCTGGGGAAGGAGGAAATAATGGAGGTTGTGGAATGGGAAATTATGGGGTGGTGGGGGAGAAAGCAATGATAGTGGTGGTGGTGAAGAGAGCAATGATGGGGTGGGGTAGAGGAAAATAATGGGCATATATGAGGAAACAGTACAGGAGAATGGGGGGCATGTATGAGGAAACAGTACGGGGAAATTGGGGGCATGTATGAGGAAACAGTACTGGGGAATAGGGGGCATGTATGAGGAAACTGTACTGTGGAATGGGGGCATATCTGAGGAAACAGTATGGGGGATGGGTGCCGACAGTATGAGGAGTGAACGGGGGAATGTATGTGGACACAGTATGAGTAGCGATGTGAAAAATGTATGTGGACAGAGTACGGGGACTGAGGGTGATGGGATGTGTGCAGACACAGTATGGGGAGTCAGGTGAGCAGGCAGTATAGAAAGTGAGGGGGTAATAGTGTGAGGAGACAGTATGGGGGAGAAAAGTGATTGGGCACAGAATAGAAACTGAGTAGTGGGGGCGTAGCATGGAGGGACAGTGTAAGGGCACAGCCAGGAGGGGACAGTATACCAAGGAGGGGGAGTATGATGATAGTACAGTATAAATACTGAGCCCTATAGGGGGACACAGTATGAGAGGACATTGTGAAGAGGGGGCCGGTATGGAAAGGAGAGATCAGTGTGAAGAGCATGTACCATAAGAGGGACAGTGTGGGGGTCATATTTTGTGCAGACAATATAGTGAGGGGTATTTTTTTATTCAGGAGCATTATAATGACACTTTTATCTTTAACCCCTTTACCCCCAAGGGTGGTTTGCACGTTAATGACCGAGCCAATTTTTACAATTCTGACCACTGTCCCTTTATGAGGTTATAACTCTGGAACGCTTCAACGGATCTTGGCGATTCTGACATTGTTTTCTCGTAACATATTGTACTTCATGATAGTGGTAAAATTTCTTCAATATAACTTGCGTTTATTTGTGAAAAAAACGGAAATTTGGCAAAAATGTTGAAGATTTCGCAATTTTCCAAATTTGAATTTTTATAGCCTTAAATCACAGAGATATGTCACACAAAATACTTAATAGGTAACATTTTCCACATATCTACTTTACATCAGCACAATTTAGGAACCAAAATTTTTTTTTGTTTGGGAGTTATAAGGGTTAAAAGTTGACCAGCAATTTCTCATTTTCACAACACCATTTGTTTTTAGGGACCACATCTCATTTGAAGTAATTTTGAGGGGTCTATATGATAGAAAATACCCAAGTGTGACACCATTCTAAAAACTGCACCCCTCAAGGTGCTCAAAACCACATTCAAGAAATTTATTAAACCTTCAGGTGTTTCACAGGAATTTTTGGAATGTTTAAATAAAAATTAACATTTAAATTTTACACAAAATTTATTTCAGCTCCAATTTGTTTTATTTTACCAAGGGTAACAGGAGAAAATGGACCCCAATAGTTGTTGTACAATTTGTGCTGAGTACGCTGATACCCCATATGTGGGGGTAAACCACTGTTTGGGCGCACCGCAGAGCTCGGAAGGGAAGGAGCGCCATTTGACTTTTCAATGCAAAATTGACTGGAATTGAGATGGAACGCCATGTTGCGTTTGGAGAGCCCCTGATGTGCCTAAACATTGAAACCCCCCACAAGTGACACCATTTTGGAAAGTAGACCCCCTAAGGAACTTATCTAGATGTGTGGTGAGCACTTTGACCCACCAAGTGCTTCACAGAAGTTTATAATGCAGAGCCGTAAAAATAAAAAATCATATTTTTTCACAAAAATTATCTTTTCGCCCCCAATTTTTTATTTTCCCAAGGGTAAGAGAAGAAATTAGACCACAAAAGTTGTTGTGCAATTTGTCCTGAGTACGCTCATACCCCATATGTGGGGGTAAATGACTGTTTGGGCGCATGGCAGAGCTCGGAAGGGAAGGAGCGCCATTTGACTTTTCAATGCAAAATTGACTGGAATTAAGATGGGACGCCATGTCGCGTTTGGAGAGCCCCTGATGTGCCTAAACATTAAACCCCCCCACAAGTGACACAATTTTGGAAAGTAGACCCCCTAAGGAACTTATCTAGATGTGTTTTGAGAGCTTTGATCCCCCAAGTGTTTCACTACAGTTTATAACGCAGAGCCGTGAAAATGAAAATTCTTTTTTTTTTCACAAAAATGATTTTTTAGCCCCCAGTTTTGTATTTTCACAAGGGTAACAGGATAAATTGGACCCCAAAAGTTGTTGTCCAATTTGTCCTGAGTACGCTGATACTCCATATGTGGGGGGGAACCACTGTTTGGGCGCATGGCAGAGCTCGGAAGGGAAGGAGCGCCATTTGGAATGCAGACTTAGATGGATTGGTCTGCAGGCATCACGTTGCATTTGCAGAGCCCCAGATGTACCCAAACAGTAGAAACCCCCCACAAGTGACCCCATATTGGAAACTAGACCGCCCAAGGAACTTATCTAGATGTGTTGTGAGAACTTTGAACCCCCAAGTGTTTCACTACAGTTTATAACGCAGAGCCGTGAAAATAAAAAATCCTTTTTTTTTCCCACAAAAATGATTTTTAGCCCCCCAAATTTATATTTTCCCAAGGGTAACAAGAGAACTTGGACCCCAAAAGTTGTTGTCCAATTTGTCCCGAGTACGCTGATGCCCCATATGTTGGGGTAAACCCCTGTTTGGGCGCACAGGAAAGCTCGAAGGGAAGGAGCACTGTTTTACTTTTTCAACGCAGAATTGGCTGGAATTGAGATCGGACGCCATGTCGCGTTTGGAGAGCCCCTGATGTGCCTAAACAGTGGAAACTCCCCAATTCTAACTGAAACCCTAATCCAAACACACCCCTAACCCTAATCCCAATGGTAACCCTAACCACACCCCTAACCCTGACACACCCCTAACTCTAATCCCAACCCTAATCCCAACTGTAAATGTAATCCAAACCCTAACCCTAACTTTAGCCCCAACCCTAACCCTAACGTTAGCCCCAACCCTAACCCTAACTTTAGCTCCAACCCTAGCCCCAACCCTAAACCTAACCCTAATCCTAGCCCTAACCCTAACCCTAGCTCTAACCCTAGCCCTAACCCTAGCCTTTTTAATTTTATTATTTTTCCCTAACTAAGGGGGTGATAAAGGGGGGTTTGATTTACTTTTAGAGCATTTTTGTAGCGGATTTTTATGATTGGCAGCCGTCACATACTAAAAGACGCTTTTTATAGCAAAAAAGTTTTTACGTCTCCACATTTTGAGACCTATAATTTTTCATATTTTGGCCCACAGAGTCATGTGAGGTCTTGTTTTTTGCGGGACGAGTTGATGTTTTTAATGGTAACATTTTTGGACACGTGACAGTTTTTGATCGCTTTTTATTCCGATTTTTGTGAGGCAGAATGACAAAAAACCAGCTATTCATGAATTTCTTTTGGGGGAGGCGTTTATACCGTTCCACGTTTGGTAAAATTGATGAAGCAGTTTTATTCTTCTGGTCAGTACGATTACAGCGATACCTCATTTACATCATTTTTTTAAGTTTTGGCGCTTTTATACGATAAAAACTATTTTATAGAATAAATAATTATTTTGGCACATCGCTTTATTCTGAGGACTATAACTTTTTTATTTTTTCTTTGATGATGCTGTATGGCGGCTCGTTTTTTGCGGGACAAGATGACGTTTTCAGCGGTACCATGGTTATTTATATCCGTCTTTTTGATCGCGTGTTATTCCACTTTTTGTTTGGCGGTATGATAATAAAGCGTTGTTTTTTGCCTCGTTTTTTTTTTTCCCTACGGGGTTCACTGAAGGGGTTAACTAGTGATATAGTTTTATAGGTTGGGTCGTTACGGACACGTCAATACTAAATATGTGTACTTTTATTGTTTTTTTTAAATTTAGATAAAGAAATGTATTTATGGGAATAATATATATATTTTTTTTCTTTATTTAGGAATTTTTTTTTTTTTTTTTTTACACAAGTGGAAAATTTTTTTTTTTTTACTTTGTCCCGGGGGGACATCACAGATCGCTGATCTGACAGTTTGCACAGCACTCTGTCAGATCACCGATCTGACTTACAGCACTGCAGGCTTACCAAGCGCCTGCTCTGAGCAGGCACTCGGTAAGCCACCACCCTCCCTGCAGGACCCGGATGCCGCGGCCATCTTGGATCGGGGCACCTGCAGCGAGGAGGAGGTAAGAGACCCCCGCAGCAACGCGATCACATCGCGTTGCTTCGGGGGTCTCAGGGAAGCACGCAGGGAGCCCCCTCCCTGCGCGATGCTTCCCTGTACCGCCGGCACACCGCGGTCATGTTTGATCGCGGTGTGCCGGGGGTTAATGTGCCGGGGGCGGTCCGTGACCGCTCCTGGCACATAGTGCCGGATGTCAGCTGCGATAGTCAGCTGACTCCCGGCCGCGATCGGCCGCGCTCCCCCCGTGAGCGCCGCCGATCGCGCTGGATGTACTATCCCGTCGGTGGTCATACGGGCCCACCCCACCTCGACGGGATAGTACGTCCAATGTCAGAAAGGGGTTAAGGGTATCGTGTGGAGATTTTCTGCAAAAGAGCGGAGAAGTCTGCAGCGATGAGCTATGGATGAGAAAACTCATCATGGGGTCTGGACAAGATGAAGAAAGGAGAACGACTCCAGAGACGACGTCATCTATAAGGTACCTGGATATAAATGTTATTTGTGATACTAACTAACTCATGTTTTATTTATGTTAGGAGCATTAAAGGGGATGTCCAGGTTTGTAATGAGTCTGCAGTCATTCTTTGTGACTGCAGACTTCTGACTTCTCAAAGTGCGCACTGCACGCTGTCAGGATTCTCTCGTGCTGGCGATTTAAAATACATGCGGTCACATGCTGACTAGACATGTGTGGCCTCACTAAATGAAAATGAACAGAGCGAGGCCGGGCATGTCTAGTCAGAATGTCGTCAGAAGTATACAGATCACATGCTTGTGCTGACATGACTGTCCACCGGCAAGGGAGAATCCTAAAAGTGTGCAGTACATTCGCTGTGAGAATTCAGAAGCTGTGATGTCAGGATTCAGCTCTGCAGGTTCCAGTAGTCGTCACATGGACATTTCACTAATATGTGACTTTCTTACTTATGCTCCTGTGACAACGAGCTTCTCTTCTGCTTCTCTCAGTTTTTCACTGAATATTGAGAGCATTAGGGAGAGGAGCTCGTGGGTACATGACTAAGTGTGCAAATCGCATATGTCCTGGGGGGAGGGGGGCGCCAAAATGAATTCTTGCCCCGGGTGCCAGAAACCCTAGATACGCCTCTCATCCTCATGCTGGGATAAGGCGATATCTGAGCACGTTCACTCATCACTACTCTCTAAGGCTAAGTTCACATTAGTGTTCGGGGACTTTGCGGAGGGCTGCGTACGTCCTACTCTAAGCCCTGCCTACTTCTGCATGCGTCTTTAACATTGGGTACACAGGACATGCGGATGTATGCGGATGTGTTGTTTTGACGACTCGGACAAAGAAAGCCCTTTAAAACCAACAAAAAGCTGAGCATATAGAATATGAGCCCTCACGGGCAGTGTCCTCTCTCCTCCTGTACCAGTCATGATTTCTATTGTTTAAGATTACTGTACTTGTTTTTTCTAATATACAGTGGGGCAAAAAAGTATTTAGTCAGTCAGCAATAGTGCAAGTTCCACCACTTAAAAAGATGAGAGGCGTCTGTAATTTACATCATAGGTAGACCTCAACTATGGGAGACAAACTGAGAAACAAAAATCCAGAAAATCACATTGTCTGTTTTTTTAACATTTAATTTGCATATTATGGTGGAAAATAAGTATTTGGTCAGAAACAAAATTTCATCTCAATACTTTGTAATATATCCTTTGTTGGCAATGACAGAGGTCAAACGTTTTCTGTAAGTCTTCACAAGGTTGCCACACACTGTTGGTATGTTGGCCCATTCCTCCATGCAGATCTCCTCTAGAGCAGTGATGTTTTTGGCTTTTCGCTTGGCAACACGGACTTTCAACTCCCTCCAAAGGTTTTCTATAGGGTTGAGATCTGGAGACTGGCTAGGCCACTCCAGGACCTTGAAATGCTTCTTACGAAGCCACTCCTTCGTTGCCCTGGCGGTGTGCTTTGGATCATTGTCATGTTGAAAAACCCAGCCACGTTTCATCTTCAATGCCCTTGCTGATGGAAGGAGGTTTGCACTCAAAATCTCACGATACATGGCCCCATTCATTCTTTCATGTACCCGGATCAGTCGTCCTGGCCCCTTTGCAGAGAAACAGCCCCAAAGCATGATGTTTCCACCACCATGCTTTACAGTAGGTATGGTGTTTGATGGATGCAACTCAGTATTCTTTTTCCTCCAAACATGACAAGTTGTGTTTCTACCAAACAGTTCCAGTTTGGTTTCATCAGACCATAGGACAATCTCCCAAAACTCCTCTGGATCATCCAAATGCTCTCTAGCAAACTTCAGACGGGCCCGGACATGTACTGGCTTAAGCAGTGGGACACGTCTGGCACTGCAGGATCTGAGTCCATGGTGGCGTAGTGTGTTACTTATGGTAGGCCTTGTTACATTGGTCCCAGCTCTCTGCAGTTCATTCACTAGGTCCCCCCGCGTGGTTCTGGGATTTTTGCTCACCGTTCTTGTGATCATTCTGACCCCACGGGGTGGGATTTTGCATGGAGCCCCAGATCGAGGGAGATTATCAGTGGTCTTGAATGTCTTCCATTTTCTAATTATTGCTCCCACTGTTGATTTCTTCACTCCAAGCTGGTTGGCTATTGCAGATTCAGTCTTCCCAGCCTGGTGCAGGGCTACAATTTTGTTTCTGGTGTCCTTTGACAGCTGTTTGGTCTTCACCATAGTGGAGTTTGGAGTCAGACTGTTTGAGGGTGTGCACAGGTGTCTTTTTATACTGATAACAAGTTTAAACAGGTGCCATTACTACAGGTAATCAGTGGAGGAAAGAGGAGACTCTTAAAGAAGAAGTTACAGGTCTGTGAGAGCCAGAAATCTTGATTGTTTGTTTCTGACCAAATACTTATTGGGGCCATAATGAACGGTGCAGAGCATTATATATGGCACAGCTTTCTATGGAGCATCTATGGGGCCATAATGAACGGTGCAGAGCATTATATATGGGGCAGCTTTATATGGAGCATCTATGGGGCAATAATCAACGGTATGGAGCACTATGAGGGGGGCTGCGTTGTATTCTATGGGGGTTACCTTGAGTTGTATGGCAGGGCTGCGGGGGGGGCATTTGGAAGTTCGCACCGGGGCCCATAACTTTGTAGTTACGCCACTGTATATTATAACTGGAGAGGCACCAAGCTTAGCCTATATACTAACACACAGAATAGATTAATAAAATTACATATTTAATTGAAATTCATAAAATAACACAAAACATGATAAAAAGCAGGGTAACCAAAATGGAGTACCACAATAACTTATAAGTAATAGTAAATGCTTTCCAGTGCCTCTAGAGTCTGTCCCTTTAAATGATCCATAATATGACCAATGTTAAAAAAAATAGAGCGAACACTCACATCTTGTGATGAGGAGAAGAACGGAATGAAGTTGCTGTGTGGCCCCTGGTGCTCCAACGTGTGTTTCACCCTAGCTTCGTCAGGGGGCGCCCCCTCTACTCTGACTGTAACTAGATTATTGTTGACCAGCAGTTAAAAGCAGATTCTGAAGGAGCTTGAACTAGACATTTAAAATAGAACTACAGCATGGTGTTTGGGAGAGAAAGAGGCAAAATAAAGCAATTAAGTATATTACCAAAATTCCTAACTATGCAAATGCTTATCAATAATTATATATAATTTTCCATCAGGTTTTTGCTACCTAATCTGAAAGCAGCATGATTTATGGGCAAAGTAAGTCAATGTGTGACTTACTGGGCTTCTTAACATAGTTTTAAAAAAATCACTGTTTTATCAGCAGGAGATTATCACTAAAGGACAAGTAAACCTGCTGCCATGCAGTCCTCTATATTTATGAGCTCTGTATAACCCCACCCCACCACTAACTTGCAGCCAATCAGTGGGGTGGGGAGTTATAAAGAGCTCAGCATTCAAAGAACAGGTAGATCTGCAGCAGATAACAGTTTTAAAGAAGCACTCCTATCATATTTACAATTGCTCATTTTGCCTTTCTATCCAGTTAATTCTTTACTTTTACAATAGGTCTATGACATCACGTGATTAAAAACAGACTAGCTGAATCCTCCTACGCTTTCTGGAGAAACAGGAAGTCTCTTTTCCCTGCATGAGTCATCATTAGAACTACAATTCTGCATCACTGCAAAGTCCCTGGCGTAGCATAGGAGCTGGGTCAGGAGTTGAAGAGGGGTGGAGCTGGTCTGCTAGTCTGCTAGGGACTTTGCAGTAACATAGAATTGTATTCTAATGATTACTCATGCAGGGAAAAGAGACTTCCTGTTTCTGTGTAGAGCTCAGAAGGATTAATCTAGTCTGTTTTTAATCACATTATCCCAAAGACCTAATGGAAAAGAGAACAATGTACTTTGTAGGAGGGCAAAATGAGCAATGTTGAAATTGCAACAATATTGAAATATGTTGAAATATCCCCTCTATAATTTGTAAAGCGCTGCGGAATATGTTGGTGCTATATAAATAAAATTACTATTATTATTATTATTATTATTATTATTATTATATTGCAAAACAAATTCAATTCCACAATTGTTTTTTGTTTGGTTTTTTTACCTTGTTCACTGTATGGTAAAACTGACCTGGAAATATAATTTTAGTAATTATGTATGTAGATACCAAACATATAGTTTAAAAAATTTTTTTTTTAACTCTTTGCTACATTTAATATTCCCCCTAGGAGACTTGAAGCTGTGATCATCTGATCGCTTGTGCTATACATTGCAGTGCATCAGTACTGCTACGTATAGTGAAAATTTATCAATCTATGCCCGCCAGCCATGGGCTTTCATAGGAGCATTGTAAAGAGGATAAAAATTTTGATGGGAGTACTTCTTTAATCAAAACCACAGCAAACAGCCCAGTAAGTGACACATCGCTTGAATCAGTCTCTGCCCCTGCATCATGCTACTCTCAAATGGGGTAGCAAAAACTTAGTGACATATTACCTTTAAAAAATAAAATGTTCTTTAAATCGAAATCTTTGCAGTGAGTTTTTTAGCTCTGTAACAAGAAAAAAAAAACAAAACAAAAAACTCAAATAGTTAAAAAAGATTTATTAGGATTCCACACAAATGCGTAAAAAACATATGTGTGGATACAACCGTGTGTTCTGGGGTTTATTTGACTTGGATGAGATCCTGACACACTAATACAATATACAAATAACACTACTGGATCACTTTTGCACATGTGGAATTGTGCTAATGTAGTGTTTATACTTGTTCTCCATGAAGATGTATGCAGTTCTTTTTATTTAGAGCGGTAACAGAACACTTGACTAGAGGTGCCACTATTTTAGCAAATGACTACCTTATTTTTTTTTACATTATTTAATATAATATTAATACAAAATATGGCTTGATGGAGAAAAGGCACAAGTAGATTAGGTAAAATCTGTCAGTGCACTGGGTAATATTGGACAAACAATCGTTTCATATCATCCTTCATTAAAATGGGACGAGTGCAATACGATAAAAAATCGGATTGCACTCTGACTAATGTTAGTCAAAAATTCAGTGCTTATCACATTATTTAATAATGTAAGAACTTTCTCACGCAGCGAGTGGTGACATCACTGAAGTGACTGGAGATCATCAGCTGTGAACTCCGTGGAGATCATCAGCTGTGAACTCCGGTGACCTTTCTCACATTAACACTACATGCTGCAGGAACATTCGCACGCTCCTGTCTCAGTGTGTTCCGGCTAGCTTGCTGAGCGGTTGCATCCTGCCACTGCTCAACAAACCATACGGATGTAGCAGAGTTGGAGTTCTTCATGGGACAAATGGATTCTCGGAGGACAGGTGAGGAATATGGTGGATTATTATTTTTGATTTTACAGTAATAAATGGGAAAAAGAGGGATGGGAGTATTTATTTCAAATAAAGCAGTCTGTGTCTTTCTTTCAATTAAAGGACTTTATTCTTGCTGTGCATTTTTTACAATATCTTAAAGACGCCTCTCCATTACTAACCTCTGTGCTTAGTGTCAGCTGACAATATAAATGAATTCTGTTTTGTCCATGTTCAGTTTTAGAAAGCGAGCTGAAAAGAAGGCTGAAATAGCAGACAGACATTGTGGGATTTTCATCAGTAAGAATGTGAGGTCGGGGCCAGATAGGTAGATCTGCGTGTCATAGGCGTAGTAATAAAAATTATTATTAATACAATTTTATTTCCAAAATACAGTTTAAAAGCACACTCACATAATTAGGTAAAAATATCGCAGATAATTGCCTGCTCTCCGAAACATATTATCTATTCCCAAAGTGAAGACAAAGTCTTATTTCTTATGTGGGTGTTACTACCATAAAAATGCAAAAGACATAGATGTGAGGCCTCGTGAATTGGTATTCTTAGCATTAGGTGTAGCAGTGAATATTAAGGCACATTGACTCTCATAAGTAGGCAGTCCTTAGATAAAATCCCCAGATGTATCTGTCAGTGCAGCACAGAATAATGCAGGTCTGCAGGCAGAATGATTCCCACAAGCTTAATTTGAATAAATTCAGAAAACCTCTAATTGTTACTTGCCATGTTTTGCTGTCAGGCAGCAGCAGCTCTCAGTACATCTGGGATGCTTTTGTATCCAAGATACAAGGTATCACGATATATTCACTAATTACCCATAACCTGCTCAGAGTCCTTGGCTACTGCTTCTCAGTTGTCAACACGAATAAGAGAAGTATCCAAGTTGTCTTTGAGCAACTCGAGAATGATTATTATTACAATTCTATGTACGACTTTGCAATACTAACTCTTTAGTGACCGCATGCTCATCTCTTACATTCAAACACAGCATGCTCTGAAGGTTTTTAGATTTAGAGCAGGTTGTAGCCTTTTAGGTGATGATGGGAAACAAAATGCTAATAATAGTTTTCAAAATGGGGTCACTTTTGGTGGGTTTTCAACGTTTAGGCACATCACACAACATGGCATCCAATCTCGATTCCAGCCAATTTTAAATTCAAAAAGGCAAAACTAGTGATGAGTGAGTATACTTGTTGCTCGGGTTTTCCCGAGCACGCTCGGGTGGTCTCCGAGTATTTGTAACTGCTCGGAGATTTAGTTTTAGTTGACTCAGCTGAATGATTTACAGCTACTAGCCAGCCTGAGTACATGTGGGGTTGCCGGGTTGCACATGTATTCAAGCTGTCTATCAGCTGTAAATCATGCAGCTGATGCAATGAAAACTAAATCTCCGAGCAGTTACAAATGCTCGGGAAAACCCGAGCAACGAGTATACTCGCTCATCACTAGTCAAAACCTTCTGAGCCCTGCTGTGCATACAAACAGTAGCTTTCTCCCACATATGGAGTATCGGCGTGCTTAGGAGAAACTGCACAACAATTTGGAAGGTCCAATTTCTCCTGTTAGCCTTGTGAAAATAATACTTTTGTACTCTAAAGTACATTTTTTTTGCCTCAGTTCCTGTGAAGCACCTGAAAGGTTAATAAACCTATTGAATGTGGTTTTGAGAACCTTGAGGGGTGCAGTTTTTAGAATGGTGTCACTTTTGGGTATTTTCTGTCATATAGGCCCTCAAAGTCACTTCAAATGTGAGGTGGTCCTTAAAAAAATGTTTTGGAAAATTTTGTTGGAAAAATGAGAAATTGCTGGTCAACTCTTAACCCTTATAACTTCCTATAAAAAAAATTATGTTTAAAAAAATGTTCTGATGTAAAGTAGACATGTGGGAAATGTTATTTATTAACTATTTTGTGTAACATAACTCTCTGGCATTCAAATTTTTGGCAAAATTTTCAATTTTTCACAAGTAAACGCAATTTAGATCAAACACATTTTACAACTATCATGAAGTCCAATATGTAACAAAAAAATAGTCTCATAATCAGTGGGATCCAATGAAGCATTCCAGAGTTTTTACCGCATAAAATTACACTGGTCAGAATTGTAATATTTGGCCTGGTCATGAAGGTGAAAACAGGGGGGTGAAGGGATTAACTTACAAAGACTGTATGGAAAGCTGAAAGAAAATGAAAGGGAGTACATCATAGGATCATCATGTCACTACAAAACTGCAGCCTTAGCTAAGGCTTAGCCAATTAGCAAAGAAAAAATATAGGCCACTCCTTTCCAGTCAGACACAGTACACCATTCCCTGCCGTAGGATTCTCATCAGAACAATTTGGGTAGTCAAATGAGGAAATGATTTGCAAGAGGATTATCCCCCATGATTGTGGGGTTAAATTAAATGCTGCATAACTGGATGCTATGCAAAGCTTTTTGGGGGCTAATGTGGTCAAATGCGCTGAGGAGTTATACCCAGTCTAGAAGACCTCCTGTTGACTTACAGTAAATTGTAACAACAATGGAGTTGAAGCCATTGCACCTTTGGAATTCGGGTATGAATATTCTGTTATGGCTCACCAAGTGAGGTGGACTTGCTAAGCTATAGTTCTGACTATAGACTAAAGGTGCCTCAGCAGCCAGGTACAGAAATGTTGAAGAAGTCAGATGGTATATGAAACAGTAGAGCTGGATATCTTGGACTACATTTAGAACAGCGTGGAACTAAGTGTTAGGACTGCCAATTTAGAACAGCAGACCTAAGTATGTAGACAGGCACCGTTAAACACCTGAGCCAGTTGTCCAGACAGTCACTTTGGAACAGCAGAGCTGACTGTGCAAACATATACCTTGTAACAGCAGAGCTGAATGTGAATACAGGCACCTTGGAACAACAGTGCTAAATCTGCAAACAGGCACCTTGAGGCAACGGAGGTAAGTCCACAAACGGACAAATTGCAACAGTAGAGTTGAGTGTGCAACCAGGTATCTTGACAGATCTGGGTGTGCAGGCAGGCACCTTGTAACAGCACAGCAGAGTCAGAAGTGCTGATAGGCACCTGGGAACAACAGAGCCGATTATGTGCTCAGGCATTTTAGAACAGCAGGCCGCGTGTGCGAACAGGTACCTTGGAACAACACACCTGAGTATGTGGATTGGCACCTTGGAACATCAGGGCACACACACTGTGCAGACAGGCACTTTGCAACAGCAGAGCCAGGTGGGCAGTATAACAGGGATGGGATTGCCAGAAGACACGATTTGGAGATACAGTATGTAGCAGAGGCCAGCAATTAAGCAGAGCTGAATTTGTCTTCTGGTACACAGAATCCAGGAACATAGTAGCCAGCAAGAAAGTTGATCTACCTGAACACTTAGGCAGCTAATCGCAGAGTGAGACACCATATACAGTTGTGCTCAAAAGTTTACATACGTGGCAGAATATTTGCTTTCTTGGCCTTTTTTCCAGAGAATATGAATCATAACATCAACATTTTTTCTCCACTCATGGTTAGTGTTTGGGTGAAGCCATTTATTGTCAAACTGCTGTTTTCTTTGTTTAAATCATAATGACAACCTAAAACATCCAAATGACCCTGATTAAAAGTTCACATACTCTGGTGATTTTGGCCTGATAACATGCACAGAAGTTGACATAAATGGGTTTGATTTACTACTAAAGGTAACATCCTCCCCTGTGACCTGTTTGCTTGTAATCAATGTGTGTGCATAAAAGCTTAGTGAGTTTCTGGGATCCAGACAGACTCTTGCATCTTTCATCCAGCCACTGACATTTCTGGATTGTGAGTCATGGGGAAAGCAAAAGAATTGTCAATGAATCTATGGGAAAAGGTAGTTGAACTGTATAAAACAGGAAAGGGATACAAAAAGATATATCAAAGGAATTAATAATGCCAGTCAGCAGCGTTCAAACTGTGATTAACAAATGGAAAATCATGGGCTCTGTAAAAACAAATCCATGGTCAGGTAGACCAACAAAAATTTCGTCCACAACTGCCAGGAAATTTGATCGGGATGCAAAGAAAAACCCACAAATAACATCAGCTGAAATGTTGGACTCTCTGAAAACTAGTGGTGTGGCTGTTTCAAGATGCACAATAAGAAGGCGATTGAAGAAAAATGGGCTGCATGGTCGAGTCACCAGAAGAAAGCCATTACTGCACAAATGCCACAAAGTATCTCACCTACAATATGCAAAACAGCACAGTGACAAGCCTCAAAACTTCTGGAACAAGATAATTTGGAGTGATGACACCAAAATTGAACTTTTTGGCCACAACCATAAACGTTACAGAGAGGTCAACAAGGACTATGATGAAAGGAACACCATTCCTACTGTAAAGCATGGAGGTGTATCGCTGATGTTTTTGGGATGTGTGAGCTACATTTGCACAGGAAGCTTGGTCAAAATTGAAGGAAAGATGAATGCAGCATGTTAACAGCAAATACTGGAGACAAATTTGCAATCATCAACCCGGAAGCTGCGCATGGGATGTACTTGGAAGTTCCAACATGACAACGATCCAAAGCACAAGGCCAAGTTGACCTGTCATTGGCTACAGCAGAACAAAGTGAAGGTTATGTAGTGGCCAACTTAGTCTCCTGACCTCAATATCATTGAGCCACTCTGGTGAGATTTCAAGCAACGCAGTTCATGCTAGACAGCCCAGGAATTTACAGGAACTGGAGGCTTTTTGCCTGTAAGAGTGGGCAGCTTTACCATCTGAAAAAATAAAGAACCTCATCCACAACTACCACAAAAGACTTCAAGCTGTCATTGATGTTAGAGGGGTCAATACATGGCATTAAGAAATGGGGTATGTGAACTTTTGATCAGGGTCATTTGGATGTTTTGAGTTGTCATTATGATTTAAAAAGAGAAAACACAGTAGTTTGACAATAAATGGCTTCACCCAACCACTAACCATGAGTGGAGAAACCTAAACAATGGTGCCCTCTCGGCCAGCCGAGGGCATACCTCTAAGCCAGAACATGTAAACCTAAAAAACCTTGCACCAGACCCACGGTGAAAACCTAAATCCACAGGATCATAGGAAGAGGGTCATAGACCAGAGGTGCGTAGAAAATAGAGGTACAGCGGGGATATATACCAATAAATTTTTATTAAAGTATCAAAGTATTAAAGTATCAAATATACAGCACAAATAATAACCAGAAATAATATACCAAAAATAAATGAGTGGAGAAAAAGTTTTGGTGTTAACATTCCTATTCTCTGAAAAAAGACCAAGAAAGCAAAAATTCTGCCAGGGCATGTAAACCTTTGAGCACAACTGTAAGGCCTATGCATGTGATATCTGAGGTGCCCAAAGGTTACCATGATAACTCATTGTGCACAACAATAGAGGAGGCCGGCTGCCTGGGTAGGAGTAAGAAGAGCGTGATGCTGGAACATCTCTGGCAAATAAACAAACCCTCAGACAAGAAAAATAAAAAGTTACAGATCTTAGAGGAGGAGGGAAAAAAAAAATTAAAGAGCAAAGAATAAAGCAATCGCCTGGTCCTGATGGGGATAAAAAAAAAACGCCCCTAAGAGTGCATTTACAGAGGCCCTCACTATAAAAATGTAAATCTAGCTTATAACCAAGGCAGTGTGGATCGCCCCCACGTGCAGGGCAATGGGGCACTCGGCACCGGGTCCCTCTGTCTCGGTTCTGGAGATGTCACGGTGGCCCGACCCGGTCCGTGGCCCTGCTGAGGGGCGCCCAATTAAAGGATATAGTTTGTCAAGTGTTCGTGACGCCACCTGTGGTGTTCGGTCAGGGTGATCGACGCTGCTAGGGGTCCGCTGGGGTGATGGAATGGCAGCTAGATGGTGTACCTTCCCACAGGTGAAGTATGTCCCCAGGGCTTCCCAAGGTGTGCGGATGGTGATAGTGGACGTTGTCAGGCGCGATGAATAACGAGGACACAAAGGTTGCAGTCTCTTTACCTTTTACTGAAGACTTCAGCGTCCGCAGTCCAGAGTACCGCTCACAGGGCTGGCTGAGTCTGGCCAGTCCGAAGGCACATCCAGAGTCCCCTTAGCCAGGAGGAAATCAGTAGCCTTCCTACTAGCGCCTGTGTGTTGTAGTACCTCCCTGCTGAGCACCACGGGAAAGTCCTCACAACCTTTGTAGATGTTTTTGATGTTCTCTCTCTCTGTCCCCCAGATGATATGGATAGGACAACCCGTATGACGGGGTAGGCCTGGAGCTATTTTATAGGGACCCTATAGATGCCCCTCTCCCACAGTTGCCTCCGTGTCTTCTTAGGTATTTAGGTTGGGCAGTCAACTTGGAATTGACTGTCCTGCCGTTGTCTGGAGTAATGCATAGAGTCAGTACTCCCTCGGTGTTCCGGCCACCGGCTACGCGCCTCGGAAGGAGGCTGCCGATCTTGGGGCAGGACTCCTCCCGGTATTATCTCCTTGTGCTGTGATCTCGTTTCTCTCTCTCCACAATACACTTCTCTTTGTGTCCTTTCTTAGGATGCTGCCGCAATGATGTGCAGGCGCAGCTCCGTAACGTTCTATCTCTTGCTAGGCCTCTGTCAGGATCCCACCCCTGACAGGACCTCTCTGGGTCAAACCCAGGCTGCTTCTCCCTCGATGTTATCTGGTCGAAGCCCAGTCTGCTTCTCTCTAACTTCCTATCCAACCCACCAGTTTTACCCGTGTGTGAGGAGTGCCCTAGTAGATAGAAGCTTTGCTCCCCCTGGTGGACTGGAGTGTAAAGTGTAGTGTGTGACTGTGATACCTGGCAAGGTGAACTCCTTTAGTACCATCAGACGTAACATCCCTCCCCCTGGTGGAAGAGTGACATTACTGCAACGACCAGGACTCTGGGGCGCTGCAAGTGCTGTCTTCAATATTTGCACAACATTGAATTGGTAAATGTAAGTGATGCAGGTTGCCCTGTATACAGTATGTATAACCCTATGCCAATATTTTTTATTGCATTTTTACAGTAACAGTCTCCTTTTAAAGTTTGAGGGAGGAGATCTCAAAAGCTGTAAAGCTTTTTTTTTTAATGAATCTGCAAAGAATGTTGGACCTAAATGACAAAGTATTTACATTTTAAACCCCGGCAGAACTTTTAAGAAAGCTGCATTGAGGGGTCCACATTTAGGTATCTCCAGTTCTCCATCCATATTATGTCTTCTGACGCAGTTTTAGGCCTTTGCTAAGCAATATTTTAAACTTTTCAATGCTTTCTCTGTTGCCATTACGTTACAGTACATATATATTTATCTTCTTGGCCGGAAACTGTACTCTGAGATAATATACTGAAAGACTGAATTCTTTTAACGTTGGATGACAAAATGTAATTGATCTCTACAAAATTTTACGGCAATTTCACTTTGCTCTTTCTCTCATACCATACTTTACCTTCGTCCATCTGTTATCAGGTCTGCCATCAGATTACCTCATGCATTTTATGTATTGATGATGCTGTTGTAAGTTGATGGATAAGATCTGAACATTTCAATCTTCTAGAAACCATTTTATATGACAAAAGCTCCAACCAGACACAGACAGAAGAGGACCTCTATCAGAGGTCAGGATATTGCTCTGGCATGGCTCAGAAAGAGCTCCTTCCCAGGGTTTTTATCTAAGGCAGTGTTCCACAACTCCGGTCCTCAAGCATTCTATAACCTGTGCAATGCTAAAGAAATCCAGAAAACATGACCTGTTGGTGGCTCTTGAGGACTGGAGTTGGAGAACACTGATCTAAGGGCTCATACAGACGTGTCCGTGGATCTCAGGCTGATCACGGACTGCAATGCACTGACTGGCCGCGAGTCTCCTGAACCAAAGCATCAGAGCCTCACAGAAATATATGACGTTGCCATGGTCAGGTTGTGAGACCCACAGTCAGTCCATCCATTGTGGTTCGTGATCAGGCCGAGATCCCTGGATGTCTGCATGAGCCCAATAATCCACCAGCATTATGGAGCTAATGAATTTGACCACTTAAATTGAATAACTTATAAACAAAGTAATTGACACGCAACTTGCTATTGAGTACTGATTGCTTGTAAAATTAGGGCTAAGGTGGCACCAGGCCTGGACCGGCAATCTGTCAAGGCAGGCAAATGCAAGGTGGGCCGGCGGCTCTGAACTACAAAATGGGCCTTTAAAACTTCTCAATAAAGGCCCTGTGTGGACGCATATATACATACATATGTTTGTATATGTGTATATATATATGAAACTAAGCAGCATGCCAGTTAATTGTGAAAAGAGTGGAGGGATCTTTATTGGCCTATGTGGCAACGTTTCGGATACATAACAGAACATTTCTCTGCTATGGAACTGAAATGTTGCCACATGGGCTAATAAAGAGTCCACTGCTTAAGATTTAGTGCTGCTCAGATATGATTTATATACAGTACACCCTCTGTGGGGTGAAACACTAAGTATCTGTATATACTCACTGCACAGTACCACTTCTGTCCTGTACTTATATCGCTATTAAGCTAGGTTCACACCACAGTATAAAAAATTGGTTTAGATCAATAAGAAAAAGAAAATGGAGAAGAGCACTCACCATCCGTAAAAAAATCCAATCTTTATTGTGTCATCAAGTCAACAGCAGGACAACTAGGGAGAATGTGTGCTTCCAACAGACGACGGCCGTTTCGCGCTACCGCACTTCCACGGGTCTTGATGCACGGATGGTGAGTGCTCTTCTCCATTTTCTTTTTCTTATTGGCCTGGACTGAACTTTTTTCTTGAATGAGCACCTGGATTCCGTTATGGCTTGAAGCAACATTACACCAGCTGTGATATATTGTGTGTGTTAGTGGGTTATAGTGCGCAGGAGGTGCGGACTTCTTTCTTTATTTTTGCTGTTACTTAAAAATTGGTCTGATCTTCGTCCAGAAAAGTGGCATGATTTTCTTCTCACCTGCCATCCGTGTGCAGTCAGTTTTTTTTCTCAGCCGATAATAATTTTTTACATGACCATTTACAGTTTCCTATGTTACAGAATTGTAATGTATATGCAATAATCAGACGCTATACTGTCGCATCTGCACAGTACCACTCCTCCTGTCCTGTATATATACACTGCACAGTAGTACCAATCCTCCTGTCCTGTATATATACACTGCACAGTACCACTCCTCCTGTCCTGTATATATACACTGCACAGTACCACTCCTCCTGTCCTGTATATATACACTGCACAATACCACTTCTTCTGTCCTATATATATACACTGCACAGTACCACTCCTCCTGTCCTGTATATACACACTGTACAGTACCATTCCTCCTGTCCTGTATATATACACTGCACAGTACCACTCCTTCTGTCCTGTATATATACACTGCACAGTGCCATTCCTTCTATCCTGTATACATACACTGCACAGTACCACTCCTCCTGTCCTGTATATATACACTGCACAGTACCACTCCTCCTGTCCTGTATATACACACTGCACAGTACCATTCCTCCTGTCCTGTATATATACACTGCACAGTACCACTCCTTCTGTCCTGTATATATACACTGCACAGTGCCACTCCTTCTGTCCTGTATATATACACTGCATAGTGCCACTCCTTCTATCCTGTATATATACACTGCACAGTACCACTAGTTCTGTCCTGTATCTATACACTGCACAGTACCACTCCTCCTGTCCTGTATATACACACTGCACAGTACCACTCCTTCTGTCCTATATATACACACTGCACAGTCCACTCCTTCTGTTCTGTAGATATACACTGCACAATCCACTCCTTCTGTCCTGTATATATACACTGCACAGTGCCACTCCTTCTGTCCTGTATATATACACTGCACAGTACCACTACTTCTGTCCTGTATATATACACTGCACAGTACCACTCCTCCTGTCCTGTATATATACACTGCACAGCACCACTCCTCCTGTCCTGTATATACACACTGCACAGTACCACTCCTTCTGTCCTGTATATATACACTGCACAGTGCCACTCCTTCTGTCCTGTATATATACACTGCACAGTACCACTCCTTCTGTCCTGTATATATACACTGCACAGTGCCACTCCTTCTGTCCTATATATACACACTGCACAGTCCACTCCTTCTGTTCTGTATATATACACTGCACAATCCCCTCCATCTGTCCTGTATATATACACTGCACAGTGCCACTCCTTCTGTCCTGTATATATACACACTGCACAGTACCACTACTTTTGTCCTGTATATATACACTGCACAGTACCACTCCTCCTGTCCTGTATATATACACTGCACAGTACCACTCCTCCTGTCCTGTATATACACACTGCACAGTACCACTCCGTCTGTCCTGTATATATACACTGCACAGTGCCACTCCTTCTGTCCTGTATATATACACTGCACAGTACCACTCCTTCTGTCCTGTATATATACACTGCACAGTGCCACTCCTTCTGTCCTGTATATATACACTGCACAGTGCCACTCCTTCTGTCCTGTATATATACACTGCACAGTAGTACCAATCCTCCTGTCCTGTATATATACACTGCACAGTACCACTCCTTCTGTCCTATATATATACACTGCACAGTACCACTCCTCCTGTCCAGTATATACACACTGCACAGTACCATTCCTCCTGTCCTGTAAATATACACTGCACAGTACCACTCCTTCTGTCCTGTATATATACACTGCACAGTGCCACTCCTTCTGTCCTGTATATATACACTGCACAGTGCCACTCCTTCTGTCCTGTATCTATACACTGCACAGTACCACTCCTTCTGTCCTGTATATATCCACTGCACAGTACCACTCCTCCTGTCCTGTATATACACACTGCACAGTACCACTCCTCCTGTCCTGTATATATACACTGCACAGTACCACTCCTCCTGTCCTGTATATATACACTGGACAGTACCACTCCTTCTGTCCTATATATACACACTGCACAGTACCACTCCTTCTGTCCTGTATATATACACTGCACAGTACCACTCCTCCTGTATAAATACACTGCACAGTGCCACTCCTTCTGTCCTGTATATATACACTGCACAGTACCACTCCTTCTGTCCTGTATATATACACTGCACAGTAGTACCAATCCTCCTATCCTGTATATATACACTGCAGAGTACCACTCCTCCTGTCCTGTATATATACACTGCACAGTGCCACTCCTCCTCTTGTCTGTATATATACACTGCACAGTACCACTCCTTCTGTCCTGTATATATACACTGCACAGTGCCACTCCTTCTGTCCTGTATATATACACTGCACAGTGCCACTCCTTCTGTCCTGTATCTATACACTGCACAGTACCACTCCTTCTGTCCTGTATATATCCACTGCACAGTACCACTCCTCCTGTCCTGTATATACACACTGCACAGTACCACTCCTCCTGTCCTGTATATATACACTGCACAGTACCACTCCTCCTGTCCTGTATATATACACTGGACAGTACCACTCCTTCTGTCCTATATATACACACTGCACAGTACCACTCCTTCTGTCCTGTATATATACACTGCACAGTACCACTCCTCCTGTATAAATACACTGCACAGTGCCACTCCTTCTGTCCTGTATATATACACTGCACAGTACCACTCCTTCTGTCCTGTATATATACACTGCACAGTAGTACCAATCCTCCTATCCTGTATATATACACTGCAGAGTACCACTCCTCCTGTCCTGTATATATACACTGCACAGTGCCACTCCTCCTCTTGTCTGTATATACACACTGCACAGTACCACTCCTCCTGTCCTGTATATATACACTGCACAGTACCACTCCTCCTGTCCTGTATATATACACTGCACAGTACCACTCCTCCTGTCCTGTATATATACACTGCACAGTACCACTCCTTCTGTCCTGTGTATATACACTGCACAGTACCACTCCTTCTGTCCTGTATATATACACTGCACAGTACCACTCCTCCTGTCCTGTATATATACACTGCACAGTACCGCTCCTCCTGTATATATACACTGCACAGTACTACTCCTCCTGTCCTGTATATACACTGCACAGTACCACTCCTCCTGTCCTGTATATATACACTGCACAGTACCACTCCTCCTGTCCTGTATATACACTGCACAGTACCACTTCTCCTGTCCTGTATATATACACTGCACAGTGCCACTCCTTTTGTCCTGTATATATACACTGCACAGTACCACTCCTCCTGTCCTGTATATATACACTGCACAGTACCACTCCTTCTGTCCTGTTTATATACACTGCACAGTGCCACTCCTTCTGTCCTGTATATATACACTGCACAGTAGTACCAATCCTCCTGTCCTGTATATATACACTGCACAGTACCACTCCTTCTGTCCTATATATATACACTGCACAGTACCACTCCTTCTGTCCTGTATATATACACTGCACAGTGCCACTCCTTCTGTCCTATATATACACACTGCACAGTCCACTCCTTCTGTTCTGTATATATACACTGCACAATCCCCTCCATCTGTCCTGTATATATACACTGCACAGTGCCACTCCTTCTGTCCTGTATATATATGGAGCGCCCCCACACCGCCGCAGGGCCGAGGGGTACCCGGAGCCGGGCCTCTAGGTCTCAGTCCTGGGGTTGTCACGGTAGCTAGACCCGGTCCGTGGCCCTGTGTGTCAGTGGGGGACGTCCGGTGCAATAAGTGATGTTGTAGCGGTGCAGTTGTGGGGTGCAGGTCGCGGTAAATAACGAGGACACCAGGTTGCAGTCTCTTTACCTCTTTACTGAAGCTCTCTGGGTCCTCAGTCCGGAATACGGCTCACCAGGCTGCGCAAGTCCGGCCGGTCCAATGGTACTTCCAGAGCTCTCCTTGCAGGTGGAAATCGGTGCCTTCCTTCTAGCGCTATGTGTTGCAGTCCTTCCCTGCTGTGCTTACGGAAAGTACCCCACAACTGTTGTGTCTGTTTCTCGTGTTCCCTCACAACAACTTAATTCGCAATGATCTTCCTAGTCCCTCCAGATACTATGGTAGGAACGCACCCGTATGACGGGGAGGCTCGGAGATCTTCCGGGACTCTATCTGCGCCCCTCTCCTGTTGGTACCCCCCTTTGCCTTCCTGGGTGATGCGTGAGACAGTCCGCCTCAAGCTAACTGCCCTGCCGTAGGTCTGAGGTATGGCTTGAAACTCTTTACCTCCTCGGCGTTCCGGCCACCGGTAGTGCGCCTCAGTAAGGTGCTGCCTCTTTCAGCACAACCCTCACTGGTATCTCCTTTCGCTTGATTTCGTTTCTCACTCAGCACAATCTATCTCGCTTCTTAGTCCTTCCTTGGGCACCGCCGCTATGCTGAGCAGGCACGGTCCCTTTACGTTCTTTCCATGCCAAGCCTCTGCCAGGATCCCACCCCTGGCAGAGACCCTACAGTCTCTCCCTTCACAACACCCTCTGCCACCAGGTGTTGCTCCGTTCAATCCCGTCAGCGTTCTCTCTCTAACTTCCTGCCTGACCCCCAGTTTACCCACTATGGTGGGGAGTGGCCTAATGAATAGCACCCTTAGCTCCCCCCGGAGGCCCAGCTGTGAAATGTATTGGTGACTGTGATACCTGCTCAGAGAACTCCTTCCGTGCCATCGAACGCAGCATGGCCCCCCTTAGTGGCTGAACCATGCTACTGCAACGACCAGGACTCTGGGGCGCTGCACTCCCCCCTGGTTAAACACAGTACTCCGGGACTGGGAAGAAAAACAACAATACAGGTTAGCAAAAAGACATACAATTTTGTTGAGTGCAAATAACAATAAGTATACTTAAGTAGGCTTCCCTTTATGGGAGGTGAGGACACTTGTAACGTTACAAACATAATTAACCTTATAATTTACAGAGTATAAATAACTTCTGTTACCCAACCGGGTATTCTATTTAGTGCAATTTTTGAAATAATAACTTAACATTGCCTTTAAGAAACTCACACTCTTAGTCTATCAAAGGCCTTCCTATAATCACATTATAAGGCATTTCAACTTTACATTCTCCTTCTTGTGAACCTGCAGGACCGCCTGTCCCTACGGCACCAGGCCTACTGCCTCTCCTTTCTTCTACAGGACCGCCCTGTTCAGCCAGGGCCTACTGCCTTTCGCTACTATACACAGTATAGACATAACATTCCTTTCGGTTGAAGAACTCTGAGCCAGCTCTACTCGGCCCCTTTAAGGACTCACTCTCTAACCCCTACGGGTTCACTCTCTGTCCTTAGCAATAAAGTAACTTTTCAATGGGGACGCAGGGTTTACCTTCTATCCTCACCCTCATTATTACTTCTCTTACTTTCAACTATGCAGACCTCTACTTCTACCCCTACGGGCTCTCTGCATCTTTCCTGTCTTCAAAACATTATTCAAATTTCACATTTTAACAAATTCAACACATATAACTTAGCATGTAAAACAGTTACATTTCTTTTCAAGGCATCATTATGGCATTACTGTTCTGCAACAGTATCTCTCTCAAGTTCAGTTTCTCACATCCCCTTTAAGAGGAGACCAAGTCTTTCTAAGATAGCTCGTCTCCTCAGCCTACCGGCCCATGCAAAGGTTCCGGCATGGTATCTTCGCAAAGTGTCTTTAACTAGAACCGGTAGGAAAGGTATCTTCGCAAAGTGTCTTTGGCTAAAACCAGTAGGGAGCACCTTTAAGAACGTGCAAACTATTTACAAGGGAAGTTCGAATCATGCGCAGTTCATGATTTCTGCAGTTCTCTTTTTTTTAAAACTGTATAAACTTCAGGAAAACAACAGTGACCCCGGGTCAACAAAAGGGTCACCTTTAACCCTAGACGGGTTTAGCAGCAAACAGGAACAGTTAAAGGAATGAACAGTTAACTATTTACATTTTCCATCCAATGATAGTACTTTCAAAACTTTCCACGAGGCACCACCCGGCAGGTGGATCCCTGCAGTTCAGGGTTCAGATCCACTCCTACTGCCAGATACACCCCATGTGTTCGGGTCTGTTGTATGACCAGATCGTGCGCAGCGATGAAGGTCTGGGTTCCCACTGCTCTCTGCGCTGGCTCCTCAGGAGTCTCAACCACCCGAAGAGGCACTCCCTTGGCCACTGCTGTGGTGGCGGTGATCAACCTGCGGGCTCCAGGTTCCGCAGCCAGGCAGGTGGAGGCGACCGGAGTGGCTTCAGATCGATCACACGGTGACACCTTGGCTACAGGGGCTGGCCTCTCCTGCTTGTACACATTCAGAGCAAACCACCCCTTCTCTCCAAAGTGCCGGGTGTAGGTAACGCTGTCCCCCGGGTAGAGGTCCCGATCCGGGTGACCTTCTCTGAGGTGCGACTCCACATCCCGGCGATTGACAAAGACCTCCGCATACAGCCCCGGTTCCTTGATAAAGCCCCAGCCTCCTCGGAGCTTGAAGATGGTGACAATGCCCTGCCTGCGCGGGGCCTGATGTATTCTCTCTTCCTCTTGCCACCGCTGTTCTAGCTGGGTCTGATATTCTTCCCAGCTTAGGGCCTGTACCATTTCTCCCTTCTGGGTCTCCACCCCGGGGAACCCCATGAGATTGGATCCAGGGTTCACCCAGCGGCACACCGTGCGCTCCGCACTGACCTCACACGGCAAGGGAGTAGGGGTGATAGGGGCTCGCATACGGTGTTCCATGCCCGTGGCTTCCTCCCATGGTAACAGGCGCTGAAGTCTATGGGTCCCCGGGAGAGGCGGTGCTGCTACGGGACCCACTAACACACCCTCGGCTGGTGGGGCAGGACCGGAGGACTCACCCACCGGTACGAATCCACTTTCCGCAACAGGTCCCGCTGGTTCCTCCGATGTCCGGGAACCCGCTGCCGGCACCGCCTGATGCGGGGCCTGGATTCTCACATTCAGTTGGAGGAGCCGGGTATATAAATCCTCCATCTCGGCTCTCAGGAATTTGGTGTTATCCACAGAGGACAGGTTGCTGGGCTCGTCCGGGTAGTCAGGGGAGACTTCCACTTCAACCCCGCTGTCGGGTTCGGAGCTGCTGGCCATAGCGTCCTCCACGTGGGTCGCTTCCTGGTCTTTTTCCCGCTCTCTCCTGCGTGAGCAGTTTCGTTTTCTCTGCCTCCGCCCCCCATTAAGGATCAGGAGGCGGATCTCTGCTGCTGACGGACACGTCCTCACTGCACAGAAATATTTAGACTGGGCGGCCATTACTGTTCGCGCTCTCCAGCTCGGCTACGCCCACTCCACGCCCCTCTTCTCTTCCTGCGCTCTCCTCAGCGCTGCAATGGCGGCGGATTTTGGCGGCAAATGGCACAGCACACAGTCTTGCAATAAAGTACAGTCCAAGCACAGTAAATCACAGTCTCTAGGCACACATGACCTGATTCTTCAGGCTTAAGTAGATCCTGTTCGTGACGCCAAGTTGGAGCGCCCCCACACCGCCGCAGGGCCGAGGGGTACCCGGAGCCGGGCCTCTAGGTCTCAGTCCTGGGGTTGTCACGGTAGCTAGACCCGGTCCGTGGCCCTGTGTGTCAGTGGGGGACGTCCGGTGCAATAAGTGATGTTGTAGCGGTGCAGTTGTGGGGTGCAGGTCGCGGTAAATAACGAGGACACCAGGTTGCAGTCTCTTTACCTCTTTACTGAAGCTCTCTGGGTCCTCAGTCCGGAATACGGCTCACCAGGCTGCGCAAGTCCGGCCGGTCCAATGGTACTTCCAGAGCTCTCCTTGCAGGTGGAAATCGGTGCCTTCCTTCTAGCGCTATGTGTTGCAGTCCTTCCCTGCTGTGCTTACGGAAAGTACCCCACAACTGTTGTGTCTGTTTCTCGTGTTCCCTCACAACAACTTAATTCGCAATGATCTTCCTAGTCCCTCCAGATACTATGGTAGGAACGCACCCGTATGACGGGGAGGCTCGGAGATCTTCCGGGACTCTATCTGCGCCCCTCTCCTGTTGGTACCCCCCTTTGCCTTCCTGGGTGATGCGTGAGACAGTCCGCCTCAAGCTAACTGCCCTGCCGTAGGTCTGAGGTATGGCTTGAAACTCTTTACCTCCTCGGCGTTCCGGCCACCGGTAGTGCGCCTCAGTAAGGTGCTGCCTCTTTCAGCACAACCCTCACTGGTATCTCCTTTCGCTTGATTTCGTTTCTCACTCAGCACAATCTATCTCGCTTCTTAGTCCTTCCTTGGGCACCGCCGCTATGCTGAGCAGGCACGGTCCCTTTACGTTCTTTCCATGCCAAGCCTCTGCCAGGATCCCACCCCTGGCAGAGACCCTACAGTCTCTCCCTTCACAACACCCTCTGCCACCAGGTGTTGCTCCGTTCAATCCCGTCAGCGTTCTCTCTCTAACTTCCTGCCTGACCCCCAGTTTACCCACTATGGTGGGGAGTGGCCTAATGAATAGCACCCTTAGCTCCCCCCGGAGGCCCAGCTGTGAAATGTATTGGTGACTGTGATACCTGCTCAGAGAACTCCTTCCGTGCCATCGAACGCAGCATGGCCCCCCTTAGTGGCTGAACCATGCTACTGCAACGACCAGGACTCTGGGGCGCTGCATATACACTGCACAGTACCACTCCTCCTGTCCTGTATGTATATATATCTATATATATATATCTATATATATACACTGCATAGTACCACTCCTCCTGTCCTGTATATATACACTGCACAGTACCACTCCTCCTGTCCTGTATATATATATACAATGCACAAAACTACTTCTCCTGTCCTATTATCTGAGAGGTGACATTGGACTTTGGTTTATTATTTTCAATATTCTTGTGGGAAAATAACAATTAATATTGGAAAACCCTTTGGATTATCCCAAGTTTTATTCCCTATACCAAAAACTTTCCAATAATTGGGGGTCTGACAGCCGGAATCCCCAAAATTCCGAGAACCGGAGCTCTGAATAGCACCATGTAAATAGAGCTGTGGTCAATCATAAGCATTCACAAAAAGAATTAGTTGCGTTCCCCTACGGTCCTGTCTGTACACTTTTCCTTCCTCCTCCTGCCCAGGAGCTGTGATATGATCAGACCATGTTCCTGCACGGTCAGACATGGCCATTACACAGTACACAGCAGGGGCACATTTATAAGATTATCTCAGCACAGGAACATTTTTTTTAACGCATCCAATTGTGAAAATTATTATTATTATTATAAGATCTAGCTGGAAGGAAGCTGTCTCTTAAGCTGCAAATGAAGCTGCCAGGACCCAAGACCAGAGTGGATATCTTCAGACTTTGCAACCATGCTTAATAAAAGTATATTAGTACACCAATATCCTCAATCATCACGTTACTAAAGCCGGAAAAGCATATTGTAATAAACACCTAAAAGAACAAGGCTTTCTTTGAAAAGGTTAAAAAATGTATTAAATGGGCAGCGCGGTGGCTCAGTGGCTAGCACTGCAGCGCTGGAGTCCTGGGTTCAAATCCCACCAAAGACAACATCTGCAAGGAGCTTGTATGTTCTCCCCGTGTTTGCGCGGGTTTCCTCCGGGTTCTCCACATGCCAAAGACAGGGAATTTAGATTGTGAGCCCCATCTGGGACAGCGATGATAATGTGTGCAGACTGTAAAGCACTGCGGAATATGTTAGCGCTATATAAAAATAAAGATTATTATTATATTGTTAAATATATATATAAAAAATATTTTCAAGCAGATCATAAAGCTCATAAAGAAACGGGGTAATGCAGATACAAAAAGAGGTGATAAAAAATGTGTACACTGAATAGTGGTAGCAGTAAAAGCTGCTAAAAGTAGATGGTCTAATGATGAAGGATAGACTGTAATAATGAATTATAAACAATTATTGATAACACAGCCTGTTAATAGATTGACAGTATAATAGGCTGTATGAGAAATCAATATCAAAATAACGGGCAATATCTTACCAAATTGGACACGTGTCAAGGCAGCATTGCCCTCAGTGTAGAGACCCAGGACCCCACCATACTCTCTTCTTGGAATAATTGTGCAGGAACAAGCATTTTAGTTGTGTTTGTGATGGATTCTGGAATTCAGCTGTCCTCAGTCAGTGTTGTATTCTCAACCTGAATTCCTTCATTATTTTCCTCTGTAGTATGGTAATAATTATCAGTATAAAAAGTGCACATTTTCCAATAAAGCAGCATTAAGATGTTACTGACTTTCTCTTTTTCCGTGTACATTATCATGGAACATTATCATTAGTTCCTTGGATCTACAAAGCTGGAAACGTATAGATTTTCTGAGATGTTTTTTTAAAGGATCTGGAATTGGTAAATTCAGATTCACTAGGTGCACTTGTGCAAATAGAGAAACTTTATAGGTTTGCAGTTTTGCATTTCATAAATAAGCCCTCTTGTCTCTTCTGGTTGTAGAATAAGTGCTTATTCACATAAGTGCCTTTTCAGGAAGTACTCACGTTGCATTCCAAACAAAATGTAATGCAAGAAAATCAAAAGCAAAATTCCATCAAGTAGAGGAGACTTCACGAAAGGAGTATTTGCTGAAAATGTGCTGATCTGGACAAATCCTATTATTTCTTCTTTCCTGGCCTGCACATTATTGCTGAGACATTATATAGGATTTACTTATTTTTTAGGAAGTAAAAGTAAGTTAAACTTTTTTTTTTTTTTTTAAAATTATGAGTAGTACATAATGAATAATTTTAGCTTTCTCTGAATTTCTGGATATACTATTTGTAAGAGCTGGGGGATTTGTGTTCAGTACTTCCCACTGGTACCAAATGACAATGGTCTTTAAACGGGTTATCCAGAACTGTTTAATTTTTTTTACTAAGATCTAACTGTCAGGTAGTGGCTAAATACCTGCCTGTTGTGTCCTGCACTAATCTCTGCCATCACCGAGAGGTCACACACCGCTCCTACCGGCAATTCAGCGGCTTCCGCCTCCCCGCTGTCTATCTGAGAAGAGGGGACTGTCAATCAGCATGACTTCAGCCTTAACAGTCCATCAAAAGCCCAGAAGAAGAAGAGATGTTCTGTTGATGTTGAGCAGCTGAATCGCTGGCAGGAGTGGTCGGTGACCACTCTGAGCCGGGGACTGGTAAAACAGGCAGGTAATTGCCTCTGTTAGCAAATACCTACCTGTTAGTTTTTAGGCCCATATTAAAAAAATGTATAAAATAGTCCTAGACAACCTCTTTAAGTTACAATATTTTAACTTTGTTGGTTACAAATAGTAATGAGCAAATGTGCTCGGATATGGTGTTAACCAAGCATGCTTGGGTGCTAACTGAGTGACTTTGGTGTATTTGAATAATATGTTCGAGACCTCGCTCCTGTATGTCTCGCAGCTGTTTGACAGCCGCAACATATGCAGGGATTTTCTGTTTGTTAGGCAATCCCTGCATGTGTTTCAGGTGTAGAACAGCTGCGAAACATACAGGCGTGGGGAATCGAACATATTATTCAAGCATGCTGAAGACACTCGGTTAGCACACAAGCATGCTCGGATAACACCTTATCCAAGCATGTTCGCTGATCACTAGTTACAAACACACTGGGTGGCACAATAAGCTTGGTGGTTGAATAAATGTTCTAAAAGCACAGTACTTGAATGTTACTAAACGTAATGTAATTCTCTTCTCGAGCAGTTTTTCATCTGGGTTAAGGACCTTACTGGTAAACCAGAGGTCAGGTTTTTCTAGAGTGTCTGTCGGTGTCGCCTTGAGTCCTTAGAGAGGTCACACCCAACCTGTCCAATCTAAGAGAACTTCTGAGGTTACGCCAACCACACTATATTGCTATACCCAGCATCTCTGGCAGCCCTTACAATGGCAAAGCCACTACCTGCTATAGAATTATATCCAATAACCGCCAGTGTGGAAATTTGCAAATCGTGAAATCTCAAAACACCATGTAGTCATACAGTCACAGTTCACGTTCTTCCTAGTAATGGACATCACAGCTCAAGCGACTGTTTACTTACAGCAACACAGTGGTAAAGCCATACAGTGCTTCTTCACATTCAATCCGTTTCATCTTCTCCATAGTCATCAATCAAAACAGAAGGGTTTTCTTCTTCCTCCACTTGTTCTTGCCCTAGCATGTACAGCCAGTCCACTAGATTTAAGGATCAGATCACACTTCGTTCACTTTACAAGTCATAGGGCAGCCAATCACCCAAGATGTACAGGTCACTTGCTTAATTCTGGACTTAAGAGCTGCCCTTGTACAGCAGTTTACCTGTGGCCGCCACATGGCTGAAGATGTCACACAGCCTACAGAGTCTCACTGACTGAATTGCTCCAAGGACAGAAGTTATCACATACTCCACGCTGCTTCACAAGACTGTCCAACAGGACAAAAGGGTGTACCACAGCCCATCAATATGCAGGACATTTTCCTCAGTGATGATACTGGGCTTGCTGTGGTGTACACCTCTGGCACATCTCCAGCTCTGGGATTTTGTTATATTTTCAGCACACCCGTGCACAACGGACCACTGAAATGTCATGACTAAAGTGAAGGGCCAAGGTGAACTTTATTCATATTAAAATGTAGAATGTTTAAAACCCTGAAGATTCCTGTATACATTAAATGCGACTGAACATCTATTGTGTAAGGGGGGGTCACAAGACTCTCCTTCAACAGATGATGTCTGGGGGATATAAGGATCGGGTTGTTGTAATTCAGTTGGTCAATCCTATTCATAGGTGGGAAGATAGGCTACTTTTATAGAATTAGCAGCTCATACACTTTCTGTGTATGAGGGATGTCAGGAGCGATAGCTCTCGCCAAATGATAGGTGGGCTAACAACTATCTAATATGTATGGAGCCTTTACTGTGTCTCATGCTGAGATAATAATGTGCTGTAAAGTCTCACAAGAAGCAGTTCAGAGTACTTAAAGATTAGTTTTTGGGTGGTAACCCCATCAGCATCTGTGATATTCCGTGGCTGGCCTTGTCACTATTTTATCTGTTCAGGCTCACTTATTTAAGGACAGAACTTGGAAAACTCCAGTTCATCAACTCTGCATGAAATAAACCACAGGACTCTGGAGTTAAACTGTACTTGGCACCTAGACTCAAAGGTTAAATATATTGCTGCTAAGCCTTATTTTATTGCAGTAAATACAGACATTCGGTATTGAATTGGAGCCGGCCCAAGACGGCAGCGTTGCCTTATGGCAGTATATATTATACAGCTTACGTCTTGATGGGAAGAGAGTAGATTTATACAACCCTGTTAACGGTGTAAAAGCCAAAATAATTTAAAAGGAATCAATCAATAAAAAAGATGTATTGATGAACATCATCTTAAAGTCTCCTTTATAGTTTTATTTTTTTACAGTAAGGTTTTTGAATGTCTTTTTCAGTATTATCCACGTTAAATAGGATATGATTTATTACTGACATTTTTCCATGTGAAAACTTAAGTTAGATACCAGCAGTCCACAGGGGGAAATAAAAATCCTGCTTGTAATTTATGGTGGTAAATATGCTTTTTGTAGTACAAAACCTATCATATATTGAAGACAAATTTTTACTTTTTGTTTCAAAATGCAATGGAGTCCTGGGTAGACAGGAGATATTGATTAAAAGCGGCAGCTATGTTGAACATATCAAGATTATGTTGACTTGTTCTGTAAGTTGTGAGATATAGCTTACATAGACAGATAGTTTTTTTGTTTTTCTAGTACCTCCAACAGATGTTTGATCGACCTAAAGAGTGCCTATCACTAATCTGGGGCTACTTTTTTTTTCATTTATTAGGAGAGTGAGTAACCCCCATATTGGTGATTTTTTCAAATATCATCTCATAACTAAACTGCTCAAAAGGGTCCTTGATTTACCATGAAATGATCCAACTTTCTAGCTAAAGTCGGGCCTGAGCTTCCAGGTTTGTGGGATGCCTGAATGCAGAGCTGGATCCTTCGATATTCTGTAGCTATTCTTGCAGGTAATGAGTTAGATCTCACAAGATATTGCTTTATGAATTAATCAAATGTTGCTGTGTACTCAACTAAGCTGTTGCCGAATGATAGCTGCTCTAATGATGCTACTGTTCAGTAACAGCTTAGTAAAGTACACCACGGTGCTTAATTAATTAATTACTACAAAAAGTGAAATCTCACTCTTTCACTCCAATCGCGGTCACAAAGGGTTGTGGGATCATGCTCTGTATGCCAAGATGAGATCCCACTACCCAGAAGTTCGGAACTAACTTTTTCCAGAAAGTTAAGCCCTTTAAGGTGAACATTAGGGACCTTTCTGAGAGGTTTTGTTACTAGATGATTAGAAAAACTACCACTCGTGCTGCCCACTCCATAAGCAAGTATAAATGACAGTCCCAGATTTAAGATCTGGGGAACTGAAATGTCAAGTCAACACTTTTTCATATGTTTCTCATACTATGCCTGATCATCTTTTACAGTGTAGCAGAATGCATTATCTTTCTGAAAAAGGCCACTGACATAAAGTTGCCAAGGAACGTTGTATTTGATTTGCAAAAAATGTTAAGGTAGGTGTCTAAACATTCTAAGGGTACTGTCACACAGTGCAATTTTGATCGCTACGACGGCACGATCCGTGACGTCGCAGCGTCGTATGATTATCGCTCCAGCGTCGTAGACTGCGGTCACACTTTGCAATCACGGCGCTGGAGCGATGCCGAAGTCCCCGGGTAACCAGGGTAAACATCGGGTTACTAAGCGCAGGGCCGCGCTTAGTAACCCGATGTTTACCCTGGTTACCAGCGTAAACGTAAAAAAAACAAACAGTACATACTTACATTCCGGTGTCTGTCCCCGGCGTTCTGCTTCTCTCCACTGTGTAAGCACCATAGCCGGAAAGCAGAGCGGTGACGTCACCGCGTCACCGCTGTGCTCGCTTTCCGGCCGGCAGGCGCTCACAGTGCAGAGAAGCTGAGACGCTGGAGGACAGACACCGGAATGTGAGTATGTACTGTTTGTTTTTTTTACGTTTACGCTGGTAACCAGGGTAAACATCGGGTTACTAAGCGCGGCCCTGCGCTTAGTTACCCGATGTTTACCCTGGTTACAAGCGAACACATCGCTGGATCGGTGTCACACACAACGATCCAGCGATGTCAGCGGGTGATCAAGTGACGAAAGAAAGCTCCAAACGATCTGCTACGACGTACGATTCTCAGCAGGGTCCCTGATCGCTGCTGCGTGTCAGACACTGCGATATCGTAACGATATCGCTAGAACGTCACGAATCGTACCATCGTAGCGATCAAAATTGCACTGTGTGACAGTACCTTTAGTGGATCCAGCTGGATAAACCATGTTAGGTGGGCTGTGCTGCTGGAGTAAACCTATTCTTCAACAAGGATGACAATAAGGTTATTTTTACTCACAACGCATTTCAACGCCAAACCAGCATCTTTATCAGCTTTCTCCAATAGAACAGACCATCTATAGTGTTTTATCCAACTGGATCCAATATTTCCTGGAGGATCTATCCACCAACCATGAGGCAGCTGTTTTTCTTCATGCCTACATAGGAGTTCTGCCTGTCACAACTCCACCAGGTGAGTGTTAACCAAGCACTTGCCAACTCTCCCTCTGTAGGGTATCACCCAAATGTTCCCCACATCTAGATTTCTTAACGTTTTTCAGTAACAGTCACCAGAGTTCATAGCTGATGAACCCAGGTGACCTCACGCCCAGCACTTACGCGGCGAGTATTAGAGTAGGTACCCATCAGAGAAGTGTCACCTTGCTGTGGTTGATGGACACACATGCATTGGCCAATTTATGCGCTAAAAACCTTCATTTTTGTAAGTTCATTTTTGTAAGTACGGTACATTTTATTTAGCAATAATACATTTCAGATCTCATATATTCAGTGTTTGCATATACTTTGGCCCTTGTAGAGTGCTGCTGTGCTCTCTTGTTTTTACAAACTATATATACATATATGATCTAATTTCCCTATCAATATGTCTTTGGAGTATGGGAGGAAACTTGAATACCAAAGGGAAACCCATGCAAAACAGGAAGAGCATACAAAGTGGCATAGTGGCTTGTTGGTCCCCTGCTGGCACTCGGCACCGATAGCACATGGTAAGCCAGTTACTATCCTACTATGCTCTGGCAGCTACAAGTCAGTAAATAAAACAGCAGTTAGTTTATGATTTATGTGCACTTTGCTAATTCTTGACCATGGAAATTAATTTCTTTTTAGTTTTAGAAGCAGTCTGGAAAATGAAGCAGTCTAAAGAAGACTCCACAATTGGCAGAAAAGACACGTTACTATTCAGAAAAATAATTTTACACCGAACCGGTAGTCTTTAATTCAACCCCCACTTTTTGGGAAGTTCTGTCAGCAGATGAACTAAGACAGATGTTATGGAGAACTTTCCAGCATGCAGCTAGTTTTCAGGTTGTCATTAGTTTTCGGTACATAAATTGAACTAATTAATAGTTTAGTGGGTTAATATTATCTTAAATATGTGTTTCAAGATCTATCTTTGTCTGTTGGCAGCAGTTGTATTGCTTACATTAAAAGAAAGAAAAATCACATTGCCCTGATCAAAGGGCCCTAGAACAAGCCAGCCTTATCCTGACAAGAAGAGTGTGCAGCGCAGATCAGCTCAGAACATTGCAGTGGGTGGATTTACACCAGTAATCAGGTTTTAGATCGGATTGCAGTGAAGTCAGCATCTGGTTTAAGGTATAGAGACTAATTAGGCCAGGTGCTTCCTGTGCTTGGAGGAGGGGGAGACAGGACGGGAGGGGAGGAATAATTCCACTAAAAATGCTTGCTTGACTTCGGAGAATATTCAGCTGCATTCTCTCAACAAGTCAGTTAACAGTTCCAATTCACGGCTTAGAAATACAAAACTTAGTCATTATGGAAGCTATAAATGGTATACAGTAAGACGCCCGCATTTGTAATAGGAATTTTTATTTAATATATTCCTCACTGTTTCTCCCTACAGTATGGCAAACACATAAGCATCTGATGATGGTGTAGAATCCACAGGTTTCCGTCACCTAGTCTTTTTGTATTTAACCTGAATATACATATTGCACATGAAAAGATCGATTAGTGGGACTCCGGTCCAGCGTCCAGGTCACTGATAAATGGCGGCTAGACAGGAGGCCCACAAATCTCTTACCTTCCAGAGTCCCCAACTCGGCTTTTGATTAGCTAGAGCCGTTGAGAGATGTCACCTGTGCGATGTGACACACAGATGACATCACGCCAACACTCTCAAATCAAATGCTGCCCCGGGGACGCCAGAAGGTAAGAGGTTTGCGGACCTCCCGTTTAGCTGCCGCATATCACTGACCTGGATCTGGACTGAAGTCCCGTGAATCACATGGGCATTCAGATGACATCAATTTTAATAAAATGAAGCATTGATATCTGTAATTCAATGTCTTATTGCAGAGAAATTCACAATTTTCTTATATGCAAATAAGCTGCTAAAATCTATGGGCCGGACACAGATCTCCTTGAGAATCTACCTCCAAAGCTTATTTTAAATAAATGGAGGCATTACCAGTGTGAACCATGTATTGACTGATGCTTTGCTCTCATCACACACAACTCTGCAGTGAGATCAGAACTTACACAGTACAGCAGAACTAACACAGTACAGCAGAAGTGAAGTTGGTCTCACTACAAACATTTGCAGCAACACTTGTCCTTTCAAAGTGAAGTCAGCTCTGTTGCAGAACGGTGCCTGACTATAACCAACATAGCATAGCAGAGCTGAACCTTGTCTCATTACGAACACAACAAACGCGTTTTCAGTTGTCGCCTCACAGAGCCGTCACCTCTGCTGTACTACACTTCCCCTCACAATGGCTGCCTGTGAGATGGAAGCTGAAGCACTTTAAGAAGACAAATACAACTGCAAATGTTTTTTGTAATGAGGCAAAGTTCACTTCTGCTGTGCTATGTTAGGCAAGGAACCACTGAGAAAAAAAACTCTAAAAAAAATAATCTTTATTAAATGCATTAAAAAGAACCACTCAAAAAAGTTCCCTTAAAACAAAGGCACGTGTTTATACAGTGAAACCTGAGGTGGGCACAGAAGAATATACAATACCTTGATAGGACAGGCAGCAAGGGTCTGACTACCCCTAAATTGAAGTAGATTAAACCTGCCCTAGATTAGCAAGGCGTCTGATATGAGGCATACAGGTAGGACTTTTTTTAGCAGTGTATATATAACCTGCATGCCCATATTAATTGGTTAGATCGCTCAAATGTGGTGACAGATTCCTTTGGAATCTTCTTGCATTTTTTGTTGATAACTTTGCCTTTTCTGATATTTGAGACAGATTCATGAAATGGGACTTTTATCAAATATTTAATCTTTAGGGTGCAACACTCCCCAGTCCCCTTCCCCTTCGGAGTATGATTTCTGGAGAAATTTAAGTTTTGGTGCCTTTCTGCAACTTTTTAAGAGATTTCAGGCTTTTGGTGCTAAAAGTCGCAAAACTGGTTAACAACAAAAATAAAGAGCATTTTAGTTTTTGTTTGCCAAATCCATGAACTGCGTGACCCATTTAAAAAAAAATTGACAGCAAGTACTACAAGACAAAAAAGTTACTTTAACAAATTATAAATGATGAATCACACCTTAAGAATTGAGCTCCAACAAAAAAAAACAACAACTAAAGATCCTATTGTAAAAACAAACAACTTATGTTGTTTTCATATACAGCATTTTTTTTACCCAATGGTTTTTTTTTGTCATGGGTGTTTTACCTGGCATTTTTTCATTTTTTAAACCAACGCCTATTGTAAGGTGATATTAAGCCGGCTTAGTAATGGAGAGGCATCAATAAGACACCTCTCCATTACTAATCCTAGAGTTGTTAAAGGGTTAATAAAACACCACACAGTAAGAAAAAAAGTATTTTAATGAAATCAAACAATAAACACAGTTTTGCCATCTTTATTAGTCTACCAATCTTAGCAAAGCCGGCGATCTCTGGTAAAAAACTTAAAAATAAAAAAACAACAATATACCCATACCTGTCCAGTGTACAGTCAGTCCCACGGAGTAATCCATATCTGGGGAATGTACAGTTTACAACCGGGAGTGCTGCTAATGCGACCGCCACCGGCTGTAAACTACTGGGGAATGAATGAGAGGCTGCGGACACAGGCTCAGTAACTGGCGGTGAGTCTGTACTTCCTGCTTCTCCTTAATTCCCCAGTATGTGTATGTTTTATTGTTTTATTTTGAATGGGGCGAAGGGGGGTGATTTGAAGTTTTATATATTTTTTTATATTTTTAAAAACTTTTTTTAACTTTTGGCATGCTTCTATAGTCTCCATGGGAGACTAGAAACTGCCATAATCCGATCGGCTCTGCTACATACAGGCGATGATCAGATCGCCTGTATGTAGCAGAAATGCTCACTTGCTATGAGTGCTGACCACCGGACAGCGCTCATAGCAATTCGGCAGTGACAACCATAGAGGTCTGCTATGGCCTGCTTTTCTTTTGAGCTGGCGATTATTGATGTGGTCTCCCTTAGCTGTGTGTCTACTAGTTGGGCTCAGTCTGTCTCAGCCCTTACCTACACGCATGTGGAGCGCCCCCATGGGCAAGGGGTACTTGGTACCGGATCCTTCGGTTCACAGGGGGATGTCACGATGGCTGACCAGATCCGTGGCCCTTGGGACGTCCGTGTAAAAGGGAAAGGTCTTTAAAGGGGAAATGTTCGTGACACCACCTGTGGAATTCGGTCAGGGTGACCGACGCTGCTTTAAGGGGTCCGCTGGTGTGATGTTATGGCAGCTAGATGGTATACCTTCCCACAGGTGAAGTAAGTCCCCAGGGCTTCCCAGTGTGTAGATAGTGAATGGTGAGAGGCACAGTGAAGAATGAGGACACAAGGTTGCAGTCTCTTTACCTTTACTGAAGGCTTCAGCATCCACAGTCCAGGGTACAGACCACAGGGAAGGCAGAGTCTGGCCAGTTTGGAGGAAAGTCCAGAGTCCCCTTATCCAGGCAGAAATCAGTAGCCTTCCTCTAGCGCCGTGGTGTTGTAGTACCTTACTGCTAAAGGCCCCGTCTCACATAGCGATTTACCAACGATCACGACCAGCGATACGACCTGGCCGTGATCGTTGGTAAGTCGTTGTGTGGTCGCTGGGGAGCTGTCACACAGACCGCTCTCCCCAGCGACCAACGATCAGGGGAACGACTTCGGCATCGTTGAAACTGTCTTCAACGATGCCGAAGTCCCCCTGCAGCACCCGGGTAACCAGGGTAAACATCGGGTTACTAAGCGCAGGGCCGCGCTTAGTAACCCGATGTTTACCCTGGTTACCAAAAAAAACAAACAGTACATACTCGCCTTTCGGTGTCCAGGTCCCTTGCCGTCTGCTTCCTGCTCTGACTGAGCCGCCGTACACTGAGAGCAGAGCGCAGCAGTGACGTCAGCGGTGCTGTGATCTGCTCTCACTGTACGGCCGCACTGTCAGAGCAGGAAGCAGACGGCGAGGGACCTGGACACCGAAAGGCGAGTATGTACTGTTTATTTTTTTTGGTAACCAGGGTAAAAATCGGGTTACTAAGCGCGGCCCTGCGCTTAGTAACCCGATGTTTACCCTGGTTACCAGTGAAGACATCGCTGGATCGGTGTCACACACACCGATTCAGCGATGTCAGCGGGACCTCAACGACCAAAAAAAGGTCCAGGCCATTCCGACACGACCAGCGATCTCACAGCAGGGGCCTGATCGCTGGTACGTGTCACACATAGCGAGATCGCTACTGAGGTCGCTGTTGCGTCACAAAACTAGTGACTCAGCAGCGATCTTGCTAGCGATCTCGCTATGTGAGACGGGGCCTTAAGCTTCTCATAAGGTCCTCACAGATGTTGTAGATGTTATGTTTCTATCTCTGTCCTCCAGATGGATAGGACAAACCCGTATGACCGGTGGCTTGAGGTGTTTTACAGGGACTCTATCATGCCCCAGCCTCTAAGGAGTGCCACCTTGCCTCCTGGGTGTAGGGCGGGCAGGTAACGTGAAATTAGCTGTCCTGCCGGTCTCTGGAGCAAGGCATAAAGGATCATTGCTCCCTCGGTGTTCTTGCTACCGGGATCCTGCGCCTCAGAAGGAGGCAGCCTGTGTAGGGCAGAACTCCTCTGATATCCACTCCTTTGCTACGACCTCTCTACAATACAGTTCTCCTTCAGTGTCTCTTTCTAGAAGCTGCCGCTCTTAGGGCAGGCACAGCTCCTTGTCCTTCTGTCTCGATCTCTGACACAATCCCACCCCTGTCAGGGACCAACTACCTGAGCAAAGCTCAGCCAGCAACTAACTTCCTCCCCAGGCAACCAGTTTTACCTAAGTGTGAGAAGTGCCCTAAAAAATAGGAGCAGAGCTCCCCCTGGTGGCCTGGAGTGCGAAATGTGTTGCATGTTTGTGATACCTGGATTCAGTTGTCCTTCTTTGCCTCCAAACGTAATATCACTCTCCCCTAGAGGAAAATGACATTACTGCAACGACCAGGACCCTGGGGCGCTGCACATGTCACTTGACAAACGGTAAGGTTTTCAATATTAGGCCGGGGTCACACTTGCGAGTTCAATGCGAGAAACTCGCGCATCAATACCTGGCACTGCTGCGGGCACTCGGGACCGGAATGTGTGCGGCGGCATGTATTTCTATGCAGCTGAATGCTTCGGTCCCGATTTCCGGTGGCAGTGCCGGGTATTGATGCGAGAAACTCGCATTGATCTCGCAAGTGTGACCCCGGCCTTAGAGTTAGCACTGTCCCAATTACGGTCGCCGTGATGAGGCGGGATGGCTTTCGCATTTTTTAAAATAAAAAAGCATGTTAACTAAATCCCGTATATTATTTTCATGCACTATGATGTTTGTTTATTTACTGCAGGGTATTTAATCATTATGTTTCTGTCTTTGTTTTTTTCTGTCTAGTGGTCAGTGTGAATGTGCGCTTACATGCTGCTTGCACACCAGTTTATATGATAGTTCATACCTTTGGGTTTCTTTCTAGGTGTTGTGATTTCAGTGTTGAGAAGTGTATAAGGTTACTTTGGAAAATGTCAATTTGCATTATGCATTTGTAACAGAGGGGAATGAACTCCCAAAACTTTTTTTGGATGTTTCAACACAGGGGTCATATATGAAAAGTGCTATGATTGTCCAGTTTAATTATTTTTTGGGGGAAATAAAAGCAACTTATCAGCTGCCATAACCAATGTTAATGATATATGTGATATGTGATTTGTTATGATCTCCAACAGATGCTCATTGTTGTTTTGTGAAGATAATCACATCATAATTGAACCCATCTGCAAGTTCCTTCATCTTACACTTGTCCCTTATTTTGGCAAACAGGACAACTGTCAAACAATTGTAAGATCAACTCGGCTGACTTCCCCATAAATATACATCTAAACATATTGTAAATAAATGCAAGGAAGCAATCAAATATTAAATAAATACATATTTTAACGTCACATTTATTTTTAAAAAATGCAGCACAAAACCACATCCCTCCTGTATTACAGTTTAATCATAATTGGCTTTTTCCATCTTTGAATTTTCGTTTTTTGCTTTCCTTCTTCCCAGAGCTTTAACTTTTTTATTTTTCCGTCACGTTGGCTTTATGAGGGTTTGTTTTTGAATGCTACAACTGACCTGCCATTGTGATTCCCCAGGTCATTGCGAGTTCGCAGAGACCAAACATGTCTAGGTTCTTTTTTATTTAAGTGGTGAAATTGTTTTTCATTTATGGGGTGAAAAAAAATCCAAAGTTTGTTAAAAATAAAATAAAAAATCGCCAATTTCCGAGACCCATAGCATCTCCATTTTTCGTGATCTGGTGCTGAGTGAGGGCTTACTTTTTACGTACTGAGCTGACGTTTTTATTTATATAATTTTGGTGGAGGTATGATTTTTTGATCACCCGTTATTGCATTTTATTGAAAAGTTATTGCGACCCAAAAACCGTAATTCTGTAGTTTTTATTTTTTTCTCGCTATGCTGTTTACTGATCGGATTAATTCTTTTTATATATTGATGGTGATTCTAACCTCAGCGATACCAGATATGTGGATTTTTAATTTTTTTATTGTATTTTTTTGAATGGGGTGATTTAAACTTTTATATTTTTTATATTTTTAAAAACATTTTTTTTTTAATGTTACACTGGCTTCAATAGTCTCCATAGCCGACCACCTGTGCTACACAAAGCAGGGCTGCAGCCCAGCTATATGTGCCTGAAATGATCACCTGCACCTGCTATGAGCGCCGGCCACTGAGTGGCGCTAATAGCATTCTGGCAATAACAGCCACAAGTCATGCCAACCAATTGGCGACTGGTGATCATGTGACACGGGGGCAATGGGTAGGGTTTGTGATGCGCTTCCGGCGCGATCATGCTAAATGCTGCTGTCAGAGATTGATAGCGGCATTAAACATGTTAACAGTCGCTGGTGGATCGCAATTCCATCCCTGACTGTTAGGGGCACATGTCAGCTGATGAAATCAGCTGATATGTGCCGGAAAAGTTGCGGGCTCATCAAATGATCCCGCTGCAATCAGGGGGAGACGACCTTGGATGTACCTATACATCCAAGGTCGTGAAGGGGTTAAGGAAGCACACTTCCCATCAAAGTTTTTATCCTCTTCATACAATGCAATCATCTTATTATATAGAACTATGTACTTGTAAGCAGGTGCTGAGATGCAGTACGCAGGGATTGCAGAGCAGTACGGTATAACAATACTATTTATTTATTTTTTTAACAGTAAAAGGCAAAGTCTCCTCACAGGGAGTTAATTGGCAGTAGCAAAGAATTATTGGAACAATAAGGGTTAAATGAGATAAACAAGACGAGTGTGACAGTCTAAGTTTCAAACAATGCTTATCGTAGCTACTGGTGGGGTCCTTAGTCCACAGTCCGATGGGGGTAGTAGTAGCAACGGCCGGTGTAGGGTCCTCCGATGGGGTCCAGAGTTTACAATCCATCACCGGTTTCCGGTTTTACCCGCTGAGCCCCTAGTCCATAAGCCCGAACAATCAAAGTGGGAAAAGCTGCAGAAGTCTCTGTACCGACCGTGGGGTGATGCATACTGGCCAGCAAAGGAACCGCACTTCAATATCCTGTAACCAGCCCATGCTTCTCTGCATGCGCCCGATATTATGTGCACGGCGCTTCCTCCCTGTCCCGCTGGCGGCTGCTGTACGTCGCAGTGCCGGGGATTGGGGTGCCGAGCGTGCTTCTCACTCTGCTACGCTCTCCCTGATGGAGGGAATCTGACCTCCTGCTTCGTGTGCTTTTTCTCTGTTTAACAGAGAAAAACAGGCCCCCCCTCCCCAGGTCATGTGACCTGTCCGGTCTCCTATTCCTTCCTCCAGGCAACATGGGACTCAACTTCGACAGTTCCAGACCCAGCTCAGCGCAGGTACCCGCAGCCCGATCTTCCTCCTCACATACTTACAATTGCTCATTTTGCCTTTTTACTCAGCTAATTCTTTTTTCTCTGCTCTCTGGAGAAACAGGAAGTGTTTCCAGCTGCTTCCTTCTACCCACTGCCATTGACTTTTGCAGTGAGTGATGACTCATGCAGGGAAAATTGACCTCTCATTTCTACATAGAGCCTAGATGGATTCAGCTAGTCAGTTTTTAATCACGTAATCATCATGTCATAGACCTAATGGAAAACAGAAGAATTAAGTGGGTGGAAGGGCAAAAGTGAGCAATTGTAATTACACAGTGCTGTATAATATGATGAGTGCAATATATTAAGAGGATGAAAATTTTGATGGGAGGAGTAGTGCTTCTTTAAAGAAGAGGACATGTTCGTAAAACTTTTTCCTTACAATCCACAATACAGTACAGTACAGAAATTAGGAAAACGCATAAGCAAAATACTGCAGACTCCATTTTATATACCCATGTATTCATTTACACAGTGTATAGGTTTAACTGTGTTATTAGTAAACATATGGGACAACCCCCCTCTTGCCCTTTAAATCATCTGGTCAATGCCACTCATCACATTAAGTGCCCCTTTCAGTTATGGTTCCAAACAGTCTGAAATTAGAGACAGACGAGTAAAGTTTAAGTGAATGTATGTTATTGTTTTCTCTTTTAGACAAGATCTGTAATGTTTTCTGCTTCTCAGATAACTCCTCTGTGTTTGGCATCAAGGGACATCCCAGTATTGACAATGTTTTACCATTATGCTAACTTTAACTTTCCTATACTTTTACTAAAAGCTCTGAAACACAATGTATAAAATGAAAGGAAAAAGATCAGCACAAATTAGCTTTGACCATAAAACTTAAACTGGAACATTTACAAGATATATCATATCCATATATTTATCTATATATCTATATATAGATATTATATATATACAGTCATGGCCAAAAGTATTGACACCCCTGCAATTCTGTCAGATAATACTCAGTTTCTTCCTGAAAATGATTGCAATCACAAATTCTTTGGTATTATTATCTTCATTTAATTTGTCTTAAATGAAAAAAACACAAAAGAGAATGAAGCAAAAAGCAAAACATTGATCATTTCACACAAAACTCCAAAAATGGGCCAGACAAAAGTATTGGCACCCTCAGCCTAATACTTGGTTGCACAACCTTTAGCCAAAATAACTGCGACCAACCGCTTCCGGTAACCATCAATGAGTTTCTTACAATACTCTGCTGGAATTTTAGACCATTCTTCTTTGGCAAACTGCTCCAGGTCCCTGATATGTGAAGGGTGCCTTCTCCAAACTGCCATTTTTAGATCTCTCCACAGGTGTTCTATGGGATTCAGGTCTGGACTCATTGCTGGCCACCTTAGAAGTCTCCAGTGCTTTCTCTCAAACCATTTTCTAGTGCTTTTTGAAGTGTGTTTTGGGTCATTGTCCTGCTGGAAGACCCATGACCTCTGAGGGAGATCCAGCTTTCTCACACTGCGCCCTACATTATGCTTCAAAATTTGTTGGTAGTCTTCAGACTTCATAATGCCATGCACACGGTCAAGCAGTCCAGTGCCAGACGCAGCAAAGCAACCCCAAAACATCAGGGAACCTCCGCCATGTTTGACTTTAGGGACCGTGTTCTTTTCTTTGAATGCCTCTTTTTTTCTCCTGTAAACTCTATGTTGATGCCTTTGCCCAAAAAGCTCTACTTTTGTCTCATCTGACCAGAGAACAGTCTTCCAAAACGTTTTAGGCTTTTTCAGGTAAGCTTTGGCAAACTCCAGCCTGGCTTTTTTATGTCTCGGGGTAAGAAGTGGGGTCTTCCTGGGTCTCCTACCATACAGTCCCTTTTCATTCAGATGCCGACGGATAGTAAGGGTTGACACTGTTGTACCCTCGGACTGCAGGGCAGCTTGAACTTGTTTGGATGTTAGTCGAGGTTCTTATCCAACATCCGCACAATCTTGAGTTGAAATCTCTTGTCAATTTTTCTCTTCCGTCCACATCTAGGGAGGTTAGCCACAGTGCCATGGGCTTTAAACTTCTTGATGACACTGCGCACGGTAGACACAGGAACATTCAGGTCTTTGGAGATAGACTTGTAGCCTTGAGATTGCTCATGCTTCCTCACAATTTAGTTTCTCAAGTCCTCAGACAGTTCTTTGGTCTTTCTTTTCTCCATGCTCAATGTGGTACACACACACAAGGACACAGGACAGAGGTTGAGTCAACTTTAATCCATGTTAACTGGCTGCAAGTGTGGTTTAGTTATTGCCAACACCTGTTAGGTGCCACAGGTAAGTTACAGGTGCTGTTAATTACACAAATTAGAGAAGCATCACATGATTTTTCGAACAGTGCCAATACTTTTGTCCACCCCCTTTTTTATGTTTGGTGTGGAATTATATCCAATTTGGCTTTAGAACAATTCTTTTTGTGTTTTTTTCATTTAAGACAAATTAAATGAAGATAATACCAAAGAATTTGTGTTTGCAATCATTTTCAGGAAGAAACTGAGTATTATCTGACAGAATTGCAGGGGTGTGAATACTTTTGGCCATGACTGTATATACAGTATATATATATATATACATATTTCTGACTGAGGTCCTTAGTTAACAAATAAATGCCTCTTAAAAGGTATGTGTAATCAAAAATAAACTACAGCTTAAATCAAGTTTTTAGGGGAAGGCACACAGGGCAATTGCCCAGGGCCCTCACACACTTGGGGGCTCACAGTCTTTACAGCAGGAGCTACACTGATAATAGCATTAAAACATTAAAAAAATAAATAAACATATTTGTTATTGCTGCATTCATACAAGTCCGATCTATGAAAATATAGAGTAAATTAATATGATCGGTAAACGGCGTAACAAGAAAGCAAATCGAGCCCCCAGAGTTATGGTTTTTTTTGCCCGCTGCAAGATTGCAATAAAATGCAATAGTAGAGTAGATGCAAAAGTAGAGATCAAAACATTGTATGTGCCTGAAAATGGTATCAGTAAAAACGTCTTCTCAGGGTACAAAAAAAATAAGCCCTCACACAGCTCTATATCACAAAAAATGAAAATATTATGGTTTTAAAAAAAAAATTGCAGCAAAAGCAATTTTTTTTTCATTTTTTTACAAATGTCATCCTTTTTCTCACTTCTTAAAACACAAAACTTTACATGTTTGGCATGTGCGTACTCGAAGAGACCTGGAGAATCATATTGCCCGGTCAGTTTTACCATATAGCGAACATTGTAAATAACTCAAAACTCAAAAAGCAATTGCGGAATTGCACTTTTTTTTCAATTTCAACACGCTTGGAATTTCTTTGGCCTTTTTCAGCACAGTATGTGGTAGAAGGAATGGTATCATTTAAAGGTACAACTTGTTATGCAAAAAAACAAGCCCTTAGACGGCTATGCAGGCAAAAAAATAAAAAAGGTATGGCTCTTGGAAGTAGTAGAGAAGAAAACAAAAATGAAAAAATGGAAAAGCGTTCTGAGTTGAATGGGTTAGAAATCCTTATAATAGTCATACAATAGCACGAGCGCCCCCTGCAGGCTTCCTTCTTCAGATGCTCATGTCGCGTTACTAACAAGCTAGAAAAATAATATCTATAAAATGTAATTAGGGTTAGGGTACCTCCTTAATTCCTAAATATGTAGACAGTTATCAGGCAGAACTTCTAAGGCATTAAGTTCAAGTTTTCCATTAACCATTCCCATTCCATTTCCCTAGTGACTCCATAATATCACAAGATAGGAAGTGTTGTCATAGGGATTTTGGAACACCAGGATGGTGCTTAATAATTTTTAGGTCATTCTTAATTATTATAAGGAGTCCTGTGATCAGAAGCCTCATCTCTTGGTCAGAGTATAAGTGGTTACAAAGAGCGTCTTTCTGGAGGATCCGCCCGATGTGACACAGATAGCCCAATGATGTGAATGTGTGTCTCCGTCTGTGTGTGGGTTGTGGTTTAGCCTAGAATGTATGGACTCTTGGTGGTATATATATGTGAAGACATATATGCTGTTGTGAATTTACTTTTTGGCTCCCTCTAGTGGCTACTAGTGATTTGACTCTGGGTTTGTCAGTCATTCCTTTTATGCTCACCTGGGTCGTTAGGTCAGGGGTGTTGCTATATAAGCTCCCTGGACCTTCAGTTCAATGCCTGGCAACGTTGATATCAGAGCTAATCTGTAGTGCTCTTGTCTACTGATCCTGGTTCCTGCTTGATTAAGCTAAGTCTGCTTTTTTGCTTTTTGCAATTCGTTATTGTTTGCATTTTTTGTCCAGCTTGTATATTATCTGTATCCTGACCTTGCTGGAAGCTCTAGGGCGGCTGGTGTTCTCCCCCCGGGCCGTTAGACGGTTCGGGGGTTCTTGAATCTCCAGCGTGGATTTTTGATAGGGTTTTTGTTGACCATATAAGTTATCTTACTATATTCTGCTATTAGTAAGTGGGCCTCTCTGTGCTAAACCTAGTTCATCTCTGTGTTTGTCATTTCCTCTTACCTCACCGTTATTATTTGTGGGGGGCTTGTATCCTACTTTTGGGGTCCTTTCTCTGGAGGCAAGAGAGGTCTTTGTTTTTCTCTTCTAGGGGTAGTTAGCTCTCCGGCTGGCGCGAGACATCTAGCGACCAACGTAGGCATGTTCCCCGGCTACTTCTAGGGTTGGCGTTAGGAGTAGATATATGGTCAACCCAGTTACCACTGCCCTATGAGCTGGATTTTTGTACTTTGCAGACTTGCTGATATCTCTGAGACCCTCGCCATTGGGGTCATAACAGTTTGCCAGGCCAGTACTAAATGTTAAATGCATTGCAGAAGTGGGATTATAAGAAAGAAAGTTCTGAGTTTTTTTTTCTCTCTCTCATTTTTTTTTTTTTCTTTTCCCCTTTACCTTTGAGTGGCTTGTGATTGCTGCAGACATGAATGTCCAGACCTTGATTACAAGTGTGGACCAGCTTGCTGCTCGTGTGCAGGGCATACAAGACTATGTTACCAGAAATCCTATGTCAGAACCTAAGATACCGATTCCTGAACTGTTTTCCGGAGACCGATTTAAGTTTAGAAATTTCAGGAATAATTGTAAATTGTTTTTGTCCCTGAGACCCTGTTCCTCTGGAGACTCCGCTCAGCAAGTGAAAATTGTTATTTCTTTTTTACGGGGCGACCCTCAGGATTGGGCTTTCTCGCTGGCGCCAGGAGATCCGGCATTGGCTGATATTGATGCGTTTTTTCTGGCGCTCGGTTTGCTTTATGAGGAACCCAATCTTGAGATTCAGGCAGAAAAAGCCTTGCTGGCTATGTCTCAGGGCCAGGACGAGGCTGAGGTGTATTGCCAAAAATTTCGGAAATGGTCCGTGCTGACCCAGTGGAACGAGTGTGCATTGGCTGCAAATTTTAGAAATGGCCTTTCTGAAGCCATTAAGAATGTGATGGTGGGTTTTCCCATTCCCACAGGTCTGAATGATTCCATGGCCCTGGCGATTCAAATTGACCGGCGGTTGCGGGAGCGCAAAACCGCAAATTCCCTCATGGTGTTATCTGAACAGGCACCTGATTTAATGCAATGTGATAGAATCCTGACTAGAAATGAGCGGAAAATTCATAGACGCCAGAATGGCTTGTGTTACTACTGTGGTGATTCTGCACATGTTATCTCAGCATGCTCTAAGCGTCTTACTAAGGTTGTTAGTCCTGTCGCCATTGGTAATTTGCAACCTAAGTTCATTCTATCTGTAACTTTGATTTGCTCACTGTCATCGTATCCTGTCGTGGCGTTTGTAGATTCAGGTGCTGCCCTGAGTCTTATGGATCTGTCATTTGCCAAGCGTTGCGGTTTTATTCTTGAGCCATTAGAAAATCCTATCCCTCTTAGGGGTATTGACGCTACGCCATTGGCAGAAAATAAGCCGCAGTTTTGGACACAGGTTACCATGTGCATGACTCCTGAACATCGGGAGGTGATACGTTTTCTTGTTCTGCATAAGATGCATGATTTGGTTGTTTTGGGGTTGCCATGGTTACAGACCCATAATCCAGTCTTGGACTGGAAGGCAATGTCAGTGTCAAGTTGGGGCTGTCATGGAATTCATGGAGATTCCCTGCCCGTGTCTATTGCTACTTCTACGCCTTCGGAAGTTCCGGCGTATTTGTCTGATTATCAGGATGTCTTCAGCGAGTCTAGGTCAAGTGCATTGCCTCCTCATAGGGAATGTGACTGTGCAATAGATTTGATTCCAGGCAGTAAGTTTCCTAAGGGAAGACTGTTTAATCTGTCGGTACCTGAACATACCGCGATGCGTTCATATATCAAGGAGTCTCTGGAGAAGGGGCATATCCGTCCTTCTTCTTCCCCTCTTGGTGCGGGATTCTTTTTTGTGGCTAAAAAGGACGGATCTTTGAGGCCTTGTATTGACTATCGGCTTTTGAATAAGATCACTGTCAAATTTCAGTATCCTTTGCCGTTGTTGTCAGACTTGTTTGCCCGGATTAAAGGTGCCAAGTGGTTCACCAAGATAGACCTTCGTGGTGCGTACAACCTTGTGCGCATTAAGCAAGGAGATGAATGGAAAACCGCATTCAATACGCCCGAAGGTCATTTTGAGTACTTGGTGATGCCATTTGGGCTCTCTAATGCACCTTCAGTTTTTCAGTCCTTTATGCATGACATTTTCCGGAAGTATCTGGATAAATTTTTGATCGTTTATCTGGATGATATTCTGTTTTTTTCTGATGATTGGGACTCGCATGTGGAACAGGTCAGGATGGTTTTCAAGATTTTGCGTGAAAATTCTTTGTTTGTTAAAGGCTCAAAGTGTCTCTTTGGTGTACAGAAGGTTCCCTTTTTAGGGTTCATTTTTTCCCCTTCTGCTGTGGAGATGGACCCAGTCAAGGTTCGAGCTATTCATGATTGGACTCAACCCTCGTCAGTTAAGAGTCTTCAGAAGTTCTTGGGTTTTGCTAACTTCTACCGTCGTTTTATCGCTAATTTTTCTAGCGTTGTTAAACCGTTGACGGATATGACCAAGAAAGGCTCTGATGTGGCTAACTGGGCTCCTGCTGCCGTGGAGGCTTTCCAGGAGTTGAAGCGCCGGTTTACTTCAGCGCCTGTTTTGTGCCAGCCTGATGTCTCACTTCCCTTTCAGGTTGAAGTGGATGCTTCGGAGATTGGGGCAGGGGCCGTTTTGTCGCAGAGAGGCCCTGGTTGCTCTACTATGAGACCTTGTGCCTTTTTCTCTAGGAAGTTTTCGCCGGCAGAGCGAAATTATGATGTGGGCAATCGGGAGTTGTTGGCCATGAAGTGGGCATTTGAGGAGTGGCGTCATTGGCTCGAGGGTGCTAAGCATCGTGTGGTGGTCTTGACTGATCACAAAAATCTGATGTACCTCGAGTCTGCTAAACGCCTGAATCCTAGACAGGCCCGCTGGTCATTGTTTTTCTCCCGTTTTGACTTTGTGGTTTCGTATTTACCAGGTTCTAAGAATGTGAAGGCCGATGCTCTGTCTAGGAGCTTTGTGCCTGATGCTCCTGGAGTCGCTGAACCTGTGGGTATTCTTAAGGAAGGAGTTATCCTGTCAGCTATTTCTCCAGATCTGCGACGTGTGTTGCAGAGATTTCAGGCTGGTAGGCCTGACTCTTGTCCACCTGACAGATTGTTTGTGCCTGCTAAATGGACCAGCAGAGTCATTTCCGAGGTTCATTCCTCAGTGTTGGCAGGGCACCCGGGAATTTTTGGCACCAGAGATCTGGTGGCCAGGTCCTTTTGGTGGCCTTCCTTGTCAAGAGATGTGCGGTCATTTGTGCAGTCCTGTGGTACTTGTGCTCGAGCTAAGCCTTGCTGTTCTCGTGCCAGCGGGTTGCTCTTGCCCTTGCCTGTCCCGAAGAGACCTTGGACACACATCTCTATGGATTTCATTTCGGATCTTCCGGTGTCTCAGGGCATGTCTGTCATCTGGGTGATATGTGATCGTTTCTCCAAGATGGTCCATCTGGTTCCTTTGCCCAAACTGCCTTCCTCTTCTGATCTGGTTCCTGTGTTCTTCCAGAACGTGGTTCGTTTGCACGGCATTCCTGAGAATATTGTGTCGGACAGAGGATCCCAGTTTGTTTCCAGGTTCTGGCGATCCTTTTGTGGTAGGATGGGCATAGATTTGTCGTTTTCGTCCGCTTTTCATCCACAGACTAACGGACAAACGGAACGAACTAATCAGACTCTGGAGGCGTATTTGAGGTGTTTTGTCTCTTCTGATCAGGATGATTGGGTGACCTTCTTGCCGTTGGCTGAATTTGCCCATAATAATCGGGCTAGTTCTGCCACCTTGGTTTCGCCATTTTTCTGCAACTCTGGTTTCCACCCTCGTTTTTCCTCGGGACATGTGGAGCCTTCTGACTGTCCTGGGGTGGATTCTGTGGTGGATAGGTTGCAGCGGATCTGGAATCATGTGGTGGACAACTTGAAGTTGTCACAGGAGAAGGCTCAGCGTTTTGCCAACCGCCGCCGCGGTGTGGGTCCCCGACTTCGTGTTGGGGATTTGGTATGGCTGTCTTCTCGATTTGTTCCTATGAAGGTCTCCTCTCCCAAATTTAAGCCTCGATTCATTGGTCCTTACAAGATATTGGAGATCCTTAATCCTGTATCCTTTCGCCTGGATCTTCCGGTGTCGTTTGCCATTCACAACGTATTTCATAGGTCCTTGTTGCGGCGGTACGTTGTGCCTGTGGTTCCTTCTGCTGAGCCTCCTGCTCCGGTGTTGGTTGAGGGCGAGTTGGAGTACGTGGTGGAGAAGATGTTAGATTCTCGTCTCTCCAGGCGGAGGCTTCAGTACCTGGTCAAGTGGAAGGGCTATGGTCAGGAGGATAATTCCTGGGTGGTCGCCTCTGATGTGCATGCGGCCGATTTAGTTCGTGCCGTTCACGCCGCTCATCCTGATCGCCCTGGTGGTCTTGGTGAGGGTTCGGTGACCCCTCACTAAGGGGGGGGGTACTGTTGTGAATTTACTTTTTGGCTCCCTCTAGTGGCTACTAGTGATTTGACTCTGGGTTTGTCAGTCATTCCTTTTATGCTCACCTGGGTCGTTAGGTCAGGGGTGTTGCTATATAAGCTCCCTGGACCTTCAGTTCAATGCCTGGCAACGTTGATATCAGAGCTAATCTGTAGTGCTCTTGTCTACTGATCCTGGTTCCTGCTTGATTAAGCTAAGTCTGCTTTTTTGCTTTTTGCAATTCGTTATTGTTTGCATTTTTTGTCCAGCTTGTATATTATCTGTATCCTGACCTTGCTGGAAGCTCTAGGGCGGCTGGTGTTCTCCCCCCGGGCCGTTAGACGGTTCGGGGGTTCTTGAATCTCCAGCGTGGATTTTTGATAGGGTTTTTGTTGACCATATAAGTTATCTTACTATATTCTGCTATTAGTAAGTGGGCCTCTCTGTGCTAAACCTAGTTCATCTCTGTGTTTGTCATTTCCTCTTACCTCACCGTTATTATTTGTGGGGGGCTTGTATCCTACTTTTGGGGTCCTTTCTCTGGAGGCAAGAGAGGTCTTTGTTTTCCTCTTCTAGGGGTAGTTAGCTCTCCGGCTGGCGCGAGACATCTAGCGACCAACGTAGGCATGTTCCCCGGCTACTTCTAGGGTTGGCGTTAGGAGTAGATATATGGTCAACCCAGTTACCACTGCCCTATGAGCTGGATTTTTGTACTTTGCAGACTTGCTGATATCTCTGAGACCCTCGCCATTGGGGTCATAACAATATGCGTATGTATGTGCTCTATATACATGTGTGAATGAGCTCTGTAGATACATACATATATCTGTGTGCATGTGATTATGTGCTGTATGTATATATGCATGTGTATTGTTTGTATACCTGTGTGTGTGTGCTATATGTGTACGCATGCGTGTGTGTGCTATATGTGTATATACATATGTGCGTGAGACATACTACTTCCCCTTGAGAAAGCTATGAAATAAAAAAGGGAAACGCGCGTCGGGGATGTTTTTTATTGGTGCAGGAGACTATCCAGTGGAATGGGTCAGGTTTAACTATATGCATTGTACCCTTTTTAAATACTTTAGATATTGTGGTGCGTAGAGGAGTTGCAAACATTGTGGTAATATAATTGTAGACCAGACGAAAGAAATATACCTTGCCTTTTTCCTCCATACTCTCCATACATTATTGAACCCTTCCACTGACATATCCCCCATTGCCTTTTCTGTTTTGTTAACCTGTCTGTCATTTTTATTAATTGTGTGGCTGCATTTAAAAATCTTTTGTAAACAATAAAGGATTTTTTTTAGCGCATAAAACGCCAAATTGTTCTCCTTTTTCTATATGACCTAGGAGACGCTTGCTATGCATATTTGCTTACCAACTCATGGTTCATGATGGCCTGATATTTATTTACCATGAGGTGACTGGTTTTTTGTGTTTCTAACATACAGTGTGTAAGTAGCATCCACATATATAAACACTGGCAGCGCCGACGAAAGTTCATAGGATCCTCTCGTTTCCTAATGCTCAATGTGGACAAAACTGATCTCATCTTTCCACCATCTCACCTAACCCCCCTACCTGATCTATTGCTCACAACAAATGCATTCACACCCTTAGCAGTACCGGAAGACCGCTGCCTTGGAGTAACCCTTGACTTTTTCCTGTCCTTCATACTGCACATCTCAGCTCTTGCTACCTCCTGCCGCCTCCAACTCAAAAATATTTCTAGAATCCATCATTGTCACGAGTGTGTCACGCCAACCTGGGAGATCTGGCGGTAGAATCACTGCTTATTGTGAATGGCAGATTTTCCATTTAATCTGTGTTTTCTCTTCGCCACGACAGCACACACTTGAGAGAGGGGATCCGCCCCTTAGGAACAGGAAACCCTATGGAGAGAATAAAAGGGGTGGTCCCCCTCGCTCCCACAGTTGGTTTCCTGTTCCTAAGGGAACCTATGGAGAAGAGGATACCTAGCCTGGATGCCGCCTGCGCGGTTTACCTGAGAGGACGGCAGGGGCTCCAGTGCTGGAAGCAGCGTCGGGGGTCCTGGGATCAGCTTCCCCCCTCTGCTGGCAGGCACCGTGAGGCCAGGGTCGGGGAGTCGCCTGGCTCACGGGAGAGGAGGACGCATCAGCGAGCCTGCGGCGGGTAAGAACGCTCTGGGGGCGCGATGCCACTTTTGGCGGTACGCGCGAGCGTGCAGCCTGCAATTTACTCCCCCAGAGGTGAAGTGAAAGCCTCTGGGCTGAGAGAAGGGGAGAGATGATGCCGGGCAATGCGCAGCTAATCCAAGATGGCCACGACCCGGAAGTGGTGATGACTTCCGAGTTCAACAGGAAGAAGATGGCGGCCCCCAGCATTAAAGGACGCCGGCGCTGATCCCCCGGCTTCCAAGCATGGCAGCTTCACCTCAGGACTCAGCGGTGCCTTCAATAGAAGACACAGCGAATATACCTCGCAGCAGTACAAGCAGCGGGCGCAGATCCTCCACAAAGAGCGCTAAGGAGAAGAGATCCGACCGATCCTCATCCCAGCCTGTGCCTTCATCTTCTCCTCTTCGGCCGGTACCTGATTCATCTGCTTCACTGGGGTGAGTGTGTATCCCACCCTATTAAGCTGATTATTGTCCCCTCTTTTCTCTATACACCATAGGCAAAGAGATCCGAAAAAACGAAGCACAAACAATGTGCCTTATGTAGCCAGCCCCTCCCGGATAATTATGCAAAGAAAATGTGTTATGTTTGCATAGAAAACACCTTACGTGAGGAAGCCTCTGTAAGATCTGATGACATCAGACAGATGATCAGGGATGAGTTACGAGCCTTCCGTAGTTCAGAAAGTATTCCTGAAACTAAAAGCAGGAAGTATAATTCTCCAAGGTCAGATCCTTCTACTGATAAGGAAGATACGGATGTCTCCCTAGAATATATTTCCTCGGAAGGGGAGCAAGATACGTGCTTTCCAACAGAGAGTATAAATAATCTTGTCAGATCTGTTTGTAACACCATGGGTATTAAAGACAGTAAAGACCCTAAGACACCACAGGATATAATGTTCGCTGGATTGTCAGAAAAGAAAAGACCTACCTTTCCCGTAATAACACCAATCAAAGATTTAGTTAAAAAAGAATGGGAGAGTCAGGGGCAGAAGGGGTTACCATCTTCATGAAAAAGGCATTATCCCTTTAAAGATGAGGGCATGTTTACGTGGGCCAAAGCCCCGAAGGTAGACGCAGCAGTGGCATCCACATCCAAGAAATCCTTACTTCCTGTGGAAGATTCTGGTTCCTTACAAGACCCATTAGATTGTAAGGCCGACTCTCTGTTAAAATGAGCATGGGAATCATGTACTGGGGCATTCAGACCGGCTATATCGGCTACATGGACGGCAAGGTCCATGTTAGTCAGGCTTAATGACCTGGAGGAGGGTCTAAAAGGGGGCCTATCCAGAGAAAAATTGATCTCTTCTTTACCCCTAATCAGAGGCGCTACGGCATTTTTAGCGGACTGATCAGCTGACTCTATCAGTTTGGCCACCAAATCAGCAGGCCTAACTAACGCGGCTCGTCGGGCCCTGTGGCTAAAGGGCCGGAAAGGAGACACCCAAACAAATAAATTATGTGGCCTTCCATGCCAGGGTGAGTACCTTTTTGGTACAAAGTTAGATGAGATCCTAACCAAGGCGCGTGAAAGGAAAAAGGGATTCCCTAATAACTATTTTCCATCCTATAGGAGAGCATTCCGGAAGCCCATCTTTAATAAGAAAAGGGATTTTAAAAACCAAGACCGCTGGGCCAATAAAGATAACAAACAAAGAGGCTCCTTTTTCGGAAAACGTCCATTTAAAATGGAAGACAAACCGCGTTAGTACAGATCTGCCAGTAGGTGGCAGATTGTCTTTTTTCACCACACAATGGCGTGCAGTAACATCCAACTCTTGGGCAACTAGCCTCATAACTTCAGGCTTAAAGTTAAAATGTGCCCGAGTCCCTCCGGACTCATTCCTATTGACTTCTTTAAAGTCGCAATCTCAACAACAATTTTTGGAACAGGAAATAATTAATCTCCTATCCAAAAATGTATTAGTAGAAGTCCCGTTTCATCAGAGGGGAAAAGGGTTTTATTTTTGATCCCAAAGCCTGACGGATCATATAGGACTATAATAAATCTTAAAAAACTGAATATCTTTCTGGAAAACCAAACCTTCAAGATGGAGTCGATCAGGTCCACAGTAAAACTTCTGTTCCCTGGGTGCTTTATACTACCATCTACCAATTTATATTGAACACCAGCAGTATCTGCGTGTAGCAATCATGATCAATGGGCAAATATGTCATTTTCAATACACAACAATGCCCTTCGGACTGTCAATAGCTCCAAGAGTCTTTACTAAATTAATGTCGGAAGTGATGTCATTTTTAAGATTAAGAGATACCCTCATAGTTCCATATTTAGATGACCTTCTGGTGGTAGGAAACTCCCCTTCACAATGTGAACAGCGCCTATCTAACGCGATCTCATCCCTACAGGAAATGGAATGGTTGATTAACTGGGAAAAATCCAGATTATCTCCAACAACCCGTCAAACATTCCTGGGTCTTAAGGCCCCGTCTCACATAGCGAGATCGCTAGCGAGATCGCTGCTGAGTCACAAGTTTTGTGACGCAACAGCGACCTCAGTAGCGATCTCGCTATGTGTGACACGTACCAGCGATCAGGCCCCTGCTGTGAGATCGCTGGTCGTGTCGGAATGGCCTGGACCTTTTTTTGGTCGTTGAGGTCCCGCTGACATCGCTGAATCGGTGTGTGTGACACCGATCCAGCGATGTCTTCACTGGTAACCAGGGTAAACATCGGGTTACTAAGCGCAGGGCCGCGCTTAGTAACCCGATGTTTACCCTGGTTACCAAAAAAAACAAACAGTACATACTCGCCTTTCGGTGTCCAGGTCCCTCGCCGTCTGCTTCCTGCTCTGACTGAGATCCGGCCGTACAGTGAGAGCGCAGCACAGCAATGACGTCACCGCTGCGCTCTGCTCTCAGTGTACGGCGGCTCAGTCAGAGCAGGAAGCAGACGGCAAGGGACCTGGACACCGAAAGGCGAGTATGTACTGTTTGGTTTTTTTGGTAACCAGGGTAAACATCGGGTTACTAAGCGCGGCCCTGCGCTTAGTAACCCGATGTTTACCCTGGTTACCCGGGTGCTGCAGGGGGACTTCGGCATCGTTGAAGACAGTTTCAACGATGCCGAAGTCGTTCCCCTGATCGTTGGTCGCTGGAGAGAGCGGTCTGTGTGACAGCTCCCCTGCGACCACACAGCGACTTACCAACGATCACGGCCAGGTCGTATCGCTGGTCGTGATCGTTGGTAAATCGCTATGTGAGACGGGGCCTTTATCCTACACTCTGAATGTCAGAGATGTTTCCTTCCAGAATCCAAACAGTCAATAATAAAAAAGAAAGTACAGTCGGTGATTAATAACCCTGTTATCTCCCTTAGAGAAGGTATGTCCCTTTTAGGTTCCTTTACATCATGCATTCCGGCGGTTCCATGGGCTCAATTCCACACTAGGCAGTTACAGTACACAATTTTACAGGAGGAAGTAAAATTACAAGGCCATTTAAGTAGTCGTTTATACCTCCCATTAAATGTAATAGAGTCCTTCTACTGGTGGTTAGAGCCGGACCATCTGGTCGGTGGAGTCCCTTGGGTGATCTGACCTTCAAGAATAATTTTTACTGACGCCAGTCCTACTGGTTGGGGTGCACATCTGGAAGACCAGATAGTTCAAGGCCAATGGTCTATTAGTGAGTCGAACGATTCATCTAATGAAAGGGAACTAAAAGCAGTTTAATCATGCCATATGTAAATTCCTTCCGCAGTTACACGGAACCCACACAAGGATACTTTCAGACAACATGACATCTGTTGCGTATATAAACCATCAAGGAGGAACGAGATCAGGAGCTCTCATGTCTATAACAGACGAGATCCTATCTATGGCCGAGATACATCTCCTGTCTTTGTCAGCACTGCATGTCAGAGAAGTGGACAACTCAAAGGCAGATTTCCTCAGCCGTCACACTCTCCATCAAGGAGAGTGGGTACTCAGTCGGCGTATCTTCATGATGATGGCCAAGAAGTGGGGCACTCCCGACATAGACCTTTTTGCAACAAGAAACAACAGACAGGTCAAAAAGTTCGCTTCATTGTTCCTGTCCGACAACCCCGATATCCTAGATGCTCTCCAAGTTCCATGGACATTCCGGCAAGCTTACGCCTTTCCTCCATTAATACTCCTTCCGACTGTAATCAGGAAGATAAGAGAAGACAAAGCAAACCTAATTCTAATAGCGCCATTCTGGCCCAAGAGACCATGGTTTTCCTGCCTCAGAGCCATGTCTGTCTCGGATCCATGGATCCTTCCAGAGACTCAGAACCTTCTCTCTCAGGGTCCCTTCAACCACCCTCATGTGAAGGGCCTACGGTTGACAGCCTGGTGTTTGAAAGGCAACTATTAAAACTAAGGGGGTTTTCAGAGAGATTGATTGATACCCTTCTACTCAGTAGAAAGAGGTCTACAACAACCATATATGTAAGAATATGGAAAAAATTTCTAACTTTCTACCCAGCAGCTCTATCAAGAGAAATTCCTATTTCTGCTATTTTAGAATTTCTCCAGAAAGGACGTGACTTAGGCTTATCGGTCAGTACACTAAAAGTGCAGGTTTCTGCTCTAGGAGCTCTGTATAGTCACAATATTGCAGGAGACAGATGGGTAGCACGGTTCATCTCAGCATGCCAAAGAGCAGAACCAATCCAGATTCCCCACATACCACCATGGGATCTTAATCTAGTTCTAGAGGCCCTAACAGGGGAACCATTCGAGCCAATACACTCGGCCCACATAAAATATGTTTCTCTTAAAACAGCTTTTCTTGTTGCAGGCATTATTCAGGCATTATCGGTAGATCCTCCTTTTCTGTCAATATTCCAGGATAGGATTGTTTTAAAATCAGACCCTTCTTACTTACCTAAAGTAGGGACCAAATTCCACAGATCCCAAGAAATCTTCCTTCCTTCCTTCTATAGTAACCCCACAAATCAGGAAGAGGAAAGATACCATACATTAGGTAAGCTATTACGGCCCTTCTTACATCTAGACAGAACTAGCCCCTGGAGGAAGAGCAGGGCACTTTTTGTTTCCTTCCAGGGCCATAAGAAAGGTTCTAGTGTCACGAAGAACACGCTTTCTCGATGGATTCGGAACGCAATTTGCCTGGCCTATTCAGCAAAAGGGGAGAACCCGCCTGAGACTGTAAAGGCACACTCTACCCGAGCAATGTCTTCAACCTGGGCTGAGAGAGCTGAGGTTCCAATAGAACTGATATGTAAGGCCGCAACCTTGTATTCTCCTACTACTTTCTATACTCACTATAGATTGGACTTGTCTTCCTCATCTGACTTGTCTTTCGGTAGATCAGTTCTTAACACGGTGATCCCTCCCAAATGACTATCTCTGTAAGTCTCTCAAGTGGGTGCTGTCGTGGCGAAGAGAAAACACCGGATTACTTACCGGTAGGGTTGAGCGAAACGGGTCGGCAATTTTCAGAAGTCGCCGACTTTTGGCAAAGTCGGGTTTCATGAAACCCGACCCGACCCCTGTGTGGGGTCGGCCATGAAGTCGGCGATCTTCTGAATCTGGAATCGGAATTCCGATACCGATTCCCGATATGTTTAAGATATCGGGAATTGGTATCGGAATTCAGATTTAAGTGTAAAATAAAGAATTAAAATAAAAAATATCGCTATACTTACCATCTGATGCGCCCTGGTACTAACCGGGAACCTTCCTTCCTTAGAATCAGCCTTCCAGGACCTTGCGGTGACGTCGCGGTGACGTCGCGGCTTGTGATTGGTCGCGCGGCCGCCCATGTGACCGCTCGCGCGACCAATCACAAGCCGCGACGTCACCGTGACGTCACCGAAGGTCCTGGAAGGGCTGATTCTTAGGAAGGAAGGCTGCCGGAACGAAGCCGAGGGTGAGTATATTCCTATTAGGTATATACTCACCCTCGGACATGCCCTGCTTCTTTCCGGCAGCCTTCCTTCCTAAGAATCAGCCCTTCCAGGACCTCGGTGACGTCACGGTGACCGCGCGACCAATCACAAGCCGCGACGTCACCGTGACGTCACCGAAGGTCCTGGAAGGGCTGATTCTTAGGAAGGAAGGCTGCCGGAACGAAGCCGAGGGTGAGTATATTCCTATTAGGTATATACTCACCCTCGGACATGCCCTGCTTCTTTCCGGCAGCCTTCCTTCCTAAGAATCAGCCCTTCCAGGACCTCGGTGACGTCACGGTGACGTCGCGGCTTGTGATTGGTCGCGCGAGCGGTCACATGGGCGGCCGCGCGACCAATCACAAGCCGCAACGTCACCGTGACGTCACCGAAGGTCCTGGAAGGGCTGATTCTTAGGAAGGAAGGTTCCCGGTTAGTACCAGGGCCCGTCAGAGGGTAAGTATAGCGATATTTTTTATTTTAATTCTTTATTTTACACTTAAATATGGATCCCAGGGCCTGAAGGAGAGTTTCCGCTCCTTCAGACCCTGGGAACCATTGGAAACCCAATGCACTGCATTGGGTTTCGAGTTTCGGCCGACCCCGACTTTTTTATAGGATCGGCCGATTTCACTCGACCCGACTTTTGAAAAAGTCGGGTTTCGTGAAACCCGACCCGATCCTATAAAAGTAAAGGTCGCTCAACCCTACTTACCGGTAATACTCTTTTATAGAGCCACGACAGCACCCCTTCACTTCCCTCCCTAATAAGTTATTTTGCATAAGAGCACTGATAAGGGTGAATGGTTCTTGTAGTTAGCTATACTTATGATAACTAAAGATAAACAATGATATTGGATTGCCTACTAATACTGGTGGGCGGTTCCTCTCATTCTCTGTAACCCAACTGTGGGAGCGAGGGGGACCGCCCCTTTTATTCTCTCCATAGGGTTTCCTGTTCCTAAGGGGCGGATCCCCTCTCTCAAGTGGGTGCTGTCGTGGCTCTATAAAAGAGTATTACCGGTAAGTAATCCGGTGTTTTTGGTATATTTCTGAACTAATCCCCCGATATTTTCCAACACTCATACATTCCTCACCCAATCGCCTTTGAGACTTCTCCCGAGTGTTCGCCATACTCTGGAATTCTGTGTCTGTTTATCCGCCACACTTAGAACCTTTAAGTGGAATTTGAAAACCCACCACTTCAAGAAAGCTTACAGCCTACAATAACCAATCTCACCATCAACAAAGCTGACACAACCTCCTACCCTACTTTCTCCTTTGCCAATATCCTGTAGACTGTAAGCCCACATGGGCAGGGACCTATCCTTTCAGTACCAGTTTTTCACTGTTAGTTTGTTCTTTATATTTTATATTTGTATGTTGTATGTAACCGCTCCTCATATACTGACCAATTTATGTGTACCTGGTAGCCACATTAAGGCATCTCTCATATATCAGGACCTAGACATTCCTTTCCTCACTGAGAATAAACGTCTTCATCTGCATGGGAACCTACTGTGAATCCTCTTCTTAGACTATAATCTGTCTCTGTGTGGAGTAGTTATGGTCCTGCTGCAATTAAAACACCTGTGGCTAAAAGGTGGAGTGCTCAGTCATAAGGCTAATGAATACAAATTTCAAAAAACTGACCGTCACATCCAAACATAGAATAAGTGTGAACAGGTGCTGAACCTAGAGTCACCAACTCGTATACAGTCAAATAAATAAGGCAGCACTAAAACATGCAAACATGAAACATGAAAATTGAACTGCATTAGAAATATGAAGAAATGAGAGCGTTTAGCGCATAAATTGGCCAATTCATGTGTACCTGGTAGCCACATTAAGGCATCTCTTGTATACCAGGACCTAGACATTCCTTTCCTCACTGAGAATAAACGTCTTCATCTGAATGGGAACCTACTGTGAATCCTCTTCTTAGACTATAATATCTCTCTGTGGAGGGGTAATGGTCCTGCTGCGATTAAAACACCTGTGGCTAAGAGGTGGAGTGCTCAGTCAGAAGGCTAATGAATACAAATTTCAAAAAACTGATTGTCACATCCAAACATAGAATAAGTGCGAACAGGTGCTGAACCTAGAGCCTTAATGTGGCTACCAGGTACACATGAATTGGCCAATTTATGCGCTAAACGCTCTCATTTTTTCATATTTCTAATGCAGTTCAATTTTCATGTTTCATGTTTGCATGTTTTAGCGCTACAGTGTGCTGCCTTATTTATTTGACTGTATACGAGGTGGTGACTCTAGGTTCAGCACCTGTTCACACTTATTCTGTGTTTGGATGTGACGGTCAGTTTTTTTAAATTTGCTCCTCATATACAGCACCACGGAATCAATGGTGCTCTAAAAATAAATAATAATAATAGATGTAAACATGTCAGCGATCACCGAGTGATTGGATTGTTTATGGGAGAGCAAAAATCATTCTTCTTAGCGGCACATCGCCCAGTGTATACTGCAGATATGTTGCTGATAAAATAATGCTATATGGGGACAGATTGATCTATTAGTGATTGTTCTGTTCCCATTTTCATCAGCCTGTGTAAAGAATGAACTACTTGAATGTTGATCGCGCTCATTTAACGGTCTGAAGAACTCAGTGCTAGTGATGAGCGAGTATAATCATTGCTCGGGTTTTCCCAAGCACGCTCGGGTGATCTCCGAGTATTTATGACTGCTCGGAGATTTAGTTTTCATCGCCGCAGCTGAATGATTTACAGCTACTAGACAGCTTGAATACATGTTGGGATTCCCAAGCAACCAGGCAACACCCACATGTATTCAGGCTGGCTAGTAGCTGTAAATCATTCAGCTGCGGCGATGAAAACTAAATCTCCGAGCAGTCAAATACTCGGAGATCACCCGAGCGTGCTCGAGAAAACCCGAGCAACGAGTACACTCGCTCATCACTACTCAGCGCATATAAATGTAACCTAAATGTTTGTGTGTGATGGTGCAATATGTCAGCATTTAGGGCCCTAATTTTAAACTTTTTTCCAGTGCCCCACTTTGTCTAAAACCTGCCCTGTGTACTGTATGTCTATTTGGACAGAAGAGATGTAACATTTTTTTATTTTTAGGTCAATGGACTGTATGAGGGTTTGTTCTTGGTGCTATGAGCTGTGTTTTTTATCATTAACTTTTTAGGGTCCATATGACTTTGTGGTCTTTTTTTTTTAGGAGGAGAATTAACACACACAAAAAAAGATTCTGTCATTTAGATTTTCTTTCCATTTCAGCGTTCAGTGAATAGGATAAATAACATGATATTTCACTAGATTGGAACACTATGCATGCAGCAATACCAAATAAGCTTTTTTTTTTAGAATTTATTTACATTTTGGGATAAGAAGGATAATAGGAATTTTGAAAATTATGCTTGAACAATACATAGCTTCAAAAGTTTACAGACTTGGCAGCCTTTAACAATCATGTTGCCAGGACAGTGGAGGGAAGTTCGGGATGCAATGGGCAACAGAAGAACACATAATAACCCCAAATCCAACCTAATAAATCCAGCTGTCAAGAATGGCAGTGTCATGTAAGGGTTTAAACTACTGTGTGAACTAGCTCTGATCGCAGCAAATAGCGTTGGATGTTGGCTGTACTAACATAGCTGGCATCTGCGTTATATGGAGTGGGATCAGCTCCTATGCCCGCTCCAAACATGCAGTGCCCATATCCCCTGGGCATATATGTTGAACGTCACACGTTGAAACACCTGGGGCAAAGTGGACCCTTAGGTGCAGTGGGGTCAAACAGTGGCGTGAGTTCAGCAGCTGCCAGGGCCAACTCTGATTCAGTGGACAAAGTACATTTCCAAGCAAAATCAGACATTACAAAATGACAAACATAAAGTGAAAGTCCAACCCTACAATTATTTTTTGTATAAATAGCTCTAAAGTTATTCCCTGATTTGTTCCAGATTATATTTTTGATAGGAATCAGAGCTCAAAGTTTCTGATACAGAAATGCAAATCCTCTTTATATCTAAATAATACAATTTAATCTGCCCACACTGGAGGGAGCTTAGTTTTCTACATATAAGTTATACTGTACAATAAAATAAATAATAAATTGGCAAGATTTTAAAGGGGTTGTCTCATCTTCATTAGTGAGTAAAATTGCAAAGTGCCTAAAATCAAGCAACTTTTTAATTTACCTCTTACTAAAAATTCTCTCAGGTCTCAAAAATTTTAAGAAGTACATTTCATTACCTAGTTTACCCACCGCATTGTGGTCTCTGAGTGTCGATTTACCTAAGTTAGGAGTGGCGCATGCTAATAGGTGCAGAAATGCTGCAGAAAATCTGATACATCAAAAACTCACCAAACACTCATCGAGCTATGACCATAATGAAATTACAAGATTGACCTGCTGAAATCTAGAGAGCGCGCTAAACTTACTGATCTAATAAAGATGGTTCACACACAAATACTATTTTCTTTTTTTTATTCATTTGCCCTGGGTCCTGTATGTTGGAGTTCCGAATTACATTTTCCCCAAAATTCCTTACATCAGCTCTTCACAGCTCAAGAGTTTGTCTGACCCTAGGCTACAAGTCTGCATTTACTCTGTGTGACTGCAGACTTGTGAATCTTCACATCACGCAGATTGTGCACGCTGAGAATTCTCTAATGTTAGCGCCGGGAGAATGAGAGCAAGTATGTGACTTGCATACATATGGTCATGTGTCGATTAGATGGGCGAGGTCTCCCTCAATGAAAGTGTATTAAGTGAGGCCAGACAAGTCTAGTCGGAATGTGGCTGAAAGTATGCATATTTGTTGTTGTGGCACCCCAGGGTCCTGGTCGTCACAGTAATGTCGCTTTCCTCACGGGGAGAGTGATGCTACGTTTGGAGGCAAGAAAAGATATCTGTAACCAGGTACCACAAACATGCAACACATTCACGCTCCAGGCCACCAGGGGGAACTTTTGATCCTATTTACTAGGTGACTCCCCATATATATATAACTGGTAGTCTGTAGGGAAAGTCAGAAAGTTCCAGACATCCGTCTGAGGAGGACAGAGGATTTACGGAGCTGTGCATGCCCTCAGAGCTGCAGCTCCCGGAAAGAGACATTTTAGAAAGCCGAATTGATTGCAGCGAGCGTGCAGGAAAGCAGAGCACAGGAGAAGATACCTGAATGGGACCAGCCCCGAGCAGGCTGCCTCCTTCTGAGGCGCAGAACACCGGTAGCCAGAACACCGAGGTTGTAAGGGCCTCCATGCCTTACATCAGAGACCGGCAGAACAGTTAATTTCACGTTACCTGTCCGCACCCACACCCAGGAGGCATGGTAACACCCCACAGAGCCGGGTCATCTAAGAGACCCTATAAACAGGCTCAAGTCACCAGTCATGCGGATTTTGTCCTATCCTAACCAGGGGACAGAGAGAGAGAGATAACATCTGTGAGGACCTTATGTTAAGCTTATCAGTAAGGGACTACATCACTACAGCGCAAAGGAAGGCTTCTATTTTCCACCTGGATAATGGGATTCTGGACTTGCCTCCAAACCGGCCGGACCCTACCTGCCTTGTGATCCAGTGCCCTGGACTGTGGCTGCTGAAGTCTTCAGTAAATGAGGTAAAGAGACTGCAAACCTTTGTCCTCGTTCCTTACTGCACCTCTCACTATTCTACCATCTACACACTGGGAAGCCCTGGGGATATACTTCACCTGTGGGAAGGTATACCATCTGGCTGCCATAACATCACCCCAACAGACCCCTTAAAGCAGCGTCGGTCACCCTGACCGAATACCACAGGTGGCATCACGAACATAAACTTTATCCCTTTAAAGACCTTTCCCTTTTACAGGGCCAGGGCCACGGACCGGGTCACAGCCACCGTGACACCCCCCCTGTGAACACACCCCATGGCCCAGGCGGGCGACTCATTGTCACACGACCATCCGCTCAGCTCATCGGAGAATCTTATTAACGTGCACAATGTGATGATTCACAAATCTGCAGTCAAGCATAGCGACTGTAGACTTGTAGCCTAAGGAAATCCCCTATAAGTCCAATTATGGTCTCTGTATACCACGGTGGATAAATCTATCTATACTTCCTAAGGTCCCTTGCACACATCAGTTTTTTGCCACAGTCACAATCCGTTAGCTGAATGGATCAATGGATCCGTCGCAGATTATGAAAAACTGATGCAACGGATCAGTTTTTTCACCGGATCCGACTAGCGGATCTGGCTAATTGACCCTAAAAAAAATCGGAGCATGCTCGGTTTAAAAAAATGGAATCCGTTGCTGGATTCCATCATTTGACGTATCCGGTGCACATAGGCTTCCATTTGAGCAAACGACGGATGGCGATGGATCTGTTGCTGTACGTTTTTTCAATGTACACAAAAAACGTTACTATGTCCATTGTCTCCGGCCACCAGACAAACAATTTTCGAAGGATCCAGCGAACAACGGATGACACGTGAGGTCATCCGTTGCAATCCATCGCTAATACAAGTATATGAGAAAAAAAACGGATCCAGCGGCATCAGTCGCCAGATCCGTTTATTTCAAAATTCAACGGATTGCGACTGATAGCAAAAAACTGATGTGTGAAAGGGGCCTAATGGAAAAGTGGTAAAATAAATATGAAATATTATAACACAAGAGCACTGTTTTTGCACATGACAAAGTATACATACTATGTGGCTAAATACACAATTACTGTCTATCCATAAATACATCACATCATTGTATATGAAATGCAGTCAACCATCGTTATGTTATGCATAGTATCATTATCTGGAAACCTGGAACTTGCCTAAAGACCTGGGACTTGCAGTTATTTCTTATCCTTAATTAGGCCCACATGTGATATTCACCAGGGGGATTACAAGGAAATATGCAGTCTTATGGCAACATTTGTAATAGGGGACTACTCATTCCTTCTAAGACACATATAAAAAATATCAGAAGCACACATATACAGTACAGAATATCTATCTATTCTGTTTGCTTGATCACTTCTTCTTTCTGTGGTGGCACAAAGTTGTAAGGATATCCTATGTAATTGCTAAGGGTATGTGTCCACAGTCCGGATTGTTGGCGCTTTGGACGGAGTGGAAAACCCGCTCTGCCCAAAGCGCCACCCCCTTCTGTACTCGCGGTGATTCCGGATGTGTTCATTGCACACATTCGGAATCTCCGCACCCTATACATAGGACCCTGTTATTTACCTTGTGGCGACGGAGCGTAAACAGACATGCTGTGTTCTAAAACGACGCGCTGCATGTCCATAAACGCAGGGCCGCCGGATGCGTGTTCGCACGCATAGTGGAGACGGGATTTCATAAAATCCCCTCCACTATGCTGTAACATCTGGACGCTGCGGGTTGAACGCTGCGGTTGTACGCAGTGTTCAATCCGCAGCTAATCCCCATGTAATCCGGCCTGTGGACACATACCCTTACAGTAACCATAAGCATAATTACAATCTGTCTTGTCAGGTCGTGGACCCCATATTAGGTACTATGGCAATAACAGCTGAATATTATTTAATATTATAAATAACTTTTAAATGAATACAAGGTTATTTCTGTTTTTGTCTTTTCTGCTCCTCCTATTTTTGCATCATATTCTCCATTGTCACAGGTAGCCCTACTTGTGTGGTCATACTCCTAATCATCTATTTGTCTCTCCATCTAGGTATAAATCTACTCAAGTTTGAAGTTTCCTGGATTTATCTCTGATTGCTCCTGTTGAAAATGAATTATATAATCCTGTTATGTGTTAATGAATCATCTCAAAATATCCATTTACCTGTATTTTTTATTTTGGTTCATGTATGGCTTATTTTCTGCTTTATGTTATTGCAATGCAGAAAATACTCGATAAAGGCCCGAAACAGGTTGAAACGTTGAAAATTTCTGCGATTGAGAAATAAAATAACACTTTAAGAAAAAAAATGTAGTGTGTGCTGAAGAATTCCTTCAAACTTACATGCTAACGTCTTGCTACCAGATACCCCATGACACCTTTAGAGTTCTGGGGGAGTTCATGGTTTCACATGTCAGAGCTGTTTTAGCACCACAAAGGAACATCAGATTTAGGTTTTCTTTAAGATCGTCCATTTTTCCTGCTTCCAACAAATCAATTTCGTAAAACGACTTTTATTTGGTACCAGATTCATGCAGGCCCTTTGTTGGGCTTATTTAGCTCCTCTTCACTTTATTTTTTTTATCCCCACTTTCAAAATGACAACTTATAGCTTTTTCACTTTTTCCATCAACATAGCTGTATAAGGGCTTGATTTTTGTGAGATTCATTCTAAGGAAAAAAAATCTAACATTTTTTGGGGGTATTGTTTTCATGAAGTTAACTTTTACAGTAACAGTGACATGTTGACTATCTCCTAGTTTTTAACATCACCATTTTGGGTTCTATACATTTTTCTCTTTCTATGACATTTTTTTTTGGCGATGAAGTGACCAAAAATATAATCAGTTTTGACATTTTGATGTTTGTTTTTTTTTAATTTTGCCATTTCTTTTAGGGGATAAATATTAGGATATCGTATTAGTTTGAACAGTTATGTACCGTACTCGTCAATGCCAAATATGATATTTATTTTTTTTTTTGAGAAAAGAGGAGCGATTTGAATTTTTATATAACTTATTATTATTCCATGTGCCCATTGCCCCGACACAATCTCAGAGTGCCGGTTGTTATGGCAGTCAGGGGCCTGCTGAATTCTCACATGTCTGCCATGACAATACTCTTGTGAAGTCCAATCAGACAATTGCAGATTGAAGTTCACCAAGGAAACAAAAAGTAGTAAAGTAAAAAAAGTCTTTAAACATATTACAAAATATTGAAATTCAAAATCACCGTCTTTTACAAATATATGAGCTTGACTTGCCACACAGTTGTGTCCATGGAAAAATTAAAACATTACGGGTCTCAGAAAATGGCCACACATCATATTTTATTTTTTCTTTACAGATTTCACAATTTTTTTCACCACTCAAATAAAACTTTACAAGTGTGATATCACCGTAATCATACTCACCTGTAAAATCTTATTGTCACATCATGTTTCTGCATTCACTGTCGTTAAAACAAAACCCAAAATACAAAGGTTGAATTGTGTTTTTTTCTTTTTGATTATCTCACTGGAATTATTTTCCTGCCTTCCGAGACACTGTATGTTGAAATAAATTCTGTTATTCCAAACTACAGCTCATTCTGCATAAAACAAGCCAGAAGATGGTTTTATTGATGTAATGATAAAAAAGTTTGGGCTCTTAAGAAGGGGGAGAAAAAAATAAAAGCTCAACGGAAATAGCCATGCCTTGAAGGGGTTAAAGGTAATCTGTCAGCACCTTTTAGCAGCACAAACTGCTCCAACCATGTTACTACCTAGTCCATGCTGAATATATAGTGCAGGAGCTGACATACCATTGGTCCAACTCACGCACACAGGCCCAAGACATAAAGGGGGCCAGTATGACAGATATTGGCTAGAGATGAGCGAATTTGATCGGGTCCTTGCTTATTCGGCAAGCTATAGCGCTTACCGAATAAGCTACAGACGGAACCGGGATACATGGAGTGCGCTGGCTAATCAGCTTTTTGGCTCCACAGCTGCATATGTCACGGCTGTGTCACAGTCACAACACATGCATGGAGAGACCAACAATCAGGGTCTCCATACATGTGTTGTGACTGTGACACAGCTGCGATACATGCAACTGCGGAGCCGAATATCTGATCAGCCGGCGCTTATTCAGTAAGCGCTATACCTTGCCGAATAAGCAGGGACCTGATCAAATTCGCTCATCCTTAATATTGGCTGTCAAACAGCCGGGAGACATTCAGCCACAGTTACCAGACCATAGTATTTGAACACGCCGAAGATACTGTGCTGGCACCTGAGCGTGCTCAATAACACCTTATCCTAGCACGTTCACTCAACACTACTTATAAGTGGTGATACCAATTATGTGAACCATTTATTGCTATTTTTTATATAATGAAGCAATTTTCAATGGTTAACATTTTTGCTCTTCTTAATTTTTCCAAAAACTTTGTACTGCAAGGCATTATGCCGGTCAGTACATAATGCCCTAGCCACCTAGAAAGATATCTAAAGGGTAATTTGTTGGGATTACGACAAATTAGTTCCGCTTCTGGGAAATGAACCAATAGTAGGGTTGTGCATTAAAGATGCACACACATCACCTATAAGATCACCATGAGTATGGCCAAGACCACCTTGAAAATGTACATTATGGGGCATGAGCTTACAGCCAACCACAATTTACACTTTCATCAAAGGTCAGGTAGGGGTTAATTACCAATTGCACTCCCTTCATATTATTATTGCTAAAGTTTAAATTAAAATTTAACCAAGAACTAATTTAAACAATATCTTTATTATAATATTAGGATAAATAAACCAACACAACCCCTTAAAAAACCCTTCTATTGTAGACAGGGTTACCTGGTATGTGTGTACACGGGCAGAGGGGTAGGGTACCTATGTAAGATCTGACACCTATGCATCCCTATAGTGTCCCCTACCTATTTGCGGAGGTTGGCACCCTCTTGGACGCAATGTGGCGCCCCCGCTCCTCGACGACTGACCCTTAATGCCCTATGGATCCCTGGTACACCGTAATAAGGGACACCTAACGACTGCCCACACTTAGGGCCCACACCTAACAAAACACATACCAAATGAAATTTTCACCCAAATACCACAATGTCAAAAAGATACGCCGTAGCAAAAACTTATACGGCACAATAGACAATCTATTCTAAACCTCCTTCACCGGCTATTATACCCTTGTGCGTCCCTATCCGCACTGCCCTGCCTAACAGCGGAGGTTGGCACCCTCTTGATCGCAAAGTGGCGCCCCCGCTCCTCGGCGGCTGTCCCTTGGATGCCCTTAATAGGTCCCTACAGATAATTGAGTCCCCCTAGGGAAAGGTGCCTATGGGGCTATATTAGTGGGCTATACTCTGAGCACAAGGTCATTGCAGTACCAAAAAGCACAGTGAAGGAGACCTAGTGTCCGCATATACCAGCTATACTAATGATTTATTCACACAAAACAAAAAATAAATAACAATATTCTCTACGTACCAAAGATGCATATACACATTAATGGCATTGCTATATCAGATAATATATGGTGAAAAGATCAAGATATTAAATGATTAAAAACTCTGGTGCACTTATCTGTGCCCGGATCTCGCCTCTACGCGTTTCCCCCCCATGATATGGTTCCTCAGGAGGCACATGGGAAAAAGAACCGTGTGTTACCACATCGGTGATATGCTGTGCCTGGTTGTACAAGGCCTCAATAAAAGGTTATGCCCTTTAAAAGAGAGATCGCTTGTTTTCCTCCACTACTGCCACCTCTATGCATGTATATCATTGGACTAGAGTAACCCCATGAATAAGGCCCGGGAGGGTCGAAACGTCGGGTTTTGCTCTATCAATGTGGCAAACCATTACTTTGTTTTTTCTTGAATAAAATTGGCATAAACCCTTTTTTTGCAATACTTCAGTATCGAGTGTGCGGTAATTTTTCTCTATGATAGACTTGACCTTATGGTCAGTTTACCAGCACCTCACTATCCTTCGACCTGAGTGCACACCATTTTCCCTATACTTAATAATTAGAATATAAGGCATCACAAGATTAAAAATGCCAATTTTTCAATTATGCTACCAAACTTCCATTATCATACCCCAATATTATTAGAAATCAGAGTATAATGACAAATGCAGTTAATGAGTGAAAATCGTGCAGTCAGATAAATTTTAAGGACGCTCCTTATCTTACCTGTTCTTTAGTGAATAACTGAGAAAATCTGGCAAATCATAGTCCAGCTTGCACTATGATGACAGATGCTTATCTTCCGGGATGTGAGGTTGCATGTGATTTGCAGACTTTTCAATGTGCCACAAATATTGAAAAATATCTGTAGACTTTAATTTAAAGGGAATATGACTTATCAGCTAAGAGACTTCTAGCAGCTAATCTTGGATAGTCCAAAAATTGCAAGATACTTCAATGCTGTCCAAGAATACAATGTATAACGGATGGAGAAAGGTAGAACTTGATGGACTTAGATCATTTTTCAACCTATATAATTATGTGACACAGACATATGGGAAATATTGGATGTAAGTAAAACATAAGACATCACGGAAAGCAACCCAGATATACTGTGATTACTTCTGTTTCTCTTTTTCAGAAAAACTCTACAAATGATTTGTTCATTTTAATGGATCATGCCATCCCTAGTGTCTCCTGAGATGTTCTACAGATATGAGCTCCATGACAATGTGACAACATAATCACCAGCAAAATGGTAAAGAAAATTTGAGGAATTTTAAAATATTTAATTTTGTCATTACGCAAAATATCCATCAAATTGGAGGAGTAGGGAAAAGTGATAACTGAATATAATACCCACTCTAAATTGGTGGCAGGTTTGGTTCTTTAACCCCTTCCTACCGTTTGTTCCTCCTCTTTTTCCAAGAGTCATGACTTTTTATTTTATTTTTCCCTTAATATAGCTATATTAGGATTTTCTTTTTTATAGATAAGTTATAGTTTTAAATGACTAATTTTTTCATACAATTTAATGTAAAATAGGAAAAACAATTGGGGTGAAATTTTTTTTGTTTTAATTTATTTCTCTCACTTTTTTTCTTTTTCAGGACTCGGTCCTTTTGTCTGCCCTTATTCACACACTGAGGTCAACTCTGACACATTGTAAGGTTTTTAATATTAGACAGCGTAGGACTGTCCCGATCAAGGTCACCTTGTCGAAGGTGGGATGGCTTTTATGCTACTTTTTTTTAAATCAAAAACAGTATTACTAAGAAGCCTGAGTTATTTAAATGTACTTTTGCTTTTTACTTATCTAGTTACAGCAGGGTTTTTGCTAACACAACTCTTCAAACTCTCACTTACAAATGGTTTCATCCCCTCATCCTTCAAACATGCATCAATCACACCTATCCTCAAAAAACCCTCCCTCCACCCATCCTCTGTGTCCAGCTATCAATATCCCTTCTCCCTTATGCCTCAAAACTACTGGAACAGCATGTGCATCTTGAACTGTCCTCCCGCCTCTCCTGCTCCCTCTTTGACCGGTTACAATCTGGCTTCTGACCACATTACTCAACTGAAACTGCCCTAGCTAAAGTGACCAACAACCTACTAACCGCCAAGAGCAAGCGACACTACTCTGTCCTCCTCCTCCTGGACCTGTCTTCTGCCTTCGACACTGTGGACCATTCCCTCCTGTTACAGATTCTCTCATCTCTTGGCATCACAGACTTGGCCCTATCCTGGATCTCATCATATCTAACAGACCGGACATTCAGTGTCTCCTCCTCCCACACCACCTCCTCATCTCACCCCCTGTCTGTCGGTGTTCCCCAAGACTCAGTTCTAGGACCCCTACTCTTCTCCATCTACACTTTCGGCTAGGGACAGCTCAAAGAATCCAACGGTTTACAATATCATCTCTACGCTGATGACACGCAGATCTACCTATCTGGACCTGACCTCACTTCCTTTCTAACCAAAATCCCACAATGTCTGTCTGCTATTTCATCTTTCTTTTCCTCTTGCTTTCTAAAACTGAACATGGACAAAACAGAATTCATCATCTTTCCCCCACCTCACTCTACCCCTCCACCCGACCTATCCATCAATGTCAATAGCTGCTCACTTTCCCAAGTACAGCACGCTCAGTGCTTCAGGGTGATCCTTGACTCTGCCCTCTTTTTCAAGCCACATATCCAAGCCCTTGCCTCCTCCTGCCAATTCCAACTCAAAAACATTTCCCGGATCCGTGCATTCCTTGACATTGGGTATTCGTGATGCCCGTGAGTTTCACTTAAAAATGACCGATAACCTTAAACTCTTCTAACCACCCGTTCCCCCGCATTCTTTTAACCCATACCCCAATGACTACTCATCAAACGTTTGTTTGGATAAATTGGCCACAGCAGCCTTTTTATTAACATTCAAACATAACAGTTTAATTTCTTAACATTAAACCCCCAGGGAAGGCGGTCCTCGAAGCCCCAAGAATTAACCAACTCATATCCAATCTCCATAATTTGGCCTCCAGGTCATGTCCTTGCCTCTAGCCGCTAGGCACCAGCTCAGAGACGCTTAAAAGACTCGCCCGGCCAATATCCGCCAGAATCCCATGGCCCCAGTCATCTCGACTATATAACCACCAATTTCCTTTCCATTTTTTAAACCACACCAGGGGGAGTCTAGGATCTTAAAAATCCCCCCCTCTCCAAGCCACCATTTCTTAGCACCACCAACTTCGAGGACCTCTTTCCTCCCCGCCCTGCTGCCGCGACGAAGCATACCTACAGAACCCTTAGCGCAACTGATCCAACCCTTGCCAAGCTTGCCTAAAACTCTTGACACGAAGTCTCCGACCTTTGTAAAACCCAGAAATTCTGCAAATTTAAAAGGGAGGGTGGGTGGGAGCTTGTTATAATGCTAAGAGGGGCACCAAAATGGTTGCTCTACTAAGATGGGTGCCTGTTGTGAATTCCGCTCTTGGGCTCCCTCCGGTGGTTGTAAGTGGCACTTTTGTGAGTTCTGCTCTTGGGCTCCCTCCGGTGGTTTTGAGTGGAACTGCTGCTCCTTGGATTTAGCAGTCAGCAGCTGCTTCCACTGATCGTCTTTCTGGCTCGGCTATTTATCCTGGCTCTATCCTTCAGCCTGGGCCAGTTGTCAATGGTTCCTGGTTGGATTCACATCTCTGCTTGGATTTCCCTGATATTCTGACCAGTTCAGCAAAGATAAGTCCTTGCTTGTTCTTTTGCTGTCCACATATTGTGGACTTAATCGTTCAGCTCTTTCTATGTTTTTTCTTGTCCAGCTTGTCAATATGGATTTATTCAGTTAAGCTGGAAGCTCTGGGAAGCAGATTTACCCTCCACACCTTTAGTCAGGTGTGGAGATTTTTGTAAATTCTGTGGTGGATTTTTCTAGTTTTTTATACTGACCGCACAGTATTCTGTCCTGTTCTATCTGTCTAGCTAGACTGGCCTCCTTTGCTACATTCTGATTTCATTCTGCATATGTTATTTCCCTCTCAACTCACAGTCAATATTTGTGGGGGGCTGCCTTTCCTTTGGGGATTTTCTCTGAGGCAAGATAGCTTTCCTGTTTCCATCTTTAGGGGTAGTTAGTCCTCCGGCTGTGACGAGGTGTCTTGGGAGTGACAGGAACATCCCACGGCTACTTCTAGTGTTGTGATAAGCTCAGGAACTGCGGTTAGTACAGGTACCACCTCCTCCAGAGCTCGTCCCATGTTGCTCCTAAACCACCAGTTCATAACAGTACAACTGGCCAAAAATGAATTAAATGCATCTCAAAAGAAGGAAAAAAAAGTTCTGAGCCATTTTTTTTTTGGCTGTTGTGTCTTTTTTTTCCTATTAATCTCTGGGTGGTTCAGGATTTTGGCGCAGGCATGGATGTTCAGGGGTTGTTTTCTCGTGTGGATCAACTTGCTGCAAGAGTACAGAGTATCCAAGATTATGTTGTCCAGACTCCGGCTTTAGAGCCTAAAATTCCTACTCCTGATTTGTTTTTTGGGGACAGATCTAAGTTTTTGAACTTTAAAAATAACTGCAAATTGTTTTTTGCTTTGAAACCCGGTTCCTCTGGTGATCCCATTCTGCAGGTTAAGATTGTCATCTCTCTGCTGCGTGGTGACCCTCAGGACTGGGCATTCTCCCTTGAATCAGGGGATCCGGCATTGCTGAATGTAGACGCATTTTTTCAAGCGCTCGGATTATTGTATGACGAACCTAATTCTGTGGATCATGCAGAAAAAACCTTGTTGGCCCTATGTCAGGGTCAGGAAGCGGCAGAATTATACTGCCAGAAATTTGGAAAATGGTCTGTGCTCACTAAATGGAATGAGGATGCTCTGGCAGCAATTTTCAGAAAGGGTCTTTCTGAAACCCTTAAAGATGTTATGGTGGGGTTCCCCACACCCACTGGTTTGAGCGAATCTATGTCTCTAGCCATTCAGATTGATCGGCGCCTGCGCGAGCGCAAAGTTGTGCACCATATGGCAGTGTCCTCTGAGCGGAGTCCTGAGCCTGTGCAATGTGATAGGATTTTGACTAGAGCAGAACAGCAGGGATTCAGACGTCAGAATAAGCTGTGTTTTTACTGTGGTGATTCTGCTCATGTTATTTCTGATTGCCCTAAGCGTACTAAGAGGGTCGCTAGGTCTGTTACCATCAGTACTGTACAGCCTAAATTTCTCTTATCTGTGACCCTGATTTGCTCATTATCGTCCTTTTCTGTCATGGCATTTGTGGATTCAGCCGCTGCCCTGAACTTAATGGACTTGGAATTCGCCAGGCGCTGTGGTTTTTGCTTGCAGCCTTTGCAGAGCCCTATTCCTTTGAGGGGCATTGATGCTACACCGTTGGCCAAGAATAAACCTCAGTATTGGACTCAGCTGACCATGTGCATGGCTCCAGCACATCAGGAAGATTGCCGTTTTCTGGTGTTGCATAACTTGCATGATGTTGTTGCACTGGGTTTTCCATGGTTACAGGAACATAATCCGGTGCTGGATTGGAAATCTATGTCTGTGACTAGTTGGGGTTGTCAAGGGGTACATTGTGACGTTCCTTTGATGTCAATTTCCTCTTCCCCCTCTTCTGAAGTCCCTGAGTTTTTGTCGGATTTCCAGGATGTATTTGATGAGCCCAAGTCCAGTTCCCTTCCTCCACATAGGGACTGTGATTGTGCTATTAACTTGATTCCTGGCTGTAAGTTCCCTAAGGGCCGACTTTTCAATCTGTCTGTGCCAGAGCATGCCGCCATGCGGAGTTATGTCAAGGAGTCTTTGGAAAAGGGGCATATTCGGCCGTCTTCGTCACCATTGGGAGCGGGATTCTTTTTTGTTGCCAAGAAGGATGGCTCCTTGAGACCCTGTATTGATTATCGCCTTCTTAATAAGATCACGGTCAAATTCCAATACCCTTTACCTTTGCTTTCTGATTTGTTTGCTCGGATTAAGGGGGCTAGTTGGTTTACTAAGATTGACCTTTGAGGGGCATATAATCTTGTTCGTATTAAACAGGGTGACGAATGGAAAACTGCATTTAATACGCCCGAAGGCCAATTTGAATACCTTGTGATGCCTTTCGGGCTTTCTAATGCTCCTTCTGTATTTCAGTCCTTCATGCATGATATTTTCCGCAATTATCTTGATAAATTCATGATTGTGTATTTGGATGATATTTTGATTTTTTCCGATGATTGGGAGTCTCATGTGAAGCAGGTCAGGATGGTATTCCAGATCCTTCGTGATAATGCTTTATTTGTGAAGGGGTCTAAGTGCCTATTTGGAGTTCAGAAGGTCTCTTTTTTGGGTTTTATTTTTTCTCCCTCGTCTATAGAAATGGATCCTGTTAAGGTCCAAGCCATTCATGACTGGATTCAACCTACATCGGTGAAGAGCCTTCAGAAATTTTTGGGCTTTGCTAGTTTTTATCGCCGTTTCATTGCCAACTTTTCCAGTGTGGTTAAGCCCCTGACCGATGTGACGAAGAAAGGCGCTGATGTGACGAATTGATCCTCTGCGGCGGTTGAGGCCTTTCAGGAGCTTAAACGCCGATTTACTTCTGCCCCTGTGTTGCGTCAGCCGGATGTTTCTCTTCCTTTTCAGGTTGAGGTTGACGCTTCTGAGATTGGGGCAGGGGCCGTTTTGTCTCAGAGGAATTCTGATGGTTCTTTGATGAAACCGTGTGCTTTTTTTTCCAGAAAGTTTTCGCCTGCGGAGCGCAATTATGACGTTGGCAATCGGGAGTTGTTGGCTATGAAGTGGGCATTTGAGGAGTGGCGACATTGGCTTGAGGGAGCCAAGCACCGCGTTGTGGTCTTGACCGATCATAAGAATCTGATTTACCTCGAGTCGGCCAAGCGGCTGAACCCTAGACAGGCTTGATGGTCCCTGTTTTTTTCCCCTTTTTGATTTTGTGGTCTCGTATCTTCCGGGATCTAAGAATGTTAAGGCTGATGCCCTCTCTAGGAGTTTTTTGCCTGATTCTCCTGGAGTCCTTGAGCCGGTTGGCATTCTTAAGGAAGGGGTGATTCTTTCTGCCATCTCCCCTGATTTGTGGTGGGTGCTTCAGGAATTTCAGGCTGATAAACCTGACCGCTGTCCAGTGGGGAAGCTGTTTGTTCCTGATATATGGACTAGTAAGGTAATTTCTGAGGTTCATTCTTCAGTGTTGGCTGGTCATCCTGGGATTTTTGGTACCAGAGATTTGGTTGCTAGGTCCTTTTGGTGGCCGTCCTTGTCGCGGGATGTGCGTTCTTTTGTGCAGTCCTGTGGGACTTGTGCCCGGGCCAAGCCTTGCTGTTCCCGCGCTAGTGGGTTGCTTTTGCCTTTGCCGGTCCCTGAGAGGCCCTGGACGCATATTTCCATGGATTTTATTTCGGATCTTCCTGTTTCCCAGATTCTCGTTTTTCGAGGCGGAGGCTTCAGTATCTTGTCAAGTGGAAGGGTTATGGCCAGGAGGATAATTCTTGGGTTGTTGCCTCCGATGTCCATGCCGCCGATTTGGTTCGTGCCTTTCACTTGGCTCGCCCTGATCGGCCTGGGGGCTCTGGTGAGGGTTCGGTGACCCCTCCTCAAGGGGGGGTACTGTTGTGAATTCCGCTCTTGGGCTCCCTCCGGTGGTTGTAAGTGGCACTTTTGTGAATTCTGCTCTTGGGCTCCCTCCGGTGGTTTTGAGTGGAACTGCTGCTCCTTGGATTTAGCAGTCAGCAGCTGCTTCCACTGATCGTCTTTCTGGCTCGGCTATTTATCCTGGCTCTATCCTTCAGCCTGGGCCAGTTGTCAATGGTTCCTGGTTGGATTCACATCTCTGCTTGGATTTCCCTGATATTCTGACCAGTTCAGCAAAGATAAGTCCTTGCTTGTTCTTTTGCTGTCCACATATTGTGGACTTAATCGTTCAGCTCTTTCTATGTTTTTTCTTGTCCAGCTTGTCAATATGGATTTATTCAGTTAAGCTGGAAGCTCTGGGAAGCAGATTTACCCTCCACACCTTTAGTCAGGTGTGGAGATTTTTGTAAATTCTGTGGTGGATTTTTCTAGTTTTTTATACTGACCGCACAGTATTCTGTCCTGTTCTATCTGTCTAGCTAGACTGGCCTCCTTTGCTACATTCTGATTTCATTCTGCATATGTCATTTCCCTCTCCACTCACAGTCAATATTTGTGGGGGGCTGCCTTTCCTTTGGGGATTTTCTCTGAGGCAAGATAGCTTTCCTGTTTCCATCTTTAGGGGTAGTTAGTCTTCCGGCTGTGACGAGGTGTCTAGGGAGTGACAGGAACATCCCACGGTTACTTCTAGTGTTGTGATAAGCTCAGGAACTGCGGTTAGTACAGGTACCACCTCCTCCAGAGCTCGTCCCATGTTGCTCCTAAACCACCAGTTCATAACAGGTGCCCCCTTTTATAATCGTCCCCCCGTCGCCCCCTTTTTCCCGCCTACTTCACCTCCTGGCCAATCCATGAGCCCCGATTCAAATAAAAATTGCCTCTTCACTCTACACTATTACCCCCTCCTTTCTGTTCACTCCCTATAGGCCCACTCAACCCTGTCATGCTGTCCTCCCTTAAAGGCCTGCGGCCCAGTCCGTCCTCACTTGACCATGAAACCACAAAAACACTAGTGCCTGCCCTTATCATCTCCTGCCTCGACTACTGTAACCTCCTTCTCTCTGGCCTCCCCTCTAGCACTCTGGCATCACTCTAATCCATCCTAAACTCTGCTGCCTGACTAATCCACCTATCCACATGGCTTTTTGAAGCCCACTTCTCTGGATTGTGGGAAGCCCAGTCATACTCCTTCCATATCACCTATGCAATATTGCATTTCAGGGCTCCATTCTCAAGATTGGTTGGGAGCCCACAGAGGCGTAGCTAGGGTTTCAACTTGGGGGGGCGAAACATCTGAGTGGGCCCCTAACCAGCTAACCCTGATTACAGCTACGGTTGCACACTCTAATTGTGAATATAGGGGAACCTCAGAATATGACCCTACCGTTATTGAAAATAAATCTATATACAAAAACAAACATTGACTTTACCGCCATATTGTGACCATATGCAACTTTGATGGTCACAATACTCTGAGTGCCCCTATAACAATAATGCTTAAGTGCCCACTTAACATTTAATAATGTCCCCTAAGTTCCCCCATGTACTGCTCCATTATACACAGTATGGTGAGCTCAAAGCTTCCCTATACACAGTCTAAGGCCCCACAGCTCCCCTATACACAGTATGATGATCTCAAAGCTTCTCTATACAGTCTAAGGCCCCACAGCTCCCTATACACAGCATGATGGGCCCCCAGCTCCCTTATACACAGTATGATGGGCCTGCAGCTCCCTTATACACAGTATGATGGGCCCACAGCTCCCTTATACACAGTATGATGGGCTCGCAGCTCCCTTATACACAGTATGATGAGCCCGCAGCTCCTTTATACACAATATGATGGGCCCGAGGCTCCCTTATACAGAGTATGATGGGCCCGCAGCTCCCTTATACACAGTATGATGGGCCCGCAGCTCCCTTATACACAGTATGATGGGCTCGCAGCTCCCTTATACACAGTATGATGGGACCACAGCTCCCATATACACAGTATGATGTCTGCACAGCTTTCTTATACACAGTATGATGGACTCACAGCTTCCTTACACACAGTATGATGGGCCCGCAGCTCCCTTATACACAGTATGATTGGCCTGCAGCTCCCTTATACACAGTATGATGGACCCACAGCTCCCTTATACACAGTATGATGGACCCGCAGCTCCCTTATACACAGTATGATGGGCCCGCAGCTCCCATATTCACAGTATGATGGACTCACAGCTCCCTGTCATGATTTGGATGCCCCGGTCATTTACTCATCCTCCTGCGTATTCACTATTTTGTGGCACTGCTGCAGTGCCGCTGCTCAAACTTGTGAGCCCAGCTTCTGACAGGCCAGAAGTTAGAAGCTATGTCACAAGCGCTCAATGTAAGACCATGAGGCTATGTGCACTTGTTGCGGATTCGTGTGCGGATTTACTGCGGATTTCCTGTGTTTTTTGTGCTGATTTCACCTGCGTTTTACCACCTGCGGAATCCTATACAGGAGCAGGTGTAAAACGCTGCAGGAATCCGCACAAAGAATTGACATGCTGCGGAAAATACAACGCAGCGTTTCCGCGCTGTATTTTCCGCACCATGGGCACTGCGGATTTGGTTTTCCATAGGTTTACATGGCACTGTAAACCAGATGGAAAACTGCTGCGAATCCGCAGCGGCCAATCCGCAACGTGTGCACATAGCCTGAGAGTGAGAAAGAGGCCAGAACGAGGCTCCCATACACTCACACTGATTAGTGACCTCTGCGCTGCTCCATGAAACACTGGAGCCTCGGACAGGCCACAAACTGCAGGAGACGGAGCCGACGGGAGAGAAAAACAGATGAAAACGCCAGAAGGTGAGTATCAGACAGGGGGCAGGGGACGTGGATTTTCAGCACCGCTCCAGCAATTAAATAAAAAATAATACTGGAGTGGTGCAGTAAATGTGATGCAGCTCTTGGTTACTGTATGCGGGCTCCTTATACTAATACTCATAAAAGTACGTATCAAAAGCTCCCCCCCATCTCCAGCCTCCCCAGACAGCAAATATTACATGATGGAGTACATATAATATCATAACAAAACATAATATTCAGCCCCCAGTGACCTGTCCCCCCTCCCCCACTTCAGCCCCAATGCCCCCATCATCTCACATCCACCCCTCGGTGCCCTGTCCCACCTCACCCACCTTCTGCCCTCACAACACCCCCATGGTCTTACATTCACCCCCCAGTACCCTGTTCCCCCTCCCCCACTTCAGCCTCAATACTCCCATCATCTCACATCCACCCCTCAGTGCCCTGTCCTACCTCACCCACCTTCTGCCCTCACGACACCCAAATGGTCTCACATTCACCCCCCAGTGTCCTGTCCCCCCTCACTCACTTTCAGCCCCCACAATACCCCAACGGTCTCACAGTGACATATGTTGTGGATTCTGTTTGTGGGCTCCCTCTGGTGGTTGCTGCTGGTACTGGGTGACTTTGGTGGGTTGCGGCCTTTGGTTTCCACCTGTCCATCAGAGGCTGGGTGTTTCCTATTTTACCTGGCCTTTCTGTCATTCCCTTGCCGGCTATCAATGTATTCAGATGTGCTCTGTTTGGTTCCTGCCTACCTGCTCCCAGATCTTTCAGGATAAGCTAAGTGCTGATTTTCAGTTGTTTGGTTTTTTGTCCAGCTTGCTTATTATGTCTCTATGCTAGCTGGTAGCTCTAGTGGACTGAGGTTCTCCCCATGTGCCATGAGTTGGCACATGGGTTCTTGTAATCTCAGGATGGTATTTTTGATTAGGGTTTTTTGCTGACCGCTCAGTCCCCTTTTGTATCTTTCTGCTTTCTAGTTTACAGCGGGCCTCAATTTGCTAAAGCTATATATATCATCTCTATGTGTGTGCCTTCCTCTCATTTCATCGTCAATACATGTGAGGGGGCAACTATATCTTTTGGGGTTCATTCCTCTGGAGGCAAGTGAGGTCTTATTTTCTCTGCAGTACTAGTTAGCTCTTAGGCTGGTGCGTGGCGTCTAGAACCAACGTAGGCACGCTCCCTGGCTATCTCTAGTTGCGTTTGTCAGGCGTAGGGCAGCGGTCAGCCCAGGTTCCATCACCCTAGAGCTCGTCTGTTATTTATTTGTACTTTGTTTGTCCTGTGCTATCCATAGCCATTGGGGATTCATGACAGACATACCTGAATTTAATAAACCTAATAAGTTCCATCCCCACTTACTGATAAAGTTTGCACTGCAGGCAGGACCAGGAAGTGTACGTGAAATGCAAGGTGGGCACTAGGACCCAGCGTGCCTGAGTCAATCCCAGCGTGCACAGAGTGAAGAAAACTGCAGCCGGGGAAAAGCTTCATCATCAGGTCAGAGGGGCGAAACCATTCACTGCAGGAGGAGACTGCAGCCGCCACTGTGCGAGCAGCGTGCAGAGTCTCCGTCAGATGGGAGCAGACATTATACTGCTCTCCTCCTATGCGGTGCTCTGCGATGGCCCCCTCTGCCCCCCCAGTAGCTACGCTACTGGGAGCCCAGCAGTCGAACCTCCACCAATTACAAAGTTATCATCTGTCCTGAAAATGACAAATAATTCAAGTTTAAGGGTTTAGTTGAAAAATCCCTAACATATAGGGCCCGATTCAGACGTGCTGGAGTCAAACACTCCTCATTAATCAGGAGGCGCTTGCCTCTTCATGTATGAGGAGCACCGGATGAGCAACTACTGGAGTAAGATTTGGGTGTAATGAATACCTGTGCTGTTCAGTTTATCCTGATAGACTTTCAGCCATACATGGACATTTATGTAATGGTAATACTGTATACTCAGTTCTATCATCTATTGTATTTGTTATACTTTGCTGCCATCTACTGGTCATTGCTGTATTACACTGTAATATTTGTTATGGTTCTTTCCCATAATACCTCTGTGTCTATAACTCCTCCTATCTTTTTCCTTCTCTTCCTGTTTTGTACTCCATGCCATCTTAGATCTCACATGTGCTGCAGAGCTGGAGAAAGGATTCTCTTGTTGTCTCTAACCTGGAGCTTCTATTGTCTCTAACCTGGAGCTTCTATTGTCTCTAATCTGGTGCTTCTATAACAGCTCTAACCTACAGTCCTCACTCCTACCTCATCTTCATTCCTTCATCTTCCCTGACATCTCATCTCATCAACGTACTGTAAATAAAGTCTGTTGAATTCATCACTGCGTCATCCTTCCGTACCACCACGCGTAGCTGATAAGGACTAGGAGCACAGGTTGGCGAGTAACGCTTTCCGCCATTGTTTATACAGAGATTTGTGATCACATCCCTCACATTTCATCCACTTATATCGGTGGCAGAATAATACCACTGAATACCTATTTTAAAGCAGTTGATGCCAACAGTTATATCCTCTATACCAGTGGGCACTACAAGAAATGGTTGAGCAATATCCCTCATAACCAATTTCAAAGAATCAGGAAAAACTGTACCATTGAATCTAATAATAATAATAATAATAATCTTTATTTATATAGCGCCAACATATTCCGCAAACACAACAGTGATAGGTAACAATGTTAACAATACAGTAATAAAGCAAAATAAGACGAAATAAGACGACCCTGCTTGTGAGAGCTTACAATCTACAATGAGGTGGGGAGATACAAAGTACAGGTGTGTATTTACAATGATGTATTTACAATGATGGTCCAGCCATCTTCAGGGAGTGGGGGGTAGATGGAGATAGCAAATGGGCTACACACACACAAACATAAAATGAGTTTGATTAGGGAATGTGATAGGCCGCTCTGAACAAATGTGTTTTGAGTGAGCGCCTAAAACTATGCAAGTTGTGGATGGTCCTAATATCTTGGGGTAGAGCATTCCAGAGGATTGGCGCAGCACGGGAGAAGTCTTGGAGTCGGGAGTGGGAGGTACGGATTAGTGCAGAGGTTAGTCGAAAGTCATTTGCAGAGCGCAGCGGTCGGCTAGGCCGATAGACAGAAATGAGGGAGGAGATGTAAGGGGGTGCCACACTGTGGAGAGCTTTGTGGGTGAGAACAAGTACTTTGAATTGTATCCTGTAATGAATGGGCAGCCAGTGTAACGACTGGCGAAGAGCGGACACGTCCGAGTAACGATTAGCCAGATGGACAACCCTGGCTGCTGCATTAAGGATAGACTGGAGAGGGGAAAGTCAAGTAACAGGGAGGCCAATTAGTAGAGCGCTACAGTAGTCCAGGCGGGAGTGGATTAGGGCGACAGTGAGGGTTTTTGTTGTCTCCATGGTGAGAAAAGGGCGGATTCTAGAGATGTTCTTTAGGTGTAAGCGGCACAAGCGGGCAAGAGATTGTATGTGGGAGGTGAAGGAGAGATCGGAGTCAAACATAACACCCAGACAGCGTGCCTGCTGCCGGGGTGTTATTATGGTGCCACCCACGGAGAGAGAAATGTCAGATTTAGGGAGGTTAGTAGAAGGCGGGAGCAGAAGAAGTTCTGTTTTGGAGAGGTTGAGTTTCAGATAGAGAGCGGACATGATGTCAGAGACTGCGGACAGACAGTCAGTGGCGTTCTGTAGTACAGTGGGGTAAGGTCAGGGGATGACGTGTATAGTTGTGTGTCATCAGCATAAAGATGGTACTGAAAGCCAAATCTGCTGATGGTCTGTCCAATTGGGGCAGTGTAGAGGGAGAAGAGAAGGGGGCCAAGGACTGAGCCCTGAGGTACCCCGACAGTGAGAGGAAGAGGAGACGAAGTGGAGCCAGAGAACAGAACACTGAAGGAGCATTCAGAAAGGTAGGAGGAGAACCAGGAGAGAGCAGTGTCCTTAATGCCTAGTGACTGGAGCCTAGAGAGTAGGAGAGGGTGGTCAACAGTGTCGAAAGCTGCAGAGAGGTCGAGGAGAATGAGCAGAGAGTGGTCACCATTACATTTTGCTGTCAGAAGGTCACTGGTCACCTTGATGAGTGCAGTTTCTGTCGAATGTAGGGGGCGGAAACCGGACTGTGAAGGATCTGGGAGGGAATGAGTGGAGAGGTAACGGGTAAGGCGGGAGTAGACTAGGCACTCCAGGAGTTTTGAGATGAAGGGGAGATTGGAGACCGGTCTGTAGTTGTTTGTGCATGATGGGTCAAGGGTGGGTTTTTTTTAGTAATGGAGTAATGATAGAGTGTTTGAAGGAGGAGGGGAAAATTCCAGAGGAGAGGGAGAGATTAAAAATTGTAGTTAGGTGAGTTGTGACGACTGGAGAGAGAGACTGGAGGAGGTGTGAGGGAATGGGGTCGGTGGTGCATGTAGTCGGACGAGAAGAGGAGAGGAGCTTAGAGACTTCTTCTTCTGTGATGGGATCGAATGTGGAGAGTGAGCCAAGGGAGATGCAGGGAGGAATGGGAGTCATTGCACTTGGTGTCTGGGAGCGGATTTCCTGACGGATATTGTCTATTTTCTCTATAAAGTGGAAGGCCAGGTCATCAGCACAAATGTCTGTGATAGGGTCTTGTGCTTTTGGCCTGAGGAGGGAGTGAAAGGTGTTAAAAAGTTTCTTGGGGTTGTTGGATAGTGAGGAGATCAGGGTGGTGTAGTAGGTCTGTTTGGCGAGGTGAAGGGCAGAGTTATAGGTTCTTAACATAAATTTGAAGTGTATGAAGTCTTCTGGGGTGCAAGTTTTCCTCCATAAGCGTTCAGCACACCTAGAGCAACGCTGGAGAAATCGGGTTTGCGATGTGAGCCAGGGCTGTTTCACTCTGTGCTTGGAGGTTCTGAGGGTGAGGGGAGCTACTTGGTCTAGGGTGCTTCTAAGAGTGGCGTTGTAGTGATGTACAGCCAGATCAGGACAGGAAAAAGAAGAGATTGGGGACAGTGATGAGTGTAAGGAGTCTGAAAGTGTATGAGGGTTAATGGCATGAGGATTTCTGAATTTGTGGTAGGTAGGAGAGTGCTGGGGTGGGCGAGGAATTGTGAGTGTGAATGATAAAATGTTGTGGTCAGAGAGGGGAAGTGGTGAGTTATCTAGGTAAGAGATTGAACAGAGCCGGACAAAGACCAGGTCCAGGGTGTTACCGTCTTTGTGTGGTTCAGAGGTTGAGAGCTGTGAGAGGCCTAGGGAAGTGGTTAGTGATAGAAGCTGGGATGCAGATGTGGAAGTGGGGCTGTTAATGGGAATGTTGAAGTCTCCCAGGATAAGGGTTGGTAGTTCTGAGGACATGAAGTGCGGCAGCCAGGCTAAGAAGTGGTCTAGGAAGTGGGTGGCTGAGCCTGGGGGCCGGTATATGACCGCTACTCTGAGGGAGAGGGGACGGAAGAGCCTGATGGTGTGGACCTCAAAAGAAGGGAATGAATTGAACAATCGGATATTCTCAAACAGAGATTTTTAAAACAAAAATATCCTAAACATTTGGTCCATAATTCCTTTAAAAATGTAAAAGAGAACAATGACCAGATTTCCCTCTTATCTGGTTCCAACAAGAAAGGCAGTGACAATACCCTTGAACATAGTCTTACATTTATTACCACTTTTAACCATCAACACAAAGAAATTCGGTAGATATTAAGAAAAAATTGGCATATTTTGGTAAACTACCCTATATTAAAAAAAGCTTTACTGAAATACCCTTCTCTTGTATTTAGAAAAGCCCCATCACTAAAGAACTAAGCACCCAGCAGATTACAAGACCCTGATAAATCCGGGGGGCAGCCTTATGAGCAACCCGATAAATAGTATCACCAAATGTGGTAAAAGGGGTTGTTTGTGCTGTAAATCCATTACGCACACTGTCGATAACTTCAGCACTGTGGTTACAGGTGAAAAATTCAAGATAACCACTCCAATGTCTTGTGACACTGAATATGTCTTATATGTTATGGAGTGCCCCTATCTCAAATAATATGTGGGCAGAATTACCCAGCCGCACAAGAGACTGAACTCCCATAGGCACAATGTGGTCACTGGGTTTCTAAAACATGGTTTGTCACGTCATATTTGCGTGCACCATAAACAAGATTTTGGATGTATAAAAATCTCACCCTTCGAACATATTCCACCTAAGAGCTCCAATAAAATCCAATGTCTCAACAGAAAGGAGGTTTTCTGGATATATAAACTCAGCACCCTGAAACCACAAGGGCTGAATGAAATATCAAATGTATTTCTATAGTGTTCTATAATGTTTTTAGAATAAATAGAGCAAAACTCACACAAAATTTTTTTCTTAAAAAAGTTTTTTTTTTGTTTGTTTGTTTTTTTTCCACATTAAATAAGGTCTTCACTAAAATTGGTTTACAATGTGTATGTTAAATATATATTTTTGTATCACAATTTTTTATTATTTAAGATTATGTAGAGGCACCTGTCATTCACTCATCCTTTTACCATAATTCATTTATTCAGAAATTGATTCACATTTTCTTTTTAATAATAATAATAATAATAATAATAATAATTTTATTTATATAGCGCCAACATATTCCGCAGCGCTTTACAACTTATAGAGGGGACTTATACAGACAACAGACATTACAGCATAACAGAAATCACAGTTCAAAACAGATACCAGGAGGAATGAGGGCCCTGCTGCTCGCAAGCTTACAATCTATGAGGAAAAGGGGAGACACAAGAGGTGGATGGTAACAATTGCTTTAGTTATTTGGACCAGCCATAGTGTAAGGCTCGGGTGTTCATGTAAAGCTGCATGAACCAGTTAACTGCCTAAGTATGTAACAGTACAAACACAGAGGCTATTAACTGCATAAAGTGTATGAGAACATGATGGAGGAACGTGATTATGTTGTTGTTTTTTATTAATAGGCCACACAGGGATAATTAGGTTAATGCGTTGAGGCGGTAGGCCAATCTGAACAAATGAGTTTTTAGTGCACGCTTAAAACTGTGGGGATTGGGGATTAATTGTATTAACCTAGGTAGTGCATTCCAAAGAATCGGCGCCGCACGTGTAAAGTCTTGGAGACGGGAGTGGGAGGTTCTGATTATTGAGGATGCTAACCTGAGGTCATTAGCAGAGCGGAGGGCACGGGTAGGATGGTAGACTGAGACCAGAGAGGAGATGTAGGGTGGTGCTGAGCCATGGAGTGCTTTGTGGATGAGGGTAGTAGTTTTGTACTGGATTCTGGATTGGATGGGTAGCCAGTGTAATGACTGGCACAAGGTAGAGGCATCGGTGTAACGGTTGGCGAGGAATATGATCCTGGCAGCAGCATTCAGGACAGATTGGAGCGGGGAGAGTCTGGTAAAAGGTAGGCCAATTAGTAGAGAGTTACAATAGTCCAGACGAGAATGAATAAGTGAGACAGTAAGAGTTTTTGCAGAGTCGAAAGTAAGAAAAGGGCGAATTCTGGAAATGTTTTTGAGATGCAGATAAGAAGAGCGAGCCAGTGATCGGATGTGGGGGGTGAATGAAAGCTCGGAATCAAGGATGACTCCAAGGCAGCGGGCATGTTGCTTTGGAGTAATGGTGGAACCGCACACAGAGATGGCAATGTCGGGCAAAGGTAGGTTTGTAGAGGGAGAGAACACGAGGAGTTCAGTTTTTGACAGGTTCAGTTTCAGATAGAGGGAGGACATGATGTTAGAGACAGCGGTAAGACAATCACTGGTGTTTTCTAAAAAGGTCGGCGTGATAACAGGAGAAGAGGTATATAATTGGGTGTCGTCAGCATAGAGATGGTACTGGAAACCAAATCTACTGATTGTTTGTCCAATAGGGGCAGTATACAAAGAGAAGAGGAGGGGGCCTAGGACTGATCCTTGAGGAACCCCAACAGTAAGGGGAAGGTGAGAGGAGGAGGAACCAGCAAAACATACAGTGAAGGATCGGTCAGAGAGATAGGAGGAGAACCAAGAGAGAACGGTGTCCTTGAGGCCGATGGAGCGGAGCATAGTGAGGAGGAGCTGATGATCCACAGTGTCGAATGCTGCGGAGAGATCCAAGAGAATTAGCATGGAATAGTGACCATTAGATTTAGCTGTTAGTAGGTCATTAGAGACTTTAGTGAGGGCAGTTTCAGTAGAGTGTAAAGAGCGGAAACCAGATTGAAGAGGGTCGAGAAGAGAATTATCTGAGAGATAGCGGGTAAGACGGGAGTGGACCAGGCGTTCCAGGAGTTTAGAGATGAAGGGAAGATTAGAGACAGGTCTATAATTAGCGGCACAATTTTGATCGAGGGAGGGCTTTTTAAGTAGTGGATGTATGATGGCATGCTTAAATGAGGAGGGAAAAATACCGGAAGTGAGGGAAAGGTTGAATATTTTTGTTAGGTGAGAGGTGACAGCCGGGGAAAGGGACTGGAGGAGATGCGACGGAATGGGGTCGCTGGTGCAAGTGGTCGGGCGAGAAGATGCAAGGAGCCTGCTTACTTCTTCTTCTGTAACTGGTTCAAAGTCAGAGAGTGAACTAGATGCAGTGGGGGAGGGAGGACAGTGCTTGGTATGAAGAGATTGGGAAATGATTTCCTGTCGAATGTGGTCAATTTTTTCTTTGAAGTAATTGGCCAGATCGTCAGCGTGGAGATCTGTGGTTGGGGCCTGCTCTCTTGGGTTGAGTAGGGACCGGAAAGTGTCAAAGAGACGTTTAGGGTTATTGGACAGCGAGGTGATGAGGGTGTTGAAATAGGTTTGTTTGGAGAGGTGAAGGGCAGAGTTGTATGTTTTTAACATGAACTTATAATGGATGGAATCTTCGGGCAGATTAGATTTTCTCCACAGACGTTCGGCGCACCTGGAGCACCGCTGCAGGAAATGTGTTTGCAGCGTGTGCCACGGTTGTCGCCGTCTGTGCCGAGTTGTTCTATGTATAGGAGGTGCAGCTTCTTCCAGGGCACTTTGCAGGGTTTCATAATTAATAAAACCACAATTTTTTTATTTTTACTTTTCATTTTTATTTTTTGCATAGATTTTTTATAAATTAATTTTATTCAATATACATTTTAATTGATTTTTATACTGCTAATATTGATGGATTTTTAGGTATTCACATTTTTTTAGCTTCAAGGGTCAATTAACAGAATAGCTCTGAGGTCTGTGCCCCTGAGGTCCTCTCACTTCCACGATGTTTCCAAGGATGGTAGGTTCTAATCCTGGTCTGCAATTAAGACAAGAGAATATTACGAAAAAAGGTTTGTCAATCTTAGCAGACTTTTTATTTCCTTTCTTTTCAATTTTATTCACAGAAAAATCTTACAATTTAATGTCATATATAATTTTTATGCTAATTACATTTTTAATCACTGTTGTATAGATATGCAACAAATTTATGTTTCTATCTTAAATATAACTGCAGCGTTCAGGGTGCCAGGTGTGTTTGACACCCATTTTTTCTATGTCCAGCCCACCCTATATATGTGAGTAATACCATGTGGTTAGTATTGGCTATGTACCTGAGGAAGTGGACAGGACATCCACGAAACGCATAGTTTTATAGCCCTGAATAAAGTATGCAACTCTTCTTAACTCTGTGATTCCCTTGCCTGATTTTGGAGGAGCGCGGATTTGTCGGCAACTTGAATATTTTATCCAGAATTTCTTGAAGATCCTTCGCTGGTCCAGTGCCATCTGCAGCCCTCCTATCATACTTACTATATGTGTTGTGCATACTCACAACATGTAAAGGTGAGAATTTTACCTTACAGTAAACTAATTGTTATTTTGGTAACTGCGCTATTGCGCCCCTCTCTTTACTGTTTCATGGTATTGAGTAGGAATATAATCTGAGGCTGGGAATACAGCGGCCATTTTGGAGTGAATAGGGATAGTGAGAGAAGTCACAGCTTACAATTCAGCAGTACAGATAGGGAGAATATATCACTGAATAAACATTATTGATAGTATGTAACAGCACAGCGGTGAAGAGCAGTAACCATTTAGCAAACCATTTATAGGCACTTTGATATGATTAAGGATGTGTTTTATAAAAGAGCTTGAAATGAGTTTGATACAGTTCTGGGAGACCACTTAGCATTATATATTTCAGGGCAATTAAAGTACTTGTGAAAAATTCTTCGAAGCTGGCAAGTTGAAATTTCAGAACTCAAATTTTAAGTGACACTAAAACTATCCCATTAGTGCTAGTGAAGAGAAATCTTAATGCCAACATTTCATGCCGACTGCATTGTTTAAACAAATATTTCCTAATTGATGCTATCTCTCCATACCTACCTTTGCGAACACTAGAAATGTGTTTACATCAGACATGTATGTGCTTACAACAGCTATTGCCTGCAAACAGCGATTTCTAGTTTACAGGATGGTGGTCAAAAACTGGATTTTTTTTTTTAGAAAAGATAATGAGCATTGCTAGAATATGGAATTGATAGGGAATGGTGGGAAAATCATGCAAAATATTAAATCCACAAAAGTATTAATACATTATACAATTCCACCCCTATTCCCACTCCTCTACGGAGAGATGGTTGAGAGAAAGTAGAGAAAAAAAAGAAGAAACCTATATATATATATATATATATATATATATATATATATATATATACATATACAAGAACACATCAATAATTATTCTTATCAGAAATCATAATCTTTAACAAGTCATTAAAAATGTAAAGCATCTAGCCGTGGTCTCCAAATTTTCATAAGTGTTGGATTTTTCTTGCATATTTTCTCTCCTTTTTTGTTTTCTTTAATTGCCCAATCCAGATTTCCAAATCTGGACATGTATTTAACAAAGTTTTTTGATCTCTACTACATTACATATGTAAGCTATTTTAATAGAAACAGTACCCAGAATTCTAACCAGATTATGAAACAATCAATGGGGAAATGTCTTATGTTTGACAAGGAGAGGTTGCATGAAGACAGGTTATATAACTATTCTGCTATGTTAGTATCTAGATGAGGAAATATCACAATATTAGAGTACATAAGATGAAGCAAATGACAGTCTTACCCTTCCGCTGGCTTGCCAAGAATTAGAACATCTGCAACTTTGAGCTTCCAGAGCCAATAGCCCCAGGCAGTGGCACCCCACTTTTGGAGGGCACCTACAGAGAGGAGGTAGGGGCAAGCTTAGGAAGCTGTCAGAGTACATTGAGATATACAGCCAGGTGACCTGATTATCCTAAACTGGATTCTCAAAACGTCTTTGAGGTTCAGTGATGGTCAGTGGAGCAGATCTGTATTCCTCCAGCTGGGACCGTGGTCCCTTAAGCTGACGTCCTGTAGAGTGTCTATTCTGTATTCCTCTGGTTGGAGCAATGGTGCCTTGGCTACTGTAATGTAGATTCTCTCAAAAATAGAGGCAGATCCTCCTTTTATAGTTCACAGCTCTTATTCAGGCATTTTTCCCCAGTATTGGTGGAAAGTGGGGGGGGGGGGGGAACATCTCTAATTGTTTGAATGTTCAATAACCTGCATGTTTGTCCAACAAGCTGCATGGACTGATACAATGGCTAATAAACAAGGGCCAATTCAGAACTTCTACTTCATTGTCATTGAACCATTTCTTTGCCAATCTTGACATATGCTTCGAGTCATTGTGCTGCTGGAACATTATGTCATCTTTTCATACCTATAGCACTCACATATAACTCTACATAGACCACCATCGATCCTAGTCAAGTATCCAACATCTTTAGCTGTGAAACAAACCTATATCATCAGGTTTCCTCCATCAAAGTTGACAGTTCCTACAATTTCTTGATCTGTTACCCCCTTTTTCCCTTGTTTTTTCCAGACTCATTTAGACTATTCCGATCCTAGTTTATTGACTTTCATCTCATTGCTCCAAATCACCCATTTCCAATCTTCTACTGTCCACTTTTTGCAAACTCGAGCCGACGCTTCTTATGACGATATTTAGGTCACGGCGTCTTCATCTTTTTTGGGCCACCATTTCAGACCTGTGTAACATGCGTCACATGGTGTCTGTATGGATGTCTGTGATCTCGCTATTACAAAGTATACTGTCATGATCTCCATGGCCAGAGAACTAGCATAAGCCTCAATAGGAACAAGCTCTTGGAAGATGTAACTATACTGACCATGAACTAAACCTACCGCATCATCTAGAAGTAGCCAGGTAGCATGTCCTACTTTTTATCCCTATATGCCCAGCGCCGGCCGGAGAACTAAATAATGCTAGCAGAGGGAAATATAAGACCTGACTCACCTCTAGAGAAATGCCCAAAAAGGAGACAGAGGCCCCCCACATATATTGGCGGTGATATGAGATGAAACAACAAACGCAGCAGGAAAATAGTTTTAGCAAATTTGAGGTCCGCTTTCTAGATAGCAGAAGACAGAAAGCATACTTTCATGGTCAGTAGAAAACCCTAACAAAACACATCCAGAAATTACTTTAGGACTCTGGCATTAACTCATAATACCAGAGTGGCAATTCCTGATCAACAAGAGCTTTCCAGACACAGTAACGAAACTGCAGCTGTGAACTGGAACCAAAATACAAAAACAAAACATGGACGAATGTCCAACTTATCTAGTAGATGTCTGGGAGCAGGAACAAGCACAGAGAGACTTCTGATAACATTGTTGACCGGCAAGCATCTAACAGAGAAGCCAGGTTATATAGCGACACCCAGATCTAATCAGAACAGGTGAACAGGGAAGATGATGTCACAAGTTCAATTCCACCAGTAGCCACCGGGGGAGCCCAGAATCCAAATTCACAACAGTACCCCCCCCTCAAGGAGGGGGCACCGAACCCTCACCAGAACCACCAGGGCGATCAGGATGGGCCCTATGAAAGGCACGAACCAGATCAGAGGCATGAACATCAGATGCAGTGACCCAAGAATTATCCTCCTGGCCGTATCCCTTCCACTTGACCAGATACTGGAGTCTCCGTCTGGAAACACGGGAGTCTAGGATTTTTTCCACAACGTACTCCAACTCACCCTCAACCAACACCGGAGCAGGAGGCTCAACGGAAGGCACAACCGGTGCCTCATACCTGCGCAATAACGACCGATGAAAAACGTTATGAATAGAAAAGGATGCAGGGAGGTCCAAACGGAAGGAAACAGGGTTAAGAATCTCCAATATTTTATACGGACCGATGAACCGAGGCTTAAACTTAGGAGATGAGACCCTCATAGGGACAAAACGAGAAGACAACCACACCAAATCTCCAACACAAAGCCGAGGACCAACACGACGGTGACGGTTGGCAAAAAGCTGAGTCTTCTCCTGGGACAACTTTAAATTGTCCATCACCTGCCCCCAGATATGATGCAATCTCTCCACCACCGCATCCACTCCAGGACAATCCGAGGATTCCATCTGACCGGAGGAAAATCGAGGGTGGAACCCCGAATTACAGAAAAACGGGGACACCAAAGTGGCAGAGCTGGCCCGATTATTGAGGGCGAACTCCGCCAATGGCAAAAAAGCAACCCAATCATCCTGGTCAGCAGACACAAAACACCTCAGATATGTCTCCAGGGTCTGATTAGTCCGCTCGGTCTGGCCATTAGTCTGAGGGTGAAAAGCAGACGAAAAAGACAAATCTATGCCCATCCTAGCACAGAATGCCCGCCAAAATCTAGACACAAATTGGGTTCCTCTGTCAGAAACGATATTCTCAGGAATACCATGCAAACGAACAACATTTTGAAAAAACAGGGGCACCAACTCGGAAGAAGAAGGCAATTTGGGCAGGGGAACCAAATGGACCATCTTAGAAAAACGGTCACACACCACCCAGATGACAGACATCTTCTGAGAAACAGGCAGATCTGAAATAAAATCCATCGAGATGTGTGTCCAAGGCCTCTTAGGAATAGGCAAGGGCAACAATAATCCACTAGCCCGAGAACAACAAGGCTTGGCCCGAGCACAAACGTCACAAGACTGCACAAAGCCTCGCACATCTCGTGACAGGGAAGGCCACCAGAAGGATCTTGCCACCAAATCCCTGGTACCAAAAATTCCAGGATGACCTGCCAATGCAGAAGAATGTACCTCAGAGATGACTCTACTAGTCCAATCATCAGGAACAAACAACCTATCAGGCGGACAACGATCCGGTCTATCCGCCTGAAACTCCTGCAAGGCCCGCCGCAGGTCTGGAGAAACGGCTGACAAGATAACTCCCTCCTTAAGAATACCTGTGGGGTCAGAGTTGCCGGGTGAATCAGGCTCAAAACTCCTAGAAAGGGCATCCGCCTTAACATTCTTAGAACCCGGTAGGTACGATACCACAAAATTAAACCGAGAGAAAAATAATGACCAGCGCGCCTGTCTAGGATTCAGGCGCCTGGCGGTCTCAAGATAGATCAAATTTTTGTGGTCAGTCAATACCACCACCTGATGTCTGGCCCCCTCGAGCCAATGGCGCCACTCCTCAAACGCCCACTTCATGGCCAAAAGCTCCCGATTCCCAACATCATAATTCCGCTCAGCGGGCGAAAATTTACGGGAAAAGAAGGCACAAGGCCTCATCACGGCGCAGTCAGAACTTTTCTGCGACAACACTGCCCCAGCCCCGATCTCAGAAGCGTCGACCTCAACCTGAAAAGGAAGAGTCACATCAGGCTGACGCAACACAGGGGCAGAAGAAAAACGGCGCTTAAGCTCCTGAAAGGCCTCCACAGCATCAGGGGACCAATTAGCAACATCAGCACCCTGTCTAGTCAAATCGGTCAATGGCTTAACGACATCCGAAAAACCAGAAATAAATCGACGATAAAAGTTGGCAAAGCCCAAAAATTTCTGAAGACTTTTAAGAGAAGAGGGCTGCGTCCAATCACAAATAGCTTGAACCTTGACAGGATCCATCTCAATGGAAGAGGGAGAAAAAATATATCCCAAAAAGGAAATTCTCTGAACCCCAAAAACGCACTTAGAACCCTTGACACACAGAGAATTAGACCGCAAAACCTGAAAAACCCTCTTAACTTGCCAGACATGAGAGTCCCAATCATCCGAAAAAATCAGAATATCATCCAGATACACTATCATAAATTTATCCAAAAAATCGCGGAAAATATCATGCATAAAGGACTGGAAGACTGAAGGGGCATTAGAAAGACCAAAAGGCATCACCAAATACTCAAAGTGGCCCTCGGGCGTATTAAATGCGGTTTTCCACTCATCCCCCTGCCTGATCCGCACCAAATTATACGCCCCACGGAGATCAATCTTAGAGAACCACTTGGCCCCCTTTATGCGAGCAAACAAATCAGTCAGCAACGGCAATGGGTATTGATATTTAACCGTGATTTTATTCAAAAGCCGATAATCAATACATGGTCTCAAAGAGCCGTCTTTTTTTGACACAAAGAAAAAACCGGCTCCTAAGGGAGATGACGATGGACGAATATGTCCCTTTTCCAAGGACTCCTTTATATATTCTCGCATAGCAGTATGTTCAGGCACAGACAGATTAAATAAACGACCCTTTGGGTATTTACTACCCGGAATTAAATCTATAGCACAATCGCACTCACGGTGCGGAGGTAGTGAACCCAGCTTGGGTTCTTCAAAGACGTCACGATAATCAGACAGGAACTCAGGGATTTCAGAGGGAATAGATGATGAAATGGACACCAAAGGTACGTCCCCATGAGTCCCCTTACATCCCCAGCTCAACACAGACATAGCTCTCCAGTCAAGGACTGGGTTGTGAGACTGCAGCCATGGCAATCCCAGCACCAAATCATCATGTAGATTATACAGCACCAGAAAACGAATAGTCTCCTGGTGATCCGGATTAATACACATAGTCACTTGTGTCCAGTATTGTGGTTTATTATTAGCCAATGGGGTGGAGTCAATCCCCTTCAGAGGAATAAGAGTCTCCAAAGGCTCTAAATCATACCCACAACGATTGGCAAAGGACCAATCCATAAGACTCAAAGCGGCGCCAGAGTCGATATAGGCGTCCGTAGTAATAGATGACAAAGAGCAAATCAGGGTCACAGACAAAATAAATTTAGACTGTAAAGTGCCAATGGGAACGGATTTATCAAGCTTTTTAGTACGCTTAAAGCATGCTGATATAACATGAGTAGAATCCCCACAATAGAAACACAACCCATTTTTCCGTCTAAAATTCTGCCGCTCGCTTCTGGACAGAATTCTATCACACTGCATGTTTTCTGGCGTCTTCTCAGTGGACACCGCCAGATGGTGCACTGGTTTGCGCTCCCGCAGACGCCTATCGATCTGAATGGCCATTGTCATGGACTCATTCAGACTTGCAGGCACAGGGAACCCCACCATAACATCCTTAATGGCATCAGAAAGACCCTCTCTGAAAGTAGCCGCCAAGGCACACTCATTCCACTGAGTAAGCACAGACCATTTACGGAATTTTTGGCAGTAAATTTCAGCTTCATCTTGCCCCTGCGATAGGGACATCAAAGTTTTTTCTGCCTGAAGTTCCAAATGAGGTTCCTCATACAGCAAGCCCAAGGCCAGAAAAAACGCATCCACATTGCGCAACGCAGGATCCCCTGGTGCCAATGCAAAAGCCCAATCTTGAGGGTCGCCGCGGAGCAAGGAAATCACAATCCCAACCTGCTGTGCAGGGTCTCCAGCAGAACGAGATTTCAGGGACAAAAATAACTTACAATTATTTCTAAAATTCTGAAAGCTAGATCTATTCCCTGAGAAGAATTCCGGCAAAGGAATTCTCGGCTCTGATACCGGAGCATGAACAACAAAATCCTGCAAACTTTGCACTTTCGTGGCGAGATTATTCAAACCTGCAGTTACACTCTGTAGATCCATTATAGACAAGTGAACATAGAGCCATTCAAAGATTAGAAGGAGAGAGAAAAAAAAGAAAGACTGCAGCATAGACAGACTGGCAAGTGATCCAATTAAGAGCACACTAACTACTAGAGAAAAAAAAAAAAAAAAAAAAAAATTTTCAGCAGACTTCTTATTTCTCTCCTTTCTCAGCCAAGGATTTTAACCCTTTAGTGGGCCGGTCAAACTGTCATGATCTCCATGGCCAGAGAACTAGCATAAGCCTCAATAGGAACAAGCTCTTGGAAGATGTAACTATACTGACCATGAACTAAACCTACCGCATCATCTAGAAGTAGCCAGGTAGCATGTCCTACTTTTTATCCCTATATGCCCAGCGCCGGCCGGAGAACTAAATAATGCTAGCAGAGGGAAATATAAGACCTGACTCACCTCTAGAGAAATGCCCAAAAAGGAGACAGAGGCCCCCCACATATATTGGCGGTGATATGAGATGAAACAACAAACGCAGCAGGAAAATAGTTTTAGCAAATTTGAGGTCCGCTTTCTAGATAGCAGAAGACAGAAAGCATACTTTCATGGTCAGTAGAAAACCCTAACAAAACACATCCAGAAATTACTTTAGGACTCTGGCATTAACTCATAATACCAGAGTGGCAATTCCTGATCAACAAGAGCTTTCCAGACACAGTAACGAAACTGCAGCTGTGAACTGGAACCAAAATACAAAAACAAAACATGGACGAATGTCCAACTTATCTAGTAGATGTCTGGGAGCAGGAACAAGCACAGAGAGACTTCTGATAACATTGTTGACCGGCAAGCATCTAACAGAGAAGCCAGGTTATATAGCGACACCCAGATCTAATCAGAACAGGTGAACAGGGAAGATGATGTCACAAGTTCAATTCCACCAGTAGCCACCGGGGGAGCCCAGAATCCAAATTCACAACAGTATACGAACCACCTCCTCTGCTGTGTTTGTCACACCAGAACTAATAGACCTTATGATTAGCTGACTTGTTGACTCCGATATTTTGCCTGGACTTTCACCTCTTTGCTTTTGAATGGATGGACCCACTTTATTTTGTATTCTTCCAACTGTTATGGCACTCACATAATGCAGTTTGGCAATTTTATTGGTTGAGAGACCTCTATTGATGAGCTGGTTGATGCTGTTTCTGTGTTCTTGGGAAATCTTCTTTATGGCTGCTCCTCGAAGCAGTGACCTTTCACTTGGAAATGAACCTGATAGCACAAATATATATAGTAGTATACTGTATATGTAGTACAACCACTGGCAAAAATTATGGAATCACTGGCCTTGGAGGATGTTCATTCAGTTGTTTAATTTTGTAGAAAAAAAACAGATCACAGACATGGCATAAAACTAAAGTCATTTCAAATGGCAACTTTCTGGCTTTAAGAAACACTAAAAGAAATCAAGAACAAAAAATGTGGTGGTCAGTAATGGTTACTTGGTTAAAAACCAAGCATAGGGGAAAAATTATGGAATCACTCAATTCTGAGGAAAAAATTATGGAATCACCCTGTAAATTTTCATACCCAAAAATAACACCTGCATCAAATTAGATTTGCTCGTTAGTCTGCATCTAAAAAGGAGTGATCACACCTTGGAGAGCTGTTGCACCAAGTGGACTGACATGAATCATGGCTCCAACAGGAGAGATGTCAATTGAAACAAAGGAGAGGATTATCAAACTCTTAAAAGATGGTAAATCATCACGCAATGTGGCAAAAGATGTTGGTTGTTCACAGTCAGCTGTGTCTAAAATCTGGACCAAATACAAACAACATGGGAAGGTTGTTAAAGGCAAACATACTGGTAGACCAAGGAAGACATCAAAGCATCAAGACCGGAAACTTAAAAAAATATGTCTCCAAAACAGGAAATGCACAACAAAACAAATGAGGAACGAATGGGTGGAAACTGGAGTCAACGTTTATGACCGAACTGAAAAAAACCGCCTAAAGGAAATGGAATTTACATACAGAAAAGCTAAACGATAGCCATCATTAACACCTAAACAGAAAAAAACAAGGTTACACTGGGCTAAGGAAAAGCAATCGTGGACAGTGGATGACTGGATTTAAGTCATATTCAGTGATGAATCACAAATCTGCATTGGGCAAGGTGATGATGCTGGAACTTTTGTTTGATGCCGTTCCAATGAGATTTATAAATATGACTGCCTGAAGAGAACATGCAAATTTCCACAGTCATTGATGATATGGGGCTGTATGTCAGGTAAAGGCACTGGGGAGATGGCTGTCATTACATCTTCAATAAATGCACAAGTTTATGTTGAGATTTTGGACACTTTTCTTATCCCATCAATTGAAAGGATGTTTGGGGATCATGAAATCATTTTTCAAGATGATAATACATCCTGCCATAGAGGAAAAACTGTGAAAACATTCCTTGAAAAAAGACACATAAGGTCAATGTCATGGCCTGCATATAGTCTGGATCTCAATCCAATTGAAAATCTTTGGTGGAAGTTGAAGAAAATGGTCCATGACAAGGCTCCAACCTGCAAAGCTGATCTGGCAACAGCAATCAGAGAAAGTTGGAGCCAGATTGATGAAGAGTACTGTTTGACACTCATTAAGTCCATGCCTCAGAGACTGCAAGCTGTTCTAAAAGCCAGAGGTGGTGCAACAAAATACTAGCGATGTGTTGGATTTTTTTTTTGTTTGTTTGTTTTTCATGATTCCATAATTCTTTCCTCAGAATTGAGTGATTCCATAATTTTTACCCTATGCTTGGTTAGAAAAAGTAACCATTACTGACTACCACATTTTTTGTTCTTGATTTCTTTTAGTGTTTATTAAAGCCAGAAAGTTGCCATTTGAAATGACTTTAGTTTTGTGCCATGTCTGTGATCTGCTTTTTTTTCTACAAAATTAAACAACTGAATGAACATCCTCCAAGGCCAGTGATTCCATAATTTTTGCCAGGGGTTATACATAGGAAGAAAAAGATTTTTCCACCACCAGGAGCAAAACAGTAACAATACAGTGACATGACAAAAATCTGCATGACTAATCATATCCAAAATTGTTGCAAGTCAAATTTATGTATGAGAAAGAAGAGATGATGGTCTATAAAATAATATTAGTCTCACGTTTGAAGCAGTAGTGGATGGTGAGATATGGAGCCTGAAAATGAAAAGTTGTAAACATTGTTACCCTTTAGCTTGACAGCATACTGTAGTTACCTTAGTGTAGTTTACATTAGTAAAGATGGCACTTATGTTGTACTTCAGAACAATCCCCTTGTGTTATTTAAAGCAGATATTCCCAAAACTACAGCCTCAGGCATTCCATCACTAACATCCCAGTCTTGTCTAGACGCGTTTCCCCTTTGGATATTTAGGGACCAGGAGACTTAGATGAGGCACAATCTGCCATGGAAACAAAAAAGAGGATACATAATCTCCTGCGACCTTGGTAATACCCTGAGCCTACAGTGTTGGGGATACCTGTCTCCAATAACACAAGAGGATTGTTTTGAATCACAACATAAATGTCATCTGTACTAATGTGTATTGTACATTGTATTTAAATTTTAGGATCAACATTTGCTAGGGACAGCTGTTGTTGAGTGGGGGCACAATATTGAACGCTAGGGTGCCAACCTCCGCGGTAAGGTAGAGGGTAGACTTTTTGAGGGGCATGCTAGGGTTATTAGGTCCTATTTGCACTGTTATCCCCTTCCCCATACCAATTGTCCCACAGCTATCCCCTTCCCCCTGGTTTCCTCTATTTGGGGATAAGCTAGATGCATTTTTTTTTCCTCACCATACTTTCACTAATACTATATTCCCTGCCAATTTGTGTAATCTGTGCCAAATGACAATATTGTACATATTGGGTTTTTGATACATATTTTTAATAGACTAATTAATAAAGATTTAAATTTTAGATATATGGGTAATTTTTGGTAGCACTAAAAAGTGTAAAAGCCATCCCACCGTGAAGAGATGACAATCAGGATAGTCCTTGCTCTGGTAAGTCACCTAGAATAGATGGGGCTAGGCAGAGGGCCAAACTGGACCTGGGCCTGATCTTTCCACACCTGCCTGTGGAAGACTAGATGTATACTGGAGCACAGACCAAGGAGATGATCACATACCCAAATGTTCTGAGTGCAAAAAACTAAAACAAAACCCAAAACATGGGCCAGAACACCTGTTAGTATACCTGTTAGTATAAGGGTGTACCTAGATATTACACCTTTACTAACAACATCTCATATATGTACCGTATATACTCGAGTATAAGCCGAGATTGTCAGCCCATTTTTTTAGGCTGAAAGTGCCCCTCTCGGCTTATACTCGAGTCATTGTCCCAGGGGGTAGGTGGGGAGGGGTAGTGGCAGCTGTCACACCATACTCACCCTCCTGGCGCAGTCTCTGCAGGTTCTTGTTTCTCCGATGGTCTCCGGGCGCCGGCAGCTCTTCCTGTGTTCAGCGGTCACGTGGTACCACTCATTAAAGTAATGAATATCAATGCGACTCCACTCACATAGGGATGGAGCGCATATTCATTACTTTAAGGAGTGGTACCAGTGACTGCTGAGTACAGGAAGAGCTGCCGGCGCCCGGAGACCATCGCATTGGAGAAGCTGCCAGGGACCGCGCTGGGAGAGTGAGTATGACGGGGGAGGGTGAGCATTGCAATATTCACCTGTCCCCGTTCCACCGCCGGGCTCCGTCTTCCGCATCCTCTGGCTGTGACGTTCAGATCAGAGGGCTCGATGACATGTTTAGGGTGCGCTCCATCCTCTGCCTGAGCAGTCAGAGAGCCGGAAGACACAGCGGCGCCCAGCGGTGGAACGGGGACAGGTGAATATCTCAAGTGCCGGTGTCCCTGCCTGCTCAGGGCAAGAGGTGAGTTTGTCCTTTTTTTTTAATCGCAGCAGCAGCATGTGGGGCATAATATTCTATGGAGCATCTTATGGGGCCATAATCATCCTTTATGCAGCATTATATGGGGCAAATGTTTCTATGGAGCATCTTATGAGGCCATAATCAACCTTTATGCAGCATTATATGGGGCACATTTTCTATGGAGTGTCTTATGGGGCCATAATCAACCTTTGTGCAGCATTATATGGGGCACATTTTCTATGGAGCATCTTATGGGGCCATAATCAACCTTTGTGCAGCATTATATGGGGCATATTTTTGTATGGAGCATCTTATGGGGCCCATCATAATCTTTATGGAGCATTATATGGGGTGTATTTTGTATTGAGCATCTTATGGGGCCATAATCAACCTTTGTGCAGCATTATATGGGGCATATTTTTGTATGGAGCATTTTATGGGGCCCATCATAATCTTTATGGAGCATTATATGGGGTGTATTTTGTATTGAGCATCTTATGGGGCTCCTGGTTCAATATGGGTATTCAAAAACACTTAACCTACTGATGTCTCAATTAATTTTACTTTTATTGGTATCTATTTTTATTTTTGAAATTTACCAGTAGCTGCTGCATTTCCCACCCTAGGCTTATACTTGGGTCATTAAGTTTCCCCAGTTTTTTTGTGGCAAAATTAGGTGTCTCGGCTTATACTCGGGTTGGCTTATATTCAAGTATATACGGTAATTGCCTAGATGGTGTGGCTCTTCCAATGAATAAACACATCAGATAGAAAGAACAAAAAAGTCTTATGCCGTAAAAGTTCAAATTTTATTAATATATATTAAAAATTCAATACATTTTAAAACAATAGGGACAAAAGTGCAAAAGAAAAGCGCAGCAAGGAAACAGTGTCAAGTAAGTATGTATGCTGTTTGCACAAGATAACCCACAATACATAAGTACACTTCAAAAAACCAAAGGAAAAAAAAGGGAAAGAAGGTGTGTGTGTGTGAACAGTTATAACATAAATGTCATGTCAATCAAAAGAAGCAGAGTTCATGCCTTCAACAGTTTAGTTGTTATAGCTGCACCCCAAGTATATATATGAGTGATTAAAGTGAAAGGGAGAGGAGTGATTGTTTAAAATAAAAACCATTGGCCAGAGCTAATATCATTAATGATGCATTATACAAATAATTAGGATATATAAAATGCTACTAGCACACATAAAATAGCAAGACTGAAGTAAATATTGATGTGGCAAATATCTAAGACACTGTACCTTTAATCGGTGCTGCAGCCCCGACGCGCGTTTCGCGTGTTGCTTTATCCAGGGGAGGTGTATGCTGGCCCATATTTTTGGTTTGGCTCAAAAGACTGTCAGAATATTCTTCGGTGGGTCCATGCTTAGGAAGAATATTGGGCACCCTTCCATCACAGGTCAATCCCATTTAGAGGTGAATTTGTAGCTTGCTGTTAGAATCCATATTTTATGAGAAGAACACAAATAATCTATTATACAAAACAGTTAAAAGTGAATTTGCGCCCTAGTCTGACACTGAATCCAATAAAGTATCAAGGACAGGGGGTATTGCTTTTTGAGGACTTAGGGATTTGTCTTATAAAAATTGCAATCTGTAAATATTACTGTGCAGAAATGTAAAGAATGTAAATATTTTTCTGACCTGATAATTTTAAAATATCTATTTTTTTTTTTCACATTTTGATACCATGGGACCAATTATCCTGATGCATATTGAGTGCAATATGCTTGGCTTGAAATTAACACTTTTCGAATGTTCTTTCTTGTGACAACAAAGAACATGTTCCATTATCTAGTCACTCAATGGCTTGTGAGTCATAGGGTATTTAAGGTCTTACATTCGATTACTCGGAATACACTAAAATACATCTATCACTGTACATCTGCAAATGGCACTCAGTATGTTGATGTATTGTAGCTGAGTTTATCTGAGCTGGGGCTGTGTTTTTGTATAAGGAAAAAAAGTGAAGTTTTACATTTCTTCGTATGTATAGTCATAACTTGCTGTACTTTCCTTCATCCAAGACAAATCTTAACCCCTTAAGGCTACTTTCACACATCAGGTTTTCGCCGTCAGGCTGAATCCAGCTACTTTTGTAAAAAACTGATCCGTTGCAAATTGTGAAAACTGATGCAACAGATCTGTTTTTTGTCCAGATCCGACTATCTGATATCCAGGCACTAGCTGGTCCGGGAAAGGAGAGAGAGAGAGGAGAGAGTGACTCCAGAATGCAAAATGCTGCTATGGGGCATGCTCAGTTGAAAAAAAACAGAATCGGTTGCCGGATTCATAATTTCACCTCACATTTCACCCGTTTTCTGCCAGAACCGTCGATGTCCAATTTTTCGACGGACAGAAAAAACGTTCCTATGTACGTTTTGTCCGGCCACCCGAAAACGGATTTTCAACGGATCCAGCAAAAAACGGATGAAACACGAGGCCACCCGGCGCTAATACAAGTCTATGAGAAAAAACACGAATAAGACGACAAATTTTGCAAGATACGTTTTTTTTCAAAATTCGCCGGATGCCTGACGGCGAAAACCTGATGTGTGAAAGTAGCCTAAGGATGCAGTCAGTTTTTATGTTCTTTTTTTTCCTCCTCTTTCTCCCAGAGTCATATACACTCACCGGCCACTTTATTAGGTACACCATGCTAGTAACGGGTTGGACCCCCTTTTGCCTTCAGAACTGCCTCAATTCTTCGTGGCATAGATTCAACAAGGTGCTGGAAGCATTCCTCAGAGATTTTGGTCCATATTGACATGATGGCATCACATAGTTGCCGCAGATTTGTCGGCTGCACATCCCAAAGATGCTCCATACAAGGCAGGATGGATCCATGCTTTCATGTTGTTTACGCCAAATTCTGACCCTACCATCCGAATGTTGCAGCAGAAATCGAGACTCATCAGACCAAGCAACGTTTTTCCAATCTTCTACTGTCCAATTTCGATGAGCTTGTACAAATTGTAGCCTCAGTTTCCTGTTCTTAGCAGAAAGGAGTGGTACCCGGTGTGGTCTTCTGCTGCTGTAGCCCATCTGCCTCAAAGTTCGACGCACTGTGCGTTCAGAGATGCTCTTAGGCCTACCTTGGTTGTAACGGGTGGCGATTTGAGTCACTGTTGCCTTTCTATCAGCTCGAACCAGTCTGCCCATTCTCCTCTGACCTCTGGCATCAACAAGGCATTTCCGCCCACAGAACTGCCGCTCACTGGATTTTTTTTCTTTTTCGGACCATTCTCTGTAAACCCTAGAGATGGTTGTGCGTGAAAATCCCAGTAGATCAGCAGTTTCTGAAATACTCAGACCAGCCCTTCTGGCACCAACAACCATGCCACGTTCAAAGGCACTCAAATCACCTTTCTTCCCCATACTGATGCTCGGTTTGAACTGCAGGAGATTGTCTTGACCATGTCTACATGCCTAAATGCACTGAGTTGCCGCCATGTGATTGGCTGATTAGAAATTAAGTGTTAACAAGAAGTTGGACAGGTGTACCTAATAAAGTGGCCAGTGAGTGTATATAGTAGATATGTAGATTGTAAGCTTGCGAGCAGGGACCTCACTCCTAATGTCACTGTTTAAATTGTCTTAACTCGTACCGAATTTATTGTTTGTACATGTCCCCGCTTAATTGTAAAGTGCCGCGGAATATGTTGGCGCTATATAAATAAAAATTATATTTATACTGTATATATATATATATATATTTTTTTTTTTTTTCATTGAAAGGGAGACATTATTACTGGAAGGGGCCCAGGATGGGGTCATTACACCAGGAAGGGACAAAGATGAAGCTCATTATTACAGGAAGGAGCCAGGATGGGGGACATTATTACAAGAAAGGGGCAAAAGATGAGGGACATTAGTACAGGATAAGGGACATTGTTGCATGAGAGGCTTATGTCTTCACAGGAGAGTATGTCTTCATGGAATCTGGAACGCTACAAGGTCCCATACATCTGACAACCATACAAGTGGGGGTCCAAATTTTGCACATCGGACTCTGGCTACACCATTGACTGTCATGATAGCCCATCGGCACCCTGCATTGGTGTTTCCCCCCCAGTGTAGAGTAACAGTGTCATTGCTGCTGTTAGAGTCAGGTGCCAATTTTATAACACTTCTAAGTCTGCTCTATCCTCCCACAAATGCTCCGTGACGTAAAAGTACATTGTAAAGTGTTATAATTTTGCTCCCTAAAAAGTATAGCTTTTTTCTTTTGCAATACATGTCCTATTAACATCATGAGTTATGTCTCTAAAGCGGATCTGTCTCAAGATTTCACAATACAAACTGCATATATTAATAAAATGATTTCTTAGACCTGATGAGTCTGGTGTACCTACTTTGTAAACTATGTCAGAATTGCTGTAAAGCCCTGATGCTTTATGAGTGCAGCCGTAGGTGGACTTAGAAAATGTAAATTTCAGTTCCAGAATTGACAACTTTCATAAAAGATTATGCAGCAATTTATAATGGATTTTCAAAGTAAGGATACCAGCTTCATCAGGTGTAAGATCTACTGATTAATGTATGTTGTTTGTGTTGTGAAATAGTCAACTTCTGAGTAGTAACCTCTTTTGTGTTCATTGCATGATGCAGCATGTCTTGGCCATCAGTCAAGAAAGATATTAAAGAAGCCTTCCATTAACTTATTTTATTTATTAAATGTGTGTATGTAATGTAGCGTGAGTGTATTAATACAGTTAGGTCCATATATATTTGGACAGAGATAACATTTTTCTAATTTTGATTATAGATTTTACCACAATGAATTTTAGACAAAACAATTAAGATGCAGTTGAAGTTCAGACTTTCAGCTTTCATTTGAGGGTATCCACATTAAAATTGGATGAAGGGTTTAGGAGTTTCAGCTCCTTAACATGTGCCACCCTGTTTTTAAAGGGACCAAAAGTAATTGGACAGATTAAATAATTTTAAATAAAATGCTCATTTTTAGTACTTGGTTGAAAACCCTTTGTTGGCAATGACTTCCTGAAGTCTTGACCTCATGGACATCACCAGACGCTGTGTTTCCTCCATTTTGATTCTCTGCCAGGCCTTCACTGCGGTGGTTTTCAGTTGCTGTTTGTTTGTGGGCCTTTCTGTCTGAAGTTTAGTCTTTAACAAGTGAAATGCATGCTCAATTGGGTTGAGATTAGGTGACTGACTTGGCCATTCAAGAATATTCCACTTCTTTGCTTTAATTAACTCCTGGGTTGCTTTGGCTTTATGTTTTGGGTCATTGTCCATCTGTAGTATGAAAAGACGACCAATCAGTTTGGCTGCATTTGGCTGGATCTGAGCACACAGTATGGCTCTGAATACCTCAGAATTCATTCGGCTGCTTCAGTCCTGTGTGACATCATCAATAAACACTAGTGACCCAGTACCACTGGCAGCCATGCATGCCCAAGCCATCACACTGCCTCCGCCGTGTTTTACAGACGATGTGGTATGCTTTGGATCATGAGCTGTACCACGCCTTCACCATACTTTTCTCTTTCCATCATTCTGGTAGAGGTTGATCTTGGTTTCATCTGTCCAAAGAATGTTCTTCCAGAACTGTGCTGGCTTTTTTAGATGTTTTTTAGCAAAGTCCAGTCTAGCCTTTTTATTCTTGATGCTTATGAGTGGCTTGCACCGTGCAGTGAACCCTCTGTATTTACTTTCATGCAGTTTTCTCTTTATAGTAGATTTGGATATTGATACGCCGACCTCCTGGAGAGTGTTGGTCACTTGGTTGGCTGTTGTGAAGGGGTTTCTCTTCACCATGAAGATTATTCTGCGATCATCCACCACTGTTGTCTTCCGTGGGCGCCCAGGTCTTTTTGCATTAATGAGTTCACCAGTGCTTTCTTTCTTTCTCAGGATGTTCCAAACTGTAGATTTTGCCACTCCTAATATTGTAGCAATTTCTCGGATGTTTTGTTTCTGTTTTCGCAGCTTAAGGATGGCTTGTTTCACCTGCATGGAGAGCTCCTTTGACCTCATGTTTACTTCACAGCAAAACCTTCCAAATGCAAGCACCACACCTCAAATCAACTCCAGGCCTTTTATCTGCTTAATTGAGAATGACATAACAAAGGGATTGCCCACACCTGTCCATGAAATAGCCTTGGAGTCAATTGTCCAATTACTTTTGGTCCCTTTAAAAACAGGGTGGCACATGTTAAGGAGCTGAAACTCCTAAACCCTTCATCCAATTTTAATGTGGATAACCTCAAATGGAAGCTGAAAGTCTGAACTTCAACTGCATCTGAATTGTTTTGTTTAAAATTCATTGTGGTAATGTCTGTAACCAAAATTAGAAAAATGTTGTCTCTGTCCAAATATATATGGACCTAACTGTATATTCCCCTACTGCCTCTCTCTCCGGTGTTCAGCGCCATTCTTTTCTGATTCTGAGTGACGTCAGAGCAATCTTGACTAGGCAGTCCATTCTTTGCGCTAAAGCTGGAAGTGGCTTTTTCAATGAAAGCCTATGGTGCCTCATTGTGACGCTCCATAGGATTTCTTTGTAGAAGATACTTCCGGGTCATGTAGATCGCAGCGTGACCAGGAAAGTCTGCAGAGCGGTAATGTCACTGAGAAGCACAAAACAATGCTAGAAGCCTAAGAGGAGACCTTATAGCTGTCTACAAATATCTGTAGGGCTGTCACAGTGTAGTAGGATCATCATTATTCTCATTTGCACAAGGAAACACGAGAAATAATGGAATGAAACTAAAAGGGCGAAGATACAGATTAGATATTAGAAAAAAAATTGGACAGTGAGGGTGATCAATGAGTGGAACAGGCTGCCAGGAGAGGTGGTGAGTTCTCCTTCAATGGAAGTTTTTAAACAGAAGCTGGACAGACATGTGTCTGAGATGGTTGAGTGGATCCTGCATTGAGCAGGGGGTTGGACTAGATTACCCTGGAGGTCTATGATTTCTCCCCACAGTGTATTGATACACTCACTAATGTACATTACATGCATGTACACATATTTAATGAATAAAAAAGTGAGGGATGCTTCCTTACATATTCACTTCATTGAAAAGGATGAGCCAGGTCTTACAAGTTGACTGTTGTTGCAAATACTTGTGTTTCATATAAAATAATAGCGTTGGAGCACTTTTCCATAGAACTCTGTCTAATGTTATACATTTGTTATTTCTCCTGAACATGTCTGAATAAAGCTAGGGAACACGTCGGCGACGCATGTCACAAAAAGTTCAACCCTGTCTGTTTCTTTGTGACTTGCTTGCAGTGATTGCTGTACTCTTGGGGACACAATGTGACCCCATTCACTTGTATTGCACTACAGTGTAGCAGCGACGGATAGCAAACTTTGACCACGTGACAGAAGTAGCGCCAATCTTGTGTAGCCCCAGCCTAGATTGACAACTGGGTTTTAATGTTTCCCCTGTCACTAGGAAATGTCACTAAACAGTCTACATTATCAGCACTGATTGGACATGGTTAGCATGTGGAAAACTCTCAATTTAGTCCTAAATTTCCAGCAAGAATGACAAGAACTGTATAACTTTTATATGCTCACTTGCCAAAGTGGATTTTCTAATCTGTAGGTCAGGGTAAGCATCATGAAACGGTGGGGTTAACGCAGCAGAGCAACACAGATGGACAGTACCTGGTATAGCAGGGACCGGCAGAGTTGGTTATGCAGGATGGCAGGTGGATCTGCAAAGCTGGAATTACGTAATGTAGCAGAGACAAAAGTGCGGACAGCACACATGAACAGTAGAGTGGAGTAGACCATCAATACAATTTTAGGTATATTTTTATTTATTTTTCAATTTTTAAAATGACCAATAATATCACATACAAGGGACAAATACCACCGCACCATGACCGAATCATATATTACCACAACATAGTGACCAATAATACCAAGTACAAGGAACAAATACCACCACGCCATGACCAGACTACATTTTACAACCACATAGTGACCAAATAGTAGCACATACATGGAACAAATATCACCACACCATGACCATATCACATATTACCATCAAATAGTGACCGACTACAATACTGATCATTAATTAAAAAAAAACAACACAATACTAATGCCATTATACACAGGAGATCTGTACTTAGTATACAGGTAATACAACGATCACTGGTGACATTACACACAGGAGCTCTGTATATAGTGTCAGTGTACAGGTAATACAGTGATGACCAGTGAGATTATGCACAGGAGCTCTGTATATAGTGTTAGTGTACAGGTAATACCGTGATCACTGGTGAGATTATACATAGGAGCTCTGTATATAGTATCAGTGTACAGGCAATACAGTGATCACCAGTGACATTATGCACACGAATGCTGTATAGAGTGTACAGGTAATACAGTGATCACCAGTGACACTACACACAGGAGCTCTGCATACATTGTCAGTGTACAGGTAATACAGTGATCACTAGTGACATTATACATAGGAGCTCTGTATATAGTGTCCAGTATATAGTGTAAGTGTACAGGTAACACACAATGACTCACCGGTGACGTCTATAGTTGAAGTACTTCATCTTTGCTTTTCTTCTTCATCCAGTTTAGACCGCCATTACTTCTTCCAGCCAAGACTTATCTCTGAAGAAAATAACACAGTTATCTAGTGCACATTCCTCAATTTTTCCCCAACCACTATACTATGCCAGATGAAGAAAAAAATGACCGTGTCGCCTTGCAAAGTAACAAGACATCTCCTCCTTTACACTGAAAACAGTATCCTCAAAAATAACATCCTTTAATTAGCTCCTATAGTAATAATATCCCACATTCTGGACCCCATGTGTCCTCTCATTCTGAACACCACGTGTCCACCCATTCTGCCTCTAATGTGTCCACCCATTCTGCCTCATGTCTCTCTATACTGCCCCCATGTCTCTCCATATTGCCCCATAGTCATCCATAATAGTATTATTCATCCCATAGTCATTCATCCCATAGTCATTCATCCCATAGGGGTATAATGCGCCCCAAAGTATAATGTAGCCCCACAGTAGTATAATGCAATCCCATAGTAGTAAAATGCAGCCCCATAATAGTATAGTGCAGCCCATAATATAATGTGTCCACCAATTCTGCCTCTCTTGTGTCCACCCATTCTGCCTCATGTCTCTCCATACTGCCCCCATGTCTCTCCATATTGCCCCATAGTCATCCACAATAGTATAATGCATCCCTTAGTCATATATAGTAGTATGATGCACTCCTATAGTGCTATAATGCATCCCTATAGTAGCATAATACACCCTCATGGTATAAAGCAGCCCCATAGCAGTATAATGCACTCCCATAGTATAATGCAGCCACATAGCAGAATAATGCACCCCATAGTACTATAATGCAGCCCCATAGCAGTATAATGCACCCCCATAGTATAATGCAGCCAAATAGCAGTATAATGCACCCTGTGAGGCAGCAACAGATGTTATATGTGAGGGTCGCTATGTGTCCCCCAGGATGGGCACAGAAATGTATTGAGGCCACTGGAGTGCATTGCAGTCACAGGCATAGCTGTAATTGCAATGTAAAATAAAAGTAAGTTTGGTCTTAGGCAAGCTATTTGCCCAAGGCAGATTTAAGAAAACCCGCCATAGGTTTTTATTTTTGGAGCGGACTGCAAGATGGTAGTGGGACGGTCCACTCTCTCCCGGCCAGGTTTACAAGTGGTCTATGGCCACAGGTTTCATTTAAAAACCCTTCAGTAAAGGGTTAGGTGTGTCAGTGTTTGTTTGAAAGTGGCAGAGCAGGTGGCTCTTCAGCGTCCAGCCTGTGTGAGGTAACACAGAGCCAAGAGCAGCGAACGACTGGCACCCCACAGTGTGATACGGTGGTGCAGTTGCCCTCAGCAACTGGTTTTGGATACAAACTTTTGTGACGCCCCGGCTGCGATCCGGAAGATATCGTGTGCTGTACACTGTGTGAGTTTGGACATTAAACTCGTTTGATGTGAACTTTCTTGTGGTCCCTGCATATTTGTCCCACTGCAACAACCCCCATAAAAAGAAAAAACAAAAAAAATGGAGTACTAAACAGTATGTAAAAAAATATAAAAAAAACTTTGTTGAATGATTATAATTACACATCAAAGAATGTCAATTTTAACCCTTTTCTGCCAGCTGACGGAATAGTACGTCAGCTGACAGAACCCCCGCTTTGAGGTGGGCTCCGGTGGTGAGCCCACCTCAAAGCCGCGACATGTCAGCTGTTTTGTACAGCTGACATGTGCATGCAATGAGCGCGAGCGGAATCGCGATCAGCCCGCGCCCATTAACTAGTTAAATGCAAATGTCAAACGCTGACAGCGGCATTTAACTAGCGCTCCCGGCCGCGCGGCCAGAGGTGCTCGCACAGCTGACCCCCGTCACATGATCGGGGGTCATCGGTGCATTGCCATAACAACCAGAGGTCTCCTTGAGACCTCTATGGTTGTTGATGGCCGATTGCTTTGAGCGCCACCCTGTGGTCAGCGTTCAGAGCCACCCTGCATTTCTGCTACATAGAGGTGATCTGTGCTTCACCTCTATGTAGCAGAGGCGATCGTGTAGTGCATGCTTCTAGCCTCCTATGCCAACATTTTTAAAAAAAAGTGTTTAACAATATAAAAAAATAAAAAATATATAAAAGTTCAAATCACCCCCCTTTCGCCCCAATCAAAATAAAACAATTAAAAAAAAAATCAAACCTACACATATTTGGTATCGCCGCTTTCAGAATCGCCCGATCTATCAATAACAGCAAAGGATTAACCTGATCGCTAAATGGCGTAGTGAGAAAAAAATCGCTAAACGCTAAAATTACGTTTTTGGTCACCGCAACATTGCATTAAAATGCAATAACGGGCGATCAAAAGAACGTATCTGCACCAAAATGGTATCATTAAATGTCAGCTAGGCACGCAAAAAATAAGCCCCCACCCAACCCGAGATCACGAAAAATGGAGATGCTACGGGTATCGGAAAATGGCGCTATTTTATTTTCTTTAAGCAAAGTTTGTAATTTTTTTTCACCACTTAGATAAAACAATAACCTAGACATGTTTGGTGTCTATGAACTCATAATGACCTGGAGAATCATAATGGCAGGTTAGTTTAAGCATTTAGTGAAGCTAGCAAAAAAGCCAAACAAAAAACAAGTGTGAGATTGCACTTTTTTTGCAATTTCATCGCACTTGGAATTTTTTTCCCATTTTCTGTTACACGGCATGGTAAAACCAATGGTATCGTTCAAAAGTACATCTCATCCCGCAAAAAATAAGCCCTCACATGGCCATATTGACGGAAAAATAAAAAAGATGGCTCTGGGAAGGAGGGGAGTGAAAACGAAAACGAAAAAACGGAAAAAGCTCCGGTGGTGAAGGGGTTAATAATCAATATCAAAAAACGAAGACAATAGGACAAATTACCCTAGTAAAAAAGCATGGATCCAAGGCATAAATAGTATATATGCAGTCATAATAATAACAACTTCATGATAGTCATATATGAGTAAACTGATCGCCGACACACCAGTGCACCATGGCAGCAAAGAATAAATAGTTTATTCAAAGCAAGTGCAATTTTAATAGTTCTGCTGCCACAATGCAGAGATCAGATAATCTGAGGCCTGCCGTGAGGTGTTCCTTCTCAATATCACAGCATAATTATTTAGCAAGTCAAAGATAACGGTATCCATCAGTGCTTACCCATGAAGTAGATGTAAATATGCCAAGGGGCCAGGCACAATCCCTGACGCGCATTTCGCGTTAACTTTATCAAAGAGGCAGTCCCTCTTTGGCGCTATAATAATAAATTATAATAATAATATCTTGCACTAAGCCTCCATGGTGTTCCATAAAGTGTTTGGACAAGGGGTGTCCCCCAAATTTCTTTTTGATGTTCCGCAGGCTTTCGTTACTTCTTACGTTTAGGGGGCATTTAGTGCGTCCGACGTATATTTTGTTGCAGGGACATTTCGGGGTATAAATGACCAGATTTCTCTGGAAAAATGACGAGGATTTATCAATAAGATTTTCCTGGACAGATGGAGCAATGATATTCCCCTAGTTTCAGGCTTTTTTATATACAAATTTAGGGAGTGTGGGTAGTTCTTCCCCAATAATTTTATTGTCTTTTAATATATCCCAGTGTCTTTTTACAATTCTTTTTAATATTTGGATTTCAGAATTGTATTGGGTGATAATAGGCATACCTAGAAAGTCCCTAGGGCCGTTAGTCCCCTTGTCTCAATGAAGGAGATTTATCCTGGATTTTTCTTATACTGTTTTTCTGTCTTTGGCGAGGAGGTGGCTATCATACCCTTTCTAAAAAATTTGTTCAAGAGTGTCTCTGTCTCTGCCTCGTGATCAAAATCCTGGTGTTTAGAGCAGTTGCAAGTAGTAGACAAGAAGGAAAGGCTACCTGCATATAAGTGCACACTCTCAAATAGTATGATAAAAAGTATATCATTTTATTGGACACTAGAAAACAGACAAAACATGACTAAAAACAATCAAAAAATGAAACAAGAGGGCTTCCCAGAACCGATTACCTCACAATATACCAGACATAAATCGCAGAGGGATTCAATATATAGACATTTGGTATAAATCAGAAAGGAATAAAGAATCAACCCTCTGAAAATACAAAAGATTAAAGTACCTGTCCATGAGATAAAGTGATAATTATTAGTGATGAGCGAGTGTCCTCGTTGCTCGGGTGATCTCTGAGTATTTCTTAGTGTTTGGAGATTTAGTTTTCATCGCCACAGCTGAATGATTTACAGCTATTAGCCAGGCTGAGTACATGTGGGGGTTGCCTGGTTGCTACGGAATCCCCACATGTCCAATAAGCGTGCTCGGGAAATTTCGAGTAACGAGTATACGCGCTCATCGCTAATAATTATCCCTGTGGCATGTACAACAACAAAAAAAGGAAATAATGGAGAAGATACTCAAGCAAAAGATAAATTATCCAAGAGTCAGTCAGATGGTCTTAGGATAGATGAAGGGAAGCATGTAATTTGCTAAACCTAAATATAATCCAAAAGATGTATAAGGAATACCAACTGAGAAATTGGTACAAAACCGAAGTGAGACTCAGGAGGCAGTCACCTCCCAAGTGGCCCTATGGAAGTGTCACAATAATATCTGTATGTACATAGTGTACGTACATAGAAGAGGGATGCCAGGTGGACACAGAAATGTGCTGAGGTACGGGGCGATGGTAGAGAAGGATCCCGAAGGCTCACATACATTGGCATTTGGGGACATTAGTCATCCAGCTGAATAGGTGGCAACAGGCTCGGCTGGCCCACAGGGTAACAGGGGAATCCCTCGGTGGGCCCCTGTGTAGATCTGGGTCCCCAACCCCACTGTATGGGCAGTACTTGGCATAATTCACTCTGTACAGGAAAAAACAGCACCTCATCATTCATTAACCACGCTAACCAGTTTATTATTATATAGAGATATAGGTACTTCTGTGAAAGAAGGTAGTGTAATATTTGCATGCAGGTGAAAAGTGGGCCTGCCAAAAGTCAATGTTACTGGTGGGCCCTTGTCACCCCAGTCCGACACTGGGTGGCAACTATCTGCAGAAATGTAGGTATTGGTGTCAGTAGGTTTGTTAAAAGTGTGAATGTGCATATTCTCTTCTTATATAAATATATTTAAATCGTGAAAAAGTAGATTTTTTTCATTACTAGTGGTTGAAGTAAAAAATTTCAAAAATTAATTTTTATTAATCTCAGTTAAAAATTCTAGCAATGATTCGGGCCCCCTTGACCATATAAATAAAATATTGTCTATGAAGCGTTGCCAGAGGACCAGGTTTGTGCGCAGCACACGCCTGGGTTATATGGCTTCCTCTTCCCATCTCCCCACGTACAGGTTGGCGTAGCTGGGCGTGGACCTGGTCCCCATGGCAAGGCCCCATTGCTGGGTGTAGTAGTCCGCCCCATATTTCAAAAAAATTATGGGTTAATATAAAATACTGTACATGCAGTCCTCAATTAAGTCAATTTGATCACTCGGAAAAAGTCCTGATTTGTTTGGCAGCCTTTCTAATGTTGGATTATGGTGTAGAGAGATGTGATATCCAAAATACCTAAGATTTAGTGGTCATGCCACTGTATGCTATTGATTAGTTGCAAGACGTGCGTACTGTCCATCAGGTAGGCTGGAAGTGAGGGCACTAAATTGCTGAAGGTGGCTGTCTACATAGCGTGACATGTTGGCAGTGAGGCACTGAATGCTGGATATTATTTGGCCACCAGGTCGGTTCGTTAAACTCTTATGAATTTTTGGTGGATGGTAAAAGATCGCCATCCTTGGATGTGGAGTATTAATAAAATCAAATTCATGTTTATTTATTCATGCAGACTCAGTTTGTGGCGTGCTTGCAGAAACGGCTTCTTTCGCATCACTCTCCCATACAGCTTCTCCTTGTGCAAAGTGCGTTGTATAGTTGACCGATGCACAGTGACACCATCTGCAGCAAGTTGATGCTGCAGCTCTCTGGAGGTGGTCTGAGGATTGTCCTTGACTGATCTCACCATTCATCTTCTCTGCCTTTCTGATGTTTTTCTTGGCCTGCCACTTCTGGCCTAAACAAAAACTGTACCTGTGTTCTTCCATTCCCTTACTATGTTCCTCACAGTGGAAATTGACAGGTTATATGTCTGAGACAGCTTTTTGTATCCTTCCCCTGAACAACTATGTTGAATAATCTTTGTTTTCAGATCATTTGACAGTTGTTTTGAGGAGCCCATGATGCCACTCTTCAGAGGAGATTCAAACAGGAGAACAACTTGCAAGTGGCCACTTTAAGTAGCTTTTCTCATGATTGCATACACCTAGCTATGAAGTTCAAAGCTCAATGAGGTTACAAAACCAAAAAAAGTGCTTTAGTAAGTCAGTAAAAAGTAGGTAGGAGTACTTAAAACAAGAAAATGATAAGGGTGCCCATACTTATGCACCTGTCAAATTTTGTTTGAATGCAGATTGCACATTTTCTGTTAGTACAATAAACCTCATTTCAAGGCAGAAACATTACTGTGTCCAACATTTATTAGATATATGAAACTGAAATAGCTGTTGCAAAAAAAACAATTTTTATAAAACATTAAGCTTAAGATTAATAGGGGTGCCCAAACTTTTTCATATTACTGTATATAGTCAAGGAATATTTAGAAAATGTAATTCTTACTTGTATTTACATGAGCCTATCATATGATCTATTTAAAGCTTTGCTTCATATATTTGTCAGCATGATATAATGAATGCTTTTTGTTCATCTTTTTTAATAGCAAACTGAATAGAATCATTGAATTGTAATGAAAAAAGTTTTTCGTGAGCTTAGTGCTAGTGAGCAAGAATTGGATGGGGTGAACAAAACCCATCTTAATGGAGAAAGTATTCAGCATTCATGGCTCTCGAGCACAAATCATATCCCAAGGGCTAAGAAGATGTGTAGCAGATGGAAATGAGCCAAAAACCTAAGAAACAAAATTCCTTTGTGGCCTATTGAAATTTCATATAAACAGTTTTGAAGCAAAGAAGCTCAGCAATAGAATAGGTTTCATCAAGTCTGTGTGACATGTATGGATCACTGGATTTTGAACAGTTCTTTCCAGAAATTAAAGTACAAAAAGATATTAGAATGAGATTTTTAATCCCCTGTTATGGTTTGTTCATATTAAATTAAATTCTGATAACAAGCAGTTTGGTAGTTTGGGATGGTTCAGAGAGGCTACAAAACATGAGTCTTCTTCTGACCACAATACTGTACAAGCCATGGGACCTTCTGTGTTCTTGATTTAATCTTAGACCTGGAACTGTCTGAAATTAGCTTTTACTGATATAAAGCTGTGAAAAAGCCACCATTTTACTTTTAAAAAATGTAAAATTAATTTTATTTTGACAGGAATTTTTCTAGGCATGATTTTGTTTTTTATATAAACAAGTTCCCTCGTTTCATCATTTTTCTTTTTTAAGTCAGTTTTCTTTCCTGTCTTTTCTTTTGTTCTGACTGATTTTATGCCAAATTCATCAAAATGGCGCATACTGTTTGATGAATTTTGTGCGTATTGAAAGATGCATTTTTGTTTCTTGTTTGTTTTGTGCCTTTTTAATCCTTAACGACCTTGTTCCTCACCACACTGAGAGGCTAATGTCCTGTGTGTGCACCATCATGATGACTTCAGCGCATTGGTGCTCCTGGGCCTTGTTGATGGACTCGTCAGGATCCGGTATTAGGTGAGTATATTATATTTTTTTATTATGGTGCTTGAACCCTTTAGGTTCAAGCAATATATTCTAATCCGATTTCTTATATTTTATTCTTCTTCTTCTCTGCGTTTTCCGCAATTAATGCGGCCCGAACCGCTCTGCGCAGAGACCCCGTTCAGGTGGCGTTTCGAAGCCCTCGGTGGGGACAGGTGTGCTATGTCTTTTTGGAGTCGATCCGATTTGTAGTTTTTTTAAAAAAAATCGCATTTAAAAAAAAAAATTCCCATAGGAATTAATGGCGACCTTTCCATGACCCCCAACTTGACCTTCCAAAGATGGCAGCTATGCAAATGTACGGTGCCCATTTTAGGACATGATCATTTATCAAAGTCAAACATCAGAATAAAGTGACTATGACACGCTCCCGTCCCGTGTGTGCAAAAGTAAGTGCACCCCCGGTCCCGTGTGTGAAAAGAAAGTGCCCCCCCGGTCCCGTGTGTGAAAAGTAAGTGCCCCACCGGTCCCGTGTGTGAAAAGTAAGTGCCCCACCGGTCCCGTGTGTGAAAGTAAGTGCCCCCCGGTCCCGTGTATGAAAAGTAAGTGCCCCCGGTCCCGTGTGTGAAAAGTAAGTGCCCCCGGTCGGTCCCGTGTGTGAAAAGTAAGTGCCCCCCCGGTCCTGTGTGTGAAAAGTAAGTGCTTCTGTAAAGCTGGCAGCGCTGTTCAAGCACCATGTATTTCCTTCAGGAAATGCCCATCTAGTTTTAATTAATAATTGTGGTGTGACTGTGGAGGCATCATAAAGTATGATGGACCCTCAGACAATGTGGGGTGGCCTCATACATTGTAGGGACTATTTTATAGGGCCCTTATAAAATGTGGGGTCCATTATACAGCTTGGGAGCTAATATGGTGGCCATTATATAATGTGGGAGCTACATTGGGCGGGCCATCATGCAGGGTGGGGGCCATTATACAAAGTGAGAGCTACTGAGAGGGCCATTATACAGTTTGGGGGCCATCATACAATGTGGAAGCGCATATAAAATGTGATGACCATTGTACAGTTTACGGCCATCATGCAGTGTGGGGAATACTGTGTGTGGCCCTCATAAAGTGTGTGCACTACTGTGGCAGCTATTATTAAGTGTGACGCCAATTACACAGTGTGGGCGATACTGTGAGGACTAGTGATGAGCGAGCGTTCTTAGAAAAGGTATTATCTGAGCATGCTAGAGTGTTAATAGAGTGTCTTCGGCATGCTCGAATACTATGTTCAAGTTGCCATGGCTGCATGTCTCATGGCTGTTCGACAGTCGCAACATATTCAAGGATTGTCTGTTTCTTAGAGACATGCAGCCACGGCGACTCGAACATAGTATTAGAGCATGCCAAAGAAGCTCTATTAGCACTTGAGCATGCTCAGATAAAACCTTATCACTAGTGAGGACCAATAAACATTGTGGGGGCTACTGTGGGGAACATTCTACACCGTGGGGGCCATTATACAGTGTGGGTGCTACAGTAGGGGCCAATATACAGTGTGGGGGCCATGATAAAGTGTGAGGACTACTGTGGGGGCTATTATACTGTGTTTTGGGGGAGCAGTGGGGACATCATTCTATGCATAGGGGACAATGGGGGACATCATACTTTATGTATGGAAGCTGTGGGCCCATCATACTGTGTATAAGGCAGCTGTGCACTCACCATAATGTGTATAAGGGATCTGTGGGTGCATTATACTGTGTATAGGGGATCTGTGGGTGCATTATACTGTGTATAGGGGAGCTGTGGGTGCATTATACTGTGTATAGGGGAGCTGTGGGTGCATTATACTGTGTATAGGGGAGCTGTTGGCCCATTATACTGTTTATAGAGCACATATGGGGGGCATTATACTTTCTATAGTGGAGCTCTGTCAGCATTATACTATGTATAGGGGAGCTGTGGGCCCACAATGCGGTGTACAGGGGGGCTGTGAGCCCATCATAGTGCTTATAGGGGAGCAATGGGGACTTCATATGGTGTATACGTGAGCTGTGGACTCATCATACTGTGTTTAAGGGGACCTGTGGGCTTATAACACTGTGTATAAGAGGGCAGTGGGGACATCATATGGTGTATAAGGGAGCTGTAGGATCATCATACTGTATATGGGGAGCTGTACATGGGGGAACTTAGGTTGAGCTTCATGGACTTAGGTCTTTTTCAACCTATGTAACTATTTAAAAAAAATTGAAACTTATTCTGAAAGACTCCTAACTAGTGTTGAGCATTCCGATACCGCAAGTATCGGGTATCGGCCGATATTTGCTGTATCGGAATTCCGATACTGAGTTCCGATATTTTTGTGATATCGGAAATCGGAATCGGAAGTTCCCAGTGTATGGTTCCCAGTGTCTGGAGGAGAGGAGACTCTCCTTCAGGCCCTGGGATCCATATTCATGTAAAAAATAAAGAATTAAAATAAAAAATATGGATATACTCACCCCTCCGGCGGCCCCTGGACCTTAGCGATGTAACCGGCAGCCTCCGTTCCTAAGAATGCAGTGAGTTTAGGACCTGCGATGACGTCGTGGCTTGTGATTGGTCGCGTGAGCAGTCACGTGAGCGGTCACGCGACCAATCACAAGCCGCGACGTCATCGAAGGTCCTTCACTCCTCATTCTTAGGAACGGAGGCTGCCGGTTACATCGCTAAGGTCCAGGGGCCGCCGGAGGGGTGAGTATATCCATATTTTTTATTTTAATTCTTTATTTTTTACATGAATATGGATCCCAGGGCCTGAAGGAGAGTTTCCTCTCCTTCAGACCCTGGGAACCATCCAGGATAGCTTCCGATACTTGTGTCCCATTGACTTGCATTGGTATCGGGTATTTTTTGGATATCGGCCGATCCCATCCGATACCGATACCTTTGAGTATCGGAAGGTATCACTCAACACTACTCCTAACCAATAAGACTGACTGCTGTCAAAGGTTACTTCAACATAGTCTGAGCTTTTGAAAGTGCATATTTATATAGTCACATGATTTTAGTTCTTTATTTTTCTTTTTCCACCCGAAAATATTTCAGTTTGTTTCTCAATGGATTTATACAGATTATGGGTGACATTAAGGGTGGAAAAAGTTCTTCTTGGTATAATTTTTTACAAGATAAAAAGATGGCATTGCAACAGGGGTATATAAACATATTACATCCACAGTATGTGAAAACATCTGGGTTTAACTAACCAAACCATATTGATGAATAACAAAGACTAATGTCAAAAAGCTTACAAAACAACTGGCAAAATAGATATTAATTTAGGTGGAAAAAAAACTGCAAAAAAAAAGAGTAAACCAAAAAGGCTCACAATCAAAGATGAATTGGTGCCAAAATGTCAACAAATCCATGCAATAAGTTTATTTTCTTAAGTTTTTTCTTCAAACACAGCATTAATAGTGTAGGATCAATATCATCCAAACTGAGAAGGCAACACAGGAACGAAAAATAAAGGCCATAGAGCCACAATATAATCTAAGTTAAGGGAAAACTCCAATCTAGATATACTGTATATCCTTCAGAAATAACATGGAGGCATGAATCCGTTATAATAGTAAAAAGGTCAATGTTATTAATCACAGAAATACATACAAAGATGAAAAGCAAAAGGTGAAAACTGTAGTAAATAGGGGGCGTGATCATGAGCACATAAAGTAAGGATGGACAGCTATGAAATGGACATTAAATCTGTGACACACATATGTAAAGTCATACGGAATAGTAGCCCAGTATTATATGATGTAAATATCTAGGTCATATTAAAGTATACTGTAGAAGTCACGAATGGTACAACAATCACATTACTCCATGATAGACAATGATGTAAACAGCCAGATTTATAGGTATATGCACAATGGTTACAACGTACCCATTAATCCCTGAGTCAGGCAATGGCACCACAACCCCGATGCGCGTTTCACTTAGGCTTCCTCAGGGGGTTGTAATGGACCGAGTGTCAACTGTAAATATATATATATATATATATATATATATATATATATATTAGCCTCTGCAGGTGCAGCTAATCTTCCCACATGAAAGTGGCGCATGCACACTGATACCCACGCCGGCTATCCATGTAACATTGCGGGTCAGAAAATGAAAATTAATAAATAAAAAAAGTACTGTAAACCAGTATTAAAGTCTGTCCCTAGGATCTGAAGGCTACAGTATAATGTGTCTAATGAATGTGTTAACCGATGCCAACTAGAAACTCTTAGCGATGGACCAAATATTTTGCTCACCAATATCAGATGTACACATTTGAAGGGATCTGCTAACCTGTGAATTAAGGTAGATGAAGTATTAAGTATGTCTCTTGTTACACCAAAGTGTTGCGATGAAACCAAGGAGAGGCTAAAATAGATCTAGTAGTAATTGGCACCATTCAACACCTTCCACATCTCAACTACTAACATTTAACACGGTGACCGCATGGAATTATCACTTGGCCAGTTCATCAATAGGCATAACTTCATTCCTCTTGCATGTTTGTACATGATTATTACATTAGGGAATGTGTAATTATATACCAAGATCTGACCTTCTTTACAAGTCATTATGTTGACGGTTCTTTTGGCTACGAAGGTGTTAAACAGATGCAGAGAGCTGTAAGATGTTTCCAAGAAAACAGTAATATTATTAGAAGTAGTAACAGTGACTCTGGTGTGATTCCCCCTAAAAATATCTAACAAGAAATTCAACTCTATACTAGACATACTTGGGCTCCCTGCACCGCATTTTAGTGGCATCGTAAAAAGTTAGATGTGTGGCCAAAAAGGGCACTTACACTCTGGAAACCAGTACACATATACTTTCACTGCTAAGAAAATCTATAAACCATAAAAAAAGGAATGTTACCAGGAAAAATGTGTTTAGGTACAAAGTTTAAGTGTAAAAAATAAGAAGCAAATATAGGAAAAATAATGAGTCTCAGAATCAGATTCCAAGATTACCAGCCTGGACCATTACACTTCTGACCTGGCAAAAGCAATCGGTCATAGATTTATAGATGTTATAGGGCGTTGGTACTAAAACTGTTAGGCTTTGTTCACATTTCATTTTTATTCCACATTTATTCTTACGGAATACCCCCATTAAATCATCAGGACACATAATACCTTCCCCAGTCAAAGCAAAAATGCTCATAAACTTCCACTTATTTTGGGGCAGCTTTAAAAATCTGCTTCTCTGGACAATCCAGGACAATACATGATGGTTGGGAGACACTATATGTCTGAAAATGTAATATGTTCATTGAAATATGACCCCAACATATGCAACTTTATAACCAACAAATAAAGCTGCACTCTGCAGCGTTATAGCATGCAAACATGAAATATATGAAATTTGAATTCCATTACCGCTCTAGGAAATTAGAAAAAAAACGAGAACATGTAGCGCATGAATTTGACAACTCATGTGTACCCGTCAACCACGATAAGGCGCATCTTGTTGCTGGGAACCTGCCTATGTGAATCCTTTCTTGAGCTAAAGCCTACATTTATATGGGAAGGAAGGATCCTGCTGTGATTAAAAATGCCATAGGTTCTCTGAGCACTCCATCCCTCCAGCTCAGGCATTTTTAATTACAGCAGGATCCTACCTTCCCATATAAATGTAGGCTTTAGCCCAAGAGAGGATTCACATTGTCCCCTTAATTCTTCCACAATTTTTCTGCTTTGCAATGAAACAATTCCATTGTATAGATATCCTCATGTGCTGCTTTTGGAGCACAGTATGTGAAATCTCCGAATGCAGACCAACTGGATATTTTTTCTCTGGGAGCGTGGATTTCACCCCTTCATTCCTGATGCTGCCAATCACAGACTTCTAGCCTTCTACACCAGCTGCCAAACTATGATTGGCAGTGTCTAAAAGGGATGAATGAAGCCCCAGTTGGACATCAAAGCAGAGATTTCACATAGTGCGCTCTAGAAGAAAGAAATGTGGATATCTCTGCAATGGAGTGACACACTGCAAAACAGAAAACAGTGGCAGAATCGGAGGAGATTAGGGATTTTTACAAGGTATTAAACTTAATTTTTAAAGCAAGTGACAGGTTCCCCGTAAGTAAACAATGGCCACAAGGTGGTAAAAAAATTTGAAATAGCATAGAACCCCAATAGATTCCTGACATTCCTCTGTCCTGCTAGTCATTTAACCCACTAGTTGGTTTTATTTCCTTTTCTTCCAGTATGATGGGCACTTATATTCTGCAGGCAATCACTGAAACCACTGCATGGCTGTAGAGGTCACAAGTTGATTATGCCAGAAGATAAGGCAATGAGACTTGAGGGGGACATGGCCAGTAGTATGTAGGATTAGCAGGGTATCGATAAAAGAGTAAATGCTATTTATTTATTTTTAACAGTGACTCCATATGTAAACTTAAAGAGTATCCGTTGTTTTAATTTTTCTTTCATAAATCAATAATACACATGAAAATAAGTAATTTTGTAATATATCTTAGCAGAAATTTAGCGTCTTTCATCTCCTGGAATGATCTTTTTCTTTCAATCCATGGGTAAAATCTGTTAAATCAGTATTCAGTGACGACAGTGTATCCAATACTGAGATATGAAATGATACTTTGTGTTTTTCAAATTCTATGGAGAGCGGAGGGAGGAGGAAGAGAGAGGAACTAGAGGCAGACACAGACATTCTGCTGCATGTTCTCCTGAAACGTCAGTTACAGTTCTCCATAGAACATTATAGTCACCAACTGTCATCTCCTATCTTAGCAATGGGAAAGTCTGTATGCACTGAAGACAGATTTTAACAGTAAATTCAGAATTTTGAGAATGAATGATCAGTCCAGGAGGAGAAAGAAGCAGATTGGTATATTACAAAGTTGCTTATTTTAATGTGTACTATTGACAATAAATAAATAAATAAAATTACTCTTACCCTTTGAGAAAAAGGTGTGAAAAACCTCTATAATAATTAGGAAAAAATCCTCCAACTTTGAGCAAATAGAAACGTTAGATTAATACTCTTAGAAAGGAGCAATTATCTATTTGCAGGAAGGGTTCAGAAATCTTTGCTTAGTGAGACATGTGGATGGGGCAATTGGATGATCAGCTAAATCTTCTGTTTTTCATTATCTTCCTCTTCATTTCCTTGGCCGGTTTAGGAGGGTGTGATGCTTCATGGATAATACAGAAAATTAAGATCATATTTCCTTTTTTTTTTTTTATGTAAAATTGCCTTTGCATATTTTGTAAAATAAATAAATAAATAAATAAAGGGTAAATAAAGATTTTGTATTCTTAGTCTATACATAATCATTGTACCCCAAATAAAGAATTTTAAGTAGTAGACTTCGTGAATTTCTCCTGAATTCTATCACAAGAAATTTATTTTATACCTTTACTACATGTTTCCTACTATCAAGACTAATCAATTAAGATCAGCAATGCACCCTAAAAAGTACTAATGTGATCATGATATTAACCCCTTCACCCCGAAGCCTGTTTTCAACTTCCTGACCAGGCCATTTTTTTCAATTCTGACCACTGTCACTTTATGAGGTCATAACTCTGAAACGCTTCAACGGATCCTGGTGATTCTGATATTGTTTTCTTGTGACATATTGTACTTTATGATAGTGGTTAAATTTCTTCAATATGACTTGCGTTTATTTGTGAAAGAAATGGAAATTTGGCGAAAAATTGTAAAATTTTGCAATTTTCAAACTTTTAGTTTTTATGCCTTTAAATCAGAGAGATATGTCACACAAAATAGTTAATAAATAACATTTCCCACATGTCTGCTTTACATCAGCACAATTTTGGAAACATAATTTTTTTGTCAGGAAGTTATAAGGGTTAACATTTGACCAGATATTTCTCATTTTTACAACAAAATTTGCAAAACCATTTTTTTAGGGACCACCTCATACTTGAAGTGACCTTGAGGGGCCTATATGACAGAAAATGCCCAAAAGTGACACCATTCTAAAAACTGCACCCCTCAAGGTACTCAAAACCACATTCAAAAAGTTTATTAAACCTTCAGATGCTTCACAGGACTTTTGGAAATGTTTAAAAAAAAATGTTAAAATATCCTGTAAAAAAAAAATGAACATTTAACTTTTTTTTCACAAAAAAATTACTTCAGATCCAATTTGTTTTATTTTGCTAAGGGTAACAGGAGAAATTGGACCCCAAAAGTTGTTGTACAGTTTGTCCTGAGTATGCTGATATATAGATACATATTTGCACATAAAACACTGTTTGGTCGCATGGCAGAGCTCTGAAGGGAAGGAGCACCGTTTGACTTTTCATTGCAAAATTGGCTGGAATTGAGATCAGATGCCATGTTGCGTTTGGAGAGCCCTGACGTGCCTAAACAATGAAAACCCCCCACAAGTGACACCATTTTGGAAAGTAGACCCCCTAAGGAATTTATCTAGATATGTGGTGAGCACTTTGAACCCCCAAGTGCTTCACAGAAGTTTTACAATATAGAGTCGTAAAAAAAAAATCATATTTTTTCACAAAAATGATCTTTTCGCACCCAATGTTTTATTTTACCAAGGGTAACAGGAGAAATTGTACCCCAAAAGTTGTTGTGCAATTTGTCCTAAGTATGCTTATACCCCATATGTGTGGGTAAACCACTGTTTGGGCGCATGGCAGAGCTCAGAAGGGAAGGAATGCCGTTTGACTTTTCAATGCAAAATTGGCTGGAATTGAGATCAGACGCCATGTCGTGTTTGGAGAGCCCCTGATGTGCCTAAACAGTGGAATCCCCCCAATTCTAACTCCAACCCTAACCGCAACACTCCCCTAACCCTAATTCCAACCCTAACCATAACCCTAACCACAAACCTAACCCCAACACACCCTTAACCCTAATCCCAACCCTAACCCTAATCCCAACACTAACCCTAACTTTAGCCTCAACCCGAACCCCAGCCCCAAGCCTAACCCTCAACCCAACCCTAACCCTAACTGCAGCGCCCCAGAGTCCTGGTCGTTGCAGTATTGTCGCTCTTCCACAAGGGGGAGTGATGGTACGTCTGATGGCACTAAAGGAGTTCACCTGACCAGGTATCACAGTCACACACTACACTTCACCATCCGGCCACCAGGGGGAGCAATTGGTTCTATCTATTAGGCCACCCCTCACACTCTGGTAAAACTGGGAGTCAGATAGGAAGTTAGAGAGAAGCTGACTGGGCTCGGCCCCGGTAACATCGAGTCAGAGAGAAAGCTGATGGGGGAGACCCAGGGAGGACCTGTCAGGGGTGGGATCCTGACAGCGGCCTAGCATGAGATAGACCATTACTGAGCTGCGCCTGCACTTCATTGCGGCAGCATCCTAAGAAAGGACAAGAAGCGAAGTATATTGTGGAGAAGTGAGAAACGGGATCACAGCACTAGGAGATAACACCAGGAGGAGTCCTGCCTTAAGATCGGCAACATCCTTCTGAGGCGCGTAGCCGGCGGCCGGAACGCCGAGGGAGTGATTGGCTCTACGCATTACTCTGAACTACGGCAGGGCAGTTAATTCCAAGTTGGCTGTCCAACCTTTACCCCTAATCAAGACAACGGAGGCAAATTGTGGGAGAGGGGCGTCTCTAGGGTCCCTATAAAATAGCTCCAGGCCTACCCCGTCATACAGGTGCGTCCTATCCATATCATCTGGGGGACGTAGAGAGAGAAACAGAAACATACACGACAGTTGTGAGGACTATCCCGTGGTGCTCAGCAGGGAGGTACTACAACACACAGGCGCTAGTAGGAAGGCTACTGATTTCCACCTGCAAAGGGAACTCTGGATGTGCCTTCGGACCGGCCGGTTTCAGCCAGCCCTGTTAGCAGTGCTCTGGATTGTGGATGCCGAAGCCTTCAGTAAAGAGGTAAAGAGACTGCAACCCTGTGTCCTCGTTATTTACTGTGACCTACACCATTACTATCTACTCATCAAGGGAAGCCCTGGGGACATACTTCACCTGTGGGAAGGCATACCATCTAGCTGCCATTCCATCACCCCAGTGGACCCCTAGCAGCGTCGGTCACCCTGACCGAACACCACAGGTGGCGTCACAAACACTTGACAAACTCTCATCACCTTTAATTGGGCGCCCCTTAGCAGGGCCACGGGCCGGGTCGGGCCACCGTGACATCCCCAGAACCGAGACCGAGGGACCCGGTACTGAGTACCCCACTGCCCTGCGTCTGGGGGCGATCCATAACCCTAATGGTAAAATGGAAATAAATAAATTTTTTAATGTTATTATTTTTCCCTAACTAAGTGGGTGATAAAGGGGATTTGATTTACTATTTATAGTGGGTTTTTATAGCGGGTTTTTATGTTTGACAGCTGTCACACACTAAATGACTCCTTTTATTACAAAAAACAGTTTTTGCATCACCACCACTAGTGATGAGCGAATATACTTGTTACTCGAGATTTCTTGAGCACGCTTGGGTGTCCTCGGAGTATTTTTTAGTGGTTGGAGATTTAGTTTTTCTTGCCGCAGCTGAATGATTTACATCTGATAGCCAGCATAAGTACATGTGGGGGTTGCCTGGTTGCTAGGGAATCCCCATATGCACTTTTGCTGGCTAACAGATGTAAATCATTCAGCTGCGGCAATAAAAACTAAATCTCCGAGCACTAAAAAATACTCGGAGGACCCCCGAGCGTGCTCCAGAAATCTCGAGTAACGATTATATTCGCTCATCACTAATCACCACATTTTGAGAGCTAAAATTTATCCATACTTTGGCCCACAGAGTCATGTTAGGTCTTGTTTCTTGTGGATCAAGTTGATGTTTTTATTGGAACCATTTTTGGGCACATGACATTTTTTGATCGTGTTTTATTCCGATTTTTGGGAGACAGAATGAACAAAAACCAGCAATTCAGGAATTTCTTTTGGGGGTTGGGGGGCGTTTATACCGTTCCGCGTGTGGTAAAATTGATAAAGCAGTGTTATTCTTTGGGTCAGTAGGATTACAGCGACACCTCATTTATATCATTTTTTTATGTTTTGGTGCTTTTACACAATAAAAACTATTTTATAGAAAAAATTATTATTTTTGCATTGCTTTATTCTGAGAGCTATAACTTTTTTATTTTTCTGCTGATGGAGCTGTATTGCAGCTTGTTTTTTGAGGGACAAGATGATGTTTTAAGCGGTACCATTTTTATTTATATCTGTCTTTTTTATCGCATTTTATTGCACTTTTTGTATGATAATGAAGCATTATTTTTAGCCTGTTTTTTTTTTTTTTTTTTTTTTTTTTACGGTGTTCACTGAAAGGGTTAACTAGTGGGACAGTTTTATAGAGACGGACGCGGCAATACCAAATATGTGTACTAGGGTTGAGCGACTTTTATTTTTATAGGATCGGGTCGGGTTTCACGAAACCCGACTTTCTCAAAAGTCGGGTCGAGTCGATCCTATAAAAAAGTCGGGGTCGGGGTCGGCCGAAACATGAAACCCAATGCAGTGCAATGGGATACTATGGTTCCCAGGGTCTGAAGGAGAGGAAACTCTCCTTCAGGCCCTGGGATCCATATTTAAGTGTAAAATAAAGAATTAAAATAAAAAATATTGATATACTCACCTCTCCGACGCAGCCTGGACATCGCCGCTGGTAACCGGCATCTTCCGTTCCTAAGAATGGCGCTTGAAAGACCTTTCGATGACGTCACAGCTTGTGATTGGTCGCGGCGGCCCACGTGACCGCTCAGCGACCAATCACAAGCCGTGACGTAATTTTCAGGTCCTAAATTCCTCATTCTAGGAATTTAGGACATGAGAATTACGTCACGGCTTGTGATTGGTCGCTGAGCGGTCACGTGGGCCGCCGCGACCAATCACAAGCCGTGACGTCATCGAAAGGTCCTTCACGCGCTCATTCTTAAGAAGGAAGGCTGCCGGAAAGAAGCCGAGGGTGAGTATATTCCTATTAGGTATATACTCACCCTCGGACGCGCCCTGCTTCTTTCTGGCAGCCTTCCTTCTTAAGAATGAGCGCGTGAAGGACCTTTCGATGACGTCACGGCTTGTGATTGGTCGCGGCGGCCCACGTGACCGCTCAGCGACCAATCACAAGCCGTGACGTAATTCTCATGTCCTAAATTCCTAGAATGAGGAATTTAGGACCTGAAAATTACGTCACGGCTTGTGATTGGTCGCTGAGCGGTCACGTGGGCGGCCGCGACCAATCACAAGCCGTGACGTAATCGAAAGGTCTTTCAAGCGCCATTCTTAGGAACGGAAGATGCCGGTTACCAGCGGCGATGTCCAGGCTGCGTCGGAGAGGTGATTATATCAATATTTTTTATTTTAATTCTTTATTTTACACTTAAATGTGGATTCCGATACCGATTTCCGATATCGCAAACATATCGGAACTCGGTATCGGAATTCCGATACCAGATTCAGAAGATCGCCGACCTCATGGCCGACCCCACACAGGGGTCGGGTCGGGTTTCATGAAACCCGACTTTGCCAAAAGTCGACGACTTCTGAAAATGGCCGACCCGTTTCGCTCACCCCTAATGTGTACTTTTATTGTTTTTTTAATTTACATACAGGCCTGGATTTAGCGGGGGGCCCAAGGGGCCCTGGCCCTGAGCCACCCACCAAGCGGGGGCCTCCCACCAATATAGGGATAAATATCTCAAAACATGTAAAATACACGTCTCTTTGCTGCGAACCATTTCTAATGATAAGGAACATTTAACAAAAGAGAAACTATTGAAAGTGTAGGGACCTGGCTACGGTCCTACATCTCAGTGGCTGCCGCAGAGCAGCAGAATCATGGCACCTCACCTGCGTCAGCATCCACTGACCTGGCTAACCTAGCCAGACTTCCTTAGTACCCTCCCTGTACCTAATGCTTAGCTTATGGCATGTGGCAGCCTTCTCCAATCCTAACAGAAGCTTCTAGCCGCTACCTATTCAGCTATATGATCGCTCCCTCAGATTAGATCAGATGAGTTTGTTCAGCTACCTTCGAGGAAGGAGGTGGAGGCACGATGTTGGCGCAAGAAGAGGATTCTCCACCACGGAGCTCGGCAGGCCTTCACTCTGGATCTTCAGTCACTGAAGATCCAGAGGTGAAGTGGTTCAGTCTTCACAGTGTTGCGGTGTGTGTGTGTGTCTGTGTTGAGACTACTGAGATAGCTCTAAAGATATATCTAATTTTGATGGTAACAAACCTCAGTGGTGAGCGTTCCTTCTCAAAACTCAAATTAGTTGAAAACCGATTAAGGACATCCATGAAGCTGGAACGACTTGTAAATTTGGCTATCATGAGCATCGAGTCAGATATACTGCTTGAATTGGACTTTAGTAACATCATTACTGATTTTGCAACACGAAAATCAGGGAAAGTGCCTGTTCTCTGTGCCACTGTCACTACTGACAGCGACATCAGAGGGGTTAAATGCCCACGATCGGTGATAGCACCGATCGTGGGCAGTGCTGTGGGGTGTCAGCTGACACATACAGCTGACACCCACACGTGATCGTCGCAGCGCTCACTGCGAGACCGCGTGATAGTGCCGCTGTACTAGTACTGCTCGGGGCAGAAATGCAGTTCCCTCAGAGCAGTACTAGTACGGCGCATGTCGGGAAGAGGTTAATGTTTATTAGGGCTTGTGCACGTGACCGTATTTCTGATCTGATCTGACAAAACACCGGATCACCCTCGGACTAATGTTATTCTATAGGGCCGTGCAAATCTCAAATTTTTTCAGCTCGGTCCGAAAAAAAAATCGCTGCGTGCCCATCTTGGATCCAATGTTTGGCTCATACTTGGCCATGCAAGTCAATGAGTCCATGGAAAACATCGGACTGCTCGCAGATGACTCAAATGGAGAAGATGGAGACATTTGTATCTCCAGCTTCTCATTCAAGAGAATTGGCTCAAACTACTGTATGATCAGAAATAAATCAGAGCGTGATTTGTGTAATCGGCCGATTCTATAGCATGAGAGAATACACAGTCGTCCGCACCTACTCTTTAAAAGAGTGTAATGTAATTTAACCCCTTAGTGACGGAGTCAATTTTGGCCTTAATGACAGGGACAAATTTTTAAAATCTGACCAGTGTCACTTTATGTAGTAGTAACTCTGGAATGCTTCAACATATCCCATTGATTTTGAGACTGTTTTCCATGACACATTGTACTTTATGATAGGCTACTTTCACACTTCCGTCTTTTTGCCTCCGTCGCAATCCGTCGTTATGGCAAAAAAACGGATCCTGCAAATGTGCCCGCAGGATCCATTTTTTTGCCATACACTTTAACCCCTTCCCGACCTTTGACGCCACGTAGGCGTCATGAAAGTCGGTGCCAATCTGACCTGTGATGGCCATGTGGCGTCATGGAATGATCGCGTCCCTGCAGATCGGGTGAAAGGGTTAACTCCAATTTCACCCGATCTGCAGGGACAGGGGGAGTGGTACTTCAGCCCAGGGGGGGTGGCTTCACCCCCCTGTGGCTACGATCGCTCTGATTGGCTGTTGAAAGTGAAACTGCCAATCAGAGCGATTTGTAATATTTCACCTTAAAAACTGGTGAAATATTACAATCCAGCCATGGCCGATGCTGCAATATCATCGGCCATGGCTGGAAACACTTATGTACCCCCCCCACCAACGATCTCCTCCCCGGTCCTCCGTCCGGTGCTCCGCTCCCCTCCGTCGTCCTGTCCGCTCCCCCGTCCTCCTGCCCGCTCCCCCTGTGCTCCGATGCCACCACCGTCCTCCGATCCACCCCCCATGCTCAGATCCCCCCCTCATACTTACCGAGCCTCCCGGTGTCTGTCCGTCTTCTCCATGGACGCCGCCATCTTCCAAAATGGCGGGCGCATGCGCAGTGCGCCCGCCGAAACTGCCGGCCGGCAGATTCGTTCCAGGTATATTTTGATCACTGAGATATAACCTATCACAGTGTTCAAAATAAAAAAAATAGTAAATGACCCCCCCCTTATCACCCCCACAGGTTGAGACAATAATAAAAAAAAGAAAATATTTTTTTTTCTTTTTCCACTAGGGTTAGGGTTAGAACTAGGGTTAGGGCTAGGGGTAGGGTTAGGGGTAGGGTTAGGGGTAGGGTTAGGGCATGTGCACACAGTGCGGATTTGGCTGCGGATCCGCAGCGTATTGGCCGCGGATCCGCAGCGGATTGGCCACGGATCCGCAGCGGATTGGCAGCTGCGAATTCGTAGCAGTTTTCCATCAGGTTTACAGTGCCATGTACACCTATGGAAAACCAAATCCGCTGTGCCCATGGTGCGGAAAATACCGTGCGGAAACGCTGCGTTGTATTTTCCGCAGCATGTCAATTTTGTGCGGATTCCGCAGCGTTTTACACCTGTTCCTCAACAGGAATCCGCAGGTGAAATCCGCACAAAAAAACACTGGAAATCCGCTGTAAATCCGCAGGTAAAACTCAGTGCCTTTTACCTGCGGATTTTTCAAAAATTGTGCGGAAAAATCTCACACGAATCCGCAACGTGGGCACATAGCCTTAGGGTTAGGGTTGGAATTAGAGTTAGGGTTGGAATTAGGGCTAGGGTTGGAAATAGGGTTAAGATTAGGCTTGTGGTTAGGGTTACGGATAGGGTTAGGGGTGTGTTGGGGTTACAGTTGTGGTTAGGTTTGGGATTAGGGTTAGGGTTGGGATTAGGGTTAGGATTAGGGTTAGGGTTGGGATTAGGGTTGGGACTAGGGTTACGGGTGTGTTGGGGGTAGGGTTGTGGTTAGGGGTGTGTGGTGGTTAGGGTTGTGATTAGGGTTATAGCTACAGTTGGGATTAGGGTTAGGGGTGTGTTGGGGTTAGTGTTGAAGTTAGAATTGAGGGGTTTCCACTGTTTAGGCACATCAGGGGTCTCCAAACGCAACATGGCGCCACCATTGATTCCAGCCAATCTTGCGTTCAAAAAGTCAAATGGTGCTCCCTCCCTTCCAAGCCCCAACGTGCGCACAAACAGTGGTTTACCCCCACATATGGGGTACCAGCGTACTCAGGACAAACTGGGCAACAACTATTGGGGTCCAATTTCTCCTGTTACCCTTGCGAAAATAAAAAATTACTTGCTAAAACATAATTTTTGAGGAAAGAACAATTATTTTTTATTTTCACGGCTCTGCGTTATAAACTTCTGTGAAGCACTTGGGGGTTGAAAGTGCTCACCACACATCTAGATAAGTTCCTTGGGGGGTCTAGTTTCCAAAATGGGGTCACTTGTGGGGTGTTTCTACTGATTAGGCAGATCAGGGGCTCTGCAAATGCAACGTGACGCCCGCAGACCATTCCATCAAAGTCTGCATTTCAAATGTCACTACTTCCCTTCCGAGCCCTGACGTGCACCCAAACAGTGGTTTACCCCCACATATGAGGTATCAGCGTACTCAGGACAAATTGGACAACAACGTTCGTGGTCCAGTTTCTCTTTTTACCCTTGGGAAAATAAAAAAATTGTTGCTAAAAGATCATTTTTGTGACTAAAAAGTTAAATGTTCATTTTTTACTTCCATGTTGCTTCTGCTGCTGTGAAACACCTGAAGGGTTAATAAACTTCTTGAATGTGGTTTTGAGCACCTTGAGGGGTTCAGTTTTTAGAATGGTGTCACTTTTGGGTATTTTCAGCCATATAGAACCCTCAAAGTGACTTCAAATGTGAGGTGGTCCCTAAAAAAAATGGTTTTGTAAATTTTGTTGTAAAAATGAGAAATCACTGGTCAAATTTTAACCCTTATAACTTCCTAGCAAAAAAAAAAATTTGTTTCCAAAATTGTGCTGATGTAAAGTAGACATGTGGGAAATGTTATTTATTAACTATTTTGTGTCACATAACTCTCTGGTTTAACAGAATAAAAATTCAAAATGTGAAAATTGCAAAATTTTCAAAATTTTCGCCAAATTTCCATTTTTTTCACAAATAAACTCAGAAATTATCGACCTAAATTTACCACTAACATGAAGCCCAATATGTCACGAAAAAACAATCTCAGAATCGCTAGGATCCGTTGAAGCGTTCCTGAGTTATTACCTCATAAAGGGACACTGGTCAGAATTGCAAAAAACGGCCAGGTCATTAAGGCCGAAATAGGCTGGGTCATGAAGGGGTTAATGGACGACGGATTGCGACGGATGGCCACACGTCGCATCCGTCGTGCAGCGGATGCGTCGTGTTTTAGCGGTCCGTCGTGACAAAAAAAGTTCAATGTAACTTTTTTTGTCTGTCAGATCCGCCATTTCCGACCGCGCATGGGCGCCCAGAACTCTGCCCCCTCCTCCCCGCTCATCACCATGGGCAGCGGATGCGTCGTAAAACTGCATCCGCTGCCTACATTGTGCTAAACTTAGCACAACGTCCGTCGGTACGTCGGGCCAACGGTTTGCGACGGCCCTGTACCGACGGATGTGTAAAAGTAGCCTTAGGTCGATATGTTTTGCGTTTATTTATAAAAACTTCAGAAATTTAAAAAAATAAAAAAAAATTTGCAATTTTCAAACATTTAATAATTATCCCTTTAATCCAGACAGTTATACCACACAAAAGCTTTAGTAAATAACATTTTGCTCATGTCTGCTTAACATATAAGCACCATTTGAGGTTTAACAATGTAGCAGTAATTTTTCAGTTTTTCAAGGAAATTTACAAATTTATTTTTTTAGGGACCTGTCTAGTTTTGAAATAACTTTGGGGGTCTTATATATTTGAAAGCTCCCCAAAGTGATACCGTTTAAAAAATAGCACCCCCTGACATATTCAAAATTGTTTCCAGTTAGTTTATTAACCCTTCAGGTACTTTTCAGGAGTTAATACAAAGTGGCATAACATCAACGAAGAAATGTATTTCTACCATGATGATAACTTCTGAACAGGCCGCTATAACCAGCTGACATTCAGGCCATTACTTGGTCATGAATTGCCATGGAAAACATCAAGACCACACGATCAAAAGCTCAGGGTGCCGATGGGGTTAAAAAGGGAGCCCCCTCACATTCTGTTAACCATCTAGATGCTGTAGTCATTATTAACAGCGGCATTTAAGGGGTTAAACGGCTATAGTCAGTACCAACACTGATTGTGGCTCATGCAGCAAGTTGTCAGCTATAGTGTACTGCCGACAGCTACAGGATTGTCACCCATCTAGGAATGCAAGTCTTTTAGATCACAGGTCAGTAAAAAGATTTATTGATGGTCACTAAGGGGTTAAACACAAATAAAAGTCTGTATTTTTTTACAGAAAGAGTGGTACTCTTATTTTTAGACTGTGGCTGTTACTGCAGCAGATCTGAGTCTTCTTTCTCATCTCCTACGTCCCCTTTCATAATTAATTATTGCTGACAAGCAGAAAGTCCAACGTGCAATGATCATCTGATATTTATAAAGACGTTCCTCATAAAGGCCAAAGTTCTGATAGTGGTGGGAGTAAAGGAGCAGAGGAGGGTGGGGGGGTTCTGCCAGAACATTTAATTGAATCTGCGGTGCCTAATTTTAGATTAATTCAATGAATCTGAACTTCATTAGATATCTAGAAAATGTTGCTTACAACAGAACAATCATTTCCATTCTTTCCATAATGTGTAAGAATTCTTCTTCTGTCACAAAAAAAATTTCTTCTGAGACGCAATGCCAGTAAATATAATTGTTTTCCCTCATTTTTTTCCTTAAAGATTTTTCCTTCATAGAAAACCATCCCGCATGAAACTGGGTATGTGCAGAAGACAGGCCTCGGACATACAGGACCAAATCCAAAAATGCCACCGAGGTAATGCACAAGCAGCTGCAGATGTCTATCCCTGAATAGGCCCACCAGAGTCTCCATTCCTTAAACAACTACATTTTTTTATAGGGAAAACTTGTTCTTGTTTTCCATGGTTCTTTGTTGACAATTGTTTGGGTTTGTGAAATCTGTTCATCTACCATAGGCTAAGAATTATTTACATTTTTAAATAGTGAAAAAACCTGCAGATATGGGGTTAATCTAGACGTCAATAGCGTTAAGCCATGTTTACTCATTCAGTATTTGGTCAGTATTTTACCTCAGAATTTGTAAGCCAAAACCAGGAGTAGGACAATCAGAGGAAAAGTATAATAGAAACACGTCACCACTTCTGTATTTATCACCCTCTCCTGGTTTTGGCTTACAAATACTGAGGTAAAATACTGACCAACTACTGATAGTGTGAATATGGTCTAATAGTGTTAATCATTTACCATCACAATCTGAGATGGGCTGTCTTCAGGGAACTGACAAGGTGAGATTCCTGATCTTCACTTTGCAGTCAAGTTACATTAAATACTCCATTTGCCTGTGTAAGCAGTAGTAAAATGCTTCTTTTGATAGCATGCATTTTACTTTCATTTTTATTTTATAACTTTTTTTCAATATACCGTAATCATTGGATCAGAAGTATCAAAATCAAAGATGTTTCTTCAGATCAGGAAAGGATGGAAATCAGACTGTGCCACGTAAGGGCATCAAATCTTCCCAGTCATAACTTCCCTTGGGATGTGCTGTGTCATTAGCAGTGTCGCTGGGCATTGTCACGCAAAAGCAGCACTCCTGAATATTGCACTAAGCTGGTCTACATCATTTTCTGAACAGAAGAAAAATCTTTGAGTTTTATCATTCTGAACTAAAGCTGATTTTAAGAAAAATGTTAACATTAATGCGAGAGGAAAGTGAATGCCTTTACCTCTTCACTCTTTCAATTGAAGAACTTTTTAAACATTTCTTGATATGTATCTGTGTTGTCAACAGGTTTGCAAAAAGAGAATCTCACTTTCAAAATCTTCTTACCCAACAATGATAATCTGACATGTATATATATATATATATATATATATATATATATATATATATATATATATATATGTACAGTACAAACCAAAAGTTTGGACACACCTCTCATTTAAAGGTTTTTCTGTATTTTCATGACTATGGAAATTGTTAATTCACACTGAAGGCATCAAAACTATGAATTAACACATGTGGAATTATATACTTAACAAAAAAGTGTGAAGCAACTGAAAATATGTCTTATATTCTAGGTTCTTCAAAGTAGCCACCTTTTTGCTTTGATGACTACTTTGCACACTCTTGGCATTCTCTTGATGAGCTTCAAAAGGTAGTTACCAGAAATGGTTTTCACTTCACAGGTGTGCACTGTCAGGTTTAATAAGTGGGATTTCTTGCCTTATAAATGGGGTTGGGACCATCAGTTGTGTTGTGCAGAAGTGTGGTGGATACACAACTGATAGTCCTACTGAATAGACTGTTAGAATTTGTATTATGGCAAGAAAAAAGCAGCTAAGTAAAGAAAAACGAGTGGCCATCATTACTTTAAGAAATGAAGGTCAGTCAGTCTGAAAATTGGTTAAACTTTGAAAGTGTCCTCAAGAGCAGTTGCAAAAACCATCAAGCGCTATAAAGAAACTGGCTCACATGAGGACCGCCCCAGGAAAGGAAGACCAAGAGTCACTTCTGCTTCTGAGGATAAGTTTATCCGAGTCACAGAAATCGCAGGTTAACAGCAGCTCAGATTAGAGACCAGGTCAATGCCACACAGAGTTCTAGCAGAAGACACATCTTTACAACAACTGTTAAGAGGAGACTTTGTGCAGCAGGCCTTCATGGTAAAAAAGCTGCTAGGAAACCACTGCTAAGGACAGGCAACAAGCAGAAAAGACTTGTTTGGGCTAAAGAACACAAGGAATGGACATTAGACCAGTGGAAATCTGTGCTTTGGTCTTGAGATCTTTGGTTCCAACCACCGTGTCTTTGTGCGACGCAGAAAAGGTGAACGGATGGACTCTACATGCCTGGTTCCCACCGTAAATAACAACTTATAGAACTAGTCACCATAGTAAAACATAATAAAACGGCCATCCGTACTACTGGTGACGCAAGACCCTCCGGGCCTATCATCAATTACATGTACCACTTTAAAGAAAAAGATGAAATAACGGTCCAACAAAAAATGTCCAGAAAATATATATAGACTTTATTAATCATCAACATGACCAAAGTGCAAGGAGGGAAAATGACACTAGCGGAAAAATGCTGAATAAGAAAGCAGGAGGCGCGTGCCCCAGACAACGTCCCCAAGACTCGTAATAGCTTAATATATGAGGTTTTTCCTTAAAAAACTAAGCAAAAATCCAAAATGAAAAAATAAAAACTAAAGAAACATAACGCAAAAACCTGAATGTGAAGTAATCTAAGTACAATGCGGAAATAAGACAATAATGCGGTAATGTGCAGTAATCAGCAGACCACCATTGCTATAATACACAGAAGCGGCAAAAATAATACATGGAGCGAACAACCATGTTTGCGATACTTCAATAATACACTCCTCCAATGAAGAGCCGAAAACTGTGGTGGCTGTCAATAACTTACCGCACTTTAGGGACAATTGTGCCGGGGACCGCGCCTCCGTGGGGCGGAGGCGCGGTCCCCGGCACAATTGTCCCTAAAGTGCGGTAAGTTATTGACAGCCACCACAGTTTTCGGCTCTTCATTGGAGGAGTGTATTATTGAAGTATCGCAAACATGGTTGTTCGCTCCATGTATTATTTTTGCCGCTTCTGTGTATTATAGCAATGGTGGTCTGCTGATTACTGCACATTACCGCATTATTGTCTTATTTCCGCATTGTACTTAGATTACTTCACATTCAGGTTTTTGCGTTATGTTTCTTTAGTTTTTATTTTTTCATTTTGGATTTTTGCTTAGTTTTTTAAGGAAAAACCTCATATATTAAGCTATTACGAGTCTTGGGGACGTTGTCTGGGGCACGCGCCTCCTGCTTTCTTATTCAGCATTTTTCCGCTAGTGTCATTTTCCCTCCTTGCACTTTGGTCATGCTGGTTCCCACCGTGAAGCATGGAGGAGGTGGTGTGATAGTGGGGGTGCTTTGCTGGTGACACTGTTGGGGATTTATTCAAAATTGAAGGCATACTGAACCAGCATGGCTACCACAGCATCTTGCAGCGGCATGCTATTCCATCCGGTTTGCGTTTAGTTGGACCATCATTTATTTTTTAACAGGACAATGAACCCAAACACACCTCCAGGCTGTGTAAGGGCTATTTGACCAAGAAGGAGAGTGATGGGGTGCTACGCCAGATGACCTGGCCTCCACAGTCACCAGACCTGAATCCAATCGAGATGGTTTGGGGTGAGCTGGACCGCAGAGTGAAGGCAAAAGGGCCAACAAGTGCTAAGCATCTCTGGGAACTCCTTCAAGATTGTTGGAAGACCATTTCCGGTGACCACCTCTTGAAGCTCATCAAGAGAATGCCAAGAGTGTGCAAAGCAGTCATCAAAGCAAAAGGTGGCTACTTTGAAGAACCTAGAATATAAGACAGATTTTCAGTTGCTTCACGCGTTTTTGTTAAGTATATAATTCCACATGTGTTAATTCATAGTATTGATGCCTTCAGTGTGAATGTACAATTTTCATAGTCATGAAAATACAGAAAAATCTTTAAATGAGAAGGTGTGTCCAAACTTTTGGTCTGTACTGTATATATATATATCTTAACTTAAATAGGTGAGAAATGTCTGAAAATATAGTGACTTAGTGACTATTCTGACAAAAAAAAGTTGTATCCATGTATGAAGTGCAGCATAAGGTTATATGAGTTCTTAAAATATACACAATTGTAAATGTAAAAACAGTGGGGAAAGTTAAATTGGTAGGGTATTGTTTATTTAACACATTGGTTGGGCATTGAGTTGGTAGGACATTGTTTACTTTCACACATTGGTCGGCCATTGTTTACTTTCACACATATCACTAATTTAGTTAAATTGTAGTAATACTAACATCTGTACTCATGTGCAGGAATGTGAGGAATATTACAAAATAAATGGGTTTCAATCCTGCTGTACGTGAGTTTTTTTTCAGCAAAAGCACTGTAAAAACTGATAGCAGCATTTTTGCTGCTTTTTTTTCATTTACTCATTGTTTTCTATCGGTGCAAAAATGCTGAAAGAATTGACATACTGCAGTGTTCAAAAACGCAGCAGTTTTCCAATTTATTCAGAAAAAAACAAGCATGTGTATGAGATTCCTGAAATGTCATATATGGCTTTTGCTAAGTACTGTAAAAAGCAATTTATGTAAAATAACTCTACAAAAACGTAACGTGTGAAAATCTTTGGACTAAGTTAACATGCAGTATTTTTTAAACTTTTTTTTCTGCAGGAAAAACTTGCTTTCTAGGCAGTAACAACACTGTCAAAAAAGCAGGTTTTGCTGCTTTTTGGTTAAATTTTGGCTACATTTTTTGCTGTATTTTTAGTGTGCATTACATTTGTTATTTGTCCACAGTACATCTTTAATAAAGTTAGTTAGTAGCTACTGCCATTTTTCTGCATCCCAGTTCCTATTGTTATGTACATAGTTAAGTGTGGCTTTTTTGGTGCAATTCTTCCATGAAGTCCACTTCTGGACAGATTTCTCTGCACAGTAGATGGATATACAGTAACATATTTTCCACTTTCTACCTTTGCACTTCCTGACCAATGATGTCCCAGATGTGCTTGATGGGAGACTCTGCAGACCATGGTAGAAGGCTGCACACAGTAGCACAAACAACATGTGGCCCTGTGTTATTGTTTTGCAAAAGTGGCTCCTGGAACACTTTGGAGAATTAGCTGTACCAATGGTTCCTTGACCAAATTAATGCAATGCCGAGCTGTTGGCATACCTGGAATGAAGACTATAGGGGTCTGGCTACCATACATTTTGCCACCCCACACCATAATCGTGGCAGTAGAATTAGTATGGCGTTCCTTCATTAAGGCCTCGACATGGTGTTGCCTGTATGATCTCATCAGAAAAATCGCACATAGTGATCCATTCTGTACTGCAAGTGAATCTGGACATCACACACCAAGCCTCAGTGTCTACACAAATCACCAGAGGCATTTCCACAGCACTGGGCTACAAGCCGTAGACATCCAGCGACAAGTTTTTACAGGTTTTCCATTGGCCTCATGCCACTACTCTCAATAGCTGTTATGGTGCGGAGCAAAATGGCAATGGAGGGTGGAATGGATGTCTATCATCTTCAGCGGCAAGTCCCACTTTTGTCTTGAATGCAATGATAGCTTGTGATTGGTCTGGAGATATGCAGGCAAAGCCATAAAAAGACCTTCATGAGCTAATGCAAAAGTGTCTTAGGAGCCGTTTTTCAACATGCCAAACACAGGTTGCATGTTGCCGGTACTAACGTGTGCAGCATGTATGGTCCAAGGGTATCATGGCCATTCTTGCATCCCATCTGGGTCATCATTATTCGATAATTGCAAAGGAGCTGCCAGCAGCGGATCTTGATGATTTGCCAAGTGCATTCAGCGTGGCAGAACTTTCCTCAGACAATGATTAATAACCTCACTGATAGCAGCCAAGGTGTGTAAGGGTGGGAATTCTGCCTGTGATGTTTTGAATATTTTGCTTCCATTTTACATCATTTCACATTGTCTATACATCCTGTGATTTACATAAGTGCACAACTTTTCCTTCCTGAGGAATGCATATATCTTTATACACAGGGTATATGTATATGTTCAATAGTTATATACTTTTTCCTGCTTTTCGTTTTAAAAGTAACTGTATATTGGATCCATTATCTATCTTAATAATAGTCAGATGATACGTGCGGGTATCTCCCGATTACCAGAGAACAGCTGTCAATGTATTTCAGTCTCAGGTCCTCAATGTGAACTTTCCCTTTGGCCTATGGTCTTCACCTGCTCATGTTACAGTTTAAATGAAGTCTCTGAAAGAATAATTACCCGTTATTGTTCTGTTACTGCTGATGTAATTGCAAACATGCTTATGCTTGCAGTGTCAATTTAGTTACGTGTGTTGCAATTGCTTGACACAACAATGATAAATCTTGGTGCTTGCTGGTGTGTTTGTATATACATATGGTAAAGCTATGCCATCAGGAAAGTAATAATTTTTTATGGAAATTAAATATTTATAAAAGGAAAAATACATATGGAATATATACAAAAGGAGAAATGATCTGAACTGAGAACTGATGTGAAACCCATAACCTCCCAGCTATTGTGAGCCTACAAATCCCAGCCTGCCTTTACTTCCATCATTGCCTGTGATTGGAGAAACAATCACCCAGATCTATACAAATTTTCATTTGCACGTTACTTTGCTTCATGCGATAGATACAATGTTGAGAACGTGCTTTATCAAGACTTTCCTAGACATTTTTGACATATTCACAGGATATATCATCACTTTGTGATGAGGCTACCAAATAGAGAAAAGACTGATTGCTGCCAGTTGCTGCACATAGTAGAAGACCAAATGGAGAGGCAACGTGCACATTTGTGGCTGTTTTTTGATGACGACTAAGTGATGAGCGAGTATACTCGTTGCTCGGGTTTTCCCGAGCATGCTCGGGTGGTCTCTAAGTATTTGGCGTGCTTGGAGATTTTGTCACCGCAGCTGCATGATTTGCAGCTGCTAGACAGCTTGAATACATGTGGGGATTGCCTGTTTGTTAGGGAATCCCCATATATATTCAAGCTGTCTAGCACCCACAAATCATGCAGTTGCGGCGACAAAAACGAAATCTCCGAGCACACTGAAATACTCGGAGACCACCCAATCATGCTCGGGAAGTCTCGAGTAAGGAGTATACTTGCTCATCACTAATGACGACAATAGACTAGGCATTTTCAGAAGTTTTCTCCTCTAGAGGCACTATTTCTTATTTTCAGTTCTTCAGAAAAACTAGTTGTTATGATCACTCACATATGCAGTACACAGAAACAGAGGGATTCATGCAACTTTCTCTGTTTAGCACATGTTCAGACATAGCAGCAGGATATATAGAGGTACTGAGCATTGAAGATGTGAATCCAGCTCTGAGAAAAGCTAATTCACTCACTAACTGCAGCTCAATTGTACTGTTTCGGTCACTGCTTGTTTTCTCACTCTTCATTACTCCTTCCAATCCACTTTCCATAGGAGGTGTAATCTGACACCTCGCTGTGCTGGTAGTCCTTCTTGATTTAAATAGAATTTGTCAGTTGCTGATTCTGCCACTTTTTTTTAGTTTTGTGCTGCGTCTCTCCATTGAAGACATTCACGTTTATTGCTTTGGAGTGCATTATGTGAAATCTTTGCTTGTTTCCCAAGTGAGAGTTTCTTCAGAGTATTATCTAGGGATTTGCACTTTCACCCTTACTGCTCAGATGCTGAAAATCAAAGCTCAGCAGCTGATCTAGCTGTCTAGTAGTCTCAGATGCTGATGAGTCGAGATTTGTGGTGTCTGAGATGGAGGGATGAAAGAGCACGCCAACAGAGAAGACTTTGAAGAAATGTCAAGTTGCACAATAAGCAGAGATTTCACATATTGAACTACAAATGCAAAATATGTGAATATCTCTGCAATGGAGTGACACGAAACTAGAAGAAAACTGCAGAATTTGGGGAGCTCATGGATTTTCACAAGGTATTTAACTTAATTTCTTTGAGCAAATAACTGGTCCTGATAGTGTATGGTAAATTCTGGAGGTAGGAGAGAGTAACTCATAAGTGGAAAAGGAAGCATATTTATTTGATAAGATATGTTACAAGTCTCAAATTTGCTTTTACTATTGATTTGTGCATAGATTGTTTAAAACTTTCCTCCCATCAAAGATGCTATCCTATTAGCATATTGCAGTCACCATATTATATAGCACTCTGTACTTACAATTGCTCATTTTGCCTTTCTACCCAGATAATTATTCTCTTTTCTCTGTTCTAAGTAGAAACAGGAAGTCTCTTTTACCTGCATGTATCATCTCCTCCTTAACTCCTGACCCAGCTGCTCCCTTCCTCCTCCTGGCAGGGACTTTTGCAGTGATGACTCATACAGGGAAAATTGAACTTCTGTATCTACAAAGAGTTTAGAAGGATTTAGCTAGTCATTTTTTAATCATGTGATGTCATAGACCTAATGGAAAAGAGAAGAATTAACTGGGTTAATGTGGGTGGGTCTAGCAGTGTTAACCACTAGTTTTCTTTCTTTGCCAAGGTGAACATAACGTGAGGGTCACGGGTAAGGCTTAGGTACATAAAGGCAGCGGTACATAAAATCGGCCAATTGTGGCAAGCTAAATACAGCCCTGTGTCCACCATTATGACGCTATCTATCTCCTCCTCTTTCCTCTCTCCTTCATCATTTCCATCCTCAGGCTATCCATATAGGAGAGACAGGATGAAGGTTGTGTGGCTACTATGGACAGCACGGTGGCTTAGTGGTTAGCACTGCTACCTTGCAGCACTGGAGTCCTGGGTTCAAATCCCACCAAGGATAACATCTGCAAAGAGTTTGTATGTTCTCTCCGTGTATGCGTGGGTTTCCTCCGGGCACTCTGGTTTCCTCCCACCTTCCAAAGACATATGGATAGGGAATATAGATTGTGAGCCCCATTGGGGACAGGGATGATAATGCTGTAAAGCGCTGCGGAATATGTTAGCGCTATATAAAAATAAAGATTATTATTACTAGCCTCTGTTGCGCTGGCCAAAAGTTCCTTTCTCTCCTCTTTATCCTCTTCAGCATTGACCTCCTCATTGTTACCCAATACGCTGTGAGCAGATGAAATAAGGCCGGGCTGGCTACAATCTCTCTGTGTTATGTCTTCCTCTGTGTTACGTTCCTGCAGAACGTCATGTTTAATTGTGAGCAGCAACTGTTTAAGTGGGCACAGAAGCGGGATAGTGGAGCTGACTATGGCATCATCATCGCTCACCATCTTTGTGGAGTCCTCAAAGTCTTGGAGAACCAAACAAATGTCAGACACCCATAATCACTCTTCAATTGTTAGGTGCGGAAGCTGACCAGAATACCGACAGGCGTGTTGGAGCTGGTACTCAACCACTGGCCTCTTCTGCTCACAATGCCTTGCCAGCATGTGCAGTGTGGGGTTCCAGCGCGTCTGTCGGTGAGCTGTCACTTGCATGCGCTGCTGCAGCACTACCAGAGCAGCGGCAGCTGTAGCCAACTTGCAGAAATGGGCACTGACGCGGCATACTTTGACCAGAAGCTCTGGGAAAGTTGAGCATATCTGCCAAGCATGATACGTGTGCGAGCCTGCCAAGCTTCACAGCTGCCATCATGCTATACTCATTAGCACACATAACCATGCCTGGTTCGAGATTCAGCGGGAAAAACCACAGATCTGTCTATTCCTTTAGGGCTTGTTCACACTATCCTTTTTTTGCTGCGGATTTTTCAGGTCCTGATTTTGAAAAACCGCAGTGCAAAACCGCGGTGGTTTTCCCTGCGGTTTTTTGTGCGGTTTCTCCTGCGGATTCCACTGCGGGTTTCCACCTGCACTTTCCTATTGGTGCAGGTGGAAAACCGTTGCGGAATCCGCAGAAAGAATTGACATGCTACTTCTTTTTTTCCGCAGAAAATCAGCGCAAATTTTCAAGCGGAAAAAAGCAAAGTGGGCACAGCGGATTTGGTTTTCCATAGGGTAACATTGTACTGTACCCTGCATGGAAAACGTCTGCGGATCCGCAGCTGCAAATCCGCTGCGGATCCGCAGCAAAAACCGCAGCGTGTGAACATAGCCTTAAAGGGAATCTGTCACCTAATTTTGGCCCTATAAACTGCGTCCACTGCCATTAGGGGCTTATCTACAGCATTCTGTAAGGCCATGTGCACACGTTCAGTATTTTTCGCGTTTTTTTCGCGTTTTTTCGCTATAAAAACGTGATAAAAACGCGGAAAAAAACGCTAACATATGCCTCCCATTATTTTCAGTGTATTCCGCATTTTTTGTGCAAATGTAGCCTTTTTTTCCGCAAAAAAATCGCATCGCGGAAAAAAATGCAACATGTTAATTAAAATGCGGAATTGCGGGGATTCCGCACACCTAGGAATGCATTGATCTGCTTACTTCCCGCACGGGGCTGTGCACACCATGCGGGAAGTAAGCAGATTATGTGCGGTTGGTACCCAGAGTGGAGGAGAGGAGACTCTCCTCCACGGACTGGGCACCATATAATTGGTCAAAAATAAAAGAATTAAAATAAAAAATAGTCCTATACTCACCTTCGATGTCTTCCCGCCTCTCCGCTGAATGCTGCCGCTTCGGTTTCTAAAGCTGGTGTGCGGTGAAGGACCTGCGATGACGTCACTGTCTTGTGATTGGTCGAGACCGGTCATGTGACTGCTCACGTGACCGCGACGTCATGGAAGGTCCTGAACCACAACGGCATCTATAGGAACGGACGCCTGCAGGTGAGTATAACCATTTTTTTTATTTTTTTTATTATTTTTAAACATTCTATCTTTTACTATAGATGCTGCATAGGCTGCATCTATAGTAAAAAGATGGTCACACTTGTCAAACACTATGTTTGACAAGTGTGACCTACCTGTCAGTCAGTTTTCCAAGCGATGCTACAGATCTCTTGGAAAACTTTAGCATTCTGCAAGCTAATTACGCTTGCAGAATGCTAAAAAAACCCGAAAAAAACGGAAAAAAAACGCAAAAAAAAAAATGCGGATTTCTTGCAGAAAATTTCCGGTTTTCTTCAGGAAATTTCTGCAAGAAATCCGAACGTGTGCACATACCCTAAATATACTTATATCTTCTTATCTGAAAGATAAGAAAAACAAGTTAGATTATACTCACCCAGGGGCGGTCCTGCGCGGTCCGGGTCTTATGGGCGTCGCAGGTCTGGGTCCGGCGCCTCCCATCTTCATGTGATGACGTCCTTTTCCTTGCTGCTGTTGTGGCTCCTGCGCAAGTGTAATTCTCTGCCCTGTTGAGGGCAGAGTAAAGTACTGCAGTGCGCAAGCGGCGGGACAGGTCAAAGAGGCCCAGCACCTGCGTACTGCAGTACTATACACTGCCCTCAACAGGGCACATCAGGACGCCTACGCAGGAGCTGCAACAGAAGCAAGGAGGATGACAACATCGTATGAAGATGCAACTCGTGACGCCCATCGGACCCGGACAGCACCGGACTGCCCCCCAGGTGAGTATAATCTAACTTGTTTTTCTTATCGTTTAGGTTACATTGGATGCTCATCTACAGCATTACAGAATTCTGTAGATAAGCCCCTGATGGCGGTGGCTGCAGTTTATAGGGCCAAAATTAGGTGACAGATTCCCTTTAAATAACTCTGCTGCGATGTTATATCTGATTACAAGAGCTGCTTTAACTAATTGAGTATAATGTAATATAATTATTAATGTTAATTAATATAAATTAATGATTAACCCCTTCACCCCCAAGCCTCTTTTTACTGTCATGACCAGGCCAAATGTTACAATTCTGACCAGTGTCACTTTATGTTGTAATAACGCTGGAACGCTTCAACGGATCCCACTGATTCTGAGAGTGTTTTTTTCATGACATACTGTACTTCATTATAGTGGTAACATTTCTACAATATGACACATTTTGCAGTTTTCAAACTTTTAATTTTCATGCCTTTAAATCAGAGAGTTATGTCACACAAAATAGTTAATAAATAACATTTGCCACATACAGTCATATGAAAAAGTTTGGGCACCCCTATTAATCTTAAGCTTAATGTTTCATAAAAATTGTTTTTTTGCAACAGCTATTTCAGTTTCATATATCTAATAACTGTTGGACACAGTAATGTTTCTGCCTTGAAATGAGGTTTATTGTACTAACAGAAAATGTGCAATCTGCATTCAAACAAAATTTGACAGGTGCATAAGTATGGGCACCCTTATCATTTTCTTGTTTTAAATACTCCTACCTACTTTTTACTGACTTACTAAAGCACTTTTTTTGGTTTTGTAACCTCATTGAGCTTTGAACTTCATAGCTAGGTGTATGCAATCATGAGAAAAGCTACTTAAAGTGTCCACTTGCAAGTTGTTCTCCTGTTTGAATCTCCTCCGAAGAGTGGCATCATGGGCTCCTCAAAACAACTGTCAAATGATCTGAAAACAAAGATTATTCAACATAGTTGTTCAGGGGAAGGATACAAAAAGCTGTCTCAGAGATTTAACCTGTCAATTTCCACTGTGAGGAACATAGTAAGGAAATGGAAGAACACAGGTACAGTTCTTATTAAGGCCAGAAGTGGCAGGCCAAGAAAAACATCAGAAAGGCAGAGAAGAAGAATGGTGAGATCAGTCAAGGACAATCCTCAGACCATCTCCAGAGAGCTGCAGCATCAACTTGCTGCAGATGGTGTCACTGTGCATCGGTCAACTATACAACGCACTGTGTTTTTTTGCCGCCATGCATAACGCCTTTTTGTATTACCAAACAACTCAATCTCGGTTTCATGAGTCCACAGGACCTTCTTCCAAAAAGAAATTGGCTTCTCCAAATGTGCTTTTGCATACCTCAGCCGACTCTGTTTGTGGTGTGCTTGCAGAAACGGCTTCTTTCGCATCACTCTCCCATACAGCTTCTCCTTTTGCAAAGTGCGTTGTATAGTTGACCGATGCACAGTGACACCATCTGCAGCAAGTTGATGCTGCAGCTCTCTGGAGGTGGTCTGAGGATTGTCCTTGACTGATCTCACCATTCTTCTTCTCTGCCTTTCTGATGTTTTTCTTGGCCTGCCACTTCTGGCCTTAACAAGAACTGTACCTGTGTTCTTCCATTTCCTTACTATGTTCCTCACAGTGGAAATTGACAGGTTAAATCTCTTAGACAGCTTTTTGTATCCTTCCCCTGAACAACTATGTTGAATAATCTTTGTTTTCAGATCATTTGACAGTTGTTTTGAGGAGCCCATGATGCCACTCTTCGGAGGAGATTCAAACAGGAGAACAACTTGCAAGTGACCACTTTAAGTAGCTTTTCTCATGGTTGCATACACCTAGCTATGAAGTTCAAAGCTCAATGAGGTTACAAAACCAAAAAAAGTGCTTTAGTAAGTCAGTAAAAATAGGTAGGAGTATTTAAAACAAGAAAATGATAAGGGTGCCCATACTTATGCACCTGTCAACTTTTGTTTGAATGCAGATTGCACATTTTCTGTTAGTACAATAAACCTCATTTCAAGGCAGAAACATTACTGTGTCCAACAGCTATTAGATACATGAAACTGAAATAGCTGTTGCAAAAAAAACAATTTTTACAAAACATTAAGCTTAAGATTAATAGGGGTGCCCAAACTTTTTCATATGACTGTATCTATTTTAGATCAGCACAATTTTTGAAACCTATTTTTTTTGCTAGGAAGTTATAAAGGTTAAAAGTTGACCAGCGATTTCTAATTTTTTCAACAAAATTTCCAAAACCATTTTTTTAGGGACCCCTTTACATTTGAAGTGACTTTGAGGGGTCTATATGACAGAAAATACCCAAAAATGACACCATGCTCAAAAACACATTCAGGAAGTTTATTAACCCTTTCGATGCTTCACAGGAAATTTTGGGATGTGGAAGAAAAAATTAAGTAAATTTTTTTCATAAAATTTTACTTTACACACAATTTTTTTTATTTTCACAAGGGTAACAGGAACAAAATGGACCCCAAAATGTGTTTTGCAGTTTCTCTTGATCATGCCAATGATGGCTTGATACTATCAAAATAATGGCAGAGAACACCCTGTTGGATCTATCTAGGCTTGCACAAGATCGAACATCCTACAGATTGTTCAACCATAGCTATGGCTCCAGATCGAGCTGAAGGCCATTTTTTTTTACTATTGTACAACTTATTAACAAAGAGACTAAAGTTTAAAAGAATATAATTTCTCACGAACCCAGCATAGCTCCTTATTAGTGAGTGATTTCACATTAAAGTACAGAACCCTGTTAGTGAAGTAAATAAGATCTATAAAACCTTTGCCAGGGTAAGATTATTTCCATGATGCAGTATTCATTATAGAAGTCTGACAGAAATTATTAAAGGGCTTTCATATAATGAAAGAGTGTGAATCATTGTAAGAAAATCTCTTCACTCCCTTTTCCTCTCCCTTAAAGTCGCTTTAATATTTAATGATGCTGAACACTTTAGTAAAAAGAAAAACCCCCTCAGTGTTTTCCTTAATGGAACAGTGATGCTTATGGTCAAATTCTCCTTCACAAGCTATATTAATAGTAACTGTCTCATCTATTATGCCAGCAGCCTCGAAGCACATGCTAAAAAATCCCTTCTACAACACAAGCCTTGGAAGTTGTCTTCGTGTTAATGATTTGGGAATGGGAGCTGCTTTCCTATAAGCAGATGTGGGGACCAAAGTTCATCCTGAGTGCATCTACACTGCTTGCACAGCATGTATTGTTCTGTCAAGATATAGAGATTGGGAGAAGTAACTAAATTCAATATTCCGAGTTGGGGGAAGGGTAGAAAAGTAGTGTGGGAGAAACTGTGGGAGTAATTTTCTATACAATTTCATGTTCACTCCATCTCCCCTCCTTGATTAACCAAATCTCTATGGATTTCTAGACTCAATAGATTGAATAAATACACACATTTGGGTTATATGTACACTGCACAAAAAATAAAGGGAACACTAAAATCCCACATCCTAGATATCACTGAATTAAATATTTCAGTTGCAAATCTTTAGTCATTACATAGTGGAATGCATTGAGAAGAATAAAACATAAAAATGATCAATGTAAATCAAAATTAATATCCCATGGAGGTCTGAATTTGGAATTATGCTCAAAATCAAAGTGGAAAATCAAATTACAGGCTTATCCAACTTCAGTGGAAATGCCTCAAGACAAGGAAATGATGATCAGTAGTGTGTGTGGCCACCAAGTGCCTGTATAACCTCCCTACAATGCCTGGGCATGCTCCTGATGAGGCGACGGATGGTCTCCTGAGGGATCTCCTCCCAGACCTGGACTAAAGCATCCGCCAACTCCTGGACAGTCTGTGGTGCAACGTGACGTTGGTAGATGGTGCGAGACATGATGTCCCAGATGTGTTCAATTGGATTCAGGTCTGGGGAATGGGCGGGCCAGTCCGTAGCTTCAATGCAGGAACTGCTGGCACACTCCAGCCACATGAGGTCTGGCATTGTCCTGCATTAGGAGGAACCCAGGGCCAACCGCACCAGCATATGGTCTCACAAGGGGTCTGAGGATCTAATCTCGGTACCTAATGGCAGTCAGGCTACCTTTGGTGAGCACATGGAGGGCTGTGCGGTCCTCCAAAGAAATGCCACCCACACCATTACTGACCCACTGCCAAACCGGTCATGCTGAAGGATGTTGCAGGCAGCAGATCACTCTCCACGGTGCCTCCAGACTCTGTCATGTCTGTCACATGTGCCTAGTGTGAACCTGCCTTCATCTGTGAAGAGCACAGGGCGCCAGTGGCGAATTTGCAAATCCTGGTGTTCTGTGGCAAATGCCAAGCGTCCTGCACAGTGTTGAGCAGTGAGCACAACCCCCATCTGTGGATGTCGGGCACTCAGAACATCCTCATGGAGTTAGTTTCTATCCGTTTGTGCAGACATGCACATTTGTGGCCTGCTGGAGGCCATGTTGCAGGGCTCTGGCAGTGCTCCTCCTGTTCCTCCTTGCACAAAGGCTGAGGTAGCGGTCCTGCTGCTGGGTTGTTGCTCTCCTACAGCCCCCTCCATGTCTCCTGGTGTACTGGCCAGTCTCCTGGTAGCGCCTCCTGCCTCTTTACACTACTGTGACAGACACAGCAAACCTTCTTGTCACAGCTCGCATTGATGTGCCATCCTGGATGAGCTGCAGTACCTGAGCCACTTGTGTGGGTTGTAGAGCCCGTCTCATGCTACCACAGGTGTGAAAGCACAACCAACATTCAAAACTGACCAAAACATCAGCCAGAAAGCATTGGTACTGAGATGTGGTCTGTGGTCCCCACCTGCAGAACCACTCCTTTATTGAGGAAGTCTTGATAATTGCCAATAGTTTCCATCTGTTGTCTATTCCATTTGCACAACAGCATGTGAAATTGATTGTCAAACAGTGTTGCTTTATAAGTGGACAGTTTGATTTCACAGAAGTTTGATTTACTTGGAGTTACATTCTGTTGTTTAAGTGTTCCCTTTATTTTTTTGAGCAGTGTATATATAAAACACAATATAAATACACATTTGGGTTATATGTATATATATAAAACACAATATAAACAGTATAAACAGTACATGTGAGATCTATATATCTACAATAGTGCTTGAAAGTTTGTGAACCCTTCAGAATTTACCAAAAATCTACAAATTTGATCTAAAACTACATCAGATTTTCAATCAAGGTCTAAAACTAGATAAAGAGTAAAAAAAAAAAACAAAAGTAAAAAAATATTAAACTTTGTAATTTTTTTTATTGAGGAAAATGATCAAATTATACAGAACAGGACCAAGACATGATACTACCACCACCATGTTTCACAAATGGTATGAGGTTTTTAAGGGTAATGGCAATTTTTTCTTTCTCCAAATGTAAAACTTCTGTTTTAAACCAAAAAGCTCTGTATTGGTCCCATTATTCCAATATCTTCTAGCTTGTCCATGTTATCTTTAGGAAACTGTAGATCAGCAGCAAATGTTCTTTTCGTAGAGCAGTGGCTTCTTCTTGCAACCTTGCCATGCACACCACAGTTATTCAGTGTTCTCATGATGGTGGACTCATGAATATTAACATTAGCTAACGTGAGAGAGTAGCTCCTTAAAGGTTACCTTGGGTTCCTTTGTGACCTTACTAGAATATTATATGGCTTGCTCTTACAGTGATCTTTGCTGATGAGTATCAACAACTCCTCTGAGATCTTTAGAAATCTCCTTTGTACAAGCCGTGATACACTTTGTTGTGAAGATCAGACTTTGATAGATCCCTGTTCTTCAACAAAATGGGCCCCCACTCACGCATGATTGGCATGCCATTAATTAAAAACAGCAGACTCTAATTTCACCTTCAAATTATCTGTAAATCCTAAAAGTTCACACACACTTTGCCACGCACAAACATGTGATATTGGATCATTATCCTCAATTCCTCAATATGAAAATGACAAAGTCTAATGTTTTGTTATTCATTTGTTTGAGTTGGTTCTGTTAATTTATTTCAAATCTGATAAAGTTTTCAGTCACATTTTTTAGAAACATATGGAAAATCCTGAAGGTTTCTCAAATCTTAAAGCACAATTGTAACTATATGTACTGTAACTATTATAACCTGTAACTATTATATCTACTGTATAATAGTTACAGTAGTGCTTAAAAGTGTGTGAACCCTACAGAATGCGATTTTTTTTTTTACATAGACCATATATATACTTATCGGCTGTCTTTCTGATAACTCTCTTCTTGGCTGTTTACTATCGAATTTCTACTCTTCACACTCTACTGAAACTGCCCTTACTAAAGTCTCTAATGATCTACTAACAGCTAAATTTAGTGGTCACTACTCCCTGCTGATTCTCATGGACCTCTCTGCTGCATTTGAAACCGTTGATCACCAGCTCCTCCTCACTATGCTTTGCTCTCTTGGCCTCCAAGAAACCGCTCTTTCTTGGTTCTCCTAACTTTCTGACCACTCCTTTACGTTATAATTCGCTGTCTGTTCTTCCTCTCCTCTTCCACTTACTGTTGGGGTTCCTCAGGTTTGCACAAAAACAAAAAGGAGGGCACCATCATATGAAAGGAATCTACCTGTAGCATGTCTGAACAAATCGTAATGTAACCAGAGAAAAGAAACATGCATAAACTGTTATGATCTGGTGGCCCAGGAGTAGCATTGGACGTACTCTGGAGAAGGTGGTATCTATACTGACCGCGGACCCTGAACTTAACACCGCAACTAGAAGTAGCCGTGGGATGTACCTACTGATCCTAGACACCTCGACACAGCCGGAGGACTAATTAACCCTATAGATAGAAAAGGGAAAACTATCTCACCTCAGAGAAAATTCCCAAAGGATAGGCAGCCCCCCACAAATATTGACTGTGAGAGGAGAGGAAAAAACATACACATGCTGAAAACAGGATTTAGCAAAGGAGGCCAATCTAGCTAAATAGGAAAGATAGGACAGAGAACTATGCGGTCAGTATTAAAATACTAGGAAATATCCACCACAGAAAATACAAAAAAACTCCACATCTAACTAAAGATATGGAGGGTATATCTGCCTCTCCAGAGATTCCAGCTTGACTGCATAAATCCTTACACAGATTAAGCTGGACAAGAAAAAACATGAAATGCACTGAACAATGAGGCCCACAACATGTGGGCTGCAAACAAGCAGAACTTATCTTGGTGAAAAGACCAGGAAGCAGGAGAAACCATGAAGGGATGTGAATCCTCCAGAATACAATGGACAACTGGCACTGACTAAAGGGTGAGGCCAGACTAAATAGCCCAGTCCAGAGTGGACACACCTGAACTGCTGTGAAGGACAGACAGCAGCACTACCACTTATAACCACCGGAGGGAGCCTAAGAACAGAATTCACAACAGTACCCCCCCCCTTGAGGAGGGTTCACCGAACCCTCACCAGAGCCCCCAGGCCGATCAGGACGAGCAAAATGGAAGGCATGAACCAAATCGTCAGCATGAACATCAGAGGCAACAACCCAAGAATTATCCTCCTGGCCATAACCCTTCCACTTAACAAGATACTGAAGCCTCCGCCTTGAAAAACGAGAATCCAAGATCTTCTCAACAACATACTCCAACTCCCCATCAATCAACACCGGGGCAGGAGGATCAACAGAGGGAACGACAGGTACCACATATTTCCGCAACAAAGATCTATGAAAAACATTGTGGATGGAAAAAGAGGCTGGAAGGGCCAAACGAAAAGACACTGGATTGATAATCTCAGAAATCCTATAAGGACCAATAAACCGAGGCTTGAACTTAGGGGAAGAAACCTTCATAGGAACATGACGGGAAGACAACCAGACCAAATCCCCAACCCGAAGCCGGGAACCCACACGCCGCCAACGGTTAGCAAAACGCTGAGCCTCCTCCTGAGACAAGACCAAATTGTCCACAACATGAGCCCAAATTTGCTGCAACCTGTCAACCACGGAGTCCACCCCAGGACAATCAGAAGGCTCAACCTGCCCTGAAGAAAAATGAGGATGAAACCCAGAATTACAAAAAAAAGGTGAAACCAAGGTAGCAGAACTAGCCCGATTATTAAGGGCAAACTCGGCCAATGGCAAGAAAGCCACCCAATCATCCTGATCGGCAGACACAAAGCATCTCAAATAAGTTTCCAAAGTCTGGTTAGTTCGCTCGGTTTGGCCATTTGTCTGAGGATGAAATGCGGAAGAAAAAGACAAATCAATGCCCAGCCTAGCACAAAAGGCCCGCCAAAACCTGGAAACAAACTGGGAACCTCTATCGGATACAATATTCTCCAGAATGCCATGCAAACGAACCACATGCTGAAAAAACAACGGAACCAACTCAGAAGAGGAAGGTAATTTAGGCAAAGGTACCAAATGAACCATCTTAGAAAACCAGTCACAAACCACCCAGATAACCGACATCCTCTGGGAAACCGGAAGATCTGAAATAAAATCCATAGAAATATGCGTCCAAGGCCTCTCAGGGACCGGCAAAGGCAAAAGCAACCCACTGGTGCGTGAGCAGCAAGGTTTGGCCCGCGCACAAGTCCCACAGGACTGCACAAAGGAGCGCACAAAGAAGGCCACCAAAATGACCTACTAACCAAATCTCTGGTACCAAAAATCCCAGGATGGCCAGCCAACACAGAACAGTGAACCTCAGAAATCACTTTGCTAGTCCATCTATCAGGAACAAACAGTTTCCCCACTGGACAGCGGTCAGGTTTATCAGCCTGAAATTCCTGAAGAACCCATCGTAAATCAGGGGAGATGGCAGAAAGAATCACCCCCTCCTTCAGAATGCCGACCGGCTCAAGGACCCCAGGGGAATCAGGCAAAAAACTCCTAGAGAGGGCATCAGCCTTAACATTCTTAGAACCTGGAAGATACGAGACAACAAAATCAAAACAGGAGAAAAACAGGGACCATCGGGCCTGTCTAGGATTCAGCCGTTTGGCAGACTCGAGGTAAATCAGATTCTTATGATCGGTCAAGAACACAATACGATGTTTAGCCACCTCAAGCCAATGTCGCCACTCCTCAAATGCCCACTTCATAGCCAACAACTCACGATTACCGACATCATAATTGCATTCCGCAGGCGAAAATTTTCGAGAGAAGAAGGCACACCGTTTCATCAAGGAACCATCAGAATTCCTCTGAGACAAAACAGCCCCTGCCCCAATCTCAGAAGCGTCAACCTCAACCTGAAAAGGAAGAGACACATTCGGCTGACGCAACACAGGGGCAGAATTAAATCGGCGTTTAAGCTCCTGAAAGGCAGTAACGGCCGCAGAGGACCAATTCGTCACATCAGCGCCTTTCTTCGTCAAATCGGTCAGGGGTTTAACCACACTGGAGAAGTTGGCAATGAAACGGCGATAAAAATTAGCAAAGCCCAAAAATTTCTGAAGGCTCCTCATGGATGTGGGCTGGATCCAATCATGAATGGCCTGAACCTTAACCGGATCCATTTCTGTAGATGAGGGAGAAAAAATGAAGCCCAAAAAAGAAACCTTCTGTACTCCAAAGAGGCACTTAGACCCCTTCACAAACAAGGCATTATCACGAAGGATCTGAAATACCATCCTGACTTGTTTCACATGAGACTCCCAATCATCCGAAAAAATCAAAATATCATCCAAATATACAATCATGAATTTATCAAGATAATTCCGAAATATATCATGCATGAAGGACTGAAACACAGATGGAGCATTAGAGAGTCCGAATGGCATCACAAGATATTCAAAATGGCCCTCGGGCGTATTGAACGCAGTTTTCCATTCGTCGCCCTGCTTAATACGAACAAGATTATATGCCCCTCAAAGGTAAATCTTAGTAAACCAACTAGCACCCTTAATCCTGGCAAACAAATCAGAGAGCAAAGGCAAAGGGTATTGGAATTTGACCGTGATCTTATTGAAGAGGCGATAATCAATACAGGGTCTCAAGGAGCCATCCTTCTTGGCAACAAAAAAGAAACCTGCTACCAATGGAGAAGAAGATGGCCGAATATGCCCCTTCTCCAAAGACTCCTTAACATAACTCCGCATGGCGGCATGTTCTGGCACAGACAGGTTGAAAAGTCGGCCCTTAGGGAACTTACAGCCTGGAATCAAGTCAATAGCACAATCACAGTCCCTATGCGGTGGAAGGGAACTGGACTTGGGCTCATCAAAAACATCCTGGAAATCTGACAAAAACTCAGGAACTTCAGAAGAGGGGGAGGAGGAAATTGACATCAAAGAAATGTCATCATGAACCCCCTGACAACCCCAACTAGTCACAGACATAGATTTCCAATCCAACACCGGATTATGCACCTGTAACCATGGAAACCCCAGCACAATAACATCATGCAGATTATGCAACACCAGAAAACGACAATCTTCCTGATGGGCTGGCGCCATGCACATGGTTAACTGTGTCCAAAACTGAGGTTTATTTTTAGCCAATGGTGTAGCATCAATGCCCCTCAAAGGGATAGGACTCTGCAAAGGCTGTAAGGGAAACCCACAACATCTGGCAAATTCTAAGTCCATTAAATTTAAAGCGGCACCTGAATCCACAAATGCCATGACAGAAAATGACGATAATGAGCAGATCAGGGTCACAGATAACAGAAATTTAGGTTGTACAGTACTGATGGTAACAGAACTAGCGATTCTCTTGACACGCTTAGGGCAATCAGAAATAACATGAGCAGAATCGCCGCAGTAAAAACACAACCCATTCTGACGTCTGAATCCTTGTCGTTCAGCTCTAGACACAATCCTATCACATTGCATAGGCTCAGGACTCCGCTCGGAAGACAACGCCATAGTGTGCACAACTCTGCGCTCCCGCAAGCGCCGATCAATTTGAATGGCCAGAGACATAGAATCACTCAAACCAGCAGGCGTGGGGAACCCCACCATAACATCTTTAACGGATTCAGAAAGACCCTTTCTGAAAATTGCCATCAAAGCATCCTCATTCCATTTAGTCAACACAGACCATTTTCTAAATTTCTGGCAATATGATTCTGCCGCTTCTTGACCCTGACACAGGGCCAACAAGGTTTTCTCAGCATGCTCTACAGAGTTAGGTTCATCATACAATAACCCAAGCGCCTGAAAAAAGGTGTCTACATTAAGCAACGCCGGATTCCCAGGTTCCAGGGCAAATGCCCAATCCTGGGGGTCGCCACGCAACAGAGATATGACAATTTTAACCTGCTGGATGGGATCACCAGAGGAACGGGGCTTCAGAGCAAAAAACTGTTTACAGTTATTTTTAAAGCTCAGAAATTTAGACCTGTCCCCAAAAAACAGATCAGGAGTTGGAATTCTAGGCTCTAAAGCTGGAGTCTGAACGATATAATCAGAAATACCCTGTACTCTAGCAGCAAGTTGATCCACACGAGAAACAAGTCCGTGAACATCCATGTCAGCGCCAAACTCCTGAACCACCCAGATGTAAAGAGGGAAAAAAAAACACAACAGAGTACAGAAAAAAAATGGCTCAGCACTTTCTTTCCCTTCTTCTGAGATGCGGTTAACTCATTGTTGGCCAGTTGTACTGTTATGATCTGGTGGCCCAGGAGTAGCATTGGATGTACTCTGGAGAAGGTGGTATCTATACTGACCGCGGACCCTGAACTTAACACCGCAACTAGAAGTAGCCGTGGGATGTACCTACTGATCCTAGACACCTCGACACAGCCGGAGGACTAATTAACCCTATAGATAGAAAAGGGAAAACTATCTCGCCTCAGAGAAAATTCCCAAAGGATAGGCAGCCCCCCACAAATATTGACTGTGAGAGGAGAGGAAAAAACATACACAGGCTGAAAACAGGATTTAGCAAAGGAGGCCAATCTAGCTAAATAGGAAAGATAGGACAGAGAACTATGCGGTCAGTATTAAAATACTAGGAAATATCCACCACAGAAAATACAAAAAACTCCACATCTAACTAAAGATATGGAGGGTATATCTGCCTCTCCAGAGATTCCAGCTTGACTGCATAAATCCTTACACAGATTAAGCTGGACAAGAAAAAACATGAAATGCACTGAACAATGAGGCCCACAACATGTGGGCTGCAAACAAGCAGAACATCTTGGTGAAAAGACCAGGAAGCAGGAGAAACCATGAAGGGATGTGAATCCTCCAGAATACAATGGACAACTGGCACTGACTAAAGGGTGAGGCCAGACTAAATAGCCCAGTCCAGAGTGGACACACCTGATAACTGCTGTGAAGGACAGACAGCAGCACTACCACTTATAACCACCGGAGGGAGCCCAAGAACAGAATTCACAACAATAAACACAGGGATCGCCATACAATATTAAATGTTTTATTGGTATACAAAAAAAACCTAAACACATTAAAAACACTTAAAATGTGGCTAACCGAACCTTCTATCTCCAGTCAATACAGTAATGTAAATTTCAAATGAACAATAATAGAGCCTGCTAAGCAAAGGAAAGCATACATCACAGTGATTGGCACCCAGTGTAGAAACTGTATAGCAAATTACAAGTCCTTCACTAAGGCTGCAATACCAACCATATGAGCACGCAATAAGGTGCAGTGCAGTATAGAGTATTGGACTTAATAGTCACTGTGAGATGCATGTGATTTTAGCCTAAATGGTCATACAGACATGCAAAAGCGATCCTAAAAGGCTCTTAGCCACTAGATACATGAAGTATTTGTTGGAATTTTAAATGTTTTAAATGTGTTTAGTCTTTCTTGTATACCAATAAAACATTTAATATTGTATGGTGATCCCTGTGTTTATGCATGTTCCTTTTCTCTGGTTACATTGCGGTTCCTCAGATTTGGTTTCCTGTGCCATGTCTACGCTTATGACACACAATTATACACATCATCTCCTGACATGACCGCGACCTTAATACAATATCCCAGGGATTGCCTGTCTACTGTCTCTACCATCATGTCCTCCCTCTATCTGAACTTTAATCTCTCCAATACTGTACTTCTCATGTTTCCTCCCTATACTATCCTACGTATACCCGATATTGCTATTACCTTGGGTGATTCAAATATAGTTCCCTAAAAGTACGCCAGCTTTGTTTGGGTCATATTTGACACAGAACCTTCCTTTATTCCTTATACCCATGCTCATGTCACCTGCATCTTAAAGAAATCTCCAAAATTTGACCTTTTCTCACATTTGAAAGTGCAAAAACTCTGATTGTTGCTCTTATTCATTCTCATCTGGACTACTGTCTGTACTGCTCAGTCCCCCTTCTCTCCAATCCATCCTTAGTGTAGCAGCCAGGGTCATATTTCTGTCCAACCATTACAGCAACATACACCTTGTGCCAGTCATTGCACTGGTTACCAATCTTCTACACACTACAATAAAAACGTGTCACTCTCACTCACAAAGCTCTACCCACATGTGCTCTCCATTCTGCAACTGATCTAAGATTACCATCCTTCTTAATTCAAACCTCCCACCTCTGTCTCCAAGACTTCTCTCATGCTTCATAATTTTTCTGAAATGCACTACCCCAGACAATCTGAGTAATACCTAGCCCCCAATTTTTAATTGTGCTTTAAAAACACAACTCTTTGGATAGGCCTATCACCTCACTTTACTAATCTAACTTTTCCCTATTCCCCCTTTCTAAATTTTGCAAAGAACCTAGTCCCTCCTATACTTCTGTGTCCACATCCTCCATTCCTGTATACTACAAAATACAACCTGTTCTCACATTCCCTAATAGATCAGTGTGTTATTAGATTGATTCCCAAGTGAAAGGTCACTGGTTTGAATCGAGGAGCAGCCATGAACATTTCCTAAGAAAAGAGAAACAGCATCGTCCAGCTCATCGATAGTAGCCTCTCTGCCAGGAAAGTTGCCAAACTGCATCATGTGAGCGCCATGACAGTAAGAAATGAAATCCATCCATCCATACAAAAGTCAAGAGATAAACGTCTAGGCAAAATATCGGAATCAACAAGTCAACTAATCACAAGGTTTGCAAAAGTATAAAAAAGGTGGCGCAGAGTCTGAGTGCTATTGTAAGTTTCCTGCAGCGCTACCAAACAAACCTCCACTAACGGTTTGTAAATAACACAAATATAAATAATAGTATACCACCAGGTGTATACAGGTACGCGCAGAAAATAGCACAATCGAATAAAAACTACAGGCCTCCTTCAGTAGCTAGTGACCGCTAATATGGTGTCCCACCATGCAGTGATAAGATGGGACCCTAAAACAAAACAACAAACTGAACCTCTGATATATTAGAAGAATAAGTACAAAAGTATTCCTACCTCCGTTGGTAGATGAGAGTACGTAGCGTCCTGCTTTCGTTTCACTGTCCGGCAATAAGCGTAGTAGAAACAGGTGGCTGCCCCGGCCGGCAGCAAGCCACCACTAACTAACCTCCTATGATGAACGGGGTCCTGCTAGATCAATGCCACGTGGTGTTCCAGCGGTAAGTGCGAGCGATGTGCAGGCGTGCAGGACCTGCGTGACGTGCCTGGTCACGTGACCGTGATTCTCAGAGGGTGAAGTACGAAGTGAGGATGGGATCAATACAACCAACGCGTTTCGGAGACTCCTGTCTCCTTCCTCAGGGTTGATCCCTGCCTCGTATCAACCATCCTTATATAGCTACTGTTTAAGCCAGTTGACTAATGGAAACCAAAAAGTTCCGTGCCCATATTCAATCCCTTTGGTGCAATGGTGTCTAGCAGAAAAATCCATTCTGTCTCTGCTCGTGACATAGCTTTAATAAAGTCACCCCCTCTCCAATGGTGACGTACCACCGCAATCCCTGATATTTTCATATCTTGTATTCTCCCACCATGGTGTTTTATAAAATGTTGTGAGAGTGGGTGGCCTAAAAATTTCTTCTTAATATTGCAGATATGTTCATTAATCCTTGTTTTTAGGCAACGTTTTGTCCTTCCCACGTATGTTTTCTCACAAGGACATTCTATAGTATAGATCACCCCTGTTGTGGAACAAGTGATACAATCCTTAATTTGAATGCGCCTATCTCCCTTTTTGATGTACAGACATTCTTGTATTTTGGTCTGCTTACAAACATTACATTTATAACAGGGGAAGAAGCCTCTTAACTTAGTTAGTGATAGAGAGGATTGTACCAAAGAAGTTTTTTTCTGAACCGTAGGGGCAATCAAATTTCCCAAGTTTTGACATTTTTTGTATATAAAGCGTGGCTGGTTACTGATAGTATCTCCCAGTACTTTATCGTTTTTAAAAAAATGCCAATGTCTATTTACTATCTTGCGTAAAATATATGAGTTGGTACTATATTTGGTAATAATCGGAATGGATTCAAGGATAGCTTTAGGTCTAGGGGCTGGATTAATAAGTTCCTGCCTGGGTTTGCTTTTAGCTAGTTCTTTTGATTCTTCTAACATAGTTCTTTCATACCCTTTTTCAAGGAATTTATTCATTAATCCATGAGATTCCCTCTCAAAATCCTCGGCCCTCGAGCAGTTCCGATGAATCCTAGTAAACTGGCTTTTGGGAATATTCAACAGCCAGCTAGGGAGATGGCAGCTATCTAGGGGAATGTAGCTATAGCTGTCCGTTGGTTTACTAAAAGTGCAAGTCTGAATTTTCAAATCCTCAATAAAAAATTTTAAATCTACAAAAAGGATTTTAGTGGAACTGGTGGTGGAAGTAAATTTTTAAAAATATTGATTTTTATTTATATTTATTAATAACTGATTCAAAGTATCTCACCCACCAGACCAAATAAAAACAATATCATCAATAAAACGCCGCCATAGGACCAGGTTCGCAAGCAGAGCACCATCAGGATAGATGAAATGCTCTTCCCAGCCGCCAACATGCAGGTTGGCATAGCTGGGCGCGAACCTGGTCCCCATGGCGGTGCCCCACTGCTGGGAGTAGTAGTCCTCCTTATATAAAAAATAGTTGTGAGTTAAAATGAACTGCATGAGTTCACCTAAAAATTCGGTTTGATCAGGAGGAGTACTAGAGAATTTGTTTAAAAAATATTTAGCGGTTTCACATTCCTTTTTGTGGTCAATAACCGTATATAATGAAGTTATATCCAGGGTACCCAATATGTACTCTTTTCTCCATTCCACTTTTTGAAGAAGTGCCAAAATGTGTGCACTGTCCTTCAGATGTGATGGGAGAAGTCGAACAATTGGCTGAAGATGGGAATCTACCAGCTTGGACATATTGGCCGTCAGACACTGGATGCCGGACACAATTGGTCTCCCTGGAGGATTGGCAGCGTCCTTATGAATTTAAAACTCCTGTTTGCTAATAAACCCCAAATCTAAGCCCTTTTTTGTTACAATTTTCATTTCCTTAATATAGTCCTTAGTGGGGTTACCTTTCAGTTTTTTATAGGTGCAAGAATCACTTAGTAGACGGAGTGCTTCTTTATGGTAAGATTCCTGATCAAGTATTACAACCCCCCCCCCCCCCCTTATCAGCTGGTCGGATAACCAGTCCTCTATTCTGTTGTAGAGAAATGATGGCCTTTCTTTCCTTATGGGTTAGATTAAATTTAAATTTCTTACAGTTTTTATCACTCTTTTTCCTTATTTCATCTATCACCATATTTTGGAAAGTATCCATCTGTTCAGAATATTCATTTATCGGATGGAATTTAGATGGATTTTTCAGGTTGGTATAAATAAATTTGTTTTCTTGGACAGCTTCCATATTATTGATGATGGGGTTTTTTATATAATGTCTCTGTATAGCCAATTTTCGCATGAATAATTTGATGCTGATGTAGGCGTCAAACTTATTAAACCCACTTGCTGGAGCATATTTTAAACCTTTATGTAAAAGAGAAAGTTCGTCCTGCCCTAATTTAATTTTACTTAAATTAAAAATAATTGGTTTATTAGTAGTGGATGTGGAAAGCCAGTTTACTAGGATTCATCGGAACTGCTCGAGGGCCGAGGATTTTGAGAGGGAATCTCATGGATTAATGAATAAATTCCTTGAAAAAGGGTATGAAAGAACTATGTTAGAAGAATCAAAAGAACTAGCTAAAAGCAAACCCAGGCAGGAACTTATTAATCCAGCCCCTAGACCTAAAGCTATCCTTGAATCCATTCCGATTATTACCAAATATAGTACCAACTCATATATTTTACGCAAGATAGTAAATAGACATTGGCATTTTTTAAAAAACGATAAAGTACTGGGAGATACTATCAGTAACCAGCCACGCTTTATATACAAAAAATGTCAAAACTTGGGAAATTTGATTGCCCCTACGGTTCAGAAAAAAACTTCTTTGGTACAATCCTCTCTATCACTAACTAAGTTAAGAGGCTTCTTCCCCTGTTATAAATGTAATGTTTGTAAGCAGACCAAAATACAAGAACGTCTGTACATCAAAAAGGGAGATAGGCGCATTCAAATTAAGGATTGTATCACTTGTTCCACAACAGGGGTGATCTATACTATAGAATGTCCTTGTGAGAAAACATACGTGGGAAGGACTAAACGTTGCCTAAAAACAAGGATTAATGAACATATCTGCAGTATTAAGAAGAAATTTTTAGGCCACCCACTCTCACAACATTTTATAGAACACCATGGTGGGAGAATACAAGATATGAAAATATCAGGGATTGCGGTGGTACGTCACCATTGGAGAGGGGGTGACTTTATTAAAGCTATGTCACGAGCAGAGACAGAATGGATTTTTCTGCTAGACACCATTGCACCAAAGGGATTGAATATGGGCATGGAACTTTTTGGTTTCCATTAGTCAACTGGCTTAAACAGTAGCTATATAAGGATGGTTGATACGAGGCAGGGATCAACCCTGAGGAAGGAGACAGGAGTCTCCGAAACGCGTTGGTTGTATTGATCCCATCCTCACTTCGTACTTCAGTTTAGTGGTGGCTTGCTGCCGGCCGGGGCAGCCACCTGTTTCTACTACGCTTATTGCCGGACAGTGAAACGAAAGCAGGACGCTACGTACTCTCATCTACCAACGGAGGTAGGAATACTTTTGTACTTATTCTTCTAATATATCAGAGGTTCAGTTTTTTGTTTTGTTTTAGGGTCCCATCTTATCACTGCATGGTGGGACACCATATTAGCGGTCACTAGCTACTGAAGGAGGCCTGTAGTTTTTATTCGATTGTGCTATTTTCTGCGCGTACCTGTATACACCTGGTGGTATACTATTATTTATAATCACAAGGTTTATCAGTTCTGACTTTACAAACATGGCAGTGGAGATGGCTCAAATGCTTTGTAATAGTGATATCACAGACATCGATGCAAGCACCGTGCAAAGCACTTTACAATGGTCTGGAATGGTGGTTTGAAAAAAGGTGAAGAAGCCTCAACTTCAATATCGTCATAAGAATCATTGGCTTGAGTTTGCAAAAAAGTATGAAAGGTGGACAGGAGGAGATTAGAAACGGGTGATTTTGAGTGATGAGATGAAAGTCAATAGCCTAGGCTCTGATGGGTGCAAAAGGAAGAAGCAAGGTGAAAAGATTCTAATGGATTGAGAAATTGAAGGAACTGTCTCGTTCGGTGGAGGAGGCCTGATGATATGGGGTTGTTTCATAACCAAAGTCATTGGATGGTGGTCTCAATGCTGAGGCACCACATTTTAAAAAAGACATTGAAAAACTGGAGTAAGGGAGGGATGGAAATTAGTGCTGTCGTGGAAGGTTCCTAGAAACCGAATTACCAGTAAGACTAATTCTATTTTCTCTAGTCACCTTCCATGACAGTCACCTTGGAGTTATACCAAAGTTAATTTCATTAGGGAGGGACTACGACCTGCAGAACATGTCTGCCGAATGTAAGATCCCTGTCGAAATTTAGTCTGTAGTGTCTGATGAACGTATGTACAGAAGACCAGGTGGCGGCTCTGCATATCTGCTCAGATGAAGCATCCCCTCTTGCTGCCCATGATGTGGAGACTGACCGAGTGGAATGAGCCTTCAGCGAAATCGGAGGAGGGAGGCCTTTTGCCGAGTATGCAAGGCCGATGGCCAGCTTAATCCAGTTTGCAATTGTGCTCTTAGCAGCTTTCCTTCCTTTATTCTAGTGAAACCTACAAAAAAGTCCTCAAGGCTAACAGAGGATGCCCCCCCTAAGCCAATACATATAAACCGAAAAAAAACATGGTAATGGATCAATATTATAACTGTAGGTTATAGTATATTAACAATGTGATAGTACACAAAATCCATACCAATAGGGGGTAATTATTTGATACAAAGTTTATTAGAAAAGATTATATTAATCAATCACAAAGACAACAGTGGAGGAATAGATGAGCAATAACAGCTAAAATGGTCAGCGTATCAGATGGTATAATATGCACTGAAAGATAGCACAAATATCACTGTCCGCAAAACATAATGCAACAACGTCATAAATATAACAAACGTGTCAGTGGGACCTCATTAAAGAGGAATGAATAAATAGACTAGCAGTAGACTATGCTACAAGGTGTAAAAAAGTTCAAATCATGCCAAGCCTGGCTAAATATTAATACCTTGAGACATCGTGGACGTGCCAGCAGGATACAAAGAACCTCGACGCGCGTTTCACTGTCTTGGCTTCCTTCCTTTATTCTGGCCTGAAAACTAGATAAAGAGATTCTGGTCAATTCTCCAGGCCTTGGACTGTTCCAGGTAGTGGAGGACCACCCTGCGGACATCCAGGGTGTGGAATTTTTCCTTCTTCCTGTTGGAAGGATTTGGGCAAAATGAGGGCAATACGACATTCTGACCCCTATGAAAATCCGAAATGACTTTGGGCATAAAGGCGATATCTAGGTGCAAGACTATACTATCCAAGTTCAGAGATAGTGAGGGCTCTTGAACAGACAGGGCCTGAAATTCTCCTATGCGTCTCGCCGTGGTAATTTCCACCAGGAACACAGTTGGATTTTAAGGGATAATAAAGACAAGGGCTCAAAGGGTGGCTGAGTTAGACTATTGAGCACTAAATTTAGATCCCAGGGGGAATATGACTAGGGAGTCTAGGGCATAATCTGCTTGCAGAAGTCATGAACCTTCTGATCCAGCTGTGACCGACCAGGTCCTGGTCAAAAAATGAACTAAGGGCCAAAACCTGAACTTTTAGTGTACTTGGGGTGAGCCTTAGATCTAAACCCTTCTGGAGGAAGTCTAGGATTTGAGTGATGTTGGGGTGTAAGGGATCAGGTACACTGGGAAGACACCAGTTAGAGAACTTCTTCCATGCTTTGCCATAGATGGCATTGGTCACGGGTTTCCTACTCTTTTGGAGAGTTTGGATTACCCTGTCCAAGAGGCCCCTGGCTCTTAGGATGTCGGTCTCAGTAGCCAGGCCACAAGGTTCAACTTTTTGAACACTGGGTAAAGTAGGGGACCTTGACAAAGGAGGTGGTTTTTTTGAGGAAGGAGTAGGGGACCTTCCTCAGCCATATCCATCAAGGCGCTGTACCAGCTCCATCCCGGCCACATTGGGTACCAAACAGTGGCATACATGGTCTGTCCTGATTAGATCAACCTTACAGCATTTATGCCATCCATAGTGGACAAGACAGACCTAGGACCACAAAAGAACAACTGCAAATATATACCTAACACAAAGCACCAGAAATGCAGTCAAAACGTCCAAATTATGCAAAATAGAAAACAACTTTATTGAGTTAAAATATACAGGTGCACAGTATGACAGGCAAAAATTCCCCTACACAAGCCCGTACCCACATGTCTCTCACAAAAAGGGACCACACTGCGGTGCACTGATGTTTACTGTAAGCCGCATATGTAATCAGTCCAGACTATGCTATGATAGCGGTAATAATAAAGAAGTATCAGCCGATGGTATATGCAGCCTTATAGATAAGTATCATGGACCTAATACATACCGCAGTGATGGATCAGTATAGATGTGCACCGCAGTCACGTCCTCCCCGACGCGCGTTTCGGCGGGTGGCCTTCCTCAGGGGGGTGCCCAAAGACGCAGAGGGCACAGATTAAATAGTGAGCAATCCGGAAATAGCGGCGTACACATGTGCCGCCGCATCGCACCACCACATCCGGTCTGCGCAGGCCGCGGGACCGGAAACACACGGGCCCCATGTGATCCGCCCACCAGGCATGGCAAAACCGAAGAGGAGTGCGGCGCGACCGCGCATGCGCGAACCACAGCCGCGGCCATGTTAAAGAAGGGCAAATGTACTGGCAATATAAATAAAACCAAAAAACAAAGCAAAAAAGTGAAAATACATGTAATTACAACCAACCCATGTGTAATGGAAGATGGAAAGTACATAGGCATAAAGATAACAAAGCCTAGTGCATATATTATACCTATAAAAGGATCAAGCACAGATATAAATATATTGATATATCCAACACGTGCAGCCATCATTTCTGCACCCATTAAGGAAAAATAAGTACAAGCACACATATATAAGGGATAAATCACCAACAAGTCATAACATAAAAAATAAAAAATCAAATCAAAACAAATTATCATAAAGTCCATGAAAAGACGCATTATTAGATAACATAGTCCATGATATATGTGTGTCTCCGGATGTCGAATGGTAGAAGATATTGGTATTTGTTGAAAATTCCATCCGTATATCCAATGATGCAGATATATATTAGAGATATATATATATATATATTGACAGCCGCCGGAGTACTAATCCCATCAACCAGTCACAGCCCGGAAAGAGCTAAAATTCAAATAAAATTAGAAAATAGCATTAAAAACAAAGGAGAGGCAGCAAATGCGGGACAGTACAGAGGAAACGATGCACAGCAGTCGAGCGGCTATAAAAACGGGGCAAACGACAGGCATTCATTCAGTCCATGGGGCTGAACAGTCTGTAAACGCCAGATCCAGCGTGTTTCCAGCATACCAAGTCTCTTAGAGAGACGGCCACCTCTAATATTTATTTTGAGGGCATCAATTCCCCTTACTTTCAACATTGTCGCATCACAATTATGAAATGTTTTGAAGTGCCTCGGCAATGTCTTAAGTGTGGTTGTGTCAACATGGCCGGCGGCCGCCTGGATCCCCAACACATGCTCCCTCACGCGGACTTTCAACTGGCGGGTGGTAAGGCCGACGTATGCAAGTCCGCAGGGGCATGTGGCGTAATAGATGACATATCTAGTGGTACAAGTGATCCGTTGTCTAATGGAAAATCTCCTTGTACCACTAGAATTGAAGAAACAATCACTTCTCTCTATATTGGGGCAGGCGACACACCGGCCACATGGAACACAACCCACCCGGGGTGTAAACCTATCTAAGAAAGTAGTGGGAGGCCGTCCCTCATAGTGACTATGGACCAATTGATCTCTCAGATTGGGGGCACGCTTGAATGTGATGGATGGTTTGTTTGGAATGAACTTCTTAACTATCGGATCAACCTGAAGTATAGGCCAGGCTTTATCCAAGGCTCTCCTAATTTGGTTAGCCTTGGAATTATAGGTAGTAATAAACCTAATATTGTTGGTATTATTAGTCATCCTCCTACGTTGTCCATCCTGACTACCATAGAGTAAATTGTGGCGTGTAGAATGTTTCGCCCTCTGATATGCCTTTTTGATGGATCTCCCACTATATCCCCTTGCCGCAAAACGCATCCTCAGTTCACCAGCTCTTTTCTCAAAATCTCTGTCGGTGGAGCAGATACGACGTAACCGAAGAAACTGCCCCACCGGGATAGAACGTATCAAATGGTGGGGGTGACCTGAGGATGCATGCAGCAGAGTATTAGTGGAAGTTGGTTTACGAAAGATGTCCGTACACAGGATACCATTGGGGTCTTTCTTAATTGTCACATCTAGGAAATCAATAGATATGTCACTCCATACAAATGTTAAGTGTATGTTCATATCGTTGCTGTTCAAGGGGATATAGTGGGAGATCCATCAAAAAGGCATATCAGAGGGCGAAACATTCTACACGCCACAATTTACTCTATGGTAGTCAGGATGGACAACGTAGGAGGATGACTAATAATACCAACAATATTAGGTTTATCACTACCTATAATTCCAAGGCTAACCAAATTAGGAGAGCCTTGGATAAAGCCTGGCCTATACTTCAGGTTGATCCGATAGTTAAGAAGTTCATTCCAAACAAACCATCCATCACATTCAAGCGTGCCCCCAATCTGAGAGATCAATTGGTCCATAGTCACTATGAGGGACGGCCTCCCACTACTTTCTTAGATAGGTTTACACCCCGGGTGGGTTGTGTTCCATGTGGCCGGTGTGTCGCCTGCCCCAATATAGAGAGAAGTGATTGTTTCTTCAATTCTAGTGGTACAAGGAGATTTTCCATTAGACAACGGATCACTTGTACCACTAGATATGTCATCTATTACGCCACATGCCCCTGCGGACTTGCATACGTCGGCCTTACCACCCGCCAGTTGAAAGTCCGCGTGAGGGAGCATGTGTTGGGGATCCAGGCGGCCGCCGGCCATGTTGACACAACCACACTTAAGACATTGCCGAGGCACTTCAAAACATTTCATAATTGTGATGCGACAATGTTGAAAGTAAGGGGAATTGATGCCCTCAAAATAAATATTAGAGGTGGCCGTCTCTCTAAGAGACTTGGTATGCTGGAAACACGCTGGATCTGGCGTTTACAGACTGTTCAGCCCCATGGACTGAATGAATGCCTGTCGTTTGCCCCGTTTTTATAGCCGCTCGACTGCTGTGCATCGTTTCCTCTGTACTGTCCCGCATTTGCTGCCTCTCCTTTGTTTTTAATGCTATTTTCTAATTTTATTTGAATTTTAGCTCTTTCCGGGCTGTGACTGGTTGATGGGATTAGTACTCCGGCGGCTGTCAATATATATATATATATATATCTCTAATATATATCTGCATCATTGGATATACGGATGGAATTTTCAACAAATACCAATATCTTCTACCATTCGACATCCGGAGACACACATATATCATGGACTATGTTATCTAATAATGCGTCTTTTCATGGACTTTATGATAATTTGTTTTGATTTGATTTTTTATTTTTTATGTTATGACTTGTTGGTGATTTATCCCTTATATATGTGTGCTTGTACTTATTTTTCCTTAATGGGTGCAGAAATGATGGCTGCACGTGTTGGATATATCAATATATTTATATCTGTGCTTGATCCTTTTATAGGTATAATATATGCACTAGGCTTTGTTATCTTTATGCCTATGTACTTTCCATCTTCCATTACACATGGGTTGGTTGTAATTACATGTATTTTCACTTTTTTGCTTTGTTTTTTGGTTTTATTTATATTGCCAGTACATTTGCCCTTCTTTAACATGGCCGCGGCTGTGGTTCGCGCATGCGCGGTCGCGCCGCACTCCTCTTCGGTTTTGCCATGCCTGGTGGGCGGATCACATGGGGCCCGTGTGTTTCCGGTCCCGCGGCCTGCGCAGACCGGATGTGGTGGTGCGATGCGGCGGCACATGTGTACGCCGCTATTTCCGGATTGCTCACTATTTAATCTGTGCCCTCTGCGTCTTTGGGCACCCCCCTGAGGAAGGCCACCCGCCGAAACGCGCGTCGGGGAGGACGTGACTGCGGTGCACATCTATACTGATCCATCACTGCGGTATGTATTAGGTCCATGATACTTATCTATAAGGCTGCATATACCATCGGCTGATACTTCTTTATTATTACCGCTATCATAGCTGTTGTGAATTTGGATTCTGGGCTCCCCCGGTGGCTACTGGTGGAGTTGAACTTGTGTCATCATCTTCCCTGTTCACCTGTTCTCATCAGATCTGGGTGTCGCTATATAACCTGGCTTCTCTGTTAGTTGCTTGCCGGTCAACAATGTTATCAGAAGCCTCTCTGTGCTTGTTCCTGCTCCCAGACATCTACTAGATAAGTTGGACTTTTGTCCTTGTTTGTTTTTGTTTTTTGGTTCCAGTTCACAGCTGCAGTTTCGTTACTGTGTCTGGAAAGCTCTTGTTGATCAGGAATTGCCACTCTGGTATTATGAGTTAATGCCAGAGTCCTAAAGTAATTTCTGGATGGTGTTTTGTTAGGGTTTTCTACTGACCATGAAAGTGTGCTTTCTGTCTTCTGCTATCTAGAAAGCGGACCTCAAATTTGCTAAAACTATTTTCCTGCTGCGTTTGTTATTTCATCTAAAATCACCGCCAATATATGTGGGGGGCCTCTGTCTCCTTTTTGGGCATTTCTCTAGAGGTGAGTCAGGTCTTATATTTCCCTCTGCTAGCATTATTTAGTTCTCCGGCCGGCGCTGGGCATATAGGGATAAAAAGTAGGACATGCTACCTGGCTACTTCTAGTTGTGCGGTAGGTTTAGTTCATGGTCAGTACAGTTACCATCTTCCAAGAGCTTGTTCCTATATAGGCTTATGCTAGTTCTCTGGCCATGGAGATCATGACAGTTTGACCGGCCCACTAAAGGGTTAAAATCCTTGGCTGAGAAAGGAGAGAAATAAGAAGTCTGCTGAGAGTTTTTTTTTTTTTTTTTTTTTTTTTGTGCTCTTAATTGGATCACTTGCCAGTCTGTCTATGCTGCAGTCTTTCTTTTTTTTCTCTCTCCTTCTAATCTTTGAATGGCTCTGTGTTCACCTGTCTATAATGGATCTTCAGAGTGTAACTGCAGGTTTGAATAATCTCGCCACGAAAGTACAAAGTTTGCAAGATTTTGTTGTTCATGCTCCGGTATCAGAGCCGAGAATTCCTTTGCCGGAATTCTTCTCAGGGAATAGATCTGGCTTTCAGAATTTTAGAAATAATTGCAAGTTATTTTTGTCCCTGAAATCTCGTTCTGCTGGAGACCCTGCACAGCAGGTTGGGATTGTGATTTCCTTGCTCCGCGGCGACCCTCAAGACTGGGCTTTTTCATTGGCACCAGGGGATCCTGCGTTGCGCAATGTGGATGCGTTTTTTCTGGCCTTGGGGTTGCTCTATGAGGAACCTCATTTGGAACTTCAGGCAGAAAAAACTTTAATGTCCCTATCGCAGGGGCAAGATGAAGCTGAAATTTACTGCCAAAGATTCCGTAAATGGTCTGTGCTTACTCAGTGGAATGAGTGTGCCTTGGCGGCTACTTTCAGAGAGGGTCTCTCTGATGCCATTAAGGATGTTATGGTGGGGTTCCCTGTGCCTGCGGGTCTGAATGAGTCCATGACAATGGCCATTCAGATCGATAGGCGTCTGCGGGAGCGCAAACCAGTGCACCATCTGGCGGTGTCCACTGAGAAGACGCCAGAAAGCATGCAGTGTGATAGAATTCTGTCCAGAAGCGAGCGGCAGAATTTTAGACGGAAAAATGGGTTGTGTTTCTATTGTGGGGATTCTACTCATGTTATATCAGCATGCTCTAAGCGTACTAAAAAGCTTGATAAATCCGTTTCCATTGGCACTTTACAGTCTAAATTTATTTTGTCTGTGACCCTGATTTGCTCTTTGTCATCTATTACCACGGACGCCTATATCGACTCTGGCGCCGCTTTGAGTCTTATGGATTGGTCCTTTGCCAATTGTTGTGGGTATGATTTAGAGCCTTTGGAGACTCTTATTCCTCTGAAGGGGATTGACTCCACCCCATTGGCTAATAATAAACCACAATACTGGACACAAGTAACTATGCGTATTAATCCGGATCACCAGGAGACTATTCGTTTTCTGGTGCTGTATAATCTACATGATGATTTGGTGCTAGGATTGCCATGGCTGCAGTCTCACAACCCAGTCCTTGACTGGAGAGCTATGTCTGTGTTGAGCTGGGGATGTAGGGGGACTCATGGGGACGTACCTTTGGTTTCCATTTCATCATCTATTCCCTCTGAAATCCCTGAGTTCCTGTCTGATTATCGTGACGTCTTTGAAGAACCCAAGCTGGGTTCACTACCTCCGCACCGTGAGTGCGATTGTGCTATAGATTTAATTCCGGGTAGTAAATACCCAAAGGGTCGTTTATTTAATCTGTCTGTGCCTGAACATGCTGCTATGCGAGAATATATAAAGGAGTCCTTGGAAAAGGGACATATTCGTCCATCGTCATCTCCCTTAGGAGCCGGTTTTTTCTTTGTGTCAAAAAAAGACGGCTCTTTGAGACCATGTATTGATTATCGGCTTTTGAATAAAATCACGGTTAAATATCAATACCCATTGCCGTTGCTGACTGATTTGTTTGCTCGCATAAAGGGGGCCAAGTGGTTCTCTAAGATTGATCTCCGTGGGGCGTATAATTTGGTGCGGATCAGGCAGGGGGATGAGTGGAAAACCGCATTTAATACGCCCGAGGGCCACTTTGAGTATTTGGTGATGCCTTTTGGTCTTTCTAATGCCCCTTCAGTCTTCCAGTCCTTTATGCATGATATTTTCCGCGATTTTTTGGATAAATTTATGATAGTGTATCTGGATGATATTCTGATTTTTTCGGATGACTGGGACTCTCATGTCCAGCAAGTTAAGAGGGTTTTTCAGGTTTTGCGGTCTAATTCTCTGTGTGTCAAGGGTTCTAAGTGCGTATTTGGGGTTCAGAGAATTTCCTTTTTGGGATATATTTTTTCTCCCTCTTCCATTGAGATGGATCCTGTCAAGGTTCAAGCTATTTGTGATTGGACGCAGCCCTCTTCTCTTAAAAGTCTTCAGAAATTTTTGGGCTTTGCCAACTTTTATCGTCGATTTATTTCTGGTTTTTCGGATGTCGTTAAGCCATTGACCGATTTGACTAGACAGGGTGCTGATGTTGCTAATTGGTCCCCTGATGCTGTGGAGGCCTTTCAGGAGCTTAAGCGCCGTTTTTCTTCTGCCCCTGTGTTGCGTCAGCCTGATGTGGCTCTTCCTTTTCAGGTTGAGGTCGACGCTTCTGAGATCGGAGCTGGGGCAGTGTTGTCGCAGAGAAGTTCTGACTGCTCCGTGATGAGGCCTTGTGCCTTCTTTTCCCGTAAATTTTCGCCCGCTGAGCGGAATTATGATGTTGGGAATCGGGAGCTTTTGGCCATGAAGTGGGCGTTTGAGGAGTGGCGCCATTGGCTTGAGGGGGCCAGACATCAGGTGGTGGTATTGACTGACCACAAAAATTTGATTTATCTTGAGACCGCCAGGCGCCTGAATCCTAGACAGGCGCGCTGGTCATTATTTTTTTCTCGGTTTAATTTTGTGGTGTCATACCTACCGGGTTCTAAGAATGTTAAGGCGGATGCCCTTTCTAGGAGTTTTGAGCCTGATTCACCCGGCAACTCTGAGCCCACAGGTATCCTTAAGGATGGAGTTATTTTGTCAGCCGTTTCTCCAGACCTGCGGCGGGCCTTGCAGGAGTTTCAGGCGGATAGACCGGATCGTTGTCCGCCTGATAGGCTGTTTGTTCCTGATGATTGGACCAGTAGAGTCATCTCTGAGGTGCATTCTTCTGCATTGGCAGGTCATCCTGGAATTTTTGGTACCAGGGATTTGGTGGCAAGATCCTTCTGGTGGCCTTCCCTGTCACGAGATGTGCGAGGCTTTGTGCAGTCTTGTGACGTTTGTGCTCGGGCCAAGCCTTGTTGTTCTCGGGCTAGTGGATTATTGTTGCCCTTGCCTATTCCTAAGAGGCCTTGGACGCACATCTCGATGGATTTTATTTCAGATCTGCCTGTTTCCCAGAAGATGTCTGTCATCTGGGTGGTGTGTGACCGTTTTTCTAAGATGGTCCATTTGGTTCCCCTGCCCAAATTGCCTTCTTCTTCCGAGTTGGTTCCCCTGTTTTTTCAAAATGTTGTTCGTTTGCATGGTATTCCTGAGAATATCGTTTCTGACAGAGGAACCCAATTTGTGTCTAGATTTTGGCGGGCATTCTGTGCTAGGATGGGCATAGATTTGTCTTTTTCGTCTGCTTTTCACCCTCAGACTAATGGCCAGACCGAGCGGACTAATCAGACCCTGGAGACATATCTGAGGTGTTTTGTGTCTGCTGACCAGGATGATTGGGTTGCTTTTTTGCCATTGGCGGAGTTCGCCCTCAATAATCGGGCCAGCTCTGCCACCTTGGTGTCCCCGTTTTTCTGTAATTCGGGGTTCCATCCTCGATTTTCCTCCGGTCAGGTGGAATCCTCGGATTGTCCTGGAGTGGATGCGGTGGTGGAGAGATTGCATCATATCTGGGGGCAGGTGATGGACAATTTGAAGTTGTCCCAGGAGAAGACTCAGCTTTTTGCCAACCGTCACCGTCGTGTTGGTCCTCGGCTTTGTGTTGGAGATTTGGTGTGGTTGTCTTCTCGTTTTGTCCCTATGAGGGTCTCATCTCCTAAGTTTAAGCCTCGGTTCATCGGTCCGTATAAAATATTGGAGATTCTTAACCCTGTTTCCTTCCGTTTAGACCTCCCTGCATCCTTTTCTATTCATAACGTTTTTCATCGGTCGTTATTGCGCAGGTATGAGGCACCGGTTGTGCCTTCCGTTGAGCCTCCTGCTCCGGTGTTGGTTGAGGGTGAGTTGGAGTACGTTGTGGAGAAAATCCTAGACTCCCGTGTTTCCAGACGGAGACTCCAGTATCTGGTCAAGTGGAAGGGATACGGCCAGGAGGATAATTCTTGGGTCACTGCATCTGATGTTCATGCCTCCGATCTGGTTCGTGCCTTTCATAGGGCCCATCCTGATCGCCCTGGTGGTTCTGGTGAGGGTTCGGTGCCCCCTCCTTGAGGGGGGGGTACTGTTGTGAATTTGGATTCTGGGCTCCCCCGGTGGCTACTGGTGGAGTTGAACTTGTGTCATCATCTTCCCTGTTCACCTGTTCTCATCAGATCTGGGTGTCGCTATATAACCTGGCTTCTCTGTTAGTTGCTTGCCGGTCAACAATGTTATCAGAAGCCTCTCTGTGCTTGTTCCTGCTCCCAGACATCTACTAGATAAGTTGGACTTTTGTCCTTGTTTGTTTTTGTTTTTTGGTTCCAGTTCACAGCTGCAGTTTCGTTACTGTGTCTGGAAAGCTCTTGTTGATCAGGAATTGCCACTCTGGTATTATGAGTTAATGCCAGAGTCCTAAAGTAATTTCTGGATGGTGTTTTGTTAGGGTTTTCTACTGACCATGAAAGTGTGCTTTCTGTCTTCTGCTATCTAGAAAGCGGACCTCAAATTTGCTAAAACTATTTTCCTGCTGCGTTTGTTATTTCATCTAAAATCACCGCCAATATATGTGGGGGGCCTCTGTCTCCTTTTTGGGCATTTCTCTAGAGGTGAGTCAGGTCTTATATTTCCCTCTGCTAGCATTATTTAGTTCTCCGGCCGGCGCTGGGCATATAGGGATAAAAAGTAGGACATGCTACCTGGCTACTTCTAGTTGTGCGGTAGGTTTAGTTCATGGTCAGTACAGTTACCATCTTCCAAGAGCTTGTTCCTATATAGGCTTATGCTAGTTCTCTGGCCATGGAGATCATGACACATAGCATAGTCTGGACTGATTACATATGCGGCTTACAGTAAACATCAGTGCACCGCAGTGTGGTCCCTTTTTGTGAGAGACATGTGGGTGCGGGCTTGTGTAGGGGAATTTTTGCCTGTCATACTGTGCAAATGTATATTTTAACTCAATAAAGTTGTTTTCTATTTTGCATAATTTGGACGTTTTGACTGCATTTCTGGTGCTTTGTGTTAGGTATATATTTGCAGTTGTTCTTTTGTGGTCCTAGGTCTGTCTTGTCCACTATGGATGGCATAAATGCTGTAAGGTTGATCTAATCAGGACAGACCATGTATGCCACTGTTTGGTATCTAATTGTTACTGTGTTATGCACAGGTTTCGTGGTCTGCACTATGGACTACCGGGCCAAGGAGAAAATTTGGCTTAACCAGGTTGATCAGGTGCTCGGTGATGGTGGGACGAATGCGCAGCAGTCGGGTGACTCAGGATGGGATGACAGACTTCAGTCAATCAAAACTATGCTATTAAGGCGCTCCCGCCTTTGGTGGAACAGATTGTTCCTTGAAAAATATATTAGGAACAAAATGATTCCAAGGGGCCTCAGAGTGAGGGTGATACCTTCGTTTGTGGTGGATGATATGAACTTTATAGCACAATGGGAGGATGCATGCACTGTATGCTCCCTCACACTGATGCAATTACTTATCAATCTTAATACCACAGGGATTACTGATCTTGATAAAAAGATTGATACCTTACAGATAGAGGTAAGGGCTGGATGTCCCCCAGATAAACTCCAACCTTTTGAGAGTGACCTGGATAAATCCATGGACGTATTAGCTAAAAAAATCCAGGACAGCCAGCTGAGTAAATTTGGGAGAGACACTAAGGATTACCAGACAAAGAGAGTTTATCTATGGAGAAATAGTGATAATCAACATCTGCATCGGACTGGATCAAGTATGTCACTCTCATCCCTGAGTGGACGATCGGATCTTTCATCTGTATCTGCATCCTCTACCAATGTGACTGATAATGGTAGACTACGTGATCATTCGTATCACCCTTATAGGAGAGGCAACTTATCATCCACGATGTCTAAAAAAGACAATAAGGTGATTAACCTAAGTAAACATATATTGTCTGAGGTGGATCTTCAACTTCTGGAGAGGGGTCTTTCTTTTTCTCCCACATCTGGGTTTAATCTATTCAATACTATTAAAGATCTTCATTTGTTTGCCAGATCGCTGCTGTTCAAGAGATATTATTACAATAATGAATTACATCTATTATTCCCCACAGAAGAGGAACAGAATGCGTTATTAATCTTGGAAGAGTTGGCGGTTGAACATATACATCCAGGAGGTAAGGTTCCTCCATCTATTCGTCCACGTTCCAGTAGATTTCCCCCTCTAATGTCATGCTCCAGCATTGACTTATTCGTCCGGGTGGTGACTGAGGATTTGTCTAACATCCACAATTTTGGGGGACGGGATAATCTTTCCCCATTGGAGAGGGAAAGATTGGCATACATCAAAAATCTCCCTGACATAGTTGTGAAGCCGGCGGATAAAGGTGGTAACGTCGTCCTGTGGCCCATGGATATGTATGAGAGGGAGGCGTATAGGCAATTGAACAATAACATCTGTTATAAAAAACTTACATACAACCCTTTGTCTGCCTATAGTGCCCAGCTTGAATCTATTATCCAGCGGGCCTTGCAGGACGACGTTATCACCAAAGATCTGGCCACAGCTTTAATGGTGACGGAACCCACGGTACCGACCTTGTACCTCCTCCCCAAGATCCACAAAAATATCTCGTCACCCCCCGGGCGACCTATTATATCTGGACGGGGAAATCTACTGGAGCATGTCAATAGGTGGATTGATTTCCACCTGCAACCGCTAGTTACCAGCCTTCCCTCTTTCCTCAAGGATACTGGAGATGTGCTGCGCAGGGTCGATGGATTGTGTTTAGAGGGTGATTCTCTATTGGTTTCGGCGGATGTCGAATCTCTTTATACCAATATCAGACATAAAGACGGAATGGGTGCCGTTAGATATTTCTTGGAGTCATCTACTTTGTCTATTGGTATGAGATCGCTTCTGCTGGAACTTTTAGAGTTCACCCTCACCCACAATTTTTTTGTCTTCAAGGGGTCCTTCTACCTGCAGCTCCAGGGGACTGCCATGGGGGCGGCCTTCGCGCCCTCCTATGCCGGTCTCTTCTTGGGGCTGTGGGAGAGGGACCTCCTCCTGTCCGGCGAACAGGGATCAGTTGACCGTGTCCCCTTTTGGACACGCTATATTGATGACATCTTCTTCGTCTGGCAGGGCACGTCCGTCGACCTTGTGCAGTACATGTCCTCCTTGAACAGCAACGATATGAACATACACTTAACATTTGTATGGAGTGACATATCTATTGATTTCCTAGATGTGACAATTAAGAAAGACCCCAATGGTATCCTGTGTACGGACATCTTTCGTAAACCAACTTCCACAAATACTCTGCTGCATGCATCCTCAGGTCACCCCCACCATTTGATACGTTCTATCCCGGTGGGGCAGTTTCTTCGGTTACGTCGTATCTGCTCCACCGACAGAGATTTTGAGAAAAGAGCTGGTGAACTGAGGATGCGTTTTGCGGCAAGGGGATATAGTGGGAGATCCATCAAAAAGGCATATCAGAGGGCGAAACATTCTACACGCCACAATTTACTCTATGGTAGTCAGGATGGACAACGTAGGAGGATGACTAATAATACCAACAATATTAGGTTTATCACTACCTATAATTCCAAGGCTAACCAAATTAGGAGAGCCTTGGATAAAGCCTGGCCTATACTTCAGGTTGATCCGATAGTTAAGAAGTTCATTCCAAACAAACCATCCATCACATTCAAGCGTGCCCCCAATCTGAGAGATCAATTGGTCCATAGTCACTATGAGGGACGGCCTCCCACTACTTTCTTAGATAGGTTTACACCCCGGGTGGGTTGTGTTCCATGTGGCCGGTGTGTCGCCTGCCCCAATATAGAGAGAAGTGATTGTTTCTTCAATTCTAGTGGTACAAGGAGATTTTCCATTAGACAACGGATCACTTGTACCACTAGATATGTCATCTATTACGCCACATGCCCCTGCGGACTTGCATACGTCGGCCTTACCACCCGCCAGTTGAAAGTCCGCGTGAGGGAGCATGTGTTGGGGATCCAGGCGGCCGCCGGCCATGTTGACACAACCACACTTAAGACATTGCCGAGGCACTTCAAAACATTTCATAATTGTGATGCGACAATGTTGAAAGTAAGGGGAATTGATGCCCTCAAAATAAATATTAGAGGTGGCCGTCTCTCTAAGAGACTTGGTATGCTGGAAACACGCTGGATCTGGCGTTTACAGACTGTTCAGCCCCATGGACTGAATGAATGCCTGTCGTTTGCCCCGTTTTTATAGCCGCTCGACTGCTGTGCATCGTTTCCACTGTACTGTCCCGCATTTGCTGCCTCTCCTTTGTTTTTAATGCTATTTTCTAATTTTATTTGAATTTTAGCTCTTTCCGGGCTGTGACTGGTTGATGGGATTAGTACTCCGGCGGCTGTCAATATATATATATATATATATCTCTAATATATATCTGCATCATTGGATATACGGATGGAATTTTCAACAAATACCAATATCTTCTACCATTCGACATCCGGAGACACACATATATCATGGACTATGTTATCTAATAATGCGTCTTTTCATGGACTTTATGATAATTTGTTTTGATTTGATTTTTTATTTTTTATGTTATGACTTGTTGGTGATTTATCCCTTATATATGTGTGCTTGTACTTATTTTTCCTTAATGGGTGCAGAAATGATGGCTGCACGTGTTGGATATATCAATATATTTATATCTGTGCTTGATCCTTTTATAGGTATAATATATGCACTAGGCTTTGTTATCTTTATGCCTATGTACTTTCCATCTTCCATTACACATGGGTTGGTTGTAATTACATGTATTTTCACTTTTTTGCTTTGTTTTTTGGTTTTATTTATATTGCCAGTACATTTGCCCTTCTTTAACATGGCCGCGGCTGTGGTTCGCGCATGCGCGGTCGCGCCGCACTCCTCTTCGGTTTTGCCATGCCTGGTGGGCGGATCACATGGGGCCCGTGTGTTTCCGGTCCCGCGGCCTGCGCAGACCGGATGTGGTGGTGCGATGCGGCGGCACATGTGTACGCCGCTATTTCCGGATTGCTCACTATTTAATCTGTGCCCTCTGCGTCTTTGGGCACCCCCCTGAGGAAGGCCACCCGCCGAAACGCGCGTCGGGGAGGACGTGACTGCGGTGCACATCTATACTGATCCATCACTGCGGTATGTATTAGGTCCATGATACTTATCTATAAGGCTGCATATACCATCGGCTGATACTTCTTTATTATTACCGCTATCATAGCATAGTCTGGACTGATTACATATGCGGCTTACAGTAAACATCAGTGCACCGCAGTGTGGTCCCTTTTTGTGAGAGACATGTGGGTGCGGGCTTGTGTAGGGGAATTTTTGCCTGTCATACTGTGCACCTGTATATTTTAACTCAATAAAGTTGTTTTCTATTTTGCATAATTTGGACGTTTTGACTGCATTTCTGGTGCTTTGTGTTAGCCACATTGGGGCAATTAGAATTGTTTTGACTTGGTCTGACCGGATCTTCTGCATGGTCTTTGCCAGCATCAGGATTGGTGGAAAGGCGTAAGCCAGGTTGAAGATCCATGGATGGGTGAAGGCATCTATCCCCTGAGCCCCATATATGGGACCGAGGGAGAAATATGCATTTGCAAATAAGTCGACCTCCTGGTTCCCCCATCTTGAAGTTAGGGATAGGAAGACTTCTTGGTTCAAGCACCATTCCCCGGGATGGACGTCCTTCCTGCTGAGGAAGTCCGCCTGGGTGTTGTCCGAGCCTTTCAGATGTACTGCTGAGATTGAAAGCAGGTGTTTCTCTGCCCAGAGAAATATCCGTGCCGCAACTAGCTTCAGGCTGGCATATTTCGTGCCCCCTTGATGTTGGAGATAGGCCACCGCCTTTATGTTGTCGGAGTAGACACGGACATGATGGCCCTGGATGAGAGATGAAGCAGCTATCAGTGCTTCCTCCACTGCCTTTAATTCTCTCAGGTTGGAAGATCTGGAACTTATGTCCAGGGACCATAGTCCCTGAAAATAAGTTTCTTCCACCACGGCGCCCCAACCTCTTCGGCTGACGTCTGTATGAAGTACTTTCAGGGGAAGCTGGTCCCAGCTTACTCCCTGCCGAAGGTTTCAGCCCTTCAACCACCACGAGAGGGCTGACTTCACGTGTCCGGGAAGTGGAATTTTCCTGGATAGAGTATTCTGATACCTCCGTGAGTACAGGAGGACGTGAGTTTGGAGGGTTTGTGTATGTGCCTGAGCCCAGGATACTGCCTGAATACACAAAGTTAGGGACCCCAGAATGGACATGGACTCTTTTAAGGTTGGTGACCTTTGTTGTCTGAATCTGGAGATTCTCTGACAAAGGTCGTGCTGACGATCTTTGGGAAGGAAGGACACCCTTTTCTCTGAGTCTAAGAGAATCCCCAGGAATTTTTTCCTTAAGGAAGGGTGCAGGTCCGACTTCTGGAGATTCGGGATCCTGCCTAGGGACTCGAGTATACCTAGTGTTTTTGACACATGTTGGTTCAGCTGAGATATTGATGGAGCGATTATAAGAAGGTCGTCTAGGTATGGGACGAGGCAAATTCCCTGAAGACGGATGAAGATGACTGCTTCTCTCATGACCTTTGAGAACACTCTCGGGGCTGAGGATATGCCGAAGGGAAGCACATTGAACTGAAAATGGGTGATCCTGTGGTTGTTGGAGACCACGAACCTGAGGAACCTCCTGTGATCCAGATGGATCGGAACATGGTAATAGGCGTCACTCAGGTCTATTGTAGCCATCACCCAGTTTTGTCCGATATGTGGGATTGCCGTCCTGATCGACTCCATCTTGAACCTCCAGTATCTGATGAACTGGTTCAGAGGTTTTAGATTTATGATCACTCTGTATTTTCCGGAGGGCTTCCTTATGAGGAATAGACGAGAGTAATGGCCTCTGCCTAAATCTTGCTGAGGTACTTGAGAAATCACCTTTTCTAGCAAGAGATCCTGAATTTTTTGAAGGAAGTCCTCGAGGTCTGGAGACTGTTCCGGGGTAATTCTCAGGCATTGGGGGGAACTCTCGAATTCCAACTTTAGTCCCAATTGTATGGTGTGGAGGATCCACTGGTTTGTGGATATAGACTGCCATTGGGCGAGAAATTGAGAGAGTCGGCCCCCCACCGGAGAGTCACTGTTTATCAGGGGTCTGTTGCTGTTGAGGGATGAGGATATTCCTTCTTTTCCCCCCCTCGGCTAGCTCCATTGACCCAATTTACCTTTTGCCCTGAACTCCTTCTGGGAGGACTGGTCACGGGGGGGACGAAAAAAACGCTTCCTAGCAAACTTTTGTTCGGGGAGCGATTTTTTTCTTATCAGATGCCTTCTCAAGGATATCATCCACGACTGGCCCAAACACATGGTGTCCCTGAAAGGGGATGGCGCAGAGTTTGGTTTTAGATGTGATGTCGCCTCCCCATGATTTTAACCAAAGGGCTCTCCTGGCTAAGTTAGAGAGGACTAAGGTCCTGAGGCATTGGCTAAGAACAGCGTCGCCTTCTGAAGGAGAGGTAGGGAGTCCAGGATTTCTTCTCTGGAGGTCCCCTGGGAGAGGTGTTCCTCTAATTTGCGAAGCCAAAGAACTAGGGCCCTGGCGACGCAAGTGGACGCAATATTTGCTTTAAGCAGATTCATAGAGTATTCCCAGGACTTTTTTAGGTGGCTTTCTATTTTACGATCCAAGGGATCTTTTAATTGTGAGGAATCCTCAAATGGGAGAGACGTCTTTTTTGTCACTTTAGAGACCTGGACGTCCACTCTAGGGACTTCCCAAATAGAACTGTCACCTTCAAGGGGGAACGGTTCTTTAGTTCTGAAGGAATGCTAAGGCCCTTTTCTGGGGAAGCCCACTCCTGAAAAATAAGATTTTGAACATTTTCATGGATAGGAAACCCTTTTTTAGTTTTGGGCTTCAGACCCTCAAACATGTCATCCTGAACTAAATGCTTTTCCCCCACTTCCTCGACCCCCATGGTGTTTCTTACTATGGAAACCAGCTCCTCCATATCCTCAGAAGAAAAATAGTATCTTTTCCCATCAGGTTTAGGGGTGGATGTGGAGCCCTCATTTTCCCAATTATCCTCTGACTCTGAAGTATGAACTTCGCCCAAGTCAGAATCAGTTTCAGCCGGTGCCATCTTCCTTTTTTTTTAGGGGGGGATGCAACATCGGGGGCTGAGAAAAGGCTGCCATGGAGGTCTGTTCCTCCTGTTTAATCAGTGTTTTAATACTGTCCAGGAGGGAGTGCTGTTCAGCACGTAATATGTCATCCGTGCAGGGTTGACACAGGGTTCAGCACGTAATATGTCATCCGTGCAGGGTTGACACAGGGTCTTCTTATAGGCGGAAGGTAGCCGGGAGCCACAAACACCACACTTGCGGCTGGGTTTGTTCTTTGGGGCAGGGACCTTTTCTCCCTAAAAGAGAGAGAGGTATACAAAATGACCCATACTAACACATCTAAACAGTGAAAGGACCAGCCCAGCTACTCACGGTAGGAGGGTGAACGCTGGGTTCTGCAGATGTAGCAGAGGGTTTGTCGCCGTCCATGGTCAAACTGTCAGCAGTCACACAGAGACAGAGACAAGCTTCTTACCTGGAGGCCCCTGACCAGGATATGAAGGCATCGAGGTCCAGCATCACTTGTGTGCTCCTCCTCCCCTTGGTCCATGGGGAGGATTCCGTGAATGACCCTAGCGATTCGCCCCAAAGCAGCTGGAATGCAGGAGAAGGCGTGTGTTCCAGCGTGGAGCCCAAGGACGTGAACCGGAAGTGTGCTGCTGATGTCACATCCGGCTCGCGCGGCCCGGAACTCCAGCCACACGCTGGAAGGAGGATGCCGAGGAGCTCCGAGAGGACCCCGGCAGCACATCACTGCCCCGCTTTACCTCCAGAGGAGGCGCGGGAGGGGCGGGAAAGGGGTCCCGAGTCCATTACAGATGGAGACGGGAGCAGCCGCATGGAGGAGGAGAGGAGAGCCGCCCGACCTCGCGTACCCAGCTCGGTGAAAATTTCCAAGTGCACCGATCGCTGGCCACGGCAGCACCTGAAGGAACCTCTTCATGCCCCACTGGGGGACAGGAAAAACACTGGAGATAGCAGGAAGGGGAGAGTTATTTAACCTCTTTGTGTTTCCTGTCCCCCATTAGGGCGGGGAGACAACCTCCAAGGTGACTGTCGTGGAAGGTGACTAGAGAAAAGAAGACTAAGAGGAGACTTAATAGCTGTCTTCAAATATCTGAAGGGATATCACAGTGTAGAGGGATCATCATTCTCATTTGCACATGGAAACACAAGAAGCAATAGACTGAAACTCACAGGGAGAAGATACAGATTAGATGTTAGAAAAAACTTTTTGACAGTTAGGGGGATCCATGAGTGGAACAGGCTGCCACAAGAGGTGGTGAGTTCTCCTTCAGTGGAAGTCTTCAAGCAAAGGCTGGACAGACATCTGTCAGAGATGGTTTAGTATATCCTACAGTGAGCAGTAGGTTGTGATGTAGAAATACTTGGCACTCGTATAGGTGTGTTCAAGAAATAAATGAGACGTTTCGGTCAATACCTGACCTTCATCAGTCATCTGGATAAAGGAGATCAGAAATTTGATGAAAATATAAAAAATTTGCAATTTTCAAGCTTTAAATGTTTAATACTTAAACCAAATAGTCATATTATACAAAAAAGTTAATAAATAACATTTCCCATGTGTTTACTTGTCAGCATAAGCTTTCAAATGTCCTCTTATTTTGTTAGGATTCTATAAGGGTTAATAGTGTAGCAGCAATTTTTCATTTCTTCAAGGAAATGTATAAAAATGTTTTCGGAACCAATTCATTTTGAAGTGACTTTGAGGGCCTATAAAATGAAAAACCCAAAAAGTGATACCATTTTAAAAACAGCATGCCTCAAATTATTTAAACCTGTTGTCAGTAAGCTTGTTATTAACCTATCTGGTGCTTCACAGGAATGAATGAAATTAGAATTAATGTAATGAAAAATTTATTTTTTCAACTAAAAAATGTTTTCCCGCTAAAAAAATCTTTGCAACTTCCTAACAGGCCACCGTTGCCAGCAGACCCCAAGGTTATTACTTGGCCTTGGGTTGCCATGGCAACCATCAGGACCACACAATTGTGCTCTATTGGGTTAAATAAGGAGCACCCTCAATCTCTGTTAACCATCTAGATACTGCTATTGTTATTGACAACAGAACTTAGGTGTTTAAATGATCGTGGATAATGCTGTATATTCACCCATCGTGGAGGCACTTTTCTCTAATTTGGCAAAAAAGGTATATTGGCAGCCATTAAGACGTTAAAAGTATAGGCCATACACTACGCTCGTGCTTATGACTTTGCATTTGCTGCCGCAGACAGTGTCTTGATGCTGTCAGTAGTTCCACTAGATGCATTGTGAAGACTCTGGTCTCCTCCAAACCATTGAAAATTGATTGACTTTGGGCCTGACACCTTGTGTCCTAAGTCTGGATCTAGACTTTGGTGTGCTGGCTGAGTACCCCTGCCCTATAGCATAATCTGCAGTAATGAGCACTCAAATAATCATGGTCAATAAAGATTTTGCTGCCTCTATGACCAAATTATCATGAGCAGATAGACTTACTGGTACACATATAGGACAAACTATACATAGTCATCATTGTCAGTGTCTTCGGTTGCTGAAAAATTAATCTTACGGTACTTAGATTTTTATCCTGGTCTTCATGGCTATATAAGCATCATTCTTTCGTTCATTGGACAATGACCAATACAACAAAGAAGAAGAAAGTTTGGACCTCATTATGGTCTATAAATAAAGCCAAATAGTTTCCCTTAAGCTTGTGTACTTTCATTTATTCAGCAATATCCTGTGTGGAACTTTATCAAAACTTTTAACATTTAGAGTAAAACCACATCTATGTTAATAATCAAACTGGGTCTGTGGTCATTGAAGCCAGCAAATGTTCATTTTGTAATTTATTTTTAATGAAAAAGTCATTTTTATATGTTTTTATTTACTTGTGAAAAATATAATTAATTATTCTGATAGAATTACACAAACTGATGTGAGGAGATTATACCTGATGGCCTAGAATATATAATGGGGTCAATATTTTTTAGCTGCAGTCATGAGCAGCCAGAACACTCATGAACACAGGGGCTGTGATGAGAAGAAGACCCACATGCATCATGCAAGCCTTCAACAACATAATGAAAGCTAATTGATATAGGGACATTAGCGTTATTCTCCCTTCACCCTCACAGCTGATTTCCTACAGGACAGATGTGGATTCAGTATTACAAATATTTATAAGTATAGTTGGAATAAAAAAATATCAACCCCAATGCAAATTGGGCTTGTTAGCAAAATATACAAGCTTACTGCCGCTTATAATAAACCAATCAAGAACAATTTAAATAACTCAAAACAATGAAGATAAATGGGTTCTCTAAGTTCAACACAAATTGCCACTTTTAATGAGCACTGAAGTCTGAGAATTATTCATCCCCTTAATGTCCAGGGTGCAGAGTACTTGGTAGATCCCCCTCTGACTGTTATGACATGCTGCAAATGTGAAGCATAGTCAGACACCAGCTTGTGGTGGCTTTCTTGAGGAATCTTAGCCCTTTGTTCATTGGAATTGGCCTCCAGTTCCCTAATATTCTCGAGCTTGCATGCTGCAGCCGCTTTCCAGTGACTTAACATCTATTATGTTATTTTACAATTCTGTACACTGTGTACTGGATGGAGTCTCTGTGACCTCAAAATCCATTTCTAGACACACAAACGACCTTTGTGCGGATTTGTTTTACTGGGTAGCGAAGATGTCATAAAACTGGAGGCATTTGTGGGAATCCTTTGTTCTTTGACTCTTTACAAAATCAGATTGTGTACAGCTACATTTTAATGAGTGTCATCCCACTTGCGCCATACTGGTTATGTGATCACATTTCAGTACATTTTAAATTGTTGGAAACGTTTTTTTTTTATACCAAGTCATAATCCTTTTTCCCAACTATGAAGAACATCATCCCAAAACATATTAGAGAATATGGTACTAAGAAACATTATTGTTCGCTCTGGAGTTTTCTGCATGGCACTCCTGTACAGTGGCATGCAAAAAATTGGGCATCCCTGCACAAAATTACTGTTATTGTGTGTCCTCCGGATAGATATATGCTCTTTGTAGCTGCTCTATGTCCTGGGTGGTCCTGTGTATAAATTCTGAATTCTCTCATAGGACTACTGTAAGTATGTTTTCTACAGCAGACAACACATAACATACAGTAGATATGTTTTAATTACTTGCTATTGGCACAGAGGTTTGTGGTGTGATTGGCATGCGGCTGCAGTATTGTTGGCACGTTACAACTTCAAGGGAACCTGTCACCAGTTTTGGCAGATAAGAGATACGGCCACCGCCTTTCAGGGCTTATATACAGCATTCTATATTGCTGTATATAAGCCCCCAACCCGACCTGCAAGAGAAGTAGAATAACTTTCATTATTCTCACCTGCGGGGCGGTCCGGTCCAATGGACGTCACTGGTCTTGGTCCGGCGCCTCCCTTCTTTTTGCAATGCCGCCCTCCTGCTTGCTTCATGTGGATGACGCATCTTCTCGGCACCGCGCTCCGGCACAGGCGTACTTCTCTGCCCTGTTGAGGGCACAGCAAAGTACTGCAGTGCGCAGGTGTCGGGAAAGGTCAAAGAGCCTTGGCGCATGTGTAGGGGACAGGGACCTGGTGAGCTGTGCAGACGGGTGGAACCATTGTTGCCGGGAGTCGGGGTTCCGGGGGACGGATTTGAGGGGTGCATGGGAAGCCAGGCTCATGTGACAGGAGGCAGAGTGACGCAGGGAGAGGAGAGGATAAAAAGCAAAACGCGCGAAAGCAGGGGCAGAGAAGCGCGGGAAATCTCTGAGGAGAGGAAACTGCAGCGCAGTTGCTGTGAGTGTGCAGGCCGCAGTGAGACTTGCAGGAAGCAGGGGGAAAACGTGCAACAGACACTGCGGGCAATTACTGGAGCCCCCAAAAAGAGACGCATTCGTCGTCAGCGACCCCCCAGGCAGAGGGGTAGTGCTGACCAGCTCAGGGACAGTATTACCGCGCTCCCTGAGAACACCTTGCCAGAGAGTGCTACAGACTCGCATGGTTTCGTCTCAGCTGTGACTGATACTGATTATTCTCCTAATCCTCCTCAAAAAGACTCTTCTCTGGACTGGGAGGCTGTTACCTCGGATCAACGTCCGCCTGCAGGAGGGAACGCAGCACCGCAAAAGACATTCTGGACTCGACTCTACGCCTGGGCCCGTCGCCAGAAGACACCTCCTTCCTCCGCCATCAGGACTACGGCGTTGTCGGAGCCTCCCCGTCAGGACTACATCGCCGAACCAGCACTGATAAGTGACCGTTGTTGACTTTATCTTAGTAGGGAGTCACTAGTGAGGCGCTGCCGCGTTCTATGGGTGTAGTTCAGGGCGGCCATATAATAATTGGGATTTACTGCGAGATTGTGTTCTTGTATATAAGTTCCCTGCGTGGAAAACGTTTGTTATCTTTTTGGTTGGAAGTTAAAAAGAAAGTTAAAAACGCTATTTGCTTTCTGGCTCCTATTTGTCCCTGCATCCTTCTTTACCTGCGGTCTCTACATTTGGCGTAGTCGGCAGGATGCAGGATCCAAAGAAGGAGCCAGAAGATACGGAGGATGGGGCTGGGCCTAGAGCTTCTCTCTCATTGGGGGCCATGTTAAACAATTTGCCCAAGTTTAATGGGAGCAACATGTTGTTGTGGAGCTGGACTGAGAGGATGAGGGGGCTGTTGAGAATGCATCCTATGACCCCGGCCCTGGAAGCTGAGGTAGCCATTATGGCATTAGACGGAGAGGCCCGAGATTCAGTGATGTTGAGACCCCCCACAGAGCGGAATACTTTTACCGGGGTGTTACATGTGTTAGAGGGGACGCACGGGGATCCCACCGACGTGGGAGAGCTGCGGGCCCGGTTGTTTGGACGGCGACAAAAAGAGGGCGAGACTGTCACTCAGTACATGAATGCTCTGCAAGAGCTAAACATTGCAATCGTGCGGAAAGATGGTATGGGGATGGGACTTGTCGACGTGACCCTGCGCGACCAACTGGTGACGGGACTGCGGGATGAGTTGACCAAACAGGCTCTACGTGAACGAGTGCGGGTCGACCCGCGCCTGACTTTCTCCGACATAGGCAATGAGGCCCGCACCCGGGAGCAAGAGAGGGGGGTGACGGTCCTGACAGGAGAGGCTCGGGTTATCCAGACCGCTGCACCAGGAGGGGGTGAGCCGTCGTGGGTTCAGGAGATGCGGCAGGAGCTCAAACAAATCCGAGACGAACTGGCCGAAGTAAAAAAAAATGCGCGAAGCCCAAGGGAGCTACCCCGGGGGCAAGGGTCTGGGAGTCCAGCTCGTGGCGCTCGTTCAGGATATTATCCGGTCTCCGGTGCTTGCTATGGTTGCGGGGAGGCAGGACATTTCGCACGGGAGTGCCCCCGGAGAGGGAGGGCCTCGTCACGGCGGGCGTTAAACTAGAGGACTCCGAGCTAAGGGGACGACGCTCGGAGTCAGAATCCCCGCGGATGGGTGGTGAAAGTCCCGAAAATTTGGTTGCCAGCTGCCCCCTGGTTTGGGCAGAGTTTGAAGGGCGGGCTGTACGTTGTCTGGTGGACACCGGATCTCAAGTCACGACTATGCCCGAGGCCTATTTTAGAAAACACTTCCCTGTGTCAGTCAGACCCCAATGGGGCCCCGTAATCCGGTTGCAGGCCGCCAATCAGCTGCCCATCCCAGTGGAAGGGGTCACCTGGATGCAAATATCTTTATGTGGGAAAGACCTGGGCCGCCGGGGGGTTGTGTTGACACGGGGGGATCCCAGCCCACAACATATCGTGACTTTGGGGATGAATGTATTGAAGGACTTTGGCAGTTTGCTGTTAGGGGAGACCACACAAGAGACACTCAATCAGTGGGGGACCAGTACACCTCAAGGCTCCGTGTTCAGACAGTTAGTGAGGGAAGTCCGTGTGCAAGAGACCTTTCAGGAGGGAGACATACTAGGGAAAGTAATCACCTCCCCGACAGCAGAAGTGACGTTTCCCCCAGGACAGACTGTTATATCCCTGCCCATCCGAGCTCGCATCCCTCTGGAAGGAGTGCAAGTGCAGGTTGAGCCCACCTTTACGTCCCCTTTGCCCACAGGACTGCTGGTGGCCCGATCTCTGGCTACTGTTAAAAATGGGGCCGTACCAGTGCGATGTGTGAATGTGGACGAACACGATGTCGTGCTACGGGTCCGAAGTGAGATGGCCAAAGTGTTACGACCGTTAGAAGTGATGCCTCCTCCAGATACTTTACAGTTAAAGGTGGATTCCCCTGATCCCTGGATGGTCAGTGTCCGGACCACACAGGATCCTGAGCTGATAGCGTTACGAAAAGGTCAAACTATTCTGGAACATATGCGAGCAGAATTACCGGGTCTGGATCCATCACAAGTCTCGCGAGTGCAGCGGCTCCTTGGACACTATGCTGAAGTGTTTGCGCAACATGAAGATGATTTTGGCTGTACCACGGCCATTGAACATGGAATTCCGACCGGAGATACAGTGCCCATCAGGGAGCGGTACAGACAGATTCCCCCGCAGATGTACCAGGAAGTAAAGACGTTGTTAGGCCAGATGCTACAAAAGGGAGTGATCCGCGAGAGTCAGAGCCCGTGGGCTGCCCCGATCGTGCTGGTGCAGAAAAAGGACGGCACGCTCCGGTTCTGTGTGGACTATCGTAAGCTAAATGCATGCACCGTCCGAGACTCTTATCCACTTCCCCGTATCGAGGAGTCTCTCTCCGTGCTGGGTCGGGCCAAATATTTTTCCACCTTAGACCTAGCCAGCGGATACTGGCAGGTCCCGATGACAGAAGCAGATCGTCCTAAGACAGCGTTCATCCTTCCCATGGGACTATTTGAGTTCAATCGAATGCCGTTTGGGCTGGCCAACGCTCCAGGCACCTTCCAACGATTAATGGAGCGGTGTCTGGGGGATTTGAACTTCGAGGCCACTCTCATTTATCTGGATGACATCATCATCTACGCCCCAACATTCGAGGAACATCTGTGCCGACTGGAACAGGTACTAGACCGGTTGCTGAAATACGGGCTTAAGGTGAAGCCCCAGAAGTGTCACTTGTTCCGGGAACAGATCGAGTACCTGGGGCATGTGGTGTCCGCCGAAGGAGTCCAGCCATCGCAGGAGAAGATTGCTGCAATCCAGGAGTGGCCCACACCGGAGACCGCTAAAGATGTACGGGCGTTCTTGGGCCTCGCTGGGTACTACCGGCGCTTCGTGAAGAATTTTGCTCGCCGTTCTCACAATCTACAAGTCCTGCTGAAAGGAAGCTCCCCCAAGGAACGGGGAAAGAAGATACAATGGCAGGAGCCACAAGAAGCAGCGTTCCGGGACTTGAAGACAGCTCTCATGGAGCCGCCGGTGTTGGCTTATGCGGACTTTTCGCAACCGTTCATCCTACACACCGACGGCAGCTCTCAGGGATTGGGGGCTGTGTTGTCTCAGGTTCAGGACGGGCGGGAGAGAGTGATCGCCTATGCGAGTCGGTCTCTTCATGACTCTGAGTTGAACCCAGACAATTACAGTTCTTTCAAGGTGGAGCTGCTGGCCGTGGTGTGGGCTATGACGGAGCGGTTCGCTGAGTACCTGGCCGGTTCCGAGGTGCTGATACGCACGGATAACAACCCATTGGCACATCTGGAAAATGCGAAATTGGGTGCCCTAGAACAGCGCTGGGTAGCCCGGATGGCCAAGTACAGATACCGTATCCTTTACAAGCGAGGAGCGGAGAATGTTCATGCTGACGCATTATCTCGTCTGCGGAAAAATCCCCCAAGAACTAATCGAGATGAGGAGCTGGAGGGAGAAGAAATCCCCTACGCCATCGGGGGCGCTGCTCAGACGGCTGTGATCCGGGAACAGACCGGGAACGGAACGGCTGCAGGACTGTTGGTTCAGAGTCGGGACGAATGGATACGGCTACAACAGGAAGACCAGGAACTAGCTCCATTGCGACAGTGGATAACGAATGGTCTATTGCCCGTGAGAACCCCTGGACAAATTCTCCCGTCAGATCTGAACCTTCTTCTGCGGCAGTGGGAGCGCCTAACTCTTCAGGACGGGCTCTTATGCCACTTAACCATGGCTCTGGCAGATTCTGAGCTGACCTGGCAGATGGTCTTACCAGGGCCTGTGGTGGCCGCAGTTGCTAAAGAAGCTCATGAGTCCGGGGCACACTTCGGAGTGAAGAGGACGTTTAAGTGGCTGCAAACTCGGTTCTATCATCCTCGGCTGCTTGCGGAAGTACAAACTGCCTGTAGACAATGTCGACAATGTGAGCTAACCAAGTCACCGGAGGAAAGGGCGCCTGTGCAGAGCATCACGACGTCTGCCCCTTTTGAAGTATTAATGATAGACTACATTACCATTGGAGCAGCGCATCAAGGCTACGAACACTGCCTCGTTATGGTAGATCATTTTTCAAAATTCGCGGTAGTCATCCCTACCCGTGATCAGACAGCTGAGTCGGCGGCGAGCGCTATCTGTAAGAACTTTATTCAAGTTTACGGCTATCCGAGGCGAATACATTCGGATCAAGGCGCCTGTTTCTTGGGCAAGGTCATGGAAGAGCTGCATCGCCTCTACGGCATTGATAAGTCACGCACCACACCGTATCATCCCCAGGGAAATGGGGCTTGTGAGCGGTTTAACCGGACTTTGCTTCAAATGCTGCGTGCGCTAGAACAAGATCAGAAGGCCCGCTGGCCGGAGTACGTGTCTGACCTAGTGTGGGTCTACAACAATAGAGTTCATCAAGTCACAGGACGCACCCCGTATGAAGTGGTCTTTGGGCGCCCAGGAAAAGGCATGACAGATCTGGAACTGTCTTCGGAGGAAGAAGGCCCCCGAACAGGGATGGCTTCGTGGGTGCGTGATCATCGGCATCGGCTGCAGACCTTACACCGACTGGTACACACTCGAATTCGGGAAGTGGAGCATCGGAGCACCCCTACAGCAAAACCCCCAGAGTTCCGGCCAGGTGATCGAGTACTCGTTCGAGAGCAAAGACCGCAAAACAAGTTAGACCATCGTTGGGAAAAAACACCCTATCGGGTGCTTCGCCGTATAGACCCGCATGGACCTGTATATGAAGTGCAGTCTGAGGCCCTCGGAAGTACAGGTACTCGCATTCTTCATCGCAACATGCTCCGGTTGTGTCGCTCTGTTGACTCGGACACCCCGGAATCCGCAATCAGGGAAGAGCCACCTACGACTGAGTCCCCCAACAACCATTGGTGGGATGAAGAAGATGATGAAGAAGAAGAACGGCGTCAAAATACTCCCCCTATCTCGACTACTACACTACCCCTGACCAGTCACCCTTCCGCTGACGACATTCCCCCAACACCCCCTACACAAGGACCCGAGCCACGACGTTCTGAACGTTCTACTGCCGGTAGACCCCCAACTCGCTACAGTCCTGACTTACACACTAGACAGACCCAAGTGTGGAACAATCCGTCAGGTGGGCGACCTGTCAGTGCGAAGGCCTCGCCCAGGGACTGGCGAGCATACAGGGTGGGGGAATGTAGGGGACAGGGACCTGGTGAGCTGTGCAGACGGGTGGAACCATTGTTGCCGGGAGTCGGGGTTCCGGGGGACGGATTTGAGGGGTGCATGGGAAGCCAGGCTCATGTGACAGGAGGCAGAGTGACGCAGGGAGAGGAGAGGATAAAAAGCAAAACGCGCGAAAGCAGGGGCAGAGAAGCACGGGAAATCTCTGAGGAGAGGAAACTGCAGCGCAGTTGCTGTGAGTGTGCAGGCCGCAGTGAGACTTGCAGGAAGCAGGGGGAAAACGTGCAACAGACACTGCGGGCAATTACTGGAGCCCCCAAAAAGAGACGCATTCGTCGTCAGCGACCCCCCAGGCAGAGGGGTAGTGCTGACCAGCTCAGGGACAGTATTACCGCGCTCCCTGAGAACACCTTGCCAGAGAGTGCTACAGACTCGCATGGTTTCGTCTCAGCTGTGACTGATACTGATTATTCTCCTAATCCTCCTCAAAAAGACTCTTCTCTGGACTGGGAGGCTGTTACCTCGGATCAACGTCCGCCTGCAGGAGGGAACGCAGCACCGCAAAAGACATTCTGGACTCGACTCTACGCCTGGGCCCGTCGCCAGAAGACACCTCCTTCCTCCGCCATCAGGACTACGGCGTTGTCGGAGCCTCCCCGTCAGGACTACATCGCCGAACCAGCACTGATAAGTGACCGTTGTTGACTTTATCTTAGTAGGGAGTCACTAGTGAGGCGCTGCCGCGTTCTACGGGTGTAGTTCAGGGCGGCCATATAATAATTGGGATTTACTGCGAGATTGTGTTCTTGTATATAAGTTCCCTGCGTGGAAAACGTTTGTTATCTTTTTGGTTGGAAGTTAAAAAGAAAGTTAAAAACGCTATTTGCTTTCTGGCTCCTATTTGTCCCTGCATCCTTCTTTACCTGCGGTCTCTACACATGCGCGCTGCCATACTTTGCTCTGTCCTTGACAGGGCAGAGAAGTATGCCTGCACTGGAGTGCTGTGCCAAAGAGGCTGTGTGGATGATGAAGGGATGCGTCATCCATATGAAGCAAGCAGGAGGACGGGGATTGTAAGAAGATGGGAAGCATCGGACCAAGACCAGTGACACCCATCGGACCGGACCGCCCTGCAGGTGATTATAATAAAAGTTATCTTTCTTCTCTTGCAGGTCAGGTTGGAGCTGATATACAGCATTATAGAATTCTGTATATCAGCCCTGAAAGGTGATGGCCGTATCTCTTATCGGCCAAACCTGGTGACAGGTTCCCTTTAATAGATTTGTTGGCAATGTTGCCATCTAAATGTAACTAAAGTCGTCTGGTGGTCTTTCGTTGCGCAAATCACTAATTTTTGCGCAGTGCAGAGCTGATTTTGCTTAGTTCTGATCTGTTTTCTTACATTGGGGAAAATATTCATACCACATTGTCAATGTTATAGACTCATACACGTTTTTCAGACTCAGCAAAATGCTGAATGATAAATGCCTGAAAGCATTAAGCGTGCACAATGAACAATTAATAAACTCCATATCATTCAGTATCTGTCCCAGCTCTGACTCCGGAGCAGGGGAATGAAGGTGAGTCAGCATTCCACAAACAGCATGAAAGCGAGCAGAAAGCCACAGAGGCCCCATTGTCTGATAGCTGGGCCATAGTAAAACCTGCAGAGGAGATTTATTCAAGACGGAAATCGGTACAAATTAATTTGTTACAGCAAGAATCTCCCTGTAAGAGACAATGCGTAGCTATGTTTTCGCTTTCTTCCAGTAACACTTTGGCACCTTTGCTAGCACGTCTGTGAGCATTCCTTCACGTCTAACCCTTGGAGTTTCCTGGCAGTCCTGAAGGCCATTTGACAGTGTGATATTTAGTTGTTTCTTTTTATGGATCTTTTATGAACATTAGAAACTTGTACAATCAATCGTCAATCATAGGTACAGATTAATTAAAGAACAATGACAGCGGGAAATTGCAAAGTCCCCCAGAAGGTCCCCTCACCCCCACAAAAAACTATTCTCCATCTTCCTCTTTTTGGAATCCAGAACCAGAAGTGCTAGTAACTGGTTTTGGTATTAATGATTATATTAATGATTACATTTATGACCCGTGGATGAGATTACTGGTGAAAACTATATTTTCTCAAAACAATTCTCACCAACATTTATGCTCGCATCACTGCTGTACAATCCATTGTTGTCCCCAAATCTCTGCTGTTTCTGTAGTTGATGTATGGGTCTACCCATCAGCACTGATCCTCCCTGCAGTGGGGTGGGTTTACCTGCAGTGGGGTGGGTTTACCTGCTGCCTGTGACATGCTACTCCTGGCCAGTGCGGAGAGTGTATCCTCTCGTGTGCCTTAGAACTATTCTTATTAATCTTGGAGTTATCTATGAACAATAAAGAGGCGTGACTATAAGGGTGCAGAAATTGCTGCCACACTCAAGTCCTGGAGGTTAGTGGGGCTGATAAGTTTCCCTTTGACTCATATATGAAGACCAATTCTATAAATGATCTATGTTAGTTGGGAGCCTGGTTGAAGACTTTGCATTAGGCCTCACAAGGTTCATGATACACTATTGATACATTAGCAATCATTTTTCAGAGACATGCTCTGGCTAGATTATTCTATCTGGTATTTAGCTATGAAGACACGTTGGCATGTGTAGTAATACATATCACAGAAACGCTTTACATACAGAAAAATGCATGCATGCCATTAATATACAGTGGGTACAGAGAGTATTCAGACCCCTTTAAATTTTTCACTCCTTGCTTCATTGCAGCCATTTGGTAAATTCAAAAAAAGTTAATTTTTTCACATTAATATACACTCTGCACCCCATCTTGACTGAAAAACCCCTCAGGAAAGTAGATTTTTTTTCAAATTTAACAAAAAATAAAAACTGAAATACCACATGGTCATAAGTATTCAGACCCTTTGCTCAGACACTCATATTTAAGTCACATGCTGTCCATTTCCTTGTGATCCTCCTTGAGATGGTTCTACTCCTTCACTGGAGTCCAGCTGTGTTTAATTAAACTGATAGGATTTGATTTGGAAAGGCACACACCTGTCTATATAAGACCTCACAGCTCACAGTGCATGTCAGACCAAATGAGGATCATGAGGTCAAAGGAACTGGCCAAGGAGCTCAGAGACAAAATTGTGGCAAGGTACAGATCTGGCCAAGGTTACAACAGAATTTCTACAGTACTCGAGGTTCCTAAGAGCACAATGGCCTCCATAATCCTTAAATGGAAGAAGTTTGGGTCCAACAGAAGTCTTCCTAGACCTGGCCGTCCAGCCAAACTGAGCAATCATGGGAGAAGAGCCTTGGTAAGAGAGGTAAAGAAGAACCCCAAGATTACTGTGGCTGAGCTTCAGAGATGCAGTAGGGAGATGGGAAAAAGCTCCACAAAGTCAACTATAACTGCAGCCCTCCACCAGTCAGGCCTTTATAGCAGAGTGGCCCGACGGAAGCCTCTCCTCAGTGCAAGACATATGAAAGCCCGTATAGAGTTTGCTAAAAACACATGAAGGACTTCCAGACTATGAGAAATAAGATTCTCTGGTCCGATGAGAAGAAGATAGACCTTTTTGGTGATAATTCTAAGCGGTATGTGTGGAGAAAACCAGGCACGGCTGATCACCTGCCCAATACAATCCCAACAGTGAAACATGGTGGTGGCAGCATTATGCTATGGGGGTGTTTTTCAGCTGCAGGGACAGGACGACTGGTTGTCATTGAAAGAAACATGAATGTGGCCAAGTACAGAGATATCCTGGATGAAAACCTCTTTCAGAGTGCCCTGGACCTCAGACCTGGCCGAAGGTTCATATTCCAACAAGACCAACTCTGTGACCATTCTTGACTAGCTCAGCCAGAGCCCTGACCTAAACCCAATTGAACATCTCTGGAGAGACCTGAAAATGGCTGTCCACCAACGCTCACCATCCAACCTGACAGAACTGGAGAGGATCTGCAAGGAAGAATGGCAGAGGATCCCCAAATCCAGGTGTGAAAATCTTGTTGCATCTTTCCCAAGAAGACTCATGGCTGTGTTAGCTCAAAAGGGTGCTTCTATACAACACTGAGCAAAGGGTCTGAATACTTATGACCATGTGAGATTTCAATTTTTATTTTTTAATAAATTTGCAAAAATTACTACATTTCTGGGTTTTTTCAGTCAAGATGGGGTGCAGAGTGTACATTAATGTGAAAATCTAATGTGAGATCTAGAATGCATTGTTGCTAAATAAAATGTAATTACAAAAATGAAGGTTCTTAGTGCATAAATTGGCCAATTCATGTGTGCCCAACAACCACGGCAAGGTGATGCTTCTCTGATGGGTAACTACTCTGATACTTATCACACATGCCTCTTCTGGGCTGCAAGCCTACATTGTGAAGGGGCAGGTAGAAAGCAACACTAATTAAAAGCGCCATTGGGCTGATGGGAGGAGTGTAGAGTCAGAAAAGGAGGCAGTCACCTCCTCCAACAGTAAACTACAGAAAACAAAAAACCTGACCAGCACAACCATACAATGTGAACAGGTGCAAGCTAGATAGATAATAGATGATTGATAGATATATAGATAGATAGATAGATAGATGATAGATAGATGATAGATAGATAGATAGATAGATAGATAGATAGATAGATAGATAGATAGATAGATAGATGATAGATAGATAGATAGATAGATAGATAGATAGATAGATAGATGATTGATAGATAGAAAGATAGATAGATGATAGATAGATGGCTAGATAGATGGCTAGATAGATAGATAGATGATAGATAGATAGATAGATAGATAGATAGATGATAGATAGATAGATAGATAGATAGATAGATAGATAGATAGATAGATAGATAGATAGGTGATAGATAGATGATAGATAGCTAGAAAGATAGCTAGAAAGATAGATAGATAGATAGATAGATAGATAGATAGATAGATAGATAGATAGATAGATAGACAGATGCCCCAGATATGACTGCGGATAATTATCCTATATTTGTATGTGCTCTCTGGTGGCTTTTACAGTAAATCTATAAGGCCACGTGCAGCGGCTTTCACAGTGTAATTTGTGGTCAGCTTTCATTACTGTCAAGTACGTCAAACTAATTTACAGAAAGCTCTGCACACCTTTACGACATGTGCGTGTTAAGCTAAGACAGAGCTATCACAGATGCAGGATTTTTCTTTAGTAACAGAGCAGGTGATGTAAGTGGTGCCATGCAATGGCAGGAACTGCGCTCAAGATGATGATATCAAGTGGAGCTGTGGTTGACCGCAATGTTCTCGTGATCAGCTGAACGGTCAGATGTCATGGGTGACTGAGAAAGAAGTTCATTTTCCCACAGTAGAGTTAAGAGAAGAAGAAGAAAAAAAAAAAGAGAAGCTCACAACTGAGACAGATTTTAACTCATTGGGCATCATGATGAGCAACAAGATAAATAACAGCAATGAGAAATTTGTGATATATGGCAGCTTTAAAGGGCCGGAAAAAAAATCTAATGAGCTGTTGTGGTAGTAGCAGTGCAGCTGTGCTTCATGCAGATTTTCACAATCACTTTCAATAAAATTTCACGTTTCAAAAAGTCTATGAAACTAAAGGAAACAGACGAGTACACAGCTTGGCTATCTCTGTCGCAAATGCATGAGCATTCCTTTATTCAAATAGTGGACTCAGGACCAACTTTGTGATTGTGGGACAACCTCACATGGCCCCTTTTACATACAGTATAAGGCCCCACATCGGCTCCTATATACAGTACAAGCCCCAACATAGCCCCATATATAAAGTATGAGCCCCCAGATAGCCTCCTATATACAGTATGAGCCTCCTATATTCAGTGTGAGCCCCCACATAGCCTTTTATATACAATATGAGCCCCATATAGCCTCCAACATTCAGTATAAGCCCCCCACATAGCCTCCTACATGCAGCGTGAGCTCCTCATTGCCTCCATATATGCAATGTGAGCCCCACCTAGCCTCCTATACACAGTATGAGCTCCACATAGCCTCTCCATATACAATATGAGCCCCCAAATAACCTCCTATATATAGTTTAAGGCTTGTTATAGCCTCCTGATACAGTATGAACCTCCTACAGTATATACAGTATATACACATAGCCAGGGGCTGGCTGGCACTTTTCAGCCTGTTGGGCAATCACAAGGCAGTGGCCCTCAAGTTGCAGTCGCCCACCTTTGCCCTACTTATCGCTGGCTGCTGCATTAAAGCAACAGAGATAACAGGCTTTAAAAACAGGATTGTACATAGGTATATACATAGAATGGAGCTTGCTGCATAGATATGGGAGCAGAACCAAGCTTACTGCCTACATAGATACTGTAACAGAAGCAAGCTGACTACATAGACACGAGAAGGATGGATTACTACGTAGATAAGGAAGCAGAACCGACCTTACTAGAGAGATATAGGAGCAGAACCAAGCTTACTACAGAGATATGGGAGCAGAACCGAGCTTACTACAGAGACATGGGAACAGAACAGAGCTTACTAAAGTGATATTGGAGAGGAACTGAGCTTACTATTACAAAGATAAGGGAGCAGAACTGAGCTTACTACAGAGATATAGGAGCATAACTGAGCTAAGTACAGAGATAGGGGAGCAGAACCAAGCTTACTACAGAGATAATGGAGCAGAATGGAGTTTACTACAGAGAAAAGGGAGCAGAACAAAGCTTACTACAGAGATACGGGAGCAGAACTGAGCTTACTACAGAGATAAAGGAGCAGAACCAGGCTTACTACAGAGATAATGGAGCAGAATTAAGTTTACTACAGCGACAAGGGAGCAGAACACAGCTTACTACAGATGTAAGGAAGCAGAACAGAGCTTACAACAGAGATAAGGGAGCAGAACCAAGCTTACTACAGAGATAATGGAGCAGAACAGAGCTTACTACAGAGATAATGGAGCAGAACAGAGCTTACTAGAGAGATATAGGAGCAGAACCAAGCTTACTACAGAGATATGGGAGCAGAACCGAGCTTACTACAGAGACATGGGAGCAGAACAGAGCTTACTACAGTGATTTTGGAGAGGAACTGAGCTTACTACTACAAAGATAAGGGAGCAGAACTGAGCTTACTACAGAGATATGGGAGCAGAACTGAGCTAAGTACAGAGATAAGGAAGCAGAACCAAGCTTACTACAGAGATAATGGAGCAGAATGGAGTTTACTACAGAGGAAAGGGAGCAGAACAAAGTTTACTACAGAGATACGGGAGCAGAACTGAGCTTACTACAGAGATAAAGGAGCAGAACCAGGCTTATTACAGAGATAATGGAGCAGAATTAAGTTTACTACAGCGACAAGGGAGCAGAACAGAGCTTACTACAGATGTAAGAGAGCAGAACAGAGCTTACAACAGAGATAAGGGAGCAGAACCAAGCTTACTACAGAGATAATGGAGCAGAACAGAGCTTACTACAGAGATAATGGAGCAGAACAGAGCTTACTACAGAGATAATGGAGCAGAATTTAGTTTACTACAGCGATAAGGGAGCAGAACAGAGCTTACTACAGATGTAAGGGAGCAGAACAGAGCTTACTACAGAAATATGGGAGCAGAACCGAGGTTACTACAGAAACATGGAAGCAGAACAAAGCTTACTACAGAGCTGTGGGAGACGTATCGAGCTTACTACAGAGATATGGGAGCAGAACCGAGCTTACTACAGAGATATGGGAGCAGAATGGAGTTTACTACAGCGATAAGGGAGCAGAACAGAGCTTACTACAGATGTAAGTGAGCAGAACAGAGCTTACTACAGAGATATGGGAGCAGAACTGAGCTTACTACAGAAACATGGAAGCAGAACAAAGCTTACTATAGAGCTGTGGAAGACGAACTGAGCTTACTACAGAGATATGGGAGCAGAACCGAGTTTACTACTGAGATATGGGAGCAAAACCGAGCTTACTACAGAGATAAGGGAGCAGAACCAAGCTTACTAAGTCTACTATATAGATACAGAGAACACCAAAATCATATCCCTAATGAAGCCATGAAGGTAAGTTAATACTAACACACCAAGAGCAAAACACCCTCACACCAAGGCCATATACTGGAAAACATATATATTTTATTGAATTAAAAACAACATATATAACATATAAAATTGTTGAAGGTAGTAGCCACCAGTGCAGGAGCAATGGTGGGTCACATGCAGGTAACAACCTCAGTAGATACAAAGTACAGCAACAAAGAGTAATCAATGACAGAGCATATGTGACAATGGTTAAATGACAAATGTCTAAGTATTCCTTCAACATGTAGTGTGATAAATACATACACATGCAGAGTATAACACAATGCCCATGGACCACGTTAAGCAGCTGAGAACAGCTTGACAGAAATACTCACATACCACATAGGTATAGTATCTAAATGCTGGTATAATTACCGAGAGGAAGAACCCGAGGACCCACCACACCCGACGCGCGTTTCGCACTGAAATGCTTTGAAGATGCTTGAACAGAACCAAGCTTACGGCATGCATATGGTACCAGAATCTAGATTACTACATCAATATAGTACCAGAACCAAACTTACTGCTTAGATATGGTACCATAGCTGAGCTTACTTACAAACATACATATATCTCTAGAAACACTGACAAGTAAACACACAGTACGGCAGGGACATTGCTAAGGTTCTAAAAGATCTGGGGTCCAAGCCCCAAAGTGTATGTCTCCCCATCTATCCCCCTATAGCCATTTAAAAGAGCGTCTATCTATCTATATAATGTCTAAGGTCCATTTCCGTCTGTTTGTCTGTCTGTCTGTTTGTCTGTCACGGAAATCCCGCGTCGCTGATCAGCGACAGGCACGGTCCGGCCATGAATTGTCCCCTCCCTACTCCCCTCCAGTCAGTGCCCACATAGCATTTTAGCAGTCCATTAAACGGACTGCATTACACCATGGAATAACGCGGTGTAACGCAGTCCATTAATGCTGCCATTAACCCTGTGTGACCAACTTTTTACTATTGATGCAGCCTATGCAGCATCAGTAGTAAAAACATATAATGTTAAAAATAATAATAATAAAAAAAACATTATATTCTCACCTTCCGACGTCCGCGGCAGCCTTTCCCGCTCCTTGCGAGACCGCTACATCATCACGGGTTATTGCCGCAAGGCATTACTGGGAACGGAGCGTCACGAGGAGCATCACTAAAGGCCTTGGCTGGATCCGGGGGCCACCGGAAGGTGAGTATAACTATTTTTTTATTTTAATTCTTTTTTTAACAGGGATATGGTGCCCACAATGCTATATACTACGTGGGCTGTGTTATATACTACGTCGCTATGCTCTACACTACGTGGGCTGTGCTATATACTACGTGACTGTGCTATATACTACGTGGGCTGTGCTATATACTACATGGGCTGTGTTATATACTGTGTGGGCTGTGCTATATACTACGTGGCTCTGCAATATACTACGTGGCTGTGCTATGTACTACGTGGCTGTGTGTACGTGTGCGGGATTTGAACCAAGCTTTGCTAATTGGTCGTGCCCAGCCGTCCGAATCCTGTGTATTCATTGCATTATTCTCAAATCTTTATAAATAAAACTACATACATATTCTAGAATACCCGATGCATTGGAATCAGGCCACCATCGAATAAATATATAATTACAGTATACCACTGTGGCTAACCAAAAACAATGCAAAGACAAGTATTATCAAAATTACTACAACAGACCAAAACAATAAAACTATTCAATGTCCACCACCATCACCACTACACAGCGAATGCTAATAAAATGTAATATGACCATTACCTTTACATAACAAAACACTATACAGAGACCAATGACACCACCATACTACATAATGACAAACAAATTCAGCTGTTACTAAATAAAAAAATAAAAAAACACTAAAAAGAGCAATATTACCACCTTACTGTAGCTGTATATTGGTAGATACCAGTCCCGCAGAACATAGTGAGTACAGTACAGTTATATATAGTAACTTACAGCTGACAATCTTTCTGATTTGGGTCACTCACTTTTCCCATCTTTTCCATCTCGCCCATACCTCCATTACCACTTCTCCAGCCACAACTCGTCTGCACAGTTTACAACAAAAACACATTTCACTTCTCACATTTCTAGTGTGATGTCTCCATCTATTCCCAACCTGCAAAAACTCCCCACTCTGCATGCACCTGAGGCATAGAATACTGACCTCAATATTTAAAAAACTGTATCATTACTATGATTACTCCCTTCCCAAAAAATTAAAGTGTCCCATAGAAAGTATTAATACCCTCACTGTGCAAAGGCCTGTATGCTCCTTTGAAGGATGATGGCCCCACAATCAGTGATGGTTTGGGGAGCCATGTCATCTGCTGGTATAGGTAAACTGTGTTTTATCAAGATGAAATTCAGCGCAGCCGTCCACCAGGAAATTTTAGAGCACTTCATGCTTCCCTCTGCCGACAAGATTTTTGGAGATGGAAATTTCATTCTCCTGCAGGACTTGGCACCTGTCCACACTGCCAAAAGTACCAATACCAGGTTTATAAACAACAGTATCACTGTGCTTGATTGGTCAGCAAACTCGCCTGACCTTAACCCCATAGAGAATCTATGGAATATTGTCAAGAGGAAGATGAGAGACACTAGACCCATGCAATTGAGCTGAAGCCCGCTATAAGAGCAACCTGGGCTTCCATAACACCTCAGCAGTGCAAAAGTCTGATCGCCTCCATGCCACACCACATTGATGCAGTAATTGATGCCAAAGGAGCACCGACCAAGTATTGAGTGCACTTACTGAACATTTCGGATGTGAAAATAATTTTTTCAAGCTGGTGTTATAAAGTATTCTAATTTACTGAGATAAAGACTTTTGGGTTTTCATTGGCTGTAAGCCATAATCATCATTGACAGAAATAAACACTTGAAATACATCACTCTATTTGTAGTGACTATCTAAAATATGAGTTTCACTTTTTGTATTGAAGAACTGAAATAAATCAACTTTTTGATGAAATTCTAATTTTGTGACATACCCCTGTATGTAGTATGATGGCTCCAGTTCCCCCATGTATATTATGATGGCCCCAGCCCCCATATACAGTGCCTTGCGAAAGTATTCAGCTCCCTTGAACTTTTCAACCTTTTCCACATATCATGCTTCAAACATAAAGATACCAAACGTAAATTTTTGGTGAAGAAACAACAAGTGGAACACAATTGTGAAGTGAATTAAATTTATTGGTTATTTTAAATTTTTGTGGAAATTCAAAAACTGAAAAGTGGGGTGTGCAATATTATTCGGCCCCTTTAACTTAATACTTTGTTGCGATTACAGCTGCAAGTCGCTTGGGGTATGTCTCTATCAGTTTTTTACATCGAGAGACTGAAATTCTTGCCCATTCTTCCTTGGCAAACAGCTCGAGCTCAGTGAGGTTTGATGGAGATCGTTTGTGAACAGCAGTTTTCAGCTCTTTCCACAGATTCCCGATTGGATTGAGGTCTGGACTCTGACTTGGCCATTCTAACACCTGGATAAGTTTATTTGTGAACCATTCCATTGTAGATTTTGCTTTATGTTTGGGATCATTGTCTTGTTGGAAGACAAATCTCCGTCCCAGTCTCAGGTCTTTTGCAGACTCCAACAGGTTTTCTTCAATAATGGTCCTGTATTTGGCTCCATTCATCTCCCCATCAATTTTAACTATCTTCCCTGCTGAAGAATAGCAGACCCAAACCATGATGCTTCCACCACCATGTTTGACAGTGGGGATGATGAGTTCAGGGTGATGAGCTGTGTTGCCTTTACGCCAAACATATAGTTTGGCATTGGTGCAAAAAAGTTTGATTTTGGTTTCATCTGACCAGAGCACCTTCTTCCACATGTTTGATGTGTTTGGCTTGTTGCAAACTTTAAAATACACTTTTTATGGATATCTTTGAGAAATGGCTTTCTTCTTGCCACTCTTCCATAAAGGCCAGATTTGTGCAGTGTACGACTGATTGTTGTCCTATGGACAGACTGTCCCACCTCAGCTGTAGACCTCTGAAGTTCATCCAGAGTGATCATGGGCTTCTCGGCTGCATCTCTGATCAGTCTTCTCCTTGTTTGAGATGAAAGTTTAGAGGGACGGCTGGGTCTGGGTAGATTTGCAGTGGTATGATACTCCTTCCATTTCAATATGATCGCTTGCTCAGTGCTCCTTGGGATGTTTAAAGTTTTGGAAATCATTTTGTATCCAAATCTGGCTTTAAAGTTCTCCACAACAGTATCACGGACCTGCCTGTTGTGTTCCCTAGACAGCAACCAAAGGCCCAAGGCATGCCAGAAAGAAATTTTCTCAATAAATAATTAGGGTCACTTAGCATGTGTCGGTATCTCCCCGACGCATTTCCCCGCTCTCACGGTTCATCAGGAGGAAGTGATATTCATGATGCGGATGCTCCATAGATGTAAGGCATGCCTTGGGCCTTTGGTTGCTGTCTGGTTATTGATTTGATCCATTTGATTATGTATCACTGATGATTTTGGGACCATGACGGCTATCATCTGATACCTTCTTGATATACTATGGGGTATTACAAGTGCATTTTGTAGGGTGTGTTTGGGATGTTATATTATGTGGAGGTGCATATATAGGTCCAATTGATTATATATCTGGTTATTTGACTGTTTTTTCACCACTGCTCTTTACTATATTGTTTTCTCACCTGTAGTGTGAGGGATACGGCAGGGGAGAAAGGGGTAGCCGACGTTGAGTGGGGGCGCCAAAAAATCGTTTCTTAGGGTGCCAACCCCCACAGCAAGGCAGGCATGAGTAGTAGGTGTATTTAGGACCATAATAGGTTTATATGTTGGTGACCTTTTGTCCATGTTTGTGGTATCCATGTCTAGTTTTAAGATTGGGTCTGGGTTTTATATTGAATAGAAATAAAAATGAAGTTTTAAGGGATGATATGTACGTACACTAGAGTTTGATTCCTATACATATTGCTTTTTGAATATTTTTATTATTGTCAACCTACCAGAGAGGCTGAAGGGGGCTAAGGAACAGTTGGTCCCATTCTCTTTACTTTTCGGTGGGCAGAATCTGCGCAGAGTTATCTCTGAAAGTAATGAATTATTGGCAAAAAACAGTTAAAGTTTTGGCTTTCTTCCCTGAGTGACAACACCTTAATGGTGGCCCATTTTAAATTTTCCAATGACTTTTTCTCTCTTCTGTATATGAAATTGATCTAAAAAATGCTGATCTGATGCCTTACAATGCATTGCAGAGTATTAGATCAGCGATTAGGGCAGGAAAAGTTGATGTCCCATACTGTAAAGTAAAAAAGTATATTAAAATTGTTAAAATATTAAAAAAGAATCACAAAATAAAATTTAATGAATTTAATAAAATTTATTATAATTAATAATAAAATAATAATGATTAATAATATAATTAGTGATCATGATAATTAATTATATTAATTATTATTAATATTATAATTATATTAGTTAGACTATATTAATTATAATATATTGATTATTATTAATAATACTTATATTATAATTCTAATATATTATAATTATAATTAATATCTAAGTTTTATTACATTTAATAAAATAATATTATTCCAATAAATACACTTATTTATGTAAAAACTAAAATAAACAAATAAGGTATTCATATTTGGTATTGCTGCTCCCGGAACGACCTGTCCTATAAAACTGTTCCACTAGTTAATCCCTTCAGTGAATACCATAGAAAAACTAAATAAAAACCATGGCAAAATGCTATGCTTTTTCCTCACACTGATGAACAAAAAGTGGAATAAAACACAATAAAAAAGTTGATAAATGTAAATAAAAATGGTATTGCTGAAAACGTTATCTTGTCCCCCCAAAAATAAACTGTGGCATACAGCTCCATTAATGCAAAAATGATTTAAATATGGTACCGTGTAATCAAACTGACCAGAAAAGTAAAGCTGTCTTGTAACTTTTGCCACATGGTGAACGACATAAAAAAACAAAAAAACTATTCTTGAATTGCTGGATATTGTTCATTCTGCCTTCCAAAAATTGGAATAGAATGTGGTAAAAAAATGTGACCAAAAATGGTACCAATGAAAACATCAATCAGTCCTGCAAAAAACAAGCCCTCACATGACTCAAAAATTATAGCTCTCAAAATATAGCAATGCATCTTTTGGTGTGTGACAGAAGCTAAACAAGAAAAAACTATATAAATGTGGTATCTCTGGAATTGCACCCACCTGAAGAATAAAGTAATCTAATCACGTATACCGCGCAAGGAATGGAGTAAAAAATGAATAAAATCAATTCTTCACCTGTGTTGATTTGTTCATTCTGTCTCCAAAGATCACAGTAAGGTTCGGCTCACACTTACCCTGCGCTCTACACTGAGCGCTTACACCGAGGTTTCAGTTTAAATCTCTGAAATACGTGATTCAGACGTAACCCCTGGTGGAAGATTCCCTATAATGAGGCAGATGGAGGCACTGTGGATGTCGTCTGACCTATGATCCAGTGGTGTCCGTTTAGGCCTGCCTAAAAGCGCGGCCAGCAACAGTTTTGTGCACCTCTGAAAAGAACACCACTGAAGAGTGGCCAGACGGAGTCCAGAGTAACTCTGCTGCCTCATTATAGTGAATGGATTCCTTGGGGGCTTAATCTGAATCACTTCACTCTGAGATATAGATGGAAACCCCAAAGTAAGTGCTCAGCATAGAACACAGGATAAATGTGATCCCAAAATTTTATGTAAAATGTTCCAATCCACAAAAAAAGCAAGTTCCCACTCAGATCCGTCATCAATGTAAATATAGGGGGCTTCCACATTACTGGTAGTACAAAGGCTCTGGAAATGCACTACGGCTCCTCGCCCCCAAATGGAATCCAGCAAATTCTGCTTTCCTAAATCCAAATGATTGGGCATAAACCGCAGTGTCTCCACACGTTTGGCATTTCTGTAGTGATGAGAGCTCGTCTAATTTACGGGTGCATGTCTCCAGAAGCACGGGCTGGGCACAATCTATGGACTCTACAATGTACTAGGCACTACACTGGCAGATTTGCAATTTTCACTCAGCAACATTCACTGCTGCTTGCTTGTGGCAAACACCCATGGAGTCAAAATCATCACTACACCTAGAGATAAATTCCCAGAGGGTGTAATTTCCAAAATGGGTTCATTTGAGGGGGAATTCTGCTCTTCTAGAACTTTGGGGCTCTGTATATGGAGCCCGTAAACTATTCTATGATAATTTGTTCTCCAAGAGTGAAATAGCCCTACGTCCCTCCTAAATCTCGCCATGTGGCTAAGCAGTACTGTACAGCCACATAGGGAGTATTGCCACGTTTAGTAGAATTTGTGTGACACATTTTTGTGTTATTTTTACCCATTTCCCCATGTGACAATGTAAAATCTGGGGCTAAAACAAAATTTTTGTGGCAAAAATTGTATTATTTTTTCTTCAATGCCCATTGGTGTAAGGTTCTGTGTCAATGTGATCACTCCACCTCTAGATGAATTTATTGAGAGGCATCGTCTGTAAAATTAGGTCACTTATGGGGGATTCTGCTGTTCTGGCACCTCAGGGGCTCTGCTAATATGACATGGCACCTTCAGATCATTCTAACAAAATGTGCCCTACAATATGCTGCTCCTTCCCCTTGGAGCTTTGCACTGTGCATGTAAAGTAGTTTTCGACCACATATTAGGTATTGGTGCACTCAGGAGAAATTGCGTTATATATTTTATGGTTCATTTTCTCCTGTTATCCCTTTTGAAAATTGAAAACTTAAAGACAAAGTAACATTTTAGTGGAAAAAATGGTAATTTTCCATTGACTCAGTCCAATGTTATATAATTCTGTGAATCGCTTGACGGTTAAAATGGTCACTACACCACTAGATTAATTCCTTAAGATGTGTAGTTTCCAAATTGAGGTCACATGTGGGGATTTCTGCTGTTTTAGCATTTTAGGAGCATTCACAATCTGTTCCAGCCAAAATTGCCCTCCAGAATTAAATTGGTGCTCCTTCCCTCCCGAGCCCTACCGTGTGCCCAAACAGTAGTTTTTCACCACATATGGGGTATCTGTCAGCAAGTCATTTTACTGAAGTTAAAACAAAATGTCTATTAGATGCATTATGCGATAGATACTAATGCGCAGGCGCAATTTTGCTCGATACAAATTGTTTTTTTGTAAGCCAATAATATTATTTGCATTATGTAAAATAGGAGGCAGGTCACTGAAGGATAAGTAACCTGTCATAAGCCAATAAGGATGCATATGTAAGCAGAACAAATATAAAAAAAACTGACCGTCACATCCAAACATAGACTAAGTGTGAACAGGTACTGAACCTAGAGTCACCAACTCGTATACAGTCAAATAAATAAGGCAGCACACTGCAGCGCTGAAACATGGAAACATGAAACATGAAGATTGAACTGCATTACTGCACTAGAAATATGAAAAAATGAGCGCATTTAGCGCATAAATTGGCCAATTCATGTGTACCTGGTAGCCACATTAAGGCATCTCTCGTATACCAGGTCCTAAACTTTCCTTTCCTTCAATTTTCATATTTCATGTTTGCATGTTTTAGCGCCACAGTGTGCTGCCTTATTTATATGTATGTAAGCAGAACACCACATAAAGGCCACCCACAGGTCGTCCCGGAGCACAGGAATCTCATTAATTGGAACCTGAAAATAAAGATTAAACAACAACCACAAGATGGATTTCATCAACCAAGGTAGAATTTTAATCAGTATAACAGCACAAACCTGACAATGTCTGTAGTTTACTGAGCAATATCCTGGTGACAGGGTCGCTTTAAGGGCATAAAAATGAAAAGCTTGAAAATTGCAAAATTTTCACCAAATTTCCAATATTTTCACAAATAAACGCAAGTCATATCGAATAAATTTTACCATTTTCATGAAGTACAATACGTCATGAGAAAACAGACTCAGAATCACTAGGATCCGTTGAAGCGTTCCAGAGTTACTTATTACCCCATAAAATGACAATGGTCAGAGTTGAAAAAATTGGCCTGGTCAGGAAGGTGAAGTGGTTAATTGTGGATTTGCCAAGAATCTTACCCTTTACTTTGCTTTTACGGCATAAATTCATGAGGATTTATTTTTCTCAAACTAAAGAATGGGTTTTTAAAACTCCATTTACATAAATTATAATGTAATTTGTTGCAGATTTCAACTGGAGTGTGCACTGAGAAGCCATAACAAATTAAATACTATAGACACCCTTGACATGGAAACATGATTTTTTACATATGTTAGTGGTTACCTGTAGTTAATATAATTGCACTAACTTTCAGTCTGCAATCTTTATTCCTTTAATTCATTTTCAGACTCCTTGTTATGGAGTTTTGAACTTGATCCAATTTTTAGATTTTCTCTTCTGGGAGTGTCTCTCCCAGTAATACAGGCTGTATGTAAGGTCTGTATGTATCCAGTGTGCTACTGTCTGTTCTTTCAGCACAGCCCTAGTATTGTACTTTTGTCTATGTGTTCTCTCCTCCTTGACTATAGATTTTTTTCTTTACCCTTCCTTCTTTCCTGCAGATCTGTATACAACCCTGCAATCAATAATGGCTAAGTTCACATGACCGTATAAAAATCCTACAATTTTTATGAAGAAAAATTGGACGATTTATCTTCTCTATTGTCATCCGTATGCAATCTGTATACCATCTGTATGGCATTTGTTTTTATAGTTAAGCAGTTAGTAAAATTTACTAGAATAAAAAGAGTTTCCTATATTAAGAATTGCAAAGCATCTATAAAAATCAGACTCCGTACAGATGATCTACACGAAATCCAATTTTTTTTTTCTTCTGCACACCAGTAGACTCTGAGGAGGCAAGTTTCATCTGAAATCCGGAATATTTTAGTGAGCTGCTTAATTTTGTATTTAGTAGGCAAATAATTGATAAAAATCCTGTGCAAAGGTGTACATAACTTTTAAGATGAAATTTAAAAAATCACAGTCAATTAGTTTACAACTCCGAACTCCAAAGCTTTTACAGGGATATGTTTTTGTTACCTTCATAACCCTTTTACAGTGCCTTTTTGTGTCTGAAACACTTTGTTGTGGTGTTGATGCCATTTTTGCAGTTGCCTTAGGTACTCTTAGAATTAGATCAGATGTTTCTGAAATAAACACAGTCCAATAGCCCATTCATGGACTCTACAGTGCCTGAACATGCAGAATGATGTCCACAGTACTCCTCACAAAATATGATGCCCCAGAGTACTCCACCTGACACATGCCATGATGCCTCGACAATAACTCCTACACAAAAGAATGCCCCAACAGTGCCTCCTGAGAGTCACATACAGTATGAAGTCCCCACTGTCCACTCCACACAAATTGATGCCTCCAAAGTGACTTCCCAACATCTATAGTGACCCTCACACAGTGTGATGCCCTCCCAACGCAGTATAATGCTCTCACAGCTCATCAACCAGTGTGATGTCCTGACAGTGCCTCCATACAGTATGATGTCCCCACTTCCCCTAATAGAGTATGATGCCCAACTGCAGTTCCCACAACATAGTCCCCCACACACATTATAATTCTCCCACAGTACTCTCCAAAGAGTATGATTCCCCTCATAGTTTCCTACCCCTCACAGTATGATGTCCCCCTCCACAGTATGATGTCATATACAGTTCCTCTCATATACACACAGTTTGAAGTCCTCAACAGTGTCCCCAACTTGTCTCTTGCTCTTATGCTACTGAGCTGGTGCCCAGTCATGTGACCTAAGACTGTTACATGATATGAAGGTCCTTGCAGGTCCTTCAGTCTCTATCCATTTCAAATAGTGGAGCATGGATCTTACAGTTCCCTGCTCTGCCATTATATTCAATTATATCTGTGTCCTGAGGACATGCCCCTGGCCTCTGGGAACAGAGGAACAGATCCCCAAATTGGATACTGCACGGTGCCATACACATAGTGAACCTGAAATAAATGACACTCATATAATGGCCAACAGTAATAATGCCGCACACAGTCCCTCCAAAAATAATAGAATTACACTTAGTGCCCCTGAGTAAACATAACAACATGCTCACCTAATCCACAGGTGGTCCCTTGACCTCCTTGATTCTGCGTCCTTATAGGTCATTTTCACTTTGCTACTAATAAGTTTTATTATAAAACTATTTTAAGGCATACCCTGTGCAGTACTATGATGAAAAACTAGTGACTCAATCTGTCATATCAGCAAATACCTACTGTATAGTAACAATTGTTTAAAAAAGACAAATAGGAATATAGCGATTGTTACGTTAAATACTTCCTGGACCTGGCACCAAAACAATAATGTTCAGTGTGTACCATTTATGAGTTACATGCAATGTGGCGAAGCTGTGTAGTTTTATACAGTAATGTGGCTGAGGAGGAAACGGTGTCGTAAGTAGTACTGGAATAGAACTCAGACCCTCACATCTTGTGCCCTGCAGCAGAGAGGTCAGGCAGCTGCTTCCCAGTCCTTTCTCTGTAAGTCCTCATCTGCATAAATGAAAGAGCATTTCCCTTGAGATTAGGAAAATGGAAATTTTTCTATGCTTACCCTCCACCCTTTCGACGCTGATTGAAGCAGCCACAGAATGTTTCAGGTTTCTCCGGATGAGGCCAACTGTGTGCACTGGGAATTTGTATGCAGCTACTTCAAGAATAGGAGCACTCTTAAAGAAAAAGAAAACATAAAACGTCTATCTAAAAACATATACAACAGTCTATCTAAAAACATATACAACATATACACAAGTTTCATGTGTGATATATTTACACAGAGTAGATAAGACTCAATTTTCTTTTAAGTACAATGTTTATGCCACCGTGCCCCTTCTGCTTTTACGGTTTTCCCACTATATGTATGTATGTATGTATATATATACTGTATATATATATATACACTATCAGGTTAGGAAAGACTCTCTTCAACCTCCCAGTTTTCTTTACAAAGAGCAACTCTATATAACTGAAAATGGGTATGGGAGGAGAATTCAGCTCTTCACTCCTCACTATAGTGAATTTGATTGCCAACAGATGTGCCAGATGTTTTAGCAAACAAGAACTAGGAAGAAATTTCATTGAGAAGTTACATAAAATTATAGAAAAAAAGCCTGAGGAAGTAATGATCTGTCACACATCACAGTGGAAGAAGTAGCAATTTGTCACATAGGAGAATGGAGATGTAGAGCTGTCACATAGAAGAAATACTGAGGTAGTGATCTGTCACTTAGAAGAACTGACAAGTAGGGGTCTGTCATAAAGGAGGGTTGTGGAAGTAGTGATCTGTCACATAAAAGAACTGAGAAGCAGTAATCTGTCACATAGGAGAATTGAGAGGTAGGGGTCTGTCACACAGGAGAACTGAGAAGCAGGGGTCTGTCACATAGGAGGGCTGCGGAAGAAGGGATCTGTCACATTGGAGAACTCAGAAGTCACATAAGATTTTGTCACATAGGAGAGATTTGTCAAATATGAGAAGTGAGAAGTAGTGATCTATCATATAGGAGAACTGAGAAGTAGGGTTTGTTACATAGGAGGACAGAGAAGTAGTGATCTGAGGCATAGAAAAACTGAGAAGTAGGGGTCTGTCACAGAGGAGATCTGCGGAAGTAGTGATCTGTCACATATGAGTTGATGGCTGGAACGAGGGTCACGTTCCTCAAAATGGAGGGCCAACGTCTCTGGTATGTTGTGTGTGTGAACTGAGAAGAAAGAGAGCAGGATGAACCTTTCTTGCGAAATGAACAGGCCTGGGAGAGGCTACTCAAGACAGCTCAAGATGAGGCTTTTACCCCCAAGAGATCAGACTGTCCTTGGGGTTCCCCACCTCCTATGCTGTAGCAGGCGATGGTGTAGGTGACACAGGCGGCTGTCACCCATTTCTATATGTTGGGGGCTCCGACATTACCCAATGCCGGGTCACTTACAGCCTAGGCACCTGGGAATTGGGCGACAGGAAGCAGGTGTAGGTAGTTCCCCCAGCCTCCCGAGGAAGGAGAAGAAGAGCGGACACCTGAAGAGGATTACTGTATTACCCTCTTTATCATTTTCTCCTGGCTTTGCATCTTGTACAAAGCCTTTATGAGTGTAGGAGTACATCAACTACACTTTCAAAATATTTGAATGAGGCCTGCCAATTGTTGCCTTTCCCGGGTCTAAAGATGACACGATGACCCTCCTTATAATTTTCTACTTCCTTTGCACTTTGTGCAAATCCTTTATGAGTGTAGGAGCACATCAACTAAGCTATCAAAATATTTGAAAAAGGCCTGCCAGTTGGTGCGTTTCAGAGACTATGGATGACTGGATGACCCCCCCCCCCCCCCCCCCCTTATAATTTTTTCCTGACTTTCCTGAACTTTTTAGAATTTACCAAATGGCTGCAATGAAACAAAGAGTGAAAAATTTAAAGGGGTCTGAATACTTTCCATTAAAACTACGTCTTGTCAGCTCCTATTTCCGCAAGTCAGCTACAGCTGCTGCCGTGCTGGCTGTGCTGTAGCAGCGCATGCAAGTGCCAGCTCACCGACTGGTGTGCGATGTTGCTTCACACTGCATATGCTGGCAAGGCTTTGTGAGCAGAAGAAGCCGGTCCAACACGCCAGTCGGTATTCTGGTCAGCCTCCACACATAATAACTGAAAAGTGGGCATGGATGTCCAGCATTTGTGCAGTTCTCCAGGAATTCTCCAGTTCTTCAGGACTACACAAAGATGGTGAGTGGTGATGATGCCATCATCAGCGCAATGACCCCGCTTCTGTGCCTACTTAAATAGTGGCTGCTAACAATTAAACATGAAGCTTTGCATGCAGACTAGGTGGAGATGGAGGAAGTCGTGAGACAGGGAGGTACTCCCATGCCCAGCCTCAACTCATCTGCTCAACATGGATTGGTAACAATCAGGAGGTGGAGGCTGAGGAACAGGAGCTGACTGATGGCACAACAGAGTCTAGTAGCCACACAAGCTTCATCCCATCTCTCCTACATGAATAGGCTGAGGAAGGGAATGAGGAGGAAGAGATAGAGAACGAAATGGAAAGTAGTCATCAGGTAGAGACAGGGAAGTGTTGGCTGTAGGAACCTTGGCACATATGGCAGACTTTATATATAGCTGCCTTTCCCGCGACCCTCACTTTACATTCATCTAATGCATCACTGGCATTGCAAAAGTGTGACACCATTTTTCTCAGCAGTCATCAGGGAATCAGAGATGCTTCCATGGGTCTTCCCCATTCTGTTCTCCTTCCATTCAGCACTTTTTCCATCCTTTCAATATTTTCACTGCCCATAGTCCTCCATGTAGTGTCTGCCGGAAAAGTGCTTTGGTTTCCCATTGACTACCATTATACTCGTTACTCGAAAAAAGCATCTGAGCATTAGGAATTGCTTGGTTCAAGTAACAAGCATCCAAACATTTTAGTGCTCTCTCATCCCTAGCCATAACTACACTTTATAATTTTTTTATGAGGCTCTCCATTTGGTGCTTTCAAGGTGCATGGATGACCCTCCTTATAATTTGTTTCTGGCTTTGCATTGTGTGCAGAGCTTTTATGAGTCTAGGCGTATCATAACTACACTTTGTTCACAATATTTGAATGAGGCATTCCAGTTGGTGCCTTTACCGGTGTGTAGATAATCCTGCTTGTAAATTTGGCAGGCTTTGCACTTAGTGCATAGTCTTTATTAGTCTAGAAGTGCCACTACATGACATTTTAAACATAATGTGTATGAGGCCCTCCTTTATATCTAATAAACAGAGGTGTATCTAGGGTTTCTGGCACCCGGGGCAAGAATTCAGTTTGGCGCCCCCCCCCCCCAGAACGTATGCGATTTTCACACTTAGCCATGTACCCACGAGCTCCTCTCCCTAATGCTCTCAATGTTCAGTGAAAACCTGAGAGAAGCAGAAGAGAAGCTCGATGTCACAGGACCACAAGTATGAAAATCACATATGAGTGAAGTGTCCATGTGACGACTACTGGAACCTGCAGAGCTGAATCCTGACATCGCAGCTTCTGAATTCTCACAACTAATGCACTGAACACTTTTAGGATTCTCCCTTGCCGGTGGACGGTCATGTCAGCACAAGCATGTGATTTCTATACTTCTGACCACATTCCGACTAGACGTGCCCGGCCTCACTCAGTTCATTTTCATTGAGTGAGGCCACACATGTCTAATCAGCACGTGACCGCATGTATCTAAATCGCCAGCACGAGTGAATCCTGACAGCGTGCAGTGCGCATTGTGAGAACTCAGAAGTCTGCAGTCACAAAGAATAATTGCAGACTCATTACAAACCTGGACATCCCCTTTAATGCTCCTAACATAAATAAAAACATGAGAGTTAGTATCACAAATAACATTTACATCCAGGTACCTTATAGATGACGTCGTCTCTGGAGCCGATCTCCTTCTTTTCTTCATCTTGTCCAGACCCCATGATGAGTTTTCTCATCCACAGCTGTCTCTGCAGACTTCCATATTCTCCGCTCTTTTGCAGAAAATCTCCACATGACTCCCTTAAAGATACAAGAAAATTACCCCTCACTATATTGTTTGCACAAAATATGACCGCCACACTGTCCCTCTTATGGTACATGCTCTTTACACTGACCTCCCCTTTCCATATCGGCCCCCATATTCACACTGTCCTCTCACACTGTGTCCCCCCTATAGGGTCCAGTATTTATACTGTACTCTCTCATCACACTCCCCCTCCTTGGTATACTATCCCCTCCTGGCTGTGCCCTTACACTGTCCCTCCACGCCCCGGCTGCCCCCCCCCCCCCCCCCAGATACGCCACTGACTAATAAAATTCTTACTTCCTCCATAAATTACACTGAAATTAAAACATTTTTAGTAAACAAATTAATACAAATTGAACACAAATTAATAAAAAATTCACTTTTGATTTTCTTAAATTATTATTTTTTAAAATCCTTTTTAAATTTTGTCTTATATACAAGTCATTATACAGGAAAGAATGTTTCTTAACATTTTTTTCCCATAAACTCCAATTTTTCATTGATTTTAAATGTATTACTGTCAGTCTTTAAAGTGGAGGAAAAGTGTGACACCATTGTTCTCAGCAGTTATCTGGGAGTCTGAAATGCTTCCGGGGGTCTTCCCCACACTGTTCTTCTTCCATTCAGCACTTTTTCCATCCATTTCAATATTTTCACTGCTCCTGAGACCTCATTGTAGGGTCTGCCGGAAATATGCTCGGATTTCCCATTGACTTCCATTATACTCGTTACTCGAAACGAGCTTCTGAAAATTTGGAATTGCTTGGTTCTAGTAACGAGCATCTGAGCATTTTAGTACTCACTCATCCCTACTGAGAAGTAGTGATCTGTTATATAGTAGAACTGAGAAGTAGTGTACTGACACAGGAAAAATAATCTGAGAAATCAGAAACATAGGACGGCTGCGGAAGTAGTGATCTGTCACATAAGAGAACTGAGAAGTAGGTGTCTGTCACGTAGGAGGGCTGCGGAAGTAGCGATCAGTCACATAGGAGAAATGAAGAGTAGCGATCTTTCATAGGAGAGTTGTAGCAGTAATGTTCTGAAATATAACAGACAAGCATAACGATAGCGTATGAGATCACAGCTGCAAGAGTAATATTACCATACTATTTCTTCTTGTTCATGAAAGGATCAAATACTGCACATATTGCCTACTCCTGATATGAAAATAACAAAAAAAAACTGACTGGCACATCCAAGATAGTGTGAATTAGTGTATACCAAAAGCAGATACCTCCATATACAATATACAAAAAAAGATTGCACTCTATCATGCCAATGTGAAATGTATGAAATATGAATAGCAATATGGCTTCTGCATACTAGGACAAGATGAGTTTGCACAAAATTTGGACAAATCATGTCTGCCCATCAACCAACATCAAGGTGGTCTCAAAAAACTGATGGGTCCCTACTTGTATGAATACCTCTCTTAGGCTGACGTCTGATTTCCTGGGTGAATGTGGACACCTCTCTCAGTAAAGCCTGCATTTATGGGTAGGTAGGAACCTGCTGTAATTTCCAAAATGGGCTCACTTGTGTGTTTTGGCATGTTAGGGGCTCAGAAAATGTGACATGGAATTCACAAACTATTCCAGACAAATTTAAACTCCAAAAATCAAATAGTGCTCTTTCATTTCCAAGCCCTACCATGTGCCCAAGGAGCTGTTTTTGAAAACATATGGTGCATCTTTGTGTTCAGATGAAATTGCATATCAGACTATGTTTTTTTTCCTATTATCCATTGTGAAATTTACAAATTTGGGGCTAAACAACATTTTGTCCGAAAAAAACGTAATTTTTGTTTTCACGGCCACATTTTAAAAAGTTCTGTGAAGCCCCTATGGGTTCAACAAGCTCCACCACCTTCCCTAGTTGAATTCCTTGATGGTTTTAGTTACCAAAATGGCATCATTTGTGGGGATTTTTGCTGTTTTGTTATCTCAGGGGATCTGCAAATAAGACATGTCTGCAATCTATTCCAGCCAAATTTATATTCCAAACACCAAATGTCGCTTCTTCCCTTCCAAACTCTACAGTGTATCTAAACAGAACTTTTTTGACTACATGTCGGGTATCGCCACACTCAGAAGAAATTGGGTAACAAACTTTAAAATCATATTCACATATGGGAGTACAAGCCAAACGTAAAATACTTTAACTTTATTAAACAATTAACAGATAAAAATGCTAACACAGTAAATCCAAAATGAGAATATCAGACATAGGGAAACCACAACAGAGAAATTTTTTTTTCATGATTAAACAAATTCATGATTAATAAATGGATACAACACAGCAAAATTAAGATAGATAATGTCACCCAGGCAATTATCAGAAAATGAATCCTACCAAGTGTGGGAAAAAACTCAACTTACTATATGAATCCTTATATTAAAACCACATAAATGAAAGTGGTGGAACAAAGGTGGTGGGACAAAATCCTATCCAATTAGACCAGACTAGTGATGATCGAGCACTAAAATGCTCGGGTGCTCCTTGCTCAGGTCGAGCAGATTGGAATACTCGGGTACTCGGCCAAAACAACGAGCCCAATGTAAGTCTATGGGAGACCCGAGTATTTTTACCGCAATCCCCCAGGGAGTCCTTTTAAGGTCTAAAACGTCTGAAAATGATGGAAACACTGCTCGAATGACACAGGGACATCATGGGGATCACCCCTGGAAGCATTCCTGACTCCTAGGTCACAGCTATAAACTTTTTTTTCCGAGTTTCATGCCATTTTTCCCGGTGCCACAAAAAACACACTACAACAAAACTAAAACGGATTTTGCTGGGCAATATGTGAAGTTACGTCCTTTGCAGGTTAATGTCTTGCCTATAAGGCCCAATAATTAACCCCAGACCAAAAATTTCCTCCACCACTTGGGCTTAGTTCAGACGCAGCGTTTTTGAAGCATTTTTCAACTTTAACATTGCTTTCAACCACTACAAATGCATTCACTGGGAAATGTCATTGTAACATTTAACAACCCTAGCTGGCCATGTGGTGTGTGACACATAAGCAGACCCATCTTGTTTCATTTATGAAGGAGCGACTCTTAAAGTCACAGAGCCTATTTTTACTGGTGCATCAGGTAGCTTTAATCTTCTTAAAGGGCCATTATTAAACAGTGGGTCTCCTAAGCTGTTGTAGCCTATGCTGAGAGTGGATAGGCTGCCGCGATTTACAACGTACCACAATACCCCTTTCATAAGATGTCCAGGGGGGACTCCTGAAAAAGTGTTGCATTGAATTCAAGGCCTGCCCTGCTACCAATTCATATGCACCCCAATAAGTCTTTCAACCCACATACTGGATGGGCCCCTGAAAATCCACTTCACAATATGCATTTTTGTACTCTGTACTCCTTTGTTTTACACATTGGCAGCAAAGCCAGCCCTGCTGCATAGTCAGTCATATGCACCCCATTACGCCTTGGAACCCACATACTGGATGGGCCCAGGAAAATCCACTTCACAATATGCATTTTGTACTCTGTACTCCTTTGTTTTACACATTGGCAGCAAGGCCAGCCCTGCTGCATAGTCATAAGCACCCCATTACGCCTTGGAACCCACATACTGGATGGGCCCATGAAAATCCACTTCACAATATTCATTTTGTACTCCCGTACTCCTTTGTTTTATACCTTGGCAGCAAGGCCAGCCCTGCTGCATAGTCATGTGCACCCCATTACGCCTTGGAACCCACATACTGGATGGGCCCATGAAAATCCACTTGTATTTTTTAATGGTATGATGGTTCCCTCTTTGCAGAATTATTTACAGGAGAATTTGGCAATTTTATTTGCCATGTTTTTAACACTAAGGGTCAGATATGGCTTTAAAATAAGGCTAATACAACAAAATTTTATTGCAAACTACAAAATTCAAGGAATAGTATGATTGAATAGTGTGAGTGCGTGCACTTTCTATATGTTAACATACAAAGGTTAATAAGTACATATAAGGATTAAATACATATAGTGATTACGTATATATGAAGATTAACTACATACAGTATACTTACATCATCCACAAGATGCTTTTAAACATCATCTGTCTGGAATATCAGAGAAGCAACACCAAGACAGAGAACCCCTGGGAGATTACCTACACTGCACAGGCTTCCCCAATTATGCAGGTATCTGCACACTGTACATGTACAGGTACCCCAGTTTTGGCATTTGTCTTAGTCATGTTCTCTGGTCTTATATAGCGATTTACACTATGTAGTAACTCTAGTTTCACCCAACCTTCAAGTGGCCAGCTTTCAAGGTTGTATGAAACGGAGATATCATGGAGTCATCAGACAAAGGGCCATAAACCCCTAGAAAATAAAAGGCACAAGGATTTAGATCAAACCACCACAGGCAGAGTTTCAGTAAACCTTAATGTTTTACAATGACAAACAGCAAACTTATAGAGACTTAGAACTGTGAAGTGAATAAACAAACATTTCTCAAGATTGTGTCACTATGAGCATTGTCTGTTACATCTGTAAATGTTTTACAAGAAATGCAATGTGATTGTCTGAATGCATTTGGTATACGGTATTTTAATCTGGATTCCAAATCGCTATTCGTATATTCGCCATTTGTACATTTGATGCAGCCAAAGTTATGGCTCTCAAGGAGAGAAACTAATCTAGTCGACAAAGAAATATTTGTAATGAACTACTGAGCCAAACTAACAACATTGCTTTGTCAAATTTATATGAAGTGTATGAGAGCAATGTGAGCAACCAGCCAACACAGAAAGGAGCTTTGCAAGTGAGCTCTTTAAGGTACACAAATGTTATAATAATAATTTTATTTATATAGCGCCAACATATTTCGCAGCGTTTTACAAATTATAGAGGGGACTTGTACAGACAATAGACATTACAGCATAACAGACATGTTATGAAGTCTTTGCCAACAATGATGTGGTTTCACCAATGAGGGGTACATTTTTTAAAAATACATTATTGCTATCACAGCCCCCTTGCCCAAAATTCACCATACAGAGCACGTTCACTCTGGTGATCTAGTGGCAGTTAAAGGACACATTGCAGGAGACAGAGTTAAGAAGTAGGCCAATGTAATGTAATGCCCAATTCCCCAATGTGGGGTCCTTTTTTTACTAAATAAAATAGTGCCATCACAGCCCCCTTGCCCAAAATTCACCGTACAGAGCACGTTCACCCTGGTCATCTAGTGGCAGCTAAAGGACACATTGCAGGAGACAGAGTTAAGAAGTAGGCCCAATGTAATGTAATGCCCAATTCCCCAAAGTGGGGTCCTTCTTTTACTAAAAAAAATAGTGCCATCACAGCCCCCTTGCACAAAACTCACTGGCCTATAACAGTACAGAGCACGTTCACCCTGGTCATCTAGCAGTTCTGGATGATGAGAATGAGGATAAGGAGGAGGATAAGAACAAACAGACCAAATCTGGAAGTGTATACCCATGTGTGGTTGTGAAGAGGTGCATGAGAATACACCTCCCCAAAACAGAAAATGTATTTGAGTTTATGCTTCGCTGTTTTCACTTGGTGGTGTACAGAAGTCTTTCCCAATCCAGCCCTTGTTCATTTTTGAGTCAGCCTGTCAGCATTTTCAGTTGACAGGCGGATGCGCTTATCTGTTATAATTCCACCAGCGGGACTAAAAATCCGCTCTGACAGAACGCTAGCAGTAGGGCAGGCCAGGATCTCCAAGGCGTAGAGATCCAGTTCATTGCACGTGTCCAGCTTGGATACCCAATAATTAAAAGGCACAGAGGAATCACGGAGGACGTTTGTACGATCTGTAAGTTACTCCCTCACCATCTTCCCAAAGATTGCACTTCTTGTGACAGCACCCCTTGCCTCTGTGCCATCATGATGGGAGGATAAATATAGAAATATTGGCCTGCACTCTGTATTAGGTCGGGGTGCTGGTGTGACGGACCATAAGGTCTAAAGTCAGTATTATATTGGATCCACCGCACTCCCTAAGTGGAATATCTTAAGCAGAAATATAAATTTTGAAAATTGTAAATTTATTCAAGTGAAAGTCAATCAATTGCATCGGGTCAAACACAAGGCAATTATTACAAAGTGTGTATGCGACTCAGAATGGTGACGTTTTGACCCTCCCGGGTCTTAATCTAGGGTCGCACTTGTAGGGGAACAGCTGTGCGTCAGCGTTTTGCTGGTAATTTAATAATAGATGCGGCCAACAGGGTGATCCGTTTTTGGATATTGCCTCATTAAATAATACCAGTGGCGCACCTGCGTCTTGTTGACGTTCTAATACTAGGTATGGACAGAAGAGGGGTCCGTTTTTGAGTGTAGCCTTGCTAAAGAACAACAGCGGCGCATCTGCGTCTTGCTGGTGACGTAACGATTAACACGGCCACAAGGGGAATCCGTTTTTGGGTCTAGCCTTATTATAGAATAACAGCGGCGCTTCTGCGTCTTGCTGATGATGTAGGCATGAAACCCTGAGGGGTATGTGAACGGCGCTCCTGCTTCCTGTAGTGTGGCAAGGCTACACTCAAAAACGGACCCCTCTTCTGTCCATACCTAGTATTAGAACGTCAACAAGACGCAGGTGCGCCACTGGTATTATTTAATGAGGCAATATCCAAAAACGGATCACCCTGTTGGCCGCATCTATTATTAAATTACCAGCAAAACGCTGACGCACAGCTGTTCCCCTACAAGTGCGACCCTAGATTAAGACCCGGGAGGGTCGAAACGTCACCATTCTGAGTCGCATACACACTTTGTAATAATTGCCTTGTGTTTGACCCGATGCAATTGATTGACTTTCACTTGAATAAATTTACAATTTTCAAAATTTATATTTCTGCTTAAGATATTCCACTTAGGGAGTGCGGTGGATCCAATCATGATGGGAGGGTCTGAGAAAACTGTCCCAGAACTTTGCCATTGTTCCACTGCCTAAGCTGGATTGTACTTCTGTCTCTCTTGCTTGGACTCCATGGTTGTACAACAACCTCTGACATCTGCTGCCAGCGTTCTCAAGTGGGAATTTTCTGCTACAAAGGCCCTCTGGTACTGCAACATTTTAGTACACCTCTTTGCCTCTGGCAGAAGAGATTGAACTTTCTCCTTGTAACGTGGGTCTAGAAGTGTCACCAACCAGTAATGAGTGTCACCCAATATTTTTATAATGCGAGGGTCACGTGAAAAGCAGCGCAACATAAAGTCAGCCATGCGTGCCAGACTGCTAACAGGGAAAAGGAAACAAAGAACAAACAGCCATAAAGGTCCCATAAAAAGTAGATTTTATTAATACAAATTATTAAAACCACCACACAGAAAAGGCAGTATGGCACAGGGAAAAGAGCACACATTAAACACGGCCAAACAAAACCGGGCCAGAACACCAACCCATAGCCAGATCACTTGCAGAGGTGAGAGGTATTAGAGCAAATATCCATGTTGATTAAAAATAATACAATAGAGCAGTGCCTAAACATGGGAACATTATGAATAACATTGCAGTATAATCGCCATATCAGCATATTTCACGTACCTAACACATGCAGGATCAGCAAATAGGATGGGCGGCCGGACCCGACCCCGACGCGTGTTTCAGAGCCAGCTGCTCCTTCATCAGGGGGTGAGTATACTATCTATAAAGTGTGCATTATATACCGCCATATGCGGAAGTATGTGAGCCATCAAGACGCCGCACCTGAATGCCGGGCAGCACGAGCGACATCCAAGATGGCTGCCAGCACCGGAAACACGCAGGGCCCCACGTGATCCTGTGCCGGACGGCAAGAAGGAGCGCTCACACCGCCAAGCACGCAGGCGCATGCGCACTCGGCTAGAGAATAGCATCCACGCCATATTGAAACAGGGCAATGATGAGGAACATTAAAGAAGGTACAAAAAAAGGGGAGAACAAGACCAACAATGCCGTAAAACAGGGTACAAGAAGTAATGACAACATCCCACAATCACCAATGTATAACTATAATTCTAACATTCATTAATATTATTAACATATAGTGATCAGGTAGAAAAAACACAGTACTATATTACAGCATCACGGGGACTATGCCTATAATAATCAATACAAGCATTGAATACAGGTATCACACAATAAACATTAAGTAGTATCCCATATTACATATATTGTACCCAATATAATAAACACCGCTAATCATGCGAATAAGACAAATACATATAAATAACAACAATAAGGACAACATATATACATATATAAATATAAATAACCGACTGAAGATGTTGACACGCAGAAGCACTAGATAGAAGAATTATCCCGGATACGTAGAAACTTCAATATTCAGGATATCCAAGTGCTGAATAATACAAATTAAATAAAATAAACACACAAACAACACACATAATGTAATAAAAACCAGGCCGTGAATCACGCTACCCACGTGACACGCAACAAAAAGTGGATCACAAGAATGGGGCGAATGAAATATTCTCATTCAACCCATCCGGGCGGATGGTGCGGAAGGTCCATATCCACCTTGTCTCTAATTGAGCAAGGCGTTTGGACAGTGCACCCCCCCTAATGTCAATATTAAGGAGATCTATACCCCTTACCCTCAGCAGCGCTGCATCGCAGGAGCGGAAGTCCCTAAAATGTCTGGGCAATGTTTTAAGCGTAGTAACATCCTTACATTCCACTGCTGTCTGTATACCCAGGACGATAAAGGTGGCAACATCGTTGTCTGGCCAAAGCAAATGTATGAGAGGGAAGCTTTTAAACAACTCAATAATACCGTTTGTTATAGGAAGTTAACCTATAATCCCCTCTCTGCATTTGTCTCTAAATTAGAATCCATCATTAAAAGGGCCTTAGACAACAAGGTTGTCACCAAAGACCTGGCTTCGGCACTTATGGTTAAGGAACCCACCATTCCTACTCTTTACCTTTTACCGAAAATACATAAAGATGCATTGGTGCCACCCGGTCGACCTATCGTGTCTGGGAGGGGGAATTTCCATGAGCGTGTTAACGGATGGATCGATTATTATCTGCAGCCACTTGTGTCCTCCTTGCCTTCATTCCTCAAGGATACTGGTGATTTTTTTGCGCAGGGTCGATGGACTGTGTTTAGAGAGTGATACTCTTCTAGCTTCTGTGGATGTTGAATCCCTCTATACTAATATTAGACATCAGGACGGCATTAAAGCTGTCTGTTTTTTTCTGGATTCTTCCACTCTTGCTCTACCGTTGAGGGATCTCATCCTGGAGCTACTTGAGTTCACTCTCACGCACAATTTTTTTGTTTTCAAGGGTTCCTTCTACCTACAGATCCAGGGGACAGCCATGGGGGCGGCCTTTGCGCCCTCCTATGCCAATCTGTTCCTGGGTCTGTGGGAGAGGGACCTATTCCTGTCCGACAAACAGGGGTCGATTGAGCGTGTTCTGTTATGGGCACGTTATATTGACGATATCCTCTTTGTCTGGCAGGGCACCTCCATCGACCTTGTGCAATTCATCTCCACTTTGAACAACAATGACCTGAATATATGCCTCACCCCGGTGTGGGACACGAGGAAGATTTACTTCTTGGATGTCACGATTTGTAAGGATGCGGGGGGTATGGTTCAAACGGATATTTTCCGTAAGCCTACTGCTACTAATACACTCCTGCATGCCTCATCGTGCCATCCTTCCCAAACGCCTTGCTCAATTAGAGACAAGGTGGATATGGACCTTACGCACCATCCACCCGGATGGGTTGAATGAGAATATTTCATTCGCCCCATTCTTGTGATCCACTTTTTGTTGCGTGTCACGTGGGTAGCGTGATTCACGGCCTGGTTTTTATTACATTATGTGTTTTGTTTGTGTGTTTATTTTATTTAATTTGTATTATTCAGCACTTGGATATCCTGAATATTGAAGTTTCTACGTATCCGGGATAATTCTTCTATCTAGTGCTTCTGCGTGTCAACATCTTCAGTCGGCTATTTATATTTATATATGCATATATGTTGTCCTTATTGTTGTTATTTATATGTATTTGTCTTATTTGCATGATTAGCGGTGTTTATTATATTGGGTACAATATATGTAATATGGGTTACTACTTAATGTTTATTGTGTGATACCTGTATTCAATGCTTGTATTGATTATTATAGGCATAGTCCCCGTGATGCTGTAATATAGTACTGTGTTTTTTCTACCTGATCACTATATGTATATTAATGAATGTTAGAATTATAGTTATACATTGGTGATTGTGGGATGTTGTCATTACTTCTTGTACCCCGTTTTACAGCATTGTTGGTCTTGTTCTCCCCTTATTTTGTACCTTCTTTAATGTTCCCTCATCATTGCCCTGTTTCAATATGGCGTGGATGCTATTCTGTAGCCTAGTGCGCATGCGCCTGCGTGCTTGGTGGTGTGAGCGCTCCTTCTTGCCGTCCGGCATGGGATCATGTGGGGCCCTGCGTGTTTCCGGTGCTGGCGGCCATCTTGGATGTCGCTCGTGCTGCCCGGCATTCAGGTGCGGCGTCTTAATGGCTCACATACTTCTGCATATGGCGGTATATAATGCACACTTTATAGATAACCACAAAAACCTCTCTGACATATTTAAGTCAGAAGCAAGGGCTGTAATTAGCCCATATAGCACATTTGTCCGTGGTTAGGTGGACTTTCCCTGTAACAGCATTGTAGAGGGCATGGGTAATGCTGTGGAACACATGCTGGTGTAATGCCAGTACGGCACCCCGGGAGAAATAGTGTCGACTGGGGACCGAGTACCTTGGGATGGCCGCCGCCATCAGGTTGCGGAAAGCTTCCGTCTCAACGAGCCTAAAAGGCAGCATTTCTAGCGCAAGCAGAAGATAAATATTAGAATTTAGGACTGTGGCCTGTGGGCCGTTGGCTGGGTATTTCCGCTTGCGTTCTAAAGACTGGGGTATAGACAACTGAAGGCTGTGCTGCGACAAGGACGTGGAAGGGCTTGATGATGGTGCTACTTGACTGTGGCCAAAACATGTGCAGGGCTAGAGGCATCTTCACATGCATGTTGTACACTGGGGATTGGCTTCTACGCAAAACAGTGGAAGCAGCAGTGATGTCACCTGCAGACAGTGGTCCTGGAGTCTCATGTTCGTGTTACGGGGAACGGATGCACGCCTTCTGTCTGTGGCCACCACACTGCTTCTTCCTTCCTGTTGGGGTGATATGCCTCCTTCCCAATGTGTGCTGCTGCCCTCGCTCTGCATGTCCTCCTGCCAGGTTGGGTCAGTCACATAGTCATCCACCACCTCGTCTTCCACATCCGTACCTTGCTCCTCCTCCTGACTTTCTGGCAATTGTGTCTCAACATTGTTCACCTCTTCTGACACTTTCCCACCATCGCCTTCATGTGACCGGGGCTGGTCAAAGCTTAAGGCATCTCTTCATGCAACCTCATCTGTCCCCACTTAAAGTTGACCGGCCAAGAGTTCAGAATCTTGAAATGGAAAACTGAACAGCTCTTCAGAGTGTCCAAGTATGGGATCAGTTGTCTCAGGGCACTCAGCATGGTGGGAGGAAGGAGGATCGAGGTGAGGAATATCCGGGCCACACTCACAGCTACTTAGACTTGACCATGTGGAAGACATGGCGGTGGTGGTGGTGGTGGCAAAGTGACTGGAAGCATTATCCGCTATTCAACCAACAACCATTTCACACTGCTCTGGCTTCAGTAGTGGTGTGCTGCGGTCCTCTAGAAACTGGGACAGGAAGGTCGAGCGAGAAGATGTGGGTTTTTGTTGTGGCCCACTTTCACCTTGGCCACGGCCTCGTCCTCTGCATGCACCATCAGCATCATGTCCACTTCCCCATCCCTTGCCTTGCCCATTTTAATGGACTACTGCACTATTTCAAATACTCAACACAAATGTATTTATTAGTAGCAAAATAATATCTTATCAGTATGCCTGCAAATCTACGATTTTTCAAACCCAAACACCAGGCAGGCCTCAGCCTGACATGACAGAATGTATTCAATTTTTGGGGGCTTTTTTGTGAAGTTAATTTATGCAAAATAGTGCTGTATATAAGTAGAGTATCAGACAGCAAAAAAAGTGGTCCACCGGCCTACAATGACCAAACTTGGAGCACGCAGATATATGAGAGCTGTCACGGAAATACCACACTGGCAAATATGTGGCCTTTTTACATTTTTTATGCTAAATAGTGCTGTATATAATTACAGTAACAGACAGCAAAAAAAGTGGTTCACCAGCCTACAATGCCCAAACTTGGAGCACGCAGATATATGAGGGCTGTCACAGAAATACCACACTGGCAAATATGTGGTCTTTTTATATTTTTTATGCTAAATAGTGCTGTATATAATTACAGTAACAGACAGCAAAAAAAGTGGTCAACCGGCCTACAATCCCCAAACTTGGAGCACGCAGATATATGAGGGTTGTCACGAAAATACTACACTGGCAAATATGTGGCCTTTTTATATTTTTTTAAGCTAAATAGTGCTGTATATAGAGTAACAGACAGCAAAAACAGTGGCAAAATGGCCTAAAATGCCCAAACTTGGAGCACGCAGATATATGAGGCCTTTTTTGGTGAATTAAAAAAAAAACCAGTGGCACAACGCTAGCACACACAACTATGCTACGTTTACCTGACAAGCTATGATTTTTAAACAGGCATCAGTCTGACAGAACACAGTGTATATTTTTTTTGGGGGGGTGAATTTTTGGGGAAAAAAATGCAACTCGGTATACAGCAAAGAATCAGCAGCAGACAGTTATGGAGCTTTGGGAGGGATGCAGTGGGAGCAATGGAAGCACATACAGTTGTAATAGTATGCAGGTACAGAGTATGTCACCACGGAACAGACAGACCAACAGTTGAGGGGTTTAATAACAGGAATCAGGTTCTCCTCGCAGGGAGGAAGCAATGGAAAATAACTAGCAATAAAACAGTGCAAAAATATGGGAGTCAAACAATGTAACAGAAGTAAGCAAGATTTCTGGAGAAAAGAACACTTATAAGTCTAATGAGGACTTGCTTGAAGGGTCGTCTTCTCCAACGTAGGCGCTGAGAAACAGCAGCACTTGTCGTCCCTCTGTTGTCCGTGGGCTGAGTAGTCTCTAGGAGCCCGCTGCCTTGGGTTTCGGGAGTTAATGTGATATGCACAGGCTCTGAGTCTTTAGCTTTTACAGCACAGTCTATCCTGGGAAAATGATGGTCAGTCTATTATTAAGTCTCTCACCAGGAATCTGGGGCTCTGCACTGTTAAGTCTCTCACCAAGAATCACAGTCTCTGTACTGATACCGCGGGTACCAGGGGGTCGCAGTCTTTGCATGGGCCAATGTCTCTACACGGGTCTCAAAGCGCCCCTCTCCAGTCACAACAGAGTCCGCTTTCATGTACTCACAAGATGCAGTCTTTCTGGGCAATCTCCCTATATTTGTCCTCTGACCGGGAGCTCTCTCTCCCGGAGCGCATCTACACCCTGCTCTGATCGCTGCTCACGCTGCTCTATCCCTTGCACGCGTGCCTTTCCCGCTCTCTGCCTGGCTTCCTTCCGGTCCCAGTCTCTAAGTCTGCCCCCTGGGGAACCTGCAGCACAGCTCAATGGTTCCAGGCACAGAGCCGAGAAGGTAACCGCCCCCAGACTCTTCTTGTGTTTCACGTCCTTACATTCCCCCCCTCTTTTTGCTCGCCATTCCACGGACAAGATTTTCAGGAGTTCCTGTTGGCAATCTTCCAGTCCTTGCACAATCTGCTGCCAGATGAACTCATCCTGATTGCAGCGAACAGGGGATACACCAGCCATTGAATGTTCAGAGTGTCTCAAATGAGCAGGGTCGGGGGTATCAACTGCTCTGGGAGGAGTCGTGGCTTCCTCCGATACGTTGGTAGTTTCAAGCACCAGCCCTGTTTCTGGGTTCCCTGGGAGAGATTGGGAGTCTTCCACATCTACATTGATCACTGGCGCAGCCGGTGAGGGCGCTGGAGCCAATTGGACTGATTCAGGATCTCGAGACAAACATGGACGCAACATATTCCTGTGCAGTGTGTGGGTGGGAGTCCCCTCTTCTGTTTCGGGCTGGACCTCATAAACGGGACCCCCATTGCTGAGCCGCCGCTTCACTCGGTACGGCCTTTTCTCCCACCGGTACTCTAGTTTGTTGTGTGGGTGCTTTTCCCTCACTAAGACTTGGTCTCCAGGCCGCAGGGCTGTCCCCTTTTGAGGAGTTACCTGGGGATGCTCCAATTCTTGCAGCCGGTTGTGCACTAGATGTTGAATTGTCAGCAGCCGATGACGATGTTCTTGAACCCAGGAGTACACCCCCATCTGTGGGTAGTCCTCCTCGGGTTCCAGCTCCAGCTCTGCCAGCCCCTTCCCGGGTCGGCCAAAGAACAAAGAGTAGGGGGTGAATCCGGTGGTGCTGTGTTTCCGATTGTTATACGCCCACACCAATTCAGGGAAGGACTCAGTCCACTTCGCCTTCTGGTCCTCTTCCAGGGTCCTCAGCATTTGAATCAGAGTGCAGTTAAATCTTTCACAAGCCCCATTCCCCTGTGGATGATAAGGGGTGGTCCGGGACTTATCGATTTTGTACAGCTGGTGCAGCTCCTCCATCACTCTTCCGAGGAAGCAAGCCCCTTGATCAGAATGGATGCGCTTTGGACACCCGTACACCTGTATGAGGTGGTTGCAGATTGCGTGAGCAGCAGACTCGGCAGTCTGGTCCCGCATGGGCGTCACTACGGCAAATTTAGTAAAGTGGTCTATCATCACTAAACAATGCTCATAGCCTTGGTGTGCTGGTCCAATTGTCAAGTAATCTATTGCCAGTAGGTCCATGGGGCCAGAAGACCTCACCATCTCTGTGGGAGCTTGTTGTTCAGGTGGTTTGATCTGCTCACAACTTCTGCATTGCTGACATACTTTCTCCACAATGTTCCTTAAGTGGGGATGATAAAATAGATGCTGTAACCACTGGAAAGTTTTTTCTGGCCCAAAGTGTGCTCCTTTCTCATGTGCTTCCTTAGCCACCTTGTCTATCAAGGACGAGGGAATCACCGTCTGCCATACAAGACTGAGTTCTGTTTGCAGGAATACCTTCCAGTACAGGATACCATCCCGCAACTGGAGCCTCTCCCACTGGCATAGCATCTTCAGTACTACAGGTGACATGGACCTCCTCTTGTGCCGATTGGGCATTTGTTCAGACATGACCCACCTTCTCAACTGAGCTAGCTCCGGATCTTCCTGCTGCACTCGGACCCTTTCATCGAGGGGCTGCTCCAGCAAATTCACACAGGCCTCTTCCTGTTGAATTTCCCATGCCGCTGCCACCATCCTGGCAGTCTCTCCAAAACCTGGATCCTCCACATCTTCCAGTTGTTCATCCTGGCTGGGTGCTGGTTTGCGATAGTTTACACTGGAGAGGGCATCCGCATGAACATTCTCAGCTCCTCTTTTATATGAAATTCGGTATCGGAACTTGGCCATTCGGAATACCCAACGTTGTTCTAGGGCACCTAACTTGGCTTTCTCGAGATGGCCCAACGGATTGTTATCGGTGCGTACATGAACTTCTGAGCCAGCCAGATATTCGGCGAACTTCTCAGTCATTGCCCACACCAGTGCCAACAACTCCAGCTTAAATGAACTGTAGTTTTCTGGATTCCTTTCCGAGTCATGCAAAGACCGACTGGCGTATGCGATGACGCACTCTTTCCCGTCCTGCATCTGAGATAGTATGGACCCGAGGCCCTGCAGGCTCCCATCAGTGTGCAATATGAACGGTTGTGTGAAGTCAGCGTAGGCCAGCATGGGGGCTTCCATCAAAGCCTTCTTCAAAGCCAATAAAGCCTCCTCCTTATGCTTCCCCCACTGTATGTTCCTGTTTTTAGCGCAAGAGGGCACTCCCCTCAACAACTCCTGGAGTGGATTAGCAAGGCGGGTAAAGTCTTTTACGAAGCGTCTGAAGTATCCTGTGAGTCCCAGAAACGCACGCACTACTTTCTCAGTTTTTGGCCACTCTTGTACTGCAGCGATCTTCTCCTGGGAAGCCCTCACCCCCTCAGTGGAGACAACGTGTCCCAAGTATTCAATCTCGGTATGTAAGAGGTGACATTTCTGGGGTTTCACTTTCAAGCCATACTTATGTAGCCGACTCAGAACTTGCTCTAGTCTCTGCAGATGCTCCTCAAAGGTGGGAGCAAAGACGATGATATCCAAGTAGATCAAAGTGGCTTCAAAGTTTAGGCCTCCCAGACATCTCTCCATGAGTCGCTGAAATGTTCCTGGGGCGTTTGCTAGGCCGAAGGGCATCCAGTCGAACTCATACAGTCCCATCGGAAGGATGAAAGCCGTCTTGGCTCGGTCTTGCTCAGACATGGGCACCTGCCAGTAGCCTCTGGCCAAGTCTAACTTGGAGAAATATCTGGCATTCCCTAGTGCAGTCAGGGACTCCTCAATCCTGGGCAGTGGGTATGAGTCCCGCACTGTGCAAGCGTTGAGCCGGCGATAGTCCACACAGAACCGCAAGGACCCGTCTTTCTTTCTCTCCAAGACTATAGGGGCAGCCCACGGGCTCTGACTATCGCGTATAACTCCCTTCTTCAGCATGTGTGACAGCATTCCCTTCACCTCCTGGTACATCTGGGGGGTATTTGGCGGTACCATTCCCGGATTGGTGCCGCATCCCCAGTGGGTATCTCGTGGGTGATGGCCGTGGTACGTCCATAGTCATCTTCATCTTTGGCGAACGCCTCCTGCAATTTCCCCAATACGGCTTCCACCTGAGGTACCTGCTGCGGAGTAAGTTCTGAGAGCTCCGCCCACATGCGTTCCAGTATCTGGCGCCCTTCTTGCAGTAATCTGGGGTCCAGAGCTGCCTCCGCTTTGACGGTCACCAGACACGGATCTTCTGGCCTTGCGGTCAGCTGTACCGCCTCAGTTGGGACCAACTCCTCTGGGAGGCTCAGGACTTGAGCGACTTTGCTTCTAGGGGGCAAAGTTGTATCAGTCTCCCTCAAATTTTTGCAGCGCACAAGAACAGTTCCATCCCGCATGGTAGCCATGGACCGTGCGACCAATATTCCTGACGGCAGCTGGTCGGCTCTGCTGGGCTCAATTTGGATTTCGACCTCTTCCAGCGGGATGCCAGCTCGTATAGGCAGGGGAAGCACCGTCTGCCCAGGGGGCAACACTCGATTGACTGAGGTGGGGGCGACGACTTTGCCGAGTTCCTTTCCATCACTGTATGCTTCTCGAACCTGGGCGGTACGTATCAGTTGTTGAAAGACCCTTCTCTGGGGGGTTTGGTCACTCCAGTGTTGCAGGAACTGTTCCAGGGACTCGTTGAAAACCAGGCTTCCGAGGTCTTTTAACACATTCATGCCCAGGGTCACGGTATTGTCTTTAGCTACCTCTCCATCCACCAGTACCACTCCTCTTCTCCCGAGGTCTTTTCCGCAGACCTCTATGTTCATCCATACCACCCCTGCGACCGGGATGGACAAGTGATTGGCCGCCATAAGTTTGATCACAGGGCCCCATTCGGGCCGTAGCACCTCTGTGAAGTGACGGCGGAAATATCTCTCGGGCATGGTGGTCACTTGTGAGCCGGTGTCTATCAAGCACCGCACTGCTCTTCCATTGATTTCTGCCCAGACCAGAGGGCACGAAGAAACAAGGCTGTGGGGACTTTTACTACTCCTCCTCTGTTCTTCACGCTCTGAGCGGTGCCCCTCGAGCTCAGAGCCACCTAGTTTAAAGGAGGGTGCAGGGATGGTCGGCTCCGCCCGGGGACACCATCGAGCAATGTGGCCGGATTCTCCACAAGTGTAGCATGTAAGAGGGTTTCTCCTCCTGGTAGTTTCACCCTCCCTTCAGGGGGCAGCTTCCCTGTCTCGCACCAGAGGGCCGGGCCCTTCTGCCAGAGTTCTTTTGGAGGCCGCCATTTCTTCATGGACCTGTCTAATCTCCATTCTCAGGTCCCCCACCCACTTGGGGATATTGTCTGCGGTGGTGGTTACCTCCCCGCTCTGCACCCTTCCCACCAGCCCCATCACTCCCTGTTCTTGTTCTCGCACACGCGCCTCACTGCCAACCTCAGAGAAAGTCATGTCTGGCTTTACTCGCATGCGCTCTCGCAGTGCCTGTTTCATCATTGCGTCACGCAGTCCTGTCACCAGCTGATATCTGAGCACCACATCAACTGACCCAACCCCTACACCGTCCTTTTGTCTGTGAAGTTCTTGTAGGGCATTCATGAATTGGGTCACAGTCTCCCCCTCCCGTTGTACCAGGTGAAACAGTCGCATGCGAAGTTCCCCTACGTCAGTGGGGTCCCCATGCGTCTCCTCAAGTATGCGCAGCACTTTGTCCAGGGTATCTCTCTCCAAGGGGGACCTATGCATGACAGAATCCCGGCCCTCCCCCTCAAGGGCCATCAATGCAATTTCTGCCTCCAGGGCTGGTGTCATGGGATGCACGGGCATCATTCCCTGGATAAGTTCCGATCAACTCCACAGCATTACATTGTTCCCAGTGAACCTTGGCAAATTATTCAACATGGCTCCCAGGGAAATGCTAGACCTGGGAACTTCCCCAGTTGCTTGGTCTGCCCTGTCCGCCCTACCATGTGATATCCTGCCGACTACGCCAAATGTAATAGTATGCAGGTACTGAGTATGTCACCACGGAACAGACAGACCAACAGTTGAGGGGTTTAATAACAGGAATCAGGTTCTCCTCGCAGGGAGGAAGCAATGGAAAATAACTATCAATAAAACAGTGCAAAAATATGGGAGTCAAACAATGTAACAGAAGTAAGCAAGATTTCTGGAGAAAAGAACACTTATCAGTCTAATAAGGACTTGCTTGAAGGGTCGTCTTCTCCAACGTAGGCGCTGAGAAACAGCGGCACTTGTCGTCCCTCTGTTGTCCGTGGGCTGAGTAGTCTCTAGGAGCCCGCTGCCTGGGTTTCGGGAGTTAATGTGATATGCACAGGCTCTGAGTCTTTAGCTTTTACAGCACAGTCTATCCCGGGAAAACGATGGTCAGTCTATTATTAAGTCTCTCACCAGGAATCAGGGGCTCTGCACTGTTAAGTCTCTCACCAGGAATCACAGTCTCTGTACTGATACCGCGGGTACCAGGGGGTCGCAGTCTCTGCACGTGCCAATGTCTCTACACGGGTCTCAAAGCGCCCCTCTTCAGTAACAGCAGAGTCTGCTTTCATGTATTCACAAGATGCAGTCTTTCTGGGCAATCTCCCTGTATTTGTCCTCTGACCGGGAGCTCTCTCTCTCTCCCGGACCGCAGCTGCACCCTGCTCTGACCACTGTTCACACTGCTCTATCCCTTGCGCGCGTGCCTTTCCTGCTCTCTGCCTGGCTTCCTTCCGGTCCCAGTCTCTAAGTCTGCCCCCTGGGGAACCTGCAGCACAGCTCAATGGTTCCAGGCACAGAGCCGAGAAGGTAACCGCCCCCAGACTCTTCTTGTGTTTCACCTCCTTACACAATGCCTACAGGCCTTGCACTGATGTGGATATGCTGTGCCCTGCCTACCTAGCGCTGCAATATCGGGACCCACAAATTAGTCCTAAAAAGGACTGGTTTCTCAGGAGCTGTGGAATTAACAGTTGCAGACCTACACTAACTATTAAAAGCACGATTCTGACTCTATCTCGGCAGCAGCTCTCCCTACTCTCGCTGAATCGGAGCAGAATGCGGCGCCAGGTCTCTTATGCTAGGGATGATGCTGTGCGGCCAAGCCAATCACTGCATGACCACAACATAGATGGCTGCGGCGTTTCATGGCCTGGCAGACAATCCCTGCAGCGTGATTGGGTCTCTAAAGTCCGCCAAAATGCTGGGTGGAGACACCAGTTACCGCCGAATAATCCCAGAAATGCTCGGTGCTCGCTGAGTACACCGAGCATAGTGATACTCAGGCGAGTAACGAGTAGTAGCGAGCACGTTCGCTCATCACTAGACCAGACGTCATCTTTTAAATAAGGCTGCTTAGTTTTTGATAATTCCTGGTACTTGGCTTTGACAAAACTTTATTGATACAGTAATATGTGGAATACATGCATTTTTTATGCTTTTCCGACACATCTTTGACATAGCTAAAATATGCATCATCAAAAACTCATTGTAGTCACACAGCCTTAGTGTATATTCCCGTTTGAAGAGGCCGGCAAGTCCCTGGCAGATAGGAGTGCACATTTAGATCAGAATGTGGGCTAAATACCTGAAATTTATAATTACCGTTCATAAAGAAGTAATGAAGTTGAAGTTTTTTTGCAGTATATACACAGATGCTATATATACATATGTATATACTATATATATATATATATATATATATATATATATATATATATATATATACAGTATATGTTTGTTTTTACTTTTAGTATTCACCTGCCTTGTTGTGGCTACGTGTCTGCAGTGTGTGAACAGTGTCCAGTGTCAGGGAGAGGTCAGAGTTTATTGCAAATGCTTTAACTTGTCAAATCAATTAAAAGTGAAACACAGTCTCATAAAATATAAGCAACCTCTTACACAATATATTGCATAATTTACAGAAATATAATATGATTGGCTGGTCACTGAGTACTGCAAAAATATATATTTTTAGATGAGGAATAACATATTCAACAATCCACTTGATGTGTCTTTTTCCTACCGTATGGATTATACACAGCTCAAAAAAATAAAGGGAACACTTAAACAACAGAATATAGCTACAAGTAAATCAAACTTCTGTGAAATCAAACTGTCCACTTAGGAAGCAACACTGTTTGACAATCAATTTCACATGCTGTTGTGCAAATGGAATAGACAACAGATGGAAACTATTGGCAATTATCAAGACATCCTCAATAAAGGAGTGGTTCTGCAGGTGGGGACCACAGAACACATCTCAGTAGCAATGCTTTCTGGCTGATGTTTTGGTCACTTTTGAATGTTGGTTGTGCTTTCACACTCTTGGTAGCATGAGACGGACTCTACAACCCACACAAGTGGCTCAGGTAGTGCAGCTCATCCAGGATGGCACATCAATGCGAGCCGTGGCAAGAAGGTTTGCTGTGTCTGTCAGCGTAGTGTCCAGAGGCTGGAGGCCCTACCAGGAGACAGACCAGTAGACCAGGAGACGTGGAGGGGGCCGTAGGAGGGCAACAATCCAGTAGTAAGACCGCTACCTAAGCCTTTGTGCAAAGAGGAACAGTAGGAGCACTGCCAGAGCCCTGTAAAATGACCTCCAGCAGGCCACAAATGTGCATGTGTCTGCACAAACGGTTAGAAACCAACTCCATGAGGATGGTCTGAGTGCCCTACATCCACAGATGGGGGTTGTGCTCACAGTCCAACACTGTGCAGGATGCTTGGCATTTGCCACAGAACACCAGGATTGGCAAATTCGCCACTGGCGCCCTGTGCTCTTCACAGATGAAAGCAGGTTCACACTGAGCACATGTGACAGACGTGACAGAGTCTGGAGCCACTGTGGAGCACGATCGGCTGCCTGCAACATCCTTCAGCATGACCGTTTGAAAGTGGGTCAGTAATGGTGTCAGTTGCATTTCTTTGGAGGGCCGCACAGCCCTCCATGTGCTTGCCACTGCCATTAGGTACCGAGGTGAGATCCTCAGACCCCTTGTGAGACCATATGCTGGTGCGGTTGGCCCTGGGTTCTTCCTAATGCAGGACAATGCCAGACTTCATGTGGCTGGAGTGTGTCAGCAGTTCCTGCAAGATGGAGGCATTGGCGCTATGGACTGGCCCGCCCGTTCCCCAGACCTGAATCCGATTAGCACATCTGGGACATCATGTTTCGCACCATCCACCAACGTCTCATTGCACCACAGACTGTCCAGGAGTTGGCAGATGCTTTAGTCCAGGTCTGGGAGGAGATCCCTCAGGAGACCATCCGCCGCCTCATCAGGAGCATGTCCAGGCATTGTAGGGAGGTCATACAGGCACGTGGAGGCCACACACACTAAATAGCATCATTTCCTTGTCTTGAGGCATTTCCACTGAAGCTGGATCAGCCTGTAGCTTTATTTTCCACTTTGATTTTGAGCATCATTCCAACAACAGACCTCCGTGAGATATTAGTTGTGATTTACATTGATAATTTTAGGTTTTATTGTTCTCAGCACATTCCACTATGTAATGAATAAAGATTTACAACTGGAATATTTCATTCAGTGATATCTAGGATGTGGGATTTTAGTGTTCCCTTTATTTTTTTGAGCAGTGTATTTCTACTTAGCAAATGGAGGGTATGAAGAATAATAGGTTATTATCTCACCCCTCCAAATAAGAACTTTTTGACCTTAAAGACTCCACAGTTTTTTTTTCAGATATTTTTTCCTTATCGCAATCGAAAAGTGAGAACTTTGTATTTTTCTATTGATTTAGCCATAGAAGGGCTTTTTTTGTGCAATGATTTTTATGGTATACTTACATGGAGTTTTTTATGAGGATTATGGAGCAGATTCTGCTTTAAAATCCACATCAATACTGCTTCAAGCGCTCTTTGAATAAGCTTCCTATTGATTTCAGTTGGAAAATCTCATTGTTGCTCACACAAAGTGCTTTTTTTCCCTATGTTTTAAAAATGGCGCCGTGGAAGTAAAATAATTGACATGTTTCTTCTTCCATGTGGATTTTTTGTGAAATCCACAGTAAACTTTGCAATGAGGCTAACCCCTTAGTGACGGAGCCAAATTTTTTAAATCTGACCAGTGTCACTTTATGTGGTAATAACTGGAACGCTTCAACAAATCCCAGTGACTTTGAGACTTTTTTTATTACACATTATACTTTATGATAATGGTAAATTTAGGTCAATATGTTTTGTGTTTATTTATAAAATATCAGAAATTTCAGAAAAATGTTAAAAAAAATAGCAATTTTCAAACTTTGAATGATTATCCCTTTAAGGCTGGAGTCACACTACAGCGAGATACGGCCGAGTCTCACAGGTTAAAACCAAGCTCTGGCACCGGCACTCCGGAGCGGAGTGTGCAGCTCCATGTATTGCTATGCGGCCGCACGCTCAGCTCTGGAGTGCCGGTGCCAGAGCTTGCTTTTAACCTGCGAGACTCGGCCGTATCTCGTGTATGTGTGATCCCGGCCTAATCCAGATGGTCATACCACAGCAAAACATTAATAAAAACATTTCCCACATGTCGGCTTTACATCAGCACCATTTGTAAAATGTTTTTTTATTTTGTTAGCATTTTAGGAGGTTTAAAAATGTAGCAGTAATTTTTCATTTTTTCAAGGAAATTTACAAAAGTTATTTTTTAGGGACCTATCCATGTTGGAAGTGATTTTAGGGGTCTCATATTGGGGAAACCCCAAAAGTTATACAATTTTAAAAACAGCACCCCCTGACATATTGAAATCTGAAGTCAGGTAGTTCATTAACCCTTCAGGTGATTTTCAGGAATTAGTGCAAAGTGACATAACAGAAATGAAATTAAGTGTATTTTTACCACCTAAATGTCTCTAACTTCTGAACAGGTTACAATAGCCGTCAGACTCTAAGGCCGCTATTTGGTCATGAATTGCCATGGCAAACATCAGGACCACAAAACCATGATCTGGGCACCAACTGGGATAAAGAGGAAGCCCCCACACTCTGTTAACCATTTATATGATGTAGTCATTATTGACAGCAGCATCTAAGGGGTTAAACAGAGTTGGATGGGGCAAACACTGATCGTGGCTGATGCAGCATGTTGTCAGCTATAGTGCACAGCCGACAGCTGCTGGATTGTCACCTGTATGGGGAGGCTATTCTCTTATATCTCAGGTCAGTTAAAAGACGTATTGGCTGTTTGGATAAAAAAAACAACTTAAAAACAAAAAGCATCCAAAACCGCCATGAAAAATGAAGTGTAGAACATTATTCTTGACAACTTCAGATTTTTCCACTTAAAAAGAAAAAAAAATGTGTGAGTACACCCTACTTTTCTATACTTTTTCAGCATATTACGTTACATATCATTTATTGCTTTATAAAAAAAATTAAAGAAAAAAGCAACTACTATTTTTTAAATTTCAACCCGGTAACTAAGCACCATTGATTTACCACCATTTGCCCAGGACTTTAACCTCTCACCATTGTAAACTTATGTGAAGGGTTAAAGCTCTTCCTCCTGCAATCTAGAAGAGGCAGGTCTGCTCCTCAGCTGTATCCAGGGACATTGGAGAAAATCAAAAGTGGTTATAAAAAAACAAAACAACAGATTTTTCGTAATATAAAATTTTATTACATAAAACAAAACATATACAAATTAGGTCCACACAACCATAATACCCTTGAGAAAAATATTAGCTAAGAAAACAAAACCAAAAATAGTTTTTTTTGCTACATTTGCATTGCAGAAAAAAATGCTAAAAATGATACATGATAACTTATATTTAGCCCAAAGCAGTGCTAAAAATAATGCAATGCGTCATACATAAAATAAAGTGTCAAGCATCCACATCAATGAAAAAAAATATGACCTGTCCATCAGTCTCTTCCAATTATAAAACACCTTGTGGATACAGGAGGGTCATCTTCTGGCCAGTCTTAAGAAAGACTGCATGGACCAAGTGTGAGGGAGCGCCAGGGCGGTAGTCGTGGCTGAGGAATTCTTGTCCATCACACTCTGGCCTCCCCTCACATAAACATAGTGTCCATTAGTAAGTGTACTTGTGCTTCCAGGTCCAACTCCTTCAGAGTCTCCTCTGTTCTGCAGGGGACTCTCTCCAGACGATTTCACACAAACTGAGGCACAGTCCATTGCAACTTCAAAATTAATGACTTTACTAGTTTCTTCACATAGCACATCCTTGTACTCCACAGCTTTTATCACAGGTTGCACAATACACTTTTCTTCATCTTTCCCTGCGCTTCTCTCATGGCTACACAGCACATACCCGGGTCGGAAAGTCTCAGATGGTCTCAGCGTCCTCCCTGTTTGCCTCTGCCACAGTTAGACACTCCTCTGTCTGTTTCGCCCCAGATGTCAGATCATCTGTACCCAAAGTCAGTTGCCACATGGCGAGTGACCTGACCTTCTGTACTGCCATAGCTTTACCTGTGGTACTTCTTATGGTCTCCAGTACATTACGGGACCTACCACCTTTAACGGTAACGCAGCATTCTCTCTGAGTCTCCTGCGTCCCTGTACTTTCCTGGCCTTTCCTTCAGCTTCTGCACCACACTGCTGTATCCCACTGTAGCTCTATCTTGTTGCTGTCCTGGCCGGTGGTTATGGATGGCCCCTGTCAGGGCGCTCCCTCCCAACTGATTCACATTCTAGATGTTTCTCAGGTTAACGGTCATTAGCTCCTCCCACTTAACTATTTACAAGCGGAGTATCACTCCACCCACATCTAGTTGGCCAACTAGGGTACTACGCTTTCCCTAAAAAATACTAGAAACAATACAATATTTAAAAGCATAAATAAACATTAAAAATCCATAACATGATTCAGGGCTTTAGTCAACTCCCTTACACAAGGATCATCCCACTTGAACAGTATTATGTCCCCATTTGGCCATCTTGCATACTATTATGTCCTCACACAGCCACCTTACACAGTATGATGTCCCCACAGTTTCCACAATGCAATATCAATTTGAAAGAATTTAAATAATGTTACTCTCATAATCCTGCTGATCGATTCCTGTTCCATCATTGTTTTCATAGGTATCTGGATCAAGGATGCAGATATCGGTGAAAGTGAAGGGCAATAACTGTACCTGCTGGTGCAATAAGTAACTCAACATCAGGATGTACAGTTACTCTGGGGGCCCCAACAGTTGAACCGCTAGCGCTCAGGAATAAATAAATCCCTTATCCTATGGATTAACCCCTTCATGACCGTGGGATTTTCCGTTTTTCCGTTTTCGTTTTTCACTCCCCTCCTTCCCAGAGCCATAACTTTTTTATTTTTTTGTCAATTTGGCCATGTGAGGGCTTATTTTTTGCGGGACGAGTTGTACTTTTGAACTACATCATTGGTTTTACCATGTCGTGTACTAGAAAACGAGAAAAAAATTCCAAGTGCGGTGAAATTGCAAAAAAAGTGCAATCCCACACTTGTTTTTTGCTTGGCTTTTTTGCTAGGTTCACTAAATACTAAAACTGACCTGCCTTTATGATTCTCCAGGTCATTACGAGTTCATAGACACCTAGCATGACTAGGTTATTTTTTACCTAAGTGGTGAAAAAAAATTCCAAACTTTGCTAAAAAAAAAAAAAAAAAAATTGCGCCATTTTCCGATACCCGTAGTGTCTTCATTTTTCGTTATCTGTGGTCAGGTGAGGGCTTATTTTTTGCGTGCTGAGCTGGCGTTTTTAATGATACCATTTCGGTGCAGATACGTTCTTTTGATCGCCCGTTATTGCATTTTAATGCAATGTCGCGGCGACCAAATAAACGTAATTCTGGCGTTTCGATTTTTTTTCTCATTACGCCGTTTAGCGATCAGGTTAATGCTTTTTTTTATTGATAGATTGGGCGATTCTGAACGCGGTGATACCAAATATGTGTATGTTTGATTTTTTTTAATTGATTTATTTTGATTGGGGCGAAAGGGGGGTGATTTAAACTTTTATGTTTTTTTTATTTTTTTCACATTTTTTTTACTTTTTTTTTTCACTTTTGCCATGCTTCAATAGCCTCCATGGGAGGCTAGAAGCAGGCACAACCCGATCGGCTCTGCTATGTAGCAGCGATCATAAGATCGCTGCTACACAGCAGAATTGCAGGTGTGCTGTGAGCGCCGACCACAGGGTGGCGCTCACAGCTGCCGGCGATCTGTAACCATAGAGGTCTCAAGGACCTCTATGGTTACTATTCAGAAGCATCGCCGACCCCCGATCATGTGACGGGGGTCGGCGATGACGTCATATCCGGCCGCCCGGCCGGATGCGGTAGTTAAATGCCGCTGTCTGCGTTTGACAGCGGCATTTAACTAGTTAATAGGCGCGGGCAGATTGCGATTCTGCCCGCGCCTATTGCGGGCACATGTCAGCTGTTCAAAACAGCTGACATGTCCCGGCTTTGATGCGGGCTCACCGCGGAGCCCTGCATCAAAGCAGGGGACCTGATGTCGGACGTACTATCCCGTCCGACGTCAGGAAGGGGTTAATGATAGTATCCTGGCAATATTTTTTAATTAATGTAAGCAATTTCCGGTGACTAATATGAGCGAGATAAGAGAGAGATATGTTCATCGGAAACGTCAATGACTCAGGTCTTAGGCCGGATTCACATTGGCATTTTTTGCGCTGCGTAGGCTTGCATACTGTCCTCACATATCTTGCGTAACTATCTTTAACATTGTGTACGCAGGGACATGCGTTGGCATCAGTTTGTATGCGGATGTATGCAGATGCGTCCCCGTGCTTTGTTTCGCGGTGTCCGGCGAACACAACATGTTGCATTTTTTGAGGCGTCAAATATGTGCAGGCATACACATGTGGATGAGTGTGCATAAACAGAGCATTACTGTCTATGGGAATGCATTGGTACGCAAGGACATGTGTACGCATGCGTTTGATGCGCTTGTATACTTCGGACTGTGCCTGTCCAGAAACTGATTGAGACACGCCCATTGAGACACGCCCTCCTGGAAATATCAAATGTATGCGCATAAACAATGCAAACGCAGGCAAAAATGCATACAAACACTTGCACGCACAGCATTTTTTTTTTGCGTTATGCGTAAGCTGATGAGGATAAAAAACGCAGCGCAAGGGTAAGTTCACACAGGGAGTTTTTGCTGCTTTTTTTCTACAGCAAAACCTGATCTTGTCAGGAAAGAAGCTGCGTCAAAAATGCAGGTTTAGGTGCATTTTTTGGCGCATTTTTCGTTGCGCTTTTGGTGTGTTTTTTTTCATGTTTTTTTTCTCTTTGTGCATGTCAATAAAGTTGAGTGCCCCAGAGAAAAAAAACTTCCTGTAGATATATAGAATAGAATAGATAGAATGAATAGATAGATAGATGATAGAATGAATAGATAGATAATAGAAAAATGGATAGATTGATAGAATAGATACATTAGCTGTGGTATCCTCTTCACTGGCATTTTCCCACTGTCCAGAGGTTACCTCAAGTCAGGCTTTTAGGGAGCGCAGGCTCAGTGACGTCACCGCTACTTACTGAGCCTGCGCCCGCTGCGTATCATTCATTCCCCAGTAGTTTACAGCCAGGAGCGGTCGCCTTAGTCTACGTTCACATTAGCGTTCGGCGCCGCAGCGTCGGGCGCCGCATCGTCGCCGCATGCGTCATGCGCCTCTATATTTAACATGGGGGCGCATGGACATGCGTTGTGCTGCGTTTTGCGACGCATGGCCGCAAGCGTTGGGCGCAGAGAACGCAACAAGTTGCATTTTTTTTGCGTCCAACTTTCGGCAAAAAAGGACGCATGCGTCGCAAAACGCAGCGTTTTAGCGTGCGTTTTGTTGCGTTATTGGTTGCGTTGTGCGTTGCGTCGCCGACGCTGCGGCGCACAACGCAAATGTGAACATAGCCTTAGCAGCGCTTCTGGTTGTAAAATCTATCTCCCCCAGATATGGATTACTGCGTGGGACTCTCGTTATATTGGACTGCGTCGGACCAGGGAGTATTTGTGTTGGTTTATTATTTTTATTACAGGAGATTGATGTCTTTGCTTGGATTACCTTAATAATAAAATGGTAAAACTGTGTTGTGTTTTATTTCATTAAAGAACTTTATTCTGGCTGTGTCTTTATTTACATGTAGCAACTATAGGATTAGTAATGGATAGATGTCTTATAGACGCCTCTCCATTACGAAGCCGTGGGCTTAATGTCACTGGTGACATTAACCCCATAAATATTACCCCGCTTGCCACCACTACAGGTCAAGTGGGAAGAGCCAGGCAAAGAACCAGAATTGGTGCACCTAAGGCCTCTTTCAAACTTCCATCTTTCAGCTCCCGTTGAAATCCGTCGACTTAAAAGAAAACAGGTTCCTGCAAATTTTTCTGCAGTATCCTGTTTTTTCCCATAGACTTGTATTACCGACGGTAAAATTGCTGTCCGCCAAGCAGAGAAAACATTCAGAGGAACGTTTTTTCTGCACTTTGTCGGAAAATCGCTCAGCGACGGGTCCTGCGCTGCCCATCGTTGGCTATAATGGAAGCCTATGGACGCAGCATCCGTCACTGACCGTCAAAAACAGGAATCAAGCGACGTATTCCGTTTTTGTATTCTGAGCATGAAAAGATCCTGAAAGGATTTTGTTATCCCTCTTCCTCTCCCTCTCTCTCCAGAATTTTAGACATTCAAATTCGCATCCGTTTTCACTATTTTTAAGACATCCGTCGATACATTGCTTCGACGCATTATGACGGCCGCCTGCTGACGGAAGTGTGAAAGAAGCCTAATAGATGTGCCTTTTCTGGGCAGCTGCTGGCTGCTATTTTTAGGCTCAGGGGGCCTATATCAATGGCCCCTTACCAGCCTGAGAATACCAGCCCCCAGCTTTGAGCTTTAGCAAGGCTGGTTGTCAAAAATGGAGGGGACCCCACGCCATTTTTTAAAATTATTTATATAATTTTAAAAAAGCATGAGGACCCCTCCATTCTTGATAACTAGCCTTGCTGAAGCTGACAGCTGGGAGTTGCAGCCCCCAGCTGGGAGTTTTGTCTGGCTGGTTATCAAAAATAGGAGGGAACCCACGCCATTTTTATTTATTTATTTATAGCGCAGGAGCTGCAGATGAAAACTCCCGTCCGCCGCTCCTGCTTTCACTGTAATTACTGGCTGTAGGAGTCAGATGATGGGAGCAGTAGTCCCATCAGCTGACACCAGTGACTGGAGGTAAAGTTTACACCTCCGATCACAGCTGAGCGCTCCTGCTGTCTTCTCACAGCGTGGGAACCGCGGCTCTCTGACCGGCGGGGAGGATTTCCCTGCTGATCAGAAGCGGTGTTTGCCGTGCTGTCATGCATATGACAGTGTGTCAAACACTGTAATGTCAGAGTGAAGGGGGTTCGGGTCCTCTCTGCTGGATGACAGGATGTATGGAATCATCGTGCAGCCTGCAAACTAGATGTGAGGTTGCAGAGGCGAATGTGAGGTTGCATCTGGCTGTCCTTGACTTTTCTGCAGCAAATACACTACAAGAATAGTCAACCTTGCGTATTTGCAGCTTTTTTTCACCATCCATTCAAGTCAATGGGTGAAAAACGCTGAAAAAATGCTGAAAAAACCCTGAAATAAGTGACCTGCTCTATATCCAAAAAAACGCAGCAAAGCACAAAATCCTGATGACACACAAAAAAAGTGTGTACATGAGATTTCTGAAATCTCATAGGCTTTGCTGGTATTGTAAAAAGCAGATGAAAATTAGCATAAAAATCAGCAAAAAAACCCCACCCTGTGTGAACTTACCCTAAGCATGCGTTTAAATGAGTTTTGGCATGCATTTGTGCATGTAGATGATACACACAGATACACTAATGTGAACTTAGCCTTAGCTGGAGGTGAAAATGTGTAATTCTCAGCAGAGTTATCGGATTTTGGAAGTGTTTAACATCACCTGTGTTTTTATAGCAGATGGGACACAAATTCTTACAACTATAATGTAAAATGCTGTAGAAACTCAGCAGACAAGAGAATAAAGTCATTTAGGTCACCAAAGGAAAAAAAGCAGAAAACCAACTCCATAGTAGTGTATATACATTTACATTAATATGTCCTACATTATATTTCAATCAGGACATAAATACTCATGTGATTGAGTTTTATCTGAATTTATCGTAGATTTTATGAACTTTTCCAATTTCTTTGTCTCTATTAACAATTGATCACAAGCCATGTAAGATGGATCTCTCTCACTTTTAAGTGGAACCGGTTATGCAAAATAACGCTATTAACTTGAAGATATTTAGTTAATCTGCAGGTTAAAAGAGTTCTGACACCATGTGGCTCCAGCACTGAGAGCCCCGCTGCCAGGAGGAAATGAACTTTATTCCCACCCAGCAGCATTCAGCTTCCAGTCACCACGGGGAGCATAGAGAGCGAGGGCTGTAACCGCGACCTCAGCAGTGACTGACAGCAGCTCAGCATTACACCCAACTGTCAGTCAGTGGCGGGGGAGCAATTACCGCCACCGCTCTCCATACACTGAGTGGTGTCACCCCTATGACAGGAACGGAACGATGCTGGGTGGGAATAAAGATCAATTCCTCCTGGCAGCGGGGCTCTCAGTCAAGGCGCCTCATGGTGTCAGAATGCTATTAACCAGCAGATTAACCCCATATGTGCAGGGAATAGCATTATTTTACTTGGCAGGTTCCCTTTAAAAGCTTTTATTACACGACTAAACCTTATGTTCTAGAATCATGGATTCTGTTTGCTGAATATGACTGTACTTTAAATATTAGATTTTATGATTAGTACCGTAATTCACAATTCCAGTTTTGGACCAGAAAAAAATGTCATGGTTAGTTCTGAAATATATTGGCTTCTAAGGGCAATTTTTGTAGAGCCAGGCCATCAGAATTTTCATGAAAGAGGTTTATTTTGTTTTGTTTTTTTTTTCTACCAGCTCATTAGATTGCCAATATTGATCGAACTAGATGAAGGCGAAATACCTTGAACTTCATAAGTCAACTCCATGCGGAGCAGCCAAACTCTTCTGAGGACAGTTTTACAAAAGTAGAAGCAGCTGTGCTAAAATAATAGCATAAACTGCACAGTAAAGTTTCACTTCTTCTTCAAAAAAAGTATATGAATGTGTTGCACAATAATTTGGACTAAATTTTATAAACTTAGGAAATTATCACTGCTCTTTTTCCCACCACAGTCTCTATCCGGTGGAAGGATAATTGAAATATGCATATGTGTATGTTTAGCAAATAAAAGTGATTGCACATATTTATAGGTATAAACACCAGATTCTAAACATCTTGAAGAGAAAATAACTTTGCTTGTGTATTCATGTGGCTTATCAGATTTGTTGAGGTTTACTAATGATCAGATTGTAGAGTCAGAGGAAGGTCAAAAGCCTCAAGCATTTCCTGTTTTATTTATCTTTGGCTTGTGGTAATCATGCAGACATTAAGCATATACACCGCAACATGGTGCTAATATAAAATATGTCTACTGCTATTCAAAATGTCAGCTCTGCTTTAAGGGAACTTTGGGTCAAACTGCTGCTCTGAGTGACACCAAGGGGCTCTGTCATTAAAAAGTGCAGTGACTCCATTACCCCCTTATTACATCCAGAGGTCTATCTTTATACCAATTATTAAAATATTTCATTTTTATATTCTCACATTTTAATTTTCAATTTTCTCTGGGAATATTCTGCCCTGTATTTTGTGTGACTTGATATTATGGAACTAACAGGAGAGCCGAGTGGTCTCATCGGTGCACCTTGAAATGTAGGGGGACCAATGGTAATTTTTAAGCATGTAGATGATGATAATGGTGGTAAAGTGTATGATAGGAGGACGGAATGAACAAATGCACAAACAATTATTCTTACGTACCCCCTCCTGATCGTTCGTACACTTATATGTAGGTAATCCGGCATCGGTAATTTAGCAGCACGTGTAACAGGTCCCTAAGACATCAGTAATGTAGACGCTCATGCACCTCAAAAGCCACATTAGGTTTACCTAAAACATTAAATATAATTCTCTCAAAATAGCTTGGTCTTCAATATTGCTCTGCAGTTTAGGAAAAGTACCCAAATTAAACGTCTTCACTACTATAGTAATAAAAAAATTCTAATAAAAGAAAAACTAAGAAATAAGAGTTTCAATTCAAAATGAAAAATTATATTGGCACTACGCTGGTACATTAAAACAATTGTTACTAGGCATATCAGCAATGGAAATAGGGAAAATATTAAAGAGAATCTGTCACCAGGTATTTTGCTATCTCATCTGAGAGCTGCATAATGTAGAGAAAGAGTACCTGATTCCAGCAATGTGTCACTTATTTTACTGGGTGCTGTAGCTGTGATGAAATCAGTGTGTCTCTCCTGTAAGTGTAGTAGTGCTGAGAGAGCTAACCTGCCCCCCATCACCGATTAACAGCTTTCTATGTACACTGTATATTGACAGTAAGATGCTGAATCAGTGCTGTGGGTGTGGATGGACCAGGAGGCACTAGGCAGCTAGTCCAGCAGTGCTAATCTCTTGCTGATAAAGCACTGATAGTATTAAAACTGCAGCTCACAGCCTAATAAGTGACGCATCGCTGAAATCAGTGTCTCGGTCCCTACCTCATGCTGCCCTCAGATGACATAGTATAAACCTGTTGATAGATTCCCTTTAAGTAACTGTTTAAAAAAGCGGCCCCTGACTTACTAACTATATGATCCTAAGTAAAGAGTCAAGTAAAAGAGGTATAGTTTTATATTCGATTCAAACTTTTATTAAATTTACAACATCCCTGGTGTCACTCGTACTAAGTGTACAAACTAAAGCAGCAGACCATCTTCTATAGGATCCTTTGAAAAGAGCGAACTAAGCCTTGGTTCGTTTTATCACAACACTTTTGCAACTGGGTGTGGAAAACCTGTGCAGTCCAGAGGCTCCACAGCAGGGGTGAGGAGTCTGTCAAGGACCATCAACAGGGAATTTTCTGCCAAGGACCAGTTGGATATTTATACCATTTTTCAAGGGCTGTAGAAATTCCGTACTAATTCCACCCACAAAGTACGTCCTGACGCTGGCACTGGTGTGAGGACGTAATCTTTCATGGCACGGGCCTCAGGGTTCAGTAGTGAACACTGCGTACTCGTGATCAGAGAGAAAGAAGAAATTAATGGGCTGGAGGCCATCAAAACACAGCTGCCGGCCCAAGCACTGCGGTCCCCAGGAATCTGCCCAGGGGCTGGGTAAAAAGTAATCGAGTGCCGTATATGGCCCAAGGGTCTGAGGTTCCCCACTCCAGATCTACAGTGGAAGTAAACAAGGCGGTGGGAAATGGACAGAATGGTCTGTGAAAGGGCGCAGAGTCAAAGCCAGAATTACTATGGGTCCACCTACTGTATATACCACACATTGGTGCCAAATAGTAACCACAATATCAACATCTTGAAGTCTTGATTTTCAGGCAGAAAAAAAACTAAATGCATTTTAAGGTAAATATGTGTTTTCCACTATTCATATTACACATCATAAACAATGCATTTACAGATTATTTTTTTAAGTAAACAATCTCATCTGTATTTGGTGACATCTTTCCTCCAGGCTACCAGCTCTGCTCACTTGTTCACATTTTATGTGCTCAGTCATAAATCTCCAGTACTTGTCACTTTGCTTTATCGCATTAGTGCCCAGTAACATGTTCCTAATATGAAATACTTTCAGTTTGCGGAATGGCAATTAGGGGATGGAAAGCCGAGCTAATGTTCGTAATGGTACTGGAAGGCCGCAATTTAGGTCAACGGAGCTATACAGTTTGCGTGTATACATATATACTGTATATAGTGTATGTATATATATACACTCACTGGCCACTTTATTAGGTACACCTGTCCAACTTCTTGTTAACACTTAATTTCTAATCAGCCAATCACATGGCGGCAACTCAGTGCATTTAGGCATGTAGACATGGTCAAGACAATCTCCTGCAGTTCAAACCGAGCATCAGTATGGGGAAGAAAGGTGATTTGAGTGCCTTTGAACGTGGCATGGTTGTTGGTGCCAGAAGGGCTGGTCTGAGTATTTCAGAAACTGCTGATCTACTGGGATTTTCACGCACAACCATCTCTAGGGTTTACAGAGAATGGTCCGAAAAAGAAAAAAAAATCCAGTGAGCGGCAGTTCTGTGGGTGGAAATGCCTTGTTGATGCCAGAGGTCAGAGGAGAATGGGCAGACTGGTTCGAGCTGATAGAAAGGCAACAGTGACTCAAATCGCCACCCGTTACAACCAAGGTAGGCCTAAGAGCATCTCTGAACGCACAGTGCGTCGAACTTTGAGGCAGATGGGCTACAGCAGCAGAAGACCACACCGGGTACCACTCCTTTCAGCTAAGAACAGGAAACTGAGGCTACAATTTGTACAAGCTCATCGAAATTGGACAGTAGAAGATTGGAAAAACGTTGCTTGGTCTGATGAGTCTCGATTTCTGCTGCGACATTCGCATGGTAGGGTCAGAATTTGGCGTAAACAACATGAAAGCATGGATCCATCCTGCCTTGTATGGAGCATCTTTGGGATGTGCAGCCGACAAATCTGCGGCATCTGTGTGATGCCATCATGTCAATATGGACCAAAATCTCTGAGGAATGCTTCCAGCACCTTGTTGAATCTATGCCACGAAGAATTGAGGCAGTTCTGAAGGCAAAAGGGGGTCCAACCCGTTACTAGCATGGTGTACCTAATAAAGTGGCCGGTGAGTGTATATATATAGATAGATAGATATATATATATATATAGAGAGAGAGAGAGAGAGAGAGAGAGAGAGAGAAAGATAGAAAAAGCCAGAGGGATAATGTGATTATATATATACACAAAGGGTGTTTCATAAGTTATCTAGCCCGAGCCCAGTATGATCTGTCAGTGTTAGGGTATGTGCACACGTTCAGGATTTCTTGCAGAAATTTCCTGAAGAAAACCGGAAATTTTCTGCAAGAAATCCGCATTTTTTTTTTTGCGTTTTTTTTCCGTTTTTTTCGCGTTTTTTTAGCATTCTGCAAGCGTAATTAGCTTGCAGAATGCTAAAGTTTTCCAAGCGATCTGTAGCATCGCTTGGAAAACTGACTGACAGGTTGGTCACACTTGTCAAACATAGCGTTTGACAAGTGTGACCAACTTTTTACTATAGATGCAGCTTATGCAGCATCTATAGTAAAAGATAGAATGTTTAAAAATAATAAAAAAAATAAAAAAATGCTTATACTCACCCAGACATCTCCTCAGCGGCGTCCGGCTCCTCTTCCTATAGCTGGTCTGTCCGCACAGGACCTTCCGTGACGTCACGGTCACGTGAGCGGTCACATGACCGCTCACGACCAATCACAGGACAGTGACGTCATCGGCAGGTCTTTCGCCGCACACCAGCTACAGGAACCGAACGGCAGCGTGCAGTGGAGGCGGGAAGACATCGAGGGTGAGTATAGGACTGTTTTTTATTTTAATTCTTATTTTTTTGACCACTTATATGGTGACCAGTGCGTGGAGGAGAGTCTCCTCTCCTCCACCCTGGGTACCAACCGCACATAATCTGCTTACTTCCCGCATGGTGTGCACAGCCCCGTGCGGGAAGTAAGCAGATCAATGGACCCCTAGGTGTGCGGAATCCCCTGCAATTCCGCATTTTAATGAACATGTTGCTTTTTTTTCCGCGATGCGATTTTTTCGCGGAAAAAAAGGCTACATTTGCACAAAAAATGCGGAATACACTTAAAATAATAGGAGGCATATGTAAGCGTTTTTTTCGCGTTTTTATCACGTTTTTATAGCGAAAAAACGTGAAAAAAACGCGAAAATTACTGAACGTGTGCACATGGCCTTATGTGTCCACGTTCAGGATTGCATCAGGATTGCATCAGGATTTTCCATCAGTATTTGTAAGCCAAAACCAGGAGTGGGTGATAAATGCAGAAGTGGTGCATATGTTTCTGTTATACTTTTCCTCTAATTGTTCCGCTCCTGGTTTTGGCTTACAAATACTGATGGAAAATCCTGACCAAATCCTGATGCAATCCTGAACGTGGACACATACCCTTAGAGAGCCAAGACATGTCTGGACAGTAGAAGTTCAGTCTGATGAAAGCACTGGAAGCGTTTTTCACCCATCAACATGAATGGATGATGAAAAAACAAGAAAATCCGGAGCAAAAATGCAGGTATCAGGTTTTGCTGCGTTTTTTGTGCCAAAACCGGATTCTGTAGAATAGGATTTTTTTTTTGCAATAAAGTTTGTCACCATGCAAAGGAGACAAATCTAGCATGCGAAAACCACTGAAAAACGCACAAAAAATGTAATAAAAACCAAGCAAAACCTGCTTTTTTCTGCAGTTTCTTACCTGTCAAGAGATCAGGTTTTGATGTAGAAAAAAATAAAATAATGAAAAAATGCCTAGTGTGAAATTGCCTTAAATCTCTTACAAAGGAAGAAAAGAAGCCTAATGAAGTCAATGAAAAAATTATTGCTGTATATGGTGATTATGCACCTTCCTGCTACCAAGTAAAGTTTTGGGCCAAGAAGTTTAAATGGGGAAGGGAATCAGTTGAAGATGACCCCTGTGCAGGATGACCTATCGAAGCATCTTCACAGGAAATGTGCCGTAAAGTGGAGGTCATGATTTTGGAAGATTACCAGGTCAAAGTCGGTGTCATAGCTTATGGATTAGACATTTCATTTGGCACAGTTTCCAGTATCACTCATAATAATTTGAAGGTCAGTTCCCGGTGAGTGCCACAAATGTTGATGCCTAAAAAAAAACAAACCTATATATACAATAGGGGAAATAAGTACCGTATTTTTCCGACCATAAGACGCACTTTTTTTCCTCCAAATTTGGGAGGAAAGTGTGGGTGCGTCTTATGGTAGGGATGTAGCATGTGGGGAGGGGGGCAGCAGTGAGTGGGATCGCACTGTTATCCCACTTCAGGATGTCCCCACTGCCCGGAATCAGCGCTGGGAAAACCAAGTGGTCCCGATGATTAAGTGCAGTGAATATTCATTAGCGGCTCCCCGCCCACCGATCAGCTGAGCGGTGAGCCGGAAGCAGCAAATGAATACTGCACTTAAGCAGGGAAACGCATAGATTCCTCAGCACTGATTCCTGCAGCAGCTGGGGAGATTTGTGTGTCCTGGGGAGGAGGTTGCACCAGCAGCAGGGTCCGGGGAAGAGGAGATCGCTGTATACCTGCCTGCCATGCCTGGATGCCGAGTGCTGTGCACAAACAGGACCTGTGTGATGTCAGGAGTGGGCGGGCTGGAGCATCACATGGCAGCTCAGAGCCCTCCCTCTTCTTGACATCATCACAGGTCCTTCAGGCTCTCCACTAGACTCTGCAGGCTTCCATTACCTGTGCTGTGGAGAGGCAACAAGAGGGAGGGCTCTGTGTGTGCAGTCATGGGATGCTTGTACCTCACCACAGGCTGGCAGGCTGCCACAATTAAGAGGTTAGTCTTTACAAAACACAATAAAGCACTCTGCCACTCCTGTGGTGAACTATAACTTCCAGCATGTCATAGGATCTGCAGGACATGCTGGGAGTTATAGTTCTCCCATGGGATTTTAAAGCAGCACTCCAGTGCTATTTTGCAGTGCTGGAGTGGTGCTTTCAATATAAGCCCTGTGCCCCCATTCTTATACTCACCCTCCGGCATCTTCATATAGTACAGACACCACACTGGTCCTGCAGCTTCCAACATAATAACATACTATTATATATAATAACACCACATATAATAGTATGTTATTTATGTTATTAAATATTTTACTACATTTTTTTGCTTCAAAATATTTTTTTTCCCTATTTTCCACCTCTAAAACCTGGATGCGCCTTATAGTCCGGTGCGTCTTATAGTCCGAAAAATACGGTATTTGATCCCTTGCTGATTTTGTAAGTTTGCCCACTGACAAAGGCATGAGCAGTCTATAATTTTAAGGCTAGGTTAATTTTAACATTGAGCAATAGCATATCAAAAATAAAATCCAGAAAATCACATTCTATAAATTATATAAATTTTATTTGCATTTTGCAGTGAGAAATAAGTATTTGATCCCCTACCAACCATTAGGAGTTCTGGCTCATACAGACCAGTTAGACGCCCCTAATCAACTCGTGACCTGCATTAAAGACAGCTGTCACCTTTATGAAAGACTTCTGTCCACAGACTCAATCATTCAGACTCCAACCTCTACAACATGGGCAAGACCAAAGAGCGTTAAAAGGATGTCAGGGAGAATATCATAGATCTGCACAAAACTGGAATGGGCTACAAAACCATAAGTAAGACGCTGGGTGAGAAGGAGGCAAATGTTGGTGCAATAGTAAGAAAAATGGAAGAAATACAAAATGACTGTCAAGCGACATCGATCTGGGGCACCATGCAGAATCTCACATCGGGGGGTATCCTTGATCATAAGGAAAGTGAGAGATTAGCCTAAAACTACACTGGGGGAACTTGTTAATGATCTCAAGGCAGCTGGGACCACAGTCACCAAGAAAACCATTGGTAACACATTACGCCATAAAGGTTTAAAATCCTGGAGTGCCCGCAAGGTCCCCCTGCTCTAGAAGGTACATGTTGCAGGCCCGTCTGAAGTTTGCCAATGAACACCTGGATGATTCTGTGAGTGATTGGGAGAATGTGGTCAGATGAGACAAAAATTTAGGTCTTTACCATTAACTCAACTCGCCGTGTTTGGAGGAACAGAAATGCTGCCAATGATTCAAAGAACACTGTCCCCACTGTCTAGCATGGAGGTGGAAACATGTTTTGGGGTGTTTCTCTGCGAAACGCGCCTCAGGGCCCGGAGGTTCAGCTTGTCACTAGACAGGGAATTGGTCGGCGGACACTCACCTAGGTAATAAGTGGAGGAATAGGGACAATGCTGTCTGTGTTTGTGAGGGCATATGAAGGGATGCGATAATTACTAAGGTCATGCGTATTTCTAGTGTAGGCAAAATTATGTCTCCAGTATATTGTGGATTGGTTGCTGTGTCTCTATGTGCTCCATAGTGGTGGCACCAGTAATACAGATGGATACATGTGCAAATATTGGTTAAATCTTGTGAGAACATACAACAATTTGTCTAATTTATATGTACTCTAGTTTTGCCCAAGGATTCCATATGATTTAACAGACGGATTTAACCATTTAGGGATTTCTGTGTCCTCCTACATATGCTGGCCTCTATTTGCTTGGTTTGAGGCACCAATCTGTTGTATTTGTTTTGTATTGTATATTGATGTTGAATAAACTTATCTACTTTTAAATATATTGTAGTTGAGAAACACTTCTTGATCCACATATGGTTAGTTACTATAGGATATTTATCATTAATATGTGCTATGGAGTCTTGCCTATCCTCCTGTAGGACTAATGGGCATGGGTAGTATGCTTAGCATATATATATATATATACACATATACATACATATATATATATATATATATATATATATATATATATATATATATATATATATATATATAATGGCTGTAAGTGTTGTCACCCTTGAAATTGTTCCAGAAAATTAAGCATTTCTCCCAGAAAATGATTGCAATTACGCATGTTTTGTTATATTGTTATACACGCATTTCCTTTGTGTGTATTGGAACATCACAAAATAAAAGAGAAAAAAAGGCAAATTGGACATAATTTCACACAAAACCCCAAATCTAGACTGGACAAAATTGTTGGCACCCTCCACTTAATATTTGTTTGCAAATTTTTGGGAATAAATAACTACAATCAATCACTTCTTATAAACATCAACAAGCTTCTTACACCTTTCAACTGGAATATTGGACCACTCTTCTTTTGCAAACTGCTCCAGGCCTCTCATATTTGAAGGCGCCTTCACCCAACAGCAATTTTAAGTGGTGCTCAATGGAATTTAGATCCGGACTCATTGCTGCCACTTCAGAACTCTCCAGCGCTTTGTTTCCATCTATTTCTGGGTGTTTCTTGAAGTATGTTTGGGTCATTGTCCTGCTGGAAGACCTAAACCCGGCTTTCTGACACCGGGCACTACATTGTGACCCAAAATCCTTTCATAGTCTTCCTATTTCATAATGTCAGCGCGAACTATCCGTCGACATTTGAATGAAATGAAATGCTATGGCAGGAGACCCATAAGGACCCCACTGCTAACACAGAGGCATAAAAAATCTAGACTGAAGTTTGCCAAAATGTATGTGAGTAAGCCACAATTCTTCTGGGAAAGTGTCTTGTGGACAGATTAGACCAAGATAGATTTTTGGTAAAGCACATCACTCTACAGTTTACCGAAAACAGAATGAGAACACAGCGCTTTCAGTCAAATATGGTAGAGGTTCATAAGATGTCTTGGAGTTATTATCCTGCGTTGCAACCTTTCATGTATTTTTCTCTGACGTTCTAATCCAAGGAACTTAGCTACAGTGCCATGTATTGTAAACTTCTTGATTATATTGCGCACTGTGGACATCGAGATCTCTGGAAATGGACTTGTAACCTTGAGATTGTGAATATTTTTCAATAATTTTGGTTCTCAAGTCCTCAGATAGTTCTCTTTCTGCTTTCTATGCTTAGTGTGGCACACAGACACACAATGCAAAGATTGAGTCAACTTCTCCCCTTTTTATCTAGCTTCAGGTGTGATTTTCATATTGCCCACACCTGTTACTTGCCACAGGGGAATTTGATCGAGCAACACATCCTTGAAACAAAGTTGTTAACCCACAATTTTGGAAATGTACCAATAATTTTGTCTGAACCGTTTTGGGGGTTTGCATGAAATGATGTCAATTTTGCCTTTTTTTCTATGTTTTTTTGTGTTGTTCCAGTACACACAAACAGAAATAAACATGTGTATAACAAAACATGTATAATTGCAATCATTTTCTGGGAGGAAATAGTTCATTTTCTGGAAAAAATTAACTTGAGTCCAACAACATCACACAATCTAAATCCCCTATTTAGATGCTTTTACACAAATGTGCACCAAAAAAAACTTTACCTTCTTATGGTAGATTAAGAAAGCAAAACAATGATTTCTACAGATTTTGTGTGAAAGTCCAGATACACTTTAAAAGTAAATACCTCGTAGGTACTAGGCAGACTGGGACATTGGTAAACCAGCACTGGTCAATGAAGAGATAAGATAACTAAAATATTATTTCTGGTAAAAAAAAGATTTCTTCAATCATACAAACTTAAAGAGCGATGTAAACTTTCCTGAAACTTTTTAATCCTTTACAGTTCCTATATGTATTTGCTTTAGCTCACGACCTTCCCTTAGTCTTGGCTCCTATTATGCTGAGCATAGAAAAATGCTGAGGTTTTAAGCCCACCAAATCACCAAGGTAAATAAAAGTGCTGAAAATAGCTGAGACAACAGTAAAAATAGAAATGCCATGTCCATGTGCAACGGAAAAAGTTGACATTTTAAACAAACTGAATTAGATGTAATTTGCATAAAATTAATCCAATATGTAATTTAGATGAAGGATCAGACATCTTGAAGCACACATGTATCACCCGGAGACTGGATGTACTTGTAGCTGCAGGGTGCAGTAATCTTTTTTTATGGGAGATGCTGTCATAGACACTATGCATATGCTGTCAAGCGCCATCATGTTGTAAATGTACTTAATTTAATCATGTCTGAATAATTCCTAGCCTGTGGCTATTCAGAAAACAACAGGAACACAAAGTAAAAGCGGTTCAGTTATTATTGCTGGTGTGTGGTAAAATGTCATAGATAAGATGTATGCCTACATGTTTCATTCCAGTGCCATGTTATGACATGACGTCTATTTGACCAACATTTCCATTGGCTGCAATTCCTTCATATGATGTACAACCACCATTTCAGGCCACTGAATGGTATATAGCGTTTTATTTTGCGGTGTGTATAAATGATACAGTAAGTTATCCCCCATTAGAAGATACTTGCCAAGAATCCCAAAACATCGGAGAGGTTCCTAGAAAAAAGGAGACCTTCACGACTCCTGGAATAGTTGGAATATCTCTGGAACACAAGCTAAAGCCTCCTAAAACCTGCTGGAAGGAAGAGCATTTAGGTTTCTTGTGCATAATGCCAGGATACTCCATCATAACACGGAGCTCCAGTGTCCAAAATCACTTCAGGGCGTGAAAAATTTGGTGTGGAGTTATCAATAGAGAGTGAAATTCATTTTGTCATGTATCCACAGAGGGGTATATTCTGGAGACATGCATCCAAGTCTCCAAGAAAGAGAACGTTGTCCACGTAATGTCATATAATCACAGCAGGCCATTGGTAATGTCCCATTCAAGTTGATTTAACAGGGAACCTACTGGAAAGTTTATTCATGTGATGCAACACTGCATCAATGTTGGGTTTGTTGTAAATCTTTCCCATGCATCATTCCTTCCGAATCTGTGCTCCTTTGGGGCAAATCTCCATCAATATTGCTTGGAAATCCAGCAAAAAGTATCCAAGGAACCAGATATATTCCTCAATCAGTTTATTGGTTACAGAATAAAAGAAACACAACATTTTGGACATATACAGCCTTTATCAAGCCATACATTGGGGCAGTGTCACACGCAAAATATGCAGCGCTATTTATTATAGGACATGGATGCATAGATGTTATATTATTCTGATACCGTTCTATATAGCCAGCATTACCTTTCTAAGAATATGCAGCTCATGCATTGTAAATGCCCTGAAGGTTCCTGGGGAAAAATTATCGGCCTGGTCTCCAAAAAGAGGTGACAAATCTGTAGGGTGCACATAGAGCCTCGGTGTCCAATAGCACATTGTTTGGGAAAGAAATGGGATGTGGAGGGGTGTAGAAAGGGTAAAGAGAAGGAGTGATGTTAAAAGGAGCATGGTTAAGGGAAAATCTTGAACCAGCGTATTTTGTATGCCACACTTAGGAACCTCCTGAAAAGAAAACTCTGAAAGTTGACGAGTACTAGGTGCACACCGTGTAACAACATCATGAGAAGCAAATTCACTGATCCAAAATGTTACTTTGTTGTCCATTAATTAATCATCAATAGAAACTTAAGTCTTCACAATTATTTGAAGTTTATTTTGTCAATTATGTACACGGAGAGAGGAAACTTCTGAAGATGTGCATCCAAGTCTCCAAGTAAAACATGATGTCAAGTAATCACAGCAGTTGATTGTAATGTTTTGTCTATGGTGATGTCACAGGGAACTTATTGGCAAGTTAGATCATATGATGTAACATTGCACAGATGTTGTATAGTGTGTAGTTGACATTTTTTCGAGTTTCTGTATTTTCAAACCAATACTTCCAAATGTATGTTGAAAAGCCTTTAAAGAATTATATTACTGGCATTTGATAATTAAAAGACTCATATGACTAAATATAGATTATTATGTAGCCTGCCTTAAGAGGGTTGTCCTGGTTTTTCACAAAAGTCATCAGTCACTGTATGTGACTGCAGACTTGTGAATTCCTCACATCGCATGCATTACATGCTGTGAGGATTCTCTGGTGCCAGTGGCGAGATCAAGCGGTCATGTGATTGCAAGTATACAATATGCATACTCCCGGCCATGTTCTGACTAGACGTGCACAGTCTCACTCAATGCAAGTAAATTGAGAGAGGCAGCGCCTATGCTTATTGCTTACTTGTGGTCACATGACCGCTTGGTCTCACCACCGGCACAGGAGAATCTTCACATCTTGTACTGTGCATGATGTGAGGGATTCACAAGTCTGCTGTGACAGAGTGACTGAAGACTTTCATGATAAGCCTGGACAACCCATTTAATATGGTTCATAATGGTAAGAGAAATCAAACCTGTGCTACAGCCAAGAAGAATGTGAAGTTACTAAACAAGTGATGACCGCTGTGAGCACAAAGTACAGTATGTTTGTAACTTATCTTTTTTAGTCTACAAATTAGGAGAATAGTGTCCATAATAAAGGTACCCGATGTCTGAAAGTCACGGTGTCAAAATGTAGAGTTATGTAGAGATAACAATAAGATATATGACTTGTGAAGTCTTGTGGCTACAACATAGTTTAATTGTAAGTAAAATGATATGCAAGTTCTGAAGCAATCTAGCAAAAGTCAGCTGTGTGCCTCTTTCTCATGACATTAATCTGTGTAACTCAATGAGATGATTCATATTATCAAGAACAATAAATGTATCTGTACAAAGGTCTAGCTGAGGTAATGGCATTGGTGATATATATATAGTACTTGAAAAGATCTGAAATATATGGAAAAGATTTAAAATTCTATTAATTAGTTGACTGAGAAGCAAAGGAGGTCTTTCAAGGTCTTCTGGATGTGGTCATATTTGGACTGATTCCTAGGATGCATTAAATTAAGAATTAATCATGGTAGCTACTAGCTACAGTATTACTTCTTGTGTTTTAATCTGTAGAACCGTGACTAGAAGGTGTTCTCATTGCTACTGCAAAGGTTTAAGTGTTTTCATTTTCATTCATTTAGCAAAATCATTATAAAAAGTTCTGTAAGAATTGTAATGCTTACATACCTTTTCAAGTTCTCATAAAAAAGTTGCTGGAGTCCACCTTGTCACAAAATCGAAAGACAATATAGACAAGTTAAAAGAGTTTTCCAGGCATACAGATTATTAAGATATTGTGAAGTCTATGTGAAACGAAAATATATCATAACTTGATGTAAAAAATTCAGCCCTGTTCCTGAGTGTTTACTTGTAGTCATCTGACCTCCAACTTCTTGCTTCCTGCTGCAGTTTGTTCAAAGCACAGAGTACAGAGATTTCCAATCTGTGCTTTAAATGGAAGGTCAGTCAAGCCCCTCTTGTATGCAGGACAAAGAACTCAGGATAGCTCTGCAGTGTGAATTGTGATGTTATGACCTGTGCTTCTCAGCAAGGTGTTGAAAGTCTGGGAGGTGCACTGGGGCCGAAGCCATGGAGGCAATACAGTCTCCACACACAGAAAAATAGTAAACTTATCAAGTAGTGACTTTTGCCAGATGGGATGGAGATAGGCAGCCGGGAGTGATTGATTACACTATATTAAATGAATATATTATGACTTATAGCTGTCATGGGTGTCAGGTGTGACAGACAGTCATCCTGGATCCGGCTGTAGAAGGTCTTTGCGTTTAGCTCAAGCACCTTCTTGATTTTTGCATCTGTTATGGAGCGATATCCTTCTCCCTCTAGGACCCAATAGTTACCTCCATCCTCTGCTGCTAATCACACACCTGTGATGAAGGATTAAATACACTCAACTGTTGCAGCATGGTTCAGGTGTTAGCTCATACTTGCCTCAGTCTTGCTGGAAGTTCTAGCAGTGGGCTACTGTCTTCCCTGAGGACCCTTGGAGGATTGCTGGCATGATGTCTCGGTTGTCTTCTCAAGCTAAAGTGTTTCCCCCATCCGGCTATCCTCTCTGTCTTTAGTTTTAGTGGGGACTGACTAGTCCTATCGCTAGGGTCCGGCAGGTATTCGGTTCCTGCTCGGCGATAGGTGCAGAACCTATATAGGGACATTTAGGGCAGACAGGGTAATTTTACATCTGCCTATGGGCTTCCACTCCCCTCTCCCCTAGCATTTGGGCTCCACCTTCCCTCTTCCCATTGTTGTGCACTTACTTATCCTTCACCCAGTGTGAGAATAGCTTTCTTACAGTACACTGAGTTCACATAGTGACAGCAACAGTACCTATAATATTAAACAGTTATATACTAACATCCGCAATAATCCAAACCTCCCACTTCCATATCCAAGAACCGTGTAGAACTGTGTCTAGAAGGTGCTCTCATTGCTACTGCAAAGGTTTAAGTGTTTTCATTTTCACTCATTTAGCAAGATCATTATAAAGTTTTAAGCATGCCCTAAAAATGCACTTCTTTAGATTGGCCTATCGCCTCGCTGCACTCATTTAACAAGTACAGTTTTGCACTTCCAAAATCTTCTATCTGTACTTGTATACATACTGGCTGGTGACTGGTTCATGCAGCACTATTTTAATACTCTATTAAACTGATGGCTGGACAGTACAATACAAGCACATTTTACAATTTACCTTTCATGCCTCCCCTAATTTCTCATAGATTGTAAGCTTGTGAGCAGGGCCCTCACTCCTCTTGTATCTATTGAATTATGTGTTTTCTCTGTGGTCTTTATTGTCTGTACAAGTCCCCACTGTAATGTAAAAATTATTATTATAGGTGCTGTTCTGATAAGAGTCTCAGAACAGTGCAAACTAGGTGAAGTGATGGGATTGTTCGCAAGGAGAAACTGTTAGAACTGATTTATCCATCTTGAGCCTGTATAGGAGTCTCAAGGTGGTATTTCCTAGGTGGAGTGGGAGGGTACTGAGGGTGTGAGTAAAGTAGCTATAGGACAGATATAGCTCTGCCTCTTGAGAAATGTAATCTAGAAGCACATAGGAAGAGCTGACAGGAAGTTCTGAATATAAACAATAGCAGACAATAAAGATGGCTGCAGGGGGCTGAAAAAATAAGAAAATTAAAGAAACTAGAGTGTTTGGGAACTCCTTACAGGGACAGCTGAAAAAAAATCATTTTGTGCCCGTAAAACACTTCAATATAGTTGTAACCTTGTCAACCCCCACAAAAAAAAATCTTACACTGTAGATAAAATGATTTTACCTGTCTAGACTTTTAAAAGGAATCTGTCAACTCCAAAGCATATCAAACTTAAACAGTTATATAGGTGACTCGGTTCCTATAAAAAAAATCATATTAGCAGTAGAGATGAGCAAATCTTTTATGGTGGTCTTTTCCATTTGGAGAAGACTCTAGATTGGCTCAATATCATAAGGCAAGTGGTAAGACATTGACTATAAAATTGGCAACCTTCAATAGGTGACTCTAGAAAGCCAGCCTTGGAGCACACATTATTAATGTAGTAAATAGGTTTATAATAATAATAATTTTTATGTCTATGTCTAAATTCCGCAGCATTTTACATTTAGAAGATTGAAACCGGATAGGGACTAAGTAATGGCTGGTCCAAATATTGACCTGAAAGTCTTGTTAGAAAGTAGATCAAATAAGGCAGGACTTACAATAGAGCTGCATACCTTATTACACGCCTTTTATTCTCTTTGTAAAGACAATTACATAGCTCTGCTGCTTCCATCATGGACTGTGGAAATGAACATTAATTGTAGTTTGGCCTTGGGAAATATTCATTGCACAAATGAATTAGAAATGTTCAGGCAATTTGCCTAAAATGTTAAAATCCACACTTTCAAAGTCTGGTTCCCAAGCCTCATCTCGCTGCTCTCCTAATTCCCGAGCCTGATTTCTGACAGCTGAACGGCCTTTTATTAGGCTTCTAAGTCCGCGGAGGATTTCACCTTCTAATGTACAATCTTAGCTTAAGTTCAAACCAAACTCAGCCAATATTCTGGTCATTAGCCCGGCATATTCGCATGGGTTATAGGAAATCGTATTTAATTGCTTGTTTTACATTGCTTGTAAAAATCTCCCCCCACCTTTGTTATTTTTTTTTCCAGTGATTTAATTTAATTTTTTTTTTCTAGATTTAATTTAATTTGTCTTTTTTTCACCACTGAGATATACTTTTTTAGGATTTTATTTTTATGGAAAGGGAAAAAAAGCAAACAATTACAGGTCCTAACAAGGCCCAGAAGAGCATATATGGCTTCTTAGTGAATATGAACAGAAATAGTGGATGAGGTATTGTGGGGACCCCGTTTTCAGTTAAAGGAAGATCTAGCTAGGAGGAAAGGTGAATAGAAAATGTCATTTTGGATATTACATTCATGCAAAAGAATTCATAGTTTCTTAAAGGGATATTCTCAATCATACAGGTCTGGCAAAAATTAAGAGACCACTGCAAAATGTTCAGTTTGTCTGATTTTTCTCTTTATAGGTATATTTTTGAGTAAAATGAAAATTGTTCCTTTAGTCTATAAACTTCTGACAACATGTCTCTGAATTTCCAAGCAATAAATTTTGTATTTTTTTTTCTGACAAAGAAAAATGGTAAAAATTTTTTTAAAAAACGAGTGCTTTCAGACCTCAAATAATGCAAAGAAAACAAGTTCATAATCATTTAGAAACAACAATACTAATGTTTTATCTCAGGAAGAGTACAGAAATCAATATTTTGTGGAATAACCATGATTTTTAATCACAGCTTTCATGCGTCTTGGCATGCTTTCCACCAGTCTTTCACACTGCTTCTGGTGCAAAAATTTAAGCAGTTCTTCTTTGTTTGAAGGCTTGTGACTATCCATCATCCTCTTGATTACATTCCAGAGGTTTTCAGTGGGGTTCAGGTCTGGAGATTGGGCTGCCCGTGACAGGGTTTGATGTGGTGGTCTCCTAATTTTATGAATGGCTGAGAAGTGAATGCCCCTCTAATATCAATTAAATATAAATCATAAATGAATAGTACACATGAAAATAAGCCACTTTACAATATATCTTATTAGAGAAATCTGCTTCTTTCTCCTCCTGGATTGATCTTTCACTCACAATTTATGGGTAAAATCTCTGTTCAATGAAGAGATTTTCCATTGCTGAGATAGGAAATGACAGTTGGTACTTGTAAAATTCTATGGAGGGGGAGGGCTAAAGGAGGTTCCAGACATTCTACTGCAAGTTCTCCTGAAACCACATTTAGGGCTCATACTCGCAAGAAACTCGGATGAGTTCCGCACAGTAATACCCGGCACTGCACCCGGTTCTCAGGAGTGGAGCGTGCGGCTGCATGTATTCCTAGGCAGCCGCACGCTCCGATCTGAGTGCCGGCAGCAGCACCGGGTATTGCCATGCGAGACTCATCCGAGTTTGGCGCAAGTGAGTATGAGCCCTTACAGTTCTCCTTAGAACTTTATAAGCACCAGTAAGCATCATCTTTCTCAGTAACGGGAAACTTTTGTATTTACAAAAAGCAGATTTTACCTGTGAATTAAGAATTTTGAGAATAAATGATCAGTCCATGAGGAGAAAGAAGCGGTTTTCTCTAACAAGTACGCTTTTTTAAAATTTTGATATATACTATTGATTTATATTTTTAAACAGTTAAACAACATTACTCCTAAAAGATAGATTTATTTGCGTGAAGGGGTTAATAGACACAAAATTTGAGGCTCTAGGTGGATCTAATTGACTCAGTTTTTTTTCCAGAATGTAAAAACAAATTAGAATTCTAATGCAAAACCAGTGCTTTAGCCTTAAATAACATCATCGAGTCATAAAAGCTTTAATAAATCAGTTTCATTATTCTATAACAAACAAGAGATGTAAAGTAACTTGAAGTCACATCAGTAAAAGCATCAGTTTCAGATGATGCCAGAAAAGCCATTCTAACCAATAAATGTAATTAAGCTGAGAGCACAATGTTGTAATGCTCACACATAAAAATTGATATGATCACATTAGTACTTTATACATAATCGGCTAGTGTCCACGCTGAGACCGGGAGACTAAAGATTCCACAATCCGTAGTGCCGACTCGGTACATCCATCAAAGTTTGAATGCGTAAATCCATCTCCACCACAAAGAAGGAAAGGCTCCCTGTGCAGAGTTATCTGACCTGGACAATCAGGAAAAGCCTCCATGACCTGCAACATAAATCATAGCAATATGTCAGCAATAGAAGTCAAAGACAACAGGATAGAGCGTAAGTGAACACCAATATGTTTTACTTCTTCTATTTTTGGTAGCAACTTTTCTGCACACAACAAGCACATCATGCCATAAATATGCCAACGATAGCACATAAGTGACACATGACATATTCTGATCAGCACTTCTGCCATCAGGAAAGGATCAAGGGGCTTCATAGATATTAGAGCCTGCAAAAAAATAGTCTCTAGTTATGTTCTTTACATGTTCAGCATGTATCAGGCACTGGCTGTATGACTTCTGCCATGTATGTTTGACTCAAACCCTGCCGCATCCCCAGTGGCTTCTTTTCAACCAATGCCAGTGACTGACAGGTCTTTCCCTATACTTGCATGCAGGGAGATACCTATACATGCCGCCAGGGACCCACTAGCCTCCCGTGTGGCTGGTTCCCCAGTGGCTTTTAAAGTATGTAGGCCTGGCTCCTGAACCCACACGGGCACCCTGACTGTGACATACAGTTATACCAGTGTGCAAAGGGGTTAATTACAGTTATATGAAAAAGTTTGGGCACCCCTATTAATCTTAAGCTTAATGTTTTATAAAAATTGTTTTTTTTACAACAGCTATTTCAGTTTCATATATCTAATAACTGTTGGACACAGTAATGTTTCTGCCTTGAAATGAGGTTTATTGTACTAACAGAAAATGTGCAATCTGCATTCAAACAAAATTTGACAGGTGCATAAGTAGTCCTGTAGCACACGCTGGGTACCCGCCAAAAGCCCTGTTCCCGTGCGCACAGTCCCTTTTATATCACACCCACCTCCACCAGTCAGGTGCAAAGTTCTACTCCAGTCAGAAAGTCCTTCCCCTGGCAACAATGGTGACAGTCCCGACAGTTCCAGCCCGGACACGCAAGAGAGGCCACTATTCTGATCACCTTCCTACATAACCACAGTTGTGGCTGTGATTACAACCCTCTCCAGTAGGTTCAGTATGTTTCCATACACATTCTAGGAGACATGGAATACCCTTGTATAGGACTCTCATCACCGCCTCTCACATGCTGTTAACATCGTATTTACATATTTATGCAATGACTGAGTCATCCATTGCACACAGAGTTCCATGTTAAAGCGGAAAACGGCCATATGGGAGACCAAATGTAATCAATTGTTTAGCATGTACATATAAAGCTTTCCCAGGATCAATCTGTCCACTCAATATTCCATTTTAAAATGAACCTGACACTTGATACATGCTGTGGATCGGGCAGCATGTATCAGGCATTGGTTGTAAGATCACAGCCATGTATTTTTGACTCTGAAAAGCTGCCTGGAACCGAGCAGTGCTGTAGTCTAGTCGGACAGGTTAGTCCCCTGCAGCTTCCCCCATCCCACTGCACTGGAATGACAGGTCTCTGCCTATGTGCATGTATAGGGAGAGACCTGTTAATCCAGGGCAGCGGGCAGGGAGGAGCCATTGGGTACCCGCCTGTCCAACTAGTCTACAGTGAGGCTCGGTATGTAGTTGGCAGAGATCATATAGCCAGTGCCTGATATATGCTGGATCAGGCAGCATGTATCAGGTGTCAGGTTTCCTTTGAATAAGAGCCCAGTAGGGGCCATGCTATACATTATTATTATTATTATAGACTACATAATATAAAAAAAATCATCACATTGGATACATTCTTACTTTAGATACATTACATTTTAGCTGCATACCAGATTTCTAGCTAGAGGGGAATTAATAATTATGTAAACTCTGCAGGGAAGACTCCCAGAGTTAAATTAGTACATTTTGGTTTACGGAAGAATCCAGTAAGATAAATAATTGGTCGTGTGAGTGATGTAAATGGCGGTGCACTGTTTGTATGTTTGTATAAACAGAGCAGCTCAGAGATTCGGAGATGAGGCCATAGATTTGTACCAAGTGCTGTATACTAAGCACACTTGACATAATTAGGAGTTCAGGGTGATGAGAAGGAATTTTATTCCCTTAGAAACTGTCTCTCCTTTTTTAACATCATATAGCTACAGCCTTTAATGGAAATCGTAACAAAAAATGAAATATTTAAATCAGGTTGTAATTCTATAAATATTCTTTAGCAGACACTTTTTAATAATTATATGATCAGTATTGGCAAAAAAAATATCTTGAAATGTGCAGACACCATAGATTGTCACTTGTTAGTAGTGATGAGCGAGTATACTCGTTACTCGAGATTTCTCGAGCATGCTCGGGTGTCCTCTGAGTATTTATGACTGCTCAGAGATTAAGTTTTCTTCGCCGCAGCTGAATGATTTATAGCTACTAGCCAGCTTGATTACATGTGGGGATTCCCTAGCAACCAGGCAACCCCCACATGTACTCAGCCTGGCTAATAGTTGTAAATCATTCAGCTGAGGCGATGAAAACTAAATCTCCGAGCACTAACAAATACTCAGGACACCCGAGCATGCTCGGGAAATCTCGAGTAACGAGTATATTCGCTCATCACTACTTGTTAGCTTTACTGTGTATACTGCGACAGTATAAGCAGAGCCATGTGAGCCCTTTCTCTTTATAGCGATAGCTGTCGCTCTCCCTCTTTGCCCATCACTTTTGCAGGCGGTCCTGTATGCTTGGGCATTTGTTTAATAAAGGTTGTGCTGACCGAAACATCACGTTAATGATTCTACATGGACCCACATGAATTGAATAAAACATTCATTCACTTTATTCTGGAGTGGCAGATTTTTCTAATTTTTCATTATTATTAGGTTGGACCCTATCCGAGCGCCTGAAATGGAAACATATGATTGCCGTATTCCCCACTATACAATTTAATAATGGCCATTCCATTGTCATTAGAAGATGTCCAAGTTAGGCTACAATGACATTGTGTTTAAGAGTCCATTTAATATATACACCAGGGCATATATGTTAAACATTTCTCTAATGGATGCCATCTAGTGTCACCCATTACCACAGGATTGCCATAACATTGTTTTTCATCGAATAGCATTGTTTAGAATATCTTTGTCTACTATGCAATTACAAACAATGGTAACCAGCAAAACAAAATTATCCATCTGGCACAAGTATGAGTCATTAGATTAATTTATATGTCCCAATACTGACATTAAAGCCCCACTTCAGCCATTTTTTTAAAGTCACCACTGGAGTGGTATCACTAATGTCTGTTCCCTGCCCCTAGTAAAACACTTTCCAGCTGCAGTCTTTCTGCTCTTCTTGGTATTACTCTGATCCTGCTCCGCTATTTTGTGACTGCACCTCACAGGTAATGGTCATAAGCTCTCATGTAAGTCTGTGAAAGGCTTGTGCTGACCTCGTTCGGACTCTCATGGACTTACATTGAGTAGTAACTTGTGGTTCACCTAGCAAACACTGGGGCGATCCGGCAGGTCACAAACTGCAGAAGATGACAGAAGTGACCTCGAAAAGGGCCGAAGATGGCAGCTGGTAAATATTTCACTACAAGCAGGGAACATGTATTAGTGAATTAATGATACCACTTCATAGTTTCATGAGTTGGGTAATGAGATATTATGATTTTTACACCTTAATACTTGGGGTCTTTTATGTATACTAGGCTATCCAACTGGAAAACAACGAGACAGCAATTTATTTTTTGGCTGGCCTGTAGGATATACAGTGGCGACCAAAACTCTGATTACTTCTGTCTGGTTGTTCTTATGCCATTTTCCTGATGATTTTAGTAAACGGGGAGCAAATGGTTGTCAGCTATAAGGATGAAAATTGTGTTTGACATTGTTTTATCCCTTTATGTGTTAGTTTTCAATATCTACTGGGCCAAACATTTTGCATATTTTGTCATGGGTAGTCAAATTTTTGGGTAGTCATTTTTTTTTTGTTTGTGTGTTTTTAGGTTAAAACATGGCTAAGTCCTACGGGACCTCTCGGCCTTTGCGGAAGGCTATGTGATTATGGGAGGGGACTTCAATATGGTGTTGGACCGCGCTGTGGATTCCTCTTCGGGCAGGTCGGCGGTGTCCCTCTCACAGCTGGAGAGACTACGGCGGGCCCTGATGGACTCAAGGTTGGTGGATGTATGGAGGTTACTGCACCCCACTACCCGAGATTATACCTACTTCTCCACAGTACATAATTCCTATAGTAGATTGGATTATTTTTTGATCAGCCACGGGCTCCTGTCTCTTGACCCAAAGTCTGACATTGACACGATGTTGTGGTCAGACCATGCCCCGGTTTTGCTCTCCCTCTGGCTGCCAAGCCTTTCTCCGAGAGAATGGACCTGGTCCTTAAACCCTGGTCTCCTCGGAGATCTAATGTGTCAGGCGGCCGTGCGAACAGCAATCTCGGACTTTCTAGATTTTCACAAGCATGACCCCACGGCCATCCCATACCAATGGGAGGCTTTGAAAGGAGTTATACGGGGAGTATTTATACAACAGGGGGCCCGACTGAAGAGAGAGAGGGAGACTAACATGGTGGGTTTGTTGACTCGTATCCAAACTCTGGAGTTGGATCATAGACGGACTAGAGATGCTGGGGTGCTGGCTGATCTCCTCCGGGCACGCTGTAAGTTGAGTGCCTTGTTGGACATGACGTTAGCACGACAGAGGGACCGCTTTCATAAATTTCTGTACAAGTACTCTGATAAACCTGGGAGAGCTCTAGCGAGGTTTTTGCACCCCCGTGCTCCCACCACTTATATCCATACCATGAGGTCTGCTACGGGTGAACTGGTCCATTTTCCTGAGGAGATTGTGGACTCATTCAGAGCATATTATGACTCTCTCTACAATTTAAGTGGCCCGTTGTCTGATATGTCCCCTTCCGAGTTTCAAGCACGGGTGGACGACTACATCCGGGAAACTGAGCTCCCGCCTATGTTGGTGGAGGAGTCTGAGGCCCTGGAGAGTCCTCTCTCGGAACAGGAGGTTTTAGACACGATAAAATTGTTGGCTAATGGTAAAAGCCCTGGTCCTGACGGATTCTCCGCTGCCTTCTATAAGTTATATGCGAATTCCCTGGTCCCCTTCATGACCAAACTGTTTAACTACATCTCGGCCAGCTGCCCCTTTGCCCCCCAAACGCTGATGGCCACAATCACCGTGATTCCTAAACTGGGAAAAGATCCCCTATTATGTGCAAGCTATAGGCCCATATCCCTCATTAATGTGGATGTGAAGGGGTTTGCGAAAGTGATAGCTGGTAGACTGAACCCTATTCTCCCTGGGTCCATCCATAGTGATCAGGTGGGCTTTGTGCCGCACAGGGAAGCCAAGGATAACACAGTGAAGACGTTGCTTCTGACCTCGTACATGCGCACAGGAAAGGTCCCGGCTAGTGTTGAGCGATACCGTCCGATACTTGAAAGTATCGGTATCGGAAAGTATCGGCCGATACCGGCAAAATATCGGATCCAATCCGATACCGATACCCGATACCAATACAAGTCAATGGGACTCAGGTATCGGACGGTATTCCTGATGGTTCTCAGGGTCTGAAGGAGAGGAAACTCTCCTTCAGGCCCTGGGAACCATATAAATGTGTAAAATAAAGAATTAAAATAAAAAATATCGCTATACTCACCTGTCCGACGCAGCCGGGACCTCGGCGATTGTAAGCGGCAGCGTTGTTTCTTTAAAATTCGCGCTTTTACTTGCTTACGTGAATTCCCGGCTTCTGATTGGTCAGGGCGGCCATGTTGCCGGGACTCGGACCAATCACAGCAAGCCGTGACGAAATTACGTCACGGCTTGCTGTGATTGGTCCGCGTCCCGGCAATATGGCGCCGTGACCAATCACAAGCCGTGACGTCACGGGAGGCTGGACACGCGCGCTTTTCAAAATAAGCGCGTGTCCAGCCTCCCGTGACGTCACGGCTTGTGATTGGTTATTGGCGGCCATGTTCCTGGGACGCGGACCAATCACAGCAAGCCGTGACGTAATTTCGTCACGGCTTGCTGTGATTGGTCCGCATCCCGGCAATATGGCGCCGTGACCAATCACAAGCCGTGACGTCACGGGAGGCTGGACACGCGCGCTTTTCAAAATAAGCGCGTGTCCAGCCTCCCGTGACGTCACGGCTTGTGATTGGTTAATGGCGGCCATGTTGCCGTGACGCGGACCAATCACAGCAAGCCGTGACGTAATTTCGTCACGGCTTGCTGTGATTGGTCCGCGTCCCGGCAACATGGCCGCCCTGACCAATCAGAAGCCTGGAATTCACGTAAGCAAGTAAAAGCGCGAATTTTAAACAAACAACGCTGCCGGTTCCTTCGCTGAGGTCCCGGCTGCGTCGGACAGGTGAGTATAGCGATTTTTTTTATTTTAATTCTTTCTTTTACACCTTTTTACATTAATGTTGTTTCGATACCGATATCCGATATTACAAAAATATCGGATCTCGGTATCGGAAATTCCGATACAGCAAGTATCGGCCGATACCCGATACTTGCAGCATCGGAATGCTCAACACTAGTCCCGGCATGCTTATTATCTATTGACGCTGAGAAGGCGTTTGATCGCCTAGGCTGGACCTTTCTACGTGCCTCCCTGAAACAACTGGGAGTGGGAACTAACATGTTGGAGAGGATTTTTGCTCTGTATCATAGGCCTACGGCCTGTCTTAGAGTGAACGGCACCCTTTCCCCGCCCATTGACATAAGAAACGGGACCCGTCAGGGTTGCCCCCTTTCCCCCTTACTTTATATCCTTGCGATGGAGCATCTGGCAGTGGCATTACGGAAGACACCTGATATTGAGGGTCTGCGGATTGGCCAACATGAGTTTAAGATATCCCTGTATGCGGATGATTTATTGCTGTACATTACCAACCCGACCGTGGCTTTTCCTGTACTTCTCCGAGAGTTCCGTAGGTTCGGGGAGGTTTCAAACTGTAAAGTCAACTACTCCAAGACGGAGGCGCTCAATATCTCCCTGCCTGATAATCTAGTCTCTCAGCTCCAGGCGTCCTTCTCTTTTAAGTGGAAGACCGACGCCTTAAAATATTTAGGAGTCTTAATACCTGCTGACATTAGCGCAACATATGCTCTGAACTACGTCCCACTCTTGCAGAAAACTATCCCGGACCTTAAACGGTATGGCAGACCTCAGCTATCTTGGTCCGGACGGGTGGGAGTGGTCAAAATGGATATTTTACCCCGATTCCTCTATTTCTTTCAGACTGCTCCAGTGCAGGTTCCGGATTGCTTTTTCAGGTGCCTGCAGTCGGCCATCAATAGCTTTATTTGGGGAACTAAGAAGCCGCGGACTCGATTCTCAGTGTTAGTGAGACCCAAGACTAAGGGTGGGGTAGGCCTTCCTGATTTTAAACGTTATTACCAGGCAGTCTTGCTCTCTAGGATTGTCGACTGGAGGTTCAGTGATGCTCATAAACAGTGGGTGCTCCTGGAGAAACTTTTATCGCCCTCTTCTTTGTACTGGCTGCCTTGGATGGGGGGGGACCGGACGCCCACTTGTGTCGAGTTTTGCTCCACTCACACAGATTGTTTTGAGGTTTTGGGATAGATCCTATGTGAAATTACGCCTGACCTCCCGATTGAGCAGACTGAGCCCCCTTTTTGACAATCCGGCTTTTCCCCCAGCAATGTATAGATCTACGTATCTGTGTTGGTCACGACTTGACAGGGTGGGACTGGGTCAGGTGAAGGATAAGCTTGCGGGGCTCTCCGGCATGCGGGGGTTATGAGGTTCTGATCTTACGACACCGCTGTCCTGGCTAGAGTTTCTGCAATTGTGGAGCTTTCTTTCCAGTGAGCCGATGGGGGCGCTGACGCCATTTGAGTCCCTGATGCTCCCTACCGAGGGTCCTTCCCACGTGATTTCGGTGCTCTATGGCCTGGTCTTGAATTCACTTCCCCCTACTACGCTGGGATTTATGGAGGCTTGGGAGAGGGACCTGGGGATCACCTTTTCTGAGGCGGATAGTCTGAAAATTTTCACTCTTGCACATAAGATGACGACGTCCAGTCAGGCGCAGGAGAGGAATTATAAATTACTGACACACTGGTATAGGTGTCCCACCTTTCTCCACAGGATTAACCCGGAGATGTCGGACGCCTGCTGGAGATGTGGCTCCGCCACGGGCTCTATGCTTCATGTTTGGTGGTCCTGTGGTCCCCTGCAACCCTTCTGGAACTCAGTTTTTGATGCCTTTCACTTGATGACTGGGGTCCACCACGAGCCCTCCCCCCAAATGGCCCTACTGTCCCTGATACCCAGTTCGATAGCTTCCATTAAAAAGGGGATCCTGAGATTTTGCCTAATAGCTGCCAGGGCAGTTATTCCCCGGCATTGGAGGTCTACTGAGGTCCCCTCCACGGAGGAATGGATAGCTGAAATGGATAGATTACATCGTCTGGGGTCGCTGGTGGCGGGTGATGGTGATGCCGCATATGTCCAGGGGCGCACCTGGTTCCTCTGGCAATCCTTCAAGGAGAGCACAGGGTTCCTGACTTGGCTGCGTACATACTCATAATTCTTAATACGTGGGCGTGTACATTGCTGGGTCTCCCTTAACCCCCTCCTTACTGCCCTTTTCCCCCATTCTCCCCCCCCCCCTTTTTTTTTTCTCTTTTTCTCTTTCTTTCCTTTCTCCTATTTCTACAATTATTTTTCTTACAGGTTCTGTATTTTGTATATAAGGTCTATGTCCCGAGGTGATTCTCAAGATGAGAACCATGTACCCTTTATGTGCCAGAGTCCTTGTTCAACTACACTTGTGCTGTGTTCTCAGAGACGTAATGTATAGCTCTGGACATTGTAATGATTCTTTTTACGGTTTTTCCTGTTTAAAATTTCAATAAATATATTTTCTGAAAAAAAAAAAAAAAAAAACATGGCTAAGTCACAACCAAATTTATCAGGAAGCTTATTATTCTGAGAGTGAAGTCAGGCAAATGCCAAAAAGAGGAGCTATGGAATTCAACCGCTCTCAGAGTCAAGTGTCGCGTATAATAAAGGAAGAAAAATAAGAAAAAGAATGTTATAGAACAGCTGACAAACCTAGACGTGTACGACCACAGAAAACTTCCTGCAAAGTTGATCACATTATTAAGAAAAGGAACAAAGAATATGGGGCCAAAGTGAGTTGCCAAGCTGTGATGCAACGGATAAGTCAAGAAGCCTTTCATCTCTGCAAAGAACCGGAAGGTCCGACTTGAGTTTGCCAAAGAACACAGCCAATGGCAGGAGTCAGATTGTTCTAAGGTGTTGTGGTTGGATTAATCCAAGTTCAATCTGTTTGATATTGATGGCAAGCACTATATATACCACTCAATTGGAAAACATAATAATGTAAGGTATCAAACACCTACAGTTAAACATGGTGGTGGCAATGTCATAGTTTGGGGCTGTTTTTCTTCATCTGCCATTGGCTCACTGCATAGAATTGATGGAAATATGAATGCTACCATGTACAAAAATATACTGGAGAATATAATGCTGCCACATGGTAAAACCAAAGTAGGCAGGGGCTGTAAATTACAGCAAGTCAATGATCCTAAGTACACATCCAATTTAGTCAAATATTGATTAGCAAAGAAAAATGTTCGCCTGTTTCAATGGCCAAGCCAATCACCCTATACACCCTATGCAGCACCTTTGGGATAAGTTAGGGCGATGAGTTGGGGCCCATACCCATAGAATATAGATGAATTGTTTGCAGGTTTGCAAATGGAATGGAGCAAAATACCTCAGGATGTGTTGAATACCCTAGTGGCTTCAATGCCCTGTTGGTGTGGTGCAGTAATTAAAGCAAGAGGTTATGCTACAAAATATAAATTTATGGCATTGTAAACAATGAATTACTCTCTATGTTGTGATCAATAAATAGTATATGCAAAACCTTTGGCAGTCAGTTTTCTTTAACTAAATGACTATACCTATATTCTAAAGCATTTTGGTAAAAATTAAAGTCTTACTTGGTGACAACTTCATGCACTTTCAATTCATCACTAGAAAAATGGCATCACAGCAACCAGTAATCACACTATAAATAAAATGCAAAACTTTTGATCGCTACTATAGGTGGATATTCATAGCTACATAGCAAATCTGTATTTAAAAAGTGAAAACCAGTGTAGTATTGAAGTTACATTATACTACACAAATGTGCAATTATTTATGTTCTAACTGGACAATTATGCAATTAAGGCTATAACAATAAACTATCCTCAACACTGAAAATTTTTATTAAAAAATAGGAAATTTTTGTGTAATTTATGAAGGAAGAAAGAACTGCCAAAAATTAGGAACTCAGATACACCCTGTATTAGACATAAAGGAGGGCCTCATACACATTCTGTTCAAATTGTAATGTATTGTTACTCCTAGACAAAAAAGGCTATGTACTTGATTTTACATACCAAGAAAATGTACTCCAGACCACAGAATAGTCTATGTGTGAGCCAATATACCACAGATAATGGTATGTGCACGTGTTGAGTAAAATTTCTGCACCTCTTGGCAGGAGAAACACAGCTGCAAAAATGTGCGTTTTTGATTGAGTGAAGTAAATTATGAAAAACGCAGGGCAAAAACGCATAGAAAATTGACATGCAGCAGATTATTTTCTGCACCAAATCTGCAAGTCAAAAATAATCAACGTTTTCATGACACTTCAGGTTTATCATTTACTTTGCTGGCATCATGTTTTGGTTCAGGTTTTGTCATGAATCCGTGCAGAAAAAACACAACTAAAAGGCACCAAATCTGCAATATATGCACATAGCCTAATTTTTTAACAAGTTGTTTGAGGGTTATATACCAACGAAATGTACCCAAGAATATGTATCACCCTATGGATGAGCAATATAATACCAATACATTTTTGAACAAGTTATTTCAGGCTTTTATAGCAAAGAAATGTACCCAAGAAGATGTAATACTCTATGCGTGAGCAATATGATAATGATAACTTTGGAATACATTTTTTGAGGGTTAAATACCAAGAAAATGTACCCAAAAATATGTAATACCCTATGGATGTGCAATAAAATACAGATACATTTTCAACAAGTTTTTTTAGGCTTTTGGAGCAATGCAATGTACCCAAGAAAAATGTAAAATCCACATGGGTGAGCAATATAATACCGATAAATTTATGAACAAGTATTTTTAGGTTTATATAGCAATGAACAGTACCCAAGAAGATGTAATACCCTATGGGTGAGCAATATAATAATGATAACATTTTGAATAAGTTTTTTGAGGGTGATATACCAACAACATTTTTCCTTAAGAACACGTAATGATGTATGGCTGAGAAATGTAACCCAACAAAATTAAAAAACAATTTTTGAGTGTTATATATCATAAAAATGTACCCCAGAATACAGAATAGTGTATGGGCAAGAAATGTGAACAAACAAGCTAAATTTTCTAATGCTTTTTTGCACTATTATATAACACCAAAACGTGGCACAAAGCACATAATATTGCATGGATGACTAATCTAATCTAATCCTGAAAGATTTTTCTACTTTTTTTTTTTTTTTACATACCTCCGTAATGCAACAATAGCTGTGTTAAACTATATGGATGAATCATTGAATTCATAAAAAAAATTTAGAACAAAAATATTTTGAAAGTTTAGTTGATGTACCTATACAGTCATAAAGGCTTTGCAGAAAGTGCAAATCCAGACAGAAATTATGAGAAGGGTCATCGATAGACCCTTGAAAGGCAACAACTGGTGGGCCTCATTAAAATATTGAATATTACAAACACTTTATATGCTGGTGTCATCTGGTGGTGTGGAAAAGTGTGGGCTAATCCAGGCTTTGTTCATTTTTAGAGAGTGAGCCTATCTGCATTCTATGTGGACAGGCGAACCCCCCCCCCCCCCAGCGGCACTAAAAACCCACTCAGACAAGATGCTAGCTCAACACCTCCAAAGCATAGAGGGCCAGCTCAAGCCAGGTGTCCAGCTTTGAGACCCAATAGTTGAAAGTCACAGCGGAGTTAAGTTGTATGCTGGTTTTGTCAGCAAGGTATTTCTTGACCATCTTTAAATCTTTTCCCTCCTTGTCAAAAATACCCAATCATCAGGCCCTATTTGCTGGGCTGGTGTCATGAAATTGCCTTTCACATTGTACCCCTGCCTCTGCTGTGTGCCTCCATGACCTCTTCCCCTTGGTTAGGCAAGGAAACTTGCCTCCTGCCGCTAGCGTTGTCTGATGGGAATTTTTTCAAGATATTTTCCACAATATCCTTGTGGTATAGCGTGATTTTAGAAGACCTCTCCACGATTGCTTTCAGAGATCACAGAAATGTTCACAGACAACGTAACACTATGGCTGAGAAAATTAAGCCTTCAAAATTTTTAAAAGCTTTTGTTCACATTTAGAGATCAAATGAATGTTCCCAGACCAAATAACACTGTATGTCTGAGAAATGTAAACCTACAAAATTTATAAAAGCTTTTTAGCACTTTTACAGATCATATAAATGTTCACAGACCATGTAACACTATGTCTGAGAAATGAAGGCCTACTAAATTTATAAAAGCTTTTGTCCACTTTTAGAGATCACAGAAATGTTCACAGACCACGTAAAACTGTATGCCTGAGATATTGAAGGCTACAACATTTTTTAAGCTTTTTACCCGTTTTACAGATCACAGAAATTTACTCCACACTACGGAATAGTGTATGGCTAAGAAATGTAGCCCAGGAAAATGTTTCAACGATTTTTGAATGTGTAATATAACACAAAAAACTACCTCAAAGCATGTAATACAGTACTTGATAGATCAAAATATATACAATATTTTTCAGCTCCTACAAAAAAAACTGCAGCTACATATTTGCTGCACATGCCTAATCCCTGCCTACAGACTTGATTCTGTCACTCTTCCTGTTCCTGCGACTCCCTCTCCCTCCCTATGCTAAATGCAGATTGTATGTACTGCCAACGATTAGCCCTTAGAAGGACTGTTAGTATAATGGCTCAGCCTCAGCACCAATATCAACACTACAGGCCTTATAGTGTGCACACAGGCCTAGACAAACACTCTCTCTCTCTCCAATACGAAATGCCACAGAGCTGTTTTGTCAGTGTGCCAAACCAGGTGGCGCCTGTCCTTTTTTGATCCATGATGATGTCAGATGGTGAGCCAATCACAGTAATGCCACAACCAAGATTACTAAGGCATCGACTCACAGGCAATCCCCTCATGCTTATTGGCTGCATAACAGGCACCAAAGATGCGGGGCAGGGATTTGAGTTTTATAACAAACACCGCCTATTACTCACCGAGTAACGAGCTGCTCATAATAGCAACAGCAACATGCAGTCTGGCATTGTCGTGTTGAAAAATGCCTCCATGGACACTTTGGAGAAATGTCTGTACCACTTGTTTCACATCCAAATCAAGTTAGCATACCTGGAATGAAGATCAGAAGGTGCGGTGACTGTACATTATGCCACCCTACACTCTAATCCTGGGAGTAGGACCATTGTGAGGTTTCCTCGTAAAGGCAACTTCATGAAGTTGTCCATGTGGTCTCCAAACCAGTCTCTGTATATAAATGAATCCAATACAAAAATGAGTGCAATTGCTGAAAAAGATGGACCTCCATTCCAGAGTACATTTCTGTCTTGCTCTACACCATTACAGCATTTGCTAGTGGTGGCGTGAGGAGAACGGAGCACCTGTAGCTGGATGTCTGGTTCATTGACTAATTCAGTGCAAACGCCTTCTTTTGATGTTTTGTGTAGACAATGTTTGATGTGTTAGGCTTGAAATGTCATATCCAATTTCACTTGCAGTACAGAATGGATCAACCATGGATTCAGTGGTACAGCCATTTAGCCAAAGTGTCCCAGGGACCTTTTTTTTTTAACATAACAACACCAGGCCGCATGTTGCTCATGCTACTGTGAGCATCCTGCGTGGGCTAAACGTGTCATCATGGCCTGCAGCATCTCCGGAATTGCCCCCTATTGAGCACTTCTGGAACATCATTAGTTGGCAATTGCAAAAGAAGCTGCCATCAGAGAATCTTTATTTTTTTGAGAGCCCAAACGCATTTACCGTGGCATTACATTCCTCAGAAAACCATTAATACTCTCATTATTAGCAGCTAAGGTGAGCAAATACGTGGATTTTTGTGCATCAAGCCCATGTTCGATACTAAATAAATAGATTAAATATATTTCCATTTTCCATCATTCGCATTTCATGAACATGCCTATCCTTCCTGTGATTTTTATAACTCCATGACTTTTCCTTCGTGGTGCTGCAATTTCAGTGTTGAGGAGTGTACATAAAGGGATTATATGGTTTTGAAATATATGGCACAGACTACGGCAGGGTTAGTTACTTGTCTAGAATCAATGTTTTCAGAAGAAACATTATCATAGTTGTTATTCATGAGCTTAAAACAACAGTATCATATGTATTCAGCACTCTCAGAGCATCACATTATCTAGACTTGTGCAGTGTATTACAAGAAAGCATCATAGCTACCCAAAAAAATAACCCCAGCATATAATGAAGATAAATAATCCTTGTCTAGTGTGGTCAAACAGAAAGCAATCAGACAGAGCTCCCACAGGGCTTTACCTCCTTGCATCCCCACATGAATCGGTACATGGGATGGATTATTTTGTGCAGCTCCTACGTGGGGTTGTTCCTAATCTTGTCCTAGGGACCAACTACTTGTCTGGTCTCAAACTCTTTGACTTTTTCAAACGCTAGGTACTAATTGTCGTGGAGTTTTGGTTGGCTTAGTGAAGGTTCATCTCATTAAAAAGATCAATCACTTGCCAAAAATAAGTCTTGCTAGCCATGGGAGAGTGATCCTCTGCTCCTCTCTGTGGTCATTACGCTAGGGTAACACGACAGTGTATTCTCTCATCCAAGAGAATAGGGCCTATTATGCAAATCAGACTGATCAAACTCTGATCAGCATTTGATCAGAGTGTAATCATAAAGTGATCAGATTATTTCGGAGAAGAAGATAGGGAAAAAATGTTCTCCATCTTCTCCATTCTGTTAGTCTGTGGAAATCTGCTTGCACTTAAATGTCATACGAGTGCGGTCTGATGGTTTCCCCAGACTCATTGGCTTGCATGGCCAAGTATGATCAGAATATCAGCTCAAACTTGGGATGCTGCGATTTTTCCCTTGGTCCAACGAAAAAATCTGATGTGCTTGGCCCCATAGCATAACACTGGTCGATGATGTGCAATCCGATATTTTCTCAGATCGCGTTTGGACAGAAAATACGCTCATCTGTACAAGCCCTTACAAGGCTAAATTTATATAAAAGAAGGAGGGGCCATATCTCAGCAATGGAAAGACGGAGGACCACAAAAAGGCCAGATTCAGTACAATGGCGGCAACTAGACATTTAGGCTATGTGCACACTCAGTTTTTTTGGTGCATTTTTGAAGTGTTTTTTTCCACATGGAATTGGCCCCAGAACGCTAGGGAATCCTTATTAGTAAGGGAGATCACCGTGGCTCATCAGCTGATGAACTCCGGTGAACTTTCCCACCACAGCTCAGCGCTACACACTGCAGGAGCAATTTCTTTCTCCTGTGTCAGTGTGTAGCCGGCTTTCCTTGAGAACAGTCACATCAGTGACTGCTCTCAAAGTCATCAGGATCATAGTGTGACATTGTGGATTATCTCTTCACATCAGACAGTTGAGGAATATTGTTGTTTATTATTTTAATTCATTTACAGTAGACATTGGCTTCAGTGGAATGGGCGTTGAAATTAATATGGTTTAATTTAGATTTCATAAAGGAGTCTGTGTCATTATTTCAATTGAAGGACTTTATTCTGGGGGGTGTTTTTTTAAAATTAATATCACTATGGGGTTAGTAACAGGGGTGTCTTATAGATGCCTCTCCATTAGTAACCTCTGGGCTTGTTATCACCAGACAAAACGAAGGTGACATCAACCCCCCAAATATCAACCCACTTACCACCGGATGAGGGTAAGTAGGAAGTTCAAGGCTAAGTGCCAAATTTGATACATCTTAGGGATGCGCCTCTTCTGGGGTGGCTGAGAGCTGATGTTTTTAGTCTGGGATGTGGCCAATATACTTGGCCCCCTTCCTAGGCTATTGATATCATCCCGCATATGTCTGCCTAGCCTTTGCTGGTTTTTAAATATAGGGGGACCATACATTATTTTGGGGGCATCCCCCATTTTAATAACCAGGAAAGTATACAGCTGTGAGCTGATATTAATAGCCTAGGAAACTCCATGGTTTTATCTCCTTCCCAGGCAATAAACATCTGTCCCCAGCTGTCCGCTTTTCCTCTGCTGGTTATGAAAACAACACGGGAGCCCATGTCATTTTTTCAGAAAAATAATTATTAATTAAATAAATGTACAGTAAGCTGCACATGCACTGTACTAATTATACATGTCACTGACATATTTATATGTATTTATTTTAGGCGTATATATCTATTCTATTTTTTCGGGTCACGCTGTGATTTTACAGTATGCAGCAGATGAAATGTCAGTTTTACAAAGACATGGGTGTGTAAAAATCAGACTGCACTCGCACGGTCCAAGTGAAGTGCAATTGTTTTCTCACACCCATTGACTTGCATTGGCGAGTCTTGTCCGATATACGAGGACAATTGCCGCATGCTAAGATTCTATATTCTCAGTGTGTGTGTTCAACTCTTTACTTACAGGTTTAGAAATGAGGGTGTCTGGCTGACACCTCTTCATTACTAAACCTAGAGCCTGGTGTCAGCGACAGCTGCTGACACCATCCCCTAATTCCCCCTATGCGATTTGGATTTTCTTTAGTTTCTTGAACTCAGTACATTTGGGATGGGGGTGGCCTTAAAAAAGACATTGAAAAACTGGAGCTCGTTCAGAGAAGAGCTACCAGAATGGTGAGCGGACTGCAAAGTATATCCTACGAGGAACAGTTAAAAAATCTGGGAATGTTTAGCTTGCAAAAAAGAAGGCAAAGAGACTTAATATCGGTCTACAAATATCTGAAGGGATGTCACAGTGTAGAGGGATCATCATTATTCTCACTTGCACATGGAAACATTAGATGCAAAGGAATGAACTTGAAAGGGATGAGATACAGATTAGATATTAGAACAAAAATTTTGACATGGTGATCAATGAGTGGAACAGGCTGCCACAAGAGGTGGTGAGTTCTCCTTCAATGGAAGTCTTCAAACAGAGGCTGGACAGACATCTGTCTGAGATGGTTTAGTGAATCCTGTATTGAGCAGAGGGTTGAACATGATGACCCTGAAGGTCTCTTTTAGCTCTAACATTCTATGATTCTATATACTCAGCTTCCCACGGGAAGGTCCCACTAGTCAGGCAGTGATCCTGCTCTGACTCTGCCTATTTTGAGGAAAAAGTGGATATAAAGTGGATATAAATTCACACTGTCAGAGGTCCAATATACAATAGGAGACCAAGATTGTTTGGATGTTATTCATCCAGAGCGCATCCAAACAATCTTGGTCTCCCGTCATATGTTGGATCTATGGCAGTGTGGCTTTATATCCACTTTTTCCTCCAAGTTTTCATCTTATCACTTATGGTGGATCTCCAGTATCCTATTTCAACAAGATAATACAGGGGTTAAGACTGTCACAACCTCATCAGGTGAGCAAATCCTATTTTTACTTTTTAACCCGGATAAGACCCTATTAAGCCTATTGTCGTTCCAGCTTTTACTTTACTGATCAGCGTATTGAGGCATGCTTAGCACACAGTGAGTTTAGATAATAGAGATAGGGACCATCCTGATTGGGTACATCTTGTTGGGGTTTTAAAAAATAAATAAAAGTTAACTATGCTCTATGTTTTTTTTATACACGATATTATTCATTTACGGTACCTACTGCAGAGTGCCTATGCATTATTTTTTGTTTTATTGGAATTTACTTATTGTACTGCTGGGACAGAGGTAGATCCTTAAGACTAAGGACATTATAGTGGAACATGGATTCTACTTGTCTTCTGGGGCATGGAAGACATTAACAAAGACTCCGTTGGCATTTGCAGGCTTTCTAGAAGTTAAATCTAAAGTGAAGCAATCCCTTGGTTTGGAGTTTGCTTTCAACCCTCATAAAATACAGGCATGTAGCAATCCCAGGGGGTGCTAACAATGAGCTGGTAACAGAATGCATGTAACAACAACTCAAATCATCCCAGATTCAGGATCCCATCATGTGCGTACATTTTCCATCTTCTTCAGACATTTCAGTAAGCTCTTATATTGATTTTACGTGCTACATCCTGGGAGCAGCATTCCTGAACTGAGCTGCATTTGATTAGGTAAAGTGTGCAGTATTTTCTTTGCCATTCAGAACCACTATTTTGAATGTTATTACATTTATTCTGGATAGATAAATCTTGTAGGGGAAGAATATTGCATGCACTTAAGACAGCGGAGCAAAGAATTTAGAATATACACTGTCAATAACGCTTGACATTTCCTAATTCATTATTGTTTTGGAATTTACATTTTCATGGAAACCTTGACTCAAATAAATAATGAATGGATATAAATGCAAACATTAAAAAACACCCAGATTTCAAAGTCAGTCGCACTTAAAAGGAATTTTTCAGCAGGTTTTTGCTATCTCATCTAAGAGCAGCATGATGTAGGAAAAGAAGCTGAATCCAACGATGTATCACTTAGATCATTGGGTGCAGCCGTTCTGACATAATCAGAGCTTTTAAATTTAGCATGAAGCAGAGCTGATAAAACTGCTCCCACCCCAACCAGGCTCTCCATGTTCAAAATCCATAGACAGTGAGGTGCTTATCACAGAAGGGTGCATGTCAGACCAGGGCTCTTGTGACCAGCTAGTCGCAGCAATGCTAATCTACTCGTGCTAAAACAATCATTGTAAGCAAACAAAACCTCAGTGTCATGTAATGCCTTGGGACTGTGGGCACCTACCAGGTTCCTAGAACTAAGGGCACCTGTTACAACCCTGCCGGCATCACTGCATGGCCTTTCATCCCCCACCTGCTTGATACATCAACTCACTCACCCTGTGCCATGCTGTGAGATCTGTCCGCTGCCGGCTCCATGCCGTGTGCTTCGTGGCCGCTTGCTCTGTGTACACTTCCTGCTGTGTGCATAGGGGAGCGGCGCTGGCAAATCCGGATTCTTATGGAGACTGTGTGCACCTCCCTATGGTGTCCCGGCCAATTGCCTAGAGGCCTCTGATACTTAAGGCGTCCTCACCCATTGGAGGACGCCTGAGCAAACTATTTCCCTCATTTAGTATTTGCTACTGAGCTGCCAGGTCGGGTTCTATCTCTGAGGGCTGCAATATGCAGGCCTTTATCCATGCTCTGTTTGTGTATCCGTGTCTGTTCCTGTCTGAACTCTGGTCTATGTCCGTTCCTGTTCCTTCTTTGTTTGCCATTCTCACTCTGCTGTGTATATCTCTGCCTTATCTCTCTGCTCTGTTTGCCACTACCAGTGGCTCTGCACCTCTTTGCTCTGCTTGCCACAATCAGTGGCTCTGCACCTCTCTGCTCTGTTCACCACAACCTGTGGCTCTCCGCCTTCTGGCTCTTGGCTTTGCCTCCTGCAGTTCTGCTCTTGGCTCCACCTCCAGCGGCTCCGTCTTTAGCTCCGCCTTCTCTGCTCTTAGCTCCGCCTTCCTCTTCTCTGTTCTTAGCTGTCTTCTCCTTCTCTGCTCTTAGCTGCGTTTCTGTTCTTGGCTCTGCCTCCTGCGTTTCTGTTCTTGGCTCCGCCTCCTTCTCTTAACTCTGCCTCCTGTGGTTCTGCTCTGCATCCGCTCTTGCGGTCTTGCTATATCTTCACATTCTGCAACTTGCCGCACAGGTCTCTACCTGTTTCTTTATATTCATCAGTCCGAACAGGTCCCTACCTGTTCCCATATACCCTCCAGTCTGAACAGGTTCTTACCTGTTTCCATACACCCACCGGTATACCAGTTCTTACCAGAGTATCAGCCCTGTCCGTCTGACCTGCCAGAGTGTCAGCCATGCCCGCCTGTCTGCCAGAGTGCCAGCCGTGCCTGCCTGTGTCCTGTCCCCGGTGGGATCAGCATCCACAGCCAGACACCACCCTGGAGTGGTACCTGGTAGCTACCTGCCACACAAGTCTGATCTCACCATCAGAGGCTCCAGCGAACACATAGGAAGCTACTTAGCAACGCCCCTTCCAGGGTAGTCTGGTTAGTGGTCCAGTGGGGCCACACCCCCGGAAGCCCACGCCAACCAGTCTGGGAGCGAGTGTTACAGCACCCAAATCTATCCCTGTCTCTTGGATTACTCCTGAAAGTGGAGATGTCAGGTTCACGTGCCTTCCTATGCTTCTTTATCAACTCTAATTTGTCCCCTCCCCCACCCAGGGAGGTGGGAATGCGAAGTGTATAGGATAACACTTACCAGACAAACAAGAGAAGACAGACAGGGATAAATGAAAATAATATTCATACAAAATACACTCACAACAGACTGGAACACAGGGGAGTAAAAGGAAGGAGAAACAAAATAGGACAGAATGAGGATGTGCACACAAACAAAACTCCAATCAACAGTCTCCTGAACAAATCTCCAAATACCAACTCCAACCACGAACTACACCTTCAGCTTCAAAAAAGGCAGTAAGAGCTAACACTGTCAATTCCTAAGTGCCAGAGGCCAGCTTATATTGCAAAGGGGAGTGGAAAACTTTGAACAGCTGAGACAATCCAAGTAAGAAAGTTCCAGGAGATCAACTGAACTGAATAATCCTTGCATTGTCAGTAAAGAAAAAACCTGCACTGTTTAATAAGATGGTGAAGTACTTCTAACTAGTGCAGGAGTTTGTGAAACCAGACGCCGCAATCTTTTGGCCCCACTCTGCCACGCTGTGACGCTCGAAGCTTGATAAGAGAGGCATCGCTGAAATCTGAGTTTAAACCTACACAGCATGCAGTCTTCAGCTCACAGAGAAAAAAAACTGCTGACAGATTCCCTTTAAGTGACGACCACATTTGTATATTTTATGAGACAATGATTGTTGGAAGGAAGGGTCCTAAGGCTTAGGCAAGCATCTGTGCCTCTTCAATTTCAGTGATGTTTATTACAGATGTAGATGGAAGCTAAAATAGCATTAGAAACCCTGAAAGATCAAAAGGTGCAACTTTGCTTTCATTCTGAAATATCTAATTATGTTTTAGCAACAGATGGGGGTCCTAGCTTGTGCAGCCCAAATGATCACTGGCGATTTTCTTGCATGGAGATTTTCACATTGCATTTTTTGCATTGCACATTTTAGTATGTATCCGTTGCAGAAAACCATTTGTGCACCTCTCACAAAATGCCTCCCATTGCTTGCAATAGTGCTCTGTAGATTTTTCCAAAGCAGTTTTAGCTGAATCTCATAAAGATGTTTAAATATGATAACCTACATTTGTCCATGTAAAAATAATCCGCATATATAATGAGTAGATATTTTGATATAGCATAAGTAAAGGAACATTCCAGATCTTTTAGTTTTTATTTGACTGTCAGCTTTTAGTAATGTATGCTCAATGTACAAATACTTACCGATCGCTGTCTTTATCCATTTCGCTGCGCTGCTCTGGCCCTCTCCTGGATCACAGAAGTTCAGTTGTGACCAGCCGGATCACACATGGGGTATTTGTGGACTAGAAGTCATTTTATCAATGTTTATGAAACTTAAAATGAGGTTCTCGTAGACATAGGAAGCCCCGCCGCCTCTCTCCCGGAGCACACCGCAAGTTTCGCTGGGAACCCGGTGCTAAATCATTCGTAGACGATCTGTTTCTGTCTTGGGGTTTCGTACGTAGCAGAGCAGCACCCCTCGCTGAGATCTATTGAAAGTCAAGACAAGCTTTTGTCCATCCCAGCATGGGTTTGCCTCCGACGCGTATCCCCCTCCTCCCAGCGCAGGGGGGAAGCTGAAACCCCTTCGGGGGCGATCCTCTCATGATCTCCTTCTCTACTCCTCTCTCATCTCTTCCTCCCACAACCGCATCCAAGACTTCTCCCGTGCTTCCCCTATACTCTGGAACTCTCTACCCCAACACATCAGGCTCTCGCCTACCACGGAAACCTTCAAAAGGAACCTGAAGACCCACCTCTTCCGACAAGCCTACAGCGATCCTCTGTTTGCTGAACCGCCGCACAACCAGCTCTACCCTCTCCTAGTGTATCCTCACCCATCCCCTGTAGACTGTGAGTTACCCTGAGAGCAGGGTCCTCTCTCCTCCTGTACTTGTGTGTGCCTTGTTTTACTCATATTTATTGTACTTGTCAATATTTGCCCTATTCACATGTAAAGCACCATGGAATAAATGGTGCTATAAAAATGTATAATCTACTATATAATTGTCTAAGGGTCACTTCCGTCTTTCTGTCTGTCCTTCTGTCTGTCTGTCTGTGATTGGTTCATATTCATTGGTCACGGCCTCTGTCTGTCATGGAAATCCAAGTCGCTGATTGGTCGCGGCAAAACGGCCACGACCAATCAGCGACGGGCACAGTCTGGCGGCCAAATGGCCGCTCCTTCCTCCCCGCAGTCAGTGTCGGCTCCATACTCCCCTCCAGTCAGCGCTCACACAGGGTTAATGGCAGCGGTAGCGGACCGCGTTATGCCACGGTGTAATGCACTCCGTTACCGCTGCTATTAACCCTGTGTGACCAAGTTTTTACTATTGATGCTGCCTATGTGGCATCGATAGTTAAAAGATCTAATGTTAAAAATAATTTAAAAAATAAAAAATCGTTATATACTCACCGTCCGTCGGCCCCTGGATCAGGAACAGGCCTTCCCCATTCCTCGCGACACTCCGGTGACTGCTCCATGCATTGCGGTCTCACGAGATGATGATGTAGCATTCTCCGACACCGCTACGTCATCATCTCGCGAGACCGCAATGCATTCTTGGGACCGGAGCGCGCGAGGAGCGTCGGTAACCGCTTCGCCTGGATCCAGGGCCAACGGAAGGTGAGTATATAACAATTTTTTATTTAAATTCTTTTTTTAACAGGGATATGATGCCCACATTGCTATATACTATGTGGGCTGTGCAATATAATACGTGGGCTGTGCAATATAATATGTGGGCTGTGCAATATACTACGTGGGCTGTGCAGTATAATACGTAGGCTGCTATATACTACGTGGGCTGGCAATATACTACATGGGCTGTGCAATGCACTGTGTGGGCTGTGCTATATACTACGTGGGCTGTGCAATATAATACGTGGGCTGTGCAATATAATACATGGGCTGCTATATACTACGTGGGCTGTGCAATATACTATGTGGGCTTTGCAATGTACTACATGGGCTGTGCAATGAACTACGTGGGCTGTGCTATATACTACGTGGGCTGCTATATACTACATGGGCTGTGCAATATACTACATGGGCTGTGCAATGTACTGCGTGGGCTGTGCGATATACTACGTGGGCTGTGCAATATAATACGTGGGCTGTGCAATATAATACGTGGGCTGTGCAATATAATACGTGGGCTGTGCAATATAATACGTGGGCTGTGCAATATACTACGTGGGCGGTGCAATGTACTACGTGGGCGGTGCAATATACTACGTGGGCTGTGCAATATACTACGTGGGCTGTGCAATATACTATGTGGGCTGTGCAATATTCTACGTGGGCTGTGCAATATACTACGTGGGCTGTGCTATACACTACGTGGCCTGTGCTATACACTATGTGGCCTGTGTTATACACTACGTGGCCTGTATTATCCACTACGTGGGCTGTGTTATACACTACGTAGGCTGTGTTATATACTGCGTGCGTGGGCTGTTATATACTACGTGAGCTGTGTTATATGCTACGTGGGCTGTTATAAACTATGTGGCTGTGTTATATTCTATGTGGCTGTTATACACTCCGTGGGCTGTGCTATATACTATGTGGCTGTGCTATATACTCCGTGGGCTGTATTATATACTATGTGGCTGTGCTGTTGTGAATTCTGTTTGTGGGCTCCCTCTGGTGGCTACTGGTGGTACGGGCTGACTTCTGTCTCCTATTTCCAGTGCACCTGTTCCCATCAGGAAATGGGAGTTTCCTATATAGTCTGGCTTCTCAGTCATTCTAGTGCCGGCTATCAATGTTACCAGAGCACCTCTGTTGCTTGCTACCTGCTCCTAAGTCTGCGGATTCAGCTAAGTTGGATCATTTGTATTTTTGTATGTTTTTGTCCAGCGTTCATTTATGTGAATCTTGTTGCTGGAAGCTCTAGTGAACTGAAATGACCACTCCAGTGTCATGAGTTGACATCGGAGTTTAAAGTCATTTCAGGATGGTGTTTTGTAGGGTTTTGAGTTGACCGCGAAGTCCTCTTTTGTATTTTCTGCTATTTAGTTAGTGGGCCTCTCTTTGCTGAACCTGTATTCATACTACGTATGTGTTTTCCTCTCCACTAACCGTCATTATATGTTGGGGGCTACTCATCCTTTTGGGGTTTCCCTGGAGGCAAGCCAGGTCTGTGTTTTCCTCTATTAGGGGTAGCTAGATCTCCGGCTGGTGCGAGACATCTAGGGATAAAACGCAGGTATGTTCCCCGGCTATTGTTAGTTGTGCGTTAGGTTCGCATCGCGGTCAGCTTAGATTCCATCTTCCTAGAGCTAGTCCTGATTTTGACTATGTCCCTGCCATTGGGAATCATGACAGTATAGCCGGCCAAAATGTGTTAAAAGTATTGGCTGAAGAGAGAGAAAAGAAGTTCCTGACACCTTTTTTTTTTTTTTGCTCTGAAGTTCTGTCTAGCCATAATTGCAGTCTGCTGCTTTTCTCTCCTCTTAATCCCTGAATGGCTCAGGTCTCAGCTGTTGAGAAATGGATATCCAGAGTTTAGCTTCAAATCTGAATAATCTTGCTTCTAAGGTGCAAAGTATACAAGACTTTGTCGTACATGCCTCTATGTCTGAACCTAAAATTCCTATACCAGAATTTTTTTTCTGGAGATAGATCTCGTTTTTGGAATTTGAAGCACAATTGTAAATTGTATCTTTCTCTGAGATCTCACTCCGCTGGAAACCCCGCTCAGCAGGTTAAGATTTTTATTTCCTTGTTGCGGGGTGACCCCCAGAATTGGGCATTTGCATTGGCACCAGGGGATCCTGCGCTGCTCAATGTGGATGCGTTTTTTCTGGCCCTGGGGTTGCTCTATGAGGAACCTAATTTGGAGATTCAGGCTGAAAAAGCCTTGATAGCCCTCTCTCAAGGGCATGATGAAGCTGAAATATATTGTCAAAAATTTCGAAAATGGTCTGTGCTTACTCAGTGGAATGAGTGCGCCCTGGCGGCGAATTTCAGAGAGGGTCTCTCTGACGCCGTTAAAGATGTCATGGTGGGGTTTCCTACGCCCACAGGTCTGAATGAGTCCATGACAATGGCTATTCAGATTGATCGGCGTTTACGGGAGCGCAAACCGGTGCACCATTTGGCGGTGTCCTCTGAGCAGGCACCGGAGAATATGCAATGTGATAGAATTCTGTCCAGAAGCGAACGGCGGAATTACAGGCGTAAAAATGGGTTGTGCTTCTATTGTGGTGATTCTGCTCATGTTATATCAGCATGCTCTAAACGCACAAAAAAGGTTGATAAGTCTTTTGCAGTTGGCACTTTGCAGTCTAAGTTTATTTTGTCTGTGACTTTGATTTGTTCGTTATCATCTATTACCGTGAATGCCTATGTGGACTCTGGCGCCGCCCTGAGTCTTATGGATTGGTCCTTTGCCAGGCGCTGTGGGTTTAGTCTAGAGTCTCTGGAAGTCCCCATCCCTTTGAAGGGTATTGACTCCACACCATTGGCTAGGAATAAACCTCAATACTGGACACAAGTGACTATGTGTATGACTCCAGACCATCAGGAGGTGATTCGCTTCCTTGTGTTGTATAACTTGCATGATGTTGTAGTGCTTGGATTGCCATGGTTACAAACTCATAACCCAGTCCTAGACTGGAAAACAGTGTCTGTGGTAAGCTGGGGTTGTCAGGGGGCTCATGGGGAAGTACCTTTGGTTTCCATTGCTTCATCTACTCCCTCTGAGGTTCCGGCATTTTTGTCTGACTACTGTGATGTTTTTGAGGAGCCTAAACTTAGTTCTCTCCCTCCTCACAGGGATTGCGATTGTGCTATAGATTTGATTCCCGGCAGCAAATTTCCTAAAGGTCGCTTGTTCAATCTGTCAGTGCCTGAACATGCTGCTATGCGAAAGTATATTAAAGAGTCCTTGGAAAAGGGACATATCCGTCCTTCCTCATCCCCTTTAGGAGCAGGTTTTTTTTTCGTGGGTAAAAAGGATGGCTCCCTGAGGCCTTGTATTGATTATCGGCTGTTGAATAAGATTACAGTCAAATACCAGTATCCTTTGCCACTATTGACTGATTTGTTTGCTCGTATTAAAGGGGCAAGGTGGTTCTCTAAGATTGATCTTCGGGGTGCGTATAATTTGGTGCGGATTAAGCAGGGAGATGAGTGGAAAACTGCATTTAATACGCCCGAGGGCCATTTTGAGTATTTGGTAATGCCTTTTGGTCTTTCTAATGCCCCTTCAGTCTTTCAGTCCTTTATGCACAATATTTTCCGTGAATATCTGGATAAATTTATGATTGTGTATTTGGATGATATTTTGATTTTTTCGGATGACTGGGAGTCGCATGTTCAACAGGTCAGGAAGGTTTTTCAGGTTTTGCGGGCCAATTCTTTGTTTGTAAAGGGTTCAAAGTGTATTTTTGGGGTTCAGAAGATCTCTTTTTTGGGGTACATTTTTTCCCCTTGTTCTATTGAGATGGATCCTGTCAAGGTTCGGGCTATTTGTGATTGGACGCAGCCTACTTCCCTGAAGAGTCTTCAGAAATTCTTGGGCTTTGCTAATTTCTATCGTCGATTCATAACTGGTTTTTCAAGTGTTGTTAAGCCTCTGACTGATTTGACTAAGAAGGGTGCTGATGTTGCCAATTGGTCCTCTGCGGCTGTGGAGGCCTTTCGGGAGCTTAAGCGCCGCTTTTCTTCTGCCCCTGTGTTGCGCCAGCCTGATGTTTCACTCCCTTTTCAGGTCGAGGTTGATGCTTCCGAGATTGGAGCTGGGGCGGTTTTGTCGCAGAGAAGTTCCGATTGCTCAGTGATGAGACCATGTGCGTTCTTCTCTCGAAAATTTTCGCCCACCGAGCGAAATTACGATGTTGGTAATCGGGAGCTCTTGGCTATGAAGTGGGCATTTGAGGAGTGGCGTCATTGGCTTGAGGTTGCTAGACATCAGGTGGTGGTCTTGACTGATCACAAGAACCTGATTTACCTTGAGTCTGCCAGGCGTCTGAATCCTAGACAGGCGCGCTGGTCGTTGTTTTTCTCTCGGTTTAATTTTGTGGTCTCATACCTGCCAGGTTCAAAAAATGTGAAGGCAGATGCCCTTTCTAGGAGTTTTGAGCCTGACTCCCCTGGTGATTCTGAGCCTACGGGTATTCTTAAGGATGGGGTGATATTGTCTGCTGTCTCCCCAGACTTACGACGTGCTTTGCAGGAGTTTCAGGTGGATAGGCCTGATCGTTGCCCGCCTGGGAGACTGTTTGTTCCAGATGAGTGGACCAGTAGAGTTATTTCGGAGGTTCATTCTTCTGTGTTGGCAGGCCACCCTGGAATCTTCGGTACCAGAGATTTGGTGGCCAGGTCCTTCTGGTGGTCTTCCCTGTCTCGGGATGTGCGTACTTTTGTACAGTCTTGTGATGTTTGTGCTCGGGCCAAGCCTTGCTGTTCTCGGGCTAGTGGATTGTTGTTGTCCTTGCCTATTCCGAAGAGGCCTTGGACGCACATCTCTATGGACTTTATTTCGGATCTCCCGGTTTCTCAGAGAATGTCCGTCATTTGGGTGGTGTGTGACCGTTTTTCTAAAATGGTTCATTTGGTACCCTTGCCCAAATTGCCTTCTTCATCGGAGTTGGTTCCTTTATTTTTTCAGAATGTGGTTCGTTTACATGGTATCCCGGAAAACATCGTTTCTGACAGGGGATCCCAATTTGTGTCTAGATTCTGGCCGGCGTTCTGTGCCAGGATGGGCATTGATTTGTCTTTTTCGTCTGCATTCCATCCTCAGACGAATGGCCAGACGGAGCGAACTAATCAGACCTTGGAGACTTATTTGAGGTGTTTTGTGTCTGCTGATCAGGATGATTGGGTCGCCTTTTTGCCGTTGGCAGAGTTTGCCCTTAATAATCGGGCTAGTTCTGCCACTCTGGTTTCTCCTTTCTTTTGCAATTCGGGGTTTCACCCTCGTTTTTCATCTGGCCAGGTGGAATCTTCGGATTGTCCTGGAGTGGACACGATGGTGGATAGATTGCACCGGATCTGGAGTCATGTGGTGGACAATTTGAAGTTGTCCCAGGAGAAGACTCAGCAGTTTGCTAATCGTCGTCGTCGTGTGGGTTATCGTCTTCGGGTTGGGGACTTGGTTTGGCTATCTTCTCGTTTTGTCCCTATGAAGGTCTCTTCTCCTAAGTTTAAACCTCGGTTCATAGGTCCTTATAAGATTTTGGAGATTCTTAATCCTGTATCTTTTCGTTTGGACCTACCAGCATCTTTCACTATTCATAATGTCTTCCATCGGTCGTTGTTGCGGAGGTACGAGGTACCGGTTGTTCCTTCTGTTGAGCCTCCTGCTCCTGTGCTGGTGGAGGGTGAATTGGAGTATGTTGTGGAGAAGAATTTGGACTCTCGCGTTTCCAGACGGAGACTTCAATATTTGGTTAAATGGAAGGGATACGGTCAGGAAGATAATTCTTGGGTGACTGCCTCTGACGTTCATGCCTCTGATTTGGTCCGCGCCTTTCATAGGGCTCATCCAGATCGCCCTGGTGGTTCTCATGAGGGTTCGGTGCCCCCTCCTCAAGGGGGGGTACTGTTGTGAATTCTGTTTGTGGGCTCCCTCTGGTGGCTACTGGTGGTACGGGCTGACTTCTGTCTCCTATTTCCAGTGCACCTGTTCCCATCAGGAAATGGGAGTTTCCTATATAGTCTGGCTTCTCAGTCATTCTAGTGCCGGCTATCAATGTTACCAGAGTCCCTCTGTTGCTTGCTACCTGCTCCTAAGTCTGCGGATTCAGCTAAGTTGGATCATTTGTATTTTTGTATGTTTTTGTCCAGCGTTCATTTATGTGAATCTTGTTGCTGGAAGCTCTAGTGAACTGAAATGACCACTCCAGTGTCATGAGTTGACATCGGAGTTTAAAGTCATTTCAGGATGGTGTTTTGTAGGGTTTTGAGTTGACCGCGAAGTCCTCTTTTGTATTTTCTGCTATTTAGTTAGTGGGCCTCTCTTTGCTGAACCTGTATTCATACTACGTATGTGTTTTCCTCTCCACTAACCGTCATTATATGTTGGGGGCTACTATCATCCTTTTGGGGTTTCCCTGGAGGCAAGCCAGGTCTGTGTTTTCCTCTATTAGGGGTAGCTAGATCTCCGGCTGGTGCGAGACATCTAGGGATAAAACGCAGGTATGTTCCCTGGCTATTGTTAGTTGTGCATTAGGTTCGCATCGCGGTCAGCTTAGATTCCATCTTCCTAGAGCTAGTCCTGATTTTGACTATGTCCCTGCCATTGGGAATCATGACACTGTGCTATATACTCCGTGGGCTGTGCTATATACTCCGTGGGCTGTGCTATATACTCCGTGGGCTGTGCTATATACTACGTGGGCTGTGCTATATACTACGTGACTGTGCAATATACTACGTGGCCTGTTATATACTACATGGCCGGCCACGAACAATCAGCGACAGGCGCAGTCCAGAATCCTGTGCATTCAATGTATTATTCTAAAATCTTCATAAATAAACTACATACATATTCTAGAATACCTGATGCGTTAGAATCGGGCTACCATCTAGTAATAATAATAATAACATACAAAAAGAAAGAAGTAACAGTCCATTGTGTGAGCCGGGAAAAAAAAGCTGTGATCACATCATGAATGAGAAGAATTGGAGACTGGGAAGTATTTTAATGCACACATAAACTGTACAAATATTACTGATAGCTAACAGATAGTGAAATAAAATAAATGGATAGAACCATACTTTAAATATTTTTAAAAAGCGAGCAACAAAGTTTTCAGCAAATGTATGAGCCAACATATAGATACATCTTTAAAATATATCATTTTAAATGTCACTTTGTCATGTTTACTCTACTTATAAATATGAAGTTCTAATTGCACATTTTGATCCATCTGTGTGTGCCCAGCTGCCACAACAGGGCGATCTTATATAGGTGGGGCCCTATTTTGACCAGACTCACCCCATTTGGAACAAGTCTACAAAAACGAGCAGTAGTGGATAGTAACCACCATTATTCTGTTCCAGACAGATGGGAGGAGTGCATGGAGGAAATGGCATTTACCTGCAGAATACCACTATGACTGCCAATAAATTAATTTATTTCTGCTGACAGATTCAATTGTAGAAGACATCTTAGAATATGTGTAGGATAACTTACTTTTCTCTCTTTTAGGTATCAGATTAGCATAACATATAGTTCGGATCTTGCATTCTCCGACAGCCAAAAATGAATAGACACAAGATGTTAAAACTTTTTTTTCTGTAAGTGATTAACTCTACAGTGTACCGAGAAGATGAGAAAGCCAAAGCTAGCTGTGCAAAGATAGATGTCAGCCACCCCCATACAACAGGCTGCACACATAGGACAGGTTAATGCTAATATTTACTGCTATTCATGTAATCTCTGGTGAGTTATTGACGTTGCTAACTCAGCATCAAAATAATGGATTTCACACAGTGAGCTTTTTCTTTCTTTCACATACAAAGAAGAAATTTTGGCTTTACAGACAAATGAGTGGGCTGCTATAGGAAATGCGTGACTGCTCCAAATATTTATTACAATGCTGTAAATGTCTTAAGTTAGTCGGTGATGAGCAAGATTATATGTAGCTGAAAAAAGTACTATATTGTGTCTCAAGAAAGTTGAATGATGCCTACTTATATCTTACCACTAAATTACTACCTGGGCAGAAAACTTCTCACTAAGACTCTGCATATTTTAAAATCGATATTGGAGGGTCCCTGCCCTCATGTGGTTTCGCCTTCTTTTCTTTCTTTCTGAGGGTCCTCTGCCTCCTGATGTCCCAGTTGCTTGGGGAGGTGCTCTCCTGAAGATTGACATTTTGGGCCTGTGGCATCTCACAGGTGAGATAGGTACAAAATATAGTTTAAAGTATTCCCGTACCACTAAAAAATAGGTTAAAAACTTCAAAACATATTCCAAAACATTATATTGTGTATCTGTGATAGCACAGCCTACGCGTTTCAAGCCTTTTGGATTCCCTTAGAGAGCTGCAATGGATGATTTCCAGTAGACTTACAATGCATAGACTATTCAATGGTTTGGAATATATTTTTGAATATTTATCCTGTTTTTCAGTGGTGCTGGAAAAAGACAAACTATATCTTCTAAAGCATAGAATCTGCTTGTGGTACACGCTCCTTAGCTGGGAATCCGGCCCCCCTAGATAATGAGTAATAATAAACTGTATAATTAAAAATACCTCCATTTTTGAGAATGCAAAGGATTTTTAAAAAGTGGTAAATTCAAAAGTTGTTTGTTATAACAAGCATATTGCAACTTTAACTATTCAAGAACTTGATACAACCCCTTTAAAAAGATTACCCCCAATAAAAGCAAAAAAAAAGAAAGAAGAGCAATTCTTGAGATCTCTACTGAGCTCTTCTAACTAAAAAAATATTATTCCTAAAAAAATTTATTAACAGCCTATCAATTGTTTAGCCAATCAATGTATTTGGGGATTTCACTATTAAGAACCCTACAGCAAAGAAGAACAAAGGTGTAGTTGTATTGTAGATCAATGGTGTCTTCACTGCAGTCCTTAAAGGAGTTGCCTCAAGATCAAAAATGGTTGAAATTGAAAGATAGGGGATATCTTAAAGGAGTTGCCCGGCTTTCTGCTAAATGTCTACAGTCAGTCTATATGACTGCAGACTTCTGAATCCTTACATTGTGCTCACCGCACACTGTCAGAATTCTCAGATATTGCCGGCAAGAGAAGGTGGTCAAGTGACCACAAGTCTGTACTTTCCGACCTGATGTGCTCAACATTGCTGAATTCACTTGTACTGAGAAGAATGCAAATTGCATGCTTGCAATCACGTGACCGCCCACTCACGCCAGCAATCCCGGAGAATCCTGACATCATGCGGTGCGAACACTGTAAGGGTTCAAAAGTCTGCAGTCATGTAGAGTGAACACAGACATTTATCAGAAAACAGGACAACCCTTTTAATTTGTGTTAAAAAAAAACCATTTTGAGTGGATCTGTCACAACAGAGCTGTATACATGACTACATTATAGCTCTCTAAGACCTGATGAGACTGGTGTACTCGCTATGAACGTCAGTGTCATTTTGGCTTTAATCCTCAAGTTAAAATGGACTTTTTAAAATTCAACCTTTAATAAAAATCAGAGAAACATTCACAAAGGATTACATGTACATTGGGACACCAGCCTTGGATCTAAAAATCTATTCAATAAATATATTCAGTTTGTATTATGAAATTTGATGACCGACCCGCATTAACACGGCCTATCTCTACAAACGTGGCTGTGTCTGATATGGCGGCTCACATGGATATCACTGTGTCGGGAGTGCCACAAGCTTCTTAGTCTGCAGATTAGTGGGCTTCAAAGGATAACAGACCATACATTGATGGCCTAAGCATTGGCCCAGGCTGCATTTCCAGCCCTATAAATCATTTTGTTTTTTTACCATTTCACTGACAAGAAGAAAGTTTCCTGGTGAGTCGTGAGAATTCCACGCTCAGTCACTTTTTACAGGAAAACTCAGCAAAATTGAATCTGATGCTGGGGGAAAAGTAAAGCCATTGGAAAAACACATCACTCACCCCTTCATCCAAACAGTCAAAACTTCTTCTAATATATATATTTTGAGGCCATGAATTAAAAAAGGTAACTCCTACAAAGCTTCTATTTTATTTAAAGAGATGAGTAGAGTAAATAATTTAATTTGCATAACTCTCAAGAACAATAAATCGTCATGTAAAAGTATATCTAAACTAAGAACCTTCTTTGTGGCCTACAAGAAAGTATATGAGACTTTTTAGTGCACATTGAAGACTCTGATTTGATTTTTGCACAAAAATCAAATCAAAGTATAGGAAATGAAATCTGAACTTAGGCTGTTGTGAAAAATGTGCAGTTTTGAAATACAAGGAATGTAGCTTTCTACTTGTCAAGTTTTGGCTTCATCATACCAACATGTTCCATAATATTCTAGCAATCTGATTTATGCTGCTGACATTTAGGAGAGAATGAGAAATCTCGGTATCCTCATTCACAGACTTCTGAAATATAAAATTCTATATACATTTCTAAATTCTCACACCCAACTTGTTAGATGTTGCTTCATATTGGTATCAATTTAATAATGCATTCCTAAAACCAGCATATAAACTGGTTAAAAAAGGGTTAAAGTCAACCTAATACACCAAATTCAAGCAAGAACAATAATGCTAAAGCAGAAATCATAATACCGCAACCATGTAATTGGGAATACCACCAAGACAATTGTCTTGACTGGCCCAATCCTATGGACACTCCATGTATGCAATGAAAAACAACAGAAAAAACTGGAGTAGTAGTCCAAAAAATATAACAATTTATTAATACAAAAATACATAAGTAAAAAAAAAAATGACTAAAATGTCAATACCCAAGTAGAAACTAGATGACAAAAGGGGGAATAGTAAGAACAGAAACACAGCTCATCAATGAAAAGTAAAGTGGATATGGGAAATACAGACCAGCAGGTACATTACTATAATGTTAAAACGAATGCCTGTAATAAAGTGCAAATGCATCTAGCAGTCCTGAAAAAGTTCCCCCATAATGTTATTAGCGGATATATAGTATGATTTAATCAGTGTCAATTTAACAGACAACAATATCCCAGAGTATATAGTAGATAATACACTACCCCTATTAACATACATGCGCTGCCAAGAAGCATAACATAGCCAAAACTAGGTTCTTACCCATAACAGTAACCACTCAAATGAGCCGATATAGCCCTTATGCGCGTTTCGCATGGGCTTTGTCGGGGGCTGTCAAATTCAAGCAGTCTGACAACAGCTTTAGAACATGTACGGCCTCCTTTATATCCTTTGGCATCACCATCCCGTTCCATTCATTACAATAATTTACTACAGAAGATAATACTACTAATCCACACACTTAGACCCCTTCACACATCCGTTTTTATGTCCGTATGCAGTTAGTTTTTTTAAGGGCCCCAAATACGGACACACACGCACACTCATTGTATTCAAAGGTGGGGCGCACATGTCAGGATTTTCACACTTCTGTGTCATCCACGTGTTATCAGTGTGACAAGTACCGAAGCCTAGGAAGAAGCGGTACAGTTTGTGCTATACCAAGGTGCCAGCTGCTGGAGGCAACTTTCATCATTGTAGCTTGGTCTCCCTGAGATCAGAGCGACCGGACGACAATGATGGGAGTTGTATTCATCAGCACTTGCTGTGTCCCTTCTGTGTAAAATAGAGAATTACATTTAAAATAATAGCTTGGGCTCCAACGCAGTTTTCATAACCAGCACAGGGAAAGCCCACAGCTGTGGGTTGATGTTAACAAGAGAAAAGAGATACTATCCTATAAGGTTTCCAGGCTATTAATAACAACTCACAGCCGTTAGCTTAGCGTTTACTGGTGAATATAGAGGGGGATCCCTGAAAGAAAATGACGCAGAGTCCCCCTATAAATTTAGACCAGCAAAAGCTAAGCTAAACAGACAGCTCTAGTTTGATAATAATAGCCTGGGAAGGGGCAAGATATATTGCCCCCCCCCCCCCCCGGGGTTACCAACATCAGCCCTCAGTCACCTCAGAAATAGCGCATCCATAAGATGTGCCAAATCTGGCTCTTAGTCTTGCTCTTTCCATTTGCCCTATGGCAGTGACAAGTGAGGTAATATTTGTGGGGTTGATGTCACCTTTGTATTGTCAGCTGACATCAACTCCAGTGGTTAATAATGGAGAGGCATCAATAAGACGACCCCAAACAGGATGAATGACTAGGTTGTCCCATCTTAGTACTTTTTTTAGTTCTTGAATATTTTGCTTAATAAAATGAGACAGGGCACTCATGAATATTCCAATTTTGTACATTGAAACCCTTAATTTTTTTAAACTTCCTTTTATCCTTTCCTTGCTTCCTGCTAGCCAATTTTTAGAAACTACGCATCCAGTCACTCAAACTGCTCAATGGAGCTACGTGACCTGTGAAACATCATAGAATGGCTCAGAGATTACTTGTATAGAGGAGCATAGGGGTATATTGCAGAGAGCTGCTGTAGCATGTGTGCTCTCGAGATCCCAGCCATCCTCAATGCCTAGTGGTGGGCATATCTACAGTATAGACCACATATGTAAGAGTCCTGGCTAGAATTTAATCTTGATCTGATATCTCATATTTTGCCACAATTTCAAGGAAGTAGACCATACACAATGAAGGATTTTCCAAATTACGATGCTAGTTATTCATAAACTTGCCTACCTGAGAATATCTCCATTTCTGACACTTGACATACTTGGGTTGAGGAAGGTTGGGCAGTATGGCGTCCAGTTGCTTCAGAATCAGGGGCTGCACGACTTCTTTCTCTTGCTCTAGGTGGTCTTTTCCAAATGGCACACTAGTGTGGATAACAAGGGATGGCCCAATTTCTGAAAACTCTGTTGAAAAAAAAAAATCAGCTTATTAAATAGTCTTTTTTATTGCTAATGCTTTTGTTCACACCGTAAATACATAGATGTCAGGAGTTGCACAAAAAACGGTAAGCAGAGAGTTAAGCTGTTCGTGGACTGAAAAACTATTCTTGAATGTAGCTGGACTTGGACAGCGTGAAGAGTGATATTAAGTGCATGAAGAGTGTCCAACAAGAAAGAGCATGTCAGAGAACGTTGGCTGCTGCTCGCGGATCTGTACTGGGATCGTATATTTGTTACAGAAGACTAATAAATTGTGGAGGTAGAATTTCACTTTTGGACCCACTTAATATGAGCCAGAAGTGATCTCAGAAAACTTAAGTCTATAGGTCCTTTGTGCTTAAAATAAAAGTAAAGGATGAAAGAACCAGACAACTTTTAAATATATTAACTCATAAAAGTGTGTATGTGGGGTTTAAGTTATGGAGTTTCAATCTGGAGGACCAGGCTTTTCAATGTATTATACGGAGAGTCTATTGATAATAATGCTGGTAGAGAGAGCAGTTTAATGTCCAAGTTCCGCTTTTGGGGTACAGCAGGGAAAATGAACACTTGTCGGCTTTTTATGCAAGTGGTTTTCAGTTGCAGCTGATACATTGCTGAGGTTTATATACATTAATAAAATACTCTTACTGATCAGAATATTTCTCTAGGTAGAAAGTTATGTATCTAGTGGAGATGATCAAATTTTTTTAAATTCTAATTTGACAGAAGTTTCCAAAAGTTAGGTTTGCACAAATAAATTTGCTGCAAATTGCAGATGTTCCAATTGACCTGATGAGATAGAACACTTTGAGGTCTTCCTGGACTGTATCTCACCCATTTCAAGCTCTTTAACTCAAACACAGCTTTTATAATGTCAAAAGGACTTTACTATAGAAATGGATGGTAACCCGGTAGCTTTTCATGTTTTTTTTTTTTAAATAAAATGGTTAAAAAATTAAATTATCCCTCAATCATTTGAGATGAGGTAGACCATTTTGTGCAGAATACTGACGCAAACCTATGGTGTCACTATTAGAGGTATTATCATCCTGTTGTAACCTAGATGAGTGATGCGCCATATAGTACATAACGCTACCGGCATCCTCTCCACTAATATGCTTTATGGACGTGAAGGAGACCAGATCTGTGCTTAGTAGAACTACCGCCCGGACAGCTCGCGTCAGTGGGGTGGCGGTGCTTCTGCTGACGTCATTCTTATCAGTTTTCTTCCATTGTCACTTTTTCTTTTGCCATACATTTTGTAGAACACTATATTTAAATTTTAACAATCTTTTCAACCTCAATTATTCAACCATTGTCAAAAAGGACGTAACAAGAAATACTAAGTAGGTAGGTATATGTCCAAAAGCAAAATGTCATAGAAAGCTACAGAATAGTTGTGGTGTGTACAGTTGTCAAATTGCACTAATAAAACAAGTATGCAAAAACAGACATGTAGAGTGAAAGGTCTACACTATTGTTTTTTTTTTTTTATATAATTTCAACAAACTTCAACCCCATTCCCCAAAATGACGTATCAAGAAATGCTAGGTAGGTACATGTCTTTTTTCATCATTCTGCAGATTTATCTATTTTTATGCAAGATGCAGCCAGGCCCAATAAATGTGTACTGGAAAATGGGAAAACAATTCCAAATGCGGTGAAATTGCAATAAAAGTGAAATTCCACATTGTTTTTTTTTACCATGTTCGCTAAATGCTAAAATTGACCTGCCATTATGATTCTCCAGGTCATTACAAGTTCTCAGACACCAAACATGTCTAGGTTTTTTTTTATTTAAGTGGTAAAAAAAAAAATCTAAAATTTGTTAAGAAAAAAAAAATGGCACCATTTTCCCAGACCCGTAGCATCTCCACTTTTCGTGAACTGGAGCTGGGTGAGGGCTTATTTTTTGTGAGCCGAGTTGACGTTTTTATAATTTTGATACACTGATAAAAATCACCCGTTTTGTCACCTGTTACTGCATTTTATTGCAATGTAGTGGTAACCAAAAACATAATTTTGGCGTTTTGATTGTTTAGCGATCGGGTTAATTATTTTTTATATTTATAGATCTGGAGATTCTGAATGCGGCGATACCAAATATGTGTATATTTGATTTTGTTATTGTTTTATTTTGAATGGGGCAATGGGGGGGGGGGTGATTTGAACTTTTATATATGGTATTTTTTTTATTTTTTAATATTTTTAAAAATATTTTTTTTACCTTTTGCATGCTGCGCTAGTCTCTATGGGAGACTAGAAGCTACAGTACTTTGTTCACCTCTGCTACACACAGGCGATGAACAGATCACCAGTGTATAGTAGAAATGCTCACGTGCTATGAGCGACGACCACGCGGCGGTACTTATAGCAATCTGGCAATGACAAAGATGGTTGTCATGCCGACCCATCGGTGACCCGAGATCATGTGACGGGGTCACCGATGGGCAGAGCCGGTGATGCGCTTCCTGTAAGCACGAGTTAAATGCCGCTGTCAGAGATTGACAGTGGCATTTAACTAGTTAACAGCCGCGCGTGGATCGCGATTCCACCTGCAGCTGTTGCAGGCATATGTCAGCTGTATAGATCAGCTGTCATGTGCCCGGAAAGGTGTGGGCTCAGCGCCGGAGCACACACTAGACAGGGGGAGTCTGACATCGGCGTACTATTACAGAACATGTCGGAAAGGGGTTAACAGGTTGTAAGCCAGATACTGACCATGAAACTTAATGTGACTGACGCCCTATGCAAGCATTTTTAACACTAGGCAACTACCTCTGCATGAATGTTTGTATTTTGGGGAATTTTCTTTGTAATTTGAAAAGAAAATACAATTATTCCCCCTTCACAAAAATGATTGCACAAAATTGCACAAGAAAAGTAAAAGCGCATCACTAGTGACAATCAAAGCAAAAGCGCATTACTTGTGACAAGCAAAGCAAAAGCGCATTACTTGTGACAAGCAAAGCACACTCTCTGACATGGATTTCTGATTTTTGTTTTGCTGTAAAAAATTTTGTTTTGCCCTGTCTTATTCTGCTTTTTAATGCATTAAGAATGCAAAAAATAGAATGTATTTGCCATGGCTGCTGGCATGTCTCTCTCACCTTATCAACTGAATCTCTATATCATTTGCATACTACCACTCTTATCTTCTTCAGTGCTACAGCTGTACAACACATTATTATTTTCTGGAGTACTTGTCCAATGTTTTAGGGCTTTCTCTTCCCATCTCTATTGCTGTACTGTGCACTCTAACAAACTCTCATTTTCATAAAATTACCCCAAAAATGGCTGCTGCATTCCCTGCCTTGGCTTTTATAGAGACAATAATAGTCCCTTATGATTGGCTGTGCTATACTATTTGAATTGATAGTTGCAAGGCATTATGGAAAGCCCGTGCTTTCACAACTGAGGTCACGTCAGCCTTTTGCGATTGATGCAGTCTTCTGCAGTGGGCAAAAAGCATTTGCTGGGACCTCCGAATTTCATAAAATTCTACTCAAATTCAACTTTTTTCATATCGAACATCTATAGTAACTAGTTCAAAACAATACTGTGTCCAGTCATGACATGAATCTTTGCCTCTTTCCTCCCTTTACAAAATACTTGGATCAAGAAGCCAAGCAGTTCATATTACAAGACCGAAAGAGATCAGTGCAGACTTGTACAGTATTTTTGTTGGGACCAATATACATGTATGGAGTAGCTTTGGCTGGAGCAGTTGGAACCAGAACAACTTTAGGTTAAGCCTTGGGGATAGAAATAGAATAAGTTACGTTAAAAAATTAATTGAAACCATACACGCGAACACAAATTTCTTTGAGCATATAAGATCTTCATTCTATAATTTCAGATGTTTAATGTCTGGGTCATATTCATTTTTATGTTTGTCTATTAATTACAGGTGTCCTGTTTCCAGGTTTGCTTGGTTATTATATTACATAACTAACCTCAGATCAAACCTCACAATAGAGCCAAGATATATGCTAACGTTTATGTTGTGATATGTTCGCAAAATCGGCATTTATTAAGTACTTTAGAGTAAAGTGCTGATTTCATGCCCTGATTGCTTCTGGGAAGCTCATTTATGGTCTATTGCTTTCACAGGGAATATATCTCCAGTACATTTTTTACTCAAACTATTAATTATTAAGTACCAAAGTAATTGCCAGGCCCCAGACTGCTAGTCACCCATCAACAACCCGCAATTGCATCAAGACTGGACCAAAGGGGTGCGAGAGGGTGCCCTCTCTATGAACGATTTAGGTGATAAGGTCCACATTGACTACTAGATCTAAGGTGTTACATGACCATGTCTGCATTAATGGCCATTGTAGCAGGAGCTGGCTGTGTATTATGACAAATCAGTGAATGTTCAGCAGCTGTCCACAATATCGTAAATGAATGCTGTTAGGAATGTTCGTTTCACGATAATCGGACAGTGGAAACAGACTGTCAATCACACGAAAAACGAGTAAACCGCTTGTTCGTCAAGTGAAATTATATTGAGGCTTCCTTAAAAATCATTGTTCTCTGTAGCACATTGTCCTTTGTAAATGAGACGTGATGCCAAACAGTGGCAGTCTATGTGCACAGAATGATCTATGTGCATAGGAAATGCAGTCTGCTTGTTTAAAGAGAATTTGTCGCAAGGATTTTACTATCTCATCTGAGTGCAGCATAATGTAGGAAAAGAGACCCTGAATGCAACGATGTATCACTTAGCAATACAATCAGAGATCTTAGATGTAGCATGTAGCAGAGGTGCGAAAGCTGCCCCTGCCCACACTAGGCTCTTTGTGCACATTTAAATACCAAAATTTCCTAAACACATGAAGTTAAATGGCACTTCATACTATAACTACTAAACATACTCTAGCTATGGGTAATCCACCAGAATAAAGAAGAGCTCCATTAAGTTAAATATCAGGCTTTATTGAAAAAGAATATCTAAAAAACAAATCATTGAAAGTCACAGAGTGCCTCATATAGGGGACACCACTAAATCCTCACTAATAAATGACAACCGCTAACCATAATAGGATTTTGATAATCATGAACTGTGAAGGGACAAATTAAGAAAGATTCTCCATTTTGTGCTTTTCGACTCCATTTTCCTGTTGCTTAAAGATAAATTCTGTTATTTAATTAGGTAAAAGGTTATAGCTGCCATGAAATAACGTTATCTTGTTGTTCACAAGCCTGGTATTCAACTAGGCTATGGTTTATAATTGGTATAAAGACCTTGAGTCTTCTGACTCGAGCCAGGGAAGGGACTCGGAGGTGTATCGCTAGATAAGACTTTGAGGCACCTGTTAGTATGTGTTTTTCTATGCCAAGAAGATATGACCATATATGTAGTTTCCGGTTTTTCTGTATATTCATGGGTTAAGTTTTTCCTGCATTCTTATAGGTTAAGAACTGTGAGCGTGTTCTTATGCTGATTGGTTGAAGTATAATTTCTATGATTATGAAAAGCGATACACAATAAAACGGGGGCCAGAGATCTGCTCGATCCCCCATACAGAGGCACACGTCTCCGTCTGGTCATTTTCAGTTGCCGGCAACGCCCTGTAGATTAATTTGGAAATCACTGAGTCAACCGTGAAGGATCAGTTTAGATCCTCCCTCAACAGAACTAGGGTATTACATAGGTAAAGTCAAATGACTCCGTATTTAATGAATCACATCAGATATGTACCATTTTTAATCCTGTAGTAGTGAATAAAGTTAATATAATGTCCAATAGTAAATACTAACAGGAAGAAATATAATTCCATTCATGTGGAATAACACCTAAAGTCCTATTAAAGGAATTTCCAAGGGCAAAATAAGATGTATACCATCGAGAACAATAAATTCACATACAGGTGCTTCTCACAAAACTAGAATATTATCAAAAAGTTAATTTATTTCAGTTCTACAATACAAAAAGTGAAACTCATTATATAGAGTCATTACAAACAGAGTGATCTATTTCAAGTGTTTATTTCTGTTAATGTTGATGATTATGGCTTACAGCCAATGAAAACCCAAGTCATTATCTCAGTAAATTAGAATAATTAACAAAAAAAAATTGCCAAGGCTTCCTAAGAGTTTACAAAGGTCCCTTAGTCGGTTTCAGTAGGTTCCAATCATGGGGAAGACTGCTGACTTGACACATGTCCAGAAGGCAGTCATTGAAAAACTCCACAAAGAGGGTAAGCCACAAGAGGCTAAAGAAGCTGGCTGTTCACAGAGTGCTGTATCCAAGCATATTAATGGAAAGTTGAGTGGAAGGAAAATGTATGGTAGAAAAAGGCGCACAAGCAACCGGGATAATGGCAGCCTTAAAAGGATTGCTAAGAAAAGGCCGTTCAAAAATTTGATGGTGTTTCACCAGGAGTGGACTGCTGCTGGAGTCATTGCTTCAAGAGCCACCATACACAGACATATCCAGGACAAGCGCTACAAGTGTCACATTCCTTGTGTCAAGCCACTCATGACAAATAGACAACCCCAGAAGCATCTTATCTGGGCCAGGTAGAAATAGAACTGGACTGTTGCTCAGTGGTCCAAGGTGTTTTCAGATGAAAGTAAAATTTGAATTTCATTTGGAAATCAAAGTCCCACAGTCTGAAGGAAAAGTTGAGAGGCCACAATCCAAGCTGCTTGAGGTCTAGTGTGAAGTTTCCACAATCAGTAATGGTTTGGGGAGCCATGTCATCTGCTGGTGTAGGGCCACTGTGTTTTATCAAGACCAAAGTCAGCACACTCATTTACCAGGAAATTTTAGATCACGTCATGCTTCCCTCTGCTGACAAGCTTTTTGGAGATGGAAATTTCATTCTCCAGCAGGACTTGGCACCTGTCCACACTACCAAAAGTACTAATACCTGGTTTAGAAACAGCAGTATCACTGTTCTTGATTGGCCAGCAAACTCGCCTGACCTTAACCCCATAGAGAATCCATGGGGTATTCTCAAGAAGAAGATGAGAGACATCGGACCCAACAATGCAGATGAGCTGAAGGCTGCTATCAAAGCAACCTGGGCTTCCATAACACTTCAGCAGTGCCACAGGCTGATCGCCTCCATGTCATGCCGCATTGATGCAGTTATTGGTCCAAAAGGAGCCCGACCAAGCATTGAGTGCATTTATTGAACATACATTTCAGTATACCAACATTTCAGATTTTAAAATAATTTTTCAAGCTGGTGTTATAAAGTATTCTAATTTACTGAGCTAATTATTTTTGGGTTTTCATTGGCTGTAAGGTATAATAATCAACATTAACAGAAATAAACACTTGAAATAGATCACTCTGTTTGTAATGACTCTATATAATATAAGAGTTTCACTGTTTGTATTGAAGAACTTAAATATATTAACTATTAGATGATATTCTAATTTTGTGAGAAGCAGTTGTATGTATTCATATACTAATCACCAACCTGAATACTAGGCAGAATACAAATGCATAACATTATACAACTGTGAAAATAAATTAACTTAGGTGGAAATAAGGGTAAATACATATACACAAATTATATTGCCGATGTCAAAGAGAAAAAGTGGTCTGTATGTAGGAAATAACCCAAGGAGTTCTACCTGTAGCAGAGAAGCGTGTGAAAAATTGGTGATGGTCAGGAGAATCTAGCATGGCGTCTCCACACCCGATGCGTGTTTAGCCTTTGGCTTCTTCTGGGGGTGGAATGAATATCTTGCAAGAATTGGACCAGATCTTGTTCACTAAACATGGGCCTGGCTACTGCAAACAGGCCACTACACACAAACCCACCAAGAAAGCATTCCAATGGCGGATCTGCGTCTGTGGGACACAAGACCATCCAGGTATATCAGTCTGTGGAATTTATCCGAGTGCCAGGAAGGGTATCCCTCACTCTTGTCAGGAGACCATCCTGCCACTGCTAGTGGGAACCTTCCAAAACCTTGATGGTATGGAGTGTTGTGAATTCTGCTTTTGGGTTCCCTCCGGTGGTGGTAGGTGGTAATGCAGTTGTCCCTGGGTTTCAGTCCTGGTCAGGTGTTTCTGCTGATTGCAGTTCTGACTGGGGTATTTAGGTGTGCAGGATTCATTAGTCCTTGCCAGTTGTCAATTGTTGTTGGGAGGTGTTGGACCTCTGCCTGGTTCCTCCTGCCTTTCTGCCAAATCAACAAAGATAAGTGTCTGGTTTTTTTTTCTGTGGCACACATGCTGTGTGCTTCATGATTCAGTGCTATTCTTTTGTGTTTTCTTGTCCAGCTTAGATTGTGTCAGTATTTTCTCAGTCTTGTTGGATTCTCTGGGGTTGCAGATATTCATTCCACGTCTTTAGTTAGATTGTGGAATTTTTTGTATTATCTGCTGTGGATATTTTTTGAAGGGTTTTAATACTGACCGCCTAGTATTCTGTCCTATCCTTTCCTATTTAGCTAGAGTGGCCTCTTTTGCTAAATCTTGTTTTCTGCCTGCGTGTGTCTTTTCTTCTCCTACTCACAGTCAATATTCGTGGGGGCTGCCTATCCTTTGGGGTTCTGCTCTGAGGCAAGGTAGTATTCCTATTTCCATCTATAGGGGTATTTAGTCCTCCGGCTGTGTCGAGGTGTCTAGGGTTTGTTAGGCACACCCCATGGCTACTTCTAGTTGCGGTGTTAGTTCAGGATCTGCGGTCAGTATAGTTTCCACCTACTCCAGAGAAAGTTTCATGCGGCTCCAAGGTCACCGGATCATAACAGTACAACTGGCCAGACCGAGCGAACTAATCAGACCTTGGAGACCTATTTGAGATGCTTTGTGTCTGCTAATCAGGATGATTGGGTGGCCTTTTTGCCATTGGCAGAGTTTGCCCTTAATAATCGGGCTAGTTCAGCTACTTTGGTTTCGCCTTTCTTTTGTAATTTTGGTTTTCATCCTCGTTTTTCTTCTGGGCAGGTTGAGCCTTCTGACTGTCCTGGTGTGGATTCTGTGGTTGACAGGTTGCAGAAGATTTGGGCTCATGTGGTGGACAATTTGGTGTTGTCTCAGGAGGAGGCTCAACGTTTTGCTAACCGTCGTCGGTGTGTTGGTTCCCGGCTTCGGGTTGGGGATCTGGTTTGGTTGTCTTCCCGTCATGTTCCTATGAAGGTTTCTTCCCCTAAGTTTAAGCCTCGGTTTATTGGTCCTTATAGGATTTCTGGGATTATTAATCCGGTGTCTTTTCGATTGGCGCTTCCGGCCTCTTTTGCTATCCATAATGTCTTCCATAGATCTTTATTGCGGAAATATGTGGTGCGCGTTGTTCCCTCTGTTGATCCTCCGGCCCCTGTGTTGGTTGATGGGGAGTTGGAGTATGTGGTTGAGAAGATTTTGGATTCTCATTTTTCGAGGCGGAGGCTTCAGTACCTTGTCAAATGGAAGGGTTATGGCCAGGAGGATAATTCTTGGGTTTTTGCTTCTAATGTCCATGCTGCTGATTTGGTCCGTGCCTTTCATCTGGCTCGTCCTGATCGGCTTGGGGACACTGGTGAGGGTTCGGTGACCCCTCCTCAAGGGGGGGTACTGTTGTGAATTCTGCTTTTGGGTTCCCTCCGGTGGTGGTAGGTGGTAATGCAGTTGTCCCTGGGTTTCAGTCCTGGTCAGGTGTTTCTGCTGATTGCAGTTCTGACTGGGGTATTTAGATGTGCAGGATTCATTAGTCCTTGCCAGTTGTCAATTGTTGTTGGGAGGTGTTGGACCTCTGCCTGGTTCCTCCTGCCTTTCTGCCAAATCAGCAAAGATAAGTGTCTGTTTTTTTTTTCTGTGGCACACATGCTGTGTGCTTCATGATTCAGTGCTATTCTTTTGTGTTTTCTTGTCCAGCTTAGATTGTGTCAGTATTTTCTCAGTCTTGTTGGATTCTCTGGGGTTGCAGATATTCATTCCACGTCTTTAGTTAGATTGTGGAATTTTTTGTATTATCTGCTGTGGATATTTTTTGAAGGGTTTTAATACTGACCGCCTAGTATTCTGTCCTATCCTTTCCTATTTAGCTAGAGTGGCCTCTTTTGCTAAATCTTGTTTTCTGCCTGCGTGTGTCTTTTCTTCTCCTACTCACAGTCAATATTCGTGGGGGCTGCCTATCCTTTGGGGTTCTGCTCTGAGGCAAGGTAGTATTCCTATTTCCATCTATAGGGGTATTTAGTCCTCCGGCTGTGTCGAGGTGTCTAGGGTTTGTTGGGCACACCCCACGGCTACTTCTAGTTGCGGTGTTAGTTCAGGATCTGCGGTCAGTATAGTTTCCACCTACTCCAGAGAAAGTTTCATGCGGCTCCAAGGTCACCGGATCATAACAGTACAACTGGCCAGACCGAGCGAACTAATCAGACCTTGGAGACCTATTTGAGATGCTTTGTGTCTGCTAATCAGGATGATTGGGTGGCCTTTTTGTCATTGGCAGAGTTTGCCCTTAATAATCGGGCTAGTTCAGCTACTTTGGTTTCGCCTTTCTTTTGTAATTTTGGTTTTCATCCTCGTTTTTCTTCTGGGCAGGTTGAGCCTTCTGACTGTCCTGGTGTGGATTCTGTGGTTGACAGGTTGCAGAAGATTTGGGCTCATGTGGTGGACAATTTGGTGTTGTCTCAGGAGGAGGCTCAACGTTTTGCTAACCGTCGTCGGTGTGTTGGTTCCCGGCTTCGGGTTGGGGATCTGGTTTGGTTGTCTTCCCGTCATGTTCCTATGAAGGTTTCTTCCCCTAAGTTTAAGCCTCGGTTTATTGGTCCTTATAGGATTTCTGGGATTATTAATCCGGTGTCTTTTCGATTGGCGCTTCCGGCCTCTTTTGCTATCCATAATGTCTTCCATAGATCTTTATTGCGGAAATATGTGGTGCGCGTTGTTCCCTCTGTTGATCCTCCGGCCCCTGTGTTGGTTGATGGGGAGTTGGAGTATGTGGTTGAGAAGATTTTGGATTCTCGTTTTTCGAGGCGGAGGCTTCAGTACCTTGTCAAATGGAAGGGTTATGGCCAGGAGGATAATTCTTGGGTTTTTGCTTCTAATGTCCATGCTGCTGATTTGGTCCGTGCCTTTCATCTGGCTCGTCCTGATCGGCTTGGGGACATTGGTGAGGGTTCGGTGACCCCTCCTCAAGGGGGGGGTACTGTTGTGAATTCTGCTTTTGGGTTCCCTCCGGTGGTGGTAGGTGGTAATGCAGTTGTCCCTGGGTTTCAGTCCTGGTCAGGTGTTTCTGCTGATTGCAGTTCTGACTGGGGTATTTAGGTGTGCAGGATTCATTAGTCCTTGCCAGTTGTCAATTGTTGTTGGGAGGTGTTGGACCTCTGCCTGGTTCCTCCTGCCTTTCTGCCAAATCAGCAAAGATAAGTGTCTGGTTTTTTTTTCTGTGGCACACATGCTGTGTGCTTCATGATTCAGTGCTATTCTTTTGTGTTTTCTTGTCCAGCTTAGATTGTGTCAGTATTTTCTCAGTCTTGTTGGATTCTCTGGGGTTGCAGATATTCATTCCACGTCTTTAGTTAGATTGTGGAATTTTTTGTATTATCTGCTGTGGATATTTTTTGAAGGGTTTTAATACTGACCGTCTAGTATTCTGTCCTATCCTTTCCTATTTAGCTAGAGTGGCCTCTTTTGCTAAATCTTGTTTTCTGCCTGCGTGTTTCTTTTCTTCTCCTACTCACAGTCAATATTTATGGGGGCTGCCTATCCTTTGGGGTTCTGCTCTGAGGCAAGGTAGTATTCCTATTTCCATCTATAGGGGTATTTAGTCCTCTGGCTGTGTCGAGGTGTCTAGGGTTTGTTAGGCACACCCCACGGCTACTTCTAGTTGCGGTGTTAGTTCAGGATCTGCGGTCAGTATAGTTTCCACCTACTCCAGAGAAAGTTTCATGCGGCTCCAAGGTCACCGGATCATAACAGTGGAGGTGGTCATTGAGTTGGTGGGCCTAGCAGAGGTAGGCCAGGATGTCCTGGTAGCCTGTAAATTAGCAGTGGTCCATAATGGAGCAGTACACATCAGAGCTGTAAATGTGGGACAGACAGAAGTCTGCTTAACCCCAGGAGTGGAGCAAGCTCGTGCTTACCTACATCAAAGCGAAGTGCTGAGTGGGAAAGAAGTGACACTGGCCACGGTAGATGAAGCTGTCTGGACCCTGGCAATCACGGCCTGACCCCAGAACGGAATGTGTGCGCCATCTTGGCCCAAATGTCGGTGAATGTGAAGGCTCTCAATCTGGATTGTATACAAGCAGTTGAAGCAAAGCAATGCTGTGGGAAAATCAGGCCATGTCTGCCTGCCACGCTGACTACTTTGGCTGCACAGATGCCATCACCCATGGTATACTGACGAGGGACACTAGTCTGATCAGAGTAAGGTATTGACAGATACCTCCCAAGCGGTACCAGGAGGTTAACTTGTCGACACAGGTGTTGGGATATGGGAGTGGTGTGTTGTAGTCACAGTCCATGGGCAGCCCCAGTGGTGCTTGTCAAGATGACGGACGGAACCATTCATTTTTGTGTGGACTACTGGTGATTGAATGCGTGTACCATGTGAGACTCATACACCCTGCCCCACATCGAAAAGGCATTGACAGCATAAAGGAAGGCTAAATACTTCTCCACTCTGAATCTAGCTAGCGGGTACTGGCAGGTACCGATGGCAGAAAACAACAAGGTAAAAACAGCGTTCATGGGATTGTTTGAACTTAACAGAATGCCTTTCAGACTATACAATGCATAGGTTATGTTCCAGCAGCTGACAGAAGTGACTGGATGACCTGAACTTTGAAGCCACTCTGATTACTTGAACAATATCATTGTGTACTCCACTACCTTTCAGGAACATATGGGCAATTACAGGCCCATGGCCTGAAGTTTAAGCCAAAGAAGTGTTATCCTTTCAAGAAGGAGATCAAGTACCTGGGCCATAAGGAGTCCTGCCTTCTCAAGACAAAGTAGCTGCAATACAGCAATGGCCAGCACCCAGAACCCTGCGGGAGTAGAAAGCCTTCCTTGGATTGGCCAGGTACCATCGACAGTTCATCAAAGGCTATGCAAAAATAGCAGGCCCACTGAATGAGTTGCTAAGGGAGACAGCTGGGATGCCCAAGAAACAAAGTATATCTTGGGAAAAGAAGCAGGAGGAGGCCTTTCAGACCCTGAAAAGTCCTGACATCGGCCCCCAACCAGACTTTTGCAGGTTTCGATAGGCTATTTCTATTATACCCTGATGGCAGTCTCTATAGACTCAAGACAGTACTTTAGCAGATAGGCTTTCTTGGCCCGCTACCACTCTGCTACAGAGTACACGAACACTGATGGCCTGTCAAGGGTAACCTTTGAAAATATGGAAAGAGACCATAATGAGCACTGGGAAAAAAATTCCGAACTTATGCAAATTCACACCCACAGCAGTAGTGGCACAGTCAATTGGGGAAACCCGCTATATACCCAAGTCATTTGGAGAACTAACGAAGAATGGGGTCGAGTACAAGATGAAGTTTGTGGACAGTGCCCAGTGTGTTACCTCACCAAAAGCACAGAACAGAGGGCACCCATACAGACCATATGGACCAAGGAACTGCTTGCAGTGTTAATGATAGACTAACTGCTCATGGGACAATCAACTAGAGGCCCAAATTACTGCCTGGTCATGACTGACCACTTCTCCATGTTTGCAGTGGTCACCCCAACTAGGGTCTAGACAGTTGAGTCTGTTGCGCAAGTAGTCTGTCAAGATTTCATCTGGGTCTATGGGTGTCTGAAGTGGATCCACTTTGATCAGGGAGTGTGTTTTCAGGGTAAAGAGATGGAGGAACTGTACGGCTTTAACTAGACTCTGCTTCAAATGTTGAGAACAGTAGAGGAAGACAAGAAAGCACATTGGCCTGACTATGTACCCGAATTGGTCTGGACCTATAACAATTGGTTTCACACCACCACGGGTTTTACCCCCGTACATGCTTCTGTTTGGTAGAGCCAGCCGAGAAATCGTCAAACTAAATCTGGAAGAGCCAGAGGATCTATTCAAACGATCTATCACCTCATGGGTGAAAGAACATCGGAAGCGATTCCAGACCATCCGCTGGCTAGCAGGCCAGTGGTTATAGGAGAAGACCTATAACAGCCTACCTCCCATTCAGGAAGTTCTGCTACAGCCCAGGGACCAGGTGCTGGTGTGGGAAAGACATCCCAATGGCAAGCTGAATTAACGTTGGGATGTACAACCATACAAAGTGATCACGAGAGTGTACCTCAACGGCCCATTGTAGGAAGTACAGCTTGAAAATGAGGAATCTGATCTGAGAATTCTACAAAGGAATATGTAAAGGTCATGCCAGTCTGAAGATCCCACATCTGTCCCAAGAGCGGCTCCTCCTTCTTTAGGGCCGACTTTCCCTGACAGTGACTCTAGTGAAGACTGGTGGACCGTTCCTGAGAATGTGGAAGGGCCTCAGTCCATGGATGCCGATGTTCTCAACACAGAGCCATAAACAGTTACATAGAGTCTTTATCCTTCTCCCTGGACCATACAGCAAGGCCGAGGATGGCCGCCTTTAAGTGGTGAGGCATGTAGGGGAAAGCACTGAATTACACTGTGATTTTGAGATGTGATGCTCCCCTCTGATTTGCGTGCACTTGGACTAGTCCTTTACCCTCCTTCTGCTTGCTGTGTGTTGGGTTGAGCAAGAAGAAGGAAGTGTCTGTTCAGGAAATGTAGAGACAGACTCATGCTTGAGTAAGAGATACAGATCAATAAGTATGTCCTGACACTAAGAGACTGGTATATGAACTAACGGTTTCAAAAGAGAAGATAGTGCCTGGTTACTGCAGGATCAATCACCAGGGCCAGGTCAGAAGGAAAGAGTCGCATTACACAGCCAAGAAGGTTCTCCCTGAGCACCTGTAACCTGAGAAAGAAGACAACGCTGTGGTACCTGTAATCCTTCAGCATTGAAATTGGGAACGAGACTTGCTCTCACCCGGATGAAAAAAGAAGAAAGATTTGTTAACCTGAAGGAAGAGCTTAACACAACAAACTCTGCTCCACTACATCGAGACCAAGCAGAAGCTATCAGACTTTCTACTAAGCGCTACAAAACTGTGAGTATGACACCGGTGTTCAAATGTGTTAGGGTGTAGAGCAAGATTCTATAGCTAGAGCATTGTAGCAGCGCGGCCTGATTATCGGAAGTCAGGTATGAAATCAGAAGAGAGTACTTTGTAGAAATTGTTTATACTGTATTGAACTTTGCATTGCCATAGCTGGAGCACAGCTTGTGTGACACGCTCCAGCGATCTTTCCTTGCATCTATTATTGTCTTATCATTACAAGAACCATTAAGGTACCTTCACACTAAACGACTTTGCAACGATAACAGTAGCGATCCGTGACGTTGCAGCGTCCTGGATAGCGATATCGTTGTGTTTGACACGCAGCAGTGATCTGGATCCTGCTGTGATATCACTGGTCATTGCTGAAAGTCCAGAACTTTATTTGGTCGTCAGATCGGCGTGTATCGTCGTGTTTGACAGCAAAAGCAACGATGCCAGCAATGTTTTACAATGTGAACCAGGGTAAATATCGGGTTACTAAGCGCAGGGCCGCGCTTAGTAACCCGATATTTACCCTGGTTACCATTGTAAATGTAAAAAAAACCAGTACATACTCACCTTCTGATGTCCGTCAGGTCCCTGGCCGTCTGCCTCCCACACTGACTGTGAGCGCCGGCCGGCCGTAAAGCACAGCACAGCGGTGACGTCACCGCTGTGCTCTACTTTTACTTTACGGCCGGCCGGAGCTCACAGTCAGTGCGGGAAGCAGACGGCCAGGGACCTGACGGACATCAGAAGGTGAGTATGTACTGTTTTTTTTTACATTTACAATGGCAACCAGGGTAAACATCGGGTTACTAAGCGCGGCTCTGCGCTTAGTAACCCGATGTTTACCCTGGTTACCCGGGGACTTCGGCATCGTTGGTCGCTGGAGAGCTGTCTGTGTGACAGCTCTCCAGCGACCACACAGCGACGCTGCAGCGATCGGCATCGTTGTCGATATCGCTGCAGCGTCGCTTAATGTGACGGTACCTTTAGTCTTATTTCCCAGCATATAATCCTCTTTCAATAAAGCTGGTGTTTTGTTTCTGCCTCCTCGTCAACTGTACCATATTTGATTCCTGCCCGGCGGTGTCGTTTAGTCACTGCTACAAAGGGGCCATATGAATGCCTCCATGCCTGCCTGGTGAGATCTATGAAGCCCTGCCTGTGCTTAGTCTTCTTAGGGAATAGTCTTTTACAATACAGTGGAAATCTATTGTGTGCATTGAAGAAATTGCAGGTTTAAGTCCCCTTGAGGAATAATGAAAAATCTAAAAAATATCAATATACCGTATATAAAAGTTTAAAACACTCCCTTTTCCCAAAACATGAATAGGGAAATAAAAAAAAAATAATAAATTAACATGCTTGGAATTGCTGTGTGTGTAATTTACCAAACTAATTATAATATAAAACTATCTATCCCATATAGTGATCACAAAAACAGAAAAAAATCAAAACCCCATAATTGGTGTTTTTCAGTTGCCACAAACCAACCCCAACATAAAAAAGTGATTAAAATGTCATAGCAAAAACCCATCAATGAAAAACAGAAAAATATGGGTTTCAGAAATTATGACACAAACTAATTGTGTTTTTTTGGTTATTTTATTTATTTTTCTTACAGATTTCTAAATTTGGTACTGCTGGAATCGTACTGACCTGCACAATCATATTGCCAGGTTAAAGGTAACTAAAGGAATATCAGCAGGAAAAGCAATTTGAAAGAGGGTGTCCACATATTCAAAGGTTACTTTTACCGCACAGTGAATTACATAAAAAGAAAACCCGAAAAACCATTGCGAAATTATGTTGTTGTTTTTTTCAAAATTTTACATTTTTGGCACTGTGTACCCCTAATGAGGAAGGCACAAAGGCATGGTCAACTGCTTTTTTGGACACTGCCAAAGGAGAGTTCAGATATAGCAAAAAGTGACTCCATTTGCGTAATTAAAATCACCGTCGGTGAATATGTCTGAATTCCGTGATGTGAACTTGGCCTAAGAGGTAAGAGTATGGGACCAAGCTGAATAGAGGCTCCAAAACTATAAAGAAGAGTAGTTTATACATTAGGTGATCCAATGGTCCCACATATGTAGATTATATGACCATGGACACAATCATCACTCCTGTACCTGCCCACCACAACGTGGACACAAATGGGTTCTGTCTAAAACTGTGTTTAATAAAAGATGCTTTGTGTAGTCAGAAGACATGAGGTAAATGATATAACTCAATTTAGTCATCTGGATTATTTTGGCCAAGCATGGAGAAGTTGGCTACATTGAAGGTTATTGGCTAATCCCTTAAAAAGATGAAATTTAAGGAGGAAATAAAATAATTGTAGCCATAACTGCAAGAGAAAAACACAGCTGTGAAAAGGGCTCTCCTTTCTGTTAGTTCATCAACAACTGAGTTCCAATTTCCATTCAGACGCTGAACTTGTTGTTTTCATGGAAGATTTACATAAAAAGTACCCTTAATATCCATGGCAGAAGCATAAAATAGCTTTTAGCAAAACATTGCTGACTTTTAGCAGTTCCTTTTGGTTAAGACGGCAGACAGGAAAGTAACAGGTTTTGGTTGTTCCATTAATTTGGTCGTTTTCCTTATTTTCGTTGGATTTTTATTTAAATTACTATGTAAGAAAATTGCATCAAAAGCCTATTTATCTCATAGGCCCATCCCCGTTTCAGGAAAGAAGTCAGTAACTTTCCAGTTCCTGAATAAAAATACATTCACATTCAGTATTCACTTATTGTGATAATGATCTTAAAGGGAATGATCACTGAAACTTTAAAAGGGGTGTCTGGGTTTTGGTTGTTTTAGTCATGGAATTTAAGACGCACAGGACACGACATGCATTGGATGTACTGATATGAATGCACTGAATACAGCATTAAAAGACTGTTTATGGCCTTATCTCTAACAAACATAGGTCACCAAGGTCCGCATGGGCCCATCATAGTGAGACAATACCATGGGATCCCAAGGAATAAAATTAGGATTGGCATACAATCTTCCATTGCAACCTAGTAAAGGCCAATTTACTAAAGGCCCATAAGGCTAGGGTCACACCATCGTATTTTCTCTCATCTGAGAGTCAGGCAGATTATGCTAATCACACTCTGTGATAATAGTGGGATCCGATTTTCTCAGATAAGAAGTAAAAAAAAAAAAAATGTCTCCATCTTTTCCATTCTGTGAAAATCTGACCGCACTCAGATGTCATCCAAGTCCGTTCCGATTTTTCCCGTAGACTTGCATGGACAAGTGGGATCCGAATATCAAATGAAAATTGTGCATGCAGTAATTTTTACCTTGGACAGACTTGGTCCGAAGAAAAATTGGGTATGTGCACGGCCCCAAAGCATAACATTGGTCCAAGTGCGATCCGATCACAATCAGACCGAAAATACGATCTACAGTGTAGATTCTACACAAACCCTAATGATCGCTGATAGTCTACACAGGGAGGTTCTGCCAATGCCAATTATTTTTTAGGTGGCATAAAAGCTGTGAGCAGCTAATGAGTGTTTGCTCCTCCATAAATGCTGCCTATGTAAACCATAATGATACGGTAATTAGCATTTGTATGGGCCAGTGCAAAAGAGCCTTTATTTGAAATATCCATTGATTTTTCTATTTCATTGTGCCTAACTGGGCATTTTATACCCCTGATTGATAAGTCATTAAATGTGAACCTACCAGCAGAGTGATGACACTTACAGGCAGTTGGGGTACAATAGAATTAGGCTTGTTGCACAACTTTATTATGTCAGTTAAAGGGGTTTTCAGGTTTGTACAGCTGGTTTTCAAATACACCATTAAGGTATTATGAAGCAACAGATAGTGTGGGGGATGAGGGGGTTCCATATTCAGACCCTCATGAATTTCTGTGAAGAGCATCTCCAATATATCTATAGCCTTGGAAGTTCCAACGCATTATTGAAAACATATTGAATTCAATATGCACTGTGTAATTCTTTATTCCCCCTGTGGGGGTGCTGTAGTGAAATTAAACAATTGCTGTTAGCCTCTACGTATTACAGAATTTTGCTGGTTGTCTGAGCAGAAGGATACCCTACAATAATCTTGTCACCTGGACTCTCTTCTAACAGAGTAGACAATACAATAACGATATGAACAGTACAAATTAAAAATTAAGCACTAGGTTTAATGCAAATTTTCTCTCTTCTAGTAGAATCCCATTAGTGCCACTTAGTAAAGGTGTCTATCCCAAAGGTCAACAACATCTGACCCTCTAAAAAGTTTTGCAAACCCACTTGGTAAATTAGCCAACCTCATGTCTGCCCACAAATGGTTGTTTTTGGTTACTTATCCTTTATTAAAGTATTTAATCACTACTGGGCAACTCCTTAATTTTTTAGGCCGGCATACTTTCCTCTTCAACTAGAGTCACATCTCAGGTCTCCCTGCTGTGTCCAAGCGTGATCTGCTCTGATGGAATAGAGAAGGCTGTAGCCGCTGATTGACGCCGGGAGATACAGCGGGAGATTGTAGGAACGGAGCTGACCCAGGAGGTAACTATGCCATTTTGTGTTTATTTTGCAGACTGAAATGAACAACCCGTTTAATGCAGACATTGTTTGGCCGGCTGAATGAGAATCTAACAAATAGAAGACTTTCCAGTCCATTCTTCATTAAAATATTTCAAAACCTTTTATTCCATATCGAAAAAATTGTCCCTCACAATAAATCCAAATATAATGTAGATTACTACGCGTTTCAGACTAATGTAATCCATGATTAAGGTTTCTTTTTTTAGTCTGAAACGTGTAGGAACTACTTTATGTTTGGATTTATTGTGAAGGACAATTTTTACAATATGGAAAAAAAGGTTTTGAAATTTTGTAAATCAAGAATGATGTTGTATTTGGCCACAAAAATCAGGAGTGACATTTCTGTGCTGAGAATCATGAAAGCTTCAATCATGGTGAGCTGGACTAGACGTGTTTGCATCTGAACGAGAGTCGCCTTCTCTCGAAATCAGTAGATTTAAGCACTTTAGGGAACTTCTGCTTAATAGAGCAACCTTACTATGGCATGCCTTATTCGTAAGATTTAATATTCAGAACTGATGTACGGCTAACCTACTTTCTTCAAATCTTAATTTCCCTTTAAGTGCTGACAGGTTACTTCATTCTGCCCATGGCTTTTTTTTTTCCAGAGCACGATAACTTCACAAGAAAATTTGAACACCCAGGGCAATTAATTTGTCACTGAAGCCAAGGTTTTCCATAGATACAACCTCTAGACGCTGAGGTAGTTTGATATTTATAAACCAATTGAAAAAGAATGATGTCAGTGTTACACATGGACACCTTAGCTACACGGCAGCTTTACCCACCTAGAGATTCTCAGACCATCCAAGATGAAACTTTTCAGATATATACACTCCTCAACATTGAAGCTACAACATCAAGAAGGAAAAGTCATGGAATTATGGAAATCGCAGAATGAATAGACATGTTAACGATTTGCTACACTTATACCTCAGTGACATGCACAGTAAAGCAATGAAGTCTGTGTGAACAATCATTAGTGTGATCATTCGTTGGCATACAGTTTGCCTCTTCTGCCTCGTGCTCCAAGATAACTTGGGTTCTGGCCCTGCTCATTTTGGGTCCAGTGGCCGGTCCTATCAGTGATTGACAGCTATCAGTCATTGATAGGACTGCCCACTGGACTGAAAATCTCAGAAAGAGCAGAGGTTAAAATGATTGAATCCCAAGTCGTGATGAATCGGTCTCACACAAATTATATATCAATCTACTCGGCTCCCTCTGCTCTATAACATGGTGCCTGCAGATTGGGCTGCATTTTAATATTGATTATGGTACAAAGGTTGGAAAACTGTCATATTTGATCAACAGGTTTCCTTCAAATATTGGCTGAAAAAAATTGAACAAATAAACAGGCCTCATTAAAGGCCAATAACAGGAAAGAGTAAAAATCAGAAGCATTTGGACAATTCTTCTCTTGTGTCCCAGACCAGCTGTAAAAAAACATATTCGCATCCTGCTCAAAATGATTTGTCTTCTTAGATATTTCAATGAAGTGAGAAGGTTTACAGCCCCTTCAACTTTTTGCATTAGAAATAATCTTTAAAGTAAAAGCATCTGTAAAGTGTAAAAAGAAGTCAAACCATGTACTCTGTCCCCTGGAGGGACTGGGGATACTATCATAGGTACATACTGTATGTATGCAAAGTATTACTAAGGCCACGTTCACACGGAATACTGAGTTTTTTACCTCAGTATCTGTAAGACAAAACCAGGAGTGGGTGATAAATCCAGAAGTGGTGACGTGTTTCTATTATACTTTTCCTCTGACTGTTCCACTTCTGGTTTTGGCTTACAAATACTGAGGTAAAAAACTGACCAAATACTCATTTGTGTGCACTGACCAAATACTCATTTGTGTGCACGTTGCATAAAAGTTCTCTCACACTAGTGAAGTGACCGAGGGCAAGTTCGCCCATGTATATCCATGATCTGGCCCAGCAAAACTTCCACACTCAGATTCCATTTTAACAAACGTATCTTTACTGTTAAACATTTTCTTAACACAGCGGAACACAATTGTAGACAATACAAAAAATGCCTATTCACAGAATTAACGTGTAATAATAAACTTTCCCTCACTATCCCTATCCACACGTTACCAGTCTCTTTACTCCAGGAGGTTATCTTCCCACGTCGCAGGCCTGTCTGTCTCTGCAGGGATTAAACAAAGCTCCGTCTCTCAGGTCCAGACTGTAGTCCTTGGGGTACGGCAGGTAGGGGTGGAATATTCGGCCTCTCAACAGAGGACCCGCTTACAGTTCCTGGGAGCTGGATCTGAAAGTCAGCTTTCAAGAGAGGGGAATCGTCCAGGCAATCTGTTATATCGCATTCACAGGAGGGCACCAGCATACACAGACTTCTCTCTGCACAGACAGATTTCCCGGGCTCTTTTTCCTCTCTTCCTCCTTCCTGGTCACATGACATAACAGGGGGGAGCTTAGCCAATACAGTTTGTTTCTCTGTAATTACATTTGGTATAGGTATAACTTCTGGCCACACGGGGGCAGTGTCTGTCACAGATTCTATGTCAGCAGATCCTATGTCAATGATAACAGAACAGTCAGAGCCGGCCAGCTCATTACACGCCCCCCCACTTGAAGGTTGGCAGTCCCTGTCAACGACTGACTCCTGTGCGGCGATGGCTGTGGAGGTTGCAGGACCCGGCTGTGAAGAGGGCCACACATATTGGTCTCTGTAGGACTGTCCCGGGGGCACTCCTGCGGTGGTCCTAGCTGTCCGCCTAACGGGTGCTAATCTCTCTCCCCGATCAGTCACTCCACTCTCTGCCCCAGTCGGTAAGTCAGTCGAGGAGGTAAGGGTATCAGACGTGTCAGTCAGGCGAGCCGGGGTAGGTATGTCTTCTACCTCTACATCCCCGGTATCGGTGTCTCCCACAGTATTAGTGATATCCATCTCTCTAGGTATCACAGGAGGGGAGTCAGGCTGAGAACGGCAGGGGCGCAACATGTTACGGTGCAGGGTGCGGAGGCTGCCGCTGTCTTCGCCTTGTACTTGGTAGATGGGGCCATCAGGGTACGGGTGTCCAATTATTCGATAGACTTCGGTCTCCCACTTGGGCCGGAGTTTTCCTTGCGGTTTCTTTATACGAACTAGGACTAGTTGACCCACACTCAGTAGGTCTTCTTGTACTGGAAGTGGATCAGTGTGGACCTGGTCCTGGATCTGCTGTTCCACCAGCCGGTAGACAGTTTCCATCCTTTGACGGTGTGCTTGTAGCCAGGAAGGATAGGTACCACAGGTGTCTTCATCAGAGTTAGACAGGTGTAGCTCATGGATGCCTTTGCCTGGGCGGCCAAACAGGAGGGTGTAAGGCGTGTATCCGGTGACAGAATGGACTTGATTGTTATAGGCCCACAGCAGTTCTGGGAGGAATCGAGGCCAGTCGGGCTTTTTGTCTTCTGCTAAGGTTCGGATCAGTTGTAAGAGAGTCCGGTTGAAACGTTCACAGGCGCCATTCCCTTGTGGATGATACGGGGTGGTCCTGGACTTCTTGATTCCATACATCTGCTGAAGTTCTTCAATGACTCGCCCTTCGAAACACGCCCCCTGATCCGAGTGCAGCCGCTCCGGACACCCGTAGACCCGAACGAAGTGTTGACAGATGGCCTGTGCAGCTGATTCGGCAGTCTGATCTTTGGTAGCAACAGCGACGGCGAATTTCGTGAAGTGGTCCACCATCACCAGACAGTACTGGTAGCCACTATTCGCCGTTCCGATCAACAGATAGTCCACCATCAACAACTCGAGGGGCCTGGATGTGCTAATGGTCTGGACAGGTGCACGCTGCTCAGTAGACTTGTGGAGTTCACATGTACGACAGCTCAGGCAGACGTTTTCAACCAGCTTACGGAGTCCTGGGCAAAAAATGAATTGCTGGGTCCACCGGAGGGTCTTGTCTACGCCGAAGTGGCCGTTCCTTCTGTGGGCTTCAGCCACCATCTCATGGGCTAGCTGCACCGGGACGACAATCTGCAAACATTCTTCCAGCATGTGGGATAAAAGGACCCTGCGATACAAGACTCCATCCTTCACGATCAGCCGATCCCATTGTGCAAGTAGGGCAGAGGCCCTGGTTGATAGTCGGGCTCTTACTTCGGAGGGTGGTTTCTCTTGTGTCTTCACATACTGTTTCAGTAAGACGTGTTCAGGGTCTCGATCTTGAAGCTTGGCCCATTCTTGTTGGGACAGGGGGGATCCCACTACGGCTTCAATCCCGCCTACAGCATACTGGCGGCTATCTTCTATTTGTTTAGCTAGCCGGGCAAAGTCGGGCAGTTCATCTTCCTCCAACTCTTCATCCCGGTTCCCCACTGGCGGGGATGAGGTCACTCTGGAAAGGCTGTCAGCATTCTGATTCTCCTTCCCCGCTCTGTATTTAATTTTGTATTGGAATCTAGAGAGCCTTGCCATCCAGCGCTGTTCCATTGCCCCTAGTTTGGCATTTTCTAGGTGGGCAAGAGGATTGTTGTCTGTCACGACCAGCACCTCCGCTCCTGTCAGGTAGCCAGCAAATTTCTCTGTCATAGCCCAGGTCAGGGCCAGGAGTTCCAGGCGGAAAGAGCTGTAGTTGACGGGGTTCTTTTCGGTATCACGGAGGGATCTACTGGCATAGGCTATTACGCGTTCCTTGTTATCTTGGACTTGGGAGAGGACCGCCCCGAGACCTTGAAGGCTGGCGTCGGTGTATAACTGGAACGGCAAGGTGTAGTCCGCAAATGCCAGAATAGGGGGTGATGTCAGAGCAGTTTGAAGCGCCCGGAAGGATTTTTCTTGGTCGGGCCCCCAGCTGATGCGTCGTCCTCTGGGACTGTTCGCGGTCCCTCGGAGGGTCTCATGCAGTGGTTCCGCAAGCCGGGCAAAGTCCTTGACAAATCGGCGGTAATAGCCCGCTAGCCCCAGGAAAGCCTGGACTTCTTTGATGGTAGTTGGTTGTGGCCATTCTCGGACAGCTGCTATCTTCTCTGGAGAGGGTTGGACACCTTCGGCTGAGATCCGGTGTCCCAGGTAATCGATCTCCTGCTGGAATAGACGGCACTTGCTGGGCTTCAACTTCAAGCCGTGTTTCTTCAAGCGCTGGAACACTTTGCCAAGCTTGTGAAGGTGATCCTCAAAGGTGGCGGAGTATACCACGATGTCATCAAGGTATATCAGCGTGAATTCGAAGTTGAAATCTCCCAGACAGCGTTCCATCAGTCTTTGAAAGGTCCCTGGTGCGTTACTCAAGCCGAATGGCATCCGGTCAAACTCGTACAGGCCCATGGGAAGGATGAAGGCGGTCTTTTCTCTGTCCCTCTCACTCATGGGGACCTGCCAATATCCACTGGCCAAGTCTAGAGACGAAAAATATTTGGCCTTTTTTAGGGCGGTCAGTGACTCTTCGATCCGGGGGAGTGGATAGGAGTCCCGGATCGTGCAAGCGTTCAGCCGACGGTAGTCTACGCAAAATCTCAGGGATCCATCTTTCTTTTTGACTATCACCACGGGTGCAGCCCATGGGCTCTGGCTCTCCCGCACCACTCCGGCGTGTAGCATAGATTCTAAGAGGCTTTTCACCTCCTGGTATTGTTGAGGTGGTATTTGTCGGTACCTCTCGCGAATAGGGGCAGTGTCGCCCGTGGGAATCTCGTGTTGGATACTGGTGGTGTACCCGAAGTCAGTGTCATGCTTTGCAAAGGAGTCTTGGTGTTCTCGCAGTAGTTTCTCCATTTGAGACACTTCCTGTTTGGTGTACTGGGAAGGGTCCAGTTGCACTTTTTCCAGTAGTTTTCGCCCAATGTCTTCATCATCTGCTTGAGCATTTATGGCTGAGACAGTTACCGTCCGGCCATCTTCTGTAGACGGGGTGAATTGTAAGGGTCCCATGGGGTTCACTTCTGTGGGTAGAGCATATACTCTGGCAAGTTGCATACCAGCCTCGAGAGCTACACCTACGTCTGCGGTGTTGTTTAGCCTGACAGGGACTCTTCCGTTCCTCACGACGGCTAGGGTGCGGGCGACTAGTGGGTTTAGCTTACCCCCACTTGGAGCCCTCGGTTCGATTAACACTTCAACTCCTTCAAGTTGTCGGTTGGTGTTAAGAGGCAGGGAAATGACTGTCTCTTTTTCAGCGGGCAAAGTAATCCGGGTACAGCGGGGCACTTTAATGGCTGCTAGGGGTAGTTGTTCCTTTGCCATCTGTTGAAGTCCAACGGTCCGGATTACGCGCTGGAACGCCAGACGAGTTGGTTTATGTTTGGTAACTTTCTGCCAGTACTTGGGCCCTTTTCTTTTCAACAGCATAAGATCCAGGTCTTTCAAGATATTCATTCCGATTATTACTGGAGTCTCGGAGCCGAAGCCTTCCTTGACAATGACGATTCCTCGTTTCCCTAGGTCTTGTCCACAGGCCTTCGTATCCATCCAGGCGACTCCGGTTACTGGAATGGGTAGGTTATTAGCCGCAATTATCTTAATGGTGGTATCTGGATCACAAGCAGTCCTTGGTTTGAGGTACTTTTCATAAAACTGTTCAGAGATCGTGGTCACTTGCGACCCAGTGTCCATCAATCCTTGTACTGCAACTCCCTCCAGAATAACTTCAAGTGTAGGACTACTCGAGGCAAGATTACTCCGTTGCTGGCTCTGTTTTTCTACACCCCATTCTCTGTCCCCCCCTGCTGCTCGAGCCTCAGCTGCAGGGGTGTCTAGTTTAACGGCGGCCATTGTGGTGAGACCTGGCGTGGCGGCTCTGCTCGTGGATGTAGCTGATATTCTGTTCGTCGTGGTAACTGATGGTTTGTTCGTTGAGGACAACGATTCGCCCTATGACGGGGGTCACCACATGACCAACACGGTCCCGCAGGACGGCTAGGTTGCATCCGCTGGTCTCTCTGCCGTTCTAGTGTTAACTGTGACACCTGTTGCTGTAAATCTGCTACCATCTGTTTCAGCTCCTCGGTGTCGCTGTTGGGCTGTTTAATGTCTAATATGGATCTGCACGCAGCGCTTTGAGTCCCCACATCCATGACGGGTCCCCTAGAACGTTCTATGGCTTCCTGCTTGACTTCAGCGAAGGTGAGAGTCGGCGTCATCCGAATCAAGTCCTGTAGCGTACGGTTAAGATACTGGTCTCTCAGCCCTATAACGAATTGGTCTCTCAGTACCAGGTCACGAGGAGCTATAGTAGCCAGTTGTTCCCCTCTTGCACAGACTTGTTCAAGGAGTACCTGAAGGGCATTTGCATACTGGGGAATGTCTTCCCATTCAAGCTGTGTCCGTCTAAAGAACAGGTATCGCAGTGTTCCCTGGTACGTAGTAGGTCCATAGGTCTTTTCCAGCACCCGCACCAAATCCTCTAACACACGCTGCCCCCTGACCGTCTCCAGTCTGACTGTCGTCCATGCCTCCCCCTCTAGCGTCAGTACCGCCATTTCTGCCAAGGTCTTAGGGTCAATATTATACATTTCTCCCAGTATCCGCACTTGTTCCGCCCACTCTGGTACGGGGTAGTTTCGCCCGCCAAATTTCCTGACCTGGTTTACAATGGACACCGGCGGCGGTTTCTGACTGTATACTGGGCCTGGGTGGGAATCTTGCTGGGCACAGATCCTGCCGACTACGCCAGATGAAGTGACCGAGGGCAAGTTCGCCCATGTATATCCATGATCTGGCCCAGCAAAACTTCCACACTCAGATTCCATTTTAACAAACGTATCTTTACTGTTAAACATTTTCTTAACACAGCGGAACACAATTGTAGACAATACAAAAAATGCCTATTCACAGAATTAACGTGTAATAATAAACTTTCCCTCACTATCCCTATCCACACGTTACCAGTCTCTTTACTCCAGGAGGTTATCTTCCCACGTCGCAGGCCTGTCTGTCTCTGCAGGGATTAAACAAAGCTCCGTCTCTCAGGTCCAGACTGTAGTCCTTGGGGTACGGCAGGTAGGGGTGGAATATTCGGCCTCTCAACAGAGGACCCGCTTACAGTTCCTGGGAGCTGGATCTGAAAGTCAGCTTTCAAGAGAGGGGAATCGTCCAGGCAATCTGTTATATCGCATTCACAGGAGGGCACCAGCATACACAGACTTCTCTCTGCACAGACAGATTTCCCGGGCTCTTTTTCCTCTCTTCCTCCTTCCTGGTCACATGACATAACAGGGGGGAGCTTAGCCAATACAGTTTGTTTCTCTGTAATTACATTTGGTATAGGTATAACTTCTGGCCACACGGGGGCAGTGTCTGTCACAGATTCTATGTCAGCAGATCCTATGTCAATGATAACAGAACAGTCAGAGCCGGCCAGCTCATTACACTAGCATATTAAAAAAAAAAAAAAATTGGCCACATTCTCATCCAGCAGAGCGGGACGATTTTTTCCTCACTTGTCGTCTGTAATAGTTTTTCTTTTCTGATGTTAGAACGGTTTATACAATTTTATTTTTTTGAAATGTATACATTGCTGAGATCATTTGGAATCAATGGATGTTTAATCAGAAGCCATAAAATAAATTCTTAGTTATGTTTCATCCTTTATGTTTCCATACAGGCCTCAGTGTTCCTACTCTTCCATTGTTGTTCCTGTACATATACCTATAATAGGCGGTTTGTCTCCTGCAGACACAGGACTCAGGGCCGGTTTTAGGCAAAGTGGGGCCGTAGGCAAAATTTTAAAATGGGGCCCCAAATGCTCACATATTGCATATCACACAGAAGCATTTCGGCTGTATTTACATGCGCTGAGTTCAGGCTGCTAAACGAGTGTGATCAACAATATTGAAGTTGTTCGCTTGTTTCCCGGCCTATTTACACCAACTGAGAAAGAATGGTGAGAACAGAACAATCATTATTAGATCAATCTGTCCCCATACAGTATCATGTTATCAGCAGCATATCTACAGTTTACACCAGCGATGTGCTGCTGAGAACAATGATTTTTGTTCCCGCATAAACAATCACTCGATGAATATGCAGCATTTTGCATGTTTAGTATAATACACCCCATATTTCTCTACATAGTATAATGTGCATCACAGTCCTCCATATTGTAAAATGCAAACCCCATAGTCCTCCATATAATATAATGTTCCCCATAGTCCTCCACATAGTATAATACACTCCCCATAGTCCTCCATATAGTATAATACACTCCCTATAGTCCTCCATATATTAAAATAGACTCCTCAGTCCTCCATATAGTATTATACACTACTCATAGTCCTCCATATAGTATAATACACTCCCCATAGTCCTCCATATAGTATAATACACTTCTTATAGTCCTCCATATAATATACTATATGGAGGACTATAGGGAATGTATTATACTACACGGAGGACTATAGGGAGTGTATTATACTATATGGAGGACTATGGAGAGTGTATTATACTATATAGAGGACTATGGGTAGGGTATAATACTATATAGAGGACTGTGGAGACTATTTTAATATATGGAGGACCATAGGAAGTGTATTATACTATATGGAGGACTATAAGGAGTGTATTATACTATATGGAGGACTATGGAGAGTGTACTATACTATATGGAGGACTATGAGTAGTGTATAATACTATATGGAGGACTGAGGAGTGTATTTTAATTTATGGAGGACTATAGGGAGCATATTATACTATATGGAGGACTATGGGAAGTGTATTATACTATATGGAGGATTATAAGAAGTGTATTATACTATAGGGAGGACTATGGGGAGTGTATTATACTATATGGAGGACTATGGGTAGTGTAATACACTCATCATAATCCTCCATATAGTATAACACACTCCCCATAGTATAATATGCTCCCTATAGTCCTACATATATTTAAATACACTCCTCAGTCCTCCATATAGTATTATACACAACCCATAGTCCTCCATATAGTATAATACACTCCTCAATCCTCCATATAGTATTATACACTACCCATAGTCCTCCATATAGTATAATACACTGCTCAGTCCTCCATATATTAAAATACACTCCTCAGTCCTCCATATAGTATAATTCACTCCTCAGTCCTCCATATAGTATAATACACTTCTCATAGTCCTCCATATATTAAAATACACTCCTCAGTCCTCCATATGGTATTATACACTACCCATAGTCCTCCATATAGTATAATACACTGCTCAGTCCTCCATATATTAAAATACACTCCACAGTCTTCCATATAGTATAATACACTCCTCAGTCCTCCATATAGTATAATACACTTCTCATAGTCTTCCATACATTAAAATACACTGCTCACTCCTCTATATAATACACTCCTCATAGTGCTCCATATCGCATAATGCACTGCCATAGTCATCCATGTAGTACAATTCACTTCCCATAGTATAATGCACCCCATAGTTCTTCATATAGTGTAATGTATTCTCCATAGTCCTCGATACAGTATAATGCAGCCCACATATAGTATAATGCTGCCACCCCACAGAGTATAATGCAGCCACCCCACAGAGTGTAAAGCAGCCACCCCACAGAATATAATGTAGCCCCCTGAGTATATTGCAACCTCGCCATACAATATAATGTAACCCCCCTAGAATATAATGCAGCCCAATCATATAGTATAATGCAACCCCTACATGGAAAATATGGCAGCAACCTCAGAGTATAATGCAGCCCCCCATAGGATATAATTCAACCCCCAAGAGAATATAATGTAGCCCCTCCATAGAATATAATGTAGCCCCCTCATAGAGTATAATGAAGCCTCCCATACAATATAATCTAGCCCCCCATAGAATACAATGTAGCCCTGTCAGAGTATGATGCAATCACCCCTCATAGAATATAATAAATTTAATACATAGAATAAATGTAATACATAGAATATAATGTAGCCCCCCAGAGAATATAATACAGCCCACCTCCCCAAAGAATATAATGTAGCCCCATCAAAGAGTTTGATGCAATTCCCCTCATAGAATATAATACAGCCCCCATAGAAAATAATGTAGACCCCCATATAATACAGCCCCCATATAATATAATACAGCCCCCCATAGAATATAATATAGGCCCCATAGAATATAATACAGCCCCTCATAGAATATAATACAGCCCTCCCCATAGAATATAATGTAGGCCCCAGAGAATATAATACAGCCCCCCATAGAATATAATACAGCCCCCACATAAAATATAATACAGCCCCCCATAGAATATAATACAGCCCCCATAGAATATAATACTGCCCCCATTGAATATAATGTAGGCCCCCATAGAATCTAATACAGCCCCCCATAGAATTTAATACAGCCCCCCATAGAATATAATGTAGGCCCCCATAGAATCTAATGCAGCCCCCCATAGAATATAATGTAGACCCCCATAGAATCTAATACAACCCCCCTAGAATATAATACAGCCCCCCATAGAGTATAATGTAGCTGACCCCTCCCCTCACTCATATATATATATTTTTTTATAAAACCACAATCCTCACCTCTCCTCGTGTCCCGCTCTGCTCCAGGCTTGGCTCCGGTCTCAGAAGCTGCAGTCTGCCTGGCATACAGCCGGTACACAATGATGTGATGTCATCGTGCACCTGCTGTGTCAGAGGCAGAGGAGAATGGTGGGAGAGGGAGCGTCAGCTGACACTCTCTCCTCCATCATTGCATTGAACTGTACCGGCATCTAGATGCCAGTATAGTTGAATGAGTCGGCGCTGGCGGGGGGAGTCAACACTGGCGGGAGGAGTCAGCGCTGGCGGCAGACAACTGGCTGGGGCCCCTGGGGGAGCGGGGGCCCTAGGCAGCTTCCTGGTCTGCCTGCCACTAATGCTTGCCCTGACAGGACTCTCTGAGGTCCAGGACTAGAGATGAGCAAATTTGCTCGGGTTCCCTTTTATTCGGCAAGCTATAGCGCTTGCCGAATAAGCTGCAGAGGAAACCTGGCTTCCTGGATCGCACCAGCCAATCAACTGATCGGCTCCGCAGCTGCATGTGTCGCGGCTGTGTGACAGTCACGACACATGCATGGAGAGCCCAACAAACAGGCCCTCCATGTACAGTACAGAGCAAAAGTTTGGACACACCTTCTCGTTTAAAGATTTTTCTGTATTTTCATGACTAAGAAAATTGTAAATTCACACTGAAGGCATCAAAACTATGAATCAACACATGTGGAATTATATACTTAACAAAAAACAACTGAAAATATGTCTTATATTCTAGGTTCTTCAAAATTGCCACCTTTTGCTTTGATTACTGCTTTGCACACTCTTGGCATTCTCTTGATGAACCTAAAGAGGTAGTCACCGGAAATGGTTTTCACTTCACAGGTGTGCCCTGTCAGGTTTAATAAGTGGGATTTCTTGCCTTACAAATAGGGTTGGGACCATCAGTTGTGTTGTGCAAAAGTCCTGGTGGATTCACAGCTGATAGTCCTACTGAATAGACTGTTAGAATTTGTATTATGGCTAGAAAAAAGCAGCTAAGAAAAATGAGTGGCCATCATTACTTTAAGAAATGAAGGTCAGTCAGTCTGAAAAATTGGGAAAACTTTGAAAGTGTCCCCAAGTGCAGTGGCAAAAACCATCAAGCGCCTCAGAGAAACTGGCTCACATGAGGACCGCCCCAGGAAAGGAAGACCAAGAGTCACCTCTGCTTCTGAGGATAAGTTTATCCGAGTCACCAGCCTCAGAAATCGCAGGTTAATAGCAGCTCAGATTAGAGACCAGGTCAATGCCACACAGAGTTCTAGCAGCAGACACATCACTACAACAACTGTTAAGAGGAGACTTTGTGCAGCAGGCCTTCATGGTAAAATAGCTGCTAGGAAACCACTGCTAAGGACAGGCAACAAGCAGAAGAGACTTGTTTGGGCTAAAGAACACAAGGAATGGACATTAGACCAGTGGAAATCTGTGCGTGTGATTTAAACCACTACATACATATTCTAGAATACCCGATGCGTTAGAATCGGGCCACCATCTAGTATATAATATACATCTTCATTTTTTCTGTAACATTTATGCAAACATTAAATTCACACCAAAACTCTCCTAGAGTATAATATAACTATGTATTAAGGAAAAAAATTTAAAAGTCGTACAAAGGGAGAAACACCTGTCATGGATATGCAGATTCTGTAAGAAGATTACATGCTAGGTGGCTGCACCAAGTATTGAGAAGAGGTGCAAGATGCCACAGGTATGCTCATCGCTGTGAGGATGATTTGACTTGATGTGTCTGTGAGATTGCAGCTTTGCAGTACTAATACACTAAAATGTCATCCACTGCCTCCTCCAATGTGGCTGGCATTGTCACTGCAAACCATCAATGCATGGACAACCCATTGGTTTCCAAACATTATCCCGCGAACAGGTGCATGTAAAATTTCCTTGCAATGAAAGGGTGTACATTATCCCGCGAACAGGTGCATGTAAAATTTCCTTGCAATGAAAGGGTGTGGGAATAGCATGGAGTGTCCACATGGTGACAACATACATGTCAAACAAGGATTATGGCTGCATCCAGTACACATTCTCTTCAGAGCAGCAGTACTCAATGAAGCACCATATCTGCTGATCCCCACCCTCTATTGTCCCTGTGTTTAGGAGGAATAATGGAACCACTGACCTACATTGCGTTTTTTATTATCAATGGAGATGAAGCGTATGCAAGGATTATCATTGATGTACTTTGCTGCCCAGGGGACATCAATCTGCGTGCCAGCTTCATAAAAGAGTCCCAAAGCATATCGGGAGGAGTAGCTCACAGTTTCCAGTTGCCGCCTTTGGCTTTCCTTAATTACTGTAAGACAAAAAATATATATAAATAAATGACGATATGCAATATTCAGCACGTTGATGGATTGCAGACTACGTTTATCATCATGCTTAGTCATTAATATATATATTTATATTTAGCAATGAATCTCGGCGATGCATTCACAGAAGAAAATGCATATAACATACAGTATGTTATACCTGTGTTTAGGAAGATGTAAATTATGTAGAATAAAGATTAGTCACATTCAGGCTGTGTGCACACGTCAGGATTTTCTGCAGAATTTTCCTGAACAAAACCGGACTTTTTCTGCAGGAAATCCGCATGCATTTTCTTCGCAGTTTTTGACACGTTTTTTGCGCGTTTTGTTTCCGGAGCTTCCCAATGCATTAAATAGCGTGAAAAACGCGAAAAATCCGCAAAATTATGAACATGCTGCGTTTTTTACAGCAATGCGGGGTTTTTTTGGCGGAAAAAAAACGCATCATGTGCACAAAAATTGCAGAATGCATTAAAAATAATGGGATGATTATGTATGCGCTTTTAAAGCATTTTTCCCACGGAACAACAAAAACGCGAAAAATCCTGAACGTGTGCACATAGCCTCTATTGGGTTTCCACATTGAGCCCCTTTTTGGAATACAATGCATTAGATAACCGGTTACATACATCTCTTGTGTTACTATTTATTAGTTTGTTACGTTATTCATCATTGTGTTTGTTTCGTACAACACTGAAGTGAATCTGTCACCAGGTTTTTTGCTACCCCATCTTAGGGCAGCATAATGTAGGGGCAGAGACTCTGATTCCAGCTATGTAGCACTTACTGGGCTTCTTGCTGAATCTTCAGTTTAATCGTCTGCAGATCTGCCAGTTCTCTGAATGCCAAGCTCTGTATAACCCTGCCCCTGCTGCTTATTGGCATATTTCTGGCCATGCACAGTGTACACAGAAAGCTGAAAATCAGTAGTGTGTAGGGCTATACAGTTCATAAATTTCCAGCATAAAGAAAAACAAACAGCCTTTGCTTCAGCATAAAGGTAAGACAAAAATAAACAAACAGCAATATGGGATCAAACAACGGGCTCATCCGTTCTAAATTAAATCCAGTCCTAGCCTCTGGCAGAGACTGCCTGCTTACAATAGACACCACTGAGGCAGAACAGTTGCCTTAAATAGGCCCTTCAAATCCCAGAGTGGAAGTATGGAAGTAACTAGTCCCACCCAGCTCTTCTGGCTGCTCCTAAAACCCGGACCCCAAAATTTGGGCCATTAAAAAAAAAAATAGTAGCTACTGGAGCCTTCTTTTCTGGGACTCAAATTACTGAGGCTAACCTGACATACACCTCCAGGATCTTGCCATTAATTTGTAAAGATTACATTCTCACAATGATGTAATCTGTGGGTTCATGCCAAATATTGATGAGTTTATGTACAATAGGTACTTGAAGAGGATGTTTCACCACATTGTTCATGTTGAACTGGACACAGGATGCAATAGTGTCTGTAGAGCAGAATAAAACATTTGTTTTTTTATTTTGCCTCTCTGTTGTGGAGATATTAGCAAACAAAGTATTTGGCACCTAAACAGTTATTTTTTTTAAGTCTAAATGGGCATTACCACAGATTTTACTGGGGGGGGGTGTACGTCCTCTTTCTGACATTAGCCAATCATAAGTGGGTAGCAACACACCTGGGAAAGAACACCCCCCACAATAGCACTGACAAACAGTCTGCTCTCCCCTCTGCAGTGTGATGACGATTGCTGACGCACAGCAGACCTGAGTGTGATTAACTGAGAGCTTTCAGCTTTCAACTCTCATTACAAACACTTCTAGTAGCTGATTGTTGCTGCCTGCTTTTAATTAGTCAGCATCAGAAAGAGTAAGAAATATACGCCCCCAGTGAAATCTCTCTGGTAGTGCCCACTTGGAAAATAACTGTTTAAGTTCCATATGTTTGCTAATCTCTCTGCAACGGTGATGCAAAATAAAACAACATTTTTTTTTATTCTGCTCTTCATGGCCTTTTTAAAAACGTAAGACTTTTTTTTACATTCCGACACTTATCCAATTATGCTGGTCTTTATTCCTGGTCCTATCTCGACAAATGAAATGGTAGGAAAGGCCTGATTTGCCAATTTCTAACCTTAGTGTTAACCAGCCTTAGGCCTCTTTCACACGTCAGTGTCTCCGGTACGTGTAGTGACAGTTTTCTCACGTACCGGAGACACTGACACACGTAGACCCATTCAAATGAATGGGTCTATGCACATGTGCGTGTTTTCACACGGACCGTATGTCCGTGCTGAAAACACGTCGACATGTCCGTTTTCCACCGGCAGCACGGACCACAATACGGACAGCACACGTGCACACGGAGAACAGTGTGCACCCTCCTCCGTGTGCACGTACCGCCCGCAGGAGAGACAGCGCTACACTAAGCGCTGTCCCCCCCGCGTGTGGTGCTGAAGGCGGAATTCATCTCTTCTTCCCCGCCGGAGAGAAGAAATGAAAGGTTTTTTTTCTTGTTTTTTTTTTTTTTTTTTTTTTTGGGGGGGGTGAAAAATAAAGTTTGCATGTGCCCCCGCGTCCCCCCCCCCAGTGCGCCGCCTGGCCCCTTGCCGCAGAAATACTCACCCGGCCAGCTCCTGCGATGTCTCCTGTGTCCTCTCCGCGCTGCCAGCTTCTCCTGTGTGAGCGGTCACGTGGGACCGCTCATTACAGTCAGGGATTATTCACTGACTGTAACCACGTGACCGCTCGCACAGGAGAAGCTGGCAGCGCGGAGAGGACACAGGAGACATCGCAGGAGCTGGCCGGGTGAGTATTTCTGCGGCAAGAGGCCAGGCGGCGCACTGGGGGGGGGGGGGGGGACGCGGGGGCACATGCAAACTTTATTTTTCACCCCCCCCCAGAAAAAAAAAAAAAAAAAGATCTTTCATCTCTTCTCTCTGGCGGGGAAGAAGAGATGAATTCTGCCTTCAGCACCACATGCGGGGGGGGACAGCGCTTAGTGTAGCGCTGTCTCTCCGGCACGGTCCGTGTGGTCCTCAGGGGGCACACGGGCGGCACACGGATGCCGCACGTATGTGCCACTTGAGCACACGGACATACGGACACGGATATCTCCGGTACCGGTTTTTCCCGGTACCGGAAATATCAGGACGTGTGAAAGAGCCCTTAGCCAGTGATTAGCCAAGTGGGCATTACTTGACATTTCTAGGTAATTGTTGAAAAGGGAATTATTGCTTTTTTCACCTTCATTTATGAATGGTCTGAAAAATTTATTTTTTAAATGTTAATTGGAGATTGAATAGTTCCACCAACATTAAATAAATGGGCAATATTAATAACATTCACTGTGCAGACCCATGGGGTTACAGCTAGGTATCAAGTGAGAGCCGACGGATGTTTGTGGCACCTATTTAGACTCGCTTGCCTAGACCCCTGACAAAAGTGCCGCCTATAGTGCCTGGATAGACGTTTTAGCAACTTAATTTGATACGTAATAATCTGCAATTAGGGCAGATTTAATATTTCCAAACAACAAAAAGTGTATGATCAGAACATTACAGAACATGAATGATTTCACACTCTCCATTTATCATGCCATTTTAACCCGGAGAAAAACCAAACATTTTAGGTAAAGAATTCTTCATCAATAATTTTGGAAAGGAACCTCAAACCATCCCCATATTAGTTTGTAGGGTTATTTTACATGTCAGTTCCTAACATTAAGTCTCTACCCTGTCAGATACTGTCCTAGCTACTACAATCACATGGATGGCCACGTCGCTGCCTCCCACGAGATTAGTAAACCCACTGATACGCGGTGTGCCGTTGTGAACATTCCCATAACATAATGGATTCCAGGTTGTTCTGTCCTTGCCCTCATCCAAACAGAGAACAAGCAAACAAACAGCAGATGAGGAATGAAAACAGCACGTTGCTTTAATTGTAGGCGCACCTTAAAAACTGCCAAGTACACAGGATATCGAGGTTTTAAGCCAAAGTAACCGAACTGTCAAAAACTTTCTATCTCAGCTCAACAATTAAAAAATATAAATGCTTACCATATTGAAAAATGCACGAATCTGATATTCATCGTTCTATTATCAAGTCATACAACCTCAACCTTTCCTAATTCTGCACAGGGAAGTTTACTTGGTGACTTTGTGAAGACTACAGCTTACCTCTGTGGCCTCCAAGTCAAGTTCTCTTTCGGGTCAAAAAAAAATCCTGGATGTCATACTCACTAGAAATTCTCAGTGCTATGGCAGCAGGGTTATGATACATTCAATCCCTGTTCCTTTGCTATGGGATTAGAACACAAAAATGTGCCTGGAAGCGAAAACTGGAAATTGCTGCCTAGAAGTAGAAAATATATTCAAATGCTTTAGCAAATACTACGAAAGGGAGAATTTTGTGGTGGGTGTTATTCTTTAAACCCTGTTTGTGGATTTGTCTCTCCTTTCCCACACACATAGTGCAATCAATCATTCGGTAGCATTATGAGAAACATGTGCCAGAGAATAAAAGAAAAACATAATGGAGCCAACGCTTTCTGGCTAACAAAAGAAGTAGTTTGCCTTCAGTAGGGTTTATGGATTGGTTGCCGTTGTGCATCAAGAGTTTATTTGAGCCGCATCCAGAAAAAATTACAGAATGAATCAGACTTCTCAGATAATGTGATTTACGGTACAACTGCCATTATTGAAGATCTTGCAGGTTTTACCATTAATTAATCATATTGCTAGGATAAGAGCAAATATTAATCGAGGTGTGATGACGTTGCCTCCACTGTGTGCAATACATATTGTCACTTTGCTTATGCCTACATCTGGAGTTTTGTCTAACCTCGAGGTCCTTGAGATTTATTGCTATCCCTATTACTTATAACGGGACATACTCTGAAATTGTATATGCATTCTGCAGGGAAAAAAAAAACATGTCTGGGAATACTTTCCAAAAAAAAAAACTCATGGAAGAAATACAACTGTTGGCTTTGAGGTTATGTTTCAATAGCCCTAAAAATCAGACCCCAAGTTTATCATTTCATATTCTTCTCTCAAAATTGTCATTGCACTACTAGAAAGGTCTTTGGAAGAAGGTTTAGCAGGTAGTTACAAATGTTGGCTATCAAGATTTCTCAAAGTGGCTTAGTTTGCATACAGACCGTTCACTAGTACCTATTTGATTCCTGGGCATATAAAGCCACCAGTGAGAAGGCTCCAAATTTGGCACTGCCCTGATGTAATGCACCACCCACTGTCTGCAGTAGAAAGAAGTCAGGCAGTCACTGTGTTCGCCAATCACACTTATTTTGCTACCCTACGATATTCCACTCAAATTGGGTTCCTCTTGTCAACAGAAGAACCATATATTTATTATTCGGATGCTGCTTTCTTAGCACAAAGGCTAGACCTGTATAATAACTATGACTGGCACTGTTCTATGTGCACTAGGGATCGTATGTGATCATTATTGCTTTCATTATACTGACAGCCAGCCCTGGGTACCCTGTAGTGCCTCCTATTACTCCCTATTAAAGGTTTATTTTATTTATTTTACACACTTACTGTATATAGCATTATTATTAAAGGTCTGGTCTAAAAATACAAGTCTGCAGGCACTCTATGTCCCTGCACACTTGTGAATCCTCACATTCCGCACTGTGAGGATTCTCCGGTACCGATGCCAGTGAGAGGTCAGGGCGTGACCGCAAGTATGTAATTTGCATACATGTGGTCACCAGCCAACTAGACTGTATCCGGCCTTGCTCAATGCAAGAGCAAGGCCGGATACAGTCTAGTCGGAATGTGGTCAGAAGTGTGCAAATCTTATACATTGACCGTGCCCTCCCAACTCCAGAGAATCCTCACAGTGTGCAATGTACACAAGTCTGCAGTCACATAGAATGAATGCAGACTTGTAGTTTAAGACCAGACAACCCCTTTCATTTCCACGGCTCTTTACAGACATCATCACCACTGACCCATACATATGTGCACTTTGGTGAGCATTAGGATTATTATAAGGGCACAACGGTACAACTGAACTGGAAACATAAGGTGCTGTTATAGCGTGGACCGTAGCTGTCATCACAAGCATTATGAAACTATTATATTGTCATTGGCAGATTTCATGACAACCCATCTGGCACAATGTTAGCTAATCCAAAGTTTTTCATTCGAAGATAAATTTGACAAAATTACGGTGACTCAACTAAGGCAGTGTTATTAATTTCAGATATTACATGTAAAATAAAAAGAAGAAAAACACATAAAAGGAAATAATATGCAAGACAAAAATAACTTCAGTTCATCATTTTCTAACTTGTTGGTTCTTTGTTATTCGTGTAGTAGGCTGCATTTCATAAAGATGAGAATAGCACCTCATTCAGTAAAGTAAGCGCTGGGACCACAGACTGTTTTTAGTGGTTGGAAGGATGTATAAATAGTTACATGCTTTCCTATGGCCCAACCGCTATACACAATGCCAGACTGTAAGGGCAGGGATTATGTTCTTAGCAAAGCCTATAGATTTTTGGTTATTAAGCAGAGTTGATGGGCTGTTAAAGACCTAAACAGCTTTCCTTAAACACAAAATGTTCCAAAAAATAGACCTATTTTCACACACCGTTCCAGATTATTTTAGTGTGAGGTCCATGACAGTCTAAATAGTGTAATACTAGTTTATATCGAATGCTACTTTGCAGAACTATTCTCTTGTAGTAAGTTTACTACTTTACCATATGGCACTTCATGTGCCACGATATAGTCTCCTGAAAATGTTTCAGCCACATGTACGAGGCCTTATAGGTTCTAGACAAAAGATAGATATTGGTGATGAGCGAGCGTGCTTGTTATTTGCGTTTTCATCGTGTGCTCAGGTACGTACCCAGTATTGCGGGTGCTTGAGTGAACTGTTAGGGTCCCCGGGGCCCGCATGTTCAGCGGCTGTTACACAGCCATAAAACATGCTGGGAATGCCTGACATACATGGCAATCCCTTTATGTTTTGTGGCTGTGTAACAGCCGCAAAACTTGTGGACGAAAACATCTCACTCGAGCACCTGCAATACCGGGTACGTACCCGAGCACCCGATGCAAACTTGAAAAACGAGCAGGCTCACTCATCACTAAGAGATCCCAATTCATCAAGTCTGGTGGTTTTAACGCCAGTCGTGATGAAAGGTGCACTGGAATAAGATGTGCCAAATTCATGATCAGTGTGTACCTCTTAATATATGCTAAAAAGAGAGAAAAATATCAGCTCACCTTCTCAATGGATACCACACAAGGAAACCTGCAGTGCCGCAGTTAGGAAACTATTTGTAGAAACAGAAAAATATCCAGCGTGTTGAATAAAATTCAGAAGTCTTTATTGATGAATTAAAAAGTTGCACCAGTGTACATGGGCAGAAAAAAATGTGCAAATTTAGCATGCGCATTTCGGATGAAAGTATTAAATTCCAAAACACGTATTCTAGATTTGCTAATTTTTTTCTGCCCATGTACACTGGTGCTACTTTTTAATTCTTCAATAAAGACTTCTGAATTTTATTCAACACGCTGGATATTTTTCTATTTCTGAATGAGTTTGGTGCATCGTTCAGCTGCCGTTCGCCAGTGCAAGTAATATACAAGAGTCACTTTTGTGGCAAAAATTATTATGAAATTATCGGCTGACCTCAGCCTCGCTCATCAATGTCAAAAAGTTGTTGGAATTCGATGGGAATGCGTAAAAACTCAAAATGTCGCAACAAGTTGCACAAAAATTCCTGGAAAAAGCTGATGAATTGGCTGCTATATATTATCCTGGGCCAAAATTAAAGTACCCACTACAAACGTAATCCATAGTAAGACTTTGGTGTATTCCCCACTGAAAGGCTCCAGCATACACCACTATATACTTTTGCTTGCCTGTAGCCACAATATGCATAAAAATATACAGTCTGGAATCTGCTATCTTAGGAAAGTACAGTCTACTAAGCATTCTTATACTGTCGATAAATAGTTATAATGTGGGTATGTCAGTGGTAGCCTGACAGCTGTAAAAATGGCTGCCACAGACCAGCTTAGTGCAAGCCACTCCATTTACTAGGTCCCAGGACCCTACAATTTAGGCAGGACGGGCAAACCATCCAATGTGTATGGAGTAGAGATAAGAAAAAAAGATTTGCACTACCCTGGTTTGGTGTCCACTCCACCTCAGTACTCCACGCTGCGATTACCACACCACGGTAAAACTGTGATTCAATGTCAAATTGTAGTGAGAATTTTCTTTTCATCCCTAGAGGGATTATATTGAGGGACATAAGGATAGGGGAATTGTAATTTAGTTTCCCAATCCTTTGGTTTGGCAAAGAGATAAGGTGCTGCCAGCTGCTCTCTCATCGAGAACACGGGATCTCTCGTCCGAACAGAGTTGCCCCATGTATGGAGGAGTCAGGAAAAATAGCTGTCAGCCGAACAATTGGTAAGGCCAGCACTATAAGTGGAAGAATATTGCTTATTTAAGGAGAATAGGACCAGGTTTGCCTCACCTTTGTACAGTATAAAAGGCACAAGCCCTATATCAATAACAAGAATCTAAGAAGAACAAGATACCTTCTAAAAAGGGGCTCAGCCAAAAATACAATAGACAATATAATTAGAATATATACTGTATATATATATATATATATATATATATATATATATATATATATATATATATATATATATATCTACATACAGATATAGATATAATAATAATAGGTTATACACGTTTTCAGTTGTATGACTAACACTCCTTTACTCCTGGCTGCAACAACGTCACTCTTGGCTTGCAATATTCTGCTCATGAATTTGCGCACCAGGCCACAAAGGGTTAAGGTTGAATGTCCCAAAACTAAAAATCGTATTTATTTTAATGTCGTTTTCCCCTAAAACAAAGCTGGCTGTCTGCCTGCGTTGTGGTTATTTCAAGCAGCAGAATGTCTTGCAGTTGCTCTGCTTGCGTAGGTGGTATCAAAGGTTATGAGAAAAGTCCCTGCTTGGTAGCGAGTCAATGTATCCAATATGTGCGGCTAATCTGATAGACAAAATATCTTCTGCGCTGCTCCATTTACTGCATCAGTGTTCTGCTTTTCTAAAGCTCTATCATCTCAGTAATGAGGGATCGGAAGTTTCCATACATTGGACTGGGTGGGTGCAGAACGGTTTCTCATAGTTAAGTGGTGGAGCATATAACTTTTACTAAGTCGGAAAGATAGAAACCATGCCAGTAGTGAGAAAAGTCATAAATCAGTCTATAAAATTGACGTCTATTTTGCTGTTGTGATAGGTCATAAATTTTTTTATTATTATTGTGTCAAATGTATACCAAAAATTACTTTCACATTAAGAGACCACATTGAAGTGGCTTTTATATGGCTTTTATAGAAATTCATATGTTTAGATTATGCAGTTTTTTTTTTTAAGGGTTCCCGAGCGGATTTCAGAGACCCAAAGATATTAGTGTTAACCTGAAGGAACCAGCAAGTTTTAAACTTTTCATACAGCGCCACCACCAGGGAACTGAGGGATTACATGACTGTCCAGCCAATGTATGGACAGGCCATCTCTAAGTGAGAGGATCTATGTGCCAATTATGCTGCAGTTTCTTGCTGGAGGCCGTAAATAAGTTAACCTCTTTTTAAAAGATTGTCAAACGAAACATAAATTATAGTGATCTATACGGTTTATGTATGATCGGGGGGTCCGACTGCTGGGGTAGCCAATAAAACATGAGAACGGGAGTCCCATGTCTCCTGTGTGAATGAAGTTGAAGTGCACACACATGACCATTGCTCCATCACTACAAATTAAGAACTTTAGCTCACTCAAGTAAAGTTGGCTGAAGACTCTCATAAGATTAAATAAGCACAGAGTAGTTCAGAACATTTTAACCCCTTCATGACCCCAGCTTTTTTCGGTTTTGCGTTTTCGTTTTTCACTTCCCTTCTTTCCAGAGCCATAACTTTTTTATTTTTTCGTCAATATGGCCATGTGAGGGCTGATTTTTGCGGGACGAGTTGTACTTTTGAACGACATCATTGGTTTTACCATGTCATGTACTCAAAAACTGGGAAAAAATTGTGAAAAAAAAGTGTGGTGAAATTGCAAAAAAGTGGAATCTCACACTTGTTTTTTGTTTGGCTTTTTTGCTAGGTTCACTAAATGCTAAAACTGACCTGCCATTATTATTCTCCATGTCATTGAGTTCATAGACACCAAACTTGTCTAGGTTATTTTTTATCTAAGTGGTGAAAAAAAATTCCAAAGCTTGCTAAAAAAAAAAAAAAATTGAACCATTTTCCGATATCCATAGCATGTCAATTTTTTCATGACCTGGGGTTGAGTGAGGGCTTATTTTTTGCGTGCCAAGCTGATGTTTTTAATGAAACCATTTTGGTGCAGATACGTTCTTTTGATTGCCCGTTATTGCATTTCAATGCAATGTCGCGGCGACCAAAAAAGCGTAATTCTGGCATTTTTACTTTTTTTCTCGCTACGCTGTTTAGCGATCAGGTTAATCCTTTATTATTGACAGATCGGGCGATTCTGAACGCGACGATACCAAATATGTGAAGCTTTGATTTTTTTTAATTGTTTTATTTTGAAAGGGAAGAAAAGGGGGGTGATTTAAACTTTTATTTTTTTTATTTTTGTCATATTTTTAAAAACATTTTTTTTTTAATTTTGGCATGCTTTAATAGCCTCCATGGGAGGCTAGAAGCTGCCACGACTTGATCGACTCTGCTACATAGAGGCAATGCTCAGATTGCACCTACTGTATATAGCAAAATTACTGCATTGCTATGAGCACCGACCACAGGGTGGCACTCATAGCAATCTGGCATCAACAACCAAAGAGGTCTCAAGGAGACCTCTGGTTGTAATGCTGACACGCAGAAGACCCCTGATCACGTGACCGGGGGCACCGATGCGCGCATTTCCGGCCGGATAGCCAGAAGCGCTGGTTAAATGCTGCTGTCAGAGTTTGACAGCGGCATTTAACTAGTTAATATGTACGGGCGGATCGCGATTCTGCCCGTGCCTATTGCGGGCACATGCCAGCTGTTCAAAACAGCTGACATGTCCCGGCTTTTGATGAGGGCTTACCGCCGGAGCCCACATCAAAGCGGTGGTACTTCCATTGGATGTACTATTCCGTCCGAGGGCAGAAAAGAGTTAAAGTAATTGTCTGGCATTATGCTACAAGTCTGCAGTCATTCTGTGTGACTGCAGACTCCTGAATACTCCCATCTCACACACTGCGTTGTGAGGATTCTCTGGGGTGGAGCGGTGGGCGTGTGACCACAAGTATGTGATTTGCATACAAGCTGTCACAATCTGAGCAGATGAGCACAGCCTTGCTAAATGCAAGTGTATTGAGCGACGCCGGACATGTGGTAGTCAGAAAGTGGCCAAAAGTATGCAAATCACATACCTGCGGTCACATAACTACTCACTCCCAGAGCGGGGAATCCTAACCATGGGCGGACATATTGCCGGTTCAATCGGTGCGGCTCCGGGGGGCCCCTGCAAGGTGGCCAATAATGAGGGCAATCTGGACAGTTTATCCGGCCCCGAGCCTCTGGGGGGCCCCTTGCCAGATTGCCCTCATGTTTGGCGGGCAAGGAGCAATCCCTGCAGCTCCGCTGACTGCAAGAGAAAATGACAGGAGAGGGGAGCTGCAGGGAATTGATCCGTCCTTGCTTCCTGCCTGCGCTTCCTGTCTCATACAGCAGCGGCTGAATGACGTCATCATTCAGCGCCACTGCTGTGCGAGACAGGAAGCTACTGGCGATGGTGCGGCTTTAGGATACCGTGCGCAGAGGTGAGGTGTATGTGTGTGTGTGTGTGTGTGTATGCAGAGGTCAATGGTGCTGTGTGTGTCTGTGTGTGTGTGTAGGTGTATGCAGAGAGGTGAATGGTGCTGTGTGTATCTGTGTGTGTGTAGGTAGAGGAGAGGGCAATAGGCAATGATTGGGTTGACAGAGAGGGCAATGATGGGGGTGATGGGGCAGAAGGCAATGATTGGGTTGACCAAGAGGGCAATGATAGGGGTGGTGGGGGAGAAAGTAATGATGGGGTGGTGGAAAGGGCAATAATTGGGATGGTGGGGGAGGAGGAAATCATGGAGGTGGTGAATGGACAATAATGGGGGTGGGTGGGAGGAGGAAATGATGAAGGCAGTGTAATGGGCAATGATGGGGGTGGTGGGGGAAAAGACAATGATGGTGGTGGTGCAAAGAGCAATGATGGTGGTGGTGCAAAGAGCAATGATGGGGATTGTGGGGAGGAGAAAATGATGGAGGTCGTGGAATGGGCAATGATGGGGGAGAAGACAATGATGATGGCAGTGGAAAGGACAATGATGGGGTGGTTGAGAGGAGGCAATGATGGAGGTGGTGGAATGGGTAATGATGTGGTGGGGAGGAGGCAATGATGGAGGTTGTGGAATGGGTAATGATGGGCGTGGTGGGGAGAAGACAATGATGATGGCGGTGGAAAGGACAATGATGGGGGTGGTGGGGGAGGAGGAAATGATGGAGGTGGTGGAATGGGTAATGATGGGGTGTGGGCGAGAAGGCAATGATGGTGGCAGTGGAAAGGACAATGATGGGGTGGTGGGGAGGAGGCAATGATGGAGGTGGTGGAATGGGCAATAATGGGGTGGTGGGGAGAAAGCAATGATGGAGGTGGTGAAGAGGGCAATCATGGGGTGGGGGAGAGGGCAATAATGGGATGCAGGAGGAGGAGGACAATGAGGGGTGTGGGGGATTAGGATGGGAGGAAGAGGGATTTATAATGGATTTAGGAACAGGGGGAGGTGGAGGAAGACATTATTATCGATTATGTCTAACACAGTCCCTTCGTATAAAGTGTACTCACTTATTATGTATAACACCATCCTTAGTTACATAGTTTCCTCTTTTGTTATGTATAACACCATCCCTTATTACGTACAGTACCATCCTCTCTAGTTATATATGGTGCCATCCCTTATTATATAGCTTCCTCTGCTGTTATGTACAGTGCTGTCTTACATAGTGTATTGTTGTTATTTTTGTTATTCACAGTACCCTCTTCTATTACATAGTCCCCTTTCTTGTTAGATGTAAAATGACTACTGATGGAGGAGCCAGTGACCACACAACCAGTCCATCAGCTCCTTCTTTAGAAAAGAAGCTTTCCCATGCTCCATCAGCCATCCTTGCATTATACAGCTAACAAGACAGGACGGTATGTAATAAAAAACAGGGCTCTATATAATCCAATATGTAAGGGACAGCAATATACATAATAAAGGAGACTAAGTGATACATACATGTATGTGTGTGTGGCTATATATATATATATACAGTGGGGCAAAAAAGTATTTAGTCAGTCAGCAATAGTGCAAGTTCCACCACTTAAAAAGATGAGAGGCGTCTGTAATTTACATCATAGGTAGACCTCAACTATGGGGGACAAACTGAGAAAAAAAAATCCAGAAAATCACATTGTCTGTTTTTTTATCATTTTATTTGCATATTATGGTGGAAAATAAGTATTTGGTCAGAAACAAACAATCAAGATTTCTGGCTCTCACAGACCTGTAACTTCTTCTTTAAGAGTCTCCTCTTTCCTCCACTCATTACCTGTAGTAATGGCACATGTTTAAACTTGTTATCAGTATAAAAAGACACCTGTGCACACCCTCAAACAGTCTGACTCCAAACTCCACTATGGTGAAGACCAAAGAGCTGTCAAAGGACACCAGAAACAAAATTGTAGCCCTGCACCAGGCTGGGAAGACTGAATCTGCAATAGCCAACCAGCTTGGAGTGAAGAAATCAACAGTGGGAGCAATAATTAGAAAATGGAAGACATACAAGACCACTGATAATCTCCCTCGATCTGGAGCTCCACGCAAAATCCCACCCCGTGGGGTCAGAATGATCACAAGAACGGTGAGCAAAAATCCCAGAACCACGCGGGGGGACCTAGTGAATGAACTGCAGAGAGCTGGGACCAATGTAACACGGTCTACCATAAGTAACACACTACGCCACCATGGACTCAGATCCTGCAGTGCCAGACGTGTCCCACTGCTTAAGCCAGTACATGTCTGGGCCCGTCTGAAGTTTGCTAGAGAGCATTTGGATGATCCAGAGGAGTTTTGGGAGAATGTCCTATGGTCTGATGAAACCAAACTGGAACTGTTTGGTAGAAACACAACTTGTCGTGTTTGGAGGAAAAAGAATACTGAGTTGCATCCATCAAACACCATACCTACTGTAAAGCATGGTGGTGGAAACATCATGCTTTGGGGCTGTTTCTCTGCAAAGGGGCCAGGACGACTGATCCGGGTACATGAAAGAATGAATGGGGCCATGTATCGTGAGATTTTGAGTGCAAACCTCCTTCCATCAGCAAGGGCATTGAAGATGAAACGTGGCTGGGTCTTTCAACATGACAATGATCCAAAGCACACCGCCAGGGCAATGAAGGAGTGGCTTCGTAAGAAGCATTTCAAGGTCCTGGAGTGGCCTAGCCAGTCTCCAGATCTCAACCCTATAGAAAACCTTTGGAGGGAGTTGAAAGTCCGTGTTGCCAAGCGAAAAGCCAAAAACATCACTGCTCTAGAGAAGATCTGCATGGAGGAATGGGCCAACATACCAACAACAGTGTGTGGCAACCTTGTGAAGACTTACAGAAAACGTTTGACCTCTGTCATTGCCAACAAAGGATATATTACAAAGTATTGAGATGAAATTTTGTTTCTGACCAAATACTTATTTTCCACCATAATATGCAAATAAAATGATTAAAAAAACAGACAATGTGATTTTCTGGATTTTTTTTGCTCAGTTTGTCTCCCATAGTTGAGTTCTACCTATGATGTAAATTACAGACGCCTCTCATCTATTTAAGTGGTGGAACTTGCACTATTGCTGACTGACTAAATACTTTTTTGTCCCACTGTATATATATATATATATATATATATATATATATATATATACACACACTGCTCAAAAAAATAAAGAGAACACAAACAACAGAATATAACTCCAAGTAAATCAAACTTCTGTGAAATCAAACTGTCCACTTAAACTTAACACTGTTTGACAATCAATTTCACATGCTGTTGTGTAAATGGAATAGACAACAGATGAAAATTATTGGCGATTGTCATGATATGTACTTTTGCCCTGTCCTGTATTTGAATAATATGCAATTTGATGTATGTAACTGTTCTCTGGTTTCTATTAGCTGTAATTTATGTATTTTCTTGTGCTGGGAGTTCACCTGTAACAATATGTCTCCTTCCCCCAATACTTGCAGCACTAAGCTATAATGTAGTTAAGCTTTGTCAACACCACTAGTGGAGGAATAGCCATTCTTCCTCACAGCAGGTGGCTAGTCAAATGTACATACTAGATATACTAAGCGGAGCCGACCAGTCTAGAATCTTCTGGTGGACCCAACCATTGAATAGAAGGTGGGACCCCTACCCCCCTTCATGGGCGGATCCCAGGAGCTCAGACAATCCATTCTTATTTTTTAGATCAGATGTGAGTTGATCCTTAAAGGAGAAGGAGTGGGGATTCTTAGCTGAGGCAAGACCCCACGTCCATCTGTGACTGCGGAAGCGAACGGGGCGAGACTTGAGCTGAGGACATATCTCGTCATTCGTGGGATTGTTTTGGGATCCCTTGGACTCGTGTGGACTATTGCTTTGTTAGCTGGCACAAGGATTATCGGGAGGTGCCCCCGAACCTGTTCCGTTGGACTAATTGTGGACTCTATAGATCTACCTGCATGTGTTGTTCCAGCGTTCTTGATAATAAATCTGTGGAATCATCCCTTGGCCTGTTGTCCCTTCTTGCTCTGCCGTACACCCCGTCACACAATTATCAAGACACACTCAATAAAGGAGTGGTTCTGCAGGTGGGGACCACAGACCGCATCTCAGTGCCAATGCTTTCTGGCTGATGTTTTAGTCACTTTTGAATGTTGGTTGTGCTTTCACACTTGTGGTAGCATGAGACGGACTCTACAACCCACACAAGTGGCTCAGATAGTGCAGCTCATCCAGGATGGCACATCAATGCGAGCTGTGGCAAGGTTTGCCGCGTCTGTCAGCGTAGTGTCCAGAGGCTGGAGGCGCTACCAGGAGACAGGCCAGTACACCAGGAGACATGGAGGGGGCCGTAGGAGGGCAACAACCCAGCAGCAGGACCACTACCTCTGCCTTTGTGCAAGGAGGACCAAGAGGAGCACTGCCAGAGCCCTGCAAAATGACCTCCAGCAGGCCACAAATGTGCATGTGTCTGCACAAATGGTGAGAAACTGACTCCATGAGGATGTTCTGAGAGCCCGATGTCCACAGATGGGGGTTGTGCTCACAGCCCAACACCGTGCAGGATGCTTGGCATTTGCCACAGAACACCAGAATTGGCAAATTCGCCACTGGTGCCCTGTGCTCTTCACAGGTGAAAGCAGGTTCACACTGAGCACATGTGACAGACGTGACAGGTTCTGGAGACGTTGTGGAGAGCGATCTGCTGCCTGCAACATCCTTCAGCATGACCGGTTTGGCAGTGGGTCAATAAAGGTGTGGGGTGGCATTTCTTTGCAGGGCTGAACAGCGCCCCATGTGCTCGCCAGAGGTAGCCTGACTGCCATAAGGTACAGAGATGAGATCCTCAGACCCCTTGTGAGACCATATGCTGGTGCGGTTGGCCCTGGGTTCTTCCTAATGCAGGACAATGCCAGACCTCATGTGGCTGGAGTGTGTCAGCAGTTCCTGCAAGATGAAGGCATTGAAGCTATAGACTGGCCTGCCCATTCCCCAGATCTGAATCCGATTGAACACATCTGGGACATCATGTCTCGCACCATCCACCAACGTCATGTTGCACCACAGACTGTCCAGGAGTTGGCGGATGCTTTAGTTCAGGTTTGGGAGGAGATCCCTCAGGAGACCATCTGCTGCCTTATCAGGAGCATGCCCAGGCATTGTAGGGAGGTCATACAGGCACGTGGAGGCCACACACACTACTGAGCATCATTTCCTTGTCTTGAGTCATTTCCACTGAAGTTGGATCAGCCTGTAACTTCATTTTCCACTTTTATTTTGAGCATCATTCCAACTCCAGACGTCCATGGGATATTAGTTGTGATTTACGTTGATCATTTTTAGGTTTTATTGTTCTCAACACATTCCACTATGTAATGAATAAAGATTTTCAACTGGAATATTTCATTCAGTGATATCTAGGATGTGGGATTTTAGTGTTCCCTTTATTTTTTTGATCAGTATATAGTAAAAAAAGGAAAACAGCACAAAAAGAAGTATGAAAAAAGTGGACTTTATTGTCCAAATGGCGTGGCAATGTTTCGAATGTGATATCCTTTCTTTTATATAAATATATATATATAAATGTACCTTTGTCTCCTTAAAAGGAGGGGGGTCCAGACACTTTTCCTGCACAGGGGCCCCAAGCTGTCTGTGTCGGTCCCTGATCCTCACCTTAGGCAGTGTGCACAATGTGAGGATTCACAAGTCTGCAGTCACACATGGTGACTGAAGACTTGTAGCGTAATGCTGGACAACTCCTTTAAGTAATTATACCATTCCGATGCTTCCCAATTCTCGTCACTATCTACTTCCTACTGCAGCAATGACTTCCCATCACAGCGACATGTGATGATTCCAGTAATTTGCTACAGCTAGTGCAGAGATCACATGGCTCTGTAATGATTATTGCAGCAACGGGAAGTAGAAACGAGCATGTGAGCGGGCGGTGTCAGAATGAGACTGGACCCTTAAGGAGGTTTGTAATTTTTTTAAACCAATCAGAGCTTTTGCTGTTTTTTTTCACTATTTGTACACATCCTTTCAAGGGAATCTGTAACCAGGTTATTGCTACCTATTCTAGGAACAGCATAATGTAGAGAAAAATATCTAGATTCAAGTGATCACTTACTGGGCTAATTGCTGTAGCTTTAGAAATCAATTGTTTTATCAGCTGGAGATTATTACTAGAGGACTAGTCTTCATGGTGCCATGTAGTCCTCCATATTCTTGAGTTCAGTACAACCCCACCCACATTACTTCTTGGTAGCTTTCTGCCTATGCATAGGGTACTCCGAAAGTTGCCAATCAGTGGTGTGGGCAGGGTTATACAGAGCTCAGCATTTAGAGAACTGCTAAATCTGCAGAAGATAAAACAGAGTTTAATCAAAACTAAAGAAAGCAGCCCAGTAAGTGACACTTTCAGATGGGGTAGCAAAAAACTTGGTGATAGATCTTTTATTATTATTTTACTCACTTATATAGCATCCTTGCAGATGTTGTCCTTGGTGGGATTGGAACCCAGGAACCCAGCGCTGCAGAGCTAAGCACTGAGCCACCTTGCTGCCCTTTAACGTTTCTAACTGGTTTTCAGTCTCTTACAGATAACTATGTACAAAAAGGTTAATTGTAACTTTTACATCCAGTTAATTTTCATGTGTCTGAGCAGAAGTCAAGTAATATGTCACATATTAATGTCTCACTTGGGCCTCATGCTATCACTATTGAGGCCATTTTCAGATGTCTTTGTATTCCAAGTACAGACCATGACTTGCGGACAGTGACCATGAGTTCCCGGACCGGAAATCAACAGCCTTACATACTGTATGCATACGATGCTATTGAGTCCGGGCCAAGAAACCCATGAACAGTCCAGAAATCACAGTCCATACTGGGACCATGTTTCATAGACCTCTGAAGCCAGCCTCACCCATCTGCTCCACCAACACCCATTCCAAGAAGATTGGAGGGCAACAAGTGGCGAAATTATGAAGCCTACGGAATTCACAGGGGTTGAGGTTCTGCAACGTAATGCACGGCTTTATGGTCATATTGCAAATGTGGAAAGCTAAATCTTTCCTTTCTTCATTGAAAAGGGGAAAACCATGACTAAACTGCAGTATGTGAATTTTACTTTAGCTTGACAGAATGGTTAGGAAATTGGACCCAGTCATGTCAATAGGAAAGTATGAATGCGTCCCATCTGATGTAAAGCACAGTACTAAATTATTATGGATTTTGAAAATCAGTCATGTTTATGCAGCTGAAAGTTGGCTTTTACATGAAAAGCCGGATTACTTACCGGTAATGCTCTTTTAAGGAGTCCACGACAGCACCCCACATGAGAGAGGGATCCGCCCATAGGAACAGGAAACCTAAAGAATAAAAGGAGGCGGTCCCCTCTCCTCCTCAGTTTAGTTTTCATAGTATAAAGGGAACCGCAAAGTTTTAGTATTAACTCATAATCAGCAATACAATTGTCTTAAACTCTATACAACCATTATTTGTGAGCTTAAATGAAGGAAATTGTGCAAAATTTGGGAGGGTAGTAAATGGGTGCTGTCCTGGACTCATTAAAAGAGCATTACCGGTAAGTAATCCGGCTTTTTACCCTTCGCCACGACAGCACCCCACATGAGAGATTTTCAGAGAGTCATTATCTGGGTGGGAATACTGTACTAAGAACAGCTCTACCAAAGGTCAGGTCAGAAGATGTAGATAGATCAAGTCTATAATGGTTGTAAAAAGTAGAAGGTATTGACCAGGTTGCGGCCTTACATATTAAATGGATTGGTACATCTGCTTGTTCCGCCCAGGAGGAAGCCATGGCTCCTGTTGAATGTGCTTTTATACCCACTGGAGGAATCTCGCATTTTGATGCATAGGCCAAGCAGATCCACCGAGATATGGTAGCTTTTGTGACCCCATGTCCTTTCTTGTGGCCCTGAAAGGAGACAAACAGAGCCCTACTCTGCCTCCATGTCTGAGACCTTTCTATATAGGTCAGGATGGCTCTTCTGACATCTAAGGTGTGGAAATTATGTTGTTCTGGAGTTACAGGGGAATCAAAAAAGGAAGGGAGAAAAATTTCCTGTGATCTGTGGTAGGTGGATGCCACCTTAGGGAGGTATGAGGGGTCTGGTTTTAGGACTATCCGATCTTGAAATAATAGTAAGAAAGGTGGGTCTACTGATAGGGCCTGGATGTCGCTAACCCTTCTAGCTGAGGTTAGGGCTACCAATAGGGCTACTTTATATGTTAGGACATTTAGAGGTATGGAATCTAGTGGCTCAAATGGGGAGCCGGTTAAGACCTCCAGTACTAGATTTAAATCCCACGGAGGTAGACGGGGAATATGGACTGGGTTACTACGTTCACAAGACTTTATAAATCTGGAGATCCACCTATTAGCTACTATATTGCATCCATATAGGGCTCCTAATGCTGAGACCTGCTCTTAAGGTGTTTACCGATTACCCTAATTCTCTGCCCTTTTGTAAGAACTCTAGAATAGGTGTCACCAGAACTTGCTTAGTGAATGGTACTGTATAAAAGTTTAAGAATTTATTCCATACTCTACTATATATTAGGGTGGTAGATCTTTTTCTACTTAGTAAAAGGGTGTTTACTACTTCCACTGAAAACCCCCTTGAACTTAATAGTTGCCTCTCAAATTCCACGCCGTCAAGTGAAGACCTTTCACTTGCGGGTGGAAAAAGGGGCCCTGGAACAGCAGCTCCTTGTTTGATGGAAGAATCCATGGGTCGCATAGACACATGGTCTGGAGACAAGAGAACCATGGTCTCCTTGGCCAAAAGGGTGCAATGAGGATTACTCTTGCTCGTTCCCTCCTGATTTTTCTGACCACTAGTGGAATCAGAGACATCGGAGGAAAGGCATATGCCAATTTGAACTTCCAAGGGTGGTGAAGAGAGTCCAACATGTCTGGATGATCCATGAAGTTCAGGGAAGCGAACCTTTTTACTTGTCTGTTGTCTCTTGTGGCAAACAGATCTATTTGTGGTATACCCCATGTTCTTGTTATCATTCTGAATATGGTTCTGTTTAAGGTCCATTCCCCTTGGCGTAACGTTTCGGGTGAGGCAGTCTGCTTTGATGTTTTCTACACCTCTGTTGTGTAGGGCTGTTAGGGATGCGAGATGAGTCTCTGCTAGCTGGAAGATATCTGCTGCTATGGTCATCACACTTCCTGACCGTGTACCACCTTGATGGTTCACATATGCCACTGTGGTGGAATTGTCAGAGAAAACCCTTACATGTGCTCCTTGAATCTGTGGAAGAAAATGATTTAAGGCATATTCTACCGCTCTTAATTCTTTCCAATTGGAAGAACATGTTAATTCTGCCTGATCCCAGATATCTTGAGCCTGACTATCCTCCATATGTGCACCCCAACCCCATAGGGCTGGCGTTGGTGGTAATTATCTTAGAAGGGTCTATTATCCATGGTACACCCTTTGAAAGGTGCTCCATATCTAGCCACCAGGATAGGGATTCTATGACATCTCTGGAAAGAGTTAGTTTACTTTCCAGATGTCTTTCTTTTCCCTGAACCAACAATACTTCATACTGTAATTGACGGGTATGAAATTAAGCCCACGGTACAGCTGGAATACATGAGCATAATGATCCCAGTAAGGACATCACTTTCCTTAGTGTCATGTGTGGGTTTTTCATTGCCTCTGACACTTTTGATTGTATAGTCAATCTTTTTGACTGTGGGAGGAAGCATTTCTCACTTACGGAGTCTAGCTGGATTCCTAGAAATATTTGAACGGTTTCTGGATTCAGCCTGGACTTTTCGAATTTGATGATCCAACCTAACTCCTGTAGGGACGAGATTGTATTAGATAATCGAATATTACATTGAGGTATAGAATTTCCTACTACTAGAAAATCATCTAGGTAGCGTATTATTAAAGTGTCCCGTTGGCGTAGGTGAGCCATCACTTATAATATCACTTTTGTGAAGATGCGGGGAGCCATCGAAAGCCCGAAGGGCATTGCTACGTATTGAAAGTGACGAACCTGTCCCGCCAGGATGACTGCTACCCTTAGGTACTGCTGGTGTTCGGCATGTATGGGAAGATGATAGTAGGCATCTTTTAGGTCTATCCCGGCTATGACACATCTAGGGAACAAAAGTTTGATGGTAGAACTAATGGATTCCATTTTAAAAGTATGATTACGCAAAAAAGAATTTAGTTTTTTGAGATTTATGATGGTTCTAAGTGAACCATCTGGTTTATTGATCAAAAATAAAGGGGAATAGAACCCCTTCCCTTCTTGATCCTGGGGAAGACTCTTTTAGATCAAGACTCTTTTAGATAGAAGAGATAGGATCTCTGATTCCAGAGCCCTTTGTTGTTCCCATCCTTTTGGTGATGTTACTACAAAAGAATCCCAAGGGATTCGATCAAACTCCAATTTTAAATCGTATTGAATAATGTCCAGAATCCATTGGCTAGATGTTATTTGTTTCCATTTAGGAAAGAAAAATTTTAATCTGCCGCCCACTTCATGGTCAGCGGTACTTGTTACGCTTCGTATTATAGGATCCGCTAAACAGAGCACCTTTTGGTTTTGTATCCTTTGTCTCCCAACGCTCCCTTTGAGTCTCAAACGGTTTGTTTCTGGTAAAGGGGCGTCTTCTGAAGGCACTTCTGTAAGATGGAAGAGATTGATTAGGGAAGCCTTTCTTTCTCTCTCCCGCTTTATTTAGGAGCTCATCCAATGTTTTCCCAAAAAGGAACTCACCATGGCAAGGGATCGCACAAAGTTTTGCTTCTGCCTGTGCGTCCCCTTTCCAGTTTTTTAACCAGAGTGCTCGCCGGGCTGCAAGGCGTAGCAAATCCACAGAAGCATCTGCCAGGAATGCTATTGCTTCTTTTATTACAGGGATTTTCGGCAAGATTGATTCTCTCGAAGTTCTACCTCTAATTTGTTCCTCCAGCTGTTCCATCCACACTAGTAGTGACCTTGCGGTGCAGGTACTAGATATAGCTGGACTGAATGCCCCCATGTTAGCTTCCCACGATCTTTTTAGTAAGGCTTCTGCTTTACGGTCTAATGGGTCTGTTAGGACCCCCGAATCTTCAACTGGTAAGACCGATTGTTTAGAAGTTGAAGCCACTGCGGCATCAGTCTTTGGCACCTTTGACCAGGAATTTAGTTCCTCATCGCTGAAGGGATAGCGTCTCTTAGAGGATGATGGTAGGAAACCCCTTGTATTCTGCTTATCCCATTCTTTTTTAATTAGGTCTTTTATAGTGGGTATGACAGGGAAGGATCTACGTTTTTTCTGTCCTAACCCCGCAAACATGATGTCTTGAGCCAATTTTTTCCCTTTCTCGTTTAAGCACCCCATCGTGCTTCTGACAGATTTTACTAAGTTGTCTATACTGATGTTAGGTAGACAAAGCCCCCCTTCATTCTCGGATGAACTCAGCTGGGATCCAGATTCGTCCGAGGATATATGTACATCCTCTGATTCTGAGCTTGCTGGAGATCGGGACCTACTTGGTTGGCGGGTACTGGTGCTACTTGTATGCGCCAAACCCTGCATTTCTTCCCGGATTATGGCTCTAACATCAGATGGAGTCATTACATTCTCCTGCCATAAGGTTAGCATAATACATTCCGAGCACAACCTTTTAGTATAAGAATCCAGAAGGGGCTGCGTACATAAGCCACATTCCTTGTGCTTGGACTTGTGTGTCCTTTTCTTAGTCTAGAGGAAGGGGATACAGGAGGAACATATATCAGCATATAGGAAGAGGCTTTTTTTAAAAACTCACCCAGTGAAGCTGACAGGTACCGGTTCTGGAGGCGGATTTTTTGGCAAGTGATCCTTCTGTTTGGTGGTAGATCTCTTCTCTGGAGGCCGACCACCACTCTTAGTGCTGCTCCTAGCGCTTCTCTCTTTACTGGGAGAATGCTGCTCTGCTGCAGGCAGGTGCGCTTCGTCGGCCGGTGAAGCCATACTCACACACACCGGTCCGACGTCAGCGTCGCTTTTGAATCTGGCGCCGAATCTCCTGCCTCCCCGGACCTAACCCGGAAGTACTCCGGCGACTTCCGGGTTAGACGCACCGCTCTCACTCACCATGCGGTGGCTGTATATATTAAGCCGGCCGCTGCAGCGCGCGCGCCCTCATGGAGCCGGGCGGACCAGCGGTGACTGGACCCGGACCATGGATGGCTGACCAGACGAGGGGGAGGCTGCAAGCAGGGGCTCCCCTGCCACTGCTTCTGGAACCGCAGCCCCTGCCGTTCCCTCAGAACCGACGCAGGCGGGTGCATGGCCCACGAATCCTCTTGAACTGCAGGTACTTCGGATTCCTATAGAAACAGGAAACCTAAACTGAGGAGGAGAGGGGACCGCCTCCTTTTTTTCTGTAGGTTTCCTGTTCCTATGGGCGGATCCCTCTCTCATGTGGGGTGCTGTCGTGGCGAAGGGTAAAATTCCAAATTCTCATTAACATTACTGGGGTTGCTACAATAACTTCGATGGGATTTACAATGTGTATAAAAATCCTCTGCCAAGTTTCCCATGAATTGTGACTTCACAGATTGCTTCTGCCTCTCTGTCTTGGTTAAAGGGAACCTTTCGCCAGAAAAATCGCTATTAACCTGCAGACATGGGATTAATCTGCAAGTTAATAGCGTTACTTACCTGACTGGCGCTTGCACTTAGCCAAATTCTGGGGAAAGAAAATTAATTTTATTCCCCCCGGCAGAGTTCCATTTTCAGTCACAGGGTGGGCACTGGTGCTGGTTAAGTCACCGCTCTAAGAATACAGAGAAGCAGCTATAACAGCGCCCCCGGCCATGACTGACAGCCATCCATAGCCAGTGTCAGTCAGGGTCGGGGCACGGTTACAGCCGCTGCTCACTATACACAGAGCGGTGACTGAACGTGACTGAAACCGGAGCACTAACAGGGAGAATAAAGTTCAATATTCATTGCTCATTTTGCCTTTCTACCCAGTCAATTCTGTTTTCCATTTGGTCTATGACATCACGTGATTAAAAACTGACTAGCTGAATTCTTCTCAGCACTACGTAGACACAGGAAATCTCTTTTCCCTGCGTGTGTCATGTTCAGGACGGGCAAATCATTAGACCATCTTGTTCATAGCCATTTTGTGGCCCAAAAATCAACGGGAAAATGGCTTGATCATTGATCAGTCGACTCTGTCAATTTACTTGTACATAATCCTAGACGTATGGAATACCAGTTTTAGTGTATAAGCCAGTATGGAACTTCACACTTAGAACCTAACTATGTAGTTTTGGTCCACATTTATCTGAATATTATTTTCTGGAACCTGCATGGGTGAACATCTCTATAACCTCTACTGCTATCTATTTAAATACCCCCATTCTTGTGGTCCTTTGCCCTGCATCTTTGGGTAAGGCTCTATTCCGTATGTGTAACCCTAAAAAATTGAGAGAGATATAAGTGGCGCCATTTGGAGCGCAATTGAGCTCCAATCATCTGTTTATTGAGGACATTGATGGATGTACTGGCCGCATCCTTTCCGATCAAGTTGTGCTACCATGTGAGTATGGCCAACACCTTTCAGGGCTTATACACAGCATTCTATACTGCTGTATATAAGCCCCAACCCGACCTGGAAGAACGGAAAAATAAGTTTTATTTTACTCATCTGTGGGGCGGTCCGGTCCGATCCGTGTCGCTAGTAGAGATGAGCCACCTCCCTAGTGTTCGGGTTCGGTTTGTCAAACAGGGAGATGTTCGCCAAACTGTTCGATGAACACCGTCGAACCCCATTGAAACCAATGGCAGGCAAACACAAACACATACAAACACATGGAAAACACCTTAAAAGGTGTCCAAAAGCTGACAAACTGCTCAGAAGACACAACAAACACATGGAAAAGTCACAACTACACATAGTCATGCGAAAAGAAAAGAGATGGAGGAGTAAAAGGAGGAGGAGACACAGATATAGGCATGTCATGCCCTTCTAAAGTTAGGAAAAGCAGGAGTAAAAATCTAAACTCACTCTACCAACACCCAGACGTCTTGACAAAAAAAAAAGAAAGAAATATCTTTAGATAGAATGGCGGCGGGTCCATTCAGAACGCATCCCTTAGAAGACGTAGTGGTACCCCCGTTGGGAGTTGTGCAAAAAATTAACCCAATATATTCACACTAATCCACCATTTGTCATATCCAAGGGGCAGGTCAGTAAACGACAACATCGACGAGGAACCAAGTACATTACTATGTACTGTACCTCCTTTGACGAGGCAATCAGGTGGGTCAAGAAGTTGGGAAGGGGCACCCTAATGGCCAAAACAGACATTGAGGGGGCGTTCCGGTTACTACCTGTGCCTCCGAATAGTGTCCTCCCATTGGGTTGCTTCTGTGAAGGAGCATACTACACACATCGCTGTTTGCCCATGGGGTGCTCCATACCCTGTTCACTATTTGAGGCGTTTAGTTGCTTCCTCGAATGTGTCGCCATGGACGTTTGTAAGGCGGCACATATTATCCATTACCTCGACGACTTCTTATGCCTGGGCCCAAAAGATTCGCCGCAGTGTGAAAACACGCTGTAGTCCACCTGTGAGAAGGAGAGAGCTGGAGGGAGAGTGGACACCCCAGAGCCGAGGGGTTAGATTGAGAAAGAAAGAAGGCGGTGTAGCTTGCTTCATGGGTGGGGTACTCTGCTGAGTAGCAGAAATTGCTACTAGGCCCAAAAGGATTTCCTTGGCCAAATGCCATTAAAAAATAGTAGTTAGATAAACAGGCGGTGTAGCTTGCTTCATAGGTGGGGTACTCTGCTGAGTAGCACAAAATGCTATTAGGTACAAAACGATTTCCTGGGCTAGATCAGTTAAAAATTAGTAATTAGGTAAACAGGCGGTGTAGCTTGCTTCATGGGTGGGGTACGCTGCTGAGTAGCACTAAATTCTACTAGGCCCAAAAGGATTTCCTGGGCTAGATGCCGTTACAAAATAGTAGTTAGGTAAACAGGCGGTGTAGCTTGCTTCATGGGTGAAGTACGCTGCTGAGTAGCACCAAATTCTACTAGGCCCCAATGGATTTCCTGGGCCAGATGCTGTTAAAAATGGTACTTAGGTAAACAGGCGGTGGGTGGCTGGGCTACTCTGCTGACTAGCAGACACTGAAGCTTTGGAGCAGACCTCTAAATCCCAGGCCATAGTATGAGTAAACAACTCTGCAGACGACCCCACCCACCTGGAAATGACGATGGCAACGTCATGTAAAACTCAGCAAGGAGACTAAATCAAAGAGTCTCCATTTTTTCCAAAAATTCGGCCACAGACACCACTTAAGTGGCATCAATTTCGCCAGAGTTTTTTAAAACGGTTGGTGAGGAGATTTTCAAACATCATCAAGCTTTTAGTCTCCGCAAGATGACACAGGGGAAGAAAAGTCCTTGCGGATCCAGGATTTGTTCATCTTGATGAACGTTAGTCTGTCTACATTGTCACTGGACAGCCGCGTGTGCTTATCTGTCAGCACACCACCAGCAGCGCTGAACACACGTTCAGAGAGAACGCTGGCTCGCGGGGCACGACAAGATCTCCAAGGCGTGAGTGGCGAGCTCAGGCCATTTTTCAAGATTGGAAGCCCAAAATGAGCAAGGGTCCAGTTCCACAGTCATGGCATCGATGTTAGCTTGGAGATACTCTTGTACCATCCTCTCTAGGCGTTGGCTGTGCGTCAGACTTCCTGTCTCCTGTGGCCTTGCAAAGGATGGTCTAAAAAAATCTTGAAACGATTGGAAAAAATTGCTGTTACCACCAGATACGATGTTACTGTTACAGTTTGAGTGATGACTCGATAGTCCCACGGTTGGCAAGTTAGAACTCAGAGATTCACTACGTGCACCACTGGTGTTTTGTGGAAAAGCAGATGTTAGATTCTGTAACAGTCTCTGCTGATACTCCTGCATGTGTGAATCCCTTTCTATGGCAGGAATTATTTCGCCAAATTTGCTTTTGTACCGGGGATCTAAGAGTGTGGCAACCCAGTAGTCGGCATTACTTCGGATTCTGACAATCCGAGGGTCATGTTGCAGGTAGTGCAGCAAGAAGGCACTCATGTGTCTTGCGCATCCAGGAGGACCAAGTCCTTGTTGTCTTGGTGGTGGCGAGGTGAGAATCATGCTTCCATCGTCTGCCCTCTCCCCCCAACCTCGTACAACAGAAATTTGATCAAGGTCTCCCTCATCTGATGAGTCTTCCATGCCCAGTGCCAGTTCGTCCTCCACTTCTTCCTCGCCTCCTGCACCTTCCTCAACAGTTTGGTTGCTACCATGCGCCCTCGGTAATCCCTCTCCCCCAGCCTCCAATGCCAGCCGCCTTGGTGCTGCCAACCTTCTTGACCTTGGAGATATGATCCCTTCCGCATACGACTCCTCCTGTTCCTCCTCCTCCTCCTCCTCTTGTTCTACCACCTGACTCCGAACACTGTGTAAGGTGTGCTCCAGCATGTAAATCACCGGAATGCTCATGCTGATAATGGCATCGTCAGCACTAAACATCTTTGTTGCTATTTCAAAACTGTGCAGAAGGGTGCATAGGTCCCTGATCTGAGACCACTCCTGCAGCGTGATTTGCCCCACCTCTTGATCTCGTTGGCCCAGGCTATACGTCATAACGTATTGCACCAGGGCTCGTTGGTGCTGCCACAGTCACGGCAACATGTGCAGAGTTGAATTCCACCATGTGGGCACATCGCATTTCAGCCGGTGAACTGGCAGGCGCAACGAATTCTGTAGAGATGCAAGTCGTGGAGCTGTGGGATGCGAACGGCGGAAGTGAACACACAGCGACCGTGCCCTCTGCAGAAGCCCATCTAGTCCGGGATAGTGGGATAAAAATTGCTGGACAACCAGGTTCAAAACGTGAGCCATACAAGGTACGTGTGTGACATTGCCCCGGCGAAGGGCCGCACCCAGGTGTGCAGCATTGTCGCACGTGGCCTTTCCTGGCTGCAGGTTGAGTGGAGACAACCATTGATGGAACTCGGTCTCCAGAGCTGACCACAACTCCTCAGCTGTGTGACTCACATTTCCCAGACATTTCAATGTAAACACTGCCTGATGCCGTTGAACCCTGGTGACAGCATAGTGAGGAGGTGTGCAAGATTTCTTCTGCGCAGTTACAACGCGGGTGGCATTACCAGACAGGCTTTGGGTGCAGGTGGAGGACCGAGAGGAGGTTGAGGAGGCAGAAGCAGTGGAGGATCTTCTAGATACAAAGGATTGACGAGCAATTCGTGGGGACGGCAAGACTTGGACAGCAGCCCCTTCTCCTGATGTTGCCGTAGTTACCCAGTGCCCAGTCACCGACATGTAACGCCCCTGTCCATGTCTACTCGTCCAAGTGTCTGTGGTGAAATGCACCCTGTCATACACAGAGTTTCTCAAGGAAGCGGTGATGTTGTGTGCGACATGCTGGTGTAGCGAAGGCACAGCTTTCTTTGAGAAGTAGTGGCGACTGGGCATCTGGTACTGGGGCACTGCGACGGACATAAGGTCTCGAAAATCCTGTGTCCACCAGGCGGAAAGGCAGCATTTCTGTAGCTAACAGCTTGCAGATGGAGAAATTCAACCTCTTAGCTTTGTCATGGCTAGGAGGAAATAGTCTTTTACATGTCCACATCTGAGGGACTGAGGGCTGGCTGCCGTGCATAGACGGAGTTGAGTAGGGTGTCCCCGGCAAACTGCTGGTCTGTGAGGAAGGTGCAGGCGGAGATGTTATGTTGCCTTGATCAAAATGTGGTGTCGATGTCGGAGAGCGCTCAACACCAGCAGGTGTTTCCACTTGCAAATGTCCTGACGACCTGCCAAATCACACTGGCTGTTGCGGGTAAAGAGGTGGAAGGTCTGCTTCCAAAACCATGTGCGACTGCTGTCCCCACAGTCACAGAGGATGAAGAGGATGCGGATGCACTTGATGGGGCAGACTGTTGTGAATTCTGCTTTTGGGCTCCCTCTGGTGGTTGTAGGTGGTAATGCAGTTGCCCCTGAGTTGCAGTCCTGGTCAGGTGTATCTGCTGATTGCAGATCTGACTGGGGTATTTAGGCGTGCAGGATTCATTAGTCCTTGCCAGTTGTCAATTGTTGTTGGGAGGTGTAGGACCTCTGCCTGGTTCCTCCTGCCTTTCTGCCAAATCAGCAAAGATAAGTGTCTGGTTCTTTTTCTCTGTGGCACACATGTTGTGTGCTTCACAATTCAGTGCTATATTTTGTGTTTTTTTGTCCAGCTTAGATTGTGTCAGTATTTTCTCAGTCTTGCTGGATTCTCTGGAGTGGCAGATATACATTCCATGTCTTTAGTTAGATTGTGGAACTTTTTGTATTATCTGATGTGGATATTTTTGGAAGGGTTTTAATACTGACTGCCTAGTTATCTGTCCTATCCTTTCCTATTTAGCTAGAGTGGCCTCTTTTGCTAAATCCTGTTTTCTACCTGCGTGTGTCTATTCTTTCTCCTACTCACAGTCATTATTCGTGGGGGGCTGCCTATCCTTTGGGGGTCTGCTCTGAGGCAAGATAGCATTCCCATTTCCATCTATAGGGGTATTTAGTCCTCCGGCTGTGTCGAGGTGTCTAGGGAGTGTTAGGCACACCCCACGGCTACTTCTAGTTGCGGTGTTAGTTCAGGATTGCGGTCAGTACAGGTTCCACCGACTCCAGAGAAAGTTTCATGCGGCTCCAAGGTCACCAGATCATAACAGTACAACTGGCCCATAATGAGTTAAATGCATCTCAGAAGAAGAGAAGAAAAGTGTTGAGCCATTTTTTTTCTGCAGTCTGTTTTGTCTTTTTTTCCCTCTTTATTTATGGGTGGCTGAGGAGTCTTGTGCCAGCATGGATGTTCAGGAATTAGCTTCTCGTTTAGACCAGCTTGCTGCTAGGGTACAGGGTATTTCTGATTATATTGTTCAGACTCCAGCTTTAGAACCGAAGATTCCTACTCCTGATTTGTTTTTTGGTGATAGGTCCAAATTTTTGGGGTTTAAAAATAATTGTAAATTGTTTTTTGCTCTGAGACCGCGATCCTCCGGTGATTCCATTCAGCAGGTTAAAATTTTCATCTCCCTGCTGCGTGGTGATCCACAGGATTGGGCATTTTCCCTGGAATCTGGGAATCCGGCCTTGCTTAATGTAGATTCCTTTTTTCAGGCTTTAGGTTTATTATATGATGAACCTAATTCTGTGGATCAAGCGGAGAAAACCTTGTTGGCCCTGTCTCAGGGTCAAGAGGCGGCAGAATTGTTTTGTCAGAAATTTAGAAAATGGTCTGTGTTGACTAAATGGATTGATGATGCTTTGGCGGCAATTTTCAGAAAGGGTCTTTCTGAATCCGTTAAAGATGTTATGGTGGGGTTTCCCACGCCTTCCGGTCTGAGTGATTCTATGTCTCTGGCCATTCAGATTGATCGGCGCTTGCGGGAGCGTAGAACTGTGCGCGCTGTGGTGTCGTCCTCAGAGCCAATTCCTGAGCCAATGCAGTGTGATAGGATTTTGTCTAGAACGGAACAACAAGGATTCAGACGTCAGAATGGGTTGTGTTATTATTGTGGCGACGCTTCTCATGTCATTTCAGTCTGCCCTAAGCGGACAAAGAGGATCGCTACCATCAGTACTGTACAACCTAAATTTCTGTTATCGGTGTCCTTGATTTGCTCATTGTCATCATTCTCTGTCATGGCGTTTGTGGATTCAGGCGCTGCCTTGAACTTAATGGATTTTGAGTTTGCCAGGTGTTGCGGTTTTCCCATGCAGCCTTTGCAGAACCCTATTCCTTTAAGGGGGATTGATGCTACACCTTTGGCTAAAAATAAGCCTCAGTTTTGGACACAGGTGACCATGCACATGGCGCCAGCCCATCAGGAAGATTGTCGATTTCTGGTGTTGCATAATTTGCATGATGTTATCGTGCTGGGTTTCCCGTGGTTGCAGGTACATAATCCTGTATTGGATTGGAAATCTATGTCTGTGACTAGTTGGGGTTGTCAGGGGGTTCATAATGATGTTCCTTTGATGTCAATCTCCTCTTCTTCCTCTTCTGAAATTCCAGAGTTTTTGTCTGATTTTCAGGATGTATTCGATGAGCCCAAGTCCAGTTCCCTTCCACCGCACAGGGACTGTGATTGTGCTATTGACTTGATTCCAGGCAGTAAGTTTCCTAAGGGTCGACCTTTCAACCTGTCTGTGCCTGAACATACCGCCATGCGGAGTTATGTTAAGGAGTCTTTGGAGAAAGTGCATATTCGGCCATCTTCTTCACAGTTAGGAGCAGGTTTTGTTTTTGTTGCTAAGAAGGATGGCTCCTTGAGACCTTGTATTGATTATCGCCTCTTGAATAAGATCACGGTCAAGTTTCAATACCCTTTACCTTTGCTTTCCGATTTGTTTGCTAGGATTAAGGGGGCTAGTTGGTTTACTAAGATTGACCTTCGGGGGGCATATAATCTTGTTCGTATTAAACAGGGTGATGAATGGAAAACTGCGTTTAATACGCCCGAAGGCCATTTTGAATACCTTGTGATGCCATTCGGGCTCACTAACGCTCCATCTGTTTTTCAGTCCTTCATGCATGATATCTTCCGGACTTATATTGATAAATTCTTGATTGTATATTTGGACGATATTTTGATTTTTTCCGATGATTGGAAGTCTCATGTGGAACAGGTCAGGATGATATTTCAGATCCTTCGTGACAATGCTTTGTTTGTGAAGGGGTCTAAATGTCTCTTTGGGGTGCAGAAGGTTTCTTTTCTGGGCTTTGTTTTTTCTCCCTCATCTATGGAGATGGATCTGGTTAAGGTTCAGGCAATTCATGATTGCATTCAACCCACATCCGTGAAGAGCCTTCAGAAATTTTGGGGTTTTGCAAATTTTTATCGCTAACTTTTCCAGCGTGGTTAAACCCTTGACTGATTTGACGAAAAAAGGCGCTGATGTGGCGAAATGGTCCTCTGCGGCTGTCTCTTCCTTTCAGGAGCATAAACACCGATTTACTTCTGCTCCGGTGTTGCGCCAACCAGATGTTTCTCTTCCGTTTCAGGTTGAGATTGATGCTTCTGAGATTGGGGTAGGGGCCGTTTTGTCTCAGAGGGATTCTGTTGGTTCTTTGATGAAACCGTGTGCCTTCTTCTCCCGCAAGTTTTCGCCTGCTGAACGCAATTATGATGTCGGCAATCGGGAGTTGTTGGCTATGAAGTGGGCGTTTGAGGAGTGGCGACATTGGCTTGAGGGAGCTAAGCAGCGGATTGTGGTCCTGACGATCATAAGAATTTGATTTACCTCGAGTCTGCCAAACGGCTGAGTCCTAGACAGGCTCGATGGTCCTTGTTTTTTTCCCGTTTTGATTTTGTGGTTTCGTATCTTCCGGGTTCTAAGAATATTAAGGCTGATGCCCTTTCTAGGAGTTTTTTGCCTGATTCTCCTGAGGCCCTTGAACCGGTCGGCATTCTGAAAGAAGGGGTGGTCGTTTCTGCCATTTCCCCTGATTTACGGCGGGTTCTTCAGGAATTTCAGGCTGATAGACCTGACCGCTGTCCTGTGGAGAAATTGTTTGTTCCTGACAGATGGACTAGTAGAGTGATTTCTGAGGTTCACTGTTCTGTGTTGGCTGGTCATCCTGGTATTTTTGGTAACAGAGATTTGGTTGGTAGGTCCTTTTGGTGGCCTTCGTTGTCACGTGATGTGCGTTCTTTTGTGCAGTCCTGTGGGACTTGTGCGCGGGCCAAGCCTTGCTGTTCCCGTGCTAGTGGGTTACTTTTGCCATTGCCGGTCTCTGAGAGGCCCTGGACGCATATTTCTATGGATTTTATTTCTGATCTTCCGGTTTCCCAGAGGATGTCGGTTATCTGGGTTGTTTGTGACCGGTTTTCTAAGATGGTTCATTTGGTGCCTTTGCCTAAATTGCCTTCCTCTTCAGAGTTGGTTCCGTTGATTTTTCAGCATGTGGTTCGTTTGCATGGTATTCCGGAGAATATTGTGTCCGACAGAGGTTCCCAATTTGTTTCTAGGTTTTGGCGGGCCTTTTGTGCTAGGCTGGGCATTGATTTGTCTTTTTCTTCTGCATTCCATCCTCAGACTAATGGCCAGACCGAGCGAACTAATCAGACTTTGGAGACTTATTTGAGATGCTTTGTGGCCGAGTTTGCCCTTAATAATCGGGCTAGTTCGGCTACTTTGGTTTCGCCTTTTTTTTGTAATTTTGGTTTTCATCCTCGTTTTTCTTCTGGGCAGGTTGAGCCTTCTGACTGTCCTGGTGTGGATTCTGTGGTTGACAGGTTGCAGCAGATTTGGGCTCATGTGGTGGACAATTTGGTGTTGCCTCAGGAGGAGGCTCAACGTTTTGCTAACCGTCGTCGGTGTGTTGGTTCCCGGTTTCGGGTTGGGGATTTGGTTTGGTTGTCTACCCGTCATGTTCCTATGAAGGTCTCTTCCCCTAAGTTTAAGCCTCAGTTTATTGGTCCTTATAGGATTTCTGAGATTATTAATCCGGTGTCTTTTCGATTGGCGCTTCCGGCCTCTTTTGCTATCCATAATGTCTTCCATAGATCTTTATTGCGGAAATATGTGGTGCCCGTTGTTCCCTCTGTAGATCCTCCGGCCCCTTTGTTGGTTGATGGGGAGTTGGAGTATGTGGTTGAGAAGATTTTGGATTCTCGTTTTTCGAGGCGGAGGCTTCAGTACCTTGTCAAATGGAAGGGTTATGGCCAGGAGGATAATTCTTGGGTTTTTGCTTCTGATGTCCATGCTGCTGATTTGGTTCATGCTTTTCATCTGGCTCGTCCTGATCGGCCTGGGGGCTCTGGTGAGGGTTCGGTGACCCCTCCTCAAGGGGGGGGGGTACTGTTGTGAATTCTGCTTTTGGGCTCCCTCCGGTGGTTGTAGGTGGTAATGCAGTTGCCCCTGAGTTGCAGTCCTGGTCAGGTGTATCTGCTGATTGCAGATCTGACTGGGGTATTTAGGCGTGCAGGATTCATTAGTCCTTGCCAGTTGTCAATTGTTGTTGAGAGGTGTAGGACCTCTGCCTGGTTCCTCCTGCCTTTCTGCCAAATCAGCAAAGATAAGTGTCTGGTTCTTTTTCCCTGTGGCACACATGTTGTGTGCTTCACAATTCAGTGCTATATTTTGTGTTTTTTTGTCCAGCTTAGATTGTGTCAGTATTTTCTCAGTCTTGCTGGATTCTCTGGAGTGGCAGATATACATTCCATGTCTTTAGTTAGATTGTGGAACTTTTTGTATTATCTGCTGTGGATATTTTTGGAAGGGTTTTAATACTGACTGCCTAGTTATCTGTCCTATCCTTTCCTATTTAGCTAGAGTGGCCTCTTTTGCTAAATCCTGTTTTCTACCTGCGTGTGTCTATTCTTTCTCCTACTCACAGTCATTATTCGTGGGGGGCTGCCTATCCTTTGGGGGTCTGCTCTGAGGCAAGATTGCATTCCCATTTCCATCTATAGATGTATTTAGTCCTCTGGCTGTGTCGAGGTGTCTAGGGAGTGTTAGGCACGCCCCACGGCTACTTCTAGTTGCGGTGTTAGTTCAGGATTGCTGTCAGTACAGGTTCCACCGACTCCAGAGAAAGTTTCATGCGGCTCCAAGGTCACCAGATCATAACAGCAGACGGTGGTTGACCCGGCCCACTAGGCCACATTGTAGCACAGTGAGCTTCCCACTGCAACTTATGCCTCATATCCATGTGACGATTCATGCATGAAGTACTCAAGCTAGTGATTTTTTGGCCTCTACTGAGATTTTGTTGACAAATCTTACAGACAACATGAGTTGGGTCATCCTTTGCGATGTCAAAAAATGCCCAGGCTATGCAAGGCTTTGAACCCGTGCGACCTGAAGAGCCACCACGACTTCTGGTCTGAGGCACAATTGGGGTTGAGGATGCAGTTGTTGACGTGCTTCCAGTACTCCGTCTCTGTCCAGGAAGGCGCACCCTTACTTCGTCGTCAGACTCGTCACTAGCATCCTCCTCCACCTCCTCTGTTGACCTCATGGACTGGCGGACTGGGGGTTGACAGTAAGTGGGGTCTACAACCTCGTCATCATCATCCTGTGTGTTCTCACACCCGTCGTCCTCAGAGCCAAGCTCTTCCTGCCCCGACCGAAAAGTCAAGTTTTCGTTCCAAGCAGGTATCTCAGTCTCATCATCATCTTTTTCATTGTCTCCACCAACAGGAGTTACAGTTTGGGAACGAGGGTCTGCATTATGCTCAGAACCTTCTTCATCTGGGCCTGGATCCGACTCACAAAGATTCTGGGCATCAGTGCAGATCATTTCCTCGTCTGGATTCACAGAAGCTCTGGAGCAGACCTCTGATTCCCAGGCTATAGTATGCGTAAACAACTCTACAGACTCAACCATGTGTGCTACCCCATGCTCAGATGGGCAGCTGGAGACTTGGGAGCTGTGAGGAAGCAAGTGCGATTGGGGTGACAACTCTGAGGACTGGAGTAGTTGTGATGTTGAAGTTGACATGGAGGAGAGCCCACTTGAATGAGCACTTGATATCTGTTCAAGCACCTGCTGTTTTTGTGCCTCATCTGGAATTTTTGGCGATGCTTGTAGCGATGGTCGTAAGAAAGGGATCATATCAGATTGTCCACGAAAAGAAGTAGACATCTTACTTTGGCTGGAAGATGGTCTTTCTTCTGCAGATGTTACTGTTGCTTTACCACCTACCCCACGGACACAACCTTTTTTTCCCTTTCCAACACGCCTATTCCCCTTTCCACCAGCAGCAGGCCTTTTGCCACTCATTTTAGTGCTTAATTGGCAACGCTGTATCTGAAGTTGTTTGCACAACAACCGATGGATGAAAACCGAGCAGAACTGAGTGGCCAAACTGTGGTATTAGGCCCAAAACTATCAACTGGATTAGATGCAGTGAAAATAGAGATACACAGGTGGTGTAGCTAGCTTCACAGGCGGGCTACTCTGCTGACTTGCAGACAATGCTACTAGGCCCAAAACTATCAACTGGATTAGATGCAGTGAAAATAGAGATACACAGGCGGTATAGTTTGTTTCACAGGTGGGCTACTCTGCTGACGTGCAGACACTGCTACTAAGCCCAAAACCCCAAAACGATTTACTGGGTTAGATGCCGTAAAAATTGAGATACACAGGCGGTGTAGCTAGCTTCACAGGCGGGCTATTCTGCTGACGTGCAGACACTGCTACTAAGCCCAAAACCCCAAAACGATTTACTGGGTTAGATGCCGTAAAAATTGAGATACACAGGCGGTGTAGCGAGCTTCACAGGCGGGCTACTCTGCTGATGTGCAGACACTGCTACTAAGCCCAAAACCCCAAAACAATTTACTGGGTTAGATGCCGTAAAAATTGAGTTACACAGGTAGTGTAGCTAGCTTCACAGGTGGGCTACTCTGCTGATGTGCAGACTGTTGTGAACTCTATTTTTGGGCTCCCTCTAGTGGTCACAAGCGGTACTGTGTAGTGTTGTCTTTCTGCAGGTTGGCAGCATCAGCTGGTTCGTTATCCTTGGTTGGTTTCCTATTTAGCTCACCTGGATACTCAGTTCCTTGCCTGCTATCAATGTATTCAGTGATTCCTTGTGTCTACCTTGCTCCCAGTCTCTCCAAGACAAGCTAAGTTTTTGTTTGATCATTTTTTGATTATCAGCGTTCATTATGTTTTTAGTCCAGCTCGCTAAAATGTGATTTCCTCGCTTGCTGGTTGCTCTAGGGGACTGAGTTTCTCCCCCCACACCGTTAGTTGGTGTGGGGGTTCTTGAAATCTCAGAGTGGATATTTTGTAAGGGTTTTTTACTGACCGCATAGATTCCCTTTTCTATTTTCTGCTATCTAGTATTAGTGGGCCTCATTTGCTGAATCTGCTTTCACCCCTGTGTATGTGCCTTCCTCTTACCTCACCGTTATTATTTGTTGGGGGTTTCTATATCTTTGGGGATTATTTCTCTGGAGGCAAGAGAGGTCTTTCTTTCTCTAGGGGTAGTTAGTTCCTCAGGCTGGCTCGAGACGTCTAGGATTTTTAGGCACGTTCACCGGCTACTTCTAGTGTGTTTGGATAGGTTCAGATTTGCGGTCAGTCCAGTTTGCCACCTCCCTAGAGCTTGTCCTATGTTTGTTACTTAGCTGGAGTAATTTGTGATCCTCAACCACTAAGGATCATAACAGCAGACAATGCTACTAGGCCCAAAACTATCAACTGGATTAGATGCAGTGAAAATAGAGAAACACAGGCGGTATAGTTTGTTTCACAGGCGGGCTACTCTGCTGACGTGCAGACAATGCTACTAGGCCCAAAACTATCAAATGGATTAGATGCAGTGAAAATAGAGATACACAGGTGGTATAGTTTGTTTCACAGGCGGGCTACTCTGCTGACGTGCAGACAATGCTACTAGGCCCAAAACTATCAACTGGATTTGATGCAGTGAAATAGAGATACACAGGTGGTATAGTTTGTTTCACAGGCGGGCTACTCTGCTAACGTGCAGACAATGCTACTAGGCCCAAAACTATCAACTGGATTAGATGCAGTGAAAATAGAGATACACAGGCGGTATAGTTTGTTTCACAGGCGGGCTACTCTGCTGACGTGCAGACAATGCTACTAGGCCCAAAACTATCAACTGGATTAGATGCAGTGAAAATAGAGATACACAGGCGGTATAGTTTGTTTCACAGGCGGGCTACTCTGCTGACGTGCAGACAATGCTACTAGGCCCAAAACTATCAACTGAATTAGATGCAGTGAAAATAAAGATACACAGGCGGTATAGTTTGTTTCACAGGTGGGTTACTCTGCTCATGTGCAGACAATGCTACTAGGCCCAAAACTATCAAATGGATTAGATGCAGTGAAAATAGAGATACACAGGCGGTATAGTTTGTTTCACAGGCGGGCTACTCTGCTGACGTGCAGACAATGCTACTAAGCCCAAAACCCCAAAACGATTTACTGGGTTAGATGCAGTAAAAACTGAGATACACAGGCGGTGTAGCTAGCTTCACAGGCGGGCTACTCTGCTGATGTGCAGACACTGCTACTAAGCCCAAAACCCCAAAACGAATTACTGGCTTAGATGCCGTAAAAATTGAGATACACAGGCAGTGTAGCTAGCTTTACAGGCGGGCTACTCAGATGACTATCAGACAATGCTACTAGCCCAAAAGGATTGGCTGAGCTAGATTACACCAAATGCTGTGACAAACACTTGCACAGCACTGGATGAGACCTGCCTGGCAAACAGTGCTATGAACTGCTGTAACCTACCCTGAAAATGGCTGATATTACAACTAGTCCCAAATCCTGACTCCCTAAAGCTATCTCTCAGAAAATTGGCTGGCAAAAAAAGACTCTGACTGTATAGCGCCCACAGCAGCAGCGGTGCCGTCTAACACTAAGCTGCAGCAGTGAGGAAATGGTGACGATGGGGCAAATGGCTGGTTCTCATTGGGCAAGGAGTGACATGTGACATACACAGCCAATGACACATGCCCTTGCTTGTCTGCATCACATGCACATTGCTGTGTGTGTGCGCACTGCTGATAGGCTGAGAGACTGCACCGCCCCTCTGTAAATGCGGGAAAGAAAAAAAAGATGGAGATCGGCGTTATTTCAGCACAGAGCTATCCCCCCCCGCCCACTATACACTGAAACAGTCCATTAACAATGATAAACAGTTTTAATGTGCAAATCAAGCTAGGCTTTTAGTGAACGAACAGTTATCGAACAGAAACTCGAACAGCCGAATTTTAAGCAAATTGTTCGGGTTCGTCGAACGACTCGAACAACGCCCAAAACAGCTCGAATTTGAAATTGGCGAACAGTTCAACTCGAACACCGCTCATCTCTAGTCGCTAGTCTTGGTCCAGCGCCTCCCATCTTCTTATGATCACCACCCTCCTGCTTGCTTCTTGTGAATGATGCGACCCTGCATCATCCACACGGGCTCCCCGGCATCATGCTCTCTTTCAGATGTACTTCTCTGTCCTGTAGAGGGCAGAGCAAAGAACTGCAGTGCGCAGGCACTGGGCCTCTCTGACCTTTTCCGGCACCCTCGGACCTTTAAGGAGCATTAACAAATGACAAATGTTTTGCAAAAATGTATGTGACTGAAGGTTCCATACAGTGGATGGGGTTGAATGGGACAGTCATAACATTCTGCAACTAAACTGTCATGTGTGAATATATCTTAGTTTACTGTATATTTTACTAAACAATTATGAACTTTTTGAAAAAATAATGTAATATCTTCATGTCTTCTGTGCTTCAGGTCTTGGCACTCCAGTTGGCAGAAGGTAAACCCTTCTTCATGCAAACAGGTTTCGTAAAATAATAGAGGGAGCACTTTATATTTATAACCGAGCATAAATTAGAATTATATTAGAAAATATATGAAATGTTTAAATGAATGTTATTAATAGAATGTGACATCTGCTTCACTTTCCAACAACCCTTTTCCCTGGTAGCTGTAAAACCATCATAGTTACTAACAAATTCATATCAAGTAAAACAGCAAACTGAGAACAGGACTGAGGGGGAGGAGGGGGATTCAGCTGTAGCTACTCAGATGTCAGATTAGGTGAAAGTACAGTTCTTAAAGCAAATGTGTCACCCGCAAAAATGTTTCAACAACTGGCAAAAATGTAAACTCTTACTTTTTTATAATTTTATCAAACAATGAAAAATGATTTAAAAGTTTTGATATTTTTAATGTTTAATCAATAGCGGGAGCAGCTGCTAACATTTTTTCATCAATACCTAGCGTACAGCTAGCTCGCATTACGACTGCAGTAAATGTGGGTAGAATCTGCTACCATGTGTCTGACGTCACTCTTCTCCTCCCCTTCTGGGTGTTTGTAAAGGGATAAGGAAGGATGAAGTTTAGGACCACAGTGAGGAGACATTTTGTTGGTGACTAATATGATGCTGAGAAGTGGACAGCGCTCCTGAAGACCACTGGCAGCTCTGATTCTGGCACTCCTCACGCATGAGTAAACCCGCAGCAACACCTTAGGGTTTATTTTTATGTCATTCATTATATTTATTTATTTACTTTATTTATTTTACTCACTTATATAGCGGCATTAATTCCACAGCGCTTTACAGACATCAACGCTGTCCCCATTGGGGCTCACAATCTGAATTCCCTATCAGTATGTGTTTGGAGTTTTAAAGGAAACTGGAGAACCCAGAGGAAACCCATACAACCATGGCGGGAACATACAAACTCCTTATATTGTACTAGATGGTGGCCCGATTCTAACGCATCGGGTATTCTAGAATATGTATGTAGTTTATTTATGAAGATTTCAGAATAATGCAATGAATACAATGAAAGCCCATGTAGTATATAACAGCCCACGTAGTGTATAGCACAGCCACGTAGTATATAGCACAGCCACGTAGTATATAGCACAGCTACGTAGTATATTGCACAGCCACATAGTATATAGCACAGCCATGTAGTATATAGCACAGCCCACGCAGTATATAGCACAGCCCATGTAGTATATAGCACAGCCCATGCAGTACATAACAAAGCCCACGTAGTATATAGCACAGCCCACATAGTATATAGCACAGCCCACGCAGTATATTGCACAGCCACGTAGTATATAGCACAGCCCACGTAGTATATAGCACAGCGATGTAGTATATAACACAGCCCATGCAGTATATTGTTATGATCTGGTGACCTTGAAGCCGCATGAGAGACTTTCTCAGGAGTAGGTGGTACCTGTACTGACCGCAAACCCTAATCTAACACCGCAACTAGAAGTAGCCGTGGGATGTACCTAACACGGCCTAGACATCTCGACACAGCCGGAGGACTAAATACCCCTATAGATGGAAATGGGAATTCTATCTTGCCTCAGAGCAGAACCCCAAAGGATAGGCAGCCCCCCACAAATATTGACTGTGAGTATAAGAGGAAAGACACACGCAGGCAGAAAAACAGGATATAGCAAACGAGGCACTTCTAGCTAAATAGAAAAGGATAGGACAAGATTCTAAGCGGTCAGTATTAAAATCCTAAAAACATCCACAGCAGATAGTACAAATATTCCACATCTAACTAAAGACATAGAAAGTATATCTGCATCTCCTGAGAATCCAGCATGACTGAAAAATCCAAACAAAGTCTAAGCTGGACAAAAACACAATAAATAGCAATGAATTGCAAAGCACACTGCATGTGTGCACAGAGACAAAAAAACAGACACTTATCTTAGCTGAATCTGCAGCAGGGCATGAGGAGCCAGAGAGAGATGCAATCCCTCCAAGTACAATGGACAACTGGCACAGACTCATGGATCCTGCACACCTAAATACCTAATAGCGCTGCAATCAGCAGAAACACCTGCCCGGATTACAACCCCAAGACAACTGCACTACCACCAACAACCACCGGAGGGAGCCCAAGAGCAGAATTCACAACAGTACCCCCCCTTGAAGAGGGGTCACCGAACCCTCACCAGAGCCCCCAGGCCGATCAGGACGAGCCAGATGAAAGGCACGGACCAAATCAGCAGCATGGACATCAGAAGCAAAAACCCAAGAATTATCCTCCTGGCCATAACCCTTCCATTTGACAAGGTACTGAAGCCTCCGCCTCGAAAAGCGAGAATCCAAAATCTTCTCAACCACATACTCCAACTCCCCATCAACCAACACAGGAGCAGGAGGATCAACAGAGGGAACAACGGGCACCACATATTTCCGCAATAAAGATCTATGGAAAACATTATGGATGGCAGAAGAGGCCGGAAGGGCCAAACGAAAAGACACCGGATTGATAAGCTCAGAAATCCTATAAGGACCAATAAACCGAGGCTTAAACTTAGGGGAAGAAACCTTCATAGGAACATGATGGGAAGACAACCAGACCAAATCCCCAACCCGAAGCCGGGAACCAACACACCGACGATGGTTAGCAAAACGCTGAGCCTCCTCCTGAGACAACACCAAATTGTCCACCACATGAGCCCAAATCTGCTGCAACCTGTCAACCACAGAATCCACACCAGGACAGTCAGAAGGCTCAACTTGCCCCGAAGAAAAACGAGGATGAAAACCAAAATTACAAAAGAAGGGCAAAACCAAGGTAGCCGAACTAGCCCGATTATTAAGGGCAAACTCGGCCAATGGCAAGAAAGCCACCCAATCATCCTGATCAGCAGACACAAAGCATCTCAAATAAGTTTCCAAAGTCGGATTAGTTCGCTCGGTCTGGCCATTTGTCTGAGGATGAAATGCGGAAGAAAAAGACAAATCAATGCCCAGCCTAGCACAAAAGGCCCGCCAAAACCTAGAAACAAACTGGGAACCTCTGTCAGACACAATATTCTCCGGAATACCATGCAAACGAACCACATGCTGAAAAAACAATGGAACCAAATCAGAAGAGGAAGGCAATTTAGGCAAAGGCACCAAATGAACCATCTTAGAAAACCGGTCACAAACCACCCAGATAACCGACATCCTCTGGGAAACCGGAAGACCTGAAATAAAATCCATAGAAATATGCGTCCAGGGCCTCTCAGGGACCGGCAAAGGCAAAAGCAACCCACTAGCACGGGAACAACAAGGCTTGGCCTACGCACAAGTCCCACAGGACTGCACAAAAGAACGCACATCACGCGACAAAGAAGGCCACCAAAAGGACCTACCAACCAAATCTCTGGTACCAAAAATACCAGGTGTTGTGAAATTGGATTCTGGGCTCCCCCGGTGGCCACTTGTGGAATTGTACTTGTGTGCATTATCCCCTCTGTTCACCTGCTCCTATCAGGATGTGGGAGTCGCTATATAACCTTGCTCCTCTGTCAGTTTCATGCCGGTCAACAATGTAATCAGAAGCCTTTCTGTGCATGTTCCTGCTACTAGACAACTCCCAGCTAAGTTGGACTTTTGTCCTTGTGTGTTTTTGCATTTTGTTCCTGTTCACAGCTGCTGTTTCGTTACTGTGTCTGGAAAGCTCTTGTGAGCGGAAATTGCCACTCTGGTGTTATGAGTTAATGCTAGAGTCTTTAAGTAATTTCTGGATGGTGTTTTGATAGGGTTTTCTGCTGACCATGAAAGTGCCCTTTCTGTCTTCTTGCTATCTAGTAAGCGGACCTCGATTTTTGCTAAACCTATTTTCATACTACGTTTGTCATTTCATCTAAAATCACCGCCAATATATGTGGGGGCCTCTGTCTGCCTTTTGGGAAAATTTCTCTAGAGGTGAGCCAGGACTGTCTTTTCCTCTGCTAGGATTAGGTAGTTCTCCGGCTGGCGCTGGGCATCTAGGGATAAAAAAACGTAGGCATGCTACCCGGCCACTTCTAGTTGTGCGGCAGGTTTAGTTCATGGTCAGTATAGTTTCCATCTTCCAAGAGCTAGTTCTCATATATGCTGGGCTATGTTCTCTCGCCATTGAGAATCATGACAGTTTGACCGGCCCAAAAAAAAGGGTTAAATTACTGGCTGAGAAAGGAGAGAAAAAAGAAGTCTGCTACAATTTTTTTTTTTTTTTTTTTTTTCCCCTCTAGTTCTGAGTGTGCTCTTAATTGAATCACTTGCTAGTCTGCCTATACTGCAGCCTTCCTCTCTTTCTCTCCTTCTAATCCTTGAATGGCTCTGTGTTCACCTGTTTCAAATGGATCTTCAGAGTGTAGCTACAGGTTTGAATAATCTCGCCACAAAGGTACAAAATTTGCAAGATTTTGTTGTTCATGCACCTATGTCTGAGCCTAGAATTCCTTTGCCTGAATTCTTCTCGGGGAATAGATCTCACTTTCAAAATTTTAAAAATAATTGCAAATTGTTTTTGTCCCTGAAGTCTCGCTCTGCCGGAGACCCTGCACAGCAGGTCAGGATTGTAATTTCCTTGCTCCGGGGCGACCCTCAAGACTGGGCTTTTGCATTGGCACCAGGGGATCCTGCGTTGCTCAATGTGGATGCGTTTTTTCTGGCCTTGGGGTTGCTTTATGAGGAACCTCATTTAGAGCTTCAGGCGGAAAAGGCCTTGATGTCCTTGTCTCAGGGGCAAGATGAAGCTGAAATATACTGCCAAAAATTCCGCAAATGGTCTGTGCTTACTCAGTGGAATGAGTGCGCCCTGGCGGCGATTTTCAGAGAAGGTCTCTCTGATGCCATTAAGGATGTTATGGTGGGGTTCCCTGTGCCTGCGAGTCTGAATGAGTCCATGACGATGGCTATTCAGATCGATAGGCGTCTGCGGGAGCGCAAACCTGTGCACCATTTGGCGGTGTCTACTGAGAAAACGCCAGAAAATATGCAATGTGATAGAATTCTGTCCAGAAGCGAGCGGCAGAATTTTAGACGAAAAAATGGGTTGTGCTTCTATTGTGGTGATTCAACTCATGTTATATCAGCATGCTTTAAGCGTACTAAGAAGCCTGACAAGTCTGTTTCAATTAGCACTTTACAGTCTAAGTTTATTCTATCTGTGACCCTGATTTGTTCTTTGTCATCTATTACCGCTGACGCCTATGTCGACTCTGGCGCTGCTTTGAGTCTTATGGATTGGTCCTTTGCCAAACGCTGTGGGTATGATTTGGAGCCATTGGAGGCTCCGATACCTCTGAAAGGGATTGACTCCACCCCATTGGCTAGTAATAAACCACAATACTGGACACAAGTGACTATGCGTGTTAATCCGGATCACCAGGAGGTTATTCGCTTTCTGGTGCTGTATAATCTACATGATGTTTTGGTGCTGGGATTGCCATGGCTGCAATCTCATAACCCAGTCCTCGACTGGAGAGCTATGTCTGTGTTAAGCTGGGGATGTAAAGGAACTCATGGGGACGTACCTTTGGTTTCCATTTCATCATCTATTCCCTCTGAGATTCCTGAATTCTTGTCTGACTTTCGTGACGTTTTTGAAGAACCCAAGGTTGGTTCACTACCTCCGCACCGGGAGTGCGATTGTGCCATAGACTTGATCCCGGGTAGTAAATACCCTAAGGGTCGTTTATTTAATCTGTCTGTGCCTGAACACGCGGCTATGCGAGAATATATAAAGGAGTCCTTGGAAAAGGGACATATTCGTCCTTCGTCATCTCCCTTAGGAGCCGGTTTTTTCTTTGTGTCTAAGAAAGACGGCTCTTTGAGGCCGTGTATTGATTATCGACTTTTGAATAAAATCACGGTTAAATATCAATATCCGTTACCACTGCTTACTGATTTGTTTGCTCGTATAAAGGGGGCCAAGTGGTTCTCTAAGATTGATCTCCGTGGGGCGTATAATTTGGTGCGAATCAAGCAGGGGGATGAGTGGAAAACCGCATTTAATACGCCCGAGGGCCATTTTGAGTATTTGGTGATGCCTTTTGGTCTTTCAAATGCCCCTTCAGTCTTCCAGTCCTTTATGCATGACATTTTCCGCGATTATTTGGATAAATTTATGATTGTGTATCTGGATGATATTCTGATTTTTTCGGATGACTGGGACTCTCATGTCCAGCAGGTCAGGAGGGTTTTTCAGGTTTTGCGGTCTAATTCCTTGTGTGTGAAGGGTTCTAAGTGTGTTTTTGGGGTTCAAAAGATTTCCTTCTTGGGATACATTTTTTCCCCCTCTTCCATCGAGATGGATCCTGTCAAGGTTCAGGCTATTGGTGATTGGACGCAACCCTCTTCTCTTAAGAGTCTTCAGAAATTTTTGGGCTTTGCTAACTTTTATCGTCGATTTATTGCTGGTTTTTCTGATGTTGTAAAACCATTGACTGATTTGACTAAGAAGGGTGCTGATGTTGCTGATTGGTCCCCTGATGCTGTGGAGGCCTTTCGGGAGCTCAAGCGCCGCTTTTCTTCCGCCCCAGTGTTGCGTCAGCCTGATGTTGCTCTTCCTTTTCAGGTTGAGGTCGACGCTTCTGAAATCGGAGCTGGGGCGGTGTTGTCGCAGAGAAGTTCCGACTGCTCCGTGATGAGACCTTGTGCTTTTTTTTCCCGTAAATTTTCGCCCGCCGAGCGGAATTATGATATTGGGAATCGGGAGCTTTTGGCCATGAAGTGGGCTTTTGAGGAGTGGCGTCACTGGCTTGAGGGGGCCAGACATCAGGTGGTGGTATTGACTGACCACAAAAATTTAATTTACCTTGAGTCTGCCAGGCGCCTGAATCCTAGACAGGCGCGCTGGTCGTTGTTTTTCTCTCGGTTTAATTTTGTGGTGTCTTACCTACCGGGTTCTAAGAATGTTAAGGCGGATGCCCTTTCTAGGAGTTTTGAGCCTGATTCCCCTGGTAATTCTGAGCCCACAGGTATCCTTAAAGATGGAGTGGTATTGTCTGCCGTTTCTCCAGACCTGCGGCGGGCCTTGCAGGAGTTTCAGGCGGATAGACCTGATCGTTGCCCACCTGGTAGACTGTTTGTTCCTGATGATTGGACCAGTAGAGTCATCTCTGAGGTTCATTCTTCTGCGTTGGCAGGTCATCCTGGAATCTTTGGTACCAGGGATTTGGTGGCAAGGTCCTTCTGGTGGCCTTCCCTGTCACGAGATGTGCGAGGCTTTGTGCAGTCTTGTGACGTTTGTGCTCGGGCCAAGCCTTGTTGTTCTCGGGCTAGTGGATTGTTGTTACCCTTGCCTATCCCGAAGAGGCCTTGGACGCACATCTCGATGGATTTTATTTCGGATCTGCCTGTTTCTCATAAGATGTCTGTCATCTGGGTGGTGTGTGACCGTTTCTCTAAGATGGTCCATCTGGTTCCCTTGCCTAAGTTGCCTTCTTCTTCCGAGTTGGTTCCTCTGTTTTTTCAAAATGTTGTTCGTTTGCATGGTATTCCGGAGAATATCGTTTATGACAGAGGGACCCAATTCGTGTCTAGATTTTGGCGGGCATTCTGTGCTAGGATGGGCATAGATTTGTCTTTTTCGTCTGCTTTCCATCCTCAGACTAATGGCCAGACCGAGCGGACTAATCAGACCTTGGAGACATATTTGAGGTGTTTTGTGTCTGCGGATCAGGATGATTGGGTTGCTTTTTTGCCTTTGGCGGAGTTCGCCCTCAATAATCGGGCCAGCTCTGCCACCTTGGTGTCCCCGTTTTTCTGTAATTCGGGGTTTCATCCTCGATTTTCCTCCGGTCAAGTGGAATCTTCGGATTGTCCTGGAGTGGATGCTGTGGTGGAGAGGTTGCATCAGATTTGGGGGCAGGTGGTGGACAATTTGAAGTTGTCCCAGGAGAAGACTCAGCTTTTTGCCAACCGCCGTCGTCGTGTTGGTCCTCGGCTTTGTGTTGGGGACTTGGTGTGGTTGTCTTCTCGTTTTGTCCCTATGAGGGTTTCTTCTCCTAAGTTTAAGCCTCGGTTCATCGGCCCGTACAAGATATTGGAGATTCTTAACCCTGTGTCCTTCCGTTTGGACCTCCCTGCATCCTTTTCGATTCATAATGTTTTTCATCGGTCATTGTTGCGCAGGTATGAGATACCGGCTGTGCCTTCCGTTGAGCCTCCTGCTCCGGTGTTGGTTGAGGGTGAGTTGGAGTACGTTGTGGAAAAGATCTTGGACTCTCGTGTTTCCAGACGGAAACTCCAGTATCTGGTCAAATGGAAGGGATACGGTCAGGAGGATAATTCTTGGGTCACTGCCTCTGATGTTCATGCCTCCGATCTTGTCCGTGCCTTTCATAGGGCTCATCCTGATCGCCCTGGTGGTTCTGGTGAGGGTTCGGTGCCCCCTCCTTGAGGGGGGGGTACTGTTGTGAAATTGGATTCTGGGCTCCCCCGGTGGCCACTTGTGGAATTGTACTTGTGTGCATTATCCCCTCTGTTCACCTGCTCCTATCAGGATGTGGGAGTCGCTATATAACCTTGCTCCTCTGTCAGTTTCATGCCGGTCAACAATGTAATCAGAAGCCTTTCTGTGCATGTTCCTGCTACTAGACAACTCCCAGCTAAGTTGGACTTTTGTCCTTGTGTGTTTTTGCATTTTGTTCCTGTTCACAGCTGCTGTTTCGTTACTGTGTCTGGAAAGCTCTTGTGAGCGGAAATTGCCACTCTGGTGTTATGAGTTAATGCTAGAGTCTTTAAGTAATTTCTGGATGGTGTTTTGATAGGGTTTTCTGCTGACCATGAAAGTGCCCTTTCTGTCTTCTTGCTATCTAGTAAGCGGACCTCGATTTTTGCTAAACCTATTTTCATACTACGTTTGTCATTTCATCTAAAATCACCGCCAATATATGTGGGGGCCTCTGTCTGCCTTTTGGGAAAATTTCTCTAGAGGTGAGCCAGGACTGTCTTTTCCTCTGCTAGGATTAGGTAGTTCTCCGGCTGGCGCTGGGCATCTAGGGATAAAAAAACGTAGGCATGCTACCCGGCCACTTCTAGTTGTGCGGCAGGTTTAGTTCATGGTCAGTATAGTTTCCATCTTCCAAGAGCTAGTTCTCATATATGCTGGGCTATGTTCTCTCGCCATTGAGAATCATGACAACCAGGATGGCCAGCCAACACAGAACAATGAACCTCAGAAATCACTCTACTAGTCCATCTATCAGGAACAAACAGTTTCCCCACTGGACAGCGGTCAGGTTTGTCAGCCTGAAATTCCTGCAGAACCCGTCGCAAATCAGGGGAAATGGCAGAAAAGACCACCCCTTCCTTCAGAATGCCGACCGGCTCAAGTACCTCAGGAGAATCAGGCAAAAAACTCCTAGAGAGGGCATCAGCCTTAATATTCTTAGAACCCGGAAGATACGAAACCACGAAATCAAAACGGGAGAAAAACAGGGACCATCGAGCCTGTCTAGGATTCAACCGTTTGGCAGATTCGAGGTAAATCAGATTTTTATGATCGGTCAAGACCACAATACGGTGCTTGGCTCCCTCAAGCCAATGTCGCCATTCCTCAAACGCCCACTTCATAGCCAACAACTCCCGATTGCCGACATCATAATTGCGTTCAGCAGGCGAAAACTTACGGGAAAAGAAGGCACACGGTTTCATCAAGGAACCATCAGAATTCCTCTGAGACAAAACGGCCCCTGCCCCAATCTCAGAAGCGTCAACCTCAACCTGAAACGGAAGAGAAACATCTGGCTGACGCAACACCGGGGCAGAAGTAAATCGGCGTTTAAGCTCCTGAAAGGCAGAGACAGCCTCAGAGGACCAATTCGTTACATCAGCGCCTTTCTTCGTCAAATCGGTCAGGGGTTTAACCACACTGGAGAAGTTAGCAATGAAACGGCGATAAAAATTAGCAAAGCCCAAAAATTTCTGAAGGCTCTTCACGGATGTGGGCTGAATCCAATCATGAATGGCCTGAACCTTAACCGGATCCATCTCTATAGATGAGGGAGAAAAAATGAAGCCCAAAAGAGAAACCTTCTGCACCCCAAAGAGACATTTAGACCCCTTCACAAACAAAACATTGTCACGAAGGATCTGAAATACCATCCTGACCTGTTTCACATGAGACTCCCAATCATCGGAAAAAATTAAGATGTCATCCAAATATACAATCATGAATTTATCAAGATAATTCCGGAAGATATCATGCATGAAGGACTGAAAAACAGATGGAGCATTAGAGAGCCCGAATGGCATCACAAGGTATTCAAAATGGCCTTCGGGCGTATTAAACGCAGTTTTCCATTCGTCACCCTGCTTAATACGAACAAGATTATATGCCCCCCGAAGGTCAATTTTAGTAAACCAACTAGCCCCCTTAATCCTGGCAAACAAATCGGAAAGCAAAGGTAAAGGGTATTGAAACTTGACCGTGATTTTATTCAAGAGGCGAAAATCAATACAGGGTCTCAAGGAGCCATCCTTCTTAGCAACAAAAAAAAATCCCGCTCCCAACGGTGAAGAAGATGGCCGAATATGCCCTTTCTCCAAAGACTCCTTAACATAACTCCGCATGGCGGTATGTTCCAGCACAGACAGGTTGAAAAGTCGGCCCTTAGGAAACTTACAGCCTGGAATCGTCAATAGCACAATCACAGTCCCTATGCGGTGGAAGGGAACTGGACTTGGGCTCATCGAATACATCCTGAAAATCAGACAAAAACTCTGGAACTTCAGAAGAGGAGGAAGAGGAGATTGACATCACAGGAACGTCCTTATGAACCCCCTGACAACCCCAACTAGTCACAGACATAGACTTCCAATCCAACACAGGATTATGTATCTGCAACCATGGAAACCCCAGCACAATAGCATCGTGCAAATTATGCAACACCAGAAAACGACAATCTTCCTGATAGGCTGGCGCCATGCACATGGTCACCTGTGTCCAAAACTGGGGTTTATTTTTAGCCAAAGGTGTAGCATCAATGCCCCTTAAAGGAATAGGGTTCTGCAAAGACTGCAAGGGTAAACCACAACGCCTGGCAAATTCAAAGTCCATTAAGTTCAAAGCAGCGCCTGAATCCACAAACGCCATGACAGAAAATGACGACAATGAGCAGATCAAGGTCACAGATAACAGAAATTTAGGCTGTACAGTTCCGATGGTAACTGAACTAGCGATTCTCTTTGTACGCTTTGGGCAGACTGAAATGACATGAGAAGCATCGCCACAATAAAAACACAACCTATTCAGACGTCTGAATCCTTGTTGTTCCTTTCTAGACAGAATCCTATGACACTGCATAGGCTCAGGCATCTGCTCTGAGGACAACGCCACAGCGCGCACAGTTCTGCGCTCCCGCAAACGCCGATCGATCTGAATGGCCAGAGACATAGAATCACTCAGACCAACAGGTGTGGGAAACCCCACCATAACATCTTTAACAGATTCAGAAAGACCCTTTCTGAAAATTGCCGCCAAAGCATTCTCATTCCATTTAGTCAGCACAGACCATTTTCTAAATTTCTGACAATACAATTCTGCCGCTTCTTGACCCTGAGACAGGGCCAACAAGGTCTTCTCCGCTTGATCCACAGAATTTGGTTCATCATATAATAATCCTAGAGCCTGAAAAAAGGCATCTACATTAAGCAAGGCCGGATTCCCAGATTCCAGGGAAAATGCCCAATCCTGAGGGTCGCCACGCAGCAGGGAGATGACAATTTTAATCTGCTGAATGGGATCACCAGAGGAACGAGGCTTCAGAGCAAAAAACAGTTTACAGTTGTTTTTAAAACTCAAAAATTTGGACCTGTCCCCAAAAAACAAATCAGGAGTAGGAATCCTAGGCTCTAAAAGCGGAGTCTGAGCAATATAATCAGAAATACCCTGTACCCTAGCAGCAAGCTGGTCTACACGAGAAACTAATCCCTGAACATCCATGCTAGCACAAGACTCCTCAGTCACCCAGAGAAAAAGAGGGAAGAAAAGACAAAGCAGACCACAGAAAAAAAATTGGCTTTCTTCCCTTCTTCTGAGATGCATTTAACTCATTGTTGGCCAGTTGTACTGTTATGATCTGGTGACCTTGGAGCCGCATGAGAGACTTTCTCAGGAGTAGGTGGTACCTGTACTGACCGCAAACCCTAATCTAACACCACAACTAGAAGTAGCCGTGGGATGTACCTAACACGGCCTAGACATCTCGACACAGCCGGAGGACGAAATACCCCTATAGATGGAAATGGGAATTCTATCTTGCCTCAGAGCAGAACCCCAAAGGATAGGCAGCCCCCCACAAATATTGACTGTGAGTATAAGAGGAAAGACACACGCAGACAGAAAAACAGGATTTAGCAAAAGAGGCACTTCTAGCTAAATAGAAAAGGATAGGACAGAATTCTAAGCGGTCACTATTAAAATCCTAAAAACATCCACAGCAGATAGTACAAATATTCCACATCTAACTAAAGACATAGAAAGTATATCTGCATCTCCTAAGAATCCAGCATGACTGAAAAATCCAAACAAAGTCTAAGCTGGACAAAAACACAATAAATAGCAATGAATTGCAAAGCACACTGCATGTGTGCACAGAGACAAAAAAACAGACACTTATCTTAGCTGAATCTGCAGCAGGGCATGAGGAGCCAGAGAGAGATGCAATCCCTCCAAGTACAATGGACAACTGGCACAGACTCATGGATCCTGCACACCTAAATACCTAATAGAGCTGCAATCAGCAGAAACACCTGCCCGGATTACAACCCCAAGACAACTGCACTACCACCAACAACCACCGGAGGGAGCCCAAGAGCAGAATTCACAACAGTATATAGCACAGCCCACCAGGGCCAAACTGGCCATCGGGCTGTTCTGGCAAATGCCAGAAGGGCCGGTGGCAATCGTGGGCCGCTCGCCAGCGCCAAATCCCCCCGACTCACCCCCCCGCCGCTGACGACTCACCCCCCACCAGCGCCGCCGCATTCAACTATACCGGCATCTATGATGCCGGTACAGTTGAATGCAATGATGGAGGAGAGAGCGTCTGCTGACGCTCCCTCTCCCATCATTCCCCGCTCTGCCTGGCGCTGACACTGCGGGTGTGCGATGACATCATATCATCGCGCACCTGCTGTGTGACCGGGCAGACTACAGCTGCTGAGACCGGAGCCGGGAGCAGCGCGGGGCACGAGGAGAGGTGAGTGTTTTCTTTTAAATATATCACTGAGTGATAACTGGATTGTGGGGCTATTGGGGGGGCTGCATTACATTCTATGGGGGCTGTGCTGTATTACATTCTATGGGGGCTGTGTTGTATTACATTCTATGGGGGCTGTGCTGCATTACATTCTATAGGGGCTGTGCTGTATTACATTCTATGGGGGCTGGCTGCATTACATTCTATGGGGGCTGACTGCATTACATTCTATGGGGGCTGTGCTGTATTACATTCTATGGGGCTGTGCTGTATTACATTCTATGGGGGCTGTGCTGTATTACATTCTATGGGGGCTGTGCTGTATTACATTCTATGCGGGCTGTGCTGTATTACATTCTATGGGGGCTGACTGCAATACATTCTATGGGGGCTGGCTGCATTTCATTCAATGGGGGCTGTGCTGTATTACATTCTATGGGGGCTGTGCTGTATTACATTCTATAGGGGCTGTGCTGTATTACATTCAATGGGGGCTGTGCTGTATTACATTCTATGGGGGCTGAGACCGCTACGTCATCTGGGGTCATTGCCACAATGCATTCTTCGGACCGGAGCGTTGCGAGGAACGGGAAAGGCTGCCGCGGACGCCGGAAGGTGAGAATATAATGATTTTTTTTATTATTATTATTTTTAACATTATATGTTTTTACTATTGATGCTGCATAGGCAGCATGAATAGTAAAAAGTTGGTCACACTTACAGGGTTAATGGCAGCGTTAACGGACTACGATACACCTCGTTATGGCGCAGTGTAACGCAGTCCGTTTAACAGACTGCTAAAACGCTATGTGGGAGCTGACTGAAGGGGAGTATGGAGGGGGCACTGACTGGAGGGGGGTATGGAGGGGCACTGACTGAAGGGGAGTAGGGAGGGGCCAATTCGCGGTCGGACTGTGCCTGTCGCTGATTGGTCGTGCCCAGCCGGCTGCGACCAATCAGCGATGCGGGATTTCCGTTACAGACAGACAGACGGAAGTGGGCCTTAGACAATTATATATATAGATTATATTTTAAAAACCACCTGGTTACATGATATGATTCTCCAGGTCAGCATGATGTTAGCGATAACAAACTAGCAATTCAGAAGTTTGTAAAAAAGAAAACGATAAAAGTATGTCTGCCATTTTCTGAGGTCTGTAAAAATTTGTATTTTTCTGTGTGAGGGCTTTTTTTTAGTATGAGCTAAAATGTTTATTTGGGATACATACAATGTTTTGATCTTTTATCGCATTCCTTTGGAGAGGTGAGGTGACAAAAAAACACCACTGGCATTTTTTATTATTTGCCTGTGTATGGCATTTTCCATAGGGGATAATGAATTTTGCAATTTGACAGACATGTCTTTAACCCCTTTCTTTTCAAAAAACTGACCGTCACATCCAAACATAGACTAAGTGTGAACAGGTGCTGAACCTTAGAGTCACCAACTCATATACAGTCAAGTAAATAAGGCAGCACACTGCAGCGCTAAAACATGCAAACATGAAACATGAAAACTGAACTGCATTACTGCACTAGAAATATGAAAAATGAGAGCGTTTAGGGCATAAAAATGGCCAATTTTATGTGTACCTGGTAGCCACTTTAGGGCATCTCTCGTATGCCAGGTCCTACGCTTTCCTTTCCTCGCTGAGAATAAACATCTCCATGTGAATGGGTACCTGTGAAACCTCTTCTTAGACTAACATTCTCTCTCTCTGTGGAGGAGTAATGGACCTGTTGCGATTAAAACACCTGTGGCTAGGTGTTAGTCTAAGAAGAAGTTTCACAAGTACCCATTCACATGGAGACGTTTATTCTCAGCGAGGAAAGGAAAGCGTAGGACCTGGCATACGAGAGATGCCCTAAAGTGGCTACCAGGTACACATAAAATTGGCCATTTGTATGCGCTAAACGCTCTCATTTTTCATATTTCTAGTGGTCGGCGCTCACAGCACACCTGCATTTCTGCTACATAGCAGCGAACATCAGATCGCTGCTATGTAGCAGAGGCGATGGCGTTGTGCCTGCTTCTAGCCTCCCATGGAGGCTATAGAAGCATGGCAAAAGTTTTAAAAAAAGTAAAAAAAAATGTGAAAAAAATAAAAAAAATATGAAAGTTTAAATCACCCACCTTTCGCCCCAATCAAAATAAATCATTAAAAAAAATCAATATTACACACATTTGGTATGGCCGCGTTCAGAATCGCCCGATCTATCAATAAAAAAGGCATTAACCTGATCGCTAAACGGCGTAGCGAGAAAAAAATTCTAAACGCCAGAATTAGTTTTTTTTGGTCGCCGTGACATTGCATTAAAATGCAATAACGGCGATCAAAACAACTTATCTGCACCGAAATTATATCATTAAAAATGCCAGCTCGGCACGCAAAAAATAAGCCCTCAACCGACCCCAGATCATGAAAAATGGAGACGCTACGAGTATCGGAAAATGGCACAATTTCTTTTTTTTTTTTTTTAGCAACGTTTGGAATTGTTTTTTCACCACTTAGCTAAAAAATAACCTAGTCATGTTTTGTGTCTATGAACTTGTACTGACGTGAAGAATCATAATGGTAGGTCAGTTTTAGCATTTAGTGAATCTAGCAAAAAAGCCAAGCAAAAGACAAGTGTGGGACTGCACTTTTTTTGCAATTTCACCGCACTTGGAATTTTTTTCCTGTTTTCTAGTACACAACATGGTAAAACCAATGATGTCGTTCAAAAGTACAACTCGTCCCGCAAAAAATAAGCCCTCACATGGCCAAATTGACAGAAAGATAAAAAAGTTATGGCTCTGGGAAGGAAGGGAGAGAAAAACGAACACGGAAAAATGGAAAATCCCAAGGTCATGAAGGGGTTAATGAGTGCAGTGATGCCACATGTGTTTATTTTTTTTATAAACATATTTGGCTGTCCCTGGAACAAATACTATGATCTTCAACTGTTGTAACAGTGGGGCGCACTAGGGAGGGGGGCAGTTAGTTGGTGCCTTGCTGCTCACAAGTCTTTACAGAGATCTGAGTGGAGCAGTCAAATCATTGCAGCTGCAGTGCTCAGATCACAGTAATTATACAGTTCAACAGTCACTATCACATGTGTCAGGATTAGATGCACAGCTTAGCAGACAGTATCACATATAAGATTAGAGACACAGTTCAGCGGACTGTATAACACATTATAGCATTAGATATATTACTATGTGAACTGCATCTCACATGATCAGCTTAGAAACACAGCTCAGAGGACAATTATTGTGATTTTAGTAGAGCAGTCACTGTAATTCCGGGTGAGAGTAGAGCACAAGTCCGGGCACAAAGGCTGCGGAGACAATTTCATCCAGGGACGTGTTTTCATCTCTGGCTAGGGTCAACGCCACAGCGATGGCTACTGTGATCTGAGCGCCGCCATAACATGATGTCAGTAATTACAGATAGCTGAGGGAAATTATAGCCAAGCACTGAACAACAATAAAATGGCACTGAGCTTCACTTACAGCTGTGAAATGGGCACATCAGAGGGCATGGCCCAAATTACAGCTGGTATAGCATAAGAGATTGGGTCAGATGCCAACCGCAGTCATTTATTGCCCTGAGTTTCCACATTTGCTGTCTGTAAGTGTTGTGCTCTAACACACTAGCAAATAATGGTGGCCCCCTGCGGCTGAGTTAAAAAGTTATACAAAATAAATATTATTCCATTTCATTTTTCATACTTATAAACTTTTTTACATGAATTTAAAATATACATCTATTTTTTAAGAGTAACATATTTCCGTTAAAGAAGATCTTTCACCACTTTCTACATGCTAAACTGGTTACATCATGATAAAAATGCAGAAGATCTGAATAAAACTTACTTTTTATTTCTCATCTATGTTGCAAAGATATTGGATTTTAAAGTTTAGATGCTAATTTCCCCTTCAACCAAAGATGGCAGGAGCAGAGATTATTCACTGGGGTGGGGTTTACTTTTCCAACTGTATGACATTAGCAGGGGGCAACAGCCAGAAAAAAAACATATGGTAAGAATAATGTGTCTAGAAAACAAACCAAAAACAGGCAGAGATGCTTACCTGTCTAAATGGGCCGCAATACAATTGCACAGACAGGGTGCAGCGGACCCAAGTAAAATGGCAACTGCACAGGTGCAATACCAAATAAAACAGCCAGCCTTCAATCAGGGATTGGCCGTGTGGCACATCAATGCAAAAAAATATACTCTGTATGTGGCGTGTTCACACAAGGAATGCAGAGCATCTGGTTCTCAGCCTATAATGCTAACTATAATGCATCTTGTGCCACAGTGTACAGAACCATTTGGGCCCAACTGCACCCCGAAAAAAATACAACGGGCAAAAAAAACCATATCAATATATGTAAGGTATTGGTTGATATTATGGCCATAATATGTAAGCTGGCAACCCGCGTCAAGGGTCCTTACCTTTGCCAGTCCTACTCTAAAATGCAAGAATGGTGTGTCTAACCAGAAAACAGAAATGTCCCTGCTGGTGATTACTGAAAGTACAAGTGCCAGCGGTGGACAGCTGTGCTGTGTGTCATTACAATTCTGCTCCGCATCTATTGCAGACATCATGGTATAATAGCCTGGTAGCTGGGAAAGATATAGAGCACTGTATGTAAAACGCTGCTGCTCTCTTCTCACAGCACTGTCATGTCATTCATAATGTAAAGAGACGACAGTACAGGCAGAATATAGCAGCAGCAGTGTGTCACATACACCGTTCTGCATCTGTACTCAACTACCAGGGCATTGTTCCCCAATACATGGGCTAGATGGCCAGCGGCGTATGTAACGACACACAGCTATGCTCTCCTCCTCCTGAATTTGTAATCAATGACAGTAGGAGCTGGCAGTGAGATCAGTGTGATCTGGCTAGACACATCAGTCTTACTATATTAGGGCAAAGTGAGCAGATTATTTAGAGATTATCATCCTCTGGAAATACCATTACTCACAGAGTGAACTATAACTTAAAAAATACATTATTCATATGGCCATTTACAGTCAAATACACTTTAGAAAAGGATAAAAGGTAAACACATAGGTAATCACTTATCAGTACAAAAACTGCATTCACCGCAGCACCAACCCCAACAGTAACATTCTTCCTATAAGAGCAGGCAATGTAAATCTGGCACTATGATAGAAGGACAATATCGTCTACCCTTATGTGTTATCTGAAGCAAGAACACTCAGTACAGTGGTGTTTTCAACCCTAAAATATCATAAATGATTTCCTATAAATCAGATGACTACATATAGTACTGCTTACCTAAGAATGATTTTTTTTGCATTATTATTCACAAGTAAACGGTCTGCTGGTAACACGACCTATCCAAATGTACAATGAGGGCTAGCAGTACAAGGATTAACACATGCATTATGGTCCATTGCTGCCTATTTATTATCAGTGTAATTATACTTCTGTAAAACAAGGAAATGCAACAACCACCGAGAATTCGTCCTTAGAGTGCAATGCCGGAGCGCTAAATTAAGCAGGCCTCTGGAGCATTTTATGCATCCCTTGCTGTGTTAGGAGCTGTTAAACATTTCCAGCTAGCCAATTTAATGGAAGCAGAAGGCAAGGACAGGATGACATTGTTAAAGATAATTACTTACTGCTTTACAAGCAATTTTGGAGGCCTAAATTGTGTACACAGTTTTATCGAGCATATTACATGTTGATGTTCCTTTAGTTATATTCCTACTTGGTTTTCTGCTAGTTTTCTAGACATTTATAGTTAGTCCAAAATATTAAATAAAAGGATATATTAACATTATTATTAGCAAATTAGAAAAAGTACTCTGAGTAGTACTGTGGTTGCAAATGCAAATTACTGTGTTGACAAATAGATATGAAGGCTTAAAAGGGGATCTGTCACCAGTAGTGATGAGCGAATATACTCACGCTCGGGTGTCCTCCGAGTATTTTTTAGTGCTGAGTACATGTGGGGATTCCCTAGCAACCAGGCAACCCCCACATGTATTTATGCTGGCTAACAGATGTAAATTATTCAGCTGCGGCATTAAAAACTAAAACTCCGAGCACTAAAAAATACTCGGAGGACACCCGAGCGTGCTCGGGAAATCTCGAGTAACGAGTATATTCGATCATCACTAGTCACCAGGTATCATAATATAAACAGCCTAGATTATTAGATAGATCTTTTAGACCCAATGTGGCTGGTGTGCTTACTGTTAGGTTCAACAGGGGAGGTGGATCCTCTAAACCTCAGGTCCAGGTGAGCACATGGACTCAAGGCATTGATGCAACAAGCTGGAAGGCACGTGGGCAGTGAAGATTTAGCACACTCAGGAATTAGAAGTAGAACCAAGCAGCGATGGAAACAAGTTAATCCCTTAAGGACAGATCCACTTTCTAGGTTAATGACAGGGCCTCATTTTTTTTAAATCTGACCAGTGTCAATTTATGTGGTACTAACTCTGGAACGTTTTAACGGATCCCACTGATTCTGAGATTGCTTTTCGTGACATATTGTACTTTATGATGATGAAGTCGTAAAATTTGTTTGATATGACTTGTTTTTATTTGTGAAAATATCAGAAATTTGGCATAAATTTTGAAAATTTTGTAATTCTTATGCCCTTAAACCAGAGTTAGGTTACACCCATTTGTAGTGACTTTGAAGGGTCTATTTTACAGAAAATACCCAAATGTGACACCATTCTAAAAACTGCACTCCTCAAAGTCCTCAAAACCACATTCAAGAAGCTAAATTAACCATTAAGGTGCTTCACATGAATTAATGCAACGTGGAAGGAAAAAAATTACATTTTTTGTCAATTGACACTTTTTGTCACAAAAAATTTACTTTAGCCCCAAATTTTTTATTTTCACAAGGGTAAGAGGAAAAATGGAACCCCAAAATTTGTTGTACAATTTCTCCTGAGTACACCGATACCCCATATGTGGGGGAAAACTACTGTTTGGGAGCATGGCATGGCTCCAAAAGTTTAGGAGCGCCGTTTTAACTTTTTGAATGCAAAAATGCCTGGAATGGAGAGCAGACGGCTTGTCGTGTTTGGAGAGCCCCTAATTTTGAAGCATAGTGCAAAGCAGAGAAGGGAAGGAGCAACATATTATAGTGCAGCTTTTACTGTTATGGCTTGCAGGTGCCATGACCCAGTGGTAGAGCCTCTGAGGAGCCAGAACAGCCGAATCCCTCCATAAGTGACATCATTTTAGAAACTACACCTCTCAATGAATTCAACTAGGGGTGTAGTGATCATATTGAAACCATAGTTGTGTTACAGAATTTTATTACCACTCATGGTTAGTGGCTGGGTGAAGCTATTTATTGTCAAACTACTATGTGTTATCTTTCTAAAACATAATGACAACTCAAAACATCCAAATGACCCTGATCAAAAGTTCACATACCCTATTTTTTAATAACTGTACTGCCCCCCTCTAACATCAATAACAGCTTGTGGTAGTTGTGGATGAGGTTCTTGATTTTCTCAGATGGTAAAGCTGTCTACTCTTCTTAGCAATTAGCTTCCTGTAAATTCCTGGGCTGTCTAGCATGAATTTCGCGCTTGAGATCTCCCCAGAGTGGCTCAATGATATTGAGGTCAGGAGACTGAGATGGCCACACCAGAACCTTCACTTTGTTCTGCTGTAGCCAATGACAGGTCGACTTGTCATTGTGTTTTGGATCATTGTCATGTTGGAACGTCCAAGTACGTCCCATGCGCAGCTTCCTGGCTGATGAGTGTAAATTTGCCTCCAGTATTTGCTGATAACGTGCTGCATTCATCTTTCCTTCAACTTTGACCAAGTTTACTGTGCAAATGTAGCTCACACATCCCCAAAACATCAGTGATCCACCTCTATGCTTTACAGTAGGAATGGTGTTCCTTTCATTCAACATACATTTGCGGCGCGCCCCCACACCGCCACAGGGCCGAGGGGTACCCGGAGCCGGGCCTCTGGGATCTCAGTCCTGGGGTTGTCACGGTGGCTAGACCCGGTCCGTGGCCCTGTCCGTCAGTGGGGGACGTCCGGTGAAATAGGTGGTGATAACGGTGGTGTAGCGGTGCAGTTGTGGGGTGCAGGTCGCGGTAAATAACGAGGACACCAGGTTGCAGTCTCTTTACCTCTTTACTGGAGATCTCTGAGTCCTCAGTCCAGAATACGGTTCACCAGGCTGCGCAAGTCCGGCCGGTCCAATGGCACCTTCAGAGTTCTCTTCACAGGTGGAAATCAGTGCCTTCCTTCTTAGCGCTGTGTGTTGTAGTCCTTCCCTGCTGTGCTCACGGAAAGTACCCCACAACTGCTGTGTCTGTTTCCTAAGTTCCCTCACAACTCGATTAGATGTTCCTCTCTTATTCCATCCCTCCCTGTTATTCAGGTTGGAACGGCACCCGTTTGTCAGGTAGGCCTGGAGTTCTTCCGGGACCCTAGTGACGCCCCTCTCCCGCAATTGCCCCCCAAGACTTCATAGGTGATATGTGGTAGACAGCCCGCCTGAGACTGACTGTCCTGCCGCTGTTTGGAGTATGGCTTAAAGCTGTATATTATTCCACTCCCTCGGCGTTCCGGCCACCGGTAATGCGCCTCAGCAAGGTGCTGCCTCTTTCAACAAAACCCCTGCTGGTATTCTCCGTCTGCTTGATTTCGTTTCTCACTCAGCAAATCCATCTCGCTTCTAGTCCTTTCCTGGGCACCGCCGCTATGCTGAGCAGGCACGGTCCCGTTACATTCTTTCCAATGCCAAGCCTCTGCCAGGATCCCACCCCTGGCAGAGACCCTACTGTCTCTTCCTCCACAACACCCTCTCTCACCAGGTGCTGCTTCGTTCAATCCAGTCAGCGTTCTCTCTAACTTCCTGCCTGACCCCCAGTTTACCCACTATGGTGGGGAGTGGCCTAATGAATAGCACCCTTAGCTCCCCCCGGAGGCCCTGCTGTGAAACATATTGGTGTCTGTGATACCTGATCAGAAGAACTCCTTCAGTGCCATCGAACGCACCATGGCTCCCCTTAGTGGCGGAGCCACAGTACTGCAACGACCAGGACTCTGGGGCGCTGCACTCCCCCCTGGTTAAACACAGTACTCCGGGACTGGGAAGAAAACAACAATACAGGTTAGCAAAAAGACATACAATTTTGTTGAGTGCAAAACTATAAGTATACTTGAACAGGCTTCCCTTTATGGGAGGTGAGGACACTTTAACGTTACAAAACATAATCAAATATCATAGCAACAGGCTACAATTTACTCTCATTACCCAACCGGGTATTCTACTAAGTGCAAATGCTGGAACAATAAATTAACATTGCCTTTAAGAAACATACACTCTTAGTTTATCAAAGGCCTTCCTATAATCACATTACAGGGCAAGGTAACTTCACATTCTCCTACTTTGAACCTGCAGGACCGCCTGTCCCTATGGCACCAGACCTACTGCCTCTCCTTTCTTTTACAGGACCGCCCCGTTCAGCCAGGGCCTACTGCCTTTCTCTACTATACATAGTATAGACATAACATTCCTTTCAGTTTGAGAACATGGAGCCCACTCTGCCTGGCTCCTATAAGGACTCACTCACTAACCCCTACGGGTCTACTTTCTGTCCTTAGTAACAAACTAACTTTCTATGGGGACGCAGGGTTTACCTTCTATCCTCACCTTCATTATTACTTTCTTACGTTTCTATCCATGCAGAACTCTAGTCTACCTCAACAGGCTTTCTGCATCTTTCCTTTTGAAGAACATTATTCAAGCTTCACATTTCAAACATATTAAACACATATAACTTTTCATGTAAAACGGTTACATTTCTTGCAAAGCATCATCATGACATTACTGTTCCAAAACAGTATCACTTTCAGGTTCAATTCTAACCTCCCCTTTAAGAGGAGATCAAGTCTTTCTGAGGTAGCTCTTCTTCTCAGCCTACCAGTCCATACCAGAGCTCCGGAATGGCATCTTCGCAAAGTGTCTTTAACTAAAACCAGTAGGAAGCACCTTTAAGAAGGTGCAAACTATTTACAGGAAAGTTCGAATCATGCACAGTCCATGATTACTGCAGTTTGTGTAACTTTGTGCAAAACTTCTGGAAAACAACAATAGTGACCCCGGGTCAACAAAGGGGTCACCTTTTAAAGTTTACCCTGGACGGGTTTAGCAGCAACAGGAACAAAAGAACAAACAGTAACTATTTACATTTTCATCAAGCAATAAAATCTCAGAATCCCCCACGAGGCGCCACCTGGCGGGGGAACCCCTGCAATACAGGCAGTTCAGGTTCCAGGTTCACTCCCGCGGCCAGGTACACCCCATGGGTGCGGGTCTGTTGCACAACCAGATCGTGCGCGGTGATGAGGGTCTGCGTTCCCACTTCTCTCTGCGCGGGTACATCAGGAACATCAATCACTCGAAGAGGCACCTCCTTGGCCGCTACGGTGGTCAGGCGGCAGATCGCAGGTTCTGTGATCAGACAGGGTGGGGCGACCGAAGTGGTCACAGATCGGTCACACGGGGGCACTTTGGCTACAGGGGCTGGTTTCTCTTGCTTGTAGACGTTCAGAGCGAACCACCCCTTCTCCCCAAGATGCCTGGTATAGATGACGCTGTCTCCCGGGTAGAGGTCTCGGTCGGGGTGGCCCTCCCTGAGGTGCGACTCGACATCCCGCCGGTTAACAAAGACCTCCGCGTATAGCCCCGGTTCTTTAATAAAGCCCCAGCCTCCTCGGAGCTTAAAAATGGTGACGATGCCCTGCCTGCGCGGGGCCTGGTGAGTGGTGGGGTCCTTGCGGGCCCGGTCCTTGACCGCCAGATCTTTCTGATGATGGGCCTCCCGCCCAGCCTGATGTATTTTCTCCTCCTCCCGCCACCGGTGCTCTAGCTGGATTCGGTATTCTTCCCAGCTTAGGGCCTGTACCATCTCCCCCTTCTGGGTCTCCACCCCGGGGAACCCCATAAGATTGGATCCGGGGTTCACCCAGCGGCACACCGTGCGCTCCGCGTGGACCTCACCCAACAAGGGAGTAGGGGTGATCGGGGCTCGCATGCGGTGTTCCATGCCCGTGGCTTCCTCCCATGGTAGCAGGCGCTGGAGTCTATGGGTTCCCGGGAGAGGTGGTGCCGCCACGGGGCCCACTAACACACCCTCGGCTGGCGGGGCAGGATCGGCGGACTCACCAACTGGTGCAAGTTCACTTTCCGCAGCAGGTCCCACTGATTCTTCCGGTGAGGACTCCGATGTCCGGGAACCCTCTACCGGCTCCACCGGGTGCGGAGCCTGGACTCTCACATTCAGTTGGAGGAGCTGGTTATATAAGTCCTCCATCTCGGCTCTCAGGAATCTGGTGTTATCCACGAAGGACGGGCTGCTGGGCTCATCCGGGTAGTCGGGGGAGACTTCTACTTCAACCCCGCTGTCGGGTTCGGAGCTGCTGGCCATAGCGTCCTCCACGTGGGTCACTTCCTGGTCTTTTTCCCGCTCTCTCCTTCGGGAGCGGTTTCGTTTTCTCTGCCTCCGCCCCCCATTAAGAATTAGGAGGCGGATCTCTGCTGCTGACGGACACGTCCTCACCGTGCAGAAATACTTAGACTGGGCGGCCATTGTTGTTCGCGCTCTCCAACTTGTCTACGCCCACTCCACGCCCCTCTTCTCTTCCTGCGCTCTCCTCAGCGCTGCAATGGCGGCGGATTTTGGCGGCAAATGGCACAACACAGTCTTTTCAATAAAGTACGGTTCAAGTACAGTAAATCACAGTCTCTAGGCACACATGACCTGATTCTTCAGGCTTAAGTAGATCCTGTTCGTGACGCCAAGTCTGCGGCGCGCCCCCACACCGCCGCAGGGCCGAGGGGTACCCGGAGCCGGGCCTCTGGGATCTCAGTCCTGGGGTTGTCATGGTGGCTAGACCCGGTCCGTGGCCCTGTCCGTCAGTGGGGGACGTCCGGTGAAATAGGTGGTGATAACGGTGGTGTAGCGGTGCAGTTGTGGGGTGCAGGTCGCGGTAAATAACGAGGACACCAGGTTGCAGTCTCTTTACCTCTTTACTGGAGATCTCTGAGTCCTCAGTCCAGAATACGGTTCACCAGGCTGCGCAAGTCCGGCCGGTCCAATGGCACCTTCAGAGTTCTCTTCACAGGTGGAAATCAGTGCCTTCCTTCTTAGCGCTGTGTGTTGTAGTCCTTCCCTGCTGTGCTCACGGAAAGTACCCCACAACTGCTGTGTCTGTTTCCTAAGTTCCCTCACAACTCGATTAGATGTTCCTCTCTTATTCCATCCCTCCCTGTTATTCAGGTTGGAACGGCACCCGTTTGTCAGGTAGGCCTGGAGTTCTTCCGGGACCCTAGTGACGCCCCTCTCCCGCAATTGCCCCCCAAGACTTCATAGGTGATATGTGGTAGACAGCCCGCCTGAGACTGACTGTCCTGCCGCTGTTTGGAGTATGGCTTAAAGCTGTATATTATTCCACTCCCTCGGCGTTCCGGCCACCGGTAATGCGCCTCAGCAAGGTGCTGCCTCTTTCAACAAAACCCCTGCTGGTATTCTCCGTCTGCTTGATTTCGTTTCTCACTCAGCACAATCCATCTCGCTTCTAGTCCTTTCCTGGGCACCGCCGCTATGCTGAGCAGGCACGGTCCCGTTACATTCTTTCCAATGCCAAGCCTCTGCCAGGATCCCACCCCTGGCAGAGACCCTACTGTCTCTTCCTCCACAACACCCTCTCTCACCAGGTGCTGCTTCGTTCAATCCAGTCAGCGTTCTCTCTAACTTCCTGCCTGACCCCCAGTTTACCCACTATGGTGGGGAGTGGCCTAATGAATAGCACCCTTAGCTCCCCCCGGAGGCCCTGCTGTGAAACATATTGGTGTCTGTGATACCTGATCAGAAGAACTCCTTCAGTGCCATCGAACGCACCATGGCTCCCCTTAGTGGCGGAGCCACAGTACTGCAACGACCAGGACTCTGGGGCGCTGCACATTGTTGACCTTTCTCCAAATGTAAAATTTATGTTTGTGGCCAAAAAGTTCAATTTTGGTCTCATCACTCCAAATTAAATTGTTCCAGAAGTTTTGAGGTGTGTCTTTGTGCTATTTTGCATATTGTAGGCGAGATACTTTGTGGCATTTGTGCAGTAATGGCTTTCTTCTGGCAACTCGACCATGCAGCTCATTTTCCTTCAAATGCCTCCTTATTGTGCATCTTGAAACAGCTGCACTGCTAGTTTTCAGAGAGTCCTGTATTTCAGCTGATGTTATCTGTGGGTTTTTCCTTGTATCCCAAACAATTTATCTGGCGGTAGTGGATGACATTTGTGTTGGTCTACCTGACTGATTTTGTTTCAACAGAGCCCCTGATTTTCCATTTATTAATCACAGTTTGAATGCTGCTGACTGGCATTATCAATTCCTTGGATATTTTTTTTTATCCCTTTCCTGTTTTATACAGTTCAACTACCTTTTCACGTAGATCCGTTGACAATTCTTTTGCTTTCCCCATGACTCACAATCTAGAAATGTCAGTGGCTGCATGAAAGGTGCAAGAGTCTGTCTGGATCCCAGAAACTCACTCAGCTTTTATGCACACACACTGATTACAAGCAAACAGGTCACAGGTGAGAATGTCACCTTTAGTAGCAATTCAAACCCATTTGTGTCAACTTCTGTGCATGTTATCAGGCCAAAATCACCAGGCTATGTGAACTTGTGATCAGGGTCATTTGGATGTTTTGGGTTGTCATTATGATTTAAAAAGAGAAAACACAGTAGTTTGACAATAAATGGCTTCACCCAACCACTAACCATGAGTGGAGAAAAAGTTTGGTATTATCATTCATATTTTCTGTAAAAAGGCCAAGAAAGCAAAAATTCTGTTGGGGTATGTAAACTTTTGAGCACAACTGTATGACAACCAGTGATATTCATGATTAAAGGGCTCTACGGAGAACGCAAACCTAATTGATGTGAATTGCTTTCAATGTACAATGTTAACAGCATAGAATAAATTAAATTAAAAGTGGATGAGCAAATATTATACATGGCCTCTCAGACTTGTTTCTAAGCCCAATGAATCTCAGACTGATACATGGTGTTTTTTTAGGATTTTGAAGTGGATTTGCTCTAAAGTCCTCCTCCTAAACTGATTCAAATACTCTGAAAAATCTTCCTTTACGATATCAATGGAAAATCTAACCTAACATTGATATTCACACAAGGAGTTTTTGGAGCTACATTTCCAACAAGATTTTGATTTCCTTACCCCAGGAAAAAATAAGTGAAGCCACTTTTTTGAGGCAGAATTCTCCTGGAATCCAACTCAAACTTGACAATGTCAAGTTAAGATGCAAAACACCATGTGGAGAAAAAACTAGGGTTGAGTAAAAAAATTTACAGTACAGTGGTCCAGTGGCCATGTCAGTAACCTGTGGTCACCGGACCGGAGACTTGTAAACCTCCTTCTACCTGCCAGCTTCCCTGGAATCTCTTCTAATTAGTGGTCCACGAGTAATGTCATGTGTGCTTTGTGCCGAATCAATGGCGTAGTGCCAGGCCTCAGAAGAGGCAGCGGGGATGCTGGCTGATGGTAGGGGGTTTGCAGGACTCTATTCTGGCAGCAATTGACTAACAATGTGACCATTGGACTGGGATCCTGCATTTCTTTTTGCTGAACCCAGAAATAAACAGACATCTTCCAATCCGCTTTAGGAATAAAAAAGCGGCTCTTAAAAAAATAAAATGAACAAAAGTAGTGTTTCCTGGATTGGATTTAGCTTGTAAAACTCATTGCAATTTTCCACCTTTAAAAAAAATGTAGCCTAAAGCTTCCATACATATTAGATAGCTCTTAACTGAATGACGCTTAGGTCGATCATTTGTCCGACAGCCATCTCAGCCGTCTCTCCCATACACAGGAGCGCTCGCTTGGCCTTGCACTATGAGGAGGCCACAGACTGACATCTCTGATGATGGGTTATCTTTGGTCAAAGAAAGCGATCGACAACAATCTGAAATCGGACATGACCGACTGAGATCTCCTCCAACAATCAGTTTGCTGGCGCCCCTATATACGCCTGCCGGTATTGGTAGGAGTGAAAAACAGTCTAATGTGTATAAGAGTGTAGCAAGATAAGTATTGTGAATTCTTGAATACGTTTTGAGTAGTCCCCCTCTTTCTGTGATTTAGGGGTCACTTCATAGACGAAGCAATCAGTTTTTGGCATGAAATGCTCTTTGTGACGCATGAATGTGATATACCATACAGTCCCAGCTTCATTCTTCATCATTTGTAATTACATTCACTGTCTTTCTATTACTGCTCAGGGTTTTTTTGTGGGTTGTTTTTGTGCTTTTTATTCAACATTAAAATGTACAAGTTACTATTTCCCGAGCTGTAACCGATCTTGGGTTCCACTTGCATGTTTAAATTAGCAATTATTTTAATCAGCTCCAGCGCACATTTCTTTCAACTTTGTTTAAACTGTCTGTACTGAACCAGAGAGAATTTTTGGTGTCAAACCTAGGGCTAGTTACACACAGAAGCCTTTGAAGATGGAAATCAATGCCGCTTTTTTTTTTTTAAGTACGCCTATATAATTACAACCATGAATTCTGTCTTTATTTTCAGCTTCACTTTTTAGATGCAAAGCCTGCTGCAAATAACAAGTTACAGATATTTTTAGGCTTTTTTTTATTTTTGTAACGACAGCAAGTCATGTCTGTAGCCGTCTTTGCAGACATCATGTGAATTGGGCAGTGTAGGATCTTCACAATAATGTCTGCAAGATGAGTAACAGTTTCTGATATCACATCCTCTTGGATGTCATAAAGCCTTGAATAAAAACCATCAGCTTTTCACCCCTCACTTCATGTGTTTCAAAGGTTTCGTGCAAACAGCTGTATGATGACTCAGCTTTGTACTGAGACATAATAGGACTTCTATTTAGGTTGGAGTCCCATACTGTATGCATTTGAATTCATAGGAAATTATGCTTAATGGTTAAAAAAAAGTTGTGACATGCTCCATCAAATTCAATATGAATGGAGACATTTTCCCCTAAAAGCATTGCCTCGTAAAAGAGCCATGCAAGCTTCATGCACTGCTGTAAAAGCTTTAAGAATCTTTATGCAATTTGACCATTGAAAATCGGTAGTGGAACACAGTAGCGGGTAAGTGGAACACAGTAGCGGCTAAGTGGATAAGATTTGTCTGCCTGGAAATTTGTGGCTATTTAAATAGAATCTGTGTCAGTGTCTGGTGTAGAAAGTTTAAAGATTTGTCACAGATTTTCCATTAACTTCAATAAGGGAGTTAAAATCTGCAACAAAACTCCTTTGTAGATTTTTTTGCTTTTGGTTAATTGTAGACACAGAGTAAAATACACAGGTGTGGATACTTGTTAGAAAACACCCCACTAGTTATTAATATGTATTAGTTTTACATGGTCTACATGTACAGTAGCTGTTCTGAGTCTGACAGTCTTTGTTTCCTCTTTGTTTTTGCAACTCTCCATATTGAAGATATGGTCCACAAGTAAATCTAGTCTAGAAGCTCACAAATATGAGTTCAGGATCCTAAACTTAAATACACAGAAGAGACCCTGTGCAGAATCAGAGAGAAGTAGGAAAAAAAACAATGCCAGATTCAGGAGGATAGGCAAGGGGGCAGGAAAACTAAGAAATGTAGGTCCATTTACATTAGCCAACAGGCTAAATAACTGCCAATCAACTACTTGTTTGCTGATTTGCAGTTGTTTAGTAGACTGTTTACACAGGGAGGCCACTGTCATGGGGATATCACGACAGAGAGGGACCAGAAGATGACAGTGTCTGGTCACACTAAATTCTGCACTGATTAGAACTGCTTCCTTCACCATCATATTAAACAGTGCAGGTTTTCTTTGCTAGGTAATTGAAAGGGTTAATCAGCTCAATTGATGATCTGGAGCTCTCCATCCTAAATTGCCTCAGCTGTTCTGTGTTGACCACTCCCTTCTGGTATATATGCTCCCCACTGGCACTTGGGAATTGTCAGTAATAGTTCTTACTTCCTGGTTAGGTGTTGAAGGAGAAAACCAGTGTTTGGAGTAGGCGGTTGGAGAGTTGTTCAGGAGATGTCTGCCTTGAGTTGGCTGTCATGCTTACCTTTATACTCTCCTATTTGGTTTCTACTACCTCTCCCTCGCCAGTGTTCCACTCTGCTGTTTTTCGATTATGTTTGTAGTTTTCTTTCATCTGTGTTTGTCTTACTTCAGCCTCACACCCCCCCACCCCCGATGGAGAAGGGAACAGATAAGGTTTAAGATAGGAGCATAGCAAGATACATGACCCCGGTATCTCCACCTTCCGGGGTAATCTGGGGGACAGGGTCAGATCAGTGCGCCAACCAAGTTCAAGAGATCAGGTAGGCGCCCACCTTCCCTAGTCACTATGTGACAGCAATGCTTCAGATGCGCGCTGAATGCTCTGTGATAGCTCTTTCAGAGCACATAGGCTATCACTGTTCTCGACAGCACAAGTCCTGAATACATAGGATGATGCGCTGCCAAGAATGATGATCTTTTGGGCAAATCAAAAGATCCTATCAACCAACGAATGAGTATTTTGATAATTTGTTAGGTAATCGGTAGCTCGACATGCATGAATTTTGTGACAAGCTTTCTTGGGAATGCTCGTTAATGATAGCCGTGCATTGTAAATGCCCTTTCACCACAAATGGATGCAATCTTTATAGGGGCTGTCTGGCCTTAGGGTACAAGTCTGCAGTCACTATGTTACTGCAGAGTTGTGAATCCTCACATATTGCACACTGCGCATTGTGAGGATTCTCTGATGTCGGCAACGACTGGAGTGTGACCGCAAGTATGCGACTTGCATACATGTGGTCACATGCTGAGTAAATGTGCATGGTCTCCTTCAAGAAGACCGGACACTTCTAGTTTGAACTTTGCCGGAAGTATACAAGTCGCACACTTGCAGTCACATGACTGCACGCTGCTGTCACCGGAAAATCCTCACAGCACGCAGTGCGCATGATGTTAGGATTCACAAGTTTGCAGTCACATAGAGTGACTACAGACTTGTACCATAAGGCTGGACAACCCCTTTAAAAGAAACCTATCAGCTGATACATCCTGTCTGAACCATGGGCAGCGTGAATCAGAGCCTGGTTTTGCTAATGCATTAGTATATGTTTTATTAAGAAACCTCACAGTGAACATACCTAGTAAATGGGATACCTAGTCAGAGGCAGGTCGCTGATGGCTTCTCCATATTCCACTCTCCATGACTGACAGATCTCTCTGTTATGGACCTGGTGGTTAGGTGCACCTGGAATGACCTGATGGTTAAACTGAAAGACAGGACAAGATCTGGGAAGTGGGAACTCTGCTGACCGCAAATCCTAATCCTAACACACACACTAGAAATAGCCGTGGAGCGTACCTAACTCTCCCTAGATGCCTCTTCACAGCCTAAGAGCTAACTACCCCTAAAGATAGGAAAATAAGCCTTAACTTGCCTCAGAGAAATTTCCCCAAAGGTAAAGGCAGCCCCCCACATATATTAACTGTGAGTTAAGAGGAAAGTCACAAACACAGGGATGAAACAGGTTTCAGCAAAAGAGGCCGGACTTACTAGATAGACTGAGGATAGGAAAGGGATCTATGCGGTCAGCACAAAAAACTACAAAAAGCCACGCAGAGTGTGCAAAAAGACCCCCGCACCGACTCACGGTGCGGAGGTACCACTCTGCAACCCAGAGCTTCCAGCTAGCAAGGCAATATCATGTTAGCAAGCTGGACAAGAACTAAGCAAGCACTAAGAAACATATTAGTACACCAATGAACAACAAATGAACCAGCAGGGACTTAGCTTATGCTGGAGTAGACAGGTCATCAGAAAGATCCGAGAGAGATCTGAACCAGTACCGATACATTGACAGCTGGCATGGAGTAACGATCTGAGTGGAGTTATATAGAGAAGCCAGCCCAGCTGCAAACGAGGGCAGCTGAGGACACAACCTCAGAACCAGCAGTTCCACTCACAGCCACCAGAGGGAGTCCACGAACAGAACTCGCCGAAGTACCATTCATGACCACAGGAGGGAGTTCGAGAACGGAATTCACAACAGTACCCCCCCCTTGAGGAGGGGTCACCGAACCCTCACCAGAGCCCCCAGGCCGATCAGGACGAGCCAAATGAAAGGCACGAACCAACTCGGCCGCATGGACATCGGAGGCAAAAACCCAGGAATTATCCTCCTGACCATAGCCCTTCCACTTGACCAGGTACTGAAGTTTCCGTCTCGAAACACGAGAATCCAAAATCTTCTCCACCACATACTCCAACTCCCCCCCGACCAACACCGGAGCAGGAGGGTCAGCGGAGGGAACCATAGGCGCCACATATCTCCGCAACAACGACCTATGGAACACATTATGGATGGCAAAAGAAGCTGGAAGGGCCAAACGAAACGACACAGGATTGAGAATTTCAGAAATCTTATAAGGACCAATGAAACGAGGCTTAAACTTAGGAGAAGAAACCTTCATAGGGACATGACGAGACGACAACCAAACCAAATCCCCAACACGAAGTCGGGGACCAACACAGCGACGACGGTTGGCAAAACGTTGAGCCTTCTCCTGGGACAATGTCAAATTGTCCACTACATGAGTCCAAATTTGCTGCAACCTGTCCACCACAGAATCCACACCAGGACAGTCTGAAGGCTCAACCTGCCCTGAAGAAAAACGAGGATGAAAACCAGAATTACAAAAAAAAAGGCGAAACCAAAGTAGCCGAACTGGCCCGATTATTAAGGGTGAACTCAGCCAATGGCAAGAAGGTCACCCAATCATCCTGATCAGCAGAAACAAAGCATCTCAGATAGGTCTCCAAAGTCTGATTAGTTCGTTCGGTTTGGCCATTTGTCTGAGGATGGAAAGCCGAAGAGAAAGACAAATCAATGCCCATCTTAGCACAAAAAGGACCGCCAAAACCTTGAAACAAACTGGGAACCTCTGTCCGACACGATGTTCTCCGGAATGCCATGCAAACGAACCACATGCTGAAAAAATAGTGGAACCAAATCAGAGGAGGAAGGTAATTTAGGCAAGGGTACCAAATGGACCATCTTAGAGAAGCGATCACAAACCACCCAGATGACCGACATCCTTTGAGAGACAGGGAGATCTGAAATAAAATCCATGGAAACATGCGTCCAAGGCCTTTTCGGAACCGGCAAGGGCAAAAGTAACCCACTGGCACGAGAACAGCAGGGCTTGGCCCGAGCACAAGTCCCACAGGACTGCACAAAAGAACGCACATCCCGTGACAAGGAAGGCCACCAAAAGGACCTAGCCACCAAATCTCTGGTACCAAAAATCCCAGGATGACCAGCCAACACCGAACAATGAATCTCAGAGATAACTCTACTAGTCCATCTATCAGGGACAAACAGTTTCTCTGCTGGACAACGGTCAGGTCTATCAGCCTGAAACTCCTGCAGCGCCCGCCGCAAATCAGGTGAGATGGCAGACAGAATTACCCCCTCTTTGAGAATACCAGCCGGCTCAGGAACTCCCGGGGAATCAGGCACAAAACTCCTTGAAAGGGCCTCGGCCTTCACATTCCTAGAACCCGGAAGGTAAGAAACCACAAAATCGAAACGGGAGAAAAACAGCGACCATCGAGCCTGTCTAGGATTCAACCGCTTAGCAGACTCGAGATAAGTCAGATTCTTGTGATCCGTCAAGACCACTACGCGATGCTTGGCTCCCTCAAGCCAATGTCGCCACTCCTCGAACGCCCACTTCATAGCCAACAACTCCCGATTGCCAACATCATAATTACGCTCAGCAGGCGAAAACTTTCTAGAAAAGAAAGCACATGGCTTCATCACAGAGCCATCAGAAGATCTTTGAGACAAAACAGCCCCTGCTCCAATCTCAGAAGCATCAACCTCGACCTGAAAAGGGAGCGAAACATCTGGCTGACACAACACAGGGGCCGAAGAGAAATGACGTTTCAACTCCCGAAAGGCCTCAACGGCCGCAGAGGACCAATTCACCACATCAGCACCTTTCTTGGTCAAATCAGTCAATGGTTTAACAACAATAGAAAAATTAGCGATGAAGCGACGGTAAAAATTAGCAAAGCCGAGGAATTTCTGAAGGCTCTTCACAGATGTAGGCTGAGTCCAATCATAAATGGCCTGAACTTTAACAGGATCCATCTCGATAGTAGAAGGGGAAAAAATGAAGCCCAAAAAGGAAACCTTCTGAACTCCGAAGAGACATTTAGACCCCTTCACAAACAAAGAATTAGCATGAAGAACCTGGAACACCATTCTGACCTGCTTCACATGAGACTCCCAATCATCCGAAAAGACCAAAATATCATCCAAATATACAATAATGAATCTATCCAAATACTTTCAGAAGATGTCATGCATAAAGGACTGAAACACAGATGGAGCATTAGAAAGCCCGAATGGCATCACCAGGTACTCAAAATGGCCCTCGGGCGTATTAAATGCTGTTTTCCATTCATCGCCTTGTTTAACACGCACGAGATTATACGCCCCTCGAAGATCTATCTTGGTGAACCAACTAGCCCCCTTAATCCGAGCAAACAAATCAGACAGTAGAGGCAAAGGGTACTGAAATTTGACCGTGATTTTATTGAGAAGGCGGTAATCTATACAGGGTCTCAGAGAACCATCCTTCTTGGCCACAAAAAAGAACCCTGCTCCCAACGGTGACGACGACGGGCGAATATGCCCTTTTTCCAAGGACTCCTTTATATAACTCTGCATAGCGGGGTGTTCCGGCACAGATAAATTGAAAAGCCGTCCCTTAGGAAATTTTCTACCAGGAATCAAATTAATAGCACAATCACAATCCCTATGAGGAGGTAGGGCACTGGATTTGGGCTCATCAAATACATCTCGGTAATCCGACAAAAACTCAGGGATTTCAGAAGGAGTTGAAGGAGAAATTGACAACAACGGAACGTCACCATGTACCCCTTGACAACCCCAACTGGACACAGACATTGATTTCCAATCCAATACTGGATTATGGACCTGTAGCCATGGCAAACCCAACACGACCACATCATGCAAATTATGCAACACCAAAAAGCGAACATCTTCCTGATGTGCAGGAGCCATGCACATGGTCAACTGAGTCCAGTACTGAGGTTTATTCTTGGCCAAAGGCGTAGCATCAATTCCCCTTAATGGAATAGGATACTGCAAGGGCTCCAAGAAAAAACCACAGCGCCTGGCAAACTCCAAGTCCATGAAATTCAGGGCAGCGCCTGAGTCCACAAATGCCATAACAGAGTAGGACGACAAAAAGCAAATCAGAGTAACGGACAAAAGAAATTTAGGCTGTACAGTACCAATGGTGACAGACCTAGCGAACCGCTTAGTGCGCTTAGGACAATCAGAGATAGCATGAGTGGAGTCACCACAGTAAAAACACAGCCCATTCTGACGTCTGTGTTCTTGCCGTTCAGCTCTGTTCAAAGTCCTATCACATTGCATAGGCTCAGGCCTCTGCTCAGAGGACACCGCCAAATGGCGCACAACCTTGCGTGTCCATATCTACACCTGTGTCCTGAACCACCCAGAGGTTAAGGGGAAAAGAAAGACAAAAAACGCTGCAGAGAAAAAAAAATGGTCTCAGAACTTCTCTTATCCCTCTTTTGAGAAGCATTAACACTTTGTTGGCCAGCTGTACTGTTATGGACCTGGTGGTTAGGTGCACCTGGAATGACCTGATGGTTAAACTGAAAGACAGGACAAGCTCTGGGAAGTGGGAACTCTGCTGACCGCAAATCCTAATCCTAAGGCCGGGGACACACTTAACGTATAAAAAAACGGTCCGTTTTTCACGGCCGAGAATCGCACAAATGTTTCAAAAACAGTGATCCGTGTGCAGTGCGAGGATGCGATTTCCTCGCATCAAATGATCCGTGTGACATCCGTGTGACATCCGTATGGCATCCGTATGCCGAGATTTTCTCGCAAGCTTGCAAAACCGACATCTAATGGATTTATGTGCTCAAATGTTCGGGAAAACATATATACAGTATATATATATATATATATATATGTCATTGAGACACATATATATATATTCTGTATTTAGATTTCATTCAGCGCGATATCTGTGAAAAGCCGGTAATTCAATTGCCGGCTTCTCATTTCTCCTGCACAAACCCGACAGGATATGAGACATGGTTTACATACAGTAAACCATCTCATATCCCCTTTTTTTTTGCATATTCCACACTACTAATGTTAGTAGTGTGTATGTGCAAAATTTCAGCTCTGTAGCTGCTAAAATAAAGGGTTAAATGGCGGAAAAAATTGGCGTGGGCTCCCGCGCAATTTTCTCCGCCAGAGTGGTAAAGCCAGTGACTGAGGGCAGATATTAATAGCCAGGAGAGGGTCCATGGTTATTGGCCCCCCCGTGGCTACAAACATCTGCCCCCAGCCACCCCAGAAAAGGCACATCTGGAAGATGCGCCTATTCTGGCACTTGGCCACTCTCTTCCCACTCCCTGTAGCGGTGGGATATGGGGTAATGAAGGGTTAATGCCACCTTGCTATTGTAAGGTGACATTAAGCCAGATTAATAATGGAGAGGCGTCAATTATGACACCTATCCATTATTAATCCAATTGTCTGAAAGGGTTAAAAAACACACACACACATGATTAAAAATTATTTTAATGAAATAAACACAGCGGTTGTTTCAGTATTTTATTGCTCTCTCAATACATCAGCAACACCCTCGCTTGGAAAAATAATAAACGCACAAGATACATACCCTCAGCTGAACCGTCACGTCCCACGAGGTAATCCATGATCTGAAGGGGTTAAAATATTTTACAAGCAGGAGCCCTGCAAATGCAGCTGTGCTCCGTGCCTGTAATCCCCGGCGAATGAATGAAATGTAGGTCATTGACCTGCATTTCCTACAGTCGCGGTGATGCGCCCCCTGGTGGATGTCCTCATATGACCTGGAGCGTGGGAAAAAGTTCCCAGGCTGCAGTTCATGAGAACATCCAGCAGGGGCGCATCACCGCGACTGAATGTAAGTACAGATCCAGCTTTCCTTTCAGCACCCGGGGATTACAGGCACGAGCGAGTGGTTTATCGCAGCTCGTGCCTGTAATATTAGTTAACCCCTTCAGATGGATTACCTCGTTGGACGTGATAGGACATCAGAAGGTATGTATCTTGTGCGTTTATTATTTTTCCAAGCGAGGGTGTTGCTGATGGATTGAGAGAGCAATAAATTATTAAAACAACCGCTGTGTTTATTTCATTAAAATACTTTTAAATCATGTGTGTGTGTTTTTTTTAACCCTTTCATACAATTGGATTAATAATGGATAGGTGACATAATGACGCCTCTCCATTATTAACCCGGCTTAATGTCACCTTACAATAGCAAGGTGGCATTAACCCTTCATTACCCCATATCCCACCGCTACAGGGAGTGGGAAGAGAGTGGCCAAGTGCCAGAATAGGCGCATCTTCCAGATGTGCCTTTTCTGGGGTGGCTGGGGGCAGATGTTTTTAGCCACGGGGGGGCCAATAACCATGGACCCTCTCCTGGCTATTAATATCTGCCCTCAGTCACTGGCTTTACCACTCTGGTGGAGAAAATTGCGCGGGAGCCCACGCCAATTTTTTCCGCCATTTAACCCTTTATTTTAGCAGCTACAGCGCTGAAATTTTGCACATACACACTACTAACATTAGTAGTGTGGAATATGCAAAAAAAAGGGGGATATGAGATGGTTTACTGTATGTAAACCATGTCTCATATCCTGTCGGGTTTGTGAAGGAGAAATGCAACGCCGGCAATTGAATTACCGGCTTTTCTATAGAACACCGCTGCGTATTTCTCGCAATGCACACGCATGGTCCGTGTGTAATCCGATTTTTTCTCGCACCCATAGACTTGCATTGGTGAGTCTTGGCCGAGATACGCTGACAATCGCAGCCTGCTGCGAGTTCCCTCGGATCCGAAATACGGTGGAGAAAATATCGGATGATGGGAGCTGGACCATAGATTAACATTGGGCCGAGTGCTATGCGATTTTTTATCGCATAGCACTCGTCCGTATTACGGTCTAGTGTGACCCCGGCCTAACACACACACTAGAAATAGCCGTGGAGCGTACCTAACTCTCTAGACGCCTTTTCACAGCCTAAGAGCTAACTACCCCTAAAGATAGGAAAATAAGCCTTAACTTGCCTCAGAGAAATTCCCCCAAAGGTAAAGGCAGCCCCCCACATATATTAACTGTGAGTTAAGAGGAAAGTCACAAACACAGGGATGAAACAGGTTTCAGCAAAAGAGGCCGGACTTACTAGATAGACTGAGGATAGGAAAGGGATCTATGCGGTCAGCAGAAAAAACTACAAAAAGCCACGCAGAGTGTGCAAAAAGACCCCCGCACCGACTCACGGTGCGGAGGTACCACTCTGCAACCCAGAGCTTCCAGCTAGCAAGGCAATATCATGTTAGCAAGCTGGACAAGAACTAAGCAAGCACTAAGAAACATATTAGTACACCAATAAACAACAAATGAACCAGCAGGGACTTAGCTTATGCTGGAGTAGACAGGTCATCAGAAAGATCCGAGAGAGATCTGAACCAGTACCGATACATTGACAGCTGGCATGGAGTAACGATCTGAGTGGAGTTAAATAGAGAAGCCAGCCCAGCCGCAAACGAGGGCAGCTGAGGACACAACCTCAGAACCAGCAGTTCCACTCACAGCCACCAGAGGGAGTCCACGAACAGAACTCGCCGAAGTACCATTCATGACCACAGGAGGGAGTTCGAGAACGGAATTCACAACATCTCTCCCCCCTAGGGAAAACCTGTCAGCCAGTCATGGGGAGAAACTGACAAGAATTTGCCTCAGACCAGTTATCCAAGATGCAGTCCATAGTTTTTCTGCAGCATTTCATAGTAAAGCATATATGACTGTAATAACACATCTGGTGACAGGTCCCATTTCATTACATGGGGAAACTTAATTTTACCAGAGCTCCCTTTGATGTACATGTACTGTATGTTATCAGACAAAGGTTGTGACTGAACCTTCATGTCGATGTTCATTCAAATAACATATAAAGATAGAAATGATTAAATAGGAAATAACGTTCTTAAACTTAACAAAAAGTTATCATGATCCCAAAAACGTAAAATTTTATAGATCACTGGTCATGAAGAAGGCCAATGTATATTTCAACTTGCACTAAAGAATACTGCCTCAGTAGTATATACATATGTGGCAATTTTGTCAGTGCTAAAAGATCAAAGAAGAGATGAAAGCAATACGAAGCGGAGCAGGGGAGGGATATCATCCTGTTTCACCTAGCAAAAGGGCTAAGTGCTTTATTGTTTAGTGGCGAGCACTAGATATGCTATGCCATATTAAAATGCAGCAGTGCCTATGAAAACTCCATCTGATAAGTACAGCTGTGCATAACTTAAAACTGTAATCTGCGGGACCACCCACATCAAAGCACTGAATTGGATTGTACCTTCACGGGAACAAAGATGACTTACGGTTCTAAGCTTCTTTCATTTCATTCCCCTCTTTTCTTAAACATTATCGTTTGTGTTATAAAAACTTTGGGGTTTATTGAAAGAAGTAAAATCACTGGCATGACAAAAAGATGGTTAGAACATTATTATTATCTGACATGGATTTACCGGAGATATGGCAGTGCGTGCAAGAGATGCAACAACATTTATATCAAAAGATTGCTTCACATAAATTTTTTCTTTTTATATATATATATATATATATATATATATATATATATATATATATATATATATATACATATATATATATATATATATACACACACACACACACATACGCACATTCACACATATATACAGTTGAGTGAAAAAGTGTTTGCCCTTTCTTGATTTTTCTGTATGTTTTTTGCACTTAAATGTTTCAGATCAAAAAAACTAATTTAAATATTAGACAAAGATAACACAAATAAACACAAAATGCAGTCTTTAAATGAAGGTCTTTATTATTACAGGTAAAGGAAATCCAAACCTACAGGGCCCTGTGTGAAAAAAATGATTGCCCCCTCTCCTTAAAACATAAATTGACTGTACGCTATCACATCTTTGAGAAGCGGAGTTCAACAACATGAGAACATTTCAAAGGATAAAAAAAATAATTTAGATCTATCATCAAAAGGTTATAAAGTAATTTCTCAAGCTTTAGGACTCCAGCGAACCACAGTGAGAGTCATTATCCACAAATGGCGAAAACATCGAACAGTTGTGAACTTTCTCAGGAGTGGTCAGCCGATCAAAATTACCCCAAACGTGCTGCGACAACTCATCCAAGAGGTTAAAAAAAAACAAAAAAACCCACAATAACATCCAAAGAACTGTAGGCCTCACTTGCCTCAGTTAAGGTCAGTGCTCATGACGCCACCATACAAAACATAACATAAAGGCTCATCTCAGTTTTTCTAGAAAACATCTTTATGATCCCCAAGACTTTTAGGGAATAATCTATGCAATGACAAAACTAAAGTCATCTGGCTTAGTCATCTGGCTTAGAAGTAACATAGCATTTCAGAAACGGAACATCATACTAACAGTAAAATATGGTGGTGGTAGTGTGATAGTCTGGGGCGGTTTTGTTGCTTCAGAACCTTGAAGACTTGCAGGGATAAATGGAACGATGAATTCTGCTGTTTACCAAAAATCCTGAAGCGCACTTGGGTTATGCAGCAGGATAAGGATCCAAAACACACCAGCAAGTCCACCTTTGCATGGCTTAAGAAAAACAAAATCAATACTTTCATGTGGCCAGGTCAAAGTCCTGACCTTAATCCGATTGAGATGCTGTGGCATGACCTCAAAAAGCAGGTTCATGTTCAAAACCCCTCCAATGTGGATGAATTACAACAATTCTGCAATGATGAGTGGGCCAAAATTCCTCCAGAGAACTGTAAAAGACTCATTGCCAGTTATCGCAAACGCTTGACTGTAGTTGCTGCTGCTAAATGCGGCCCAACCACTTATTAAATTTAAGGGGCAATCCATTTTTCATACAGAGTCCTTTAGGTTTAGATTTCTTTTTCACTTAAAAAGACCTGCATTTTGTGGTTACTCGTGTTCTTTGGCTAACATTTAAATTTGGTGATCTGAAACTTTTAAGTATTACAAACATGCAAAAGAATATGAAATCAGGAAGGGGCAAATACTTTTTCATGCAACTGAATATATGCATGAATAGGAAAAAGATAATATAAAAGTGGGAATGTAAATTTATTACATATAACTGATGACTATTTCATTGGAGAAGATGGGTGATCTGGCAACTTATGGTTAGATGGTTTTTCCAACAAATTTTATTGATTTTATAAATTTAATAGAGGTGAAAGGTAAAGGGTAAGGGAAAAAAGGGTGAAAGGAAAAGAAAAGACAGGCATACATATATATACTGTAGCTTACACGAACAGAAAACGACTGTAGCTTACTCAAATAGATTAAACGTAGCTCAGTATCAAACCTAATATAACTGTTGCTTCTCAATAAAAAACTAAGTACGTTGTATGATGTATATAAGGGCTTGTCCTGTCTGGAATCACCTAAAGGTGATCCTAGGACTTTGTGGGGGCAAAGTACGGTTCATTTACAAGCCACAATTGAGGAATACATGGAAAACAGCTTTTCTAGGAACTTGAATAATAAAGTTACCGACTTCAATAAATGTTAGATGGTTGACTTGACACTTATGCTCTCATATTTGTATCCTTCGCTCGTCCATGTGCTCAAGGTCTAGTCAGAAAATCTACTTGAGTAAAAGTGCACAGATGCATGAACATGAGCAACAGATTACAGTTCAACACATAGCTTGAAGCTTGGCCTAATAGAAGTGCATGACAAGCTTCCTTTCACCTCGAGTATCAAGGCATATTTTCGGTCATGAAAAGATTATTGTAATTTGCAAAATTGTGCAACAATGGAAAGGAAACCCAAAATATAATTTATGAGGACCACTGTCCATTATGAACCAAACACAATTCAATATTAACCCCGCTTTGCCCTCGGATAGAATAGTTTGTCTGAGGGCAGAACCCCCACTTTCATGTGGGCTGCGGCGGTGAGCCCGCATCATAGCTGGGACATGTCAGCTGTTTTGAACAGCTGATATGTGCCTGCAATAGGCACAGGCAGGATCGTGATCTTCCCCTGCCTATTAACTAGTTAAATGCTGCTGACAGTGGCATTTAACAAGTGCTACCGATCATCATTAAAATGCAATAACGGGCGATCAAAAGATCGTATCTGCACCAAAATAGTATAAATAAAAATGTCTAGGCACGCAAAAAATAAGCTCTCACCCAACCCAAGATCATGAATAATGGAGACGCTATGGGTATCGGAAAGTTGCGCAATTTTATTTTTTTTTTAGCAAAGTTTGGAATTTTTTTTCACCACTTAGATAAAAAAGAACCTTGACATGTTTGGTGTCTATTGTAACAGAGTGTCACCCCAGCCTGTACACATGGACCATAAGGTAATCAGGCTTAAGCTGGAGTCACACTAAACGACTTACCAACGATCACGACCAGCGATACGACCTGGCCGTGATCGTTGGTAAGTCGTTGTGTGGTCGCTGGGGAGCTTTCACACAGACAGCTCTCTCCAGCGACCAACGATCAGGGGAACGACTTCGGCATCGTTGAAACTGTCTTCAACGATGCCGAAGTCCCCCTGCAGCACCCGGGTAACCAGTGTAAACATCGGGTTACTAAGTGCAGGGCTGCGCTTAGTAACCCGATATTTACCCTGGTTACCATTGTAAAAGTAAAAAAAAAAAAAACACTACATACTCACATTCTGATGTCTGTCACATCCCCCGCCGGCGTCCACAGGGTTAAAACTGCTTTCGGCAAGAGCGCTGCTAATGCACGCGCTGCTGCCGAGAGCTTCCCTGCACTGAATGTGTCAGCACCGACAGTAACAGCGGTGATGTCACCGCTGTGCTCTGCTTTAGGGCCGGCGCTGACACAGTCAGTGCAGGGAAGCTCTCGGCAGCAGCGCGTGCATTAGCAGCGCTCTTGCCGAAAGCAGTTTTAACCCTGTGGACGCCGGGGGACGTGACAGACATCAGAATGTGAGTATGTACTGTTTTTTTTTTTACTTTTACAATGGTAACCAGGGTGAATATCGGGTTACTAAGCGCGGCCCTGCGCTTAGTAACCCGATATTTACCCTGGTTACAAGTGAACACATCGCTGGATCGGCATCACACACGCCGATCCAGCGATGACAGCGGGTGATCAGTGACCAAAAAATGGTCCTGATCATTCCCCAACGACCTCCCAGCAGGGGCCTGATCGTTGGTCGCTGTCACACATAACGAGATCTTTAGCGGGATCGTTGCTACGTCACCAAGCGTGACGTTGCAACGATATCGTTAACGATATCGTTATGTGTGACTCAGCCTTTACATTAGCATTCCTTGACCTGTATCTGGTGGGAGTATGCTTGTCTTTGTTTCCCTCTGCAGGGGGCGTCTACAGTACACAAACCTGTAGAGACTGCAGACAGGGTTTCTGGAACTTTCTTAATCCTTAGAGCTATGTTTAAGGGGGTGGGTGTTGGGATCAGCCCCCTTTGTTGGGCATAGATACTAAGAGTGGTAGGACAACAAGCCACATGTTCTGTTACTCGATTCTGTGTGCTTTGAAGGACAAGGATCTGCAGCTGCAGCTGGATCCTGGTATCATGTATGGAGATTGGAGATAATTTTGCCACATGGAATTGTGATGTCTCACCACTAGTGTTGAGCATTCCGATGCTGCAAGTATCGGGTATCGGCCGATACTTGCTGTATCGGAATTCCGATACCGGGATTCCGATACTCTTGTGGTATCGGGTATCGGGTATCGGAACAACATTTTATTTTAATTCTCTCTTTTACACATTTTAACATTGTTAAAATGTGTAAAAGAGAGAATTAAAATAAAAAATATCGCTATACTCACCTGTCCGACGCAGCCGGGACCTCAGCGCAGGAACCGGCAGCGTTGTTTGTTTAAAATTCCCGCTTTTACATGGTTACGCGAACTCCCGGCTTGTGATTGGTCAGGGCGCCCATGTTGCCGGGCCGCGGACCAATCACAGCAAGCCGTGACGAAAATACGTCACGGCTTGCTGTGATTGGTCCGCGTCCCGGCAACATGGCCGCCATTAACCAATCACAAGCCGTGACGTCACGGGAGGCTGGACTTGCGCGCTTTTGAAAAAGCGCGCGTGTCCAGCCTCCAGTGACGTCCCGGCTTATGATTGGTTGCGCCGCGATCAACCAATCACAAGCCGGGAGGCTGGACACGCGCGCAATTTTAAAATGCGCGCTTGTCCTGCCTCCCGTGACGTCACGGCTTGTGATTGGTTAATGGCGGCCATGTTGCCGGGCCGCGGACCAATCACAGCAAGCCGTGACGTATTTTCGTCACGGCTTGCTGTGATTGGTCCGCGTCCCGGCAACATGGCGCCGTGACCAATCATAAGCGGGAATTTTAAACAAACAACGCTGCCGGTTCCTGCGCTGAGGTCCCGGCTGCGTCGGAGAGGTAAAGTATAGCGATATTTTTTATTTTAATTCTTTCTTTTACACATTTATATGGTTCCCAGGGCCTGAAGGAGAGTTTCCTCTCCTTCAGACCCTGGGAACCATCAGGAATACCTCCGATACTTGAGTCCCATTGACTTGTATTGGTATCGGGTATCGGTATCGGATTGGATCCGATACTTTGCCGGTATCGGCCGATACTTTCCGATACCGATACTTTCAAGTATCGGACGGTATCGCTCAACACTACTCACCACCCTACTGGATTTAAGGACTGAATCTGAAGACTGTTGTTGTGAGGTGACTTGCGAAGGGATCTTAGACTGAGGTGAAATCCCTGTGACCGTGTGTATTGTTGGAAGCTCCATGTGGGACTTTGTTGTGCCCCTCATCTGCTGGATCTATTGAATTCACTCAAGGACTATTGCTATTTCCCTGGCGTCGGATTGCCGGGTGGCACCCCCAGATCTACTCCCTTTCTGTGGACTCATTGCGTTGTCCCAGTTTACGGTACCAATAAATCTTGTTGGATTGTTTATCGGCCTGGTGTCTCTTTCTGCTCTGTTGAATACCCCGTCACATCTATGAACTGGCAATAACCTAGAGAATCATAATGGCAGGTCAGTTTTAGTATTTAGTGAACCTAGCAAAAAAGCCAAACATAAAACAAGTGTGGGATTGCACTTTTTTTTACAATTTCACCGCACTTAGAATTTTTTTCCCCTTTTTCGAGTACACGACATGGTAAAACCAAAAAGCTCCGGGGTTTAAGGGGTTAAGGGGTTGTCCAATGCCTCTTTTTTCCTCCTGATCGGACATTGGGTGAAGAGAGAGGTTGCTGCACACAAGCAGGACAATTGCTGAGGCCATCATTGGATATCCAGCTGTTTTCATCCAATTAACAGGATGCCCTTTTTATAACACATGGCCAGCTGGATGTTGGATGGTTCCATTGGCAACTGTACCACCCCCACACATCACAGTCACACAAGCATCTTTCCATGCCAGATGTCAGATCAGTATAGAGAGTTTTTGGAAAACCACTTAAAGTGACAAAATTTAAATCCCAAACGGAGAATTTATAAACACTGGTAAGAAAATATCACTTCTAAATTCTGAAGCAAAATCACAATTTTAATTTCATGTGTTAGGATTCGAACCCTCGAGCCTGTGCTTTGCGGGCGGCTTCCTTGTCTGCTGAGAAACAGCAGTTTCATCTTTTCTCTGACTGTTTAATTTCTGTTATTCTTGCTTCAGTCTTTTTAGGGTTACAGGTAGTTTCATTTACTTATTTGCTTTCCCTATCACCTTTCAGGTTTCAGATTTATTTTCTTTCCCCCTGCTGGTATTTCCTGCTGGTGATTGTCTCATTTGGCTGTTCAGCCATTTTGCTGTTGCGTAAGCCAGTCAGTGAAAGCCCATCTAGCGTCTTCTGTTTCTTTTCAGGAAGTAAGCAGAATATTCTTTAACAGTACATACTTAATCCTTTATTTTGTATTTTGTGGTTTGTATTACTCACGCTGGGATCTCTTTCTATTTCAGCACATTTTCTCTTTTGTAGGTAATGTGCACTCTGTTCTACCCTCCGGTTCTTTAGAAGGAACGTGAAGCACTCAACAGCCTTTCAAGCAGCATAGGTCATCATCTAGTCTGTTGTTAGGGCTATCTCAGCTCATGCAGGAACCACTAGTGACTGCGGGGTCAGGATCCTAGGCTATACAGGAACCGGTGGGTCAGTTGACATTTTTAGTGTGTTACCTATTTTCCCAAGTGAGTTGCCACACTATCATAACTTTAAAGCTGCAGAAAACATTAAAATAAAGACCCTCCTGCAGTCGGCCGACAGCCATCTCTCTCGAATACTTAAGACATAGGAATCTTCGGCGCAGTCAAGCGCTCTCGTGTTCTTTATGAGAAAGCAGTTGCCAGACTCCAATGGCAGTGGCTTATCTTTAGAACATGTTCGACTGTCATCCAATCACACAGAGAGGAGCAGAGTTTACTCTAATGTGTAGAGAGGGGCCTTAATTGTCTAATTTCTTAGAACAATTAAACTGTTCTTTAGCACTAGTTTGTTTTTTAAGAAAAAGTCATAAGCTCCAAACTTTTTATAGCTATACTGACAGCTAGAATCTTTGCACCCGGAATTTAGAAATGTACTGTAAGCTAAGCATAAAGCAAGTAACACTCAGCCAGTTTACTTGGAATGGTAAGATAACTGTAAAATTAATTTCAACATTTTCTAGAACAGATTTAACAAAACAAAAAAAAAGTTAACCTGCACAACTAAAATAGAAAATGTCACTACAGCAACAGGACAAAATTCTTATGTTAAAAATTAATACAGTATAAGTTAATTAAAAGTTAAAGCTATTCCTGGATAATTATGCAGTAACTTTGGTTAAAATGAAGCAGAGCTTTTGAATTTCGGTACACATTGTAATTCTTAAGAATTTTATCTTCATAGGTTATGTATTTTGGTTTAGCTGTTAACGAACTTTTGTATTAGTTTGCAGTCCTTTGAAGTTCATTAAAAAGCTCTAACTACTGACTAGTGTCTGTAAGGCACGGCTGATATGAAATCACCTCCCACTCACAAGTCTCAGACTGAAGAATGTCTGTCTACTAAACGAAATGGAACATTTTCTTTCAGCTCATTGTACTCATGCAATATTGGTCAAAAAAGAGTGCTTTTCTGACGGCTTGACATTTTCTAATTCTAAAGAATTGGACTGTTCTTTTTTCTGCTGGTGACATGGATTGTTATGTATCACAGCAATAATCTAGTATATACAGCATAAGTAAAATTTAAAGGGAACCTAACACATTGTAAATTCAGTTATATCTATAAGTAGCCCGGAAGAGACCACGAGGAGCTCTGAAAATTGATATTTTGTTTTATTGAAAAAGATTCAGCATAATTTGTATTTCGTCCTTTTAGATTCCTACTTTATGCTGCAGAGTCCAGTGGGTGGTCCTACTTGGCGATTGGCAGCTATGACTGTATTGAGAGTAATACAGTGAAGGCTGCCAACCTCGAAATATGGCAAATCAACACACTTGACTCCTGAACACGAAAAAGGATGGAATATAAATAAAATAATAATACAAATTACACTGAATCTTTCTAAAAATTCAATGCAGTTGAGAACAAATTTGGTATCACAATATGGTAGGATTGCAAAAAAAAACTTTTACAGAAGGTCATAACTTGTAGTATTATACTAAAAGTAAATTAGAGCAAGAAAAAGTCTACATTCTGAAAAAGGTCACTCACAAAGGCTGAAGATGTACTAGACAATAATATCCCACAATGGGCAACAGAAAGGAGGGAAAAAATAAATTGGGTAATCAATTAGGCAATAGATGAATGGGTAATTTGAGAAAATGCTGTACTATACATATTATGTCTGCAATAAAAATGGTCACTAGTCCAGCACCATTATGTGGTACCCACTTTCAGATGAGATGACTGAAAAGACGAATAAAAGGAAAGGACATTTAGGGCATGTGCACACGTTGCAGATTTGCCTGTGGAATTTTCTGCGCAGATTCTGCATCTCTTGGCAGAAAACGTAGGTAAAAATCTGGGCAGATTTGATGCGTTTTTGACGTGTTTTTGATGTGGATTTTCATGAGTTTTTACATGCGGATTTGTATGCATTTTTGTAAGCTAAATAAAGATGTATTATTTAACAAAAAAAAAAGAATTTTGATGTCATTTCTTGTCCAACCTCTTCATTTACATACTCCATTGAAGAATAATATTTACACACACAGAAAAATAGATAGATGATAGATAGATAGTAGTCCAAAAAAGGAAGCAGCACACCACTGTCTGTAAATAAGGAGTTATTTTATTTAGCCCATGATGGCGACATTTCGGTTCAGTGTAGCGAACCTTTTTCAAGACAGATAGATACTAGATAGATGAAAGATAATAGATAGATAGATCTATAGATAATTCTATAGATAGATATATAGGTAAAGATCTATAGATATATCCATCTATATATAGATCTATCTATTGATATATCTATCCATCTATCTATAGATACATAACTATTATCTATCTATCTATAGATATATCTATCTATACATAGACAGATATATCTATAGATAGATAATACCAAGCCCCATGTTTAAAATAAACATAATAAAATGGTACATAAAGAGTTAAATAAAGACACACACACACACACACACACAAAATCTGCGTTAGGCCGGGGTCACACTTGCGAGAAACTTGCACGAGTCTCACACCTCAATACCTGGCACTGCCGCCGGAACTCGGGACCAGAGTGTTCAGCTACATAGAAATACATGCAGCCGCACGCACCGGTACCGAGTTGCTGGGTATTGATGTGAGACACTCGTGCGAGTTTCTCGCAAGTGTGACCCCGGCCTTAAATGCAATCTGTTTCATTTATAAAAAAAATTGAAAAAAAAATTGGTGTGGGCTCCCGCACAATTTTCTGTGCCAGAGAGGGAAAGCCAGCGACTGGTTGCCGATGTTTATAGCCTGGGAAGGGGTTAATACCCATGGATCTTCTCAGGCTATGAATATCAGCCCGCAGCTGTATATTTAGCCTTTACTGGCTATTAAAATAGGGTGAGCCCCCCAAAAATTGATGTGGGGGTCCCCCTATAATTAATAGCCAGAAAAGGCTATGCAGATATCTGTGAGCTGATATTCATAGCCTAGAAAGGGTCCATAATTATTGCCCCCCGACTACAAACACCAGCTCACAGCTACCCCAGAAATGGCGCATCTGTAAGATGCGTCAATTCCAGCACTTAGCCTCTCTCTTCCCACTGCCTTCTAGCAGTGGCATATGGAGTAATAGGTGGTTAATGTCACCTTTGAATTGTAAGGTGACATTAAGCCGACTTTGTAATGGAGAGACGTGAATAAGACACCTGTCCATTACTAATCCTATAGTTGTTAATGGGTTAAATAAACACACAGCCAGAATAAAGTATTTTAATGAAATAAAACACTTCACAGTTTTGCCATCTTTATTGTTCTGCCAATCCATGCGACGCCCTCGATCTCCTGTAAAAAATAAAAAAACAACACAAATACTCCCTGGTCCGATGCAGTCCATTTAATAATGACTGTCCCACGACGATCTCCCCTATAGAGCTGTCATATCAGGAGATGTGAGTGCTCTATAGGCGTCCAGTGACACACTGACAGGAGACAATGGCTCCTGCAGTGTTATCACTAAGAGTTCAATGGGCTCTCACTTTATGTCACTGATGCGTGAGAATTTACCCACGCAGCGGTGCCGCAAGTGACAGTATGAACAATACTGAACTCACAGCGGAGGGATACAGTGTGGAGGATTACCTCCTGTCACTGTATCACCAGAGCCACTGGAGAGCGGTCACATCTGCCAATGTGACAGCTCTCCACGGGAGATCGTCGCGGGACACTATTAAATGGATTACATCGCATCAGGGCATAGGTTGGTTTATTTTGATTTATTTTTTTACAGGTGATCGAGGGCTTTGGAGACTAGGTGTATTGTGAGTATATACTGTATGTTGTATGTACTGTATGTGTATATATGTGTATGTGTTTTTTGTTGTTTTTTTACACAGTAGCCGGATGATGGGCTAACTACTGTCCCACCATCGGCTAGCTGTCACTACAGCAGGCATAGCCCGATGGGACTAGTAGTCCCATCAGACGATGCCTGCCTACACACAGTCGCGCATACACACACAGCCGCACACAGCCCCGCAGACCCCCGCACACAGTCTCTGCCCACACACATAGTCTCCGCCCACACTCTGCCCACACACTCTTCCTACTCCCGATCTGCAGTGCTTCTCGCACCCAACTCCACAGCAAAACCGCAGAACTTTTTAAACCTGTGGTTTTGTTGCAGATTTGACTGAATCAATGTTAGTCAATGGGTGCAGAAACGCTGCAGATCCGCAAAAGGAATTGACATGCTGTGAAAAAAAAACGCTGCGATTCCGCGCAGATTTTTCTGCAGCATGTACACAGCAATTCTTAATTTCCCATTGACTATCACTGCTTGGGCACTACACTGCGGAATTGATGCATTTCTGCGTGTCCAAAAACGCTGCGGAAACACATCAAAATCTGCAACGTGTGCACATAGCCTTACTGTAGATCCCCTCACATTAGATTATAGCTGGATATTTTAGTGGAACAAACTGATCATATAACATATGTAAGCTTTGGCAAGATAGCAGTGTTTTTAGGAGCACAGCCATTCAAGAATTGCAAGACAATACTATGCCCTTAACCCCTTTACCACCTGAGACGTATCCATAAATCCCTGTGACTTGGTACTCATTGACCTGGGACACATGGACACGTCCCGGCAATTGTCAGTTGATTCTGATAGCTGACACTCGGCACTGAACTCGACCGCAGCATTTAGGGAGCAGACAGAGGGAAGATAGTCCCTCTGCCCTTGGATCAGAGATCCCGCAACGTCATCAGGAGGTCCTGATCATTGCCATGGTGACCAGATGCCATCATGACGACATCCGAGTAACAAAGCTAGCAAAGTTGCTTGATCATACTCAGAGCATGCTGAAGCAATGTGGAAAAATTAGTTATCAAAATATAGTGATGGAAAAACTAGTTTTTGCAATAAAAAGCATTTTTAGTGTGCGACAGCTGCCAAACGTAAAAAAAATATAAACCTGGTAATCGATGTAATCGCACCGATCTGAAGAATAAAGTCGCCATATCACTTATACCACACAGGGAATGGCTTAAAAAAATAAAACCAATTCTTCACCTTCTGTTGATTTGTTCATTCTGTCTCCCAGAGATCGCAGTAAGGCTTGGCTCACATTTATCCTGCGCTCTGCTCTGAGTGCTTACACCAGAGTTTACGTGTAAATCTCTGAAATACGTGATTCAGACTGAACCCCCGTTGGAAGATTCCCTTTAATGAGGCAGATGGAGGAACCATGGACACCATAGCATGTCTCTAGTTTTAAGATTGCATAAAAATGCAGTTGACCACAGTTTTGTGCACCTTTGAAAATAAAAATTCAGCGTCAAACCTGTGGTGTCGATATGATCACTGCACCCCTAGATTAATTCATTGAAAGGAGTAGTTTGTAAAATTGCATCACTTATGGGGGTTTATGCTGTTCCGGCAACTCAGGGGCTCTCCCAGTTGGTTATGGCACCCGCAAATCAGAACAGTAAAACCTGCACTTCAGTATGTCACTCATTCCCTTTTGAGAATTACACTGTGCCTGAAAAATATTTCCCAATTGCATGTAGGGTATTGGCGCACTGAGAAAAAAATGGACCTGTTTGTTGTAAAAAAAAAATTCCTGTTACCCCTGTGAAAAATTAAAAACTTGGGGCTAAAACAACACTTTAGTGGTAAAAATGTAATTTATTATTTCGTCACCGCTAAATGGTATAAAATTCTGTGAGGCACATATGGTGTCAAGATGATCACTGCACCCCTAGATAAATTCATTGGGGTGTGTAGTTTGTAAAATTAGTTAACACATGGGAGGTTTCTGCTGCTATGGCACCTCAGGGGCTCTGCCAATGTGACATGGCACACTCAAACCATTCCAGCAAAATCTGAATTCCAACATGGCGCCTCTTCACTTCTAAGCTTCGCACGGTGCCTCAAAGGTAGTATTCCTCCACATATGAGTATCGGCATACTCAGGAGAAATTGCACAACAAATTGTATGGTGCAATTTCTCATGTTACCCTTGTGAAACGTAAAAAAAATCAGGGCTAAAATAACATTTTTGTGGGGAAAATGTTTTTTTTTTATTCTCATGAATGTGTCGCATCCCATATGGTCTAGATAATTTTTATAGAACGATACTGTGCCTCAAGAAACACTTTAAGGCTACATTCACAATTTCATTATTTGGTCAGTATTTTACAACAGTATTTATAAGCCAAAACCAGTAGAGGAACAATCAGAGGAAAAGTATAATAGAAACTAGAGTTGAGCGAATATGTGCGGATTCAGTCGCCGAATCGGAATTTGCGATATTTGTGCCATATTGGTACCCTATGCATGCTGAAGTTATGTTTGATGATTGGTTCTGAACATATTCGTTCAATTCTACTCCCATGACATTCGGCTGTGTTCGGCGAATATTGCTAAAACAATATTCACAGCCGCTCAACTCTAATAGAAACTCATCACCACTTCTGTATTTTTCACCCATTCCTGGTTTTGCTTACAGATACTGACGGGAAATACTGAGCAAATACTGAACGTGTGAACGTGGCCTTAGGATAAGTTCCCACATTGAGAATAAGGAGCGGATTTTTAAGTGGTAAAATCATCAGCAATATCTGGGTTTGCTAGATGTGAATTGCAATGTCAATTCTCTTGGTTTGTGGTAGAGCTCAATCTTTTCTAGAATTTAATTCTGAAAAAAATAACTGACATGATGCAGGGTTTAAAATCTATATCAGATCAATTTCAGCGCAGTATTTTTCAGCAAAGTATAAATAAGTACATCCGAAGCATCCAACCCACAGCGTCCAGATGTTACAGCATAGTGGATGGGATTTCAAAAAATCCCATGCCCACTATGTGTGCACAGACGCCCGTGGATCTTCCAGACCGCAGCATGTGAATTTATCTTGCGGAGACGCAAGTCTACGCAATATAAATGTCACCTGTACAATGTATTGGATGCAGAGATTTGACACGGTTCAATGAATGCGGAGTCACCTGCGTTGAAAAGCCGGCAGCGCTTTGGACACAGCGGACATGTGCTGCGTCCAAAGAGCTTCTAATTAGTGAATGTCTGCACATACCCTGAAACATCATCTTCAATTCTCTGAGTGCGAGTACCATACTAATAATTTACAAAACATTGAGATATGTGCTAATGTTTCCCAAAGTATTGGTCTGGTTTCCTGACATTGGGATAAGACTGGGCATAAGTAAATTATTTTCCTTGACTTACCATATATACTCGAGTATAAGCCAAGATATTCAGTCCATTTTTTTGGCTAAAAGTGCCTGTCTCGTCTTGTACTCGAGTCATTGTCCTGGGGACGGCGGGGGAGGTGGAGCGGCAGGAGTGGCGGCTGTCACATCATACTCACCCCCTCCTGGGGCGGTCTCTGCACTTCCCTGCTTCTCCGATGGTCTCCGGTGCCCGCTGCTCTTCCAGTGTTCAGCGGTCACGTGGTACCGCTCATTAAAGTAATGAATATGGATGCAACTCCACTCCCATAGGCGTGGAACGTATATTCATTACTTTAACCCCTTTCTGACCTCGGACGGGATAGTACGTCCGAGGTCAGAAGCCCCTCTTTGATGCGGGCTCCGGCGGTGAGCCCGCATCAAAGCCGGGACATGTCAGCTGTTTTGAACAGCTGACATGTGCCCGCAATAGGCGCGGGCAGAATCGCGATCTGCCCACGCCTATTAACTAGTTAAATGCCGCTGTCAAATGCAGACAGCGGCATTTAACTACCGCATCCGGCCGGGCGGCCGGAAATGACGGCATCGCCGACCCCCGTCACATGATCGGAGGTCGGCGATGCTTCTGAATGGTAACCATAGAGGTCCTTGAGACCTCTATGGTTACAGATCCCTGGCAGCTGTGAGCGCCACCCTGTGGTCGGCGCTCACAGCACACCTGATTTTCTGCTACATAGCAGCGAACAGCAGATCGCTGCTATGTAGCAGAGCCGATCGTGCTGTGCCTGCTTCTAGCCTCCCATGGAGGCTATTAAAGCATGGCAAAAGTAAAAAAAAAAAAGTTAAAAAAAATGTGAAAAAAATAAAAAAATATAAAAGTTTAAATCACCCCCCTTTCGCCCCAATCAAAATAAATCAATTAAAAAAAAATCAAACCTACACATATTTGATATCGTCGCGTTCAGAATCGCCCGATCTATCAATAAAAAAAGCATTAACCTGATCGCTAAACAGCGTAGCGAGAAAAAAATTTGAAACGCCAGAATTAAGTTTTTTTGGTCGCCGCGACATTGCATTAAAATGCAATAACGGGCGATCAAAAAAACATATCTGCACCAAAATGCTATTATTAAAAATGCCAGCTCGGCACGCAAAAAATAAGCCCTCAACCAACCCCAGATCATGAAAAATGGAGACGCTACGAGTATCGGAAAATGGCTCAATTTTTTTTTTTTTTTTTTTTAGCAAAGTTTGGAGGTTTTTTTCACCACTTAGGTAAAATAACCTAGTCATGTTAGGTGTCTATGAACTTGTAGTGACCTGGAGAATCATAGTGGCAGGTCAGTTTTAGCATTTAGTGAACCTAGCAAAAAAGCCAAGCAAAAAACAAGTGTGGGATTGCACTTTTTTTTGCAATTTCACCGCACTTGGAATTTTTTTCCAGTTTTCTAGTACACGACATGGTAAAACCAATGATGTCGTTCAAAAGTACAACTCGTCCCGCAAAAAATAAGCCCTCACATGGCCAAGTTGACTTAAAAATAAAAAAGTTATGGCTCTGGGAAGGAGGGGAGTGAGAAACGAACACAGAAAAACGAAAAATCCCAAGGTCATGAAGGGGTTAATGAGCGGTACCATGTGACAGCTGAACACAGGAACAAGCTGCTGGCATGCGCCGGAGACCATCGGAGAAGCAGGGACATACAGAGAGACCACGCCAGGAGAGTGAGTATGACGGGGGGAGGGTGAGCTATGCGATATTCACCTGTCCCCATTCCACCACCGGGCTCTGTGTTCCGCGTCCTCTGGCTGTGATGTTCAGGTCAGAGGGCGTGATGATGTGGTTAGTGCGCTCCCTCTGCCTGAACAGTCACTGCCTGAACAGCGGTGACATGTCATTTTTTTTTAATCGCAGCAGCAGCATACGGGGCATATTATTCCATGGAGCATCTTATTGGGCTATCAACCTTTGTGCAGCATTATATGGGGCATAATATTCTATGGAGCATCTTATGGGGTCATCAACCTTTGTGCAGAATTATATGGGGCATAATATTCTATGGAGCATCTTATGGGGCCATCAACCTTTGTGCAGAATTATATGGGGCATAATATTCTATGGAGCATCTTATGGGGCCATCAACCTTTGTGCAGAATTATATGGGGCATAATATTCTATGGAGCATCTTATGAGGCCATCAACCTTTGTGCAGCATTATATGGGGCATAATATTCTATGGAGCATCTTATGGGGCCATCAATCTTTGTGCAGCATTATATGGAGCATAATATTCTATGGAGCATCTTATGGGGTCATCAACCTTTGTGCAGCATTATATGGGGCATAATATTCTATGGAGCATCTTATGGGGCCGTCAACCTTTGTGCAGCATTATATGGGGCATAATATTCTATGGAGCATCATATGGGGCCATCAACCTTTGTGCAGGATTATATGGGGCATAATATTCTATGGAGCATCTTATGGGGCCATCATTAACCTTTTATGCAGCATTATATAGGGCATATTTTAATTATTATTTATTATTTCTATTTTCCCAGTTTTTTGTGGCAAAATTACGGGACTCGACTTACACTCGGGTCAGCTTATACTTGAGTATATACGGTAATTCTTTTTCCAAACTAATAGCCGCTCATGGAGTTTGGGGGTTGCACGTGGCATCTGTTTAAAAGCTAATATTAGCCCTTTATGGGTATCTCGTAAAGACTCTTGTGTATAGGGCACATTAAAAGAAAACATATCCTCTTATGTGTTCACACAGAGGTAATAGAAAGTCAACAACAAAACATTTACAAAAGATCAAGCGTGGGATATTAAAACCATATTGTGTAATTTGTTGCTATGTACCGTGGAACATTTGAGCCATATTCGCCATGTCATTAGAGAAAAATTTTAACATTTTGATTACTGAACTTAAGGCAAAACTCGAATAGCAAAACGTTGGTTGTCTAAAATTTCTTACAAAAAGGGCAAATTCTAATCAAAACGCTACCAGCGCTCTGTAATTTACAGGCTATAAATATGTGGTAGGGACATCAGTGTTTGATAACAAAAGAATGCATTCAGTGATTACATAAATTACAATATCAAAATGTATTTCTGAGAAAAGTCTTATAAATAGAGCATCGCAACATCTAAAACCATGAGAACAGTGCCGTTTCATTTTCATGATAAATAATTAACACATTAAGATTACATTACTACTTCAATTATATCAACTTCCAGCTAAATAATATTCTGTTAAAATCTGCGTAGGAGGCTTGCAGGGATCATTTTAGGATACTCATCTGGAAAACAGTCAGAGAAGACTGAGAACAAAAACCGGAACTCTTATTTTGGTACATTTTTATTTGAACAAATTCCAGAATCACCATGATATAGGTAACACAGGATGTATTGATAAAGTGCAAATAAACTCTCAATAGTCAATCTCAATAGTAAAAAAATAATCACATTAATCACTTCAAGAACCAGTAAGCAGAGTAATCATTCTTTACATCATGCTGACTAAGGGTTTTTTTTGTAGGTGGTCAAATAAATACTTAAAAAGGGATAATACCATGCCAAAAAATAATGGCACATTTCTAGAACGTGCCATTACTTTAACAATGGTGGTGATCTCACTAATCTTATAAAGGGCCAACAGTGCAGGAATAGCCACGTTCAGTTAAAAAGCCTAAGAGCCTCCTGCCGTTTTGTTCACATGGTCTCTGGTTTCCAAAATGAGTACTCTGTAAAGGGTGAGATCTACTCTATCCAATGGATCGGCTTTTCAAGAGAATGCAAATAAGCTGTAGAAGGAGACAGATAACATGATGGGGAACATTATACCAAAAAGGGGACTTTATTACTGAAAGGGCCAAGGACAGGGGGCGTTATTACTAGAAGGGGCCAGGATTGGGGCATGATTACTGTAAAAGGCCCAGAATGGGAACACTATTACTGGAAGGGACCCAGGGTGGAGGACATTACACTTGGAAGGGGCCCAGAATAGAGAACATTATTCCTGGAAGGGGCCAGGATAAGATTTTTACAAGGAAGGAGCTCAGGTGGGGGACATTATTACATGGGGGCGAACATGTATGTCTTTATAGCAGCTACAACATTACAAAGGCCCATACATCTGACCAACATGCAGGTGAGGGCCCAGGACCAAATTTTACAGCAAGACCCATCGGGTTCTAGTCACCCAATTTTTAGACTATATGTATAAATCCAATAGAAACTCAAAGATATAACACTGATCACTCTTTGTACAGAATGCGAACAAATATTCTCGTGCTATTCAACACACCATAAATGAGAACATTTTTCAATGCAGCTTCCTTAACAACTTGCATTTTGTCTCCAAGGAGAGAATCTATGAAAGCTTCATCTCACAACTCATTCGTCAGTTGGCCTTCACCTGGCCAAGAGGACATCTGGTATGACACAATAATAATGCGAAATTTAGACGTTAGCTGTGAAGTTGGAAAGTGTTTTATTTCCCCAGAGCAGGCAATGCCGTGGACTAAAAAGGAACGTCTAGAGCAATTAATGCCGGTCGGACTAAAGTTATTCTTTCTTAGCTGAAAACATTCATTTTTTAGTTTTCTAGGAAATATAGACCAGTCAATTTATTTTCATCTATTGACAACATTATATTATTTTTATAGCTCTGCCGCGTTTTATTTGGTTTTGTAATCTCTGAAGTGGATTTACAGCCATTGCTTACTTTTGAAAAGTCTAATCTCTTCTGCTCCCTCCAGCCAAATAAATTCAGTCATGATGGCTCCAATGAAGAGCTAAGTGCACTGGAAGCTATCCTGGAGGAACAGTCCCTATTATAACAGGGCGACGTCTGGCTGTAGTTCAGAAGGATTTAGTTTCTCATTAGGCCTCGTTCAGATGCTTGTTTTTTTTCACATGCATGGAAAAAATAATCTGATTTTCATCACTGTGCTAGATCGGATTTTCATCAATGTTTGGTCAGTATGTTTGTTTTTACCATCAGTGTTTCATCAGAAATTTTTTCATATGCTTTAAAAAAATTGCAAAGCTTCTCCTACCCATTACAATGTTGAAAACGAAAAGCACAAGGATTGAACTCAGACACTCAGAGGCATCGGTGTGCCACTAGCTACCATATTTATCATATAAGATGCCATTTTTTCCCCAAAATTTGGGGTGTATATGGGGATGAATCTTATAATCCCAATTGTAGCTGCAGTGGAGCTTACCGGCTGTGCTGGAGTGGGTCCCAGGGTTGCTGCTGCAAAAAGATTCTGACGGCATCGGAGGCAGGATTGGGGCGAAACTGCGTGCCCCAGGCTGGTAAGACGGGATGTTCGTCGGTGCGGGGGCTCCGCTGATATTTTGTGAAAGCCCAAAGCCCCACACTTTTCATACGCTTCAATGCAGTGGACTCTGGGAAAATGGCTGCCGAAGGTGGCACATGTGCAGATTGAGATCGCAGCACCAAAATTTCGGCTCCTGAAATCTCAATTGCACATGCGAAGCCTCCAGCGGCCATTTTCCCTGAGTCCGCACCTTAAAAAGTATGGAAGGTGAGGGTCTTCAGGCTTTCACAAAATTGTCGGCGAAGCACCCGCATCACCGAACACCCCGTCCTACCAGCGCTTCCTGTGACCCTGTCACCTGGGACCCCGCTCCATCACCGCCACTCCCCAGGTAAGCTACCTAAAAGCATATAACACGCTCCACCATTTTATGAAAAAAAATGTTTTTCCTACTTTCCTCCACAAAATTTGGGTTGTGTCTTATAAATCTTTCAATCTGCAAAACATGGTATTTTGTACAGAACAGATTTGTATGGGTCATTTTTCAGTTTCAGACTAGGATCAAAAACAGCCATGTCGTCGTCATTAGGGGGTGATTCCGATTTTTATATATTTAGAAAAACAACTTCTGTTCAATCAATTTTACTTTTTTTTTTAGTACATTTAGGGAACTTGAACATGCTTTGTTCAATCCCTTACACCATATAATGCAATAGCACAGTGCTGTAATATATAGTAATGACCGTGGTCTTCTATAAAGCTGAGCCTGAAGCAGAGCTTTACAGGAGTACCAAAATGGCAACGATGAAGGCTTTTCACTGCCAAGGTTACCCACCAGTGTCCTGTGATTGCATCACGGTGAACAATGGAAGTTGATGTACTCTAGCTCAGAAAAAAAATGTATTTTCTAATCTTTTATTATTATGTATAATGTAGTAAAGTGTGAATGTGTTTAAATACTTAAAGGGGACCTTTCACCAAATGTTTCATGTTGAACTTGACAAAGAATTTAATAGTGGCTGTATTTTTTTTTAGTTTTATATATTAGCATCAAAGTATTTCACCCCTAGTGAGTTTTTTTTTTCTTTTTAAAGGGCTTGTATATCTCCATGTATGATGCTTACCAATCATAAGCAGGCAGCAACATTTGTAAGAAAGAAGAACACACCTCCACCATAGCTTAGAGCAGGTTTCTCAGTGTGTGAGATGTAATGATGTAATGATACAGCTCTGATTTCCTGGTTCAACCTCCTGCATGAGTCAGTTGCGGAGAGGGGCAGTGCAGATGAATTTGGCTGTGTCACATGAAAAAAACCTTTCATCAGCCCCCCTGATTACATAGTGTGACAGTAATCACACTCATGTTTGCTGTGCTCAAGCAACTTGTACTGGCTCTGCAGTGAGATTCGGGCTGGCTGTCATTTCATCTCACACAGAAGTAATCTGCCTGCTCAGGACTATTCCTGTGCTGTGTGAGATGTAGTGATCTCACTGCAGAGTGAGCACAAACTGACCACAAAAGACATACGTGTGATATTGTGGCTATGAACACTTATCTCCTGAAAGGCAGTGTGGGGGAGGGGCAGTACAGCAAATCTGACAGTGCTAGGAAAGGAGGCAAGCTGATAGAAAGGTTTGTAATGAGACACAGTTAAACTCAGCTGTGCTATCCCTCACCCCAAATGTACCTAACATATAAGGTGTTAAGTCATATGTGCATTCTAATAATGCAGGAGTTTAGACCAGGAGATCAGAACTGTCTGATACATCTCAATACTCTGAGAAATCTGCCCTAAGCTATGGCATGGGAGGGTTCTTCTTTCCTTTGATTGTTGCTGCTGTAATCACCAGGCCGAACGTTCCCTGCTATCCACCCCCACACGGTGTCCGCAGCCAAAGGGATTATGACAAACACCGGTCTTGGGGGTTAACAGTTGCTTTTACTTCAGCAGGAACGGGAATTATAACTTGGAACAAATAAGGAACAGTCTCTCATGATATTACAGTTCACACTTAGGGAACTATCACATTTGCGTTTCCCTGATCTGCGGACGGCTGCGGACTTCCTCCGTGAAGCCCCGCCCTCGGCCGCACCTCCGCAGCTAGCTCCGCCTACTTCTGCATGCCGTCCACATGCGGCCTGCGTACCTATCTTTAACATTTAGGTACGCAGGTCGTGCGGCTGTATGCGGAGGCTGCCGCATGCGTCGTTTTGACGCTGCAGATAAAAAAAAAAAAATGCTACAGGCTGCGTCCTACGCTGGTCGCCGCAGCGTCAAAACGACGCATGCGGCAGCCTCCGCATACAGCCGCATGGCCTGCGTACCAAATGTTAAACATAGGTACGCAGGCCGCATGCGGGCGGCATACAGAAGTAGGTGGAGCTAGCGGCGGAGGTGCGGCCAAGGGCGGGGCTTCACGGAGGAAGTCCACAGCCGTCCGCAGATCAGGGAAACGCAAATGTGAAAGTACCCTTAGATGCTGAGATGTGATTGGGGTCTGGAGCTTTAAGAGCACTGGACAGTGTCTTTTCATAGCTTACTGAAGGAGGTAGACGCAGCAATGACAGGTTACAGACCTGTACCCGGGGTTAGCTCCACAGTGTGTCACGGCATGTGCACAAGTACCGTATTTTCCGGCATATAAGACGACTTTTTAACCCCTGAAAATCTTCTCAGAAGTCGGGGGTTGTCTTATACGCTGGGTACGGCGTGTGCAGGGAGCGGTCCTGGATGGTTCCCAGGGTCTGGAGGAGAGGAGACTCTCCGTCAGGCCCTGGGATCCATATTCATGTAAAAAAAAGAATAAAAAATAAAAAATGTGGCTATACTTACCTTCCGACCCCCAGCTCTCAGCGGTGCAAGCGGCGGCCTCAGTTTCCAAGGATGCATCGCGCGAAGGACCAGAGATGACGTCGTGGTCACGCGATCACATCTTAGGCTACTTTCATACTAGTGTCGTGCACTGCACGTCGCTATGTGATGTTGCAGCGCACCGACGCACAGTGTGGAAGCGCCGCACAACGGGGGCAGCGGATGCTGTTTTTCAACGCATCCGCTGCCCCATTGTGAGGTGCGGGGAGGCGGGGGCGGAGTTCCGGCTGCGCATGCGCGGTCGGAAATGCTGCAGACGGCGCACCAAAAAACGTTACATGTAACGTTTTTTGGTGGCGACGGTCTGACGCAACATGACGCAACCGCCGCATGACGATTGCGATGTGTGGCATTGCGTCGCACTGCGTCGCTAATGCTAGTCTATGGAGAAAAAATGCATCCTGCAAGCACTTTTGCAGGATTCGTTTTTTCTGCAAAACGACGCATAGCGACGTGCAGTGCACGACGCTAGTGTGAAAGGGGCCTTAGATCCTTACAAAACAGTAATTATGAGTCATTGTACACTTTCACCATTAGGTGACGCCAGAACACAGCAAATTAGAAATGCATTGCAGCTAAAATGTAGGTGATTAGAAATGGAGAAATACAGCTCACAAATGCGGTGAATAATGTAAAGGGGCAGTTAAAGAGTGAGCTGTAGTGTACAGAAGCTACTCACAATGCAGGGTTACTTAAAGGGAAGGACACACTCTCGACTGGGTCACAACACTGTCATCTCCGGTCCTTCACACAATGCATCCTTGGGAATGGAGGTCGCCGCTTGCACAGCTGAGAGCCGGGGGCCGTCGGAAGGTAAGTATAGCCATATTTTTAATTATTCTTTTTTTAACATGAATATGGATCTCAGGGCCTGAAGGAGAGTCTCCTCTCCTCCAGACCCTGGGAACCACCCGGACCGCGCACGCCGTATAAGACGACACCCGGCATATAAAATGACCCCCGTCTTATACGGCGAGTATATCCCAAACTCCATATTTTATGTGGAAAAGTTGGGGGTCGTCTTATACGCCCAGTCGTCTTATACACCCGAAAATACGGTACTTATAGGTGAATGTAAAATCTGAGTTGAATCCAGTCAGAAAGACTTTAGAATAATGTCTATAGAGGTTTTAGAGGGAACCCAGGCTCTTAGGCCTGCAGGAGATCTTGTAGTGAAAACAGCCTTAGGTGACGCCAGAACACAGCAAATTAGAAATACATTGCATCTAAAATGGAGGTGACTAGAAATGGAGAAATACAGCTCACAAATGCAGCGAACAATGTAAGGGGGCAGTTAAAGAGTGAGCTGTAGTGTACAGAAGCTACTCACAATGCAGGATTACATTTTCCTGAAGCAGAATTCGCATCTCGGCTTCAGGAAAATGGCTGCCGCGATCTCCATCTGCGCACGCGCAGCATCCCGCGGCCATTTTCCTGAAGCCCCGGGCAGCAGAGTACTCCATCTGCGCACGCGCGGCCACAGGAAGATGGCCGCCCCCACCGATCACCAGGGGAATAGCGCAGATCGCGCTCTTTTCCCTCCCCTGTGCAGTGGATTCGGGACTTGGGCATGCGCAAACCACTACTCCACCAACGGAAAAATAAGCAAGATCTGGGGGAAGAAACAGTGATGTCACCACGCCCATCTGACCAGACCAGCCTGATTGACAGGCGAAAACGGCGACTTTGGTAACGTATTTCGGCAGCATAGGTGGGGAATCGGGGTCCACAAAATACACTATTGTAATGCACAGCTCAGGCCCTATTTAACAGTATTTTTATCTCATACGGAAAAAACGGGGTGACAGGTGCCCTTTAAATGTATCATTACCAATATGAGGATAAAAATCTGCAAACCAATTTAATATTGTGGTCTTCAAGGTGTTTTTTTTTTTTTAATATAATACTTACTCTTAATCACGCATCCAGAAATAAATTGAGTTAAATCAATATGATGGTGTTTAGCAAAAATAGATTGTTAAAAGGGTTATTTAACATATGAAACTGTGTCCAGGGATGGGAGCCATTATGCCAGGACTATAGACGTGGTACGTGACCACTGCGTTGATCACAAGCGAGCCACATTTAAACAAAGATCTATAGAAACCAATGTACTATATATTTTCTCTAATCAGTTATATGACACATTTTGTGCTCACTCCCCAATCTTTTTTTCGCTCTTCTGCCAAGAGTTTCAAGGAAACAAATAAGCCTTCTAAATATTCCATTTCTTTTATGTGAAGCACCATGATCCACTCAGTGACCCACTAATAATATAGAAATAATGGATTTGAAATGCACAGTATCCACATAAAAGCCGAAATGTAACAGCTCCATTCTTCTCCTAATTAGCAGGACTGAATACGGTTTTGTATATTAAATACAAGTCATGCCAGAGAAGGAGACCACTAGAAAGAGACGCCTCGCTATCTCTCTATAAAGGAGAGCGCCCTTTGAGCAGCTGTTCAATAGGAATTAAAAGGACACTTGTTATTTTAGTTTGTTGCAATATTGTTCTGCAAAGTGCACGAAAGAGGGAGGGAGCATGGAGCGCAGCAATCCTCCAAACCATCTGGGTTTGCAACTAATATATAATTAGTACTTTGGCATTTCTTACAGGTATTAGCTAATCCTCATACAGAAAACCCATGATTCAGGAGACAAACGAGAGTCGGCGATCAAGGTTTTCAATTATCTCGTGCATACAACAGAATAATTACTAGCACAAATTCGAAGATTTTCTAGCTCATAAAATCATTTTCTATTTTACAGAATTATAGGCAAAGGCGTAAACAATGCAAATGTAGCTGTAGATCTGGATTTCAAATGTTCTAATTTCTTTGAATTTTAAGGAAAGTGTTTTAGAATTTTAGATCATATTGAAGAAGAACACATAAGTATGATGGCTCAGTGGTTAACACTGCAGCCTTGCAGCGCTGGGGTCCTGGGTTCAAATCCCACCAAGGACAACATCTGCAAGGAGTTTGTATGTTCTCCCTGTGTTTGCGTGGGTTTCCTCCGGGTTCTCCGGTTTCCTCCCACATTTTAAAGACATACATGATAGGGAATTTAGATTGTGAGTGCCAATGGGGACAGTGCCGATGTAATCTGTAAAGCGCTGCGGAATTAATGACGATATATAAGTACCTAAAATAAATAAATAGATTTTAAAAAGTGTCCACTGGGCATTAAAAAGCACACCACTCGCTGACTAGCTGAGCGACACCGTTTTAGGGTCTGTGCATGTGGTCTTTCTTGGGTAATCATATGAGAAGGCCACTCAGTGTGATTAGATGTGCCAGAAAAAGAGTTGGGTGTCATTGGGACATCTGTGCTTCACAAACGTGTTCTGTGTTTTTCACGGATCCCCAGAATAGTCTATGGTGACTTGTTCATTGCTTTCTAAAACTGTTCTTTCTGTGACAGGAGAAGCTTGACAACTCTCCCAAATTAGTTTTTTTTTGTTTAGGAGAAAAACTGATAAAACACTGATGGTAAAAACTGATGCACGGATCAAACACTGATGAAAGTCTGATCCAAAATTAAAATTAAATATGCCAAGACAACCCATTTAAAGGGGGTAGTTTTAGTAAGGGAACTTTATTTTCCATATGACTATCTACATCAGTGTTCCCCAACTCTGGTCCTCAAAGCCACCAACAGGTCATGTTTACAGGATTTCATTAGTGTTATGCAGGTGATAATTGCATCAGCTGGATGACCAAGAATCCCATCACCTGTGTAATACTAAGGAAATCCTGAAAACATGATCTGTTGGTGGCTTTGAGGACCAGAATTGGGGAACACTGTTCTACATTCAAAGAACAAAGCAATATAAACAAAACTTGTGGAATATTTACACTGCCACTTGGCTTTATGATAGACATTTCCTGTACAGAAGACTTTTCATCAGCCTCATTATCATCACGGACAGGATTACAATGAAAGGTCACACCTTTATAAGCAGGCTCCACAATTATACGATGTCTCACAATGACCTTTGCAATGGATGAGGCATGCTCAGATAATACTACTATACAAAAAATAAGGTCACGTGTCTGTCAGTTGTTAGGAGTCTTAATTTAGTCTAATGACCAGTGTAAAAATTGCATACTTCCTTTGCAGTGATTGTAAAAAACAAACAAAACACTACAAATATTTTAATATAAAAGCCTAATTTAAAAAAATTAATAATTATCTGATGACACACTCCCCTTAAAATTTAGAGGCCAGCTAATGACCATAGCAAACTTCTTTAACCGCAGGTGATTTTTCATGACATTTTAGTCTTAATTGCTATATTAACCTGTCACCTGATTTATGTTGCTCAGTCCACAGGCAGCATGAATCACAACTTGGCGGCACGAAGATCCAGCTAGGGAACATAGCTGGAGACCGGACTAGTCCAGCTCCGAAGTGTTTAAACTCTATGGAAAATCAATATTTGACAAGATTGAATGTGCATTATTTGAGAACAAGGCATCTGGGAGTAATTTTCAAATTTGCAAAGAGTTTATAATGCCATCGTCCCATACGGGCTTAATACCTGAATTTCTAGAAATTTGGGAGACAAATTGCCCAAATATACAAAAGCACCAAAGGATACCGTCACATTTCATTGCAGTAAATGCTGAGCATGTAATCTCCTTGCAGCTTGAAAAAAACATTGTATTGCAGACCCACAGAGTACAAAGACAATGAACTGAAAGTAATCATTTACTGCTCCCTAAAGACTAAGTATAAAATAAACTTCTCACTTGAAGACACGCACAAGCAAAAAAAAAAAAAGTTCCTCATTTTTTCTTTGCAGGCAAGAATAGATTTCCATGTTCATGCCAAGATGTGACTGGCACTGACTGCATTTCTAATTTGAAAATTCTCATTTTACTTGTATTTTTTTCCTCCTCGCTAGTTATTAAAAAAGTGCCAGACACCTGTTTGCAGTTAAGAAGTTAAATACTAGAAAAGTGTGTGTACACATACATGCATCAAACTCCTAACACAGCGAATGGTTAGACAGGCCTTTGATGCACAGAACTGCGGGTGTTCTCTTCTACGTGTCCTACCCCTAGATACTGCAAGTATGTTCTAAAGGCGGTTCTTCATGTACCGACTGCTGTACACACCAACACTGGTGTCAAATATTGAATTCTCAGTATAAAGACATCCACCAAAGTAATCAAATTGTGTTTCCATTTTTTTTAAGCTTCCAAACAGTTTGTTCCTAAATTTGAACATTGATCTAAGATTTTGGCCCCATCTGACATGACTATTCCATTGCCTTATCCCTTGTTCCTTATTCGTTTCTGACCTTTTGTCTGGATTCCATTATGCTTTCGCATGCTGATCTTGCCATTTTCTATTGATTTTCTCAACTGCAATCCTGCCTGATGATGCCCACCATGTGTGACCACCTGCTGATGACTTGGCCTTCACAACCAAGAATCCTATCCATTTTTTACTTTGTCAACTACTCGTTGCACTCAGACAACGTCAACACAATTCATTTTGTTCCATTTGGACAAAACTGATTTGCTCAAATACCCTCTAAACTTTAAAGGGAATCTGTCATCTAATTTTGGCCCTATAAACTGCATGCTGTAATGCTGTAGATAAGCCCACGATGTAACCTGAAAGATAAGAAAAACAAGTTAGATTATACTCACCCATGGGCGGTCCGGTTCGGACCGATGCGCGTTGCAGGTCCGGGTCCGGCACCTCCCATCTTCATACGATGACGTCCTCTTCTTTGCTTCCTGTCGTGGCTCCTGCACAGGCGTACTTTATTTGCCCTGTTGAGGGCAGAGCAAAGTACTGCAGGACACAGGCTCTGAGAAAGGTCAGAGAGACCCGGCGCCTGAGCACTGCAGTACTTTACGCTGTCCTCAACAGGGCAAATCAGTACGCCTGCGCCGGGGCCGCAACAGAAGCAAGGAGGATGACAACATCGTATGAAGATGGGAGGTGCTGGACCCGGACCTGTGACGCTCATGGGACCCGAACCGGGACCGCCCCTGGGTGAGTGTAATCTAACTTGTTTTTCTTATCTTTCAGGTTACATCAGGGGCTTATCTACAGCATTACAGAATGCTGTAGATAAGCCCCTGATGGCGGTGGCCGCAGTTTATAGGGCCAAAATGAGGTGACAGATTCCCTTTAAAGGGGTTTTTCGGTTAAAACATGTTATCACCTACCCAAAGGATAGGTGATAACTTAATGAACAGTGGGGAACCAACCACTGAGTCCCTCACCAATCGGCAAAATGGGGAGTTTTTATATTTGTTACACTGTACAAAGTGCACAGCTGCTCCATTCATTTCCTATCGGGCGGCCGAACGCTGTGCTCTGCTTTTTCTGGCAGCCCCATGAAGAATGACCTGCCATGGCATTTTGTAACAAGTATAAAAGTTACTCATCAAATATAAAAACTCTTTAATCCCTGAAAAATGCACAATCTTGGAAGCTTCTGTATTAGCAAATTATTAACCTCACATTTACCCCTCAAACTTTTTATACTAATTAGATGTACATTTTGTACAAGTGTCTCTTTGCTATGCAGACGTGAATACCTATTTCTCAAGCAGTACTGCCAAGCTTCATCAGCTTAATGGTGATTACTGAAGAGCAGCTCATTTCAGATCCTTTTACAAATTGATGTAATTTGAGGTCTATACATTTTTTGGAAGATTTAACAAGAGTTTGTAGCAAATTTATATTTTCTTTTGGTAATGAAGCCGAAAATAATCCTTACAAAAATTTGCAGATAAACAAAAAAAAATTAAAAAGAAAATTAAGAAAAAGTTTATATCTTTGCCTGAAGAAAAGTTCAGTCATGGAATATTATTGTTGATCATTGAAAACACGGTTCGTGTTCTACAGAATAAAGCACTATTAGGGTATGTTCACACAATGCAATTGCATTTCTTTTTGTGCCACCAAATTGTAGCAAAAGTTACAGGATTTTACTGTAATTCTAGAAATTTAAAACAAAAATAGCAACACAAATGCATGGACGTAGACTTTTCTTGTATGGGTGAGGATTGGAAACCTATTTAATGCATACTTAAGACCCCGGCTAGCCATATAATTATTTTCTATATATGTGTTGTGTGGTCAAAGTGCATTGTGATGTTTTGTTTCGGGTAAAGAATGCTGAATTTGGACTAAAGTTGTCATTGCCACATGTTCAGATTCTGGCAGGATAGGTATCCAGACAGATATCAAAAGTGTATAATCTTTCCGCTGAAACTATTGAGACGTAGTATATATATATTATCTACCATTTTATACCTAAAAAGTATTTAAAAAGACACAGCCTACAAGGTTTCCTGATGATTAATTCAGTAAGTTAATAGATTATGCAAATGTAAGGAAAGGTTTCACAAAATGAAAATATAATCACTTAGTTATGACGGATGTATTACTTCTCCTAAGGGAACTGAATAAGCATATTTAATTTTTTCCTACGGGTTCCCTTGAATCAAGTGCAATTTCCCACATAACTTAGTCCACCAAGCAGTAATTTGGGAGAAGTTTTATTTACTTTGATCCCATGCTGGAAGCAGATGATCTTTCTTTGATGTTTTGAAGACTTTTGCTTTAGTAGCAAAAATGGTCAAAGAAAGGCACGATTCTTCAAACCTATAAAGATCATTTAATGTGACCTGAAAAACTGCAACTGTGTTTTGTAGGTCACACGTTGAAATCAGTGTCTACTACATGGCATACTGCAGAAGTACTGTGCAAATCTGGCAACTATACTAATACATACTATACCACAACATGCAGACGTGGAAAAAATTGTTGGTAGCCTTCTGTTAAAGTAAGGAAAACTCCAACTGGTCACAGAAATAACTTGAAACTGATCAAATACATTTTTAATTTAAATGTACTGAATGTCAATGAACTAATGAAAATCAGACATTATATTTGAATTGTGGCTCAAAAGAAAAAATAACTACTGAAAATAGCCTGGACAAAAATGATGGTACCCCTAGAAAAGAGTGAAAATAATTTGACCATAGGCACAAATTAGCAGCACAGGTGTCTATAAACTTGTAATCAGTCAGTCTGCCTATTAATAAGGGTGAAAAGTAGTCACTGTGCTGTTTGGCATCATGGTGTGTACCTCACTGAACATGGACCAAACAAAGCTAAGGAGATAGTTGTCTCAGGAGATTAGAAAGAAAATTACAGACAAGCATGTCAAGGTAAGACAAAGTCACACTGGTGGGTTTGGACCCACTGTGCCGCGGACCAGGCTCACCTTGGAGGGGTGTAACTAAGTGGCTACCTGGTACCCCACTTGAGCCTCTGATGGTGTGCTGCAGGTAGCCACCAGGTACCACTCCAGGGCAGTCCCCTGTACTACAGCAGTTGATCCCAAAGGTCAACGATGCAAGTGGCTACCTGGTACCCCACTTGAGCCTCTGATGGTGTGCTGCAGGTAGCCGCCAGGTACCACTCCAGGGCAGTCCCCTGTACTACAGCAGTTGATCCCAAAGGTCAACGATGCAAATATGGCCTTGGCGTTTCAGGCAGGACAGAATCAGGATCATTGGCAGTGTGGATACTGGTGCCAGTTCAGACAGGACAGTTCAGGGTCGGATAGAATGGCTGGTTCAGACAGGATGGGGTCAGGATCAAGGGATAGGCACTGGTACAGAATAGCAGGAGAGGTTCAGGAACAGGCACCTAGCAATGGACTAGTAACTTAGAGACACACAAGGTACTGACGTTGCCTTAAATATCTAATGCCTCCCAGCTATAGGCTGAGGACATTTCCAGAGTGTGCATGCAGTCCCTTTAAGAAGAAGGGAGCATGCACACCCTAAGCGTGTTGTTGGGAGAGTTGCACGAGCCCTGGAACCAGAAAGCCACAGTGGGAGCTGAAACAGGAGATGCAGCCGAGCGGCCGTGGAGGTGAGGATGTCGGCATCCCTGCTGGGGGAGGAAAGGGAACCATCCAGGGATGCTGGCGTTACAGACTATAAGATAATTTTCAAAGAGCTTGATGTTCCTCTTACTACATATTATTAAAAAGTTTAAGGTCTGGGACTGTAGTCATCCTCCCTGGACATGGCCGCAAGAGGAAAATTAATGATAAATTGAAGAGACAGATTATACCAATGGTAACCAAAGAACCCAGAACAAATTCCAAAGAGATTAGATATGAATTCCCAGGTTAAGGTACATACAGGTCAGATTGCACCATTCATCGCTGTCTTGGTCAAAGCAGACTTCATGGAAGAAAACCAAGAAGGAAATCACTATTTAAGGCAAATCATAAAAAAACAAGACTTTAATTTGCAAATAGTATATCTGTAAATCACAATGGCGCTGAACACGTGTGCCTAACGAAACAGCAGCAGGCAGAACCAGCTAGTATGGTGTGATAACTGCCAAAGAATAATCAGAGTCTGTGAAGAGGTTGCCGCGCTGAAGGCACATACTTTGGATTGATGTATAGTCCTGTGTAGGGAATGTCCATTTGTGTAGCGGTTTTCCCACTGTCCGGTAGTATTTGGCGATGGGAGCGTCCTCCCTAGGGTAGCAGTCCCCCGTGGGAACCCACTGCCGTAAATCAGCGGTAGCCTCGGCCGATGGCGCCGCTGTCAGCGTGGCAAGGTGAACGGGGGGCATAGTTAGGTGGTGACGTCACCTGTCCGTGTGTAACGGACGTGTGTAGGGGCCAATCCCGACGCATTTCGAGGGAAACGTCCCTCTTCCTCAAGACTTTAATTTGACAAAATGCATATTGATAAGCCAAAAAGCATATAATAGAATGTCATTTGGACAGATGAGGCAAAACTGGAGCATTTTTGGCAAATCATATCAGCTCTAGTCTCACAGATGCAAAAATGAATCACATAACAGAGCACTGTACCTACTGTGGAACATGGAGGAGGCTCCATTTTGTTTTTCAGATGCTGTGTTGCATCTGGCATAGGGTGTCTTTAATGTGTGAAGGATACAATTAAATCTTAAGACCATCAAGACATTCTGACGTGAAATATTGTGACCAGTGAGCGAAAACTTGTTCTGGGTCATGGGTCACGGGTCCTTCAATAGGATAATGACCCAAAACAGACAGCTAAGAACATCCAAGAATGGCTAAGAGCAAAGCTTTAGACTTTTCTGAAGTGGCTTCTATGAGCCCTGATCCAAATCCTATTGAACATCTGTGGAAGGAGCTGAAACCTGCAGTCTGGAGAAGACACCTTCACATCTGAAACAGCGGGAGCAGTTCTAATGAGTAGGGGGCCAAAATACCTGTAGACAGTTGCAGAAGTCTCATTGAGAGTTACAGAAATCATTTGTTTGCATTGATTGCCTCAAAAAATTGAACAACAAAAGTCAAGGATACTACTATTTTGTACAGACCATTTTCATTATTTTTTTTACCAACAATTTTGTAAACATCTATACACTCATGTCAAGTGAAAAACATTTTCTAAGCAAAAATGTATGATATCCTGTATTTTATTAGTTAAAAAGAGTTGTCTCATGAAGACTACCATTTCCATATGGCAGATTAGCGTATCACGAAGGTGTCATGAAGGGCGATGGGGGTTATCTGCTTCGAGAATCTGTGATTCAGAGAGGAGAGCCACAGACACCAAAGAATAAAGTGCTAAGACAAGTTAGAAAATTTGCATCTATTGCATTAATTGTTTTGGGCTATCATCTCTACCTCTCCGCAAGTGAAGAAGTCTGAGACTAGGCTACAACAATTTTAACAGCATAGTCTAAGTAGGGTTTTTTGTCTGCTTTTATTTATTGTTAAGGTTCATTGAGTATTAATTCTGGTTTTAAAGAAGCTGTACAGAGTTAATAAAACATTGTCTCTTTCTTCCAACAATGAATGTACTTAAATGGAGATTAGCAGTGCAATGGCTAGGTGTGGCATTATTTCTGGAAGAACATTAACGGGCAAGGAGAGAAGAAAATACCAGCGCTACCCCAAGATTTCTCAGTAATTATTAATACATTGTTACCCTATTTGTGCTTTATATGAACACCATGTTCTGATACTAAACCCAATCGTCAACTCAACTGAAACTCAAATTATTAGAATCTTAGCCATCAACATATTAGGCACCTAATGGGCTAACATCCACTTGAACTTAAAAAAAGTCATCAGATAGTTTTCCCTGGGAGCATGCAATTGTTTTCTTTGTATGATGCTGGCCCATCATAAGCAGGCAGCCACACTCAAAACAATGTGGCCCACCATAGCTTAGAGCAGGTTTCTCAGTATGCGAGATGTAATGACACAGCCCTGATCTTCTGCTTTACCCTCCTGAATGAGACAGTGTGGGGGAAGAGGCAGTGCAGCTGAGTTTAACTGTGTCACACTACAAACCCTTGTTATTTTCAGCAGTGGTTGGTCAGTGCTTTAGTTTTTTAAATCAGTATTTATTCAGTTATTTTCATTTATGAAAGAAAAAAGTAAATTGCAAGACTTCTCCTATTTACTGCAATGTTAATTAGGGACAGCAAAAGTGTTGCACATGGATGCCATCCATGTATTTCAATGACCCGTGGACTTGTATGGGTAATTTTGCTCTCAGAGTTGGATCAAAATTGGACATGTCTCCTATATTTTTGCGGACACATGATCCACTAGAAAATACATAATAAAAAATAAATAATGGGCATGTGTTTTATTCATTCTACTGTCACAAAAATCTTAAAAATAGAGCGAAAAGTACCGTATCTGCAATTTTGATAAGGTCATATTCATCAACTTTCCAAGCATGAGGGTGAAGGAGCCGGGCCAGTAGGCAACCATATATTGAAATGTTCATAAGAAAACCATTTGGTTTGGTGATTAAATCTGTAAATTGGGCCAAGCAAGGTTCTTCATGCATCCCTAGTATTGAGAAGCTTGTCCCATGTAACTTGGGAGCAATTGCGTTTTTGATCAAGTTTAGAAAGTATAGATCATATCCAAAATAGAGGAAACCTAAAATGATTTCTCACTCTTTAGACATGACCTGTGTTTTTAATAAATATTGCTCGGAATACACACTTTAAGGCTTCCCGCTGGACCAAGAGGGAAACCGATCCAGCTTATGAATGATGTAGGCGTACTCTGACAGTTTGCTGTTAGTATTTTACCCGTCAGAGTACCACACCTTCTGCTTTGATCAGAAGGATAAACTCTTGGCTGAGAAATTACAATCCCATAAAATTAATGACTCAACCTAATCGTAAATGGAACATTTAGTTCGAGCATGTTAGTATAACGTTTGTTTTTTTCGATAATCTCATTAATAAGACGAAACCATTCATATGTCACACGACAGACATTCATTTCATTTTTCAGCAGAAATCTTAATGAGCCTGGTCTCTGTCAATAAACACAAAAAATGTACCCAGTGGAAAAAAAGGAAAAAGAAGCAATAGTGAAAAGGAACAGCGAGTCTAAGGCATGTCATCGGTTTTCCTTTGCTTTCTGTTGTCTTTGGCGGTTTCTGGACTCTTTCAATAAAAACAGACACTTGGCTTTGTGTGTTGCATTAAAAATAAGAGCATGATGGAAAACATCCCAACACATTCGCAAACAGCTTTCTTTTAATCAGTGATCATGCAAATGGACGATTGCACAAAAAAGTACAAAATAAAATACACACGCGATCTAGGCTTACTGATCTGTATCTGCCAGCACATGTGTAAATCATTTTAGGATTATTTAATACCAAGGTAAGTTTTACTTCCACCAACATAAATCCAGGGTTACATCATATACTGATAACGGAGTCGCAAGACATTATACAGGACACAGACAGGACACAGTCATCAAGTATCACAGGACTAGCTGGGGCTTTAACTCCTTTATACCAATGCATTTTGGGACTTAATACCAAAAACTTCACATCAGAAAACATTGTACGCACATGATGGTTAATGGTTACTTTGGTTATGAAAATTATTTATTTTGTGGCAAATAAGGTTTTTAATGGACTAATTACAACTATTTTACATATTGCTTAAATTTGATATTTTAGGGTTATTGGAAATCATGATAATAAATAAATAAAAATGAATTTTAAAAAAGTTCTAGAAGCTCATAAAGGAATTCTAAAATAGATAATGTATTAATAAATGAATATTTGCTATTGCTTAGCAGCAGGAACATTGTTAGAGTTAAGGTATTATTTTCATGGCAGTGTGTTAGCTTTTTTTTTATCAGAACTTCACTTTAAATGGTCAGTATACACCTTTGGGGACGCAGTATTATTATTCCAAAATATATATGCCCCTTGCTATTTGAGCTGCCATAGTAGCCAATGTTACAAGGCGAAAAAGGCCTGATAAGTGTAAACTGCGAGCTTAGTCAGGGTAAGATCTAGTCGTGGCATAGTTTTGAAGTAGCCTAGTTGACTTCCTGTAATTTTTGCATAGACAAGTATGGCTTTGCTGCCTCTTTTTGCTTGCTTTTCGTGTAGCAGGGTCATTACCACTGGTAAACTGTGCTTGCTAAAGGTACCTTCACACGAAACGACTTTGTAACGATATCGCTAGCGATCCGTGACGTTGCAGCGTCCTCGCTAGCGATATCGTTTAGTTTGACACGCAGCAGCGATCAGGATCCTGCTGTGATGTCGCTGAATAAAGTCCAGAACTTTATTTGGTCGTCTGATCGCCGTGTATCGTTGTGTTTGAAAGCAAAAGCAACGATACCAGCGATGTTTTACACTGGTAACCAGGGTAAACATCGGGTTACCAAGCGCAGGGCCGCGCTTAGTAACCCGATGTTTACCCTGGTTACCAGCGTAAAAGTAAAAAAAACAAACAGTACATACTCACCTGCGCGTCCCCCAGCGTCTGCTTCCTGACACTTACTGAGCGCCGGCCCTAAAGTGAAAGTGAAAGCACAGCGGTGACGTCACCGCTGTGCTGTTAGGGCCGGAGCTCAGTCAGTGTCAGGAAGCAGATGCTGGGGGACGCGAAGGTGAGTATGTACTGTTTGTTTTTTTTACTTTTACGCTGGTAACCAGGGTAAACATCGGGTTACTAAGCGCGGCCCTGCGCTTAGCAACCCGATGTTTACCCTGGTTACCCGGGGACCTCGGCATCGTTGGTCGCTGGAGAGCGGTCTGTGTGACAGCTCCCCAGCGATCAAACAGCGACGCTGCAGCGATCGGCATCGTTGTCGCTATCGCTGCAGCGTCGCTTCGTGTGAAGGTACCTTAAAGCGTTGCAACTGCACCTTGTGGCCTTATCCTCAGACCCAACTCCAATTGTCGATTTTTCTATTCTATGCAAAGTGCCCATTGAGTGCTGGGTACATGATGACCAAAAATGGAGGACTCTTAATAAAAATTTATGCCATGAAGCCACCATCTGGGGTATATTGTTAAGGGAACTAAAGGGGTACTGCACCACTTACAAATATTTTCTTAATGTACGAAGGTTGAAGTTAAAGGAAAAAAAGGATACACACCTACTGCATCGGTACTGATTTTCCGTCAGCTGTCACAGTCCGTCTTAGAGGCTTCTTCTACTTGGATGGAATGTGAAGGCTGCAGGAGCAAGCCACTGCATCAGGCGAGTACTGTATTTTTGCGTATTGTAAGACGCACCCCAAATTTTGAGGAGAAAAATAGGAAAAAAAACTTTTTTTTAATAAAATGGTGGTGCTTCTTATAATCCATGCGTCTTATTGCTTACCGGGGTGGTGGCTGCGGTGAAGCGGGGTCCCAGGGTCACTGCTGGAGGAGGCAAGAGTGGATGCTGCAGGCCGCAGGCTGGGATGAGGGGGTGTTCGGATGTGCACCGCTGCTGGTGTTCGGTGGTGCAGGGGCTCTGCCAACATCTCAGCGCTGAGATCTCATCTCCCGAGATCTTAGTGCCGAGATCTTCATCTGCACATGCACCGCCCTCGGCAACCATTTTCCCGGAGTCCACCTGACTGCATAGTAAACCATGTAAGTGCGGGGGCTCTGGGCTTTCACAAAATGAAGGCAGAGCCCCCGCACCACCGAACACCCAGCAGTGGCGAATATCCAAACACCCCCTCATCCCAGCTTGCAGCAACGCTCCACTCTTGCCTCCTCCAGCAGCGACCCTGGGACCCTGCTCCACTGCAGCCAGTAAGGTATATCCACATTATAAGACGCACTCCCATTTTCCCTCTAAATTTAAGGGGGAAAAAGTGCATCTTCTAATCCAAAAAATACGGTATCTTTTTTTCCTACCCCAGACACATTAAGAAAATGTTTGAAAGTGGTTTACAATCTATTCAGTGGATCAATATGATTTATGCATTTTTTTATCACCACATCAATACAATATTGCTCCCCATTCACACATTTTTCACTTAATTCCCATTTGTGTGATACCGTAATCTGATGAACTAAGATTTTAAGAAGACTAGCCAAATTATATATTAGGTTCTTTTACATTGGTGAATTAACTACCAGTAAATTGTTGATACAAAATCATTTACATTGTCCCAAGTAGGGCCATGGCTTAGGGTGGTTCTCATAGAATGCACTCTTGGATTACAACTTACATATGAGGCTGTGTGATAGAGCATGTGTTAAACAAGGCCATACAGGCTTGTCATGCAGGTGGGATAATAAGACCTGCTATGTGATTGCAGGGTTGATTGAAGACCCAAAATGGAGGTGGCAGTGAAAGCTGCTTTGGTGTAATACACTAGTGCCCAAGTGTTGCAAGGAGAGCAGATTTTACATCCACATGACATTTGGAAGTTCTTTATTTGCCTATTTGTGTTTCTTTCTGAGCGGAAACCGTTTAATATCTGTTAATTCTTCTTGCCTTATAGTTACACAGTTAGAAATGTGAAAAGAGTATACATCCATCAAGTTCAACCTTTCACGCTTAAAAGCCCCAGCTGATCTAGGAAGGCTAAAAAAAAAACCCACACACTCAATCTGTCCTTACAGTGGAAAGTTCCTCTGTTATCCCACCATTGTCAATCAGACACGTTTGGATCAAAATTCCACTTGTTAATACCAGTAACCTTGTATATACTGTAGCTGAAGATAGATGTCTATCCTATTGTTAAATCTATCAACACTTTCTGGTGTTACCGATATTCCTGCGGGAGCAGGTTCCACATCTCTAATAGTAAAATAACACTATTGTATTTTGAGATGAAATCTCTTGAGGATGCAGTGAGAGATCTCAACATCTTTGAGGGATCTGCAAATAGAATATGTGACCACAGAAGTTTTGTAATATCTTTTTGTAATGCAACTATGTCATTCATAGCTTTCTCTTGTGTGAATACATTTAAATTTTACAAAGCTGAGGTCTTACCACTAAATTAATTAACTGGCCATGTTTGCATCATCTCAAATTCCATGATATATAGCTGCGTGAAAAAGTGTCTGCCCCTTCTTGATTTCCTATTCTTTTGCATGTTTTTCACAATTAAATGCTTTAGATCACCAAACAAATTTAAATATTAGACAACGAACACAAGTAAACAAAATGCAGTTTTTAAATGAAGGTCTTTATTATTAAGGGAAGAAGAAATCCAAACCTAGAGGGTCCTGTGTAAAAACGTGATTGCCCCTAAACCTAATAACTGGCATCTTCAGAAGCAACAACCGCAATCAAGCATTTGCAATAACTGGCAATGAGTTTTTTTTACAATGCTCTGGAAGAATTTTGGCTCACTCATTAGTCACATTGGAGGGTTTCCGAGCATGATCCGCCTTTTTAAGGTCATGCCCCAGCATTTTAATCCGATTAATGTCAGGACTTTGGCTAAGCCACTCCAAAGTCCTTATTTTGTTTTTATTAAGCCATTCAGAGGTGGACTTGCTGGTGTGTTTTGGGTCATTGTACTGCGACATAACCTAAGTGTGCTTCAGCTTGAGGTCACGAACAGATGACCGGACATTCTTCTTCAGGATTTTTTGCTAGACAGCAGAATTCATGGTTCCATTTACCACAGCAAGTCTTCCAGGTCCTGAAGAAGCAAAACAGCCCCAGACCATCACCATATTTTACTGTAGGTATGATGTTCTTTTTCTGAAATGCTGTGTTATTTCTACGCCACATGTAATGAGACATACACCTTCCAAAAAGTTCAACTTCTGTCTCATCATTCTACAGAGTAGTCTCCCAAAAGTCTTGGGGATCATTCAGATGTTTTCTGGCAAAACAGAGGAGCCTTTATGTACTTATTTCTCAGCAGTGGTTTTCATCTTGGAACACTGACATGCAGGACATTTTTTCCTAGTCTCTTTCTAATGTTGCAGTCATGAACACTAAGCTTAACTGATGCAAGTGAGGCCTGCAGTTCCTTGGATGTTGTTGTGTGGTCTTTCGTGACCTCTTGGACAAGTAGTCACTGCGCTCGTGGGGTGTCAGGACTCTGAACATTTTTTTACCTTTTGTGCATTACTGCCCTTTTTCAAGATGGCGTCTTTGGTCTCTTGAGAACTGTGTCTCCTGCTATAAAACTCCACCCCAGCCTTCAGTCTGTGCTAAAGTATTCTGCCTTGCATCCAGCTCCTGACCTCTGATTACTCCCTGGCTATACAACTGCTCCTGTGAACCTGTGTGGTGATCCTGCTACTCTGCTCTGAGTTCCTGCTGCATACACAAGTTTCCAGTAATCCTCCTTCATCTGCTGTTCGTGTTTACTTCCATCTGCATTTGCTGGTCATGTAAGCTATTGCTGCTTTGCAATAACCTGAGACTATTAACCAGGCCTCCCTGGTTGAGCTAAGATATGATTTGAACTGCCTAATATGCATATCTATCTGTGCCTGGACTAAGACAAGGATTTATTCGTGTCAAGTATCCTCAAGAATAACTGTGCTTCATAGACTTTCTGCTTCATTGCATTTTCCTCTGAAGTTTCCTATAGACTGCTAAGCTGCGTTTATTATTTGCACCAAGTGTTGTGGACTTGAGTTTCTCTCTGCACCTGTTTGAATCACTGTGTGATAATATAGACTTTACCACTTATAAAACTGTGTGCTGTAGTTGTCTTGTTCCACGCAAAGAGTCTCCTGAGTTATCCCCTATAATTATTACAGGATACTCTAGCCTAAAAAAAAAAAGGAGACTGCTGGAACAATGACTGCAGAAAGCAAATTAGAGCAGGTGTTTTCCATAATTAGATCACTGCAGAAAGATGTGGAAGGTCTGCAAAAGAAGTTTGGAAGCTTTGAACACAATCAACAAGTGTTTGGACAAACTTTGCAGGACTTGAGCAACTGCATGGCAGCCCAGCAAAACAAATTTGCTGGCATACAGTCCCAGTATGGACGGGCTTTTCAGGACATAAGCACGCAAATAGCTGCACAAGTGACTTTACCCTCTGGGCAACCGCCACCAGCTGGCCCACCTAAGTTGCCCCCAATCAGATTTAATGGTAATCGCGACAAATTTTGTGGCTTTGTGAATCAATGTATGCTATATTTTGATGTGCATGCTGACCGTTTTCCTACTGATAGATCCAAAGTATTGTGTGTAATAATGCTACTGACCTCACGAGCGCTCGATTGGGCGAATCCGATGATTGAGTCTCGTGACCCATGGTTAAATGACTTGGATGATTTCTTGGCCGCTATGGCATTAATGTTTGATGACCCTAATCGCCATGCAACCGCTGAATCTGCTTTGTTGTCTTTACGCCAGGCTAAACGTTCTGTTATTGAGTATGCCACTGAATTCAGGAGATTGGCGGTAGATACCAATTGGGACAGTTATGCACAATTGCCTATTTTTAAAAGGGGTCTGTCTAGTATTGTAAAAGATGAACTAGCTCGCTCTGAGTCACCACAAGAGCTAGAGACATTTATACAGCATTGTGTGCGTATAGACATTCGCCTTACTGAGCGTAGGAAGGAGAAATTTGCTGCATATAACCGTGTTTCTAACTTTTCCCTTCCTTCCAAAGAGCCTGCAGGTAAAACCTCTTGGGAGGTGGAGGAGGTGCCCATGCAAATTGATTCCATTCAGAGGCGCGAGATCAATTAGCGCCGGGAGCATCGCCTGCGTGAAAGTCTATGTTTCTACTGCGGCCAGTCTGACCACTTCTTGATCAATTGTCCTAAGTGTCCTAGACGGCCTAACAAGGTGCTAGCAGCAATAGGGGAGTATGACAACTGTGATGATGAATCTGACATCTCTGAATGTAGCCTGCCTTTAAACGCTGTATTCCATTCACTTTCTATGACTTCACCCCCCCAAGGAGCTGAAGGAAAAGAGCTCTCACTGTTCTCTCCCTATTAAGATCCTGTGTTCAGGACAGTGGATTTCCAGTTCTGCTATGATTGACTCTGGTGCAGGTGGCAATTTCATGGATATCGCATTTGCCAAGGAACATGGTATTAAGATTCAGAAAAGAGCCTCTCCAATTACCATGGAAACAGTGGATGGGTCACCTTTAATCTCTGGGCCTGTGGATCAGGAGACCGTACCCCTTGAAATTTTGTTGGAGCCTAATCATCAGGAGCAACTTTCTTTCTTGCTAATTTCTTCTCCTCATTTTCCTGTGATTTTAGGCATTCCTTGGTTGCGTTCTCAGAACCCAATTATCAACTAGGAGACCAAGGAGATTATCTTCCCAACAAGGAGCAACTCAGCGTTAACAGAAGCTGTCCCTGAGTCCACAGCTACGGAACCACATGTACAGGTATTTTCTTTACCTCCAGCTTATAAAGAGTTCTCTGACATCTGTGACAAGAAGAATGCAGATCAGCTTCCTCCACACAGGCATTATGACTGTCCCATTGAGCTGCTTTCCGGGGCAGCCATTCCCCTTGGCGGCACCTGAGCTTCAAGCCTTAAAAGAGTATATTGATGAAAATCTGGCCAATGGCTTCATACGTCCTTCTTCCTCACCAGCAGGGGCACCTATCTTTTTTGTAAAGAAGAAGGATGGGACCCTGAGACCCTGTGTTGACTATCGAGAACTCAATAAGGTAACCGTACGAAACCGTTACCCTTTGCCTCTGATTCCCGAATTACTGGAAAGAGTTCGCCATGCTAAGGTGTTCTCTAAACTGGATCTTCGTGGGGCTTATAATTTGGTGCGTATTCGTCCAGGGGATGAGTGGAAGACAGCATTCAGATGCCAATATGGACACTTTGAATCTCTTGTGATGCCCTTCGGGCTTTGTAACGCCCCTGCAACATTTCAACACCTTGCTAATGACATTTTCAGAGATTTGTTGGACCAGTTTGTAGTGATCTATTTGGACGATATACTAATCTTTTCTGACTCTCTACAGGAACATGAAGAACATGTCAAAACTGTTTTAAGATGTCCGAAAGAGAACCATCTGTATATTAAGCCGGAGAAATGGGAGTTCCATCGTTCTGAGATACAGTTCTTAGGTTATATCATCTCTCCCCAGGGGCTGAACATGGAATCTGGTAAGATTCAGGCTATCCTTGACTTGAGGTCCGTTTTATTGGTTTTGCAAATTTCTACAGACGCTTCATTCGAAATTTTTCTGATATTGTCCGTCCCATTACTTCCTTGACAAAGAAGGAAAAGCCCTTTAAGTGGTCATCACAGGCTCAAGAAGCTTTTGATCGGCTTAAAGTCTGTTTCACATCAGCACCGTTGTTGATACACCCAGATCCAACACTTCCTTTCATTGTGGAGGTGGACGCTTCTGATAATGCTTTGGGGGCTATTCTCTCCCAAAGAACTGGAGAGAAGGGTCTGCTACATCCTTGTGTTTTCTTTTCCCATAGACTAACCTCAGCAAAGAAGAATTACGACGTGGGAGACAAGGAATTGCTGGCTATTATTGTGGCTTTCAAAGAATGGAGGCATCATCTGCAAGGAGCTGCACAACAGATCACAGTGCTAACTGACCATCGCAATCTAGAGTTCCTTAGATCCGCTAGATGTCTTTCTCCTCATCAGGCTCATTGGAACTTATTTTTAAATCAATTTAACTTTGTTATCTCGTACCGTCCAGGTTCTCGTAATGGGAAGGCTGATGCTTTATCCCGAATCCATGCTGCGGATTCTGTACCTGGAGCCCCGTCCAAGACCATTCTATCTGATGCCAATTTCATCAGAGTTATCCACGATCAGGACTTGTGGAAGGAGTGCAGGGAGGACTATGAAGGTGATGTATTTCTGGCCAACCCACCTGTGGATATTAATCTTGTCTTTAAGGGTGGCATGTGGTTCAGAGATCGACGTATCTACGTCCCGGAGGTCGTCCGTCTGCAGATCCTCAAGTTGGTACATGACTCCAAGTTGGCTGGTCACAGGGGGGTACAGAAGACACAAGAGTTCCTGAGCCGATTCTTCTGGTGGCCAACTTGCCTGAAGGATACCAAGGACTATGTTCTCTCTTGCGAGGAATGTGCCCGTTACAAGACTCCTCATGTGGCACCTACGGGTCTTCTACAACCATTACCTGTTCCGTCCCGCCCTTGGGGGTCTATATCAATGGACTTTATTGCGAGCTGCCTACATTGGGGGGCATGAATACAATCATGGTGGTAGTTGATCGCTTGACTAAAGCTGCTCATTTTGTTCCGTGCACCGGCCTCCCCTCAGCTAAAGATACAGTGAACTTGGTTATACAGAATGTCTTTCGGTTGCACGGGGTTCCGGATGAGATCATCTCTGACCCTGGAGTACAGTTCACTTCAAGATTCTGGAAGGGGTTTTGCTCTGCACTCAATATTAATGTATGTCTCTCTTCTGCTTACCATCCCCAGACAAATGGTCAGACTGAGCGTAACAACCAGACGCTGGAACAATATCTAAGATGTTATGTCAGCCATCTCCAGGATGATTGGTTGGAGTTGTTGCCGTTAGCCGAATTTTCATATAATTCTCAGAGCGCCTCCACTAAATTTACACCTTTCTTTGCCAATCTGGGTTATCATCCGTGTATTTTACCTTGGTCTCCAATTAATTCTCCGGTTCCGGCAGTGGAGGAAAGGCTGACTGCGATGAGACAGAATCTGGAGGTTCTGAAGGAATCCCTGACCACAGCTCAAGAACGTTATAAGAGATCGGCTGGGTGTGAAGGAAGGGGGAAGAAAATAAGGCAGGTAAGGATGAGGAATTTCCAAGCATACAAACCAAACACCTGTCGCACAATAAACTCCTCCAGCTCTCCAGACACCAGCTCCTCACTACTCCAGGTCTATCTAGCAAGTGCTATCTCAGACAAGGAAATGGCCTGAAGGCCTAGCTTTTATAGGAGAGGGGAGTGGCTATCTAAGCACAGCTGAATGCAGGGATTACCACATGGCTGATTAACCCCTGTCCTGCTGAAAGAAAACAAACGCATTCAATATACTGGAGAAGTGCTTCTTCTCAGCAGTGGAGCAGGAGCCATAAGACACTGCGGTCTTCTGGTACTACTCTGTCGTGACAGATATATTTGGCCAAAATGTAGCAGACTGGTATTGCATGCAAGAATTTAGTATATGATCACTGCAACGTCAACCGGCACTGTCTTCCTGTAGCACGCCTAGTGCACGCATTCCCCTCCCTAATTGGGAGGTGCCTGAGCAACCTCTATAGTTTAGTCTTAGTGGTGTTGGTGTGTGCGCAACTGTATTTTACCAGATCCCCCGTCCTTATTCTGTTAAAGTTATTACCACATCCTTTTCTCCCATTTCTTCCTTTTGCCTAATATAGTTTGTCTGTGTTCCTTTAACAACTTCAGAGTTATCCTAATCCTGAAACCACATCGGTGGTACCTATACCCGATTTCCTGGTTCCGCTGTGGCTAGTAGTACTGTGTCTGTTGTCCCTGGCCCTAGAGCGGCCAGCTACAGAACTGTTTCCTGTTAACCACATGTGTGAACAAGAACCTATCTTCTATATCCAAGTTGTCTGTACAGTACGTCAGTTTCCGTTTCCTGCTTGTCTGTGACATCGGTTATGTCTCCCCATGTTCCCTGGGATCGGCAGCTGCAGTCCCGTGCTTGCCTAGGAGTGGTACCTGGCGGTTACCTGGAACCCCGTCCAGTGTCGGACTGAGGTGTCAAGGGCCCACCAGTAACCAACTCAAGGGCCCCACTTTTCAGCAAATGTGACATTATCCTCAATCACAAAATTATCTAACAATTATTATCTAACTGGGAAGATTGGTAAATGTATAAGATGCAGCCTTTGTCTGTACACAGTGATTCAAGTATATTGTGCCAAGTACTACTCATATAAGAGGGTAGTCGTCCACTCTTGCACAGGGGCCCACCGGAAGATTCTCCTGTTCTTCTATGGGCCAGTCCAAGTTTGGCCCCATCTGTCTCCATCATCAGGAGCTCCAGAAAACACCAGGTAGCCTCTTAGCTATGCATCTTCCTAGGCAGGTCTGGCCCTGTGGCACAGGGGGTCCATGAACTAGTGCGCCACTTGCGAGCATGACAATCAATAATCACTATTAAATCATTCTCATACTCCGTCCATTCGGGGTATAAATGGCACTTTTAGCTCAAAATTTCTACCCTTACAATAAAGAACATTCAGGGTTACCTGCCATTTTTCTGTTTATTTAGTCAGTGTATCCAAATTGCCTGTAGGGCTATAGCACCCTATGCCAATTGTTTGCATTTTGCATTTGACAAAACTTCCCCTTAAGAAAGGTGACATTTCTATGAATAAATAAAAAATAGTTCAAACAGTTCTTTAGTTCTGTGGTGAATAAATCTTTTTGGCTTCACATACAGCATTTGTTTTTAGCTAAAGAGAAATATAGAACTATAATAAAACCCGCCATTACATTTCTTTTGATTTTGGAAGATTTTTAACAGCAGCTTGTCAAGAGCTAAGATGGAGAGGGAGGAAGGTCAGCAGCTAACGCCTGTATAGAAATCAATGTGCTGGAGAGAGGTAGCTGGAATGTTAGGAGTTAACACTTGTTAAAAGCTCCCACAGCAGGAAAATGACAGCAGATAGAAAAGTAAGTATTGTAAGCAAACTTCCTTATTTTCATTCTCAACTTAATAACACAAGTAAGTTAAGTAAATCCTGTTTAATATTTCCGTCAATATAGCTGCCTTTCTTTGTTTGAGCCTCTCTGCTCCCACTCCATACTAAGACAAGGTGTATGGATTCTTTCTGAGCAGCAGTTCAAACCACCTTTTAAAAGAGCATGAACTGGACATTGAAACAGCAATGTAGCATAGTGTTTGTTAGAAGAAAAAAAAAGAAAAATTAAGGATGAAGTATGTTACAAAAATTCATAAATGTGCAATGCTTGAAGGATAATAACTAAAAAAGAAAAAGTTTATTTACTTTTGATAACAAGATATCCATTTAAAGCTTGTATTGGGGGTTCATGAGTCACTAGCCACAGAGCCTTAGGGATTTTCTTTTGTATAAAGGCCTTTAGTACATGGACCCTTATGAGCCTATACAATATCTCGACGCACCTTCATTTTTAAACAGAGAGGTTTTTTTCTTCCAAAAATAAATTGTGGAACACCACATTATATGCACATTATGGAGGTCTAGAACCATTGATTCTAGTGAAGAATATATTGCCTAATACAGACACCACTGACAACTATTATTAGGGTGCCATTGCTTCATCATACAGACCCCTAAAGGTCTCGGTGCTGTGATACTTTTGACCTTTAGGCAGTAAATGCAGAGCCTCATGTTACATAGTACAACCAACATCATACACCTACGGTGTGGGTGAAACCAGTGAGAGCTTACTCCGATCAGTGACAGCAACCTTTTAGCACCCTAACACCACCCATTATCCTAACATACAATTTATACAATTTATACTTAGCAATCTAAATTATCTTATGTGAATTCTGTATTTTCATTAACTTTTTCAGAAACTTAAACTTTTTGTTTTAAAGGCTGAAAAAAAAAAAAGTTATTAGGGCCTTATGGATTACGTGCGAGTTACAGGCTTCTATCCTAGCAGGAAATGGAGAATTACACATTTATAGGCAGGATTTCGCTATGATGCTGAGCTTTTTTGGCAGGCTGAAACATGGGAAATGTCATGAATCCAGCCAAGGTCTACTCTTTTAAAATCTGTGTTAATAATATGAAGAGATTTTATGCAACCGCTTTGATTTTAAAGGGAACTTAACATGTTTGATAAGCTCTTGTAAATGTTAGGATTGTGCAGAAAACAGATGGCGATGTTCTATGAGTGCCAAGTATTTATTATTATGACTGTTTATATAGCACCAACATATTCCACAGCGCTGTGCAGACATCATCAGTGCCCCCCGGGGGGGGGGGGGTTGCGGCCCACCATATATCCTACCCATCAGTATGTTTTTTTTAAGTGTGAGAAGAAAACGGAGGAAACCCGCACAAGTATGAGGAGAACATACAAACTCCTTCCAGATGTTGTCCTTGATGGGATTTGAACCCAGGACACCAGAACTGCAAAGCACTAGTGCTACCCACTGGGCCACCCATGACTGTAAATGGAAACCCTTGGCATGTGTCAACACAAGTACATTATTATGTTTTTCCAGGGTATTACTAAGGGAGATCCAGACCCTGGGCATTAATGGTCAGCTTAGCAACCACCTTAGGAATGTTCTGGGTTTATCAATGACATTTGAGGGACGCTTTATTTATCTTTTTTTTTCTTGCAGTTATTATTTTAAAGGGCAGGGTGTCAAATACTAAAATGGTTGTCAATGCAGCCAAGAATTTGGAAATGGTAACAAAACTTTTCGCTATGGGTGGGAGTTTATGTGGGAAACTTTGGATGTGAACAAGAAATTGGAGGGCACCTTAACATCAATAGCTAAAGTTACAATTATAACAAGGGGGTCAACCCAAGCTTGACCTAAAAGTAGTACACACATGCAAAAAAGAAAAGCATCAAGCTATATAAAGAGGACCACCACTTAAATATAATAATATGAATTTTATTACACAACTAGAAAACAGAAACACCACTCTATTAAAAACAATTAAAACCAAAAACTGAGGTGAACCGTAGGTTCACTTGCTGTAAACGTGGCATAAGCAAATGGTAATAATAAATATTATTTGTAACTAGCACATATCCAAACCATAGCTGCTAAGGTATATGTTAGCTAATATATAGCAGAGGAATGAAGGGATACTCACAAAGAAGGGAGATGAAGCTATACTGCACAGGTATAGCAATATACAGATATAACACCCAAAAGGGGAATAGATAGCCCTCCCGCAATGTTTGTAGATATGAACACCACCATAAGATGTACAAGGTTAACACAACTTGCAGTATGAATGACACAAGCAGATGATAATAATAAATATTTATAACCAGCACATATCTAAACCATAACTGCTCAAATATATGTTAGAACATATTTAGCAGAGAAATGATGGGGTACTCAAAAAAAGGGGGGGGGGGAAGGAAGCTATGCTGCACAGGTATAGCAATATACAGATATAACACCCAAAAGGGGAATAGGTAGCCCTCCCACAATGTTTGTGGATATGGACAGCCCGGACTACAATTAGCTCATACTGTATCTGGCTCCTTAGCACACAAAAACGCACCTAAGACAAACATGTACCATGCTATGGTTTGGATATGTGCTAGTTACAAATAATATTTATTATTATCATTTGCTTATGCCACGTTTACAGCAAGTGGTGCCAATTTCGTATATTTTATGATGGTGCTTTCCTAGCTGTATCATTGATTCATCCATCTAGGACAAACATATTACTGTCAATAATACATGTAGCAGTATAAGACCATTTGTACATTTGTTCATCTGTGTATTCACTTTGTCCCATCACACATGTCCAGGGGGTAGGTTCCCTATATGGAACCTACGGTCCACCTCAGTTTTTGGTTTTAATTGTTTTTAATAGAGTGGTGTTTATGTTTTCTAGTTGTGTAATAAAATTCATATTATTAAACTTTGGATGTGAGGTACACTGCAGGGGGTTTGGATGGGATTAGGGTTATGAGAAAGTTAAGCGTGTGATTATAGTGGGAGGGAGCTCTGGATGTGTATAGGGACACAGCAGTCTGTGTATTATACCGGGGCGTGTCTGACTCTGGATGTCTACATACTAATACTGGGAAAGCTGTGGAAGGTCTGTGTAGTTTATACTGAAGACATGGGATCTGCATATCTACGTGTAACTCATACTGGGAGACCATGGCACTGCATGTGACCAGAAGGGCACTACTGTAGTGGCAACATTCCTGAATTTCATTTAGCAAGATTTTTGAAAAATGGCCAGAGAGGAGAAAATTACCAAACAACATCCTGCTACTTTAGAGCTACGTTTTTATGTCTATCACAGCCAATCACTGACCTCAGCAGTCACAGGCCCATCATGCCGCTGAGTGACAAGGGTAATGGTTCCCTTGTCGGTCATTCATTTATTTATACCTTTCCTCGTGGTAATAATAGAGGAATAGCGTAACAGAGATGTTACTTTCCTTGCTTGGTTCCAGGGAAGGATCTGTTGAGTGCCAGGAGCTACAATGGCTGTTAAGGCAACCGATACCTGAAGATCACATCAGTCCTGTCAGACAAATTAATGGAGAGGCTACCATTGGTTGCTTGATGGCTGATTAAGGATCTCATCAAGCTGAGTTACTATTCCTAGCTTGCTTTTAGCTAATCTATGCCATTTATCTTGCCTTTGTTCAGAAATGCAAATGGTGTACAGAGAATGTAACGGGAAACCCCAAGAGTTAACTATGAAGTCAGCCCATTTTTATATGCTTCTCTCTGCCCTTGTTCCATGGCATATTGTGATGTTAAAAGTTATGACTTGTTTTGGCCTGAGGGCAGCAAGGAGCGTTGAAGAGGCTGCCCTAAAGCAGCGAGAAGCGTTGAGGAGATAGTCTGAGGGCAGGGAGAAGCACCAAGGAGGCGGCCCAAGGACAGCGAGAAGCACCGAAGGGGTGGCCCCAGGGCAGCAGGAAGTGTCGAAAAGGCGGCCCAAAGACAGCAAACAGCGCTAATTAGACGCCCTGAGGGCAGTGAGAGCACTGAGGAGAAGACCTGAGGGCAGCAAGAGAGCAGACGAGACGGCCCAAGGGCAGCAGGAGCGTCAGAGAAACAGCCCGAGGGCAGCGAAGAGCGCCACAGAGACAGCCCGAGGGCAGCGAAGAGCACCGAGGAGACGGCCCGAGGGCAGAGAAGAGCACTGAGGAGACGGCCCAAGGGCAGAGAAGAGCGCCGAGGAGACGGCCCAAAGGCCAAGAAGAGCACCGAGGAGACGGCCCGAGGGCAGCGAAGAGAGCAGAAGAGGCGGCCCAAGGGCAGCAAGAACGCCGAGAAGACAGCCCGAGGGCAGCAAGAGCACTGAGGAGACAGCCCGAGGGCAGCGAAGAGGGCTGAGGCGACGGTCTGAGGGCAGCGACAAGAGCAGAGGCGGCCCAAGCTGTGAATTATAAGAACAAAAACTAAGGTGTGAAATATGATGAAATTCTTGACAGAAAGTTGATGGCACTCTTTATAGCAGGGGTGGGGAACCTCCAGCCCACGGGCTGCATGCGGCCCAAGGTGGCTTTTCATGCGGCCCGCGGGAAGGTCCCCAGAGTCCGCAATGCCCTGGTGGCAGCCGTATACCTCTAGCTGCCGGCCCTTTAACCCCCAAGTGCACAGTACGCAGCGTTCATTACAGAACGCTGCCTGCCCTGCACATAAATGATGTTATCGGGGTGGGGGGTTAGAGCCGAATGCTCTCCCATCCTCCTGTCCCGGAAGAAGAGCTGCTGCCAGAGAGTCCAGAGCGATCTCTGTGCTGGCAGCTCTGTGTCTGTCTGCAGGTGATCTGTGCCCCTCAGTTATGTGCCCCCTGTAATATTTGTGCCCCCCGCTATGTGCTCCAATATGATCTCTTTGCTCCCCCAACTATAAGCCCCCTGTGATCTCTGTGCATCCCAGCTATGTGCCCCATGTCATCTCTGTGCCCCTCCTGTGATCCCTGTCCTGCCCAGATCTGTGCCCCCCCCCCGCTGTGCCCCAATATTATCTCTTTGCCCCCTACTATAAGCTCCCTGTGATATCTGTACCTCTCAGCTATGTGCCCCCATGTCATCTCTGTGCCTCCCAGCTATGTGCCCCCATTTCATCTCTGTGCCCCCCAGCTATGTGTCCCCTGTGATTTCTGTGCCCCCCAGTGATCTCTGTTCCCAGTGTGGTCTCTCTGCCTCTTGCAGCTATATGCCCCCTGTGATTTCTGTGCCCTCCAGCTATATGCCCCCCTGTGATTTCTGTGCCCTCCAGCTATATGCCCAGTGATCTCTGTGCCCTCCAGCTATGTACATCCCTGTGATCTCTGTGGCTCCCAGCTTTGTGCCCCCTGTGATCTATGTGCCACCATGTTCCCTGTGCCCCTGCTATGTACCCCCTGTGATATTTGTGCTCCCATGTGATATGTGTCCCCTTTGATCTGTCCCCTTCAGCTATGTGCCCCTCAGTGATCTGTGCCCCCCAGCTATGTGCACTCCTTTGATCTTTGTGCCCCCTGTGATTTCTGTGCCCTCCAGCTATATGCCCCCTGTGATTTCTGTGCCCTCCAGCTATATGCCCCCTGTGATCTCTGTGCCCCCCCAGCTATGTGCATAACTGTGATCTCTGTGGCTCCCAGCTTTGTGCCCCCCTGTGATCTATATGCCCCCCTGTGATCTCTGTGCCCTCCAGCAATGTACATCCCTGTGATCTCTGGCTCCCAGCTTTGTGCACCCCTGTGATCTATGTGCCCCCATGATGCCTGCACCCCCTGCTATGTACCACCTGTGATATTTGTGCTCCCATGTGATCTGTGCCCCCTGTGATCTCTGCCCCCACCAGCTATGTGCTCATCCATGATCTGTGCCCCCCAGCTCTGTGCCCTCCTTTGATCTTTGTGCCCCCCTGTGATTTCTGTGCACCAAAAAGAAGCAGCTCCAGCCGTCACATTAAGGGTGAGTTACCGTAATTAATTGTTTGACTAAATATAAAGGGGTAATTTTCAAGGTGATCATTTTTATGTGACCCCTGGATGATGGTAGAAATTTCCAAATGGCCCTCGGCTGGAAAGAGGTTCCCCACTCCTGCTTTATAGTCAGTGGGAATAGTCAGACTCTTCTGATGTGCATCTAGTGATGAATCCATCAGCAGCCATTTTTCATTATTCTTTTTGCACAATGGAACAGGATAATGGAAGGGTTTAGCAGTAGCATGAACCCAGCATTAAAGGTGTTGTCCATCACTTTCTAATATTTTCTTTATGTGGCTAAGGGATAAGAAAATGCTAAGTAGGGGGCGTGGTGTAGGAGGGTTGTGCTGTTATGGACAGTAAGGAACACTCTGTTACTTTAAGAGACTGCACCCCCTTGTCTGGCAGGATGGAATGTTCTGCTTCTCCCCTGCAATAGACTGTGTGAATGAACTGGACTGTGCAGATGGCAGGGGTGGAGCCTGAACAGCGTGTGTGAGCTGAGGCTGCTGCAGAGAGAACTTTGTGCTGATAGCTGCAAGAGAGGAGAACTGTGTCCTGATATAGCTGAAAGAGAGGACCCCCAGCCTGCAACGGAGAGGACTTGTGAGATTTGACAGACTTTTCCGGGTGCAGTGACGGTGGCTGTCCTGTGTTAGCTCGAGGAGCCATGAAGATACAGAGAAAGGGATTTACAGTTTCCAGAAACCCCTCCAGGACCCAGAAGCAAGGAGAAGACCACATCTCTTGGAGCTGGCAGAAAGCCATGCGCATCACCGTACTAGACTGTTGGGGGCCCCCCGGGACTGGATCTGAGTCCCCAACATCACTGTGAGTTTGTTCTTGTTTTGTGCACATGTCAGGGCCTAGTGTAGGCTTCAATAGTCAGCATCATTCTTTGTTTATTGTTTGCATTTACTTGTGTGACATATATTGAGTCTGTAACAGTTGGAGCACCGTGCTATTGCACCGTGCTATTTTACAGACAAGCTAAAGAATATAACTCTTGTAAATTATCTTTTGCCATTGCATACCCGTTTGCATGTTCCTCATCCACTTCATTCCTTGCCTTCCAATAAATCTAGTTTGTTCTTTGCACCTCATCTTGTGTACTGTAGTCTTCCTGCACCGTGGTGGTCCTCCGGCCATCGCTTCAAGTGGCACTGATTAAGGGAGCTTAGTCTCCAGAAATGCATTGAGATTCGTACCCATATGGTTTGTGCTGAAGTTTGTATCCTCCATGTTTAAGTTTGTGAATAAAGAAAACTTTTTTTCACGGATTCGGTGAAGCTGGACATTTTTTTCTTTTGGAGTCAGTCTGACATCCCTGGAGATTTAGGCTATGTGCCCACGCTGCAGATTCATGTGCGGATTTTTTCACACCGCTTTTGAAAAATCCGCAGTTGAAATGCAGGATTTCCTGTGCTTTTTGTGCGGATTCCACCTGCGGTTTTCCACCTGCGGATTGAGCAGCAGATGTAAAACGCTGCGGAATCCGCACAAAGAATTGACATGCTGCGGAAAATACAATGCAGTGTTTCCGCGCGGTATTTTCCACACCATGGGCACAGCGGATTTGGTTTTCCATAGGTTTACATGGTACTGTACACCTGATTGAAAACTTCTGCGAATCAAATCCGCACCGTGTGCGCATACCCTTACACTTTTCTGATCAAAAAATTAATTGTTACTTGTTCAATGGTTTGCTTCTAACTCTCCAACAAGGGTACAGTTATTTGGTCGGTTTTACACACAGAGTTGTGATGCGTTTTTTTTACTTTTTTTTTTTCTTCTTTTTTTTTTTTTAAGTCAAAAGCAATGGAGTCAGATATTACCGAGTAAAATTAAATATCTACATTCAAAGGTTTTTTTTACTACTAGTAGTGTTTTTTTTTGGAGGGTGGTAGATGCATTTTTATGAAGATGTTCTTTTTACTGATGTTGCATTTTTTTTTTCAGGTGTTTTAGATATAGGCTTCTTTATGGATCTTTAAGAAGACACCAGGAAAATGTATGTACAGAATGTTACACAAATAATGCATGTAACAAAAACAAATCCAATAAAAATTGGAAAATCTTTTTATCTTTTTTTTTTAAACAAAAAAAAGGAACCTCAGATAAACCGCCGGCTTCTAGTTATTAGCCTACAAAAGTTCTAAGATGGACTATACTCAGAAATTCTATACTATTACAGACTCTATGCATCGAAATGAACCATCACTGCCACCAAGTGGAGATTTTAAGGTAATATAACAACTTCAAAGGGAATAAATACTCTTCTTTTCAATATTCGATAGTGTGATAACAGCAATTTTTAAACAAGAAGCAATGCTGTAAAAATATTACATAATGTGGTCTTCCGCCATATTCTTAAAGTTGACAGCGGGAAGCGATGATGTCATGACCACAAGTCACCTGACCACTGATAATGGGACACATAAGGCCCAATAAACTGAGACTGGCGATGTTCACGCCAATGTTAATGAACAGCTTAGCCATGCCCGCTCATCTTGATGATGCTGTTTGGGACTGGTCCGAAAATGCCAAAAGTCACATTTTTGCACAACTTTTAAATTGCGCATACATTTTTGTGACTTTTTAACGTGTTTTAAGGTGTTTTATGCTACTCATCATTTTAAGTTACAGCAAAGTATAAATTGGAGATAATTGCAAGTCTCAAAAACCTGCGCAACCTCCTCCAATTGTGCAGGTACTTGCATCCAATTTTATTTTAGGATTGTGCATGTGAATTCCTTACAGACTGGGACCCAAAACTCTTGTCAGAGAGCACGTCACCATAGTGTAGTCATTTAGTCAACAGGGAATTTTATGAGATTTCCACTCTCATGGATACAGAATCTGGAATGTAACACTGGGCTATAATAACTGAAGAGGTTTGCCCACCATAACACATCACCTATCCACAGAATAAGCAATACGTTTCTAATCGCTGGGGAATGTCGAATGTTGGCACCACAACTGACCCCAAGATTGAGGCACTGGAGCCTGCCACTTAAAGCTATAGTAACAGATGTACAAATATGATCAATTCATCGCACCGTATATGGAACAGAAAGAGAGGCCAACTTTTGTACTTGGCCATCATAATATCTCCCATAGACAATAAATGGAGCTCTGCCATCCCTATCACTAGTTAGTATAGCGAGCCGACCCCTTTTATTAAGTTATTCCAATGAATTTCTAGAATTACACTGCTTGGGTATATTTATATGCAGCAGTAATGATATAACAAAATGCTACACAAAAAAAATCCATTGATGTCCATGCCTTTTTGTGGTGGTTTTGCAATGTTCACACTCACAGAATTACAAAGACACAATTCCTCTTATATTGAAAACTATTGCAATTGCGGAAAAACAGTACCAAGAGCCACAAATGAATAAATGTGCGTTTTCTGTTTACTTTTTTGGGGAGTACTGTACTAGTGCTTTTACTCATATCCTAACAGTGCTTTGAATTCACCTGTCATTTTACTAGAATTATAACAAGGGCATAATCCTACATGAGTTATGTTACAGCTCATCCACGGTGGCACTACTTGCAGTTCTCAGTTCTCTAAAAAGCAGGGGGCATGTAAAGAGACGGTTGAGATTCCCAGCAATATGTGCTCTAACCTTCCTTCATTTAGTTCTCATAAAGCGCAGCTCAAATTTACACTGGTAATGTGCTACGAAAAGCTAGGAGGCAAATGGAAAGTACATAGCAAAAGAGTTAGCTATTGTAAACGGGCCTAAGGGGGAACGAAGAGTAGAAAAGAAGTGCTGACGTGCTATAAGAAATAAGAGAGCACATGTAATACAATAGACAGTAGTGATGAGCGTGTGCTCGTTACTCGAGTTTCTCCGAGCACGCTCGGGTGGTCTCCGAGTATTTCAGCGTGCTCGGAGATTTAGTTTATGTTGACGCAGCTGCATGATTTGTGGCTGCTAGACAACCTGAATACATGCAGGGATTACCTGCTTGTTAAGCAACCCCCACATGTATTCAAGCTGTCTAGCAGCCGCAAATCATGCAGCTGGGTCGACAAACTAAATCTCTGAGCACGCTGAAATACTCGGAGACCAGTCGAGCATGCTTGAAGAAACCCGAGTAACGAGCATACTCACTCATCACTAATGGAGAATCATCTGGCATATATTGCAAAAAGCCTTAGGAAAGGAGAGCAGGGGAGAGGTGCGGATGTGATATGATGAATTATCAGGCATGTGAATTACTGAGGAAAGGTAGATACTGACACACTAACAGTCCATCAGCATATTACTGTGATCTGTGCAGCAAGGAGGCTTTTACACAGTATTTATGAGAGCTGGCAAGCAGAGCAGATTGTAAGGATACATCTACACATCATGTAATCTGTCCCGCTTATCTGAAACTATAGACAGATTAGTCTTGACAACAGGCAGTAAGTCATCAAATTACCACGACGCTATAAATTTAGAGCAATTTTTCTACTTCGAATGTATCTTGAACATTATATTACTGAAATATACAGTATCTATTTAATATGGTGAAAAATAAAATGCAACTTACATTTGGAAATATCACCTTGCAGCTGCAGAATCTGTGGGACTGGCATTGTGAGAACCACAATATCAAAGTTTTCAGGGGACCCAGACTTTCTGAAAACTTCCCATTTTCCCTCACGTAGGTTTATTTGTGTTACGTGCCGTTCATAATAGACATCAGCACCTGTTTAGAGCATAAGAAAGATTGCTTAAAGTGAGAGAGACAGAGACAGATAAAATAACAAACTGAGCTTATTTTCACCCTCTCCAGGTCTAGCGATGCCTCACCAGCCAATGCGCCTATCTTTTTTAATGAGCTACAGCAGTGGCATCACATCAGAAGGGCTGCAGTCAATCAATGAGCTCTGTGGCTTATGCCTTTTATATTGGCACAGATGCCGAGTCCACTGATTGGCTGCAGTGGTTATGAGTGCTTTAATCACCTCTGCAGTCAATGAAAAAAGACCTGGAGCAGTGGCAGCGCTGCATCGCTTGATAGGAGAGGATAAGTGTAAGTAGTTTGTTGTTTCATCAATTTCTAAGCTTATAGAGTAATTACAAGCAAAAAAAAATCCAATTTTCACTTTTTGTCTCCATTTGTCTCAGTGAGTGAATTAGTACATCAAGGGGCACTTCTGAATAGCATTTTTTCTGTTTCAAATCAGCACTCCCTTGCCAAGGAAAACGCTTGCGGATTTATGTCACGTTTTTCAAGCGTTTTTGGCAAGTTTTTCATGTGTTTTCTTCAAGCGCTTTCCTATACAACTCCATTCCTATGCAGCTCCATTGCATGAAATTACACAGTACAGAGGCCGTCAGTAAAGCAGGACGAAGCGGCAGTAGGAATAGAGCTGGAGTGACAGAGGCCTCAGATCTACTATAGCTTTTTGGTCTCAATTGCGTATCAGTTCAAACGCTGATGTCCCAATAATGGAGGAACAACTGGCCATGTTATTGCTGTACTTGTCTTTAATTGAGCTACAGGAGCATATAAATAGTTTTGGGCGGGAGGGTAAATTTCCTTTAAATTTATTTTTTATGCCTTCAGTACCATGTAACGTATTGTACGTTGAATTTTATTAATATTTGCAAAGAAAGCTCATCTATGTAATATTATTTAGATAATAAAAATGTAGTTTAATACCTGACTGGCTGAGGTAGTGCTTAACGATTGAAGAGACTCCCTGAGGTGTAACGAGGTTATAAGAGCCTTCCTTCATCACCATTCCTTCTACTGTCGCACTTAGTGGTTTACAGATGCCTTTAGCCACTAGTTCATCATAGAAGCTGGAAAAGAAAGAAAAGTTCTTTTTTTGGATAAAGAGCCACAAAAGACAATATTCTGCAATTAGATAGTCAACTGACCATACCCCCTTTTGCTAAGTTTTGTTTTTTGAAGTGAGAATAATGGTACAAAAGGGCAAAAATGTGAAAATATCACCAAGGATAGCAATGACTTGTCTTACTTTTTGTGCTTCTGGGCATAATCCGGGGTGACTGTGATATACTGGGCTCCCAAGTCAACAATACAGTTTGGATTTGATGGTGACCGACTGGTGGACATGCGCCCCCCTAAATAGCAATAAAAATGGGATTTTTTTGAGTAGAATGCAGAAAACATATATTTACTGATACAAGACAAATTAATAGTCTAAATTTTACATGCAGGAGGGGCAACATTAATAATCGTCATAGTCAACTGATACTCTCTTCACAAAACAGTATTCCCAAGGCATATTTACACTTAAAGTGTAACCATCGTTATAATTTTTATTTAAAAAAAAAAAATCAATAGTACATGTGAAAATAAAAAACTTTAATACATCTCAGAGAAATCTGCTTTTATTTCCTGGAGGACTGATCTTTTATTATCAAAATTCTGAAATCTTGGGTAAAATCTGTATTTAGTGAAGAAAGATTTTTAAATTACTCAGAAAGGAAATGACAGTTGGTGCTGATAAGACTCTATGTGCATGTACAGGTTCAAAGGCAGGAGGAGCTCTGCTGAAGCCTCTCCCTTCTTCCCCTTCTATCTATACAGACTCTTATCAGTAGCAACCGCCATCTCCTATCCCAGTAATGTAGAAATCTGTTTTCACTGAATAAAGATTTTACCTGTGAATTGAGAATTTTGAGAATAAAAGAAAAGTTCTGGATTAGAAGAAAGCAGATTTCTCTTATAAGATATAGTATAAAGTTTTTGCATTTATTTGTGTAAATATAGGAATTTTAGCAAATATAGGAATATTGGCAAAAAAAAAAAATTTTTGCAATTTTCAAACATTTAATTTTTATGCCCTTAAACCATATAGTTACATCACACAAATTAATTAAGAAATGACATTTACCACATCTACTTTACATAAACATAATATTTGAAACACATGTCCGGAATTGCCGCAGAAATTTCCGAAGCAATTCCGCAACTGTGCCACAGGTAAAACGCATGCGGAATTGGCATGCGTTTTCCTGCTAAACACTAGCGTTTTCCAAGCGTAATAAGCTTGCACAATGCTAGCTTTTTCCAAGCGATCTCTAGCATCGCTTGGAAAACTGATTGACAGGTTGGTCACACTTGTCAAACATAGTGTTTGACAAGTGTGACCAACTTTTTACTATTGATGCTGCCTATGCAGCATCAATAGTAAAAAGATCTAATGTTAAAAATCATAAAAAAAAAAAAAAATCGTGATATTCTCACCTTCCCGCTCCTCGCGATGCTCCCGTTCCCAATAATGCCTAGCGTCAATGACCCCAGATGAAGTAGCGGTCTCGCTAACGGGAACGGGAGCATCGCGAGGAGTGGGAAGGTGAAAATATCACGATTTTTTATTTTAATTCTTTTTTTACAGGTATATGGTTCCCAGGGCCTGGAGGAGAGTCTCCTCTCCTCCACCCTGGGTACCAACGCACATGTTCTGCTTACTTCCCGCATAGTGGGCATAGCCACATGCAGAAAGTAAGTGGATCAATGCATTCCTATGTGTGCGGAATCCCAGCGATTCCGCACAAAGAATGAACATGCTGCGTTTTTTCCGGAATGCGATTCCGCAGCGGAAAAAAATGCAACATGTGTACAAAAATTGCGGATTGCATTCTAATAATAGGATGCTTAATGTATGCATTTTTTTCACGGTTTTATCGCGTTGTTATAGCGGAAAAAACGCGAAAAATCCTGAACGTGTGCACACAGCCTACAAGTTGATCAGCAATTTTGCAATTTTCCAACAAAATTCACAAAAGCTATTTTTTAGGGACCATATCACATTTGAAGTGACTTTGGGCAGTCTATATGACAGAAAATGCCCAAAGTGACATCATTTTAAAAACTGCACCCCTCAAAGTGCTCAAAACCACATTCAAGAAATGTATTAACCCTTCAGGTGCTTCACAGGAATTAAAGCAATGTGGAAGGAAAACATTTAAATGTAACTTTTTCCCACAAGAATGTTGATTTAGCCCCATATTCTGCATTTTCACAAGGATAACAGGAGAAAATGGACAGTATAATTTGTTGTGCAATTTCTTCTGAGTATGCCGATATCCCAGATGTGATAGAAAACTACTGTTTGGGGGCACGGCAGGGCTCGGAAGGGAAGAAGCGCCATTTGACTTTTGGAATGCAAAATTGGCTGCAATCCATAGCAAATGCTTTGTCGTGCTTGCAGAGCTCCCAATGTGCCTAAATAATAGAAACCTTCCACAAGTGACCCCATATTAAAAAATACACCCCTCAAGTAACTTATCTAGAGGCGTGGTGAGCACCTTTAACCTAGAGGTGCTTCATAGAATTTTATAACGTTGAGCCGAGAAAATGAAAAAAAAAAAAAAAAAAAAATTTCCATCAAAAATCTTGGGTTTGCACCAAATTTCTCATTTTCGCAAGGGTAGTGGACAAAATGGACTGTATAATGTGTTGAACAATTTGTCCTGAGTGCATGATTCCCTATATGTGGTGGAAAACTACTGTTTGGGTACACAGCAGGGCTCGGAAGGGAAGGAGCGCCAATTAAGTTCTGTAGCTCAATTTTGACCTCATTAGATTGCGGATGCTATGTCACATTTGAAGAGACCCTGACATGCAAAAACCCCTACAAGTAAAATCTCATCTCTTCTGGAATTCATCTAGGGGTTTAGTGAGTATTTTTAACCTTTAGGTGATTCACAGAATTGTATAACATTAGGCTAAGTAAATGTAAAATGTTGCTTTGATCCCGAACCTTTAATTTCAAAAGGGATAATAGGAGAAAATAAAAGGTACAGTTTGCTACACAATTTCTCCCCTTGATAAAGCGGCGTTCCAAACGCACGTCGGGGTCCACATCCTATTGGGGGTCACCACCAGTTGGTTTTCACTATCCTGGTAAACCATTCTTCATTTGTTGTTAGACATTAAATGGTGTATTTGATCCTTATTGTTGGTTACCAATATGGTTTGGCTACTAGTGAGTAAGGCTTCTTTCACACTTCCGTCGTTTGGCCAACGTCGCAATGCATCGTTTTGGAGAAAAAACGCATCCTGCAAAGCTGCCCGCAGGATGCACTTTTTCTCCATAGATTTGCATTAGCGACGCATTGCGACGTATGGCCATACGTTGCATGCGTCGTCTACTGGATGCATCGGGTTTTGGCGGACTGTCATCTCGGAAAAACGTTCCAGGGAACGTTTTTCCATACGTCACATGCAGTGTTTCACACTGCACATGCCCAGCAGGAAATTTCGCTCTCACAATCTTTCCTGCTCGGCAATGCAGATGGAAATGTGAAAGCAAACACTTCTGTCAGTACGTCGCGCCGACGCTTCGTGACGGCCCCGTACCGACGGAAGTGTGAAAGAAGCCTAAGAAAAAAATAGACCTCACAGTTTGATGTGTGATTTCTCCAGAGTGCACCAATACCCTATATGTAAAAAGAAATTGCATACCATGGCTCAAGATAAAGAGTTAATAGATCAATCATAGGCATACAGTGAGGAGCGAGGGAAATAAATACCAAGAGTGCCGCAGGTCCCAGTGTAACCCCTTGACGCGCGTTTCGATGTCTTTTTTCCTCAGAAGGAGTGCATCAAAACGCCATGGTATGCAATTTCTTTTTGTCTCTGGTTTCCCTTATGAGGTGCTTAATTACTGCATTTATTATTACTCTACCATTTTACGCCTCAGTTAGGGTCACCAGGGACAAAAGTAGTTGTAGTGTCCAGGGTTACTACTTTATTTACTTATTTGTATCCTATTGCTGCACTCTAATTCTCTGCATTTTGCACTTTATTTATTATCAGAAGACTATGATTTATTACTTCATATATGTGCATTTTATAATTATAGTTTACTGTGCAGGTGTTTACAAATCTCATGTAAGTATGGATGCAATATAACCTTTTGGGTATTATCCATCTATTTCTGGCCCCAGTGTTTTGCTTGCTTTCTTTTTTTTATGGTCTGTCAAGTCAACATCTCCAAACACTTTTTTAAATATTTTTTAATTGTATGTTTCAATAAAAATTTAACCTTTTATATGCAAATTATGATTGGAGGACTTTTTCCACTCTGCATAGGTGTTTTTTACAGTAGAAAGCTCAAATGAGAAGGAGCGCCATATTATTGTTATGATAGTGTAGCAACTCACTCGGGAAAATACAAAAAAAGAAGTACGTCCAGTTAAAAAATATGCTGCCTTCTTCCTAAAAAGAAACAGAAGGTGCAGAGTAAAGAACGTAAACAGCAAAGAGATAAACCGTAGCTGGTCTTTCACTGACTGGCTTAAACTACAACAGTGTGGCTACACATCCAAATGAGACTATCACCAACAGAAAATACCAGCAGGGGGAAAGTATAAAAGGCCACACTCGAAAGGTTATAGGGCAGACAAATGAGTACGTGAAAAAACCTGTTACCCTAAAAAGACTGAAGCAAGGATAACAAAAACTAAACACTAGGAGAAAAGGTGTATCTATTGTTACTCGGTGGACTGAGAAGCCAACCACAAAGCATAGGCTCTAGGGTTCAAACCTAGACGCATGTCAATTATAGTGCAGATTTTGTTGTTATGGTTTGCGGGTTCAATGACCCACTAGAAGAGGCCCTGAGGTGCAAGAACAGCAAACTCTCCCCCATAAGTGACCCACATCTTGCAAACTATACCTCTCAATGAATTCATCTCAGGGTGCAGTGATCATATTGACACCATGAGTGTGTGTAATGCTCCACCAAGGAGCCACATAGAGCACGGAAACTAGAGAAAGATTAAATGGGCACCACTGAATCATGCCCTGTGCAACCCTGAGCTCCCTGCCATCCCTAGATGAGTTCTTTCATCTTGTGCAGCAATTTCATTCCTAATCCCTGTCTTGCCCTAAGTACGGCCCTGGCTAGTCCTATTCCTGCTCTAAAATACACATACAAAGGGAAACAGACAAGGGTAAAGAAAACAGCAATCACTCTCAGCACACCCAGACTAAGGATGAGGCAAACCAAAAAAAGAGAAGGAGAAGGAAAACACCAGACAAACTTCACACAGCAATTTCCAGAGACAACTCCAAAACGGCTTATCTTTCCGCGTCTCCAAACCATCTGTAAGGTATAGCAAGCTATCACTGGCAACGACTCAAAGCTAAGAGAGGAGTATTTATACCAGAGGGGAGTGGATAAAATCAGAACAGCTTATCCTTGCAACAACAGAGCAAAGGAAATCTGCACAGCTAACTGGAATGAAAAGCCGATCCAACCAGTGCAGGAGCATGTGTAGCCAGACACAGCGATCTTCTGACCCCTCTTTGTTGCGGTATCCCCGGGATAGTGTGTCACTGAATTTTATACCATTGGGCAGTGAACAAAAATAATAACTTTTTTACCACAACAAAAAAATTGTTTTAGCCCCAAATTATACATTTTCACATGGGAAAATGGGTAAAAATGGCACCAAAATTTGTCACACAATTTCTGCTGAACGTGGCAATACCCCATATGTGGCTGCACAGTACTGCTTGGCTACACAGCAAGACTCGAGTGGGAAGGAGCGCTATATGACTTTTAGAGAACAAATTATCATAGAATAGTTTGCGGACTCCATATACCTTAAGTGCCAGAAGTGCAGAATCCCCTCTCACGTGACTCAATTTTGGAAATTAAACCCTTCTATGAATTTATCTACAGGTATGGTGACTCCATGGGTGTTTTCCAGAAACAAGCAGCAGTGGATGTTGCAGGGTGAAAATTGCAAATCTGGCAGTGTAGTGCCCAGTACGTTGTAGTGCCCAGTTTGTGCTACTGGACATATGCACCCGTAAATTAATCGGGCTCTCAATGCTATAGAAATGGCAAAAATGTGGATGCTAAATGTGGTTTAGGCACACTGAGGATCAGAAGTGAGGGGGGCATTTGGAATTGGGAGTGCAGAATTTGGTAAATTTCTTTTGGGGAGCAAGGAGCCTTAGCGCTTTTCCAGAGCCTTCGTACTACCAGTAACGTGAAAGCCCCCTAAATTTCCATTGACAGATAATGGACCTAAGTGGGGACTTGCTTTTCTTTGTGGATTGAGTTGAAGCTTTTATTGGGAACATCTACATAACATTTATGATTATTGTTTACGCCGTTTCTTGTGCGGTATAAGTGATTAGACGACTTTATTCTTTGTGTCGGTGCCTTTACAGTGATACCAGATTTATATCTATTTTTATGGCTGCTGTCACACACAAAAAAAAACGCTTTTTTTTGGCAAAATAAAGTTTTTATATCGCCATATTTTGGAAGCTATCATTTTTCTATATATCTTCTAACAGAGTCATGTGAGGGCTTTTATTTTGCCAGACGAGTTGACATTTTTACTGGTACCATTTTCAGGCACATATAATTTTTTGATTGCTTTTTATTCTGATTTTTGAAAGGCAGAATTGACAAAAAACAAAAATTCAGGAATTGTTTATGTTTTTTATGTTTTTTTTTTTAATGCCGAGCACCATATGGTAAAAGTGATAAGGCAACTTTATTCTTTTTGGTTAGTACAATTACAGTGATACCTCATTTATATAATTTTTTTTTATATTTTTCTGGTTTTACACAAAAACTATTTTATAGAAAAAAATAATTATTTTTGCATCGCTGTAGTCTGAGAAGTATGATATGCAAATTGCCTCTTCGGAGAAAAAGAGGACTTGAACTCTATAGCGCCACATGTTGGAAGTACCGATCCTACACAACACACAATATTATTTTTTTTTACTTTTTTTTTACTTATTCACTCTATGGGACTTTCACTTTTATAACTCTAATCGCTGGTATAATGCACTGTTATGCACCAGCATTGCAATGCATTATACCGGTCAGTGCTACACTGACAAAAGCTTCTTAGACAATGCTCTCTGCTGGTCAAATGAAGCAGCAGAATAGTAGGCAGGAGCGGTCCAGACTGCTCTGAGCCAATGCCGGGCACAACAGGCAGCTAGTTAACAATCACCTGCCTGGAAGTCTTAGGGTAAAATAAGAAAAGTCCCAGGAAACCCCATTGAGGTTTTGCTTTATTAAATACATTATATTTTTATTTACAAATCACTTGATTGTCATATGGTTTACACAAAGGTAAAACTACTAAAAACGCCCTTTACAGCATATTACTATACTTTAAAAAAGAGCACTGATCTTTTAAAATAGTTTTTAAAACATTTTTTAAATGTCAGAAAAGTCCATTGTATGAGTGAGTGGTAAAAGCTGATATGTGGCCCCGTGGCTACATAAGGTGCATACTAGGAGGGACCTTCCTACATGGGGACCTGGTGCGTGGCTAGTGTGGGGGTGTCAGCGGCATATAGTACACTACAGGCAGCTGCAAGCCCCTGCCTGCCCTCTGCAAGTATCAGTGACTCCGATCACATTTTAACACATATTATTTCATGGAGTTAGTAATAAAGAACTTTGTCCCTTTAAACCACCTTGTATAAAGTAATCATTACCTGCGCCCCTGGCTTTGTCCCATATGACAAGCTGCAGTTTGTTGGCCAGTTCCCTCCTCAGCAGGTAAGCACACAGGCTCCCTGTCAGGCCTGCACCAACGATTAATATCCTAGACATGGTTCTCCTGCCAGTGAATGAAAAGCTCCTGATCTGAGCCTCTCCTCCACCCTTACACAGCAGCTGCTGGACAAGTATAGCTTTCCCTGGGTTAGGAGCTGCAGGCCTGTCATGCTGCACCAAGAATACAGCACTCAGTATCAGTTACGTACAATACCAACCTGATTTCCCAAAATGATTCTAGCAGTAGTGCATTTAATTGCTTCTTCCTAGTGCGAAGAAATAAAATGTGTATTTATTTACATCTGTGTTGAAGCCTCCGTTACAGATCTGACCAGAATTACCATTCGAGTAAATAGAAATGGATCCGCAGCACCCGGGAGCGGCCACTAAACAATTTTTGGATCTATGATGTTCCGCTCTGCACGCTGCTTACATTGGGCCTCAGCCAGAACTGGTAACACATGATCAGGTAGCTGTGCCATGTGTCAGACCTACACTGATCTGAAATTGGTGACCTACTGTCACGGGGTTACCGTGACAAAGAGGAGCCAGAAGACCAAAGCATCTGCTTTCTCCTATTGCTGCACTGATTAGAAGCACTTCAGCTTCATATTAAACGGTGTGAATTTCTTTTGGTAGTGCAGGAGTTAATCTGCTCAGTTGAGAGCTCCTGGAGCTAAGGCTCTCAGCTGTGCACCGTTAGCCACTCCTATCTCCTGGCTGGAGGTTGTTGGTGGTTGTTATTGGAGAAGGCGTTTGGTGGATTTATCTGTGACTGTTGATAGGTTTTGAGTGTGTGATAATTCCCTTTCTTCTCCTACTTTGGTTTAACCCCATCCTCCACTGCCAGAAGCATCCCTCTGTTACATGTGTGAGTATATTTGTATGTTTGGTATTTTTCGTTATCCCTGTTCGCATTACCTTGTTAGCCTGGTTGGTGTATTACGGTACACTACTACTCCCCTCTTCCCTGGGTGGGGAAAGGGTTCAGACTGGGGCGGATTCAAGAGCTAAGGCAAGGTACGTGGCCCTGGCGTCTTCACCATAAGAAGTAATCAGGGAACTAGGACCAGCTGGGTCGCCCTCTTTGTTAGGGAGAGGGAAGGAGCCCCTGGTCAAGGGACACAAAAGGCGTGACACCTAGCCTATGGATAAGTCATTATCTGATAGTAATTGGCAACTCCTTTAAGAACTGAAATGTGGCTAGAACTGTAGGGTGGATTTAGATGGCTTTGTATCAGGATCACCTGCTTAGCAGTTACATGTTATATTAGATTTATGCAACTACCCAAAAAGTATGTTAATGGTTCATCTATTTTTACAGAAATAGGCAGATCCGAGCATTCGGGGTCATGGCTTCAACAAATTTTATATGCCAAAAAATGTCAAAAATTCTAGTGTAAATCTTTAATTTTTTGCGCACGCCCACCAAGCAATAAGCCTACTTTATTACAAGAGTGCCTCTTAATACATCAGGTGCATCTTATGCCATCTTGCTTTTTAAGACCGGTGTAAAGGACACTGATCTAGAAAGATCACCCGCCATGAGTTTTTCATTTGCTTTCTTCATGTATCGTTTGTAAAGATTTCATTATATAGCCTTTGGTGAAGGAAGAGCTATACAGACACTTATATGGAATCTGTCAGCTGGTTTTTGCTATGTAATCTGAGGACAGCATAATGTAGCAGATGAGACACAGATTTCAGTGATGTGTCACTGATTAGGCCGTGTGCTGTTGTTTTCATGCAATGAAGATATTATCACTGCCAGGACTGGGGTTCATGTGAGCCTTGGTCCTACCACGTCTTCTCCTCTGATAAGCAGCTCACTGTCTGTAGACAATGTACAACCCTGGCAAAAATTATGGAATCACCGGCCTTAGAGGATGTTCATTCAGATGTTTAATTTTGTAGAAAAAAAGCAGATCACAGACATGTCACAAAACTAAAGTCATTTCAAATGGCAACTTTCTGGCTTGAAGAAAATGGTCCATGACAAGGCTCCAACCTGCAAAGCAGATCTGGCAACAGCAATCAGAGAAAGTTGGAGCCAGATTGATGAAGAAGTACTGTGTGACACTCATTAAGTCCATGCCTCAGAGACTGCAAGCTGTTAAAAAAGCCAGAAGTGGTGCAACAAAATACTAGTGATGTGTTGGAGTGTTTTTTTGATTGTTTGTTTTTCATGATTCCATAATTTTTTCCTCAGAATTGAGTGATTCCATAATTTTTCCCCTATGCTTGGTTAAAAAAGTAACCATTACTGACTACCACATTTTTTGTTCTTGATTTCTTTTATTGTTTCTTAAAGCCAGAAAGTTGCCATTTGAAATGACTTTAGTTCTGTGCCATGTCAGTGATCTGCTTTTTCTCTACAAAATTAAACAACTGAATGAACATCCTCCAAGGCCGGTGATTCCATAATTTTTGCCAGGGGTTGTATATAGAGAGCCTGGAGTGTGTGGGGCTAGCTTTCTGAGCTTTGTTGCATGCTACATCTGAGGACTCTGACTCACAACTGCTGCACCCAGTAAAAAGCTTTTTTAAAAGCTCCGTGAATTAATGTGTGCACACACCGTTAGTGTACCATAGCTCCCAACCATCCCTCATTGTGCGGGACTGTCCCGGTTTTGAGCCTTGGCCCCGCTGTCCAGCACGGGATGCTCTGCTTCCCGCAGACAGCAGGAGAAGCAGCCGACATGCCCCCTTGTGTTAAGCCATGCCCCTTACCCTTCTGTATGCAGTGCAGTACGTATCAGCCGGTCATCCCTGCACCACAGCCTTACACCACATATTGGCTGCCTGCTTTGTGCGCACAGGACCTGTGATGAGGTCACAGGAGGGGTGGAGTCAGGGGTCACATGATCGGGACCTCCGTGGATTGCAGGACTCGGCTGTGCTGGTTGCCAACTTGCCACATGGTGCTTGTGGATGTGGTAAGTAATGCCTTGTGTGGGGTCAGGAGGTGTACAGTGTGGATGTAGCAGAGCCATGTGTGTATGGAGCGGAGCCATGTGTGTACGAGGTGTATGGAGCGGAGCAGTGTGTGTGCGAGGAGTATGGAGCGGAGCCGTGTGTGTATGAGGTGTATGGAGCGGAGCTGAATGTGTACGAGGTGTATGGAGCGGAGCCGTGTGTGTGAGGTGTATGGAGCGGAGCAGTGTGTGTGTATGAGGTGTACGGAGTGGAGCCATGTGTGTGTGAGGTGTATGGAGCGGAGTCGTGTGTGTATCAGGTGTATGGAGCAGAGCTGAATGTGTACGAGGTGTATATAGCGGAGCCGTGTGTGTGCGAGGTGTATGGAGAGGAGCCGTGGGTGTATGAGGTGTACAGAGCAGAGCGATGTGTATGCAAGGTGTATGGAGTGGAGCCGTGTGTGTATGAGGTGTATGGAGCGGAGCCGTGTGTGTTTGAGGTGTATGGAGCGGAGCTGAATGTGTATGAGGTGTATGGAGCAGAGCTGAATGTGTATGCGGTGTATGGAGCGGAGCCATGTGTGTATGAGGTGTATGGAGCGGAGCCGTGTGTGTACGAGGTGTACGGAGCAGAGCCGTGTGTGTATGAGGTGTATGGAGCGGAGCCGTGTGTGTATGAGGTGTATGGAGCTAAATGTGTACGAGGTGTATGGAGCGGAGCTGAATGTGTACAAGGTGTACAGAGCAGAGCCATGTGTGTATGAGGTGTATGGAGCGAAACCGTGTGTTTATGAGGTGTATGGAGCGGAGCCGTGTGTGTATGAGGTGTATGGAGATAAATATGTATGAGGTGTATGGAGCGGAGCTGAATGTGTACAAGGTGTACAGAGCCATGTTTGTATGAGGTGTATAGAGCGGAGCCGTGTGTGTATGAGGTGTATGGAGCGGAGTTGAATGTGTACGAGGTGTACGGGGCAGAGCTGAATGTGTACGAGGTGTACAGAGCAGAGCCGTGTGTGTATGAGGTGTACGGAGCAGAGCCGTGTGTGTATGAGGTGTATGGAGAGGAGCTGTGTGTGTATGAGGTGTACGGAGCGGAGCCGTGTGTATAAGGTGTACGGAGTGGAGCCGTGTGTGTATGAGGTGTATGGAGCGGAGCCGTGTGTGTATGAGGTGTATGGAGCAGAGCTGAATGTGTATGAGGTGTATGGAGCGGAGCTGAATGTGTACGAGGTGTGTCCTGATTCCCAATGGCAGGGACTTAGGCAAAAAACGGACAAGCTCTAGGAAGGATGGTATCTTAGGTAACCGCGATACTGAACCTAACACGCAACTAAAAATAGCCAGGGGGTGTGCCTACGTTGTCTCTAGACACCTCGCGCCAGCCGGAGAACTAACTACCCCTAATAGAGGAATACACAGACCTGACTTGCCTCCAGGGAAACCCCAAAGGTTATAGTAGCCCCCCACATATAATAACGGTTAGGTAAGAGGAAAACACAAACGCAGTATGAATATAGATTCAGCAAAGCGAGGCCCTCTGACTAGATAGCGGAATATACAAAAGAGGACTTCGCGGTCACCTCAAAACCCTGAACAGCCATCCTGGAATTACCTTAACTCCGTTGTCAACTCATGACACCGGAGTAGCAATTCCAGATCACTAGAGCTTCCAGCCGCACGAGATATGAAAATGCATGCTGGACAAAACAAACACAAAAGCCAAAGATTCAACTTAGCTGACTTGCAGACTTGGAGCAGGAAGCAAGCAACAAGGTGCTCTGATAACATTGATTGCCGGCACTGCAATGACTGGGAAGCCAGACTAAATAGGAGACTCCCAATTTCCTAATGGAAACAGGTGCACTGGAAAAAACAAGACACCAGTCAACCAGTACCACCAGTAACCACCAGAGGGAGCCCAAAAACAGAATTCACAACAGTACCCCCCCCTTAAGGAGGGGGCACCGAACCCTCATGAGAACCACCAGGGCGATCTGGATGTGCCCTATGAAAGGCGCGAACCAAATCCGAAGCATGAACATCAGAGGCAGTCACCCAAGAATTATCCTCCTGACCGTATCCCTTCCATTTAACCAAATACTGAAGTCTCCGTCTGGAAATGCGAGAGTCCAAAATCTTCTCCACAACATACTCCAATTCACCCTCCACCAGCACAGGAGCAGGAGGCTCAACAGAAGGAACAACCGGTACCTCGTACCTCCGCAACAACGACCGATGGAAGACATTATGAATGGTGAAAGATGCTGGTAGATCCAAACGAAAAGATACAGGATTAAGAATCTCCAAAATCTTATAAGGACCTATAAACCGAGGCTTAAACTTAGGAGAGGAGACCTTCATAGGGACAAAACGAGAAGACAACCACACCAAGTCCCCAACACGGAGATGATGACCCACACGACGATGACGATTAGCAAACTGCTGAGTCTTCTCCTGAGACAGCTTCAAATTGTCCACCACATGACTCCAAATCTGGTGCAGTCTATCCACCACAGTGTCCACTCCAGGACAATCCGAAGATTCCACCTGGCCAGATGAAAAACGAGGGTGAAACCCTGAATTGCAAAAGAAAGGAGAAACCAGAGTGGCAGAACTGGCCCGATTATTGAGGGCAAACTCTGCCAACGGCAAAAAGGCGACCCAATCATCCTGATCAGCAGACACAAAACACCTCAAATAAGTCTCCAAGGTCTGATTAGTTCGCTCCGTCTGGCCATTAGTCTAAGGATGGAACGCAGACGAAAAAGACAAATCAATGCCCATCCTGGCACAGAACGCTCGCCAGAACCTGGACACAAATTGAGATCCCCTGTCAGAAACGATGTTTTCCGGGATACCATGTAAACGAACCACATTCTGAAAAAATAAAGGAACCAACTCCGATGAAGAAGGCAATTTGGGCAAGGGTACCAAATGAACCATCTTAGAAAAACGGTCACACACCACCCAAATGACGGACATTTTCTGAGAAACCGGGAGGTCCGAGATAAAGTCCATAGAGATGTGCGTCCACGGCCTCTTCGGAATAGGCAAGGAAAACAACAATCCACTAGCCCGAGAACAGCAAGGCTTGGCCCGAGCACAAACATCACAAGACTGTACAAAGGTACGCACATCCCGAGACAGGGAAGGCCACCAGAAGGACCTGGCCACCAAATCTCTGGTACCAAAAATTCCAGGGTGACCTGCCAACACAGAAGAATGAACCTCTGAGATGACTCTACTGGTCCATTCATCTGGAACAAACAGTCTCCCAGGCGGACAATGATCAGGCCTATCAGTCTGAAACTCCTGCAAAGCACGCCGCAAGTCTGGGGAGACAGCAGACAAAATCACTCCATCCTTAAGGATACCCGTAGGCTCAAAATCACCAGAGGAGTCAGGCTCAAAACTCCTAGAAAGAGCATCTGCCTTCACATTTTTCGAGCCCGGCAAGTATGAAACCACAAAATTAAACCGGGAGAAAAACAAAGACCAGCGCGCCTGTCTAGGATTCAGACGCCTGGCAGACTCAAGGTAAATCAGATTCTTGTGATCAGTCAAGACCACCACCTGATGTCTAGCACCCTCAAGCCAATGACGCCACTCCTCAAATGCCCACTTCATAGCCAAGAGCTCCTGATTACCGACATCATAATTTCGCTCGGCGGGCGAAAATTTTCGAGAGAAGAATGCACATGGTCTCATCACTGAGCAATCGGGACCTTTCTGCGACAAAACCGCCCCTGCTCCAATCTCGGAAGCATCAACCTCAACCTGAAAAGGGAGCGAAACATCAGGCTGACGCAACACAGGGGCAGAAGAAAAGCGGCGCTTAAGCTCCCGAAAGGCCTCCACAGCCGCAGAGGACCAATTGGCAACATCAGCACCCTTCTTAGTCAAATCAGTCAGAGGTCTAACCACACTTGAAAACCCAGTTATAAATCGACGATAGAAATTAGCAAAGCCCAAGAACTTCTGAAGACTCTTCAGGGAAGTAGGCTGCGTCCAATCACAAATAGCCCGAACCTTGACAGGATCCATCTCAACAGAAGAAGGGGAAAAAATATACCCCAAAAAGGAGATCTTCTGAACCCCAAAAATGCACTTTGAACCCTTTACAAACAAAGAATTGGACCGCAAAACCTGAAAAACCTTCCTAACCTGTTGAACATGCAACTCCCAGTCATCCGAAAAAATCAAAATATCATCCAAATACACAATCATAAATTTATCCAGGTATTTACGGAAAATATCGTGCATAAAGGACTGAAAGACTGAAGGAGCATTAGAAAGACCAAAAGGCATTACCAAATACTCAAAATGGCCCTCGGGCGTATTAAATGCAGTTTTCCACTCATCTCCCTGCTTAATCCGCACCAAATTATACGCACCCCGAAGATCAACCTTAGAGAACCACTTTGCCCCTTTAATACGAGCAAATAAATCAGTCAATAGTGGCAAAGGATACTGATATTTGACTGTAATCTTATTCAACAAGCGATAATCAATACAGGGCCTCAGGGAGCCATCTTTTTTACCCACGAAAAAAAAACCTGCTCCTAAAGGGGATGAGGATGGACGGATATGTCCCTTTTCCAAGGACTCCTTAATATACTCTCGCATAGCAGCATGCTCAGGCACAGACAGATTAAACAAACGACCCTTGGGAAACTTGCTGCCAGGAATCAATTCTATAGCGCAATCACAATCCCAGTGAGGGGGAAGAGAACCAAGTTTAGGCTCCTCAAAAACATCACCATAATCAGACAAAAATGCCGGAATTTCAGAGGGAGTAGATGAAGCAATGGAAACCAAAAGGTACTTCCCCATGAGCCCCCCAACATCCCCAGCTTAACACAGACATTGTTTTCCAGTTGAGGACTGGATTATGAGTTTGCAACCATGGCAATCCAAGCACTAAGACATCATGCAACTTATGCAACACAAGGAAGCGAATCACCTCCCGATGGTCAGGAGTCATACACATAGTCACTTGTGTCCAGAATTGTGGTTTATTCCTAGCCAAAGGTGTGGAGTCGATACCCTTCAGAGGGATAGGAACTTCCAAAGGCTCTAGGCTAAACCCACAACGTCTGGCAAAGGACCAATCCATAAGACTCAAGGAAGCGCCAGAATCCACATAGGCATCCACAGTGATAGATGACAATGAACAAATCAAAGTTACAGACAAAATAAACTTAGATTGTAAGGTGCCAATTGAAAAAGACTTATCAACCTTTTTTGTGCGTTTAGAGCATGCTGATATAACATGAGCAGAATCACCACAGTAGAAGCACAACCCATTTTTGCGCCTATAATTCTGCCGTTCACCTCTGGACAGAATTCTATCACATTGCATAATCTCTGGTGCCTGCTCAGAAGACACCGCCAAATGGTGCACAGGTTTGCGCTCCCGTAAACGCCGATCAATCTGAATAGCCATAGTCATGGATTCATTCAGACCTGTGGGCATAGGAAACCCCACCATGACATCTTTAACGGCGTCAGAGAGACCTTCTCTGAAATTCGCCGCCAGGGCGCACTCATTCCACTGAGTAAGCACAGACCATTTTCGAAATTTTTGACAATATATTTCAGCTTCATCATGCCCTTGAGAGAGGGCTATTAAGGCCTTTTCAGCCTGAATCTCCAAATTAGGTTCCTCATAGAGCAACCCCAGTGCCAGAAAAAACGCATCCACACTGAGCAGCGCAGGATCCCCTGGTGCCAATGCAAATGCCCAATTCTGGGGGTCACCCCGCAACAAGGAAATCACAATTTTAACCTGCTGAGCGGAGTCTCCAGCGGAGCGAGATCTCAGAGAAAGATACAATTTACAATTGTGCTTAAAATTCAAAAAACGAGATCTATCTCCAGAAAAGAACTCGGGTATAGGGATCTTGGGTTCAGACACAGGAGCATGCATAACATAGTCTTGGATATTTTGAACCTTAGAAGCGAGAGCATTCAGGTTTGAAGCCAAACTCTGGATATCCATTTTTCAACAGCAGAGATCTGAGCCATTCAGGGGTTAAGAGGAGAGAAAAAAAAAAAAAAAACAGCAGACTGCAATTATGGCTAGGAGAACTTCTGAGCAAAAAAAAAAAAAAAAAGTGTCAGAAACTTCTTTTTACTCTCTTTCTTCAGCCAATACTCTTAATACATTAGGCCGGCAATACTGTCATGATTCCCAATGGCAGGGACTTAGGCAAAAAACGGACAAGCTCTAGGAAGGATGGTATCTTAGGTAACCGCGATACTGAACCTAACACGCAACTAAAAATAGCCAGGGGGTGTGCCTACGTTGTCTCTAGACACCTCGCGCCAGCCAGAGAACTAACTACCCCTAATAGAGGAATACACAGACCTGACTTGCCTCCAGGGAAACCCCAAAGGTTATAGTAGCCCCCCACATATAATAACGGTTAGGTAAGAGGAAAACACAAACGCAGTATGAATATAGATTCAGCAAAGCGAGGCCCTCTGACTAGATAGCGGAATATACAAAAGAGGACTTCGCGGTCACCTCAAAACCCTGAACAGCCATCCTGGAATTACCTTAACTCCGTTGTCAACTCATGACACCGGAGTAGCAATTCCAGATCACTAGAGCTTCCAGCCGCACGAGATATGAAAATGCATGCTGGACAAAACAAACACAAAAGCCAAAGATTCAACTTAGCTGACTTGCAGACTTGGAGCAGGAAGCAAGCAACAAGGTGCTCTGATAACATTGATTGCCGGCACTGCAATGACTGGGAAGCCAGACTAAATAGGAGACTCCCAATTTCCTAATGGAAACAGGTGCACTGGAAAAAACAAGACACCAGTCAACCAGTACCACCAGTAACCGCCAGAGGGAGCCCAAAAACAGAATTCACAACAGAGGTGTAAGGAGCGGAGCTGAATGTGTACGAGGTGTACGGAGCAGAGCCGTGTGTGTATGAGGTGTATGGAGCGGAGCTGAATGTGTACGAGGTGTATGGAGTGGAGCTGAATGTGTATGAGGTGTATGGAGCGGAGCTGAATGTGTACGAGGTGTACGGAGCGGAGCTAAATGTGTACGAGGTGTATGGAGCGGAGCCCTGTGTGTATGAGGTGTATGGAGCGGAGCCATGTGTGCAAAGTGTACGGAGCGCAGCCGAGTGTGTAGGAGTAGCTATATGCGGCCAATATACAGTATGGAGCATCATGTGCGGTCATTATACAGTATGGAGCATCATGTGTGGTCATTATGCAGAATGGAGCATCATGTGGGGCCATTATACAGTATGGAGCATCATGTGCGGTCATTATACAGTATTGAGCATCATGTGCAGTCATTATACAGTATGGAGCATCATGTGCAGTCATTATACAGTATGGAGCATCATGTGCAGTCATTATACAGTATGGAGCATCATGTGCAGTCATTATACAGTATGGAGCATCATGTGCGGTCATTATACAGTATGGAGCATCATGTGCGGTCATTATACAGTTTGGAGCATCATGTGGGGTCATTATACAGAATGGAGCATCATGTGGGGCCATTATACAGTATGGAGCATCATGTGTGGTCATTATACAGTATGGAGCATCATGTGGGGTCATTATACAGTATGGAGCATCATGTGCAGTCATTATACAGTATGGAGCATCATGTGCAGTCATTGTACAGTATGGAGCATCATGTGCAGTCATTATACAGTATGGAGCATCATATGCGGTCATTATACAGCATGGAGCATCATGTGCGGTCATTATACAGTATGGAGCATCATGTGTGGTCATTATACAGAATGGAGCATCATGTGGGGCCATTATACAGTATGGAGCATCATGTGCGGTCATTATACAGTATGGAGCATCATGTGAGGTCATTATACAGTATGGAGCATCATGTGCAGTCATTATACAGTATGGAGCATCATGTGCAGTCATTATACAGTATGGAGCATCATGTGCAGTCATTATACAGTATGGAGCATCATGTGCAGTCATTATACAGTATGGAGCATCATGTGCGGTCATTATACAGTTTGGAGCATCATGTGGGGTCATTATACAGTATGGAGCATCATGTGCGGTCATTATACAGTATGGAGCATCATGTGGGGTCATTATACAGTATGGAGCATTATGTGGGGTCATTATACAGTATGGAGCATCATGTGGGGTCATTATACAGTATGGAGCATCATGTGCAGCCAATATACAGTATGGAGCATCATGTGCGGTCATTATACAGTATGGAGCACTGTGTGGCCATATTTTTTTGTTTATAATTATTGTATATGAAACAGTGTGATCAGCAGTGCTAAATGGGTGTGGTTGGGACGTGGATATCGGTGTGACTAATTATGAATGGGTGTGGTCAGAGGCGTGGCCTAAAATTTGCCCTCTTTGTCCCTCTTTCCCATCTTCAAAAGTTGTGAGGTATGGTGTACATGTACATGAGACAAAACTGCATGAGAAACACATTCAAAATGTGTGCTTTTTATTATAAATTGCTGCAGTTTTGCAATGCAAAATGAATGATTCACCTGAGAAAAAATGTGTGGTAAAAAATTACATGGTAATTCATTGCACTGAGAGGTGAATTGCTGCACTGGATACCCTGCAGGAGAGCAAACACACTCCTAAGGGGCCTCCTCATCCACTGCCATATGTGTACTCACAGTGCGTAGTAAGGGAACACAGAACAGTCAGACAATTAGACTAAGGGCTCATGCCACAATACATGCTCCTGACCCAAGTATGACAGCTACATATATTTCTATGAGGCTGTGATGCTCAGGTCAGGAGACCCATGGCCAGTCCGTGCATTTGAGGTATGAGGCCTATTTGCATGGACGTCTGCATGAGCCCTATGGAGTAAGCAGCAGTTTGGAGGCCACTTTGAAATATTGCACTGAAGGCATACATCGCTAAATAAAGTAATTTGCAATGTCGAATGGAATTTGTCAGGAGGATCAACCCTCCAAAGATGACTATATGTGCATGTAGGTCATAGGAAGCTGAACAACATGATACCTTGATATCTGTGATCGAATGTCTTATTCCAGAGATAGCCACGTTTTTCTTATATGTAAATGAGCTGCTCAGGACTATGGACGGGACACTGATCTGCAGGAGAATCTGCTCCAGAGATTATTATAAATGAAAGAGGGAGTTACCAGAGCGAGGCAAGTAACTAACACAGGACAGTAGGGCTGAACCTTGTCTCCTGACAAACACATTTGCTGCAGCTCTCACAGCTCTGCTGTATTGTAGCACTGGCTCCTGTGAGATGGAAGCTGAGAGGAACCTGCAGATGTGTCAGGTATAATCACACACACCTCTGCAGCGAGATCAGGAGAGCAGAGAGCGGCCATCAAATATCACACTGGTAACTCTCCCTTTCATATAAAATAATCTCAGATTCTCCTGCAGATCAGTCCTGAACAGCTCATTTACATATGAGAAAAACATGGATTTCTTTGTAATAAGATATCAGATCGCAGATATTAAGGTATCATTTTATTCAGCTTCCTATGACCTAGATGTCCATATTAGGAGGGTTGATCCTACTGACAGATTCCCTTTAAATGACTTTCATTGCAGGATAGAATTTGAAAAAAAATTGAAAGTTTACTTCCTCTTTAATAATGTTTTATTCTCTCGCTATATAGGAATCAAGTCCTTATAATCATCAAGTGAAGTGGGGGAGGGGGTCACTGATCAACATTATTGCTCTGATTAAATCATATTGTGGATACACACAATCATTTATATTACTCAGAAATCTGATCATCTATTTTTGGCAGAATGAAGTGCATGACTATCACACACATTTTAATCCAATTTCCTCTTTCAGATTTAATCATGCTTCCCAGATTTTTTTCGGTTGTTGGCTAGTTGCAAGGATAAAGGTCACATTAGTATCCGTCATGCTTCGGATCCATGAAATATTGGCTTAGCAATGCAAAATGGTTTCTCCAACAATTTGCTGATATCGATGATCATACTGTAATCGTGGATAAATACAGACAAGTGATAACAACCTGCACCAGAAGAGGCTGCACCGAATATATCTGAAGCAGATTTCAGTTAGGGGATCGGCTCCAAACTTTAGGAAGAAATGTGCATCTGGCTGAAAATATTGCAGCATAAGCAGGGCTCCCACAGTGCAGTTGGTGCAGACATTTGTTTCCAAATTCAAAGTTACATATTACATATAAATACATAATAAAGCAAATCTCTCACCAGATTTCACAATACAAACTGGATCCATCTACTATATAATTGTCTAAGGGTCACTTCTGTCTGTCCTTCTGTCTGTAACGGTTATTCGTTCGCTGATTGGTCTCGCCAACTGCCTGTCATGGCTGCCGCGATCAGCGACGCGCACAGTGCAGAAGAAAATGGCCGCTCCTTACTCCCCGCTCTCACTGCCCGGCGCCCGCATACTCCCCTCCGCTCACCGCTCACACAGGGTTAATGCCGGCGGTAACACACCGCGTTATGCCACGGGTAACGCACTCCGTTACTGCTGCTATTAACCCTATGTGACCAAGTTTTTTACTATTGACGCAGCCTATGCAGCGCCAATAGTAAAAACATCTAATGTTAAAAATAATAATAATAAAAAAAAAAAAATGATTATATACTCACTTACGCCGCCTTTCCCGCTCCTCGCGATGCAACCGGCACGTTCCGGTCGCACGGATGGTCTGGCAGAAGGACCTGCCATGACGTCACGGTCATGTGACCGCTACACGGTCATGTGACCGCGACGTCATGACAGGTCCTGCACGACAAGGACCTGCCGTGACGTCATGGTCATGTGACCGCGACACGGTCACGTGACCGCGACGTCATCACAAGTCCTGCGCGCCTGCGCGGAAAGGTCCTGCCGTGACGTCACGGTCATGTGACGGCTACACGGTCATGTGACCGCGACGTCATGACAGGTCCTGCACGATAAGGACCTGCCGTGACGTCACGGTCATGTGACCGCGACACGGTCACGTGACCGCGACGTCATCACAAGTCCTGCGCACCTGCGCGGAAAGGACCTGCCATGACGTCACGGTCATGTGACCGCTACACGGTCATGTGACCGCGACGTCATGACAGGTCCTGCACGACATAGACCTGCCGTGACGTCACGGTCATGTGACCGCGACACGGTCACGTGACCGCGACGTCATCACAATTCCTGCGCGCCTGCGCGGAAAGGACCTGCCGTGACGTCACGGTCATGTGACCGCTACACGGTCATGTGACCGAGACGTCATAACAGGTCCTGCACGACAAGGACCTGCCGTGACGTCACGGTCACGTGACCGCGACGTCATCACACCCTGGGGCCGGAAGATGCCGCCTGCACCCCACACAGGCGACAGTGCTACAACGCGCCTGCGGAAGGTGAGTATATGTTTATTTTTTATTTTTTTAACCTGTGTCATACGTGGCTGGGCAATATACTACATAGCTGGGCAATATACTACATGGGCTGTGCAATATACTACGTGGCTCTGTGCTGTATACTACGTCACTCGGCAATATACTACGTCACTGGGCAATATACTATGTGGCTCTGTGCTGTATACTACGTCACTGGGCAATATACTAAGTAACTGGGCAATATACTATGTGGCTCTGCTGTATACTATGTCACAGGGCAATATACTACGTCACTGGGCAATAGACAATGTAACTGGGCAATCTACTACGTGGCTGGGCAATATACTACGTGGCTGGGCAATCTACTACGTGGCTGGGCAATCTACTACGTAAATGGGCAATATACTACGTGGACATACATATTCTAGAATACCCGATGCGTTAGAATCGGGCAACCATCTAGTTATTAAAATAAATCTCCGGGACCTGATGAGGCTGGTGTACTTATTCTGAAAATCCATGCCATCCTTTTTGAAAATGTCTCTTTTTTACACTCAGCCTCATTTAGATGTCCCATGTAGTGTACATGTTTTATCCATGCTTTTCAGTGATAGAACACATACGTACCCATCATAGCCTGGGGCATGTTCACAGGTCCATTTTTTAGCAGGTAATTTGCCCACAAAAAAAGTCTATGGCACACAGTATCTGTTTTTGATCCGATTCCGATTTGCAAATCAAACTTGCTCATTCAGGTACAGGGGTCTGTAAAAAAAAAATAGAAATTAGAAACCATCAGCATGTCATCCAAGTGCTGCCCATTTTTTACCGTTTAATGGGTAGGAGATACTGTCAGTGCACTGATGAAAAACGCATCGGTTTTTTTTTCTCAAATCTAAAAAAGATATGTCTGTATGAGGCCATAAAAGGCTAATTTTCATGCTATGTTTGCCTAGCCATTCTGCACAGTGGTCAAGAAGGGAAGGAGGTCACCGATCAACTTAAAAACAGCTTTCTACTGTCTGTAAGATTGTATAGGAGAGCGAATAAACTGCACGACTGATGGCTGCTCTATACGAAGAGCATGGGGCCCATTGTACAGGTTCCCTCTGGTTTCTGTGTCTTCCCATAGTACCACTAAAATAAGAAAACATACTGAATCAACATTTATTTGAGATCTATATGTGAGCATACATGTTTTGTTATTTGTCTATGTTACTTGAAAACTTAAATAATTTAAAAAAAAAAAAAAAGAAAACATGGCTCCCATCCACTGTATCTACAACATTGGCCTTCGTCATCCTGCGTCCAACCCTTCAGCACCAATTTTGGCTGCTATATTTTATTTTTTTTAATTAGGGTTATTGCGCTTCTACCGTCCATACTGGGATTACGACAAACATATTTCAGATGTGTATGAGTCTTGGTACAGGTTAGATCATTGCCTTTTGTTATTTCCATGGGGGGAACCCTACTCCTCTCCACTTCTTACAGTAAATTGGCATTGGAGCCAAAAAAGCTTTTGGTAATTCATATCTCACTCAAGATTTGTTAAAGGGATTCTAGCACCAAGTTTTTGCTAACCTATCAAAGAGCAACATGTTGTAGGGGCAGAGACCCTGATTCAGGCAATGTATCCCTTACTGGGCTGCTTGCTGCAGTCTTGATAAAACCACATGTTTATTTGCTGCCAGTTCTCTGAATGCTGACCCCGCCCACATCACTGATTGGCTGCTTTCGGTGTACACTGTGCATGGGCAGAAAGCTGCCAATCAGTGCTGGGGTGGGATATACAATGAATATTGGGGCAGCAGGTTTACTAGTGCTCTAGTGATGATTTCCTGCTGATAAAACTTTTTATCAAAACTGAAGCAAGCACACCAGTAAGTGACACATCGCTGGAATCAGGGTCTCTACAAGAAATTGCACCCAGATTAGGTAGTATAACCTGATCACATTCCCTACAACCTTTAGATAGAAAAACATAAAAACTGAATGCCCCAAAGTCTCTATTTTCTATATGATTTTCAGCTTTGAGACACCATATGGTTGAGATAAAGCATTGTATCTGGCCCCCAGGGAATGGGCGCATGATATGTTGCAGCTGCCATGAAATGATACAATTTCCATATTCCAGGCTAGGGGAGAGATTTGTAGCCCACAAAGCCATGGCGTAGGGTGACACACATTTTTAGAACACTGATCTCCTTAAATGATTTCTTTAAATGATTACCGCTATTTAAGCCAATTGTCATTTCTGCTAGTTGACTCCGGAATTACAGTTTCCATGGAGATGACGAGAATATTCCGCTACATGTATCAGCTATATTTTATTATTATGGTAATACGCTTTCTTCTGCTGACAGTGCCAGTGGCATTATTACAATATAGGCATTGTATACTTGCTGAAAACCGGAACGCACCATGCAGAATGCTTCATTTGTGATGACATCCATACAATAAAAAGGAAATCAAAGCCAGCAAAAGCAAACACTGCACTGCCAACTGCCACTATTGATGAGTATATGGAAATAACGTATACCCCCTTCCTATTCAATGTAAGATGAGATATTGAGATACCAATAGATAGAGTGCATATTGGGCAAGGACCCTGTCATCGTTTTTTTCTTTGGGGCCCAAAAGTTTTTAATGGCTTGTCCAATTACAAAACAATATGCTTAAAGTGTAATGGTAATTTTTAAAGGGTTTGTCCACTATTAGGATAACCCCTTCTTGAATTAAATGTTTGGCTTCGATAAAATAATACAGCCTACACTCACCTCCCCTGCCGGCGCCGTTTCTGCGGTTCTCCCTGGGGCTCTTGTGCGGTGTTGTGACATGTGACCCCGGCGTCCAATCAGCACTGCCGTCACTGTCCCCGCCTAAGTACGGATGGATCATGAAGAGGAAGTCAGGGATCAACTGCAGCGCGGACTTCCTCTTCGTGTTCAATCCGTACGTAGGCGGGGACAGTGACGGCAGCGCTGATTGGACACCGGGGTCACATGTCACAACACCGCCCAGGAGCCCCAGGGAGAGCGAATAAGGATACCATGAGAAAGGCGCCAGGACAGGAGGTGAGTATAGGCTTTTTTTTATTTTATCGGGGCCAAACATTTAGTTTAAGAAGAGCTGTCCTGTTAGTGGACAACCCCTTTAAATTGTAATCCATAAATAGTACATATGCAAATAAGAAACATTGTAATATGACTTATCAGAGAAATCTGCTTCTATCTCTGCCAGGTTTGATCTTTCATGATCAAAATTCTCAAATCATGGGTGAAATTTCAGAGAAAACAGATTATTACATTACTGAGATAGGTGATAATAGTTAGTGCTCATAAAGTTCTATGGAATATCAGTATCTGCCTCTAGCTCCTCCCTGCTCCATAGAATATTAAAAGCACCAACCGCCATCTCCTGTCTCAGTAATGGGGAAATCTGTCTTCACCGAATAAAGATTTTATCCATGAATTGAGAGTGAAAGATGAAAACACAGGAGAAAGAAGCAAATTTCTCCCGTAAGACACATTACAAAGTTGTTCAGCTTCATGTGCACTAATGATTTATGAAACACAAACTAAAACGATGGTTACTCTTTAATGAAATTGTCCCCTTTCAACAAATTTTAGTCGACAGGTTCTTTTATGTGCAGAAAAACAAATTAGTCTTTACTTACCCTCCCCAGGACCAGTGCTCTGTCTACGCCGCTGCTGCTGGGTTGGTCTGTTTGGCTGCAGTGGTGAGATCACAATGACTGTGCTGCAGCCAATCGCTGAGGTAAATGACTTTTACTGTTTATATTGGCCGAGCTGCTGTGATTGACAGCAGTGCTGACGATGTGAGGTTACCGCTGCAGCCCACCAAAAGAGATGGAAGGATTTGCAGAGACACAGCACAGCATTGGCTGGGTAAGTAACTCAAAGTAAGTTTTTGTACATGTTACCGAGTCTATGGGAAAATGTTTGTTGAAAGGGGACAGCCCTTTAAATGTTCTTTAATTAGGAAATTATGCAACCTGCTAAAATGATACACAAATTGTCAGATATACGCGCTATACTGCTTCACACAAGAGAGATTCTTATGTCGGCACATGATCAATGCTATGCTTGAAGGGGTCTGGCTGATTGGCTCATATCAATAGCTAAGCCAGGCCCCTTGTCTTTCACAGCTGATGAATAAACCAAGAAGGGGGCTGGATTAGTAGACTGTGTTAATTGAAGTATATTACAAAGTTGGAGCACTTACCATTTTAAGCACATTTAAGTATAATCTTTATAAATGGACAACCCCTTAAAGTTACCGCTCTGCTTACAGTGGTATTTCTGAATGTGGAGCGATTCTGGCTTCTGATCTAAAAACAGGAACTTTGAAATGTGAAGTAATCCAGTGTTTTACCATTATTGTGGTGGAAATCGGTCATTGAAAACTTGTGGGAAATGTTCTGCTCTGTGTTCACACAGGCTTAGTATGCCAAAGTTCAGATATTTGCTGAGCAGAAGTCATCAGACCCTATAACTTAGTATTTCTTATTAGGTGAGATTAACTGTTAGCAATTATTTCCAACTGTCTCAAATGCTGAATTACTGTCTCTTGATTGTATATTTGGCTCTTGAAAAAAAAAAAAAGACATTAGGGTTCGGGTCACCTGTGAATCACGGTAACTTCATGTCATTATTGAGGCTCGCGCACAGTAATGGGTAACTTGCCACAATCGCGACCATGTAAAACTCACAGAAAAATAGATGTAAAAAGAAGTATCAACTGCTCAATAATTTGACAGTCTTCTTTTAAAATCTATCTCTAATTAAAAAAATGAAATAACGTAGGAGGACTTAAAGCGGCTTTCCCCAATTAGTGATACCTAACTTACTGATTGCTTGGTGTCCAACCGCTGGGACCCCCAGTGATCTTGAAAATAGGACAGTGAAAGGAATCGGGTTCAAAAATGCGCATCTCCACTCAATTCATTGTCTATGGGACTGCCTGAGATAACTGAACGCAAGTTTTTCTGGAAGGACCAAAGTAGCTGAGGTGTGCACACTAGCGCTGCTATCATGAGGCGAGTTGAATACTTTGCTTCAAGCGGCAGAGTATTCCTAAAGACAGGGGGCGGCAGAGCGGCAGTCAGAAGTTAGCACACGTGGTGCCGACTCTCCCTGCAATCACTTGCTGACAGTGCGGGCGGAGCGGCAGGTGAGGTGACTCACTGTTACCACCCGGCCGGGCTGAGGTGCAGTCAGAAGCGGTGCCCTGTCTCCTGTGTCCTGACCTGCTGGCTGCTGTGCAGTAAGTAAAGGTACCTTCACACGAAGCGACGCTGCAGCGATAGCGACAACGATGCCGATCGCTGCAGCGTCGCTGTTTGATCGCTGGGGAGCTGTCACACAGACCGCTCTCCAGCGACCAACGATGCCGAGGTCCCCGGGTAACCAGGGTAAACATCGGGTTGCTAAGCGCAGGGCCGCGCTTAGTAACCCGATGTTTACCCTGGTTACCAGCGTAAAAGTAAAAAAAACAAACAGTACATACTCACCTGCGTGTCCCCCAGCGTCTGCTTCCTGACACTGACTGAGCTCCGGCTCTAACAGCACAGCGGTGACGTCACCGCTGTGCTTTCACTTTCACTTTAGGGCCGGCGCTCAGTAAGTGTCAGGAAGCGGACGCTGGGGGACGCGCAGGTGAGTATGTACTGTTTGTTTTTTTTACTTTTACGCTGGTAACCAGGGTAAACATCGGGTTACTAAGCGCGGCCCTGCGCTTGGTAACCCGATGTTTACCCTGGTTACCAGTGTAAAACATCGCTGGTATCGTTGCTTTTGTTTTCAAACACAACGATACACGGCGATCTGACGACCAAATAAAGTTCTGGACTTTATTCAGCGACCAGCGACATCACAGCAGGATCCTGATCGCTGCTGCGTGTCAAACTAAACGATATCGCTAGCGAGGACGCTGCAACGTCACGGATCGCTAGCGATATCGTTACAAAGTCGTTTCGTGTGAAGGTACCTTAACTGTAAAAAACATAATTCGCCACCCCCCACATGCTAGTGTCGTTGACTTGTTTGTGAACTAGCTGATAAAGAGCCGGCTCCCTGCTGCTCGGCAGCGTGAGTGAGCGAGTTTTTTTTTTTTTTTGCTTTCTTGGCTGGTGCTGGCTGCAGCTTATCAGACTGTGACTCGTGGGGAGGTGAGAAGTAGCTGTGGACTGTTAACTGTTTGTGAGCCCTGGAGAAGTGGTGCAGTCTGCAGACAAGCACATGCACAGGACAGGGTGGATGGGAAAAGTAAATGCTTCCTATTGTTAACCCTTAAGTGCCCACAGACTGCAAGCATTAGGGTATGTTTCCACATTCAGGAAACGCTGCGTGTTTGACGCTGCGTTAGAGCAGCAGCGTCAAACACGCAGCGTCCAGATGTTACAGCATAGTGGAGGGGATTTCATGAAATCCCGTCTCCACCATGCAGTAAAACACGCAGGCGGCAGACCCACGTAAACGGACATGCGGCGTGTCTTTTCAGAACGCAGCATGTCCGTTTACAATGCGGCGACGCTCCGTCGCCGCGCCGTAAATGTACCATAGACTCATTAGATGCGATAAAATCACATCTAATGATTAGTCACATGCGTAGTAACTGCGTAAATGCAGCTTACCACACATATCTGCCGGCTCACCTGTCCCGCCGCAGGAAGTCCCTCGTCCACTGCAGTTCTCACGATAACTTATTGTGAGAACTACCGTGCACGTGACCGGGACTTATCTCTGGTCACTAGTCTGGTTCTCACGGTCAGCTGATTGTGAGAACGCTGCAGTGTAGGTGATCGCTGGAGAGTTATCTCCGGCGATCATCTACCGGCTCTACGCTTTTAAATAGGAATATATTTTACATGTGCGTCAGGTTAGGCGAGTAAAGAGTAAGGGTATGTGCACACGTTGCGCATTCTCTGCGGATCCACAGCGTTTTTTACAGTGCAGAAACGCTGCAGATCCGCAAGTGATTTACAGTACAATGTAAATCAATGAGAAAAAAAAATGCAAATCCGCTGCGGTTTAAAAGAAGTAGCATGTCACTTCTATTTTGTGAATCTGCAGTGTTTTTGTACCCATTCCATTATAGAAAACCGCAGGGGTAAAAAACGTAGCAAATCCGCAAGAAAACCGCAGCAAAAACACACAATGCTGCAGAACTGCACTTAAAACGCGACAAATCAAATCCGCAGGTGCGTTTTCTGCCAGGAGAGGCAGAATCCGCACCAGAAATTCCTAAGCCTAATCCGCAACGTGTGCACATAGCCTTAACCAGATTTATTTGTACTGATTTTACTACGTGGGGGGGGTGCCGTTTTGCAGTTCGCCTCAGGCAGCAGAAAGGCTAGGTTCACCCCTGGGTGTGCATGCTCTACAAAGTTCCACTTTCAGGATCACCAGGGTCCTAGGAGATGGACCTCCAATGATCAATATGTTGACCCCTGTCCTAAAGATCGGGGATAACTTACGGTACTATCCTGGGAATATGTAAAACCCCTTTAATTAGACCACACACTTTCAATGGCCTGTTTCCCTAGATCTTCCCAAAAGCATAAAGTGTGGAGAAAAATACTGAGCATTGGGTGCTTCTGGTTGGGAAGCCAAAATGAGTACAAAGTAGATCCAGTAGGATGTAGACCGAGTACTTGGTTGTTAAAAAAGTTACTCAAGGCTCTAAAAAAACAACAAACAGGCAAAAAGTTAGAGGCATAAATCCCATATAACGCCTTGCAATGCCTAACCGACGTCTTCATCTAGCATGCTTACCTTCATCTAGCATGCTTACCTTCATCTAGCATGCTTACCTTCATCTAGCATGCTTACCTTCATCTAGCACGCTTACCTTCATCTAGCACGCTTACCTTCATCTAGCACGCTTACCTTCATTTAGCATGCTTACCTTCATCTAGCACGCTTACCTTCATCTAGCAGGCTTACCTTCATCTAGCATGCTTACCTTCATCTAGCACGCTTACCTTCATCTAGCATGCTTACCTTCATCTAGCACGCTTACCTTCATCTAGCACGCTTACCTTCATCTAGCACGCTTACCTTCATCTAGCACGCTTACCTTCATCTAGCACGCTTACCTTCATTTAGCACGCTTACCTTCATCTAGCATGCTTACCTTCATCTAGCACGCTTACCTTCATCTAGCATGCTTACCTTCATCTAGCAGGCTTACCTTCATCTAGCATGCTTACCTTCATCTAACACGCTTACCTTCATCTAGCATGCTTACCTTCATCTAGCACGCTTACCTTCATCTAGCATGCTTACCTTCATCTAGCACGCTTACCTTCATCTAGCACGCTTACCTTCATCTAGCACGCTTACCTTCATTTAGCACGCTTACCTTCATCTAGCATGCTTACCTTCATCTAGCATGCTTACCTTCATCTAGCACGCTTACCTTCATCTAGCACGCTTACCTTCATCTAGCACGCTTACCTTCATTTAGCATGCTTACCTTCATCTAGCATGCTTACCTTCATCTAGCAGGCTTACCTTCATCTAGCATGCTTACCTTCATCTAGCACGCTTACCTTCATCTAGCACGCTTACCTTCATCTAGCACGCTTACCTTCATCTAGCACGCTTACCTTCATCTAGCACGCTTACCTTCATCTAGCATGCTTACCTTCATTTAGCATGCTTACCTTCATCTAGCACGCTTACCTTCATCTAGCACGCTTACCTTCATTTAGCACGCTTACCTTCATCTAGCACGCTTACCTTCATCTAGCATGCTTACCTTCATCTAGCATGCTTACCTTCATCTAGCAGGCTTACCTTCATCTAGCATGCTTACCTTCATCTAGCACGCTTACCTTCATCTAGCATGCTTACCTTCATTTAGCATGCTTACCTTCATCTAGCATGCTTACCTTCATCTAGCATGCTTACCTTCATCTAGCATGCTTACCTTCACCTAGCATGCTTACCTTGGCTAAGTTGAATGGGGCATACTGAAATCCAAAATCCTGAGTCCTCATTTTCATCAAATCTGCTGGAGAGATTTATTTGGGAGTCCCCTACACACATTCAATTAAATAAGGATTACTAGGATTTTCCAACCTTAAAGGGATTTTCCCATAAACATAAATTCATTTTAATCAATACGTCTTGGAATAAAAATAATTTCTACAATTGGTTGTGCTTAACACCTTCATGACCGGAGGTATTTTTGTTTTTGTTTTTTGCTCCCCTTCTTCCAAGAGCCATAACTTTTTTTATTTTTTAGTCAATATGGCCAAGTGAGGGCTTGTTTTTTGCGGAACGACTTGTACTTTTGAACAACACCATTAGCTTTAACTTATCGTGTACTGGAAAATGGGAAAAAAATTCCAAGTGGGATGACATTTAAAAAAAAGTGCAATCACACAGCTGTTTTTTGTTTCGCTTTATTAATATGTTCACTAAATGCTAAAACTGACCAGCCATTATGATTCTCCAGGTCATTACAAGTTCATAGACACCAAACATGTCTAGGTTCTTTTTATCTAAGTCATGAAAAAAATTCCAAAGTTTGCTAAAAAAAAATGGTGCCATTTTCTGATACCCGTAGCGTCTCCATTTTTCGTGATCTCGGGTTGGGTGAGGGCTTATTTTTTGCACGCCGAGCTGATGTATTTAATGATACCATTTTGGTGCAGAAACGATCATTTGATCGCCGGTTATTGCATTTTAATTCAATGTCATGGCGACCAAAAAAATGTAATTCTGGCGTTTTTACTTTTTTTTCTCACTACGCTATTTGGCGATCGGGTTAATTCTTTTTTTTTATTGACAGATCAGGCAATTCTGAACTCAGCGATACCAAATATGTGTATGTTTGATTTTTTTAAATTGTTTTATTTTGAATGGGGCGAATGGGGGGTGATTTGAACTTTTATATATTTTTTTAATGTATTTTTTTAAAAACATTTTTTTTTACATGCTTCAATAGTCTCCATGGGAGGCTAGAAGCTGCTACAACCCGATCCCCCGAATTGGGGATGGCGTCTGATTCTTTTTGTGAGGTAAAACATTTCCCTGCCTGCTTTTAAACAATGTTTTCCTTCAAAGAAAGAATAATTTGCTATCTCCTGCTCTATTGTCCCTATACTCTCTTTTTCTTCCTCCCCTGCCCAGGAGCTATGATATGATCAGACCAAGACCCTACACGGTAAGGGTATGTGCACACGTCCGGATTTCTTGCAGAAATTTCCTGAAGAAAATCGGAAATTTTCTGCAAGAAATCTGCATTATTTTTTTTTTGCGTTTTTTTTCCGTTTTTTTCGCATTTTTTTTAGCATTCTGCAAGCGTAATTAGCTTGCAGAATGCTAAAGTTTTCCAAGCGATCTGTAGCATTGCTTGGAAAACTGACTGACAAGTTGGTCACACTTGTCAAACATACTGTTTGACAAGTGTGACCAACTTTTTATACTATAGATGCTGCTTATGCAGCATCTATAGTAAAAGATAGAATGTTTAAAAATAATAAAAAAAATAAAAAAATGGTTATACTCACCCTCTGCAGACAGCCAATCTCCTCAGCAGCGTCCGTTCCTATAGATGCCGGTGTGGTTCAGGACCTTCGATGACGTCGCGGCTTGTGATTGGTCGCGTGCGTCACATGAGCGGTCACGCGACCAATCACAAGACAGCGACGTCATCACAGGTCCTGAACCACACCATCTATAGGAACGGAAGAGAAAGCATGCATCGGAGAGGCGGGAACACTTCGGGGGCCATCAGAGGGTGAGTATATCACTATTTTTTATTTTAATTCTTTTTTTTTTTACCAATTATATGGTGCCCAGTCCGTGGAGGAGAGTCTCCTCTCCTCCACCCTGGGTACCAACCGCACATAGTCTGCTTACTTCCCGCATGGTGGGCACAGCCCCGTGCGGAAAGTATACAGATCAATGCACTCCTAGGTGTGCAGAATCCCGCAATTCCGACTTTTTTAATTAACATGTTGCTTTTTTTTCCGCTATGCGATTTTTTCGCGGAAAAAAAAATGCAACATTTGCACAAAAAATGCGGAATACCCTGTAAATAATAGGAGGCATATGTAAGCGTTTTTTTTGCGTTTTTATAGCGAAAAAACGCGAAAAAAACGCGAAAAATCCTGAACGTGTGCACATGGCCTAAGACACGGCCATTACACAGTACACAGCAGGGGGCACATTTATAACATTATCTCAGCACAGGGACATTTTATTTAAGCACATCCAATTACAGAAGCTATTATTATTCCAAGATTCTATTGATTAAAATTAACTTTTGTTTGTGGGAAAACCCCTTTAACCTAAAATATGTGTGACACTGTTCACTATTCACGGACAAGCCGTGAGACTGGATAGTCAAGAGGTCTGAGGTCAAAAGTCAAGAGATTACATCATAGATAGAGGGGTGAGATGAAGGCGTAGTCAGGAAACAGTCCGAGGTCAACTTTCCAAGAAGGTAGCGGATCACAACAGAGGGGCTAGGCAAACGGATGGTCTAGACCAGAGGTGTCAAACTGCATTCCTCGAGGGCCGCCAACAGGTCATGTTTTCAGGATTTCCTTAGCATTCCACAAGGTGCTGGAATCATTCTGTGCAGGTGATTAAATTATCACCTGTGCAATACACAAACATGACCTGTTGGCGGCCCTCGAGGAATGCAGTTTGACACCCCTGGTCTAGACAAATCCTAGATCGAACAGCAAACGTTAGAATAGCAATAGAAAGAAAAGGTATGATCAGCTCACCCATCCACGAGCGCACAGGATCCCAAATCCAAGGAAAGGCAGTCCATAAAGTGAAAGAAGGGGGTAGATCCAGCACTTCAAATAAAATCCCACATTTTTATTTACATTGATTAAAACATGATTCCAGGGAAAAATTCACATTCTTCAATGGATGAATATAACGACTGAGGAGAACGTCCCAAAAGAGAAATTTAATGTCCCCGTTGACGCGTTTCGAAGTGGTACTTCTGATTCATAACCTCAGGACATTATTTTCATCCTTTGTAGAATGTGAATGAATCATGTTTTAATCAATGGAAATAAAAATTTGAGATTTTATTTGAAGTGCTGGATCTACCTCCTTCTTTCTCTTTATAAACGTTAGAATACCAGACAAAGAGCACAGAGCAAACACACTTATCTTGGACAAATCTACAATTGGCAGCAATCAAAGGCAGAGAGCTGGTTAAATAGCCTGGTAATTACTGTGGACAAGAGACACATGGAGGAAGCCCCGGCACACCCTGGTCCTGATTGGACGGCTAAACTGTCACTCCAGACATTGACAGCTCAGCACATCCCAGCTTCCGATTGGATGGCTGAACTGTACATCACCATACTGACAGCTCAGCACGTGCCTCCTAGATTGGACGGCAGAACTGTCAGTCACTGTGTCCAAACACACAGATAGGAGAAATCATGACAATATGTATGTGCAGCTTTTGACCTCTCCTGGGCTCCTGCCTGTAGTTGATGCCTCACGTTAAAAAAAAAAATATGTGTCTAACAAATGCCAGCAGTCACACATGGATGTCTATGTTAAAAAAAACCTACCGTATATGTTATCGTAAATATTCTTTTCCTTACTGGATCACTATGAATAAAACCATTTGGCATAGGCTCCCAACATTTATTTTATTTGCGTTAAGAAGAAATGTTTAATATTTTTTTACTGGACGACCGGAGATTCTATTGAATTGGTATTATTATGGGAGCTACAGAAGCTTGTGACAGCGCTCATATATTTACCGATGAGAAGGAAAAATTATTTGAATTTAAAAATACGTTTTCTTCTTGTTCACTGTAGGGTTATAATGAGTTATCTATTAATAAGATAACATTTGATTAGTTCTATATATTATAAAAATTGGATTTATTCTGTATATTACATTCTCTCAATCATGTGACTCCACTCACAGTTAAATGAAGTTATGTGCTTTAAAGGAAAATGATGTATAGAAGCTGTCAATGTACACCGCTGTGAAAAGTATTTGCACCGCCCCATCTTCTAGACGTCTGTAATTATGGAAGATCGGCCTCACTGAATTTCTTCTGACCTGTAAGTGGTTGAGTAACAATGGAGTAACTGCAAAATACAGTACTTCTTGTTTTATATCCACCACAGAAACATTATTTGGTCTGAACTTTTTCTAGAAATGAACATAGTAATATTCACATACATTTCTAATATGCTTAGAGAGAAAAAAAAGAATGAAATAGTTTTTGGTTCTTGCAAAACTATAAAATATAAATATATAAAGTGTTGTACAAAATATTTAGACAAGTGCGGAAAAATGCTGGAAAGTGAGAATGCTTTAAAAAATAATGTTAGATTAAATTCCCACGAAGAGTTTGTGATTCTGCGTATCTTCGCTGCACCAAAAAAAGCAGCGTCTTACAGTTCTAGCAAAGTGGATGGGATTTATAAAAAATCTCATGTCCACTTTGTGGTTTTTTTTTTAACCCTGCATATTATAAAATCCACAACAATTTCTCTTGTGGGTATGCTGAGGTTAAGATTTACGTGTGGATTTTCCTCATAGATTTTCAGTAAATGTGGAAATTCTGCAGGTAAACATACATTTTTAGTACAAAAACCAAGCAGCTGTATTTAACCCCTTAACCCCCAAAGCTTGTTTTCACCTTCATGATCAGGCCAAATTTTACAATTCTGACCAGTGTCATTTTATAATGAGGTAATAACTCTGAAACTCTTCAAAGGATCCCACTGATTCTGAGAATGTTTTCTCGTGACATATTGTACTTTATAATGGTGGTAAAATTTGTTCGATATGACTTGTGTTTATTTGTGAATAAATTGGAAATTTGGTGAAAATTTTGAAAATTTTACAATTTAATTCGCATGCCCTTAAACCAGAGAGCTACGTCACACAAAATACTTAATTAACAACATTTCCCACATGTCTACTTTACATCTGCACAATTTTTGAAACATATCTTTTCTTTTTGTTAGGGAGATAGAAGGGTTTAAAGTTGACCAGCGATTTCTAATTTGTCCAACAAAATTTGCAAAACCATTTTTTAGGGACCACATCACACTTGAAGTGACTTTGAGGGGCCTATAGGACAGAAAAAGCCCAAAAGTGACACCATTCTGAAATCTGCACCCCTCAAGGTGCTCAAAACCACATTCAAGAAATGTATTAACCCATCAATTGCTTCACGGGCATTTTTGCAACGTGGAAGGAAAAAATTAACATTTAACTTTTTTTCACCAAAATTTTAATTTAGACCCAAATTTCTTTATTTATTCTTACAAGGTTAGCAGGAGAAATTGCACCATAGAATTTGTTGTGTATTTTCTCCAGAGTATGCTGGTGCACGGCAGAGCCCAGAAAAGAAGTAATGACGTTTTGGAACGCAGATTTTGATGGAATGGGGTGTGGATGTCATGTTGCCTTTGGAGAGCCCCTGATGTGCCTAAGACTACTCTCACACTTCCGTCTTTTGCCCTCCGTCGCAATCCGTCGTTATGGGCAAAAAACGGATCCTGCAAATGTGCTTGCAGGATGCATTTTTTGCCCATAGACTTGAATAAGCGACGGATCGCGATGAATGGGCACACGTCGCATCCGTCATGTGACGGATGCGTTGTGTTTTGGTGGACGCGATACACTAAAAAATGTTCAATGTAACTTTTTTGTGCGACGTGTCCACCATTTCAGACCGCGCATGCGCGGCCAGAACTCCGCCCCCTCCTCCCCGCTCATCACACTGGGCAGCGGATGCGTTGTAAAACTGCATCCGCTGCCCACGTTGTGCTAAATTTAGCACAACGTCCGTCGGTACGTCGGGCTGACGGTTTGCGACGGCCCTGTACCGACGGAAGTGTGAAAGTAGCCTAAGCAGTAGACACCCCCACAAGTGACCCCATTTTTTAAACTAGATCCCTCAAGAAATGTATCTAGACATGTGGTGAGCACCTTGAACCCCCAGGTGCTTCACAGAATTTTACGTTGATCTGTGAAAATAAAAAAAAATATATATATTTTCCCACAAAAATGTTGTTTTAGCACCAAATTTGTTCATTTTCACAAGTATAGCAGGAAAAAATGGACCCCAAAGTTTGAGCAATTTCTCCTGTTTACCCCGATACCCCAAATGTGGTCTAAAACTACTTATAAGGCCCAGTGCAAAGTTCAGAAGGGAATAAGTGCCATATTGCAGTTCAGATTTTGCTGGAACGGTTTGAAGGTACCATGTCACATTGGCAGTGTCCCCGAGGTGCCAGGACAGCAGAAGCCCCCATAAGTGACCCCATTTTACAAACTGCACCTCTCAATGAATTCATCTAGGGGTGCAGTGATCATATTGACACCACAAGTGTGTCACAAGATTTTATACCATTGGGCAGTGAAGAAAAAATAATTACATTTTTACCACCAATATTTTGTTTTTGTCCCAGATTTTACATTTTCTCATGGTGAAGTGGATAAAAATGGCTCCAAAATTTGTCCCACAATTTCTGATGAACGGGGAAATACTTACTGTGGCTGTACAGTACTGCTTAGTCATATGCTCTTCACGCCCTAGGACATATCCATACGTCACTTACTGGCCTTGGTTGTATGGATATGTCCAGGCGAACACCAGCCGGGGTGTTCAGTGATTGTGACACCAAGCACTCGGGTGCTAGGAGCAGTGCCTGCAGCGCTCCAGGGCAGTTTAACCCCATAAATGCTGTGATTGATATTGATTACAGCATTTAGAAAGCAGGCAGAGGAAGGGACCTCCGATTGGTGCCCCAGCCACTTCATCGAAGGGGTCTGATAGTTGCCATGGTGACCCGATATCATCATGACGACATCCGGGTCAGCAGGCTTTTGCAAGTTACTTAGATTATGCTCAGTGCAGAACTGACAGTTACAAAACAGAAAGTCTCCTGCAGTATAACTGCTATCAGACCGCAAAAAGTGAATGTCCCACAGTGGGACTAAGTTTTTTTTTAAAAAGTTGCAAAAATATATTTTTTAAAAAATTACAAAATAATAATATAGATGTTAAAATATATATAGTAACCATTAATATTTTGTATGAAAAAATAGACATTTGATATCGCTGTGACTATATTATGTCAGATGTCAGTATGCATTGGTCTTGAGCTGAGTCTGCGCCATATACCGGGATTACATATAGAAAAATAATTGATACACCATCATTGTCATTTTTCATTTGCTGCCCAAAAATACAATGAAAAGTTATTGAAAGTTCATTTGCTCCCCAAAATGTGGTCAATAAAAATGTCCGATAGTCACACAAGGCAAGAAACAAACCCGGGGGCATTTTTTTCTGCCTTTCTGCAAAAAAAAAAGGTGTGCAATGGAAAACAATACAAAAAATCTTCTAGCCCTCAGGGGGTTAAGCTTTAATAAAGTCATGTATGTTGTATAGGGTCTATTAATAGTAATGATGACACAGGATTCCAATGCAGACAGTTGTGGAGCGTGGGCTCAGTGTTACACCCTGTGACCAGCTCCACCCGTGGCTGCAGTGCACACTGGATGCACCCACGTGGAACTGTCCTCGGACGTCTAACGTCACATGACCCTTGTAGCAAGCGCCTAGTGACAGTCCCATGTGATTCGCACGCAGAACACTGATTGGATCTTTAGTTTACACCGTGCATCATGATACCTGTGTTATTATTGGTTAGAACAAGTCGGTGGCAAAGCTAACAAGCCTCTTGATTGGTTGATTGTTATCGTTAGTCGTCTCAGCTCCGCCTTTTCCAGGAAGGAGTGAATGGCGTGAGCGGAGGATGCTCTCTGATAGGCTGCAGTCTGCGAGCTGTCAGTGGCGGAGGAGCAGCTGCGGGGTGCGCTCCTGTGTGGTACGTACATGGCTGGGTGAGGTGTATAGCCGGCACCTCACTGCCTACACTGCAGCCTCTGCTGACTGTAATCTGCTGCTGTGCTATTACCCTGTTATACACTGTATAGTATACATACACACATAGCAGGCGTCATAGGTCTGTATAACACTGTACATAATATACTGTGTGTAATATATATATATATATATATATATATATATATATATATATATATATATGTATGCACTACATAAATATACTGTATGTGTGTAATATATATAGTGCTGTACATATACTGTGTGTGTAATATATAAATACTGTACATATACTATGTGTGTAATATATATATATGCACTACATAAACATTCTGTATGTGTGTAATATATACATACTGTACATATACTATGTGTGTAATATATAAATACTGTATATATACTGTGTAATATATAGTGCTGTACATATACTGTGTGTGTAATATATAAATACTGTACATATACTATGTGTGTAATACATAGTACTGTACATAAATATACTGCGTGTAATATGTATACACACTACATAAACTGTGTGTGTATATATATATATATATATATGTATGTATTATATATATATATATATATATATATATATATACATACAAATATTATTGTACTTGTTTTTATTATGTATAACCCTCCACACATATAAAGCGCCATGGAATAAATGGCGCTATAATAATAATATATATGCACTACATAAATATACTGTGTGTGTGTAATATATGTATACTGTACATATATTGTGTATGTATACACACACACCCCATAAATTTCCTGTTCTCTGTACATCAGTGTGTCATTTTCTACACACAGCCCTTTCCACAACAGATTTCATGATATATAATATGAGTCGGGCGTACAAGCCATTCTGCCGTGTCCGTTACGTGCATGTTTTCTGGTTAATTAATAACTATAACTGATCTATTTGTCCATTACTTTCCAGTCCCAAGATGTGGTGGGTGGCTGCAGTGACCCTATTGATCAGTGGCGTTACAGCCCAGACTTGGGCGCTGTCACCCAAAGCCAGGCGAGATGTTGGGGACTTCCTATATACCGCAGACCCTGAAGCTACCATGAATATTGTAAGTAATTGCTAATTACTACATATAGTCAGGGGGTGAATGTGATCCCCGATGCTCTACTGGATTTCATGCTCGCTAGATCTGAATTGTGCCCTTAGGACCAAACTAAGTGATAAAGGGGTGATAGCTGCTATTCCTGCTTTCATAAGTGAGAGAAATGTTAATGGAGACTGAAATGGCGGCATGACCATATCCTAACACATTCAAAGAAGAAAGAAGTACGTCGCCTGAAAACTAGGGTCTGTGGCAGGGAGGAGGAAGACCTGGCTAATGTCCTGAGGATGTGTCTGAACATCTTCTCTGGTCACGTCAGAACTGAGACCAATGTGAAACTGGGCACATTTATCATAAGACGCGGCGCTGAAGGGATCTTCCGACCCCTTGCCTGTGATTTCCATTCTGCTAAAGGAGATGTCACATTATAATTTTTTATATATTTTTAATCACATTTGCAGCGTTTTTTCTTTTTTAAATTCCCCATCTCCTGGCGATACAGGGTGTGCACTAAAATACTTACTGGCCTTTGTCTGCTGTCATTCCCACGCTGTTCCAGTCGCTCTGTTGTGACCTCAGCTTTGGGTTTCCGGCTCACAGAGCCGACCATTACTTCTTTTCTTAGTGGTAATCTGTGAATTTCTTATTCCATTTGGAGGTAAGCATTTTTGGCCTGTAGTTGTGAACTATCTGGTTATTCTGCCCTGCATCGATCTCTCCCGGCTCAGAGCGCTCACAGAACTGCTCCTAGCCGCGATTCTCCATCTTCCTGTGATGTCGCATCGGCAGAGCAGCTTCTTCTTTTCTGTTCTCAACAGTTTGCTACTGCAGATGTCATGTTGATTGACAGCTGGCTCCCCGCTGCGTTCTTTTGATCCGCCTGTCAATCAAGTGATGCCCCGATGACAGAGTGGAAGGGAAGGAACTGTTCTGTCACAGGAAGCATCAGAATCGCTGGCAGGAGTGGTCTGTGACCGCTCTGAGCTGCGAAAGATCGTTGCAAGGCAGCGCAGGTAGATAGTTGAATATCTTTAAGTGCTTAGATTGAGAAAAAGAAAAGCTCCAGATAACTCCTTTAAAGGTAATCCTATGAGATCCTCATTGTGAGTCTCACAGACTTATATCGAGAGTGATTTCCAGGTCTACACAAAAACGTTGTGTGAGCCAGCTGGTCACCACTGCAGTCACATGATGCAGGAGAGGACCAGATCAGCGCTGGAAACAGCAGAAGATGCAAATGGTACATAGTTTAAAGGGAATCTGTCACCGCTTTTTTGGCATATCCTGTAAAAATATCATTCAATTCAGTGCCAACTCTGCATCTGCGTTCTAACAGTACTTTTGATACCCCTTGACTCCTCACCTTTGATCAATAAATACTGTTTTCCTTCCTCCCACGGTGTATGTAAATATCCTCTTTCTCTAGTCACCTTCCACAACGGCATATGGAGGTTGCCTCTTTGCCCTAATGGGGAACAGGAAATGGAGAGGTTAAAAGGCCCTCCCACCTCCCTCTCACCAGTGTCTTTCCTGTTCCCCATGGGACAGGAGAGGTTTACTTTCGTATGCAGTAGTGGCCGGTGACTGCTGCATCTGACAAGCGTCGGCTTGTGTGTAACCGGGCAGCATGGGGTTGTATCTTACCTCCCCTCCTATGCTGCTCCCGTCGCGCCGCGCTGCGGTGTCCTCGGGACCTGTGCCTAGCCTTCCCGCGCCCCCGTGAGGGCAAAGCAGGCTAGTGTTCCTGACCGGAGTCCTCCTGGAGCTCTCCGGTCTCCTTCCCCTCCAACATGCCGCTGGCAACCCGGAAGTGATCGCGCGCGTCACTTCCGGTCCTTTCTGCGCTCCCTGGAGGCACTTCCGCCGGCGGTGTCTCGTGCAGGACGGCGTCCTCCACGCTGGACCATGGAGGGGAAGAGGTGTATCCACATCGCTGGGGGAAGGTGCATACCGCTGTGTATAAAACCTGCCAGAAAACGTCGCAGGTAAGACTGTTCCTGTCATGGAGAGCGGTACCTGGCAGAGCCCAGCGCTGCCCCTGCCAGCAGGGACAGGGGTTCTTAGGTAGTAACTTGGGGGTATCCTCTAGTCACTCTCTCTCCCCTCTCATTACAGGGAGAAAGGTCTGTCCCCAAAACTACTAAAAAGAAGTGTGCCATCTGTACCATTAAGCTGCCACCTTCATGGGAGAAAAAACTCTGCAGGACCTGTACTGACAAAGTTGTCAGGGCAGAACAACCTTCTTTACTAGAGGAAATCCGATCTCTGGTCAAGCAAGAAGTGCAATCCTCCCTAGCAGCCTTTACCCCCTCCGCCACCCCCTCCACCACCCTCTCCAGCCAAAAAACGGAAGATCCAGGAGGAGGATTCTGAATCTGAGTCAGACCTCTCCTATGCCTCATCCTCAGGTCGACAGGAGGAATCTACATCCTCTATAACATCTGAAGCCAGAAAATATCTCAAATTCGCTGTACAGAGAGGGCGTCTGATAGAGCACTATCAATTCAACGTCCTCCCATTTGGAATTTCCTCGGCTCCAAGGGTATTTTCCAAAATAATGGGGGAGGTAGTCTCCTTTATCCGGAAGCAAGGCGTCTGTATAGTGCCGTACCTAGACGACCTTCTGTTAATAGCTCCTTCCAAACAGGCCCTGGAGTCTCATGTATCCAAGACTCTCAAAATCTTGACATCTCTTGGATGGGTGCCGAATCTGGAAAAATCTCACCTACGACCTTCCAAATGCAGGAAATTCCTGGGAGTTCTCCTGGACTCTGCAAGACAAATGTCCTTCCTCCCATTGGAACACCGTCTAACCCTTCTATCAAAGGTCAAAACGTTCAGGGACACCAGATCCCCCACAATCAGAGAAGGCATGTCTCTTCTAGGCTCGATGACAGCCTGCATTCAATCGGTACCATGGGCCCAGGCCCATTCCAGAATTCTTCAGGCACATATCCTGCAGAATTGGGATGGTCATCCCAGTTCTCTGAACAAAAAACTGTACACACCAGGTCGTGTCAAAGCCTCCCTGGCATGGTGGATGTCCCCAAAAAATTTACAAAAAGGGGTCAGCTGGACGCAAGTCCCACTGACCACAGTTACAACAGACGCCAGCAAAAGAGGCTGGGGGGACATGATAAATCACAGCCCTTTCCAAGGCCTCTGGGACCAGTCAACAAGCAGGAAGTCTTCCAACTACAGAGAGCTAAAAGCTGTAGAAGAAGCCCTACTAGAAGGAGGTCATCTTGTCAAGGGACATCATGTTCGGATATATTCGGACAATGTGACCACGGTGGCCCACATCAGACATCAGGGCAGTTCAAAAAACAATTGCCTGAAGAACATATCTGCCCGACTATGCTCCTGGGCAGAAAGACATCTCTTATCTCTGACGGCGGTTCACCTGAAAGGCTCATCCAACATTCAGGCAGACTATCTAAGTCGCCAGGACATACATCCGGGGGAATGGTGCTTGAGCAACCAAAGTTTCGAGATGCTGGTGAACAGATGGGGTCTCCCAGAAATCGACCTCTTTGCATCCAGCCGAAATGCGAAAGTCGAAGCATTCTTCTCTCTGAACCCCAGGGACGGCTCCAAAGGAGTGGATGCGCTAGTCCAGAAGTGGAATTTTCGGCTGGCTTATGCGTTTCCACCGATTCCAATACTGGCGAAAGTCTTACAGAAAGTGCGAGAAGAACATATTGGTAGCTCCGCTGTGGCCCAAGAGAAGTTGGTACAACCTGATAGTGGACCTTCAGGTGGATGGGCCGCTCCACTTTCCGATGGAAGAAGACCTTCTTTCTCAAGGACCAATCCATCTCCTAGATGCCCACAAGTGGAATCTGGCGGCATGGCTACTGAAGCCCAAATATTAAGAGCCAGAGGACTATCAGAAGCAGTGGTTTCCACACTTCAAAAATCTAGGAAACCGGTAACCATTGCAATATATAATAAAATCTGGAAGAAATTCTCATCTTTTTGTCTCCCTGAGGTGCCGGATCCCTTCAACCCGAATATTTCAAAAATTCTAGATTTTTTGCAAAAGGGCTTAGAAATAGGCCTCAGGCCTAGCACCTTAAAAGTCCAGGTGTCCGCCCTCAGTTCAATATTTGATCAGGATCTGGCAAATCATCGCTGGATCAAGAGATTCATGATATCGGCTTCTAGAATGAACCCTAAGAAGCAAATAACAGTACCACTGTGGGATCTCAACCTAGTGTTACAGGGGCTCACAGGTCCCCCCTTCGAACCATTATCCTCCTGCTCCCAGAAAAACCTAATCTACAAAACAATTTTTCTAGTGGCTATTACATCAGCAAGGAGGGTGGGAGAATTACAAGCTCTCTCAATAAGAGAACCATACCTATCCATTCGAGATGACTCTATAGTACTGCGCCTAGACCCTTCCTTTCTTCCAAAGGTCGTATCGGACTTCCACCGCTCCCAGGAAATTATTCTACCTTCTTTTTGCCAAAATCCTGCAAATTCAAAAGAAGAGAGATTCCATATGCTGGATGTCAGGCGCACTGTACTGTTTTACTTAGAACAAACCAGTTCTTACAGAATTGACCACAATCTATTTATCCATCCATCAGGACAAAATAAGGGAAAAAAGGTAGCCAAAAGTACTATTGCCAACTGGATAAAGAAAGCAATAGCAGAAGCATACCTTGCTCAAGACAAAGCTCCTCCAGTGGGAATCAAGGCTCATTCGACTAGATCAACCTCAGTCTCCTGGGCAGAAAGAGCAGGTGCATCAGCAGAGCAAATCTGCAGGGCAGCCACATGGTCTTCATTGCATACTTTCTCCAGGCATTACAGATTGGATGTAATGCCCAACAAGGATTTAGCCTTCGGCCGGAAAGTACTCCAGGCCGTTGTCCCTCCCTAGCGCCAATCAGTTGGTATTCCTCCATATGCCGTCGTGGAAGGTGACTAGAGAAAATAGAATTATTCTTACCGTTAATTCGGTTTCTAGGAACCTTCCACGACGGCGCTAGTTCCCTCCCTATACTCCTGGATTTAAATCTGGGATTGAAGGTAAACCGGTGCTATGGTTTTCAGTTATAAGTCACTGGTGAGAGGGAGGTGGGAGGGCCTTTTAACCTCTCCATTTCCTGTTCCCCATTAGGGCAAAGAGGCAACCTCCATATGCCGTCGTGGAAGGTTCCTAGAAACCGAATTAACGGTAAGAATAATTCTATTTTTCGGTCCGATGTCAAAAGTCCTGCACATTACACCAGAAGAATTGGAAAGTCCACAGAGATTCACTTTCTGATTCTTCTGGTGTAATGTGCAGGACTTTTGACAGGTTTCCAGCGTGAGGAAGCACACAATTGCATTGCATTACTTCCTGGCCATACAACATAAGGCCAGTCTCACATGTCCAGATAATTCCGGTACCAGAGTTATCCGTGTCCGTGAGTTCACGTGGCACATTAGTGTGGCACACGAGCGGCAGCCGTCTGCCGCCCGTGTGCCGACTGAGTACCACATGGACCGTGCAGGAGACAGCGCTACAGTAAGCGCTGTCCCCCCAGCGTGTGGTGCTGAAGCTGCCATTCATTCCTTCTCTCCAGCAGTGTTCGCTGGAGAGAAGGAATGAAAAATCAATTTTTTTTATTATTTTTGTGTTTAAAATAAAGATCCTGGTCACCTGCCGCCTCCCACCCCCTGTGCGCCTGCCCGCTGGCATTAAAATACTAACCCAGCTCCCTCGATGCTTCCTCTCAGCGCCGCAGCTTGTCCTGTATGAGCCGTCACGTGGTACTGCTCATTACAGTGATGAATATGCGGCTCCACCCCTATGTGTGAACAGCAGTTTTCAGCTTTTTCCACAGATTCTCGATTGGATTGAGGTCTGGACTTTGACTTGGCCATTCTAACACCTAGATACGTTTATTTGTGAACCATTCCATTGTAGATTTTACTTTGTTTGGGATCATTGTCTTGTTGGAAGACAAATCTCCGTCCCAGTCTCAGGTCTTTTGCAGACTCCAACAGGTTTTCTTCAAGAATGGTCCTGTATTTGGCTCCATCCATCTTTCCATCAATTTTAACCATCTTCCCTGTCCCTGTGAAAAGCAGGCCCAAACCATGATGCTGCCACCACAATGTTTGACAGTGGGGATGGTGTGTTCAGGGTGATGAGCTGTGTTGCCAAAAAGTTCGATTTTGGTTTCATCTGACCAGAGCACCTTCTCCACATGTTTGGTGTGTCTCCCAGGAGGCTTGTTGCAAACTTTAAACAACACTTTTTCTAGATATCTTTGAGAAATGGCTTTCTTCTTGCTACTCTTCCATAAAGGCCAGATTTGTGCAGTGTACGACTGATTGTTGTCCTATGGACAGACTGTCCCACCTCAGCTGTAGATCTCTGCAGTTCATCCAGAGTGATCATGGGTCTCTTGGCTGCATCTCTGATCAGTCTTCTTCTTGTTTGAGATGAAAGTTTAGAGGGACGGCCGGGTCTTGGTATATTTGCAGTGGTATGATACTCCTTCCATTTCAATATGATCGCTTGCACAGCGCTCCTTAGGATGTTTAAAGTTTTGGAAATCATTTTGTATTGTATCCAAATCCAGCTTTAAACTTCTCCACAACAGTATCACGGACCTGCCTGTTGTGTTCCTTTGTCTTCGTGATGCTCTCTGTGCTTCAAACAGAACCCTGAGACTATCACAGAGCAGGTGCATTTATACGGAGACTTGATTACACACAGGTGGATTATATTTATCATCATTAGGCATTTAGGACAACATTGGATCATTCAGAGATCCACAATGAACTTCTGGAGTGAGTTTGCTGCACTGATAGTAAAGGGGCCGAATAATATTGCATGCCCCACTTTTCAGTTTTTGATTTTCGACAAAAATTTAAAATAACCAATAAATTTCGTTCAACTTTACAATTGTGTTCCACTTGTTGTTGATTCTTCACCAAAAATTTACATTTGGTATCTTTGTTTGAAGCATGATATGTGGGAAAAGGGTGAAAAGTTCCAGGGGGCCAAATGCTTTTGCCAGGCACTGTATAATGCATAGGTGACACTAAATTGATATTTTTACATGCTGTCCCAAAAAAATGGTGACAGATTCCCTTTAACTTAGCGAGAAAACTCTTAGAGTGGATTCACATGCTGCAGATTGAGTTGCAGAAATTTCCGCTACTGAAAATCATTTTCATTTATCTGAATAATGTTTTTTTTGCCAGTAAGAACATGGAATTTTTCACGTTCCATTCAGATGAATATTATAGCTGCAGTAATTTCTGCATTCTGTGAATCCACCCTTTCATTCCTGATGACGATTCTGTTGTTTGACTTCCTCTATCTACACTTGCATGAGTTTCTCTTGAATAAAGTCATTCTTTACTTACATACTATGAAAACCCGGCCTGATTATGTCCTGTTACTTCATACATTGCTATGATAGGAATAACTATAACTTTGTAGGTAAACAATAGCAGACACTGTTTTTGGCTATGTTTGTGTAAGATGGAAACAATAGTTAGATTGATATTTTTCCGATTTTATATAAGAAGGGGTTAATTTGCTAGACACGGGAGAGTCTTGTGATCCCACACATAGCCTTTATGTTATAGAGACGTTAGAACATGGAAGTATGTTCAGTACTCGCGCATGGCTGACTACTTTCGAGAATCTAATCAACGGTGTTTTCTACAAAGAAATTGGGACATCCCAACGTAATTATTATTTTTATAGGTTCTTTAAATATTTAGGTAAGGCAAGTTATTTAAGTGGTTGCTCAAGTTATATATCAAGTGGGTGTGCTCTCATTTATAATGAGCAAAAAGGCTTATTATGTGGTGGGCATTTACGTTTCGTTATAAGTCGCTCCCTGTGCTGCTCGCTGACCTGAGCACCCCTGCAGTGCTCCCCATACTGACAGGCAGCAGTGGAGACCGACTTTCTGGTCAATTTACGGCACTCGGGTCAATAAATGTTGGAGGGAGGGTTTATTATAGAAAGCATACCCTGGAACGCCCTCTTATTCTTCATAAATGTACTGGCCCCGCCGGTCGTGGGCTTTAATCAGAGGGTGTTTTTTTTTTTTTTCATTAATTACTTTTAATTCACATTGTGTAGATGAAAGACTCCTTTTTAGGATAGTTTGCAGTACCTCTACTTGCCTCTCCCCTCTTACAGTGCATAGTCAATACATGGTCACATTGGTGGCACTTCCTTGCATGGATTTGGGAGGATAGGTACAAGCTGTTGAGAAATGTACCACTTGGTCACTTGGATATATTGGGATACAATGTGTAACACTTGTTTTTTTGTTTTTTTTACACTCCAGCCTATGAATTTATTTTTGTTCCTGATGTGTCTCACCTGTATTGTGCCATGCCTATGGAGCGTATAGTCTATGGTTCTGTGTAGGTGATTCACTTGGAAGCATTACTTCATATCTTATCACATCCTACACAATTCAGATGTGGACAAATCTTTGGACTCCTCAATAGAGGTGTTAGGAAAGAGGCTATTTAGTTTCAGCCTTGTACCTTGTACGATGAGGTTATGTGTCTTTTTGTATTGAATGACTATTACTTCCCACCATCCAGATCACCAGGCTCTTGGTTACCATTCCTAAGCAAATATCAGCGCTCCTGAGTAAAGTGCTGACAGGGAGGCAGGGAACATTAGGCAATCTTTAGATAGACCTATAGTGGCCTCCAGCCTGAAAGTCAATCACTCACTCCCAAAATTGAAATTTAACTATTTATATTGTCACATAGGGGTCATATCCCCTATAAAAGTCATGCTTATACTGTAGATTTTAGAATTGTATTTACATGGTAGGTACATCACATAGATGAGGTACGATTCAGAGCTTCTATACATCGCCATGTGAGCGACCACATCCAGCCTAACTACTCGGCAAACTGGTGCTGCAGAACCTTTATGAAGACTCAAGACAGTGAAAACATTCTTTATTTTAAGTCACCAGAAGCACTAAATAATTGCGCCTCGTCTGTGGGATGGGCTGCCCCTCGTCTGTGGAATGGGCTGCCCCTCATCTGTGGGATGGGCTGCCCCTCGTCCGTGGGATGGGCTGCCCCTCGTCCGTGGAATGGGCTGCCCCTCGTCCGTGGAATGGGCTGCCCCTCGTCCGTGGGATGGGCTGCCCCTCGTCCGTGGGATGCGCTGCCCCTCGTCTGTGGGATGCGCTGCCCCTCGTCTGTGGGATGCGCTGCCCCTCGTCTGTGGGATGCGCTGCCCCTCGTCTGTGGGATGCGCTGCCCCTCGTCTGTGGGATGCGCTGCCCCTCGTCTGTGGGATGCGCTGCCCCTCGTCTGTGGGATGCGCTGCCCCTCGTCTGTGGGATGCGCTGCCCCTCGTCTGTGGGATGCGCTGCCCCTCGTCTGTGGGATGCACCTATTGTGTTAATAAAATACTTCATTGCATCAATTCTGAGCGTGTGCAGTGAGCGTTCTTACATCCTGATACTGGAGCAGCTGAGTGCCTGCCTATACAGTGTCTGTGGGCAAGGGCCGAGTTCTTATCCCCCTCTACTGTTTATAGCAGCCGCCCTCTGCACACAGGATCATACAGCAGCGTTGGGCCATTATGCACAGGAGAGGGCAATGACACGCTGACATTGTGCACGCTCTCATCTCCCTTTCCCTGTCCTTGTCAGCTGCTGCTTTGTAATCCTCTGTGTAGCCAACGACTCCTATCTACAGGAGAGAGAGATGACAATTCTGCCCTTCCACACGCGCACACTGTATGTGCAGCCCCTCCAGTATCAGTGTGTGCAGGGCTAGAGAGCTATATCAGACAGCTCTCATTTTGTCATGAAGGAGAGGGGTGCAGTATTGTAATTTAGGTGGCGGAAATGAGCACCAAGCCCTTGGCCACACCAAGGGTTCACCGCAGGCCCCCCTCATTTACACATGATGATAGTATATTTTCATATAATAAAACTTTTTATATAAAACACGTTTAGTAAAATGTTGAGTAAAAAATTGTTTATATAGGAACTAAGTCCCCTGTATGAAGGTCTAAATAGTTCAATTTCAGTTTTGGGGAGAGCAAACTCCAGTTAACTTGGCGGTTAAGGAATAATAACTACTACTGTGATTATATTATTTCTCTGCCGCGTTTTATGTAGTTGCCTAAAACAGGGTAAGAAAGCAGTTTTGGCAGTGAATTAAAGTTTGAGAAACTGTCCAAGGTTAGAAATGACCTTAAAGCCTTACTAATAAGCTCCTATAAATATTGCACACCATACCATAGTAAGTGTAAATGCATTATTTATTCCTCTTCTTCTCTCAACTAGTCTTACTGGAACAAACGGAAGATTCTTGTGGTGTGGTGTAGCAGCCTTATCTCTTTGTGTGTTAAACCTTTACGTTTTATACTGTCATATATTTCACTACATCTCCCGTTGAGCGTAATGGAGAAAAAAAATTATGTTCTTTGCTTAGTTTTTCTCATTGGAAAAAAAAAAAGGTCAACTAAGGCTACGTTCACATTTGCGGTGTGCGCCGCAGCGTCGCCGCATGCGTCATGCGCCCCTATATTTAACATGGGGGCGCGTGGACATGCGTTGCACTTGCGTTTTGCGGCGCACGCGTCACTGCGGCGCACGCGTCCGTGCGCAGAGGACGCAGCAAGTTGCATTTTTGCTGCGTCCAAAATCAACCAAAAAAAGGACACATGCGTCGCAAAACGCAGCGTTTTGCATGCGTTTTGCTGCGTTTTTGTTTGCGTTGTGCGTTGCGTCGCCGACGCTGCGGCGCACAACGCAAATGTGAACGTAGCCTTAGTATTTAGTATGTCAAAAATAAAATGCATTAAGACGTAAACAGAACAAAAAAAATTTTTGTACTTTTCAATTATTTCTTCCCTGTTTATTTTATGGGCATGCTGCAATATAAATGTCTGAATACAGTGTTTTGCAGTCCAGGCGTATAAGTCCAGCAAGGAAGAACTGTATATGTGTGACCCGAGGCATGAAGGGCACATCCACACAGAAAGGCGACCTACAAATTCATAGTGCTTGACCGAGAGCAATGTGTGTGTGCACCTAGCCTTAGTGGGAGTGCTGTATCTCACACTATGTGTTTGCGTTAGATTTCACTGTAACTTTTTTTTCGCCCCCATAGAGTGAGCTGGTTCGATATCGAGGTTATCCCAGTGAAGAATATGAAGTTGTCACTGAAGACGGCTATATCCTGAGCACCAACAGAATACCTTATGGAGTCAAATATCCATTTACAGGTGAGTGTGAATGGCAAAACTTGGCATTTCTCGACAAGGCAAGATTATGATTGAATAATATTATAGACTTACAAAAAATGTTGCGTAAAAACATTAAATTTTACACTGTCTAAAATAGATATCAGATTATCAGTTTAAGCCAATTTTTGGCACGTGGTGTCTTTAAAGGGAATTTGTCGGTAGGATGAAGCGTACTAAGCCGTCTATACGGGCATGTAGGTCATAGGAAGCTAAAAGCAGAGAATAATTAAAATTAAACACCCCGTTTCCCCTCATTCTTTACAATGAATAAGTAAATTGTTTATGCCAGTAGTTGGTAATTCTTTAGTGTGAACATGGAATAAAAAGGGAGTCTGTCAGTAAAATCTACTCTCCTAAGCTGTCTATATGGACATGTAGGTCATAGGAAGATGAATAAAATGATTCCTTGGTATCTGCAATCTGATGTCTTATTCCAGAGAAATCCATGTTTTTCTCATATTTTCTATGGGCCGGACATGGATCTCCCTGAGAATCTGGCTCTAGTTACTAGTGATGAGCGAGTGTGCTTGGGTAAGGTGTTATCCTAGCACGCTCCCTCATCATGTGACGTCACTAGTGTGAGGCACGTAATTACCGTTTTTGTTCTTATTTTATTCCTGCTGCTCCGTTTGTTTTCTTAAAATCTACAATTTGGTTCCAGAGATTTGTACCTTTTTTTTTATTATTTTGTTCTACCTTTTGTAGTCTTTACCAAAGGGGATTGGTTTCCAGGGTAATAATGCAGAGTAGCCTAAACACACTCCCTTTTAGTAAAGACCAAGGGTAACCCCTTTAACCACTTCCCGACATGCGCCATACTAGTACTGTTCTGTGGGAACTTAAGTGAACAGCGTAAAAAAAAAAAGGCAATAAAACAATGCTTTATCATCCTACCACCAAGCAAAAAGTGCAATAAAACGCAATCAAAGACGAATGTAACTAAAAATGGTACAGCTGAAAACGTCATCTTGTCCCACAAAAAAACTGCTGTATGGCAATCAGCAGAAAAACAAAAGTTATAGCTCTCAGAATAAAGCGATGCAATAGTTTTCATTGTGTAAAAGATACAAAACATAAAAAAGATTAAAAATTGGGTGTCGCTGTAATCGTACTGACCTGAAGAATAATGCTGCTTTACCAATATTACCACATGCAGAACGGTATAAAAAAACGCAAAAAGCAGTTCATGAATTTCTGTTTTTTTTGTTCATTCTGTCTCCCAAAAATTTGGAATAGAAAGCGATCAAAAAATGTCATGTGCCTGAAAATGTTACCAATAAAAACGTCAGCTGGTTCCGCAATAAACAAGCCACAACATGACTCTGTTGGACGAAATATGGAAAAATTCTATCTCTAAAAATGTGGTGATGCAAAAAAACTAGTCTTTTAGTGTGTGACGGCAGCCAAACATAACAACCCGATATAAATCTGGTATCACTGTAATCGCACTGACCCGAAGAATAAAGTCCCCTAATCACTTATACTACACGAGGAACGGCATTAAAAATAAATAAAGCCAATTCCTCACGTGCTGTTGTCCTTTTTTTTTTTTATATATATTTATTGTGCCTCCCAAAGATTGCAGTAAGGCTTGGTGCACATTTATCCTGCACTCTGCGCTGAGCTCGTACATCTGGGTTTCTGTGTAAATCTCTGAAACACATGATTCAGACAGAACTCTGGCGGAAGATTCCCTATAATGAGGCAGATGGAGGCACTGTGGACACCATAGGACCTGTGATCCGGCAGTGTCCGTCTTTTTAGGATTGCATAAAAGTACCGTTGGCCACAGTTTTGTGCACTTATGAAAAAAAAAAACGCTGCACAGAGGACAGATGGAGTCCAGAGTAACTCTGCCTCATTATAGTGAATGGATCCCTCGGGGGGTTCCTCTGTTACGTCACTCTGAGATTTAGATGGAAACCCTGATGTAAGTGCTCAGCATAGAGGGACGAATAAATGTGATCATAAATGCTGTATAAAATGTTCCCAATAAAAGCTTCAACTCAATCCACAAAAAAGCAAGTCCTCACACTGGTCCGTCATCTGTTAGCGGAAATATAGAGGGCTTCCACGTTACTGGTAGCACAAAGGCTCTGGAAATGCGAAATGGCTCCTCGCTCCCCAAAAGAAATTCAGGAAATTCTCGTCTCCCAAATCCAAATACCCCCTTCCCTTCTGAGCCCCAGTGTGCCTAAACCACATTTAGCGCCCACATGTTTGGCACTTTTGCAGTGATGAGAGCCCGCCTAATTTACAGGTGCGTGTCTCCAGAAGCATGAGCTGGGCTTAATGTCCTGGTCACTACAACGGCAGTTTGCAATTTTCACTTGGCAACATCCACTGCTGCCTGTTTCTGGAAAATTCCCATAGAGTCAAAATCATCACTACATCTGTAGATAAGTTCCCAAAGGGTTATAATTTCCAAAATGGGATCATTTGAGGGGGTTGTCTGCTTTTCTTGCACTTAGGAGCTCTTTACAAGGAATCCACAAACTATTCAAGCAAATAGCGTTCCGTCCCTCCCGAGTCTCTCCGTATGGCTAAATAGTACTGCACAGCCACATATGGGGTTTTGCCGTGTTCAGTAGAAATTACATGTTAAGTAGAATTTCCCAGTTTGAAAATGTAAAACTTGGGGCTAACCTACAATCTTGGTGGTAAAAATATGAATTCTTTTATCTTCACTGCTCAATGATACAAAGGTCTGTGACACACCTGTGGTGTTCATATAATTACTGTACTCTAGATTAATTCATTGAGAAGTGTAGGTTGTAAAATGGGGTCACTTAAGGGGGGTTCTGCTGTTCTGGCACCTCAGGGGCTTTGCCAATGTAACATGGCACCCTCAGACAAGTGCAGCAAAATCTGGCGCTACTTCCCTTCTGAGCTTTGCATTGTGCCTCAAAAGTAGTTTTTGAAGACATATGGGCTACCGTTAAACTCAGTAGAAATTGCACAACAAATTTTTGGGTTCATTTTCTACTGTTACCCTTGTGAAAATAAAAAATTTGGAGCTAAAAAAGATTTTTGCGGGAAATACGTGATTTTTTTTAATTTTTTTTTATTTTCACGGCTTAACGTTATAAACTTCTGTGAAGCACGTGTGTGTTCAAGGTGCTCAATACACGTCTAGACCCTGAGGGGTCTAGTTTCCAAAATTGTGTCACTTGTGGGGGGTTTCCACTGTTTAGGCACATAAGGGGCTCTCCAAACGAGACATGGCATCCGCTAATTATTACAGTAAATTTTACATACAAAAAGTCAAATGACGCTCCTCCCCTTCTGAGCCATGCAGTGCACCCAAACAGTAGATTTCCCACACATATAGGGTATCAGCATGCTCAGGATAAATTGCACAACAAATTGTTTGTTCCATTTTCTACTGTTACAATTGCGAAATAAAAAAAAACTAGGTCTAAAGGAAATTTTTTTTGTGAAAGAAAGGTAAATGTTTGTTTTCTCCTTCCACCTTCCAAAAATTCCTTTCAAGCACCTGAAGGGTTAATAAACTTCTTGAATGGCTGACTAAAGTATTTTTAGTAAAAGTGCAAGTTCTCCCATTAAAAAGATGAGAGGCCTGTAATTGACATCATAGGTAGACCACAACTATGAGAGTCAAAATGAGAAAACAAATCCAGAAAATCACCTTGTCTGATTTACCAAGATTTATTTTGCAAATTATGGTGGAAAATAAGTATTTGGTCACCTAAAAACATGCAAGATTTCTGGCTCTCACAGACCTGTAACTTCAAGAGGCTCCTCTGTCCTCCACTCATTACTTGTAGTAATGGCACCTGTTTGAACTTGTTATCAGCATAAGACACCTGTCCACAACCTCAGTCACACTCCAAACTTCACTATGGTGAAGACCAAAGAGCTGTCGAAGGACACCAGAAACAAAATTGTAGCCCTGCTCCAGGCTGGGAAGACTGAATTTGCAATAGCCAACCAGCTTGGTGTGATGAAATCAACTGTGGGAGCAATAATAAGAAAATGGAAGACATACAAGACCACTCATAATCTTCCGCGATCTGGGGCTCCACGCAAGATCTCACCCCGTGGGGTCAAAATGATCACAAGAACGGTGAACAAAAATCCAAGAACCACAAGGGGGACCTAGTGAATGACCTGCATAGAGCTGGGATCACCGTAACAAAGGCTACCATCAGTAACACACTACGCCGCCAGGGACTCAGATCCTGTAGTGCCAGATGTGTCCCCCTGCTTAAGCCAGTACATGTCCGGGTCCGTGTGAAGTTTGCTAGAGAGCATTTGGATTATCCAGAAGAGTATTGGGAGAATGTAATATGGTCTGATGAAACCAAAGTAGAACTGTTTAGTAGAAACAAAACTTGTTGTGTTTGGAGGAGACAGAATGCTGAGTTGCATTCCGAGAACACCATACCTACTGTGAAGCATGGGGGTGGCAACATCATGATTTGGGGTTGTTTCTCTGCAAAGTGACCAGGATAACTGATCCGTGTACATGAAAGAATGAATGGGGCCATGTATCGTGAGATTTGAGTGGAAACCTCCTTCCATCAGCAAGGGCATTGAAGATGAAACATGGATGGGCCTTTCAGCATGATAATGATCCCAAGCACACCACCAGGGCAACGAAGGAGTGCCTTTCGAAGAAGCATACGAAGGTCCTGGAGTGGCCTAGCCAGTCTCCACATCTCAACCCCATAGAAATCCTTTGGAGGGAGTTGAAAGTCCGTGTTGCCCAGCGACAGGCCCAAAACATCACTGCTCTAGAGGAGATCTGCATGGAGGAATGGGCCAATATACCACCAGCAGTGTGTGCCAACCTTGTGAAGACTTACAGAAAACGTTTGACCACTTTCATTGCCAACAAAGGATATATAACACAATATTGAGATGAACTTTTGTTAAGGACCAAATACTTATTTTCCACCATAACTTGCAAAATAAATCTTGCCAAAACAGACAAGGTGATTTTCTGGATTTGTTTTCTCATTTTGACTCTCATAGTTGTGGTCTACCTATGATGTCAATTACAGGCCTCTCATCTTTTCTAAGTGGGAGAACTTGCACAATTGGTGGCTGACTAAATACTTTGTTCCCCACTGTAGGTCCCTCAAAGTCACTTCAAATGTGAGGTGGTCACTAAAAAAAAAAAAAAAATGGTTTTGCAAATTTTGTTGTAAAAAATGAAAAATCAACTTTTAACCCTTATAACTTCCTAACAAAAAAAAATTACCGTATGTTTCAAAAATTGTGCTGATATAAAGTAGACGTCTGGCAAATGTTATTTATTAACTATTTTGTACGATATGACTTTCTGATTTTAGGGCATAAAAATTAAAAGTTTGAAAATTGCTAAATTTTCAGTTTCCCCAAATTTCCGTTTTTTTTTTCACAAACGCGTCCTATCAAAGAAATTTTTACCACTATCATGAAGTACAATATGTCACGATAAAACAGTCTCAGTATCAGTGGGATCAGTTGAAGCGTTTTAGAGTTATGACAGTGGTCAGAATTGTAAAAATTGGCCTGGTCAGGAAGGTGAAAACGGCTTTGGGGCGAAGGGGTTAAATAATGTCACATTGGTCTAATCTCCATTCTTTATCTGGCTGTATTCTGAATTATTTATTTGGTACATGCCTGGTAAAATTTGTTCTTTTTGTGAAAAATAATAATAAAAAAAAAATCTACATAAGGCCGTTTTATTTATGGGCTCAGATATTGCTGCTGCAGGACAGAATTGGACCCATATGTCTTTTTCCAGCCAGATTTGTGAACTTGTCTCCACTTTTTTGGATGTAGAGGCTTTTTTCCTTTCATGCTTTTAGCCCATATTAGAGGACAGCTGTCTTTTTACTGCGAATTTCTGGCTTTCATCTCTAAACACAGTAGCCTGTTTGAAACCGCGCCCATGAAATATTTTGGTTTTTTTATGTGCAGAAATTATCTTTTCCATTTTATGTTATTATTTTCTCGTTGCGTACATCCTGCTCTTGAAGTTGACGAAGTGTGAAACGTCGGGCATTGATCTGGTGCAGTGACACAGGCCTCGCGCAGATGCCCATGTTGGCCGGTAACAAGGACAGGGTTCTCTTGCCCTTGGAGGATGACGCATTAGTAACATCATCTACATTGCAGCCAAGTACTAACAGGAGGATTCCTTGCAGCTAGGACAGTATGTCCATGACCAGACGTGTTCTTGGAACGAGCAGAGTTTAGGAAGAGCAGCATTTTCATTTGTAAACGTGTGAAACTGAGCGCAACTACAAGGCTCTCTGAGGAACGATGACAGAACATGACTTTCATTAGAAGACACAGAAGATGTGCGAGTGACTTCTTCATGGAAAAATGCAGTTCTGTTAATCCTCCTCCTGGCTTAACATTGCCATTTCCACAGCAATCTGGTATAATCACGACCATAAACGTTCAGACTTGGTTCTTCTTCAAGGATCGCGAAGCCTTTGAAGGTTGGATGATTTGGAAATGTGCTGTCACCGAGCTTCGTGACTCAGCTCGGATTTTATGATGGCTCTACAGATGGGAAAAATGGTTATTTCACGTCGGCATTTCATGGTTTACGGTACTTTAGGTGGAACGAACGTTTAAATAAAGATTATATTGGTGTTATCAGTTCCTCTTTTGTTCTTTGTCAGGATGTTACAACACTCACTGAATAAATCACTTGTTGCAACAGGCACAACGACCATCTGCAAAATCATTAGCAACACTGCCTTGGCTTTCATTACTTTGGGGGTAACTGCTCAAACACTGCTTTCTGAAAAGAATGCTATAAATTCAGAAGGATTTATCAATTTTATATTTGGGTCTCGCTGAATAATCAATGTGATCTTGGAAAATCATCTCTAAAAGGACCTGTCACCAGGTCAAAAGTGGCCAGTTTTTGCTCTGAATTTATTCCTGCTGTAACCCAATTCTTCATTTGCTTTTTTTTTTCTTTTAAATCTGCTATATGGTTCCAGGGTCTGTTATATTTACTACTTATTTTTACAGCCATCACCAATGGAGCCTGTCTATAGGCTGCTCTGCATTATATGTGTGAACAACTCACTTAAAAGAAATCTGACAGCTACTTCATCTGAGAGCATCATGATGTAGGCAAAGAGAAGCTGAATCCAACGATGTATCACTTAGTTTACTGGATGCAGCCGTTCTTACACAGAGATTTTAGATTTGGCAATGAAGCAGAGCTGAGACAGCTGCCCCCGCCCACACCGGGCTCTGTATGTACCATGTCCATAGACAGTGAGCTGCTTATCACGGGCAGGGGGCATTACCGGACTAGTGTAGTCCGGCAATGTTAACCTTTTAGTGATAAATGCTTCAGAGTTAGGCTGGAGTCACACTCAGCGTAAGACAATATGGTCCGTTTTTTACGGCCGTAATACGGAGAAATGTTCCCAAAATAGTGATCCGTAGTCAGGGTGTGTCAGCGTATTTTGCGCATGGCATCCTCCGTATGTAATCCGTATGGCATCCGTACTGCGAGATTTTCTCGCAGGCTTGCAAAACCGACATCTAATGGATTTATGTGCTCAAATGTTCGGGAAAACATATATACAGTGTGTGTGTGTGTATGTATATGTGTATGTGTATATATATATATATATATATATATATATATATATATATATATATATATATATATATGTGTCATTGAGACACATATATATATATTCTGTATTTATGTTTAATTCAGCGCGAGATATGTGAAAAGCCGGTAATTCAATTGCCGCCTTTTCATTTCTCCTTCACAAACCCGACAGGATATGAGACATGGTTTACATACAGTAAACCATCTCATATCCCCTTTTTTTTGCATATTCCACACTACTAATGTTAGTAGTGCGTATGTGTAAAATTTGGGCGCTGTAGCTGCTAAAATAAAGGGTTAAATGGCGGAAAAAATTGGCGTGGGCTCCCGCGCAATTTTCTCCGCCAGAGTGGTAAAGCCAGTGACTGAGGGCAGATATTAATAGCCTAGAGCGGGTCCATCGTTATTGGCCCCCCCTGGCTACAAACATCTGCCCCCAGCCACCCTAGAAAAGGCACATCTGGAAGATGCGCCTATTCTGGCAATTGGCCACTCTCTTCCCACTCCCTGTAGCGGTGGGATATGGGGTAATGAAGGGTTAATGCCACCTTGCTATTGTAAGGTGACATTAAGCCAGATTAATAATGGAGAGGCGCCAATTATGTCACCTGTTATGGACCTGGTGGTTAGGAGCACCCGGAATGACCTGATGGTTAAACTAGAACTAGGGACAAGCTCTGGGGAAGTGGGAACTATGCTGACCGCAAACCCTACTCCTATCACACACACTAGAAATAGCCGTGGAGCGTACCTAACTCTCCCTAGACGCCTCTTCACAGCCTAAGAGCTAACTACCCCTAAAGATAGAAATAGAAGCCTTACCTTGCCTCAGAGAAATTCCCCAAAGGAAAAGGCAGCCCCCACATATATTGACTGTGAGTTAAGAGGAAAGTCACAAACACAGGAATGAAACAGGTTTTAGCAAAGGAGGCCAGTCTGCACTAAATAGTCAGAGGATAGAAAAGGGAACTATGCGGTCAGCACAAAAAAACTGCAAAAACCACGCAGAGTATGCAAAAAGACCTCCACACCGACTCACGGTGTGGAGGTGCAACTCTGCACCCCAGAGCTTCCAGCTAGCAAGGAAATATCATGATAGCAAGCTGGACTAGAATTTAGCAGTACTAAGAAATATATTCAGGAAGCAGTAACAACAAATGAACAAGCAGGGACTTAGCTTCTGCTGGAGTAGACAGGTCATCAGAGAAGTCCAAGAGAGATCTGAACCAATACTGAGACATTGACAGCTGGCATGAAGTAACGATCTGAGTGGAGTTAAATAGAGAAGCCAGCCTAGCAATAAACGAGGGCAGCTGGGAAAGCCAACCTCAAGGACCAGCAGTTCCACTCAAGGCCACCAGAGGGAGTCCACGGACAGAACTCATCAAAGTACCATTCATGACCACAGGAGGGAGTCCGAGAACGGAATTCACAACAGTCACCTATCCATTATTAATCCAATTGTCTGAAAGGGTTAAAAAAAAAAACACACACACACATTATTAAAAATTATTTTAATGAAATAAACACACAGGTTGTTTTAATATTTTATTGCTCTCTCAATCCACCTGAAGACCCTCGCTTGGCAAAATAATAAACCCACAATATACATACCTTCAGATGAGCTGTCACGTCCCACGAAGTAAATCCATCTGAAGGGGTTAAATCATTTTACAGGCAGGAGCTGCGCTAAAGCACTCGCTCGTGTCTGTAATCCCCCGGGTAATGAAAGGAAATCTGAGTGATCTGTACTTACACTGAGTTGCGGTGAGGCGCCCTCTGGTGGATGAACTCATATGAACTCGAGCGTGGGAACTTTTCCAAGGCTCCAGTTCATGAGAACATCCACCAGAGGGCGCCTCACCGCAACTCAATGTAAGTACAGATCACTCAGCTTTCCTTTCATCACCCGGGGATTACAGACACGAGCGAGTGCTTTAGCGCAGCTCCTGCCTGTAAAATAATTTAACCCCTTCAGATGGATTTACTTCGTGGGACGTGACAGCTCATCTGAAGGTATGTATATTGTGGGTTTATTATTTTGCCAAGCGAGGGTCTTCAGGTGAATTGAGAGAGCAATAAAATACTAAAACAACCTGTGTGTTTATTTCATTAAAATAATTTTTAATAATGTGTGTGTGTGTGTGTGTGTTTTTAACCCTTTCAGACAATTGGATTAATAATGGATAGGTGACATAATTGACGCCTCTCCATTATTAATCTGGCTTAATGTCACCTTACAATAGCAAGGTGGCATTAACCCTTCATTACCCCATATCCCACCGCTACAGGGAGTGGGAAGAGAGTGGCCAAGTGCCAGAATAGGCGCATCTTCCAGATGTGCCTTTTCTGGGGTGGCTGGGGGCAGATGTTTGTAGCCAGGGGGGGCCAATAACCATGGACCCTCTCCTGGCTATTAATATCTGCCCTCAGTCACTGGCTTTACCACTCTGGCGGAGAAAATAGCGCGGGAGCCCACGCCAATTTTTTCCGCCATTTAACCCTTTTTTTTAGCAGCTACAGCACCCAAATTTTGCACATACACACTACTAATATTAGTAGTGTGGAATGTGCAAAAAAAAAAGGGGATATGAGATGGTTTACTGTATGTAAACCATGTCTCATATCCTGTCGGGTTTGGGAAGGAGAAATGAAAAGCCGGCAATTGAATTACCGACTTTTCACTAACACCGCTGCGTATTTCTCGCAGGTCACACTGCTGGTCCGTGTGTAATCCGTATTTTTCTCGCCCCCATAGACTTTCATTGGCGTTTTTTTGCGCAATACGCTGACAAACGCAGCATGCTGCGATTTTGTACGGCTGTAGAAAGCCGTATAATACTGAACCGTAATATACGGCTGATAGGACCAGACCCATTGAGAATAATTGTGCCGTTTGTTTGGCGAGTTTTACGGATATATTTTCTGCGCTCTTACGTCCGTAAAACTCGCTAGTGTGACGCCGGCCTTAGTAGACAACACTCATGGTGACAAGTGACATCCCTAAATTCTGTGTTTCAGCCTCTATCCCCTGCTTTCTTCAGATTACATAACAGAAACCTGCTGACAACAGATTCCCTTTAAGAAAAGGCCATTTAAATATTAGGGGGCAGCGCGGTGGCTCAGTGGATAGCACTGCAGCCTTGCAGCTCTGGAAATCTCAAAAGGCTCATATCTCTGGAACTTAATAATAAAATAAGAGTAAAACCTCATCTCCCTTGATCTGATGATGGGTCCTAAAATGATTTGTCAATCCAGCACCAATGCCACAGTGGTTCATGTGATCACTGGCGTCAGCTGTAATATATCCTGTATAATGGTAACTCCATTCAATTTTTACCTCCCCATACCGGCACCCTCGCCATCTGACATCCTGATTCGCATCTCTTTTATACATGCTGTAAGCACTGGCTCTCTTCAGCCTCCATCTTGATTCCCAGATTTCACCCTGTATTTTATTTCCTCCATACTTGGCTATCAGTCCCATGATGTATCATCACAGCACCCCATAGCCTGTTAGAGCCAGCACCTTCTCTGCCTGCTGTGGTAACACTGTAATTATCCATCCCTTTATATTCTGCTTAATAACAACAAAGTGTAAGTATACAGTCAGGGGGGCTTAGTTCTGGTCCCCTATATAATTGTGTAACTGATGCTGTGTAGTCATCATCGGTAACTGTGATGGTTGTTTCTATCACCCAAAGTGAAGAATTTTCTGGTACAACTTAATTGCACATGCAATATTGCCTTGAGCTGGCGTGTACTCCGGAGGACAGAGAATGAACTTCAATCCAGTATTGCGGCCAGCATGCAGCCAGCGGGTAAGGAAAGGGTGAATCAAACACCCAAAAACCCCGCCCATATGACCCAAAACTGGTCCCGCCAAATTCAGGTGACAGGTTCCCTTTAATATCATAATTGTATATATTGGAGAACTAGTTACAGGATGAATTAATAAAAAAAAAATTGTGAGTCCTACTTTAATTGTGTGATCAGTACATTTAGAATCTGTGCGTTTTGGCCTTTCATGATGGGTGTCTTGATTTGCAGGCATCTTCCAGTCCACTTGAGACTGTTATGCCCAGTAGGGGCAGAAGCAGTGGGACAGGAACTTTTCCCCTTCAGGCCGTTTAATAATAATTAATATTTTGTTACATTTAATTCTTCATTTATAATGGAAAATATTTCTTTAGTTTGGAAGATTACATTTTTTGCTTTGGTTTTACATCGCTATAAAATTTGGTGTGTCATTCATCCTTGTTCTAGTTACAGAAACATTTTCTAGCGCCTCCTTGTTCTTATTTATTTTTCTCCTGTCTACAGTAATATATACCACTATTGATACAATGAATAAGAATATCTATCTATAGATTAGGCATGACACTTCAAAATATACAAAACAATGTAGGTTACTAAATTGCCGACATGTTACTACTGCTCCTTGTACAGCTGTGTCTAGTACGACCATTGCTCCTCATACAATAGGACGAGTGTGCCCCCTAGTGTTACTCCGTGCTAGAAGTGTGGGATGCAGTTTGGTTGGGAATTAGGAATCTGAATGTGCTGTGAATGCTATGACCCTTAAAAAAAAAAAAAGAGAGGATTAAAACCATATCACTAGTGTTTGACAACTAATAACCTTTTTCTTTTTTTAAAGAGAATATTTCTCTGTATTATTTTTAATAACCTTAATAGGACCTGTCTCTAGTTTTTGCTGTTCTTTTAATCCCATTCCTCCCCCTTCATAATCAGTTTTTGGGACTAATATTTGTGTTGTTTTAAGTCTGCCTTACTGTTCCAGAGACAATGGCACGTTTTTTATTTGGTGGTAATTATTATGGTCTAAAACATGCATCCATACACCATAAAAGTTAGCGCTAAAAAAAAGGCCCATATCTCTGAAACCATATGTTCGCCAACTCAATTTTATTTTCCTGGTTTCCCCGATGTCGCTGGAAGCCGCTCCAAGCACCACACTGTGCGGGATCATAGTGACATCGGAGCAACCAGTGAATTCAATAAAACTGAGTGGGCAGCGACACCCGTGACTGAACACAAAGTAAAGCACACGGCTGTGACTAACTGAGCAGGTACAATATAACTATATAAAGTGCATTTTGGACATCATTGCAGCACCATTTTTAATGAAACAAAAATATTTGTGATGCACATTGCATCACTAACAACGCACTGGGGACGGACAGGTTAGATGCTTGAAATGACGTGACAGGTTCCCTTTAAAGGGAACCTGTCACCACGTTTTTGGAAGATGGGATAAAAATAGCGTTAAATAGGGGCAGAGGTGGGCGTTACATTAGTGTGTGTGTTATGCGTTTATTACCCACCTAAGTTGCCGAAATAACTTTGCAAAGTCTCCGTTTTCGCCTGTCAATCAGGCTGGTCAGGTCACATGGGCGTGGTGTCTTCACCCAGATTTGGCGTAGTTTTCCGTTGGTGGCGTAGTGGTGTGCGCATGCCCAAAGTCCGGAATCCTCTGCCAGGGGATTTAAAATAGCGCGGTGTTCGTTATTGCATTGGTGATCGGTGGGCGCGGCCATCTTCCTTTGGCCGCGCGTGCGCAGAAGCGGCGCTCTGCTGGCCGCGGCTTCAGGAAAATGGCCGCGGGATGCCGCGCGTGCGCAGATGGATATCGCGGCGGCCATTTTCCTGAAGCCGCGGCCAGCAGAGCGCCGCTTCTGCGCACGCGCGGCCAAAGGAAGATGGCCGCGCCCACCGATCACCAATGCAATAACGAACACCGAGGCTATTTTAAATCCCCTGGAAGAGGATTCCGGACTTTGGGCATGCGCACACCACTACGCCACCAACGGAAAACTACGCCAAATCTGGGGGAAGACAACGCCCATGCGACCTGACCAGCCTGATTGACAGGCGAAAACGGAGACTTTGCAAAGTTATTTCGGCAACTTAGGTGGGTAATAAACGCATAACACACACACTAATGTAACGCCCACCTCTGCCCCTATTTAACGCTATTTTTATCCCATCTTCCAAAAACGTGGTGACAGGTTCCCTTTAAAGAAGCACTCCTCCCATCAAAGTTTTTATCCTCTTAATATATTGCAGTCACCACATTATATAGCACTGTGTACTTACAATTGCTCATTTTGCCTTTCCACGAAGCAAATTTTTCTCTTTTGTCTTCTCTATCTAGAAACAGGGAGTCTATTGTCTCTGCAGAAATCATTCCCCTCAACTCCTGATCCAGCTCTTCCCCTTCCCCCTCCCCCTCTTCCTGTCAGGGACTTTTGCAGTGAGTGATGACTCCTACAGGGAAAATTGACCTCCTGTTTCTATGTAGAGCTTAGAAGGATTTTGTAGTCACTTTTTAATCACATGATGTCATAGACCTAATGAAAAAGAGAAGAATTATCTGGGTAGAAAGGTAGAATGAGCAATTGTAAGTACACATCTCTACATACTATGATGATTGCAATATAATAAGCGGATACAAATTTTAATGAGCGTGCTTTTTTTTTTTTAAAACAGACTTCCTCCTCTAATTGGGGCTGTTCCACTGACCTTGGAACAGTGTTTTTTTTCTTTTTTATTTATTATAACTTTCAAGTTATGCCCCCGAGGAATAAGTAACGTCAAATATGCAAATTTTCCCTCCAGCCAACTGGGCGTATTCCTCATAACTTCTCTACAGGACTTTGTTTATACTCATGCATGTTGCAGTCAAATCAAAACACAGCCGCATCATAAAGGGGGGGGGGGGGGAGCAGACACAAAGAGAGAATGACACAGCTGCAGCCTGGCCCTACATGCTTTTCTGAGATGAGATTTCTCTTGTGTTACCACTCTGAGAACTACGCAGTTGACGTTTCCCTTCTTTTAGATCACAGGAGAGAAACCCTGCTAGCGTGCCAGAGCATAATAGAAAAGCAATAACACAGGATGTCGCCTGCAGCAATTTGTTCTAGTGCTGCAAATTTCCAGCGCTACTGCTTTCTTGTGTTTGGGTGCTCCAATAGCTAGCAGTGACTCCAGAGTTCTCAGTGGTTACGCGAGTCAAATCTTGTCTCAGGAGAATACTCATGTTGCAGCTGAGACCTTCTTTCTGTGTGTTTTTCCTTTTTTTCCCCCTCTATGATGCAGCCGTGTTTTTTGATTGGACAGCAACATACAGGAGAATAAACAACATTTTACAGTTTCCCTGTGGTATACATCCAGTTCTACAAATTTGCCTATTGAGTACTCTCTATTACCAAAGGGCATGACTTTGTAATGGAATGGCACAGAAAACAAATCAGCGTAGTAGCGCCAATTTCCGGACATGGTCTGTTTTAAATCCTTTAAAAATTCAAGTGAAAGGTCATCGTATCTCGATATTGCTCGTCATATTTACATACTAGAATAGATTTGGTATTTCTACCACAAAGGATTGTTTTGCTACAATCTGTTCAACTGAAAGCTGATCAGCTGAGAGAACAGAATCCTGTGCTACAGTCTACTATGGCATATGGAGGTCATGGTGTGGGTGGTATATTTCACAACCCTCTATTATTTAGGGACACGTTACACATACAGTGCCTACAAGTAGTATTCAACCCCCTGCAGATTTAGCAGGTTTAATAAGATGCAAATAAGTTAGAGCCTTCAAACTTCAAACAAGAGCAGGATTTATTAACAGATGCATAAATCTTACAAACCAAAAAGTTTTGTTGCTCAGTTAAATTTTAAACATAAAAGTGTGAGTCAATTATTATTCAACCCCTAGGTTTAATATTTTGTGGAATAACCTTTGTTTGCAATTACAGCTAATAATTGTCTTTTATAAGACCTGATCAGGCCGGCACAGGTCTCTGGAGTTATCTTGGCCCACTCCTCCATGCAGATCTTCTCCAAGTTATCTAGGTTCTTTGGGTGTCTCATGTGGACTTTAATCTTGAGCTCCTTCCACAAGTTTTCAATTGGGTTAAGGTCAGGAGACTGACTAGGCCACTGCAACACCTTGATTTTTTGCCTCTTGAACCAGGCCTTGGTTTTCTTGGCTGTGTGCTTTGGGTCGTTGTCTTGTTGGAAGATGAAATGACGACCCATCTTAAGATCCTTGATGGAGGAGCGGAGGTTCTTGGCCAAAATCTCCAGGGAGGCCGTGCTATCCATCTTCCCATGGATGCGGACCAGATGGCCAGGCCCCTTGGCTGAGAAACAGCCCCACAGCATGATGCTGCCACCACCATGCTTGACTGTAGGGATGGTATTCTTGGGGTCGTATGCAGTGCCATCCAGTCTCCAAATGTCACGTGTGTGGTTGGCACCAAAGATCTCGATCTTGGTCTCATCAGACCAGAGAACCTTGAACCAGTCAGTCTCAGAGTCCTCCAAGTGATCATGAGCAAACTGTAGACGAGCCTTGACATGACGCTTTGAAAGTAAAGGTACCTTACGGGCTCGTCTGGAACGGAGACCATTGCGGTGGAGTACGTTACTTATGGTATTGACTGAAACCAATGTCCCCACTGCCATGAGATCTTCCCGGAGCTCCTTCCTTGTTGTCCTTGGGTTAGCCTTGACTCTTCGAACAAGCCTGGCCTCGGCACGGGAGGAAACTTTCAAAGGCTGTCCAGGCCGTGGAAGGCTAACAGTAATTCCATAAGCCTTCCACTTCCGGATGATGCTCCCAACAGTGGAGACAGGTAGGCCCAACTCCTTGGAAAGGGTTTTGTAGCCCTAGCCAGCCTTGTGACCCTCCACGATCTTGTCTCTGATGGCCTTGGAATGCTCCTTTGTCTTTCCCATGTTGACCATGTATGAGTGCTGTTCACAAGTTTGGGGAGGGTCTTAAATAGTCAGAAAAGGCTGGAAAAAGAGATAATTAATCCAAACATGTGAAGCTCATTGTTCTTTGTGCCTGAACTACTTCTTAATACTTTAGGGGAACCAAACAGAATTCTGGTGGGTTGAGGGGTTGAATAATAAATGACCCTCTGAAACAACTTTTCACAATTAAAAAAAAAAAATAAACAAAGAAATAACATTCTTTTTTGCTGCAGTGCATTTCACACTTCCAGGCTGATCTACAGTCCAAATGTCACAATGCCAAGTTAATTCCAAATGTGTAAACCTGCTAAATCTGCAGGGGGTTGAATACTACTTGTAGGCACTGTATGGGTCTACTGTGGCGTTGTGCAATTGAAAAGGCTCTTAATTGTTTTGTATTTTGTTTGTTTTTTAATCCCCATAAATCTGCACATATTTGACTCTGCTCTTAAACTTTGCACTACCTGATGTATTACAGTGTGTGGCTTCATATGTATTTCTTACTTTCTAGGACCCAAGCCAGTAGTTTTCTTGCAACATGGTCTACTTGCAGATGGAAGCAACTGGGTCACTAATCTGGCGAACAATAGTTTGGGCTTCATCCTGGCAGATGCAGGATATGATGTGTGGATGGGAAATAGTCGGGGAAATACCTGGTCTCGGAAACACAAGACTCTCACTCCTGATACGGAAGAATTTTGGGCATTTAGGTAAATGTGAGCAGTGTACCATTGTATAGTCAATAAAAAGCATCTATTTTTACTTTAGTTTATAGTTTACAATCTGCGATAACATAAAACATATTCTCTTAAAGAAAAAACGGACAATAAAGAATAACCGAAAAAACACAAAGCAAACCATGTCCTTTATACAATGGTAAACTACGTTAAATGACCTAAAATACTCCAAAGGTTTTTTTTTGTTTGTTTGTTTTTTTTTCTCCATCTCCCCCTTTCACCCTTTTCCCCCTCTCTTTCACCCTCTCCCCCCCCTCTTTCACCCTCTCCCCCTCTCTTTCACCCTCTCCCCCTCTCTTTCACCCTCTCCCCCTCTCTTTCACCCTCTCTTTCACCCTCTCCCCCTCTTTCACCCTCTCCCCCCCTTTCTCACCCTCTGCACTCTCTTTTTTTCTCCCTTTCTCAGCAAAGTTATTCAATAAATTAAATGTTTCCCAAAGTCAAAAAAATATAACTCATGATTTCGATTAAATTCCTGTATTTTTTTTCTCTGACCAATAAACATTACATAAAATTGTTTCTCTGACCTGTATGTCCCTCATGGTTTCATGTTAATGCTGCTGGTAGATTCTTATCTATGTTTGTCACTAGCTCCATTGAGCACAGCACCCATCTATTTGCAACAGTCTCCTAGACAATGAATGGAGTGGATGGTGAGCATTATGTTCTAGAGTGGGCTTTGCAGAGCCCCGTTCTTGTAATCACTGCGGATTCCAGTTGTCGGTCCACCAGCAGTATAACCCATTAATACGGATACAGGTAGCTCTGTAAGTCAGCTGTCCATAGACTTTTAAGGTTGCTTACCTTTAGCTTGCTACCATCAGAAAGGTCTTGGAAGTGAGTATGTGGGGAAGAAGGGGTCAACATTACTGTAAGCACTATATGGCTAAGGTAAATGTTATTTTATTATGGGCTATACTTTTTTATGCTGCCAGTTTTGTGCAGACATTGAGCCAGTGTGGTAAGAGATTTCAGCTCTGAAGCCTGTAGACTTGTAAATGCAGCTTTGGACTACAACACTTAGGCTATGTGCACACGTTGCGGATTAGGCTTAGGAATTTCTGGTGCGGATTCTGTCTCTCCTGGCAGAAAATGCACCTGCGTTTTTTTGTGCGTTTTTGCTGCTTTTTTCTTGCGGATTTGCTGTGTTTTTTACCCCTGCTGTTTTCTATAATGGAGCGGGTACAAAAAGCTGCAGATTCACAAAAAAGAAGTGACATGCTACTTCTTAAACCGCAGCGTTTCCGCAGGGGATTTTCCGCAAAGTGTGCACAGCATTTTTTTTTTTTCTCATTGATTTACATTGTACTGTAAATCAATTGCGGATCTGCAGCGTTTCTGCACCTCAAAAAACTCTGCGGATCCGCAGCAAATCCGCAACGTGTGCACATACCCAAACTGTAATTGGTTATGTTCAGTACAAACATGCACTGTAAATCAACAACTAATATGTTTATTAACCTTTTTAATTCTGAAGGTTTTAATATAAATTTGTGCTTTCTTCCAGCTATGACGAGATGGCTAAGCTTGATCTTCCTGCAGCCATAAACTTTATATTAGAAAAAACTGGACAGGAGCAAATCTATTACATTGGACATTCCCAGGGAACCACTATAGGTATGAACTAACCATAACTATATAACTCTGATGCATGCAACCAACACCAGTCATGGTTCTAAATCCTAATTTCTTGAACAAGGCCATTGTACACTCAATAGAGACTTTATCATATCCACAATCGTATCCTGTGCACATACATTTCTCATGACTGCACTGAGCTGTGAACATAAAAGTTTGTGTTCGTGAATGTTCAACTTGTGGATTGCTCAGACCAGACTTGTAATGGACAGATCGTAAACTTATTCTCCAGAGTACATATGATGATCTGCGTTGGGTAATCTAACGCTTCCGGGTCTCTATTCCCCCATCAGGACAACAGTCCCATTCCAGGAGCCATAGCTTTTCTTTTGTATGAGGGCTTGCGTTTTGGGTCTGTCCACAGTTATATTTTTCGGAATGATTCACGTTACGTGGCTGCACTTCTGGAAGAAAGGTCTTTGGCCAATAGTGGATAAAATGTTTTTACTTTCATGCATTTGGACACTGAACTGGCGTCTTTTTCAAGTGAAAAAACAAAGTACTAGTGTCACTGTTCTAGCATAAGTATGTTCTAGCCTCCAGCCTAGAGTACCAGTAGTAAGGAGCTGTAGTAACCGACACGTCCCATAGACAAGAGTGGTGGGACATTAAATCTAAGGATGTGTTTTTAAATGTAATCAACAAATATAATTGTCCCGATTTGTTTGTTCATCCGCAGCATTTTTGTATGAACCTGAAACAATCAGTCCTGTAGAAATCCTGCTTAGAGCCCAAAGATTAATTCCCACTGCTCAGTTTCATCTCCGTCAGGTGAAGCCCCAAGCACTTAGGAGGCAAGGCTTAGGTATAATTTGCATTACTATAGATTAGGTACATGAACCTACGGCTGGGTTCATATTGCGTTGGTGCAGTCCGTTTAACGCATGTGTTAAACGGACTGCACAACCCAACGCTAGTGCCTTTTCCAGGACCACGTTATGAGATCGCGGTAGCACAGAAGCTCCACCTGCGCTAGCGGTGACGGACCCAGAAACGCTGCAGACCGCGTCCAAGGGTCTGACACAGAATGACGGCACATTGCTAACGCTTGTCGATTGACATGCATTAGCGATGCACTACATAATGGCAGTCAATGGATGCTGTCAGCGCATTGCCATTGACGCAATGTGAACCTGGCCGTACTGTCACAGCCATGTTCTGCAGCCAGTATTGTCGCAGCCACACACAGGACAGTAGGAGGGGGACATGACTGAATCCCTGGGCCACACAGTTTTATATATAATATGATATTTTTCATTTTTGCAGCACAGTATTGCAGTTATTATTTGTATTATTGGCCTAATTGTGTTTTTTAATGTGTTTTGTATTCTAGGATTTATTGCATTTTCAAGTTTGCCTCAGCTGGCAAAAAAAGTGAAAATGTTTTTTGGGCTGGCTCCTGTGGCTACTATCAAATTCTCCAGCAGTCCATTGGCAAAATTGAGCATTGTTCCAGAGTTTGTAATCAAGGTATGGCTAACCAAGTGGTCAGTAGAATAGATTGTGTATTTCAGGATGTTCGGTTGGCCAGAAGGGTTTGGGCCGGGGTAACATTTTGATTGATATTGGAGCGTTCTAGAAGACAAATGATCAACTAATGAACTTTTGTAGCATGTGGTTTGGTAGTTGCTTCACTTCTGGGACCCACAAAGCATTTTGAGTATGGGGTGCCATCTTTGGAAGGCCATGGGAGTTCCTAAAACTGCAGAGCTTACACATATAGCCACCATTTCATTCCCAGTGGTGGGAGTCGGTGCCCCCTGCATATTCTGTGGATATAGCAGAGATTTCCAAACTGAGATTATCTCTTCAAACCCAATCTATACCATTTGTTTGATCATATTCATTGTAGTTAGAGGACCTTATACTTATTTCTTTATATTTAGGACCTTTTTGGCGAAAAGGAATTTTTACCCCAGACAGAACTCATTAAATGGCTCGCCACTCACTTCTGCACCCATGAATTGATTGATCAAATATGTGGCAATATTTTTTTTGTTCTATGTGGATTTAACGAGAAGAACCTCAACATGGTAAGCTTAACCATTTTTGTATTTCACCTAAGCTTTATGGCTGCTTTACAGAATTTTGCATGGTATATACTGTATTGTGGCATGACATTGACGACACAGAGGTTCGCCTGCACTCAGAAGACTGGGAGATACAGGACTTAGATTGCGCCATTTGAGCAGCAGGATTCTGGGCAGATTTTCTAGTTCATTGCATGGTAGCAGAGATTGTGCCCTGTTCATCCTACAGCTGTGAGCCTCTGTGTGCCAGGCAGTATATATAGATAGGTAATACTGCTAGCCCTATACGGCTGCGGGTATGAGGCCTAGGGAATTTGGGGCTGATGGCCATGGACAGTACCATTAAGTAGACACTTGTGAAGGTGAAATAATGGCCCATGTTAATAGGCAAGCATGTGTTTTTAGTATCTGGGAAACAAAATAACTGGCTTTATGTGGCAAGAATTGACTGAAAATTGCCATTTTGTAGTGTGAGTCCCATTCTTTTAAGCAGCAAGTGTTTTTTTTTATTTTCTTTCTTTTAGAGTCGAGTAAATGTATATTCCACCCATTGTCCATCCGGAACATCTGTGCAAAATATAATCCACTGGGCTCAGGTAAGGAAGCAATTCCATTAATGTACACTCTTCACCCCATCATGACTGAAATAAAAAAAACAGAAATGTGGTAATTTTGGCAAATATATTAAAAAAGAAAAACTGAAATATCAGATGGTCATAAGTATTCAGACCCTTTGCTCAGTAATGAGTAGAAGCACCTTTTGAGCTAGTACAGCCATGAGTCTTCTTGGGAATGATGCAACTAATTTTTCACCCCTGGATTTGGGGATCCTCTGCCATTCTTCCTTGCAGATCCTCTCTAATTCCGTTAGGTTGGATGGTGAACGTTGGTGGACAGCCATTCTCAGGTCTCTCCAGAGATGCTCAATTGGGTTGAGGTCAGGGCTCTGGCTGGGCCATTCCAGAATGGTCACTGAGTTGTTATTTTACAATAACACGCCTTTGTTATTTTAGCTGTGTGCTTAGGGTCATTGCCTTGTTGGAAGGTGAATCTTCAGTCAAGTCTGAGGTCCAGATCACTCTAGAAGAGGTTTTCATCCAGGATATCTCTGTACTTAGCTGCATTCATGTTTCCTTCAATGACAACCAGTCGTCCTGTCCCTGCAGCTGAAAAACACCCCCATAGCATGATGCTGCCACCACCATGTTTCACTGTTGGTATTGTATTGGGCAGGTGATGAGCAGTGCCTGGTTTTCTCCACACATACTGTTTAAAATTATCACCAAAAAGGTCTGTCTTCATCTCATCAGATCAGAGAATCTTATTTCTCATAGTCTGGGAGTCCTTCATGTGTTTTTTTTAGCAAACTCTGTGCGGGCTTTCATATGTCTTGCACTGTCTTGCGTAAAGGTCCGATTGGTGGAGGGCTGCAGTGATAGTTGACTTTGTGGAACTTTCTCCCATCTCCCTACTGTATCTCTGGAGCTCCGCTTCTTTACCTCTCTCGCCAAGGCTCTTCTCCCACGATTGCTCAGTTTAGCTGGACGGCCAGGTATAGGAAGACTTCTGGTGGTCCCAATCTTCTTCCATTTAAGGATTATGTAGACCACTGTGCTCTTAGGAACCTTGAGTACTGCAGAAATTCTGTTGTAACCTTGGCCAGATCTGTGCCTTGTCACAATTCGGTCTCTGAGCTCCTTGGCCAGTTCCTTTGACCTCATGATTCTCATTTGGTCTGACATGCACTGTGAGCTGTGAGGTCTTATATAGACAGGTGCGTGCCTTTCCAAATCAAGTCCTATCAGTTTAATTAAACACAGATGGACTCCAATGAAGGAGTAGAACCATCTCAAGGAGGATCACAAGGAAATGGACAGCATGTGACTTAAGTATGAGTGTCTGAGCAAAGGGGCTGAATACTTATGACCATGTGATATTTCAGTTTTTCTTTTTTAATACATTTGCAAAAATTACTACATTTCTGGGGGGGGGTTTCAGTCAAGATGGGGTGCGGAGTGTACATTAATGAGAAAAAAATGAACTTTTTTGAATTTATCAAATGGCTGCAATGAAACAAAGAGTGAAAAATTTAAAGGGGTCTGAATAGTTTCCGTACCCATTGTACGTATAAACATTAATGTAGCCCTCTCCCCGATATTGGACCTTCTGGTACATCCTATGTCTGTTCCAAATATATTATGTGGACTCAGGAAATTAACCTACGCCATACCTGGCAGATGCAGGATGTGTTGCACATCTAGGATATGCCTGTAACTGCAGAGAACTGCTGTTAACTCCTTAAGTGCTGGTGCCAGTCTCTAACAATAGTATTTACAGCGTGCTGTGGGGGGGGGGCACCATTCCACCCAACCATTACTCCCATATCACATCAAGACAATCATGGCGTTCCATGGCAACCATGGACATACTGAAGATGGCCATTACTGTGCTTCTGTAAAGACCAACCTGTGGCTAGGCTTCCCAGGAGGCCGTGACTGTGGATACATGAGGGTCAGTGGGTGCTCTTGTCCGCTGGCCTGGCTGTCTTTAGAATGACAGCACGGGTCAGGGCTCATCCCACTGAACTCCTATAGTCCTTCCCCTTGGGCAGAACACTACTCTGACTACACAAGGTGCAGATACCACACTCCTCTAAGACTTTATTGGATCTCCAACAGTCAACAACATATAGTTCATTCCCATCAAGTACACTAGGTGGTGCAAATGACTGAGTCTCACCTTTCTGCTGGCTCACCAGGGAGTAGAACTTCCACGACTTCTGGGCCAACTACCCCAACCAGTAGCACCCCGCTTTAGGTGGGCATCCACAGAGAAGAGGTAGCGTCAAGCTTCGGAAGCTGACAAGCACAGCGAGATATGTGGTGACCTGATTGTCCCAACCTGGGTTCTCCAAATGACTTTGTGGGCTCAGTGATGGGAAGTTGAGCAAATCTATTTTCCGCTAGCTGGAACTGTGGCTCCTGGACTGACATCCTGTAGAATCACACTCTGGTGACAGCAGCAGGGCCCTTTTATATCCCACAGCTCTCATTTCCGGGCATTGTCCCACAGCATTGGGGAAATTTGGAGAGAGGTAATCACTCATTGTTCAATTAGACTGCATATTTTTCTTCCAAGCTGTGCATACTAATACACCACAGGGGACTGAGCATTCCACAAATTAACAATACAAGGGTCAACGGACAGTCTCATATGAAACATTGACTCATGTCCCATGACCTACTGAACAAGGAACAGTGCATCTGGCATAATAAAGAATACACTGCCGCAGCAGTGGCCAAATTGACACTGTGTAGGGTTGATCGAATGGCTTTGGATAAGTGCTTATCCGAATAGCTATATCGCCTACCGAATAGCTGCATGGGTAACCTGGAGCGCTCCCGATAATCAGCTGTTCGGCGCTACACGATGGCTCGGTGGTTAGCACTGCAGCCTTGCAGCGCTGGGGTCCTGGGTTCAGATCCCAAAGGTCAACATCTGTAAGGCTACGTTCCCACGATCAGGAAGTAGCAGCGCTTTGGACGCACTGTATTTTTCCAAAGCGCTGCATTCTAATCACGCAGGTAAGTGCAGGTAAATCTGCATATGTTCACTGAACAGTGCAGATTCACCACATCCGCAACAGAAATTTACATACTGCAGCTCGTAAACCCACGGCGCCGGTGACTACACAGTGTCAAATAGAAGCACAGGGGCATGGGGTTTCTATAAATGTGAGTAAAATGGCTATAAGAACAAAGCTCATTGTATCTGAACTAAATGACTGAATTATCCCTCTTCTTTTTTAGGCAGTGAAAAGTGGTGAACTTAAGAGTTTTGACTATGGAATAAAGGGTAATATTCTCCATTACAACCAGGTACTAAATCATTATTATCCCAAAACTTGCACGTGGGTAGATAGATATGACCCCTTTTTTTAACTCCTTCATGACCGGAGGTATTTTCTTTTTTGCTTTTTGTTTTTTTGCTCCCCTTCCTCCCAGAGCCATAACATTTATTTTTTATTATTATTTTTCTGTCCGTATGGCCGAGGGCTTATTTTTTGCGGGACGAGTTGTACTTTTGAACGACGCCATTGGTGGTGTACTGGAAAACGGGGGAAAAAAATTCCAAGTACCGTGAAATTGCAAAAAAAAGTGCAGTCACAGTTTTTTTTTTTTTTTTGCTTTTTTACTATGTTCACTAAATGCTAAAACTGACCTGCCATTATGTTTCTGTTCAAAACCGCTGACATGTGCCGGAAAAGATAAGGGCTCACCGCCGGAGCCCAGATCAAAGGGAGGGTGTCTGACATCGGCGTATTATTACGCGCGATGTCGGAAAGGGGTTAATATTACATTGTACATGACTGTGCAGGAATAAGATGGTCACTAGTAGACGAGGATGTTGTCTTTTTGCATTTTTTTTTTCCAAACCTGACTGTTACTTGCGGACTTTTGTCTTCTAGACTGTGCCCCCCTTTTACACTGTAAAGGACATGAAGATTCCCACTGCGTTATGGAGTGGAGGCAATGACTGGTTGGCTGATCGTAAAGATATGGCACTTCTGCTTACTCAAGTCAGTAACTTGGTTCACCACAAAGAGATTCCGGACTGGGAACATCTGGATTTTATCTGGGGCCTGGACGCTCCGGAGCAGATGTACAACGAAATCATTCAGTTGCTGAAGAAGTTTTCTTGAACGTGTTCTGTACTGTAGGTGAAGAACAAGGAAGGAAGGAGGAGAATGTTGCCTCATTGACTACTAGGCGAAAACTTCATTTAAGTTGTAGCCATACAACAAATTAATTTGCAATGGTGCTTCAGCCACATACAGAGATTTTACTATAGCTACATACAGAAACTTACTATTGATATACAAAAAGATAAAGGTCCTGATTCATCAAGACTGGAGTTTTTCATACCAGTCTAGGTGACGGAGCAGGGTGTAGGCAGAGGCGCTTACCGTAATTCGGCCAAGGTGCAAAGTGTGATGCGCCTCCCTACAATTCTTACTCCAGTGGTGGACTGGAATAAGATTTGTGGCATATGTCATAAATTTGATGAGTGGGGCTCACAATGCCCCGTCACTCCTTCGCTCCTCTTGCGTGAAAAAAAACCAATAGTCTCAATGTTTTGTTGCAAGTTTTCAAAGCCTTTTTACACCAGCTTTTTGGTGTAAAAGCTTTGATGACTAAGGGCCATAGCTTTCTATTTCTTTCCACATCGTTTTACCCTACTTTTATGTTCAGCAATGTCACTGTGTTACGAGATTCTTAGAGGTTGCCTGTTATATACTACACCCACCACTGTGCAAAACCCCAGTTTTGATTAATCGGGGATTAATAGTTCTTCCTGTTTTGTGTGTGAGGTTTATGTTTATTTTTTATATTTATGACAACTAATGGATTGGTATTTTTAAAGATTGAGCTAAGTGGAGAACCTGTTTAAGGTTTGGTAATGTGATTGTTCACGTAAAGTTTTCCATGGATTATTCATTTTAAGTTAAAAATAAGAAGTAACCACTAAATACTACCTACTTACACTTCATTAAAGTAAAAATACTCAGGAAATGTGTAAATATACACAAATGATCTAAAGTCACAATGCAGCAGTTGTTGCGTTATCTTGCAGGTCTTTAAAAAATAGCAATAATGCGAAATACATTTTACAAAGTGCTAAATTTTATACAGAACATGTTTTTGATATATTAGTTTTAGGCTGGAACATAAATCAGTGTTATTACCACATCTGTATAGCCTACTGGCAGTATTCACCCCATTTTGTAAGATCTAATTACAAAATGTGGTGATTACAGGGTTTTGACCAGTACATTTTGCCATGTAATTTAAAAAAATAAAATAAAATAAAACACTTCACTTATTAATTACTACATTGGTTTTATACTGTGCCTATGTCCATTGACTACTTGCATATATATTGGAAAATACATATAGAATGCATGTAATGGTTTTCAGGTGATTAACCCCTTCATGACCTTGCCGTTTTTTGCAATTCTGACCAGTGTCCCTTTATGAGGTAATAACTCAGGAACGCTTCAACGGATCCTAGCGATTCTGAGATTGTTTTTTCGTGACATATTGGGCTTCATGTTAGTGGTAAATTTAGGTCGATAATTTCTGAGTTTATTTGTGAAAAAAACGGAAATTTGGCAAAAATTTTGAAAATTTTGCAATTTTCACATTTTGAATTTTTATTCTGTTAAACCAGAGAGTTATGTGACACAAAATAGTTAATAAATAACATTTCCCACATGTCTACTTTACATCAGCACAATTTTGGAAACAAATTTTTTTTTTTGCTAGGAAGTTATAAGGGTTAAAATTTGACCAGTGATTTCTCATTTTTACAACAAAATTTACAAAACCATTTTTTTTAGGGACCACCTCACATTTGAAGTCAGTTTGAGGGTTCTATATGGCTGAAAATACCCAAAAGTGACACCATTCTAAAAACTGCACCCCTCAAGGTGCTCAAAACCACATTCAAGAAGTTTATTAACCCTTCAGGTGTTTCACAGCAGCAGAAGCAACATGGAAGTAAAAAATGAACATTTAACTTTTTAGTCACAAAAATGATCTTTTAGCAACAATTTTTTATTTTCCCAAGGGTAAAAGGAGAAACTGGACCACGAACGTTGTTGTCCAATTTGTCCTGAGTACGCTGATACCTCATATGTGGGGGTAAACCACTGTTTGGGCGCACGGCAGGGCTCGGAAGGGAAGGAGCGCCATTTGACTTTTTGAATGAAAAATTGGCTCCAATCTTTAGCGGACACCATGTCGCGTTTGGAGAGCCCCCGTGTGCCTAAACATTGGAGCTCCCCCACAAGTGACCACATTTTGGAAACTAGACCCCCCAAGGAACTTATCTAGAAACATAGTGAGCACTTTAAACCCCCAGGTGCTTCACAAATTGATCCGTAAAAATGAAAAAGTACTTTTTTTTTCAAAATTATTTTAGCCTCAATTTTTTCATTTTCACATGGGCAACAGGATAAAATGGATCCTAAATTTTGTTGGGCAATTTCTCCTGAGTACACCAATACCTCACATGTGGGGGTAAACCACTGTTTGGGCACATGGTAAGGCTCGGAAGGGAAGGAGCGCCATTTGACTTTTTGAACGCAAGATTGGCTGGAATCAATGGTGGCGCCATGTTGCGTTTGGAGACCCCTGATGTGCCTAAACAGTGGAAACCCCTCAATTCTAACTTCAACACTAACCCCAACACACCCCTAATCCTAATCCCAACTGTAGCCATAACCCTAATCACAACCCTAACCCCAACACACCCCTAACCACAACCCTAACCGCAACACAACCGTAACCCTAATTCCAACCCTAATCCTAACCCTAATCCCAACCGTAACCCTAATCCCAACCCTAACCACAACTGTAACCCCAACACACCCCTAACCCTATCCGTAACCCTAACCACAAGCCTAATCTTAACCCTATTCCAAACCCTAGCCCTAATTCCAACCCTAACTCTAATTCCAACCCTAACCCTAAGGCTATGTGCCCACGTTGCGGATTCGTGTGAGATTTTTCCGCACGATTTTTGAAAAATCTGCAGGTAAAAGGCACTGCGTTTTGCCTGCGGATTTACAGCAGATTTCCAGTGTTTTTTTGTGCGGATTTCATCTGCGGATTCCTATTGAGGAACAGGTGTAAAACGCTGTGGAATCCGCACAAAGAATTGACATGCTGCGGAAAATACAATGCAGCGTTTCTGCACGGAATTTTCCGCACCATGGGCACAGCGGATTTGGTTTTGCTTAGGTGTACATGGTACTGTAAACCTGATGGAAAACTGCTTCGAATTCGCAGCGGCCAATCCGCTGCGGATCCGCGGCCGATCCGCTGCCGATCCGCTGCTTATCCGCGGCCGATCCGCGGCCGATCCGCTGCGGATCCGCGGCCGATCTGCTCTGTGTGCACATGCCATAACCCTACCCGTAACCCTACCCCTAACCCTACCCCTAGTTCTAACCCTAACCCTAGTGGAAAAAGAAAAAAAAATATTTTCTTTATTTTATTATTGTCCCTACCTATGGGGGTGATAAAGGGGGGGGTTTATTTATTATTTTTTTATTTTGATCGCTGTGGTAGAACCTACCACAGCGATCAAAATGTACTTGTAACGAATCTGCCAGCCGGCAGATTCGGCGGGCGCACTGAGCATGCGCCCGCCATCTTGGAAGATGGCGGCGCCCAGGGAGAAGACGGACCGACTTCGGGAGGATCGGTAAGTATGAGGGGGTGGTGGGGGGGTGGATCGGAGCACAGGGGGGGGGGGGATCGGAGGACGGGGGGAGCGGACAGGAGCACGGGGGAGCGAACAGGGGGACGGAGGGGGGTACCGGACAGAACGGAGGACTGGGGGCGGTGGGGGGGGCCAGAACATGATTTCCAGCCATGGCAGATGCTATTGCAGCATCGGCCATGGCTGGATTGCAATATTTCACCATTTTCATAGGTGAAATATTGCAAATTGCTCTGATTGGCTGTTGCACTTTCAACAGCCAATCAGAGCGATCGTAGCCACGTGGGGGCAAAGCCACCCCCCCTAGGCTGAAGTACAACTCCCCCTCTCCCTGCAGATCGGGTAAAATAGGAATTAACCCTTTCACCCGATCTGCAGGGATGCGATCATTCCATGACGCCACATAGGCGTCATGGGTCGGGAAGGGGTTAAAGTACACATTTCTACCACTAGATGTTGACCGTAAGCCCTGTTTGGATGATTGTGCCTTAGATTCTTTTAACAGCACACCATGTGGTTAGGAGAGGTATTGCAAATTAAACTTAACCCCTTAATGACTGGCAATACGTCTTTTAACTGACCTGAGATATAAGAGAATAGCCTCCCCATACAGGTGACAATCCGTCAGCTGTCCACTATAACTGACAACTTGCTGCATCAGCCACGATCAGTGTTTGCCCCATCCAAATCTGTTTAACCCCTTAGATGCTGATGTCAATAGTGACTACATCATTATAAATGGTTAACAGAGTGTGGGGGCTTCCTCTTTATCCCAATTGGGGCCCTCAGATCATGATTGTGTGGTCCTGATGTTTGCCATGGCAATTCACGACCAAATAGTGGCCTTACAGTCTGACGGCTGTTGTAATCTGTTCAGAAGTTAGAGGCGTTTAAGGTGGTAAAAATACACATTTTCATTACTGTCATGCCACTTTGCATTAAATCCTGAAAAGCATCTGTAGGGTTAATAAACTATCTGACTGCAGTTTTCAATATGTCAGGGGGTGCTGTTTTTAAAATGGTATCACATTTGGGGGTTTCCAATATGAGACCCCTAAAGTCACTTCAAACATGGATATGTCCCTAAGAAAGTAAATTTTGCAAATTTCCTTGAAAAAATGAAAAACTACAGCTACATTTTTAAAACTCCTAAAATGCTAACAAAATAAAATAACATTTTACAAATGGTGCTGATGTAAAGCCGACATGTGGGAAATGTTATTTATTAATGTTTTGCTGTGATATGACTTTCTGGATTAAATAGATAATCATTCAAAGTGTGAAAATTGCTAATTTTTTAAAATGTTCTCAAATTTCTGATATTTTTTATAAATAAATACAAAATATATCAACCTAAATTTACCATTATCATAAAGTATAATGTGTCACGAAAAAAAACAATCTCAAAATCACTGGGATTTGTTGAAGCGTTCCAGAGTTAATACCACATAAAGTGACACTGGTCAGATTTCAAAAATTTGGCTCCATCACTAAGGGGTTAAGGTTAATACCTAATAGAGTATAGAGAATCTATGAAGCAATGGCTCACATGCAATGCATTTCAGAATAACTGTAAGGTGTTTTACAATGTCCATATGTTAAAAACCATGTATACTTGATTCCTTTTTGAATTTTATGCATTTACTGATGACATTGTGGTTCATCTTTCAGTTTTGGTATCCTATTATCTCATGCAGTTCACTTTTTATCGAGAGATCTTTGCCTGCCCCAATGCCTGTATTGTTTATTAATTTAACCCTGTGATGTATTTTTAGATATTCTATGGCCTATTCTACCAAACTTTGTTGTGTTATATGCTTTGGGGCAGGAGCTAAACTAATAAATTGTGAATAACTAAAATGTGTCCTGTTCTTCCTTCTATAATGTATCTCTGTACAGTGCTTATGGTGTTTTAGTTTTTGGTTACGTACAGTTATTGCTACATGAAGTGACACATGTCTGAGTAAAGCCAAAATGGGCACTTTCACTAAGTAATATTGCAATGTACACGACAGTAGTAATATGACGGTCATTATGGATGATGCTCGTGTTGTTCTTTTTGCACTTTTTTGTTTTATCTAAAGTGTTTCCACTGACTTACACCTTTTTGCACCGTATCTGTGGGGGAAAAAAACGAAAAACATTCTATACTTGCTATACACCGTTAAAACCTGAAGTTTACATACACTATATAAAAAGACACATATGCATGTTTTTCTCATTATCTGACATGAAATCAGAATAAACTTTAGGTCCATTAGGATTATCATAATTATTTGCCAAATGCCGGAATAATGAGAGAATGAATGTTCTAAGGCATTTTCATTACTTACTGCAAAGTCAAAAGTTTACATACACTAAGATTACTATGCCAGTAAACAATTCTGGACTGCCCATATGATGATGTCATGTGTTTGAAAGCTTCTGTTTTTTTGGCAACAGTTGAGTTAATTAGAGACACACCTGTGGATGTATTTTAATGCACACCTTAAACGCTCTGCTTGTATGTGTAGCATCATTGGAAAGTCTCAAGAAATCAGCCAAGTTATCAGGAAGAGAATTGTAGACTCGCACAAGTCTGGCTCGTTCTTAGGTACAATTTCAAGATTACTGAAGGTGCCTCGTTCATCTGTACAAACAAGATGGGAATGTCAATGTCCAGCCATCATACCGCTCAGGAAGGAGCCGGGTTCTGTGTCCCAGAGATGAACGTACTTTGGTCCAACATGTGCATATCAACCCAAGGGCAAAAGACCTTGTGAAGATGATGGCGGAAGCTGGTAAGTTTGTGTCAATATCCACAGTGAAACGAGTACTGTATCAACATGGACTGAAAGGCCACTCGGCCAAGAAGAAGCCATTACTCCAAAGGAAACATAAAAAGCCAGATTAATGTTTGCAAATGCACACAGGAACACAGACCTTAACTTTTGGAGACATGTCCTGTGGTCTGATGAAACTAAAATTGAACATTTTGGGCATAATGATCATCGTTACATTTGGAGGAAAAAGGGAGAAGCTTGGAAGCCTAAGAATACCATCCCAACTGTGAAACGTGGGGGATGTCGGCATCATGTTGTGGGGTTGGTTTGCTGCAGGATGAGGAACTGGTGCACTTCACAAAATAGGTGGCTTCACGAGAAAAGAAAATTTTGTGGCTATACTGAAGCAACATCTCAAGACTTCAGCCAGGAAGTTGAAACTTTGGCGGAAATGGGTCTTCCAAATGGACAATGTCCCGAAGCATACTGCCAAAATGGTAACAAAGTGGATTAAGGCTAACAAAGTCAATGTTTTGTAGTGGCCATCACAAAGACCTGATCTCAATCCTATTGAAAATTTATGAGCAAAGCTGAAAGGGCAGGTGCGAGCAAGGCGACCTACAAACCTGGATCAGTTACACCAGTTTTGTTAGGAGGAATGGGCCCAAATTTCGACCAACTATTGTGAGAAGCTTGTGGAAGGATATCCCAAATGTTTGACCCAAGTCATTCAGTTTAAGGGCAATACTAATTAAATGTATGTAAACTTTTTACTTTGCAGTAAGTAATAAAATGCCTTAAAACCTTCACTTATTCTGGCAAATATTAATGATTATGGTAATCCTAGTTGACCTAAAACAGGAAAGGTTTATTCTGATTTCATGTCAGATATTGAGAAAAACATGTGTGTGTCTTTATATAGTGTTTGTAAACTTCTGGTTTTAACTGTAGTTACAGGGCCGGCGTCAGCACCCGGGCAAGTGCCGGGGCCCTGGCGAGACGGGGGGCCCATAACGGTACGACACTGATGCGCATCATGCACTCCTGGGGGCCCCCGAAGCCGGATTACATCCATGTACTAGTGTGCTGTGTGTATTATGCTACACAGTCAACTCCCAGCCAGGACTCGGAGGCGGAGCTGGAGCTGACATCTTCCGCAGCAGGAGGCGGCACACAGAGCTCTCTGGGACTGACGCTGCGCAGCTGCTGGAATACTCACCATGGGGATATGAAGAGTCACTTCCGGACCGGCGGTTGTCACTTCCGGGTGAGAGTGAGGACGAGCTTGTCATCCTAAGAGCTCACAGATCGTCCCGACACGTCCACCGTCCAGGTCCAGCGCCAAGCAGCAGAAAAACGAGCAGCAGTCAGTGCACCCTGTGTCCACAATGGGGGCGACGGCGTGAGTCGTGATGGTGAAAGTGAAGCAGTGAGTCTTCCTTCCTGGTCCCAAAGCATTGCGGGGGGATGCAGGCTGGGAGGACAAGGTAGTGGTATGACCATACAGGCCACAGAGACAGGCAGCGGTGGGAGTTGATCATGGCCTCTGCTCTGTGCAAGACAGTACTGTCTGGGACTTGTAGACTAGTCCTTGTGCAGTTGTGCTACAATGTGTTATCTCTTAGCGATGCTGGGACTTGTAGTCCTACACAGACCTACAGTATGGCATCTGAGTGATGCTGGGACTTGTAGACTATATACTACATGGCTGGCTGTGCTATAGACTACGTGGGCTGCCTGTGTTATATACTACATGGGCTGTGTTATGTACTACGTCACGGGGCTGTGTTATATACTACGTGGGCTGTTATATACTACGTGGCCTGTTATATACTACGTGGCTGTACAATATACGTAGGCTGCCTGCGTTATATACTACGTCACGGGGCTGTGCTATCGTCTACGTGGGCTGTGCTATATACTACGTGGGCTGTGCTATATACTATGTGGGCTGTGTTATATGCTACGTGGCTGTGTTATATGCAACGTGGCTGTGTTATATACTACGTGGGCTGTGTTATATGCTATGTGGCTGTGCTATATGCTACGTGGGCTGTGCTATATGCTACGTGGGCTGTGCTATATGCTACGTGGGCTGTGTTATATGCTACGTGGGCTGTGTTATATGCTACGTGGCTGTGCTATATTTCTCTGCTGTATCTGTGCATTATGAATCGTGGTATATGTTAAAGGGGGGCCCACTGAGACTCTTTCGCCCGGGGCCCTCAAAAACCTGGAGCCGGCCCTGTGTAGTTACATAGGTTGAAAAAATAATGTACATCAAACTTAACCTTCCATAACCAGTTACTAGTGATGAGCGATCGTGCTCAGATAAGGTGTTATGCTTATATGCTGAGTATCTTTGGCTTTATTGAATAATACGTTTGCATCTCCACAGCTTCATGTCTCATGGCTGTTCGACAGATACAACACATGCAGGGATTTCCTGTTTCTTAGGCAATCCATGCATGTGTTGCTGCTGTCGAACAGCCATGAGACATGCACCTACAGGGACTTGAAAATATTATTCAAGCACGCCGAAGTCGCTCGGTTAGCACACAAGCATACTCTGAAAACATCTTATCCGTGCATGTTTGCTCATCACTACCAGTTACACTTTCTGTATCGCTAGATTTATAGCCCACAATACAACTACAGTATGTGGGGGGGGGGGGGGGCAGCACAGGACGTAGAATGAAAATCAATAAATAAGACTGATTATCTGGGGCTCTTTCAATGGGAATGTTATATAAGACAGCATGTGAACGGTCAGTTCTTGAAGTTAAGATGATGAAAATAGGAAGAAATGGAGAAGTCTCTCAAGGATCTGGGAGACTTTCATTTGGGTCAAATTGTAATGGGTACAAGACTTGCTATATGCGGAGCTGCGTAGAGTAAACCTGCTGATACCTTCACTACCATAAGCAACCACGATGGGCACTATAGGATGAGAAACAAGCCATGACGCAATGAAAGGTGGTCAGTTATAATAAATAGACAATTATGTGGGAAAAGGTAAAGAAGCCAACTAGTGACCAGGACTAACATCTGCTGGGAAATCATTGGTTCTGGCATTCATGTGGATTTTAGTTTTGATATGTAGCACCCACCTAAACATTGTTCCAAACCAAGCATACCACATCATGGCATCCGTACTGATTAATGGTGGCATCATCATTTAAAAGATTGGCAGAAATCATCAAACTACCTTGTCATCCAAACTCCTAGATTTTGGTTCAATCTAGACTTCATGGGATGTGCTGGAAAAACAAGTTAGGTCCATGAAGTTGGGTCTCATTTTGAAACAATCAACCCCAAATCTGTTGCTAAAGTCTTAGAGTAAGCTATCACAGGACACTTTCAGGGTCCTTGTGAAGTCCATACCGTGACAGGTCAGAGACTTTTTGGCAGATAAAGGTGTACGTATTCAATATTCGGCTATATGACTGATGAATGTAGATGATTGTGAAGAATATGGGATGATTGAACGGCAGCTTACAATCCCCCTTCAGCATGTGTAGCTGTAACAGTTCACCCGGCTCAGCAGGTCCAATCACACCAGCTAATTTCCAAGCTCTTACAGGATGACCTCCTGTGGAGTCCACTCTGTGTAACTGCTTCCCCAGTCAGATAGGATTTCATAAGGAGATTTATGGAGGATGATTTATCGTACATCCTAGCCACACATTGGTTACATTTTTAAGATCTCTAGAACAGACTGAACTCCTTTCAGGGTCTCGATGCGTTCTAGCACCCCAGTATGGGGAGATACGCAGCACGGCTAGTAGAAGCCAAGTTACAAAACCGTGTTTGGCCACCAAGCGTAACGGGGGCCCAGCTGGATCTGATCGCGCCAGAACCACCCCCCTAATACCTACTATTGGGAAGTTATGAGCTTTCATAGGTTTTGAGAGATTAAATCACAAATGTCCAGTTGAGGGGGAAAAGGACCATCCTGGGGGCGTAAAAAGGAGTTACCAACCAACTGAGATAAAGGATTGTGTAATGCCATGTGCTCTGTCATGCTTGCTTTTCACTTCCAAAGGATGGTGCCACGTCAATTAACATGCTGAAAGGACGTGGAACCAGCTGGCACCCCATGCGACCCAGCACATGGTCGAACATCAAACCAGTAACTGACATGTTTTCCTCTGCTTACACAAGGTAGTACAAAAGTATATTTGCTTATATATAACCCTTGTGTTTGTATAACTATCATAGGTATTGTATAGTGTGCCCTTAGGATGATTAAATATATAATTTAACCTTGGGCTGCTTGATCCATGAACTCACACATCTGTGTTCTCTGTTTTTAACTTCACATGCTACCGGGGCTGATTTCTGGCCTGATATCCTGTTAACAGATCAGGCTTATATCTAACGAGGAGCTGGTGGCAGTCATGCCGATAGGGCTTTGTTTCAGTGGTGCTAGTGAAAGGGGCCTCTCAAAGTTGTGAGCGAGTGTTGTGCCATGTCAGTGTCAGCGTGGGCCACATTCTCTCACTTTCTATGCCTCATGGACATGTATGGACAGGAGTTGTCTGTAAAACTGTGTCAAGCTGACTTTCCGTGTCCCCAAGTGTTGCGGAATGTTGCATTGGTGTAAGTGTTAAAACTGTACCGCGTGATCCCTCTGACGTAGTAGTGACGTCAGGTGAGGTGCAGGTTCATTGCAATTATTATTTTATTTTGTATATATGAATCCCCAAGATGTGGGTAAGTGGATTCTTTTTAAACATTTGTGGTCTTGACCTTCTTGGAATGACCAGGAGACCGTTGAGAAATCATCCAACATGCATTTTATTGATTTATGATATTACAGTACCTTGGATGGTGACGTATTTGGCTCATGGATGGACTTCATGATTGTAATGGTATTTCCTCGTCTTTTTATTGAATTGTTTATGGCATAATTGGTGTATAATTATGAAGTGTGATTGGTTCACTTTCACGTCAGCTGGTACAGGAGCAGGATAACCTTTGTACTATAATCTTTCATTCTGAAAGTTTACTTTTCTTTTTCAGCACTGTAGGCTTCAGTAACAATAGTAAGTAGTTTTAGCTTGATACACTTTAGAATAAATAGAAGAATTCCAGTATATGGACAAATGCTCCTAATAAATATAGACAAGGTGGGCTGAATATGAACATTGTATCCAAAAATGTCCTTGCTGTGTGGGTGTGAGACTCAAAAAGACGTGCCGGAGTTTCTCCCCCCTGGAAGTTTTGAGAAGCTTCATCAATTAGATTGGAGCTGTTCTGATACCTGATTTACAATGAATGTATAAAACTGCGATTGCTTAATGGTTAGCGAAATGCGCTCCTTGGACTGGTTGTCTTTGTGAGTATTACTTTATGGAATATTATTATATATGTTGCACTTTGCATTGAATTTATATCACTGTCTGTAGATCCTTTAAAACGTGTGGAATGGCCCGCCGTTCAGTGCGCCTGGGGTAATGGCTGCTAAAAGTATGTTCATTTGCAGCAGACTTGTTGGAGAAATTTCTGTGGCTTGAAATCTGTTCGATACATACTAGGTTGTTTCTACAGCATGCGTGTGGATTTCTGCAACCATCATTCAGAAGATATTCCAAAGTAAAGAAAAAAGTAGAAGTGCACTCACCGGTCCAAGTTGCAAAAAAAAGTCCTTTTATTGATACATGTGCAGGTACAAAGGGAGGATGTGGAATAGAAGGACGACGGCCGTTTCGCGCTGTTGCGCTTCAACGGGGTCCTAACACCAAATGACAGTGGGAGAGGGCTTTTACCTTGTTCCGTTCAGAAAGGAACACCCACCTGACGTCACTACGAGAAACAAAAAACCACCCACCAGAGTGAACAGAAAAACACAAGTGACGATAAAACAGCTAGAAACCACATACAATATTATGGACTTTCAGATTGTGCACCCGTGTGTCCACCTTCAGGCTCTTTAGACACAGCAGCTTGAATCATAGTGGTGGTGGCGGAGGCATTTAGTAGCAGTGCCATGTGCTCTCTTCTGCATTTGCACAATCATTCAGAAGATAGTCTTTAGGTTTTTTTTGTTCTCTATTCTATACAAAAGAAGCATTTGTGATACATTGGCTATGTTTACCTACGTATTTTTTAATCAATTTTGTACTGTTATGAAGCTGCAAATTTTTTAATGTTTTTTGTTTTATTCTTTCCAACAGCGATAAGCTGTTTCTCTTCTTTTTTTTTTTATACAGGCACTGACTTTTTTTGCACGAAAAGTTGTAATGGCATTAAATTTAAAATCTAACCAGTGCCTCAAAAATTCCTTTTTTTATACACTCACCGGCCACTTTATTAGGTACACCATGCTAGTAACGGGTTGGACCCCCTTTTGCCTTCAGAACTGCCTCAATTCTTCGTGGCATAGATTCAACAAGGTGCTGGAAGCATTCCTCAGAGATTTTGGTCCATATTGACATGATGGCATCACACAGTTGCCGCAGATTTGTCGGCTGCACATCCCAAAGATGCTCCATACAAGGCAGGATGGATCCATGCTTTCATGTTGTTTACGCCAAATTCTGACCCTACCATCCGAATGTCGCAGCAGAAATCGAGACTCATCAGACCAAGCAACGTTTTTCCAATCTTCTTCTGTCCAATTTCGATGAGCTTGTACAAATTGTAGCCTCAGTTTCCTGTTCTTAGCTGAAAGGAGTGGTACCCGGTGTGGTCTTCTGCTGCTGTAGCCCATCTGCCTCAAAGTTCGACGCACTGTGCGTTCAGAGATGCTCTTAGGCCTACCTTGGTTGTAACGGGTGGCGATTTGAGTCACTGTTGCCTTTCTATCAGCTCGAACCAGTCTGCCCATTCTCCTCTGACCTCTGGCATCAACAAGGCATTTCCGCCCACAGAACTGCCGCTCACTGGATTTTTTTTCTTTTTCGGACCATTCTCTGTAAACCCTAGAGATGGTTGTGCGTGAAAATCCCAGTAGATCAGCAGTTTCTGAAATACTCAGACCAGCCCTTCTGGCACCAACAACCATGCCACGTTCAAAGGCACTCAAATCACCTTTCTTCCCCATACTGATGCTCGGTTTGAACTGCAGGAGATTGTCTTGACCATGTCTACATGCCTAAATGCACTGAGTTGCCGCCATGTGATTGGCTGATTAGAAATTAAGTGTTAACAAGAAGTTGGACAGGTGTACCTAATAAAGTGGCCAGTGAGTGTATATTTTAAGAGTTTGTGTTTAATTTTTAAGAACTAGTTAGGTTTTTTTTGTTACTTGGAACCAATTTTAGTTTTCTTTCTTTAACATTGCTATAGTGTTACAATTTGCCTAATTAAGGCATTTTCACACATCACACTTTTGTAGTGGTTTTCTACGTGTTTTTGCCTAAGAAAACCCGCAGCATTTTACTGTCCCAGCAAAGTGAATGAGATTTCTTGAATCCCATGCACATGCTGCTTATTCTCTTTGCAGATTTGAAGCAGTTTTACATCTGCAACATATGTTTGTGTTTTCGCAGAGTTTTTCATCCATTCTGATGGGAAGGAAACACTTCAAAAAAGCACGCAAAAATGAACAGTTTTTATATAGCGTTTTTCCTGGCGAGGGACGAGTTTTTGATGCAGAAATGTTTACAGCAAATTCTTAATGTGCACATATCCATAGGACCAGTGTCTGTATAACAATGTGGATGAAATTGACTTTGGTATTGAAGAGAAGAAATGACCTGAATCAGACTTATCTCTGATCCCGGCTGTCACAGCTGACATCCGCTTTGGATTCCACTGTTTTATATGTATCGCAAGGAAATTAATTGTACAGCATTTCCATGTGCTACCAAATACGTTGTAGGGGTTAAATCCTAGCACTACAGGTCCGGATTAGGCACACCTGGATAGTTAGGACTAGAACCAGGCCTTGTGTTAACTGATTAGTTTATTGGAGGAAGCTGAGCAGAGTCGGTTGTGATGGAGCTAGAGAGAGACTGCACAGGCCATGTGCACCAAGCTGCAAGTATCATTGGTTGCTATAGACAATGGCTGTTTTGTGTGACCAAGCTAAGGCTAGCTCAGCTGTGTCCGAATACCCTTTGTCTATATTGCTTAGTTAGTGTCTGGACAAGGTTATGGATTTTATGTTTATGGTTTTGTTTTTGATACTGTACATCCAGTGGAAATAAACACTATAACGTGTGATCTAAAAAAGACACTGGCTTTGTGTCACAAGTGGCTACCCGAGAAAGTGAACCCCCTACAATTGGTGTTTTGATTGCAGGCAACAAGTCCCAAAGAGCACAGGTGATTACAGTTTAAAGATAGATGCTGTCCAGGCCAGGGAGATGTGACTTTCCTCCATCCATAGGGATGGTATCCAGGTGAGGCGAACAGTACGGGAATTATATACAGAGAAGGAGTACAAAACTACCCATATAAGATATATCAAATATGTTATTCGTTACCAATACAATTGTAAATATCATATACCCAAATATGTTAAAAGAGATATGGACAAAAGGATTGTACAGGGAAGGACACAAACAAAAAAAAGAGTCCGACACAATTGCATATATGTAAAAAAGGACCGGGAATTCAGAGACCGTAATGTATATATTGCGACACTGTCACAGCACAATGGGTATAGTTAGTTAATTAGAAACATATTGCCTACATAGCTATAACTATATATATATATATATATATATATATATATATATATATATATATATATATATATATATATATATATATATATACTCCCAGGGCATAAACAATGCAAATCTAGTGCAAAAAATAGTCTCACCCAAATGTCTGTGCAATTGGTCAGACCATGCATCCCCAACGCGCGTTTCGCGTGGGCTTCCTCTGGGGACTGTGCGTGTTCTTGTTTATGGCTGGGTGTTCTTATTTATGAACAGTACGGGAAGCCTTATAGAAAATTACTGGAGGACATCTTCGAGGCTTTCCTGACTGCTCTGGGGGGCAGTTTCTCCCTGCCTACCACCCTCTCAAAGACAAATAGTCAGAGGTCCTAGCTCTGTACCATACTGGTGAATCGCAGACTGCATACTATGGCTCTTTTTGTACCAAGCTTTGGCTAGCTCTGCCATGTCTGAATAGTCAGCATCGTCTATATTGTTTACTTAGTGCCTAGACAAGGCTAGGGATTTTATTTTTATGGTTTTGTTTTCGGTGATGTGCAACTAGTGAAAAATAAACATTATTCCTTGTGTCCTGTAAAAACACTAAAAAAAAAAAAAAGGTACTCCAGCATAGAAAAATATAAAACTTCGTCTTTTAACCCCTTCACCCCCGGAGCTTTTTCCGTTTTTTCATTTTCGTTTTTCGCTCCCCTCCTTCCCAGAGCCATAACTTTTTTTATTTTTCCGTCAATTTGGCCATGTGAGGGCTTATTTTTTGCGGGACGAGTTGTACTTTTGAACGACATCATTGGTTTTACCATGTCGTGTACTAGAAAACGGGAAAAAAATTCCAAGTGCAGTGAAATTGCAAAAAAAGTGCAATCCCACACTTGTTTTTTGCTTGGCTATTTTGCTAGGTTCACTAAATGCTAAAACTGACCTGCCATTATCATTCTCCAGGTCAGTACGAGTTCATAGACACCTAACATGACTAGGTTATTTTTCAACTAAGTGGTGAAAAAAAATTCCAAACTTTGCAAAAAAAAATACAAAATTGCGCCATTTTCCGATACTCGTAGCGTCTCCATTTTTCGTGATCTTGGGTCAGGTGAGGGCTTATTTTTTGCGTGCCGAGCGGGCATTTTTAATGATAGCATTTTGGTGCAGATACGTTCTTTTGATCGCCCGTTATTGCATTTTAATGCAATATCGCGGCGACAAAAAAAACGTAATTCTGGCGTTTCGATTTTTTTTCTCATTACGCCATTTAGCGATCAGGTTAACGCTTTTTTTTATTGATAGATCGGGCGATTCTGAACGCGGCGATACCAAATATGTGTAGGTTTGATTTTTTTTTTTTTTATTGATTTATTTTGATTGGGGCGAAAGGGGGGTGATTTAAACTTTTATGTTTTTTTTTATTTTTTTTACATTTTTTTTTTTACTTTTTTTTTTCACTTTTGCCATGCTTCTATAGCCTCCATGGGAGGCTAGAAGCAGGCACAATCTGATCGGCCCTGCTATGTAGCAGCGATCATAAGATCGCTGCTACACAGCAGAATTGCAGGTGTGCTGTGAGCGCCGACCACAGGGTGGCGCTCACAGCTACCGAGGATCAGTAACCATAGAGGTCTCAAGGACCTCTATGGCTACCTTCCTGACACATCGCCGACCCCCGATCATGTGACGAGGGTCGGCGATGACGTCATTTCCGGCCGCCCGGCCGGATGCGGTAGTTAAATGCCGCTGTCTGTGTTTGACAGCGGCATTTAACTAGTTAATGGGCGCGGGTGGATCGCGATTCCGCTCGCGCTCTTTGCGCGCACATGTCAGCTGTACAAAACAGCTGACATGTCGCGGCTTTAAGGTGGGCTCACCGCCGGAGCCCACCTCAAAGCGGGGGTTAATGGAAAAATATCATAAAAACAGGCACAATGCGGACAACATATACAGCTCTGGCAAAAATTAAGAGACCACTGCAAAATGTTCAGTTTGTCTGATTTTTCTCTTTATAGGTATATTTTTGAGTAAAATGTCCATTGCTCTTTTGTTCTATAAACTTCTGACAACATGTCTCCAAAGTTCCAAGCACTAAATTTTGTATTTATTTTCAGAAAATGAGAAATGGTCAAAATAACAAAAAATGCAGTGCTTGCAGACCTCAAATAATGATAAGAAAACAAATTCATAATAATTTAGAAACAACAATACTAATGTTTTAACTCAGAAAGATTTCAGAAATCAATATTTTGTGGAATAACCATGATTTTTAATCACAGCTTTCATGCGTCTTGGCATGCTTTTCACCTGTCTTTCACACTGCTTTTGAGTAACCCTATGCCACTCCTGGTACAAAAATTTAAGCAGTTCTTTGTTTGATGGCTTGTGACTATCCATCTTGATTACATTCCAGAGGTTTTCAATAGGGTTTAGGTCTGGAGATTGGGCTGCCCATGACAGGGATTTGATGTGGTGGTCCTTCATCCATACATTGATTGACATAGCTGTGTGGCATGGCGCCTTGTCCTGCTGGGAAAAACCAGTCCTTAGAGTTGGGGAACGTTGCCTGATCAGAAGGAATCAACTGTTTTTCCAGGATAACCTTGTATGTGGCTTGATTCAGAGGTCCTTTGCAAAGATTAACCTGCCCAATTCCGGCCTTGCTGAAGCATCCCCAGATCATCACCGATCCTCTGCCAAATTTCCCACTGGGTGCAAGACACTGTGGCTTGTACGCCTCTCCAGGTCTCCGTCTAACCATTGGACGACCAGGTGTTGGGCAAAACTGAAAATTAGAGTTATCAGAGAAGATTACCTTACTCTAGTCCTCTATGGATGGTCAAACCCTTATGGTCTTTGGCAAACTTCAGCCTGGCTCTCCTTTGCTTTTCATTGATGAAAGGATTTTTTCTAGCTTTACATGACTTGAGCCTTGCCTCTAGGAGCCAGTTATGAACTGTTCTTGCCGTGCACTTCACCACAGCTGCCATTTTCCATTCCTCTTCTAGGTCACTTGATGTCATCCTGCGGTTGCTGAGTGACAATCGAATAAGACGACGGTCATCCTGGTCAGTGGAGAGTCATTTTCGCCCTCTGCCGGTCTGTAGCTTTGTTGTCCCCAATATCTGCTGCTTGACCTTGTTGTAATGGACTGCCATCTTAGAAATTTTAAGGATGGAGGCAACATGATGCTCACTGTGTCCCTCTGCTAGTAAAGCCAGAATTGAGCCCTTCTTTTGCTCACTCAAGACTTTTCAACTCCTTTGGCATGGATAAAGGTTATTTTTCATTCCTATTACTTTTGGGATATTACCAGCACTTGTTTTGCCATCCAGCTTGTCCTATTGCAAGAGGATTGTGAACACCACAGCAGGGTTTTTTATACTTTCCTTCGTTAAATAAAATTTGGTTCAGGTGATCACCTAATCAGAAGCACATTAAGTAGAATGAGGTGTCGTCTGGTTGAAATTCAACTGACACGGGAATGGAATGGCTGTCAGACATGTAGAGAAGCTGATTTCTATATAACCGTGCAGTGGTCTCTTAATTTTTGCCAGAGCTGTAGATTCCAGCGAGCTACCAAGCGACACGTTTCGACACTCTGGTCTTAATCATGAACCAGGATTAAGACCAGTGTCAGAACGCGTCGGTTGGTAGCTCTCTGGAATCTACTGTATATGTTGTCCGCATTGTGCCTGTTTTTATGAATTTTTTTCCCATTAAAGGCGAAGCCTTATATTTTACTATGCTGGAGTACCTTTTTTTTATCTTCATTCATGGGAACTTGCACGCCCAAACCCAGGCGGCTCCGTGCGTGGAACTTATTCTTGGAAGGAGACTGCAAATGGTGAGCTGACTTCTCCCGTTCCATATTCCTTTCTTACATATAAAAACACTGTCGCTTTGTGTTCCAAGCAGCTACCCGAGTGAGTGAACCCCCACAGGGGTAGTTACACATCAGAAGTGTGCAAGGGACTGTTGCTTTCCATCAGGAGCGACTTTATGGAATGGAATTGAAGGGTTTAAGATACCTATGTGTTGAGCTCATTATGTGGAAGGTAATTCATAATGATCAGTCAAAGATAAATCCGATTCTACACGCATGCACTACAAGTAGTGGGCACTGGCTGCATTATCCTTCACGCTCTCCTGGCACGCCTCTGCTCCACTACTTGTAAAAAGAAGGCTGCATAGATTTCAAAATGTATTATGACGTCTTGTGTTTGCTGATATGATGCATAGTTCCTGGTAGCACTGTGCGGCTCGGACCTGGGTGTGTAAGATCCCTGAACGCCGGTATGGTAACTTATCATCATCTGATTTTCCATCCAATCTTGTTTTATTTATTATATTTTGTGTTGTACGTTTTGCTATTACTAGATCTCTAGCATATACTCTGCTGCTTACTGTTTTCTCACGTCTAATGTGCTTGGCTTAGGCATTTTTTTGTCATTTAAATATAGACTATTTCCCAGTTTACTATTCAGTCATACGTAGCCTAAAATCTTTGCTTCAATTTATGAATAAATTATATTTTTATAATTAATATAATATATGATACTTTTTTTGTAATGCAGTGATATATGTGGCTCATGTTATAAAGCCGGAGTCTCTGGACAGATTATTATATTATTTTTTTAAGGAAAGATTCAGTACAAAGTATTTTTATTAAAAATATAAATGGGTATGTTCTCTCAAAAGAACTGAAATTTGCATGTTTCTTTCAGCATGCGGTCATGTAAGAATTTATATGGTACATTGTATCTTTTTTTCTTCCCCCCTCCAAAAAGTCCAAGAATGTGGCTTTGGTTCGCAGTGACCATTTTGATCTGTCAATGTTCCAGCCAAATGCTGGTCCACCATAATGAAGATCAATGTGTTACTTATGCTCCTGACCCTGAAGCTTATATGACTGTGGTAAGTTACTTTTTGTAAAAATTCTGAAGCTTTTTTTTTTCCACAAAGATTCACTTTCACTGGACATTTGCTCCTATTTTCTCTGAAAATTCACTGTGTAGAAGTGACATCATACATTGATTTGTATTTGTATTTCTGCACCCATTGTATAAGATAGGTTACTTGCATTTCTTAAAAAATTTGCAGCATCAAAAACTCATCAAAAACTCATTGTGAGAATGTAGCCCAACAAGTAAACTATTAAATAATGATAATAAAATGTTGCAATATTTAATGTTACCTTACATGTTATAGACTGAACTAATCAGCTACCGAGGATACCCCAGTGAGGAATATGAGGTGGTCACTGATGATGGGTACATCCTAAGTGTCCACCGAATACCACACGGCAGGAGGCATCATTCAGCTGGTAGGTCTTGCTTGGTAACTTTCATATATTAATTTATTTTTATTTTTTACATTAATTTCTATATTAATGATCTGTAATACACAAATACAATAGAATTTAATGTGGATTAAGTTACTACTATAGTTTGGACTTTGAAACCCACCCCTTTATCGCCAAAAAGCTCCACCCAATATTCATTTTTGTAATAGTTTTTGTAAATTATATTCATTATATTTAAGCGTGTAGGGTGAAAGAGGGGCTGGAGAAAACAGGGGACACCACATTCTTTTCATTGCATTTTAAAGCTCCTTTAGATGTGCGTAATATTGTATCAATGAGTGGAGATGGTCCCAGATCCCCTGCTGCTCCATTTGGTGTTTGTGGGACTGAAAGCCATAGCGGAGTACATTGCTTTGCTGTCTGTTAGTCCCGTGCACTTTTGGTACGGCGCCAGTGTGCATGTATAGTGACCCAAAGTTGTGGATTTCATGTTTTGTCTGTTATTTGTTCATGAAATAAGTCTTAAATACTCAAATTATTGCACTGTTTTATTGTTTAGTATTGGTCATACACCATAGGGTTAACCTCCCCACTTACCTGGAAATAGTTAGTTGGGTGGAGTCTACTTTATAGAATGCTGCAACCATAATTGTTAGAGAGAGTCCTTGCAGTGACATCCACAGCCAGATGCGAGTAGAGAAGCTTGCTCCCTTGTTCCAGTAGGCCATCATCATGGCCGAAGTATCTGAAGAAAATGTAGTACAGCTATGCCTGCTTGCCCCTCACAGAGGAGGAATGATCCCCAGCTGTGCAGGATTCAGAGAAGCCCCTGTGTTGATGCCCCGGAAGGCAATGAAGCAGATAATGGGAATGGTCACAACCTACATGTAATAAAGAATAGAAGGTACTGGGATTTAGAGGCCCACTAGGGTGGGTGTAACAAACCCATATAGAGTAGAAGATATTATAGCTCAGTCTTCAAGGCTAAGAAACAGATCCCACGGACATGTAACTGTCAAGCTTCCTGTACCACCATCTATGGTGATTAACCTGCTGTATTGAATAAAGTTTTCTTCGGTTTTACAACACCGCAGTTTTTTGGCACAAGGTTAGAGGAGGCTGGGTTTTTATAAAGCTGGGAAATTTGCATCGTCTGGCCTTTCCTAACGATGATAGCTAACAAGCCATAACCCTACCAGGCTAATTAAGGTCTGAAACCTTGGTCAAAGTTATCTGAGCACAGAAATCTCCAAGGGTGCCCATTTTCGTTTTTGTAATTTTCAAAAGATAAAAAATTACTATCTATATGTTGTTTGCCTAAAATAGAAAGGAAATGTGTCATCTTTAGCTTTAGGCCTGTTAGAGAGAATTTGATCTTCAACTTGCTTAACTGTTCACAATAGCAGTAATTTTGACCAGTGGTGCCCAAACTTTTACTTGCCACTGTATTTGAACAGCAAAGGAGATTTTCCATAGAAATGGATATGAAGAGTTTTCCAGGCATTTTTAAAGCTGTTTTTGAGGAGGGGTTTAACCCCTCAGAGACAGAGCCAATTTTAACCTTCGTGACCGAGCCAAATTTTTTAAAATGTGAGGAGAGTCATTTCATGTGGTAACTCTGGAATGCTTCAACATATTCCAGTAATTCTTAAATTGTTTTTTTCGTGACACAACATATTTTATGTTAGTGGTAGATTTTAGGTCACTACATTGTGCTTTTATTTGTGAAAAATCAGCAATTTTCAAACTTTCAATCCTTATATGCTTAAATCAGTTAGTCATGCTGTGCAAAATATTTAATAAATAACATTTCCCATATGTCTACTTTACATCTGCATCATTTTTAAAATGAAGAAAAAACAATTCCCATATATGAACATGGAAAAACAAAGGCAAACAAAGAGAATAAAATATAATATTTTATTAAATCAAACAATAATCATTCTTAAATATGACCACAGCAACTCTATTAAACAAGATAAATCTCCATTAAAAACAAAGGAGGCGGCTACAAGGCGATAGTAAGTAAACACCAGATTTTCCAGAAAAGGTTTCTTGCTAATTTAAGTTGATAACAACAACTAGTGCAAAATGCAAAGAAAGGGTGCCAAAAAGAAGACTACCATTAATGAAAAACTATGGGGCAATAACATTCTTACATTTGTAAGAAGCCTGGTAGGCGAAACAGCGCTGTCGGGGTGGCGGCACGGGCGATATACACAGTTTTGACTCATGTAAGTGTTATTTGGTTTCCATGCTTCATCTCATGCTTTTAGTGTCAGATATGTCCTTATTTTTCTAGATAAATCTTTGCACAGTAGTGCACTATGGAGCTGTATTTTAGGAGTACCTACAGAGAGCTTAATGTTTGGTGACTATTAATGCCTCATATGGCTATACGTCTTTAGCACTTTTTGCACCTTACCTGTAGTCTCTGTATAGGTGGCTCCTTATATAGTTATTGCCCCATAGTTTTTCATTAATGGTAGTCTTCTTTTTGGCACCCTTTCTTTGCATTTGGCACTAGTTGTTGTTATCAACTTAAATTAGCAAGAAACCTTATCTGGAAAATCTGGTGTTTACTTACTATCGCCTTGTAGCCGCCTCCTTTGTTTTTAATGGAGATTTATCTTGTTTAATAGAGTTGCTGTGGTCATATTTAAGAAATATTATTGTTTGATTTAATAAAATATTATATTTTTTTCCTTTTGTTTGCCTTTGTTTTTCCATGTTCATATATGGGAATTGTTTTTTCTTCATAACTTTTGAGGCTTTATTGTTTGATTAAAGGATACGTGTTATACACATCATTTTTAAAATGTCATTTTATTTTGTTAGGATGTTAGAAGGGTTAAAAATGTAACAGTATTTTTTAACTTTTTTCAAGAAACTTACAAAACCTGTTTTTTTTAGGGACCTATTCCGATTTAAATGGACTTCGAGGGTTCCTATACATTGGAAACTCCCCAAAAGTGATACAATTGTCAGGAATCTTTTTAACCCTTCAGGTGCTACAGAGGAATTTATACAATGTGTTATGATTTTTTTTTTTTAAATGTTTACTCTAAAATATTGCTTTAGTCCTAATTTTTTTTCACTTTTTAAAGAAATAGTCTTGAAATACTGTTGGTTTGTTGGCCTGAAAAAGCCTGTGTGCACATACTCTACAAGGTCACTTCAGTATCACCCAAATATAACCTCTTGTATAGCATAAATTTATTTTAAAGGACATGAAATGAGGTAAAAGATACCTTTATTATGGTTTATGTCCTGCATCGCACAGGAATACAGATTCATGCTGTCACACCTCAACATCTCTAATAACTCCACCACTTGAGAAAACAGACCTCATATTCTTCCCTGAGAATGTTCTCATTATTCAGCTATGAGTTACTCTTTTGAGAGCTCTTGAGGATATCAATGACACTTCTGTGAATGCTTAGCATTTAGAGGAATATTGTCAGTATGAAATACATTACAGTGCATGGGACTTCTTAAAAAATGTCACTTATTACAGTTACTGGTATTATCTACGGACGACTTTCTGTAGTTTGTTATAAATAAATTATAGTCATGCCCTTCTACATGTCTTCTACAGTAGACTTCTTGTGTAGACTTCTTGTCTATTGTAGTGGTCCTATTTTTCAGGCAAGGACCTCCCATATGTAACAACATTAGCTCTTTAGATGCGGTAGTCCTGTGGACTCTTTAGTGTCAGTAGAGTAATGTTTTAACCCCTTTCTGACCTTGGACGCAATAGTACGTCCGAGGTCAGCTCTCCTGCTTTGATGCAGGCTCCGGCGGTGAGCCCGCATCAAAGCCAGGACATGTCAGCTGTTTTGAACAGCTGACATGTGCCAGCAATAGCGGCGGGTGAAATCGCGATTCACCCGCCTCTATTAACTAGTTAAATGCCGCTGTCAAACGCAGACAGCGGCATTTAACCGGAGCTTCTGGCCGGGCGGCCGGATATGAGCGCATCGCCGACCCCCATCACATGATTGGGGGTCAGCAATGCTTCTGCATTGTAACCATAGAGGTCCTTGAGACCTCTATGGTTACTGATCGCCGGTAGCTGTGAGCCCCACCCTGTGGTCGGTGTTCACAGCACACCTGCAATTCTGCTGCATAGCAGCGATCTGATCGCTGCTATGTAGCAGAACCAATCGCGTTGTGCCAGCTTCTAGCCTCCCATGGAGGCTATTGAAGCATGGCAAAAGTGTAAAAAAAAAAAAAAAAGTGAAAAAAATGTGAAAAAAATAAAAAAAAAATAAAAGTTTAAATCACCCCCCTTTCGCCCCAATCAAACTAAATCAATAAAAAGAAAATCAAACCTACACATATTTGGTATCGCTGTGTTCAGAATCGCCCGATCTATCAATAAAAAAAGCATTAACCTGATCGTTAAACGGCGTAGCGAGAAAAAAATTTGAAACGCCAGAATTACGTATTTTTTTGGTCACCGCGACATTGCATTAAAATGCAATTTTTTATTTTTTTTTTAGCAAAGTTTGGAATTTTTTTTCACCACTTAGATAAAAAATAACCTAGACATGTTAGGTGTCTATGATCTCGTAGTGACCTGGAGAATCATAATGGCAGGTCAGTTTTAGCATTTAGTGAACCTAGCAAAAAAGCCAAACAAAAAACAAGTGTGGGACTGCACTTTTTTTGCAATTTCACCGAACTTGGAATTTTTTTTCCGTTTTCTAGTACACAACATGGTAAAACCAATGATGTCTTTCAAAAGTACAACTCGTCCTGCAAAAAATAAGCCCTCACATGGCCAAATTGACGGAAAAATAAAAAAGTTATGGCTCTGGGAAGGAGGGAAGCGAAAAACGAACACGGAAAAACGGAAAATCCCAAGGGGTTAATGATTAGAAACATATGTGCAAGACTGATGTAAGCAGAGAGTAGAAGTAAGAAAGTGTCTGAGAAAAAGTGTTGCCCTGTTCATATCTGTTCAGCCATTCCATTTTGTTTCCCTCTGAGGTAATGCAGGACCACGCCGCATGCAGCATGAAAGCTGGACCGGTGCTCAAAAATGTAACCAGCTGTGTTCACCTAAGGTGATATATAAAAAATAAAAGCCAACCAGATAGCTGATCTATCTGATAGGCGCACCAGAGTACCTCTAGGCTCTTCCATAGCGCTAAAGGTACCTTCACACGAAACGACTTTGTAACGATATCGCTAGCGATCCGTGACGTTGCAGCGTCCTCGCTAGCGATATCGTTTCGTTTGACACGCAGCAGCGATCAGGATCCTGCTGTGATGTCGCTGGTCGCTGAATAAAGTCCAGAACTTTATTTGGTCGTCCGATCGCCGTGTATCGTTGTGTTTGAAAGCAAAAGCAACGATACAAGCGATGTTTTACACTGGTAACCAGGGTAAACATCGGGTTACCAAGGTCAGGGCCGCGCTTAGTAACCCGATGTTTACCCTGGTTACCAGCGTAAAAGTAAAAAAAACAAACAGTACATGCTCACCTGTGCGTCCCCCAGCGTCTGCTTCCTGACACTTACTGAGCGCCGGCCCTAAAGTGAAAGTGAAAGCACAGCAGTGACGTCACCGCTGTGCTGTTAGGGCCGGAGCTCAGTCAGTGTCAGGAAGCAGACGCTGGGGGACGCGCAGGTGAGCATGTACTGTTTGTTTTTTTTACTTTTACGCTGGTAACCAGGGTAAACATCGGGTTACTAAGCGCGGCCCTGCGCTTAGCAACCCGATGTTTACCCTGGTTACCCGGGGACCTCGGCATTGTTGGTCGCTGGAGAGCGGTCTGTGTGACAGCTCCCCAGCGATCAAACAGCGACGCTGCAGCGATCGGCATCGTTGTCGCTATCGCTGCAGCGTCGCTTCGTGTGAAGGTACCTTTACAGACATCATCGTTATCATCATTGTTCCACTTGGGTCTCACAATGGCTTTTCTTTATCAGTAGGTCTTTGGACTGTGGGTGGAAACCAGACAACCTGGAGGAGACCCATGCAAACACACTTCTTGCAGATGTTGTCCTTGATGGGATATACACCCAGGACCCCAGTTCTGCAAACTCAAAGTACTAACCACTGAGCCACCGTGCAGCTTTTACCTCAAAACTTTCCCGAAAGACAACCACTGACCAAGCACTTTTGCTTTTCATATTCACAAATAGTAAACTATTTTGTGATATCATTATATATTTGGTGACTCAATCACGCATGTTCTAGATGGATAGTGAACCCTGTAGCATCATTGTCCAAGAAGCAGAAGTCTGACAGTTAGATTATTGATAACATGTCAATTACTTTAGCAAAGACTTTTTTCTTTTAGCTCATTGGTGACTTTTGTGACTTAGAAGTCAGTTCTCCATGCGCTGAGATGTTACTGAATGTTAGGAAGGAAATACATTGAGATTTTGCTTACATACAACCACTATTATGAGTAGAGATGAGTGAACTGAACTTCCAAGCTGTGCGATCGTATAGACAGTTACTGTCCCGTGCTAAACGAGAGAGATTTATTTATTCTCAGTCCCCATTGTTTTCAGTGGGGTTTGGGTTGGGTACCAGAACCCAAACTTCTACAGGTTCGCTCATCCCTAACTATGAGCAAGCAGAGACATCTTTAGACGACTGCACTTTTTCATTCCATGCATATATAGTTACTAGATGTGGTGATGTGGTGGGGGGCGGGATTATGTATGGTGATGTGGTGGGGGGGCGGGATTTGTGGGGGGCGGGATTATGTGTGGTGATGTGGTGGGGGGCGGGATTTGTGGGGGGCGGGATTGTGTGTGGTGATGAGGTGGGGGTGGGATTATGTGTGATGATGTGGTGGGGGCGGAGCTACTGTGCAGGGGGCGGGATTAGCGAGTAATCACGATGCCTCTTATATTTATAGATACGTATATACTTGTTGTTTGTTTCCAGTGAATATTGAATGATCTCGAGAAAAGTAAATAACAATGCCTATGTGTCAATGATAATTTTGGTTTAACACAGTATGCTTTTTTTCATACATTAGAACCTAAATCAGTGGTATTACTACAGCATGGCCTACTTGCAGATTCCACCAACTGGATCACAAACTTTGAAAACAATAGTCTGGGCTTTCTCCTGGCAGACGCCGGTTATGACGTATGGATGGGAAACAGTCGTGGCAATACATGGTCTTGGAAGCATAAGTCTTTGTCCCCTTCAGACAGCAAATTCTGGGCTTTTAGGTTTGTGTATTTTAATAGATTGAACAATCTATGGTAAAACCGATGCATAATGGTGTCTATGAAACTTAAATGAGGTGTTTCACAATCACAAATGTATAACATCCAAACATCATACACTGTAAATATGTATTAGGCATAATCTCTGCACCATGTACAGAAAACCTAAAAGCTTAAAATCCATTCTGAAATCTCCATGAATATACCCTTAAAGGAGATATCCGAGACTTCGTGCTTAGGTACATTTTTTGTAGTTTCTCCCTACCTGTTGTGCCCGGGACCGTTCACTCCTGGCACACAGCAGTCACAGACCGCTCCGGCTGGGGATTCGGCTGCCTCTGCTGACATCACGTCGACAGAGTGGCTGCTTCTTTTCCGCCCTGCTCTGTTGACGGGGCATAGCTTTTGACATCATTCTGATTGACAGTTGGCTCCCCCAGTTAGGCAGCGGGAATCTGGCTGAATGATGTCGAAGTGCCCCCTCGTCAACAGAGGTGAGCAAAAAAGAAGCCGCCTCTCTGTCGATGTGATGTCAGCAGGGGCAGCTGAGTCGACAGCGGGAGCGATCTGTGACCGCTCCGTGCCTGTGATGAATGTCGCCGGGCACAACAAGAAGTAAGTACCAAGTGCCTGCCTGTTAGTGCTTGGGCACTTTTTGTATTTTCACAAAGTCCCGGATATAGCCTTTAAAGAGGTCTTTCCACAAATAGTAAATCAGTATGTGATTAGTGGGGTCTTACCCTAAGATCCACTAAAAATCAGCAGAAAAAATGACTGCAGAGCCTCAGTGAGTGCTGCATCCCCTTCAATATTTATCCAAGCAGGAGTATCTATCTGGTCATGCCTGGTATGGCTTCTCCACCTCATTTAATTCCTCTTTATTCTGCTCATTGATGGTCATCCCAGCATCTGACCGTCGGCAATAAAAAAAAAAACCTCTGTTGCATGGTCTTCAGGATAACATATAACTCAATAATATTTATACTTTCTAGTTATGATGAAATGGCGAAGAAAGATCTTCCTGCAGTTGTAGATTTTATTTTGAAAAAAACTGGCCAGAAGCAACTCTATTACGTTGGTCATTCACAAGGCACTACTATGGGTAAGAAAATGTCACACTTATATTTTGAAAAGCTTTTGAGCTTGGATTACACTATAAATTTCTCATTACAGGCCTGTTGTAGGGAAATCTTAATTTCATAGGGCCCTTTCTTTTTTTAACGATACCAAAATATTGTGGGGACTAAAAGAAAAGTAGAATAAGAAAGTTTCCAAAAATATTACATATATATGAAAAAAATACAGTATATTCAAATTACCCTGTCAAGCACCCTTAAAAATGAGAACATTACAAAAAAAATTCAGTCCTATCAAAATTTAAAATTATTTAACCCCTTCAAGACGCAGCCCTTTTTCGCTCCCCCTTTTATTTTTCCGTCAATATGGCCATGTGAGGGCTTATTTTTTGCGGGACAAGTTGTACTTTTGAAAGACATCATTGGTTTTACCATGTCTTGTACTAGAAAACGGGAAAAGAATTCCAAGTGTGGTGAAATTGCAAAAAAGTGCAGTCCCACACTTGTTTGCCTTTTTTTGCTAGGTTCACTAAATGCTAAACTGACCTGCCATTATTATTCTCCAGGTCATTACGAGTTCATAGACGCCAAACATGTCTAGGTTATTTTTTATCTAAGTGGTGAAAAAAGATTCCAAACTTTGCTAAAAAAAAAAAAATTGCGTCATATTCCGATACCCGTAGCGTTTCCATTTTTCGTGATCTCGGGTCAGGTGAGGGCTTATTTTTTGCATGCCGGGCTGACATTTTTAATGACACAATTTTTGTGCAGATATGTTCTTTTGATCGCCCGTTATTGCATTTTAATGCAATGTCACGGCGACCAAAAAAACGTAATTCTGGCATTTTTAATTTTTTTTCTTGCTACGCCGTTTAGCGATCAGTTTAATCTTTTTTTTAATTGATAGATCGGGCGATTCTGAACGCGGCGATACCAAATATGTGTATGTTTGATATTTTTTTTATTTTATTTTGAATGGGAAGAAAGGGGGGTGATTTCAACTTTTATTTTTTTTTTATATTTTTTTAAAACATTTTTTTTCACTTTTGCCATGCTTCAATAGCCTCCATGCAGCTGAATTATAGACTTTCTATGAGCGCCGACCACAGGGTGGAGCTCACAGAAAGCCGGCATCAACAACCATAGAGGTCTCAAGGAGGCGCATCACATGACGGGGGTCGGCGATGCGCGCATTTCTGGCCCCATGGCCGGAAGCAGTAGATAAATGCCACTGTCAGCGTTTGACAGCGGCATTTAACTAGTTAATAGCGGCGGGTGGATAGTGATTCCACTGGCCGCTATTGCGCGCACGTCAGTTGTAGAAAACAGCTGACATGTCGCGACTTTGATGTGGGCTCACTGCCGGAGCCCACATCAAAGGGGAGACACGACATGCGCAGTACTAGTACGGCGCATGTCATGTAGGGGTTAATGGCAGAATTGCCACTTTCTGTCACCAAAAGAAGTCGTTGGCTCTGGTAAAAGGAGAAAAAAAATAAAAGCGCAAAATTGTAAATTGGCCTTAATGGGAAATACAATAATTGAATACTGGACGTCTGAACAAAATGTTGTAACAAATTGGGTAATATATATTTTTTCTCAGTGCAGATCCTTTGTTTCTGCCATTACAGGATTTATTGCATTTTCTACCATTCCTCAACTAGCACTAAAAATTAAGATTTTTTTTGCTCTTGCTCCCGTGGCTACTGTTCAACATCCTATTGGTCCAATTGCAGCTGCCAGAGGGATACCAGCCTGTTTAATTAAGGTACAGTACTCAACATTAAAGGTTATCGTTTACTATTACCCTAGTCCAAAAAATGTGTATACCTGAAAAGAACATATTTTAAGCTGAACTGGAAAGAATAGGAGGAGTCTAGGGTCAGGACAGAAGGCACGGCCATGTTGTCTTTCCAAAGTGAAGCAGCTACAACGGTTGGGTAGGTACAGGTTGCATTTATGGAGAACGTCACAACTCACTGAGAAGTATGCGGACAGCTTGGAAATATGGGTAGGTTGGTTGAATATCTGAAATCATCACATATTCACCTTTTAAGGTCTGACTACAGCACCAGACTTGTGGTATTAAACAGGCGCTGATCGGTAAACATTTTCTGACCGGCAGTCAATAGCCTGACAGATCGCGCTCATCGATGTACACAGCAATGATCTGTGTTAGGCCATTCAGTTCACATAGGATGCAATTGCTCACAGAGGAGGATGTGCTGCCGAGAAGAATGATCCTTTGGGCAGCTCAAAAGCTCCTTCATCCCGGTGATCGGTATTGGATTGCAAGATTATCATGAAATGAGTGTTCCTCGGAATGCTCGTCAGTGGAATCTTTCGTTGCTAATGGACTGTTACTTAAGAGCGATCTGACCCCATTGTATGCTTTAATACCATTTTGACAGTAAAACTGATTTTTTAAATGATAAAATCAACTAATTTCAAGAGTCGCTTCCTGGAAACGCTGTTTCTCGCCAGTTTGACTTATCTGACCGTGGAGAGAAAAGAAAAGCTCAACAGTTTGACCCGGCGTCCCTCGGGAGGGACTCCAATGTTAAGGGTCCCCCCAGTGTCAACCTCAATGTAGTTAATCCATCAAATTTCTATCTGCTTAACTATTCCGACTTTATATACATAAGTTTGGGAAGACGACCTCTTTAGGATGTGTGTACACATTGCATCAACATTCAGCTCATTGAGTTAGCACATCATCAGGATTTTTACCTTTTTTATGTTACTGTATGTTCCAAGTGAAGAACATTCTGGCAAACCCTTGGGCACAGGGGATGTTGTAATCTCAATTATGAAATGTACCCTTTACTGGACAGTGTACACAAGATATTTTACAAACTCCATGCACCATTATAAAAAGCTGCAATTTGTGACAAGTGTGAAAGTCCAAGACCAAGTTCTTATTTTGCAGTATTTCTAGCCAGCATTAGATTACAAAAAATAACTATTGTTATTAAAAAACATATATTCCATGTTTGACAAGGCTTTTGGCCCTGTTCATCATGTGTAGTGTCTTTAGTCATTTTTCCTTTATTTTTTTTTTTGTGGTATTTGTTGACCTATTTTTCACCAAATTCTTCAACATGGCACACATGGTTCATACATTTTTGCACAAAATCATTAAATGCTCTCTGTGCCTGATTAGTTATTGAACTTATGTCAGTTTTTGGCCTGGTTAACTCTCAAGTAGTGATTTTATGATTTTTGACAAATTCTTCAAAGAATTTTTACCTTTTCCAATTGTACTCCAGTAACCCAGTGTGATTTTTTTTTTTTGTACAGTAGATATGTTATAACTTTTTGCACTAAAAAGAGGCAAAAAAGGTTGAAGATAAGGCAGCATGTTGGCTCAGCGGGTAGCACTGCAGCTTTGCAGCTCTGGGGTCCTGGGTTAAAATCCCACCAAGGACAACATCTGCAAGGAGTTTGTATGTTCTCCCTGTGTTTGCGTGGGCTTCCTCCGAGTTCTCCGGTTTCCTCCCACACTCTAAATACATACTGATAGGGAATCTGGATTGTGAGCCCCAATGTGTTGTGGAATTAATAGCGCTATATAACTGACTGAGTAAAATAAATAAAGACGAAATGGATACCATATTTTACTTCAAAATTTGACAACCGCCTGAGCTATTTTGAAGAATTTGGCAAAAAAAAAACACACCAGCAACGAATGCCACACAACAAACAAGAAAAGTGACAAAAAATTGCAAAAGATAAATTAGGGCCTATATTTTTGTTCTTTTACCCTTTTTTGCATCTTTTTAGAGCACACAGTCACATGTTCGGCTAAAATGTTGCAAAATTTGCACAATTCTGGGGGACGGATTTAAATAAATTTGCACAAACGTTTTGCAACATTTAAGAAGTCGCAATTGATAAATTTGCTGCAAACATCTGGAAAACAAAAATCAGACTCGCATAGGTGCAGATATGTTAAAAATAAGACTTAAAGGAGCAAACTAAAAGAAAAATTTGGAACAAATGAAAAATAGACAAATTATGAATTTCGGCCTTTTCTTTATGCTGCACTTACAGGATAGATGTGCATTTCATCATGAAAGACTCCAAAGAAATCCTCCAACATACACTACTGTTAGGACATCGGAGGACACAGACATCACTTATTGTATTTGCTCGGACAGCTCACGTCCGTATCATACGCTCATATGAGCAAGTGCTTTATATTTTTTAACTTTTGAAAAAGTTTGCACTGCTGTAAAAGCACAGATTCATCAAGGCCAGCAATCTTCATGCCATTCTTGATGAGGGGGAGGGGTGGAGCGCGAGGCTTCTGATTCAGTAAGTGGCACATGCTTTTTAATAAGTTAAGAGCGTCTGGAGAGTGGGTGCACCTCCGTATGGTCCTCGCAAAAAATCTTACTCCAGTCCCTGCTAGAGTAAGATTTGCAGAGTAGCGAATGTCACCATTAATCATGAATTTGATGATTGCTGGTCAACATGTCCCGTCTCGCCCATTTTGTTGGAGCTTTACTGATGATGGTGTGAAAGCACCAAAAGTCACCAAATTTTTGCATAGCCTTACGTTGTTCCAAAATTGTGCATCTTTTCACAACTTTTTATACCAGAATTCTGGCATTAAATCTTTGATGAATTGGCCTGAGTCTTGGCTGTGTTCTTTACATCATGTCAGCTGACGCTTGGCATTGCACATAGAGATTTCTGGCATGTGTGACATAGACGTGAAAACTATTTTCCGAGGCAGCTTGGAACTCCATTGTGAGAGATAAGACTGAGAAAATAAGATTTTTTTTGTGCTACTCACTTCAGCACTCTGAAGATCTTATCAGTGATTTTACCACTGCTCAGCTGTCCTTAGCCTAGACACTGCATGTTAATGGCTCTGATCAATGTAGATCAGGTTGATCAGAAATTTCATCACCTAGAAAAAATACCTTTTTGAAATCTATTATCCAGAAAGGCGTGATTATTTTAAAACAGATTAAAATGTGTTACATTAACAAGGAATGATAACCTCAGCTGTAAAAGAATGTATAGACCAAGAAGCATCTGAAACAGAGCTGCAGGGAATTGGTGATGTAAGTAGGCTGTTTTTTTTCCTGGCTGGATAAGCTCTACACTATGAACCATACTACTACCAATATACTAAAGTAGTCCCGAAAAATTAATAGATCAACATTATTCTTTCCGGTATAAATCAAGATGACTAGTGGTGCGGTAAAACCAATAATGGTGATGCTACACGTTGCTTAGTAGTAGTTAAAAGAAAAATATTCAATATCACACAATTACTTAAAGAAAAAGGGCCTAAATCATTTCAGTCATGTAATCCCAAATTTCCAAGGGTTTTCGGCGCTCTGCGCTTTTACTTGAAGTAGGAATATATTGTGGTCCCCTCCATGCGGAAGTAACAGAACTTGTACCAACTCTGCAATGGGTAACACTGTCGGAGCACATTATGTTTCTCCCTTACAAAGTAAAGCAAACGGGTTGATGCGACGCCTGCCGTGATCTATAATGATCACTAAAACATATACTACAAATTGGTTTTCGGATTTATAATAGAAGTTACAGGGACAGAAGGTAATGGACTGTCGCACTGTGTGCTTATGGCCTCCTATCTGGAAATATCTTTTTGCTAAGCTAAATTGACAGTATGAACAATGTTGCATTAGGGGATTCATTATGGGAGTCATGGGGTTTAACCAGTTTTTTGAGATCTTTTAAACTGTCTTCTAACCAACTCATCCTTTAAAGTGTGGCTGCATTTATAAGAAATACCGGTAAGTACGTTTTTGTCTGCTGATCCAATCTGAGTCCTGTTCAATTTGGAACCAGATTTTTCCACATGGCGTCTTTTATTGCGGAATCCATAGGGCTATGTTTAAAATAAAAGAAAACCTCCTTTCATTGTTGTTGTTTTTTTTCTGAGAAGATAGATCCATCTGTTTCAGGTTATTAACTTTCGTTAATAATAAGTGGCCACATCTCCTGACCACTTCTCTATAGGTCAGGATTTACGACCTAGGTTACCTTATCCTTGCCCATTTGTTAAGGTAAGGTATACATATTACTACTCATAATGTAAATCCGCAACGTTCGATGGCAGTATGGGTTTTTTTGTGTGCACTTTTTTAATACATGTGGCTAAAACTCCTGAATCAAGAATTACGAGGTATGTTCCCATGTTCTCAGCTATATTGTGTATTTTTAAAAACGACATTTCTTATTCTGCAGTCACTTGGAAGCTGCCTATTAGATAGATAGCATTTGTGTTATGGTCATTGTTTTATGAGTTTTTACTCTTATTTTTCCTTATAGCCATTGTTCGGTGATAAGAGCTTCATACCACAATCAAAATATATTAAGTACCTTTCAAGAAAATTTTGTAATCATTTTTTACTGGATGAACTATGTGGCAACTTTTTATTCCTCCTGTGTGGGTTTAATGAACAAAATTTAAATATGGTAGGTCCAAAATATTAGCTCATTGTTGAATGATTATGCATGCATAATTTTTCTAATTTTACAAGATTTCAGCCTGCTATTAGTGGTGAGCGAATATGCTCGAATATCGTGTTATCCCAGTATCTTGGCCGTGCTTGAATAATAGGTTTGAGTCCCTGCGGCTGCACGATTCGCTGCTGATAGACAGCCACATCACTTGCGGGGATGGCCTAATGATTATTGCAACTGGGGACTCGAACATATTATTCGAGCATGCCCAAGACACTAAGGTAACATGCGAGCATGCTCGGATGACACAATATTGGAGCACAATCGGTCATCACCACTTACTATCAATGAGTAATTTTTTACATTTTGCGATGTCGATTCACATAAACCTAATACTTCTCACATTAGAAAGTAATACAGATATTTCTCATTTCAAAACCCAAACTCCAGATACAGTCATATGAAAAAGTTTGGGCACCCCTATTAATCTTAAGCTTAATGTTTTATAAAAATGGTTTATTTTGCAACAGCTATTTCAGTTTCATATATCTAATAACTGTTGGACACAGTAATGTTTCTGCCTTGAAATAAGGTTTATTGTACTAACAGAAAATGTGCAATCTGCATTCAAACAAAATTTGACAGGTGCATAAGTATGGGCACCCTTATCATTTTCTTGTTTTAAATATTCCTACCAACTTTTTACTGACTTACTAAAGCACTTTTTTTGGTTTTGTAACCTCATTGAGTTTTGAACTTCATAGCTAGGTGTATGCAATCATGAGAAAAGCTACTTAAAGTGGCCACTTGCAAGTTGTTCTCCTGTTTGAATCTCCTCTGAAGAGTGGCATCATGGGCTCCTCAAAACAACTGTCAAATGATCTGAAAACAAAGATTATTCAACATAGTTGTTCAGGGGAAGGATACAAAAAGCTGTCTCAGAGATTTAACCTGTCAATTTCCACTATGAGGAACATAGTAAGGAAATGGAAGAACACAGGTACAGTTCTTGTTAATGCCAGAAGTGGCAGGCCAAGAAAAACATCAGAAAGGCAGAGAAGAAGAATGGTGAGATCAGTCAAGGACAATCCTCAGACCATCTCCAGAGAGCTGCAGCATCAACTTGCTGCAGATGGTGTCACTGTGCATCGGTCAACTATACAACGCACTGTGTTTTTTGGCCGCCATGCATAACGCCTTTTTGTATGACCAAACAACTCAATCTTGGTTTCATCAGTCCACAAGACCTTCTTCCAAAAAGAAATTGGCTTTTCCAAATGTGCTTTTGCATACCTCAGCCGACTCTGTCTGTGGCGTGCTTGCAGAAACGGCTTCTTTCGCATCACTCTCCCATACAGCTTCTCCTTGTGCAAAGTGCGTTGTATAGTTTACCGATGCACAGTGACACCATCTGCAGCAAGTTGATGCTGCAGCTTTCTGGAGGTGGTCTGAGGATTGTCCTTGACTGATCTCACCATTCTTCTTCTCTGCCTTTCTGATGTTTTTCTTGGCCTGCCACTTCTGGCCTTAACAAGAACTGTACCTGTGTTCTTCCCTTTCCTTACTATGTTCCTCACAGTGGAAATTGACAGGTTAAATCTCTGAGACAGCTTTTTGTATCCTTCCCCTGAACAACTATGTTGAATAATCTTTGTTTTCAGAATATTTTACAGTTGTTTTGAGGAGCCCATGATGCCACTCTTCAGAGGAAATTCAAACAGGAGAACAACTCGCAAGTGGCCACTTTAAGTAGCTTTTCTCATGACTGCATACACCTGGCTATGAAGTTCAAAGCTCAATGATGTTACAAAACCACAAAAAGTGCTTTAGTAAGTCAGTAAAAAGTAGGAAGGAGTATTTAAAACAAGAAATGATAAGGGTGCCCATACTTATGCACCTGTCAAATTTTGTTTGAATGCAGATTGCACATTTTCTGTTAGTACAATAAACCTCATTTCAAGGCAGAAACATTACTGTGTCCAACAGTTATTAGATATATGAAACTGAAATAGCTGTTGCAAAAAAAACAATTTTTATAAAACATTAAGCTTAAAATTAATAGGGGTGCCCAAACTTTTTCATATGACTGTAGATAGATTTAAGCTATAGCCCGTTTTATTTTAAAGCCGGTTGCTGTGGAGAAGAGGGGTCAGTGGGTGCTCTCGTCCGCTGGCCCGACTGAATTTAGCAAGACTGCATGGACCAGGGCTCATACCACTGAACGCCCACTCCATCTCCCTGTGGGCAATACACTACACAGACAACACAGGGTTAAGATAAACCAGTGCGGCAATACTTTATTGAATCACAACACACAAGAGCAAACAGAATAATCTCAGCAATTACACAAAGATTGTGCACATTACAGGGCCTCACCCTTACGCTGATTCACCAAGATAATGGTAGATGTTACGTCAGAGCTCCCAGGGTTGCTACTCCATCTGTGGTATGCACGCAGAGAGGAGGTAACGAAAAGCGTAGGGAGATATCCAAGAGCAGTCCTGTGTTCTTGCAGCCGGGTCCGATGTACCCTCAGCTGAGATCCTGAAGGGAGTCCGGTTGGTAGCTCTGTGTTCAGCTCCAATGATGTGATCTCTGAGTCATTTTATACAAAAGGCATGTACGCTATTCTTAGAATTACACAGTGTCCTTCAGTCCAACATCAAGATAAGGTAAACAATGGTGATGAGATCAAGTAGCACTACTTGACCATTCAATCTATTTGTACAGTCTTTCCCTCTCTGCTTTAGAAGTCAACAAGTTGGTTCCAGAAGTCAATGCAAAATTAGCATATCAGCACACATCAATAAACAAACATGAATACACACTATGTACAAGTCACTATTACAGACTTACACAGTATGTTAAATGGTATATCAGTTTGCAAGTCTGTCTTCCTGAACCACCAGACATAACCACTTAAATCCACAAGCCAATATACAGATGAAAAGTCAGTTCTTATTGGTTTGCAAAAACATAGCTGTCTGGGTAATTAAGATATATTCTGGTTTCTTCACAGTTGCCTAAAAGGATTCAAGTTTTTTTTAATATGCCTCACCTTTGCAAAATAGTTGAGTATTATGCTCCCTCTAATGATGGCCACTATTCAGTGGCAATATAATATAACAAAAATAAACAAAAGCTAATAGTCACCAAATCCAGGCTTCCCGTCGAGCATAACCTCCATGTCTTCTTTTATCCTGGAGAGCATACAGACGCAAATACAATTGAGTTCAGGGAGGGAGCGACGGCCAGGCCACAGGCGCCCCGACCATCACTGTGCTGAATGCCTGTGGCTGTAGGAAGATGGCGGGCAGTTGCAGGCATTCTGCAATGTCAGTGTTTTTTGGGTAGGCAGATGGTAGCAATCTAGAAGGTTGCCTACCCCTCGTTCCGGCCCTGTGTCAATAAACTGTGAACGCTCATGTAAGTCCGTGTTTGGTGGATAGATCACAATTTTGAATTTATTTGAAGTTTTGTGATGTAACAACCATACTTTCGTTACAAAAGATAACAAAACTACCTAACTCAACAGATATCAAAGATTTTACTAGCAATATTACATTTAATGCACATTTTCCAAATTTCTGAATGTTGTAGATGAAAATGGACATTCAGATTGTAGTTTCACTGTGTTACTATCTTTTAAATCCACGTACCGTTCCAGAGTTATGGGTCTTTTTATTTTGTGCTGATTTTTATGTTCTTTACATTTGAAATAATGCAGAGCAAAGAGTCCTGTGAGCCACACTTCCCTAGAAAGGATAAAACACCCATATCTCTGGACCTGTATGTGGATATTCTTTTTTTTTTTTTTCAATCAAATTTCAGGAGAGTACTAGGAAGAAATAAAGGGCAAAATTTAGCCACTTTGATTGTCCATTTTACCATCCGCTTGGATACTTTTTCGGCATCTTACAATAGCGTAGATGGTTGTATTACCTGGTCACATAGAAGCAAACAGCAGACTATTTCAACGTTTTTGACTCCTGACAGTTTTCCAGCCTTGTCCTATACATGAATGAGAATCATTTATAAAAATACATTTTGCACACTTATAAATCATATTTAAAACATAGTGGCTCACTATATGTACTTCCATCATTTAGACTCGCGTCCATGTCTACACTTCGTTTTGTCCTGCTGGAACATCTGTGCAAAATATGATCCACTGGTTACAGGTACCGTACAGTATGGACTACAAATCTACACATGTATTTTTTTTTTAGAAGAATGCTACAAAAAAAATAAATTAATCATTGATGTTTGACAGTGCAATACCTTATTGTTAAAACGTTTATATCGGTCTTTCCGTACCTTATACATGTCAACCAGATACTACAGTTCTTATCGCAAGAGGAATTGATGTTCATTGTAATAAAATCCATGTATGTGACTACTTCTGGTGCACCCTACCATCCAAACACGAACATGGGAAATAAGTGTCCAGTTGAAAAATCAATTAATATAGTGCGTGTGTATCCACACTGTGTTTGCAGTGTGCGGTGGACTTGGCACATATGCCAAATGTGCCCATAGACTTCAGTGGATACCAAAATGAAATACTATTAGCAACCATCTCATTCATACTTCACTTTTTGGGTCCGTATTTGGCTTCTTGTTAAATGACTTTTCCCACTCTCGGGAAGGTGGACCTCAAAAGCACTAACATATTTAAAATAAAAAATGCAGCGAGTACTCACCCTCCCCTGCCTATCTATAGTTCCCCGCCATTACTTGTGTCGCAGTGTTTTGGCTGTAGCAGTGACATCACATCAACAATGCAAAGAACCGCTGTAGAAAAAAAACTATCGCTTTAATTTTTATTTCATTAACAATAGTACCCATTAAAATAAGCAACTTAGTAATATAACTTATCAGAAAAATCTGCTTCTCTCTTAGACAGAATTGGTCATTTTCAAAATTCTCAATTTCTGGGTAAAATCTGTATTCAGTGAAGACAGATTATTAAATAGCCAAGGTAGGAGATGGCAGCTACTACTGATGAGATTCTACGAGGAGGAGAGAGGAACTAGAGGCAAAGCTCCGCTCTCCTCCTTCCAACTGTCTACATAGAATCTCACCAGCAGCCGCCATCTCCTACCTCAGTAACGGGAAAGTCTGACTTCACTGAATACAGATTTTACTCATGAAGTCAGAATTTTGAAAATGACCGATCGGCCCTGTCCAAGAGAGAAGCACATTTCTCTGATACTGGTACTATTAATTTATAGGATAAAAATTAAAATGACTGTTACATTTTAACTTTGCAGCTGGGTTCAGTGACTGGCTGCAGCGGTGCTGCGCACTGTTGATGTGACATCACTGCTAGAGCCAGACACTGGGACCCGAGCAGCGGTGGAGTGCCTGCTTTATATGTTGTTTTACATGATTCTAAGATCTGTAAGGGATGTAATTTGTTTTTACATTATTTGATACAAAAACCAACCAGATAACAGCCCACATTCTCGTTGGGTGCTAGCACAGCAAACTCCAACTTAGAGCAATGGTATCCAGTGGTTTCCACTAGTGAATCACTGGATAATGTTAATGAAAGCCGAACCATCAAGAATCCATTACTCATTAAAGGGGTTGTCCAGGATTGTAGTGGATCCAGCACACACTAGGAAATCAAATCAATGTTATAGGGCAGCACAGTGGCTCAGTGGTTAGCACTGCAGCGCTGGAGTCCTGGGTTCAAATCCCACCAAGGACAACATCTGTAAGGAGTTTGTATGTTCTCCTCGTGTTTGTGTGGGTTTCCTCCGGGTTCTCCGGATTCCTCCCACATTCCAAAGACACGCTCATAGGGAATCTAGATTGTGAGCCCAATCGGGGACAGCGATGATAATGTGTGCAAACTGTAAAGCGCTGCGGAATATGTTGGCACTATATAAAAATAAAATTATTATTAATGTTTATTCCAAAATCATTAAATCATCTTCATTTGTGTATATTACATAATAGGACTAGGCAAGAAAAGTTCAAGTGGCGCAATAACTCCCATGTCTTACATACTTTTTGCCTAATCTTTTTATGGAATATACACCGACGAAGATGTTTTAGCTATTTTGGAATCAACATTCTTCTGCCATTTTATGACATTAATGACTTATCTGTATGATAGGTAATTAATATGAGATCGATGGTGGTCCGACACCCGGCACTCTCACTGATCAACTGAAAGACGCTCATGCATCAATGTACTAAACTATGTTGAAGACTGCTGTGTTACGCCCCATCCATCGCATGGTTCTGGTCACTGCTGGGGCGGATTTCAGCTGATTGTGGGGGTGGCGGGTGTTGGACTCCTACTGATCATATTGGATGTCTTCTCCAACAAATAGACCATCAATGTTGGTCTTGGACTGAATGGGAGATAAACAGCAGTACTCGGCGGCTGCTGAGCAATGTGTGAGATGGCAATGCTCTACCCTGTAAATCGCATAGTTCCTGCCGCTGCCGAAGCAGTTTTCAGCTTGTCGGTGGGGGTGCCAGGTGTTAGGTGCCCATCAATCTCATGTTGTTGATCTGTCCTATGGAAAGGAAATCAATATATATGTCAGACAACCTATTTTAGTTTAGCAAATACAATGGAGACTGCAGTCACACAGAAATGGCTACAATTACAATGTACCACATTGTTTAATAGATTATTGCGGGATATGTTTCTGCAAGAACAAAGAACTGGAAATAACATGGTCATCATTCTGTAAAACGGTTTAACATATGTATAGCTAAGATCCTGGGAATGCATTAATCATATATGTGTCTTATTGTGTAGGCTGTCCATTCTGGGAGACTACAGGCTTTTGACTGGGGCCCTGAAGGCAACATGAAGCATTATAACCAGGTAATACGTTTGGGGATCTCTTCTTAAGCATTCAATGGTTCCCCTAATTTACTTTCTGTAATGAACATGCGCCCAATCATCTGACTGCCCCAGGTCCGTCATCTAACACCCTCAGTGATCACCTGTCCTAGTCGGGGAACGTAATGTCCAGTTATACTTAAACAGCCATCCATGTGACGCTGTACATGCTCAGACCAAGTCCTCCAAGGAAAGAACCGCTGATACTTTTGGCTTGCTGCTCTGATTTATGTAGTCCCAAGTAGGAGGACCAGATGAGCCCCCAGTATAACCTCCATCTTACACCAGCACCTCTGTTCTAGGCACCCTGCTGCCCATGATGAAGTTATGAAAACCATGGGCTCAGTGTCGGGGTGTGCAAACAGTGGATGCTGGTGGCTGCTACACTCAAATGGAAGTGGTCTTGTGATTCACCCATGTGTCCTCATTCCCTGCGCATCCTCTACAGCGCCAAATCCAAAAGCTTCCAGAGAATGCATAGATACATGCAGCGAAAGCTTCTGTGTAGGCTGGAGCAGAAGAGGATGCAGCCGGAAAATGGTCATGTGGGTCTTAAAGGGAAGCAGTAAGTAGGATCAACCCTACTAAGTCGTCTATATGGGCACATAGGTCATAGAAAGCTGAATAAAGTGATATCATAGTAGCTGTGATCCAGTGTCTTATTTCTAAGAAATCCATGATTTTCTTGTATGTATAAATAATTCAGAAAAAAGTATGTGACCCTCACCATGGCAGCTTGAATAAAGTCAGCCATGGTGAGTGCTGCAGTCTTTATTCTGAATTATTTGTTTACATGTTGATATTTGCTGATAAAAACACTGTAATCTGGCTCAACTCCTCCATACAAAGGATTACATGCCTCAACACTGGTGCCGCTATTCGCCTTCCCCTGTGATTTAGAGACGTTTTCTTGTATGTGACTGAGCTTGCTCCGGACTATGGACCTGACACGGATCTGCATGATAATCTGCTCCAAAGATTATTTTAAGTGAAAGGAGGCATTATCAGTGGGAGACACATAACCACAGGACAGTAGAACTGAACTCTGTTTCATAACAAACACATTAGCAGCTGCAGCTCTCACAGCTCTGATCTATTGCAACACTGCGTCAGGTAAAATCACACACAGCTCTGCAGTGAGATCAGGAGAGAAGAGAGCGGCCATTACACATTTCACTGGTAACTCTCTTTTCACTTCTCATGCAGACACCAGTGTCAGACACAGTCCTGGGCAGCACATTTGCATATTGTAAAAGAAGAACATGGATTTCCCTGGCAGGGCCGGCGTTAAGCACAGGCAGACCAGGCAGCTGCCTGGGGCCCCCGCTCCTCCAAGGGCCCCCTGCTGGTTCCACAATGGAGCTTGCTTAAAATTAAAATAGCACAAGGCAGTGCTTCACTTTGCAGAAGAGGCAGACATAAGTGTATCTGTCTTATCTGTTCTGCAATGCGAGCGTTTCCTGACGGCGCTGCACTGCCTCGTGTTATCTATTGTAACGTCGGCTGCAATCCCCCAGGCAGAAGCAGTCAGGCGTGTTATACTGACCTGACCTGCGCTCTGCATGTTCTCCTGTTCTTCTGCTATGGCCGTCGATCCTCACTCTGCAGCAGGCTTCAGGGTTATAATTTATACTGTGTCCTGGGCTGGCAGCTGCTGTTCAGCGGCAGGACCTTCCTATGTCACACCTGACCACTGACGTTGTCCTGACGCTGCACAGCAGCCCCTGTCAGGACACAATACAGGAGCTGTGCTGCCACCCAGGAGTTTTCCCATATGGAGACTTCACTGCTTACTGGTGAGTTTTTTTCAACTGCACTACCACACCAGTCACACACTGGCCACACCACCTCATTTTTTTGTTTCTTTAGCATTTTGTGTGTCTTTTGTACTTGGTATTTTTCAGCAGTAAAGAAACTGCTAAGGCTGGGTTCACATTGCGTTAGCAGCAGCCCGTTCAGCACATACGCTAACGGGCTGCTGTTAACGCAATTGCCGACGTTACATCGCGCTAGCGCAGATAGAGCATCTGCTAGCTCTATCTGCGCTAGCAGTGACGGACCCGGAAACGTTGCAGCCCGCGTCTCAGGGTCCGTCACTCAGTGACGGCACATCCCTAGCGCACGCCCATTGTGGGCGTGCGCTAGAGATGCGTCCGACATTGCATTCAATGGCGGCGTTAACGGACTACGTTACACCGCATTATGCCGTGGTGTAACGTAGTCCGTCTAACGGACACCAGGAACGCAATGTGAACCCAGCCTAATGGTTTCTTAAGAAAAAAATGCTCAAAAAGATGTCAGGGTGTCTTCTAAGCCACTGACTTGTAAAGTATAGAGCATCCTCGGAGAAGAAAACCCCTGAGGGTCTCTTGTAACCAGGGCCAGACTGGCCATCGAGCAGTTCTGGCAAATGCCAGAAGGGCCTGTGCCAGTAGCGGGCTGCTGCGTGCCGACTCACCCCCCACCAGCGTTTTGCCACCGCATTCAACTATACTGGTGTCTATGACGCCGGTACAGTTGAATACAATGATGGAGGAGAGAGCGTCCGCTGACGCTCCCTCTCCCATCATTCCCTGCTCAGCCTCTGACACTGCGGGTGTGCGCACACTCACTATGTGCCAGGCAGTGCAGCGGCAGCCGCCGAGACAGGCGCAGGGAGCAACGCGGGCACAAGGAGAGGTGAGGAGTGTGGGTTGTTTTTTTACTGGACTGTGGGGCCATTCTCGGGGGGGAGGAGAGATGCAGGCTGTGCTGTATACTACTATGCGGGTTGTACTATATGCTATGCGGGTTGTGCTATATACTATGCGGGCTTTGCTATATACTATGCGGGTTGTGCTATAAACTAGGCGGGCTTTGCTATATACTATGCAGGTTTTGCTATATACTATGCAGGCTTTGCTATATACTATGCGGGTTGTGCTATATACTATGCGGGTTGTGCTATATACTATGTGGGTTGTGCTATATACTATGTGGGTTGTGCTATATACTATGCGGGTTTTGCTATATACTATGCGGGTTTTGCTATATACTATGCGGGTTGTGCTATATACTATGCGGGCTTTGCTATATACTATGGGGGTATATTATATTCTATGGGGGAGGCCGTATTATATACTATGTGGCTGTGTTATACACTATTGTGGAGGTTAAGTTGTAAAGCGCTGCGGAATATGTTGGCGCTATATAAATAAAATTATTATATTCTATGGGGGAGGCTGTGTTATATACTATGGGGGGTATATTATATTCTATGGGGAGGCTGTGTTATATACTATGGGGGGCTGCATTCTATTCTATGGAAGCTACATTATATATTATGGGGAGGTGAGCTGTATTATATTCTATAGGGGTCTGTATTAGATTTTTTGAGGGATGATTGCATTATACTCTTTGATGGGGCTGCATTATATTCTGAGGGGAGGTGGGCTGCATTATATTCTATTCGGGGCCACATTATATTCTATGGGGGCTGTATTATATTTATATTCTTTGATGGGTGATTGCATTATACTCTATGAGGGTGCTGCATTAAACTATGAGGGGGGCTGCATTCTATTCTATGGGGTGGCTGCATTATACTCTGGGTTGGCTGCATTATACTCTGTGGGGTGGTGGCTGCATTATACTATATGTGGGCTGCATTATACTGTATTGAGGACTATGGGGAATACGTTATACTATATGAAGAACTATGGGGTGCATTACACCATGGGAAGTGAATTGTACTACATGGAGAACTATGGCGGTGCATTATACTATATGGAGCACTATGAGGAGTGTATTATGCTATATGGAGGACTGAGGAGTGTATTATAATATATGGAGGACTAAGTAGTGTATTTTAATATATGGAGGACTATAGGGAGTGTATTATACTATATGGAGGACTGTGGTGCACATTATAATATATGCAGGACTATGGGGTGTATTTTACTAAACAAGCAAAAAGCTGCATATTCATCGAGTGATTGGATTGTTTATGCCGAAATAGAAGTCATTGTTCTCAGCAGCACATCGCCGCTGTAAACTGTAGATGTGCTGCTGATAACATGATACTGTATGGGGATCGGTTAGTAATCTGTTAGTGATCGTTCTGTCCCATCATTCTTTCTCAGACGGTGGAAAGAGGCCGGGAAACAAGTGTTGAACAGCTTCAGTATTGTCGATCAAACTCATTTAGCGGCCTGAGATCAGCGCATGTAAATACAACCGAAATGCTTTTGTGTGATGTGCAATATGTTAGCATTTGGGGCCCCATTTTAAACTTTGCCTAGGGCCCCACTTTGCCTAAAACCGGCCCTGTTCCCTGGAATAAGATATCACATTGTAGATATTAAGGCATCATGGTATTCAGCTTCCTATCACCTACATGTCCATATAGATGGTTTAGGAGAGTTCATCCTGATGACAGATTCCCTTTAAGTGCTATGGCTGGTGGCCACTGTTTATGCAGTGACATGGGCAGTGTGGGAGCCTGGAACAGGCATGCTGCAGTAAGATCTGAAAAGGAGAGAGAGAGAGGGGTCATCCATGTTTAGGTTAGCATTGATGCTTTGCAGCGCTGGGGTCCCATGTTCAAATCCCACCAAGGACAATATTTGCATGGAGTTTGTATGTTTTTTCATTGTTTGCGTGGGTTTCCTATGGGTATTTCTGTTTCCTCATGCATTCCAGAAACATACTGATAGGGAAGTTAGATTGTGAGCCCCAATGGGGACAGTGATGATGCCTGTAAAGCGCTGCGGTATATGATAGTGTTAAATAGGCAAACAATAAATTAAATACATAAATCTCAATGCAATTGGATGAGGTTTCTCCAACAGGAGAAAGAAGCAGCTTTCTTTGATAAGATATATTACAAAGTTTCTTATTTTCATGCGTACTTTTGATTTCCAAACTAAAAATTAACACAACGATTACTATTTAACGTAAAATAATAATTACAAACACTAGCATCCACTCAAGTACCAATAGCCTCAAAATATGGCTCACTCATCAACTTTTTTAATGGAGTCACAAAAAGTTTCCCATTTCTACCAACTGTCCACCCTTCATTAGCCAAATGGAAGGTGTAGTATATACCCATTTTCCCACAGGGCTGCTATCAGAGGTTCGGGAGGTTCGTTACATAAAGTCTACGTAACAGTCTCTATTTTTAATGTGTTCTTCATGGACTTTTTTCCAGAGCGCTCCCCCTTTGTATGATGTGACCAACATGAATGTCCCCACAGCAATCTGGAGTGGAGGAAACGACTGGCTTGCTGACAAGCTGGATGTTGAGTTATTAATTCCTAAAATCAATAACTTGGTCTTTTATAAAGAGATACGAAAATGGCAGCATCTCGATTTCATATGGGGTCTTGATGCGCCACAAAAAGTCTACAAAAAAATCCTTAAGCTCCTAGAAGAATTTCCGTGAACTCTCCATTACGTGACCAATATCTGCAAGTGGAATATACAGTGAGGGGAGAAGGGTGGAGCGTTGCCAAATTTCATTTTGCCTGTGTGAATTGTACAATTACACTTTCCCTTGTGCCAATGTTGGACATCAGCTATGCTATATAATAATGATAACATTCGTTGTACTGAAAGTAACATAATGGGAATACCTAGTGACCCGTAAATGACTAGAATGAATGAAGTAGTAATAGTAACTTGTAATCATTAAGCTGTACCAGCCATAAACAATCCAGGAATGAAGAGCCAAAGTCAGTAATGGCATTACATGTACTGCTGGGACTGTATAATTCCCTTTCTCATACCCGTCCATACACGAACTAGAGTTAGAGGGACCAGACATGTCCCAACATGATTGATTTAGAAAATACTGATTCTCTATAGGCGGACAATGCAGGAGCAATTTATAAACTGAATTCTGCATTGCTTTGTTCCTCTATTAATCCTCCTGAAGACATGGCTGGTTTGCCTGAATTGCATAGTCATGGGATGGAGATTGATCAATAGTGTACCTACCTATAGGTGGCCTAATAAAACGGTTTTATTCCTTATAGAAAAAAAGCTACATATATAAGGCCTAGGTGATGTCATTAATATAAGCCTGAAAAACCTATAATGCGATTATGCAAATTGCCTCTTCTGAGAAAAAGAGGACTTAACTCTATAGAACCACCTGTTGGAAGTAGTGATCGTAAAAGTCACAATCAACCCTTTAACGAGTCGTGCAATATGACTTAGGATTAAAGCCAAATCAGTATCTCAATTCGCAGACACGGTGTTTCGGGCTGTTGGCCCTCGTCAGTGCGAAGCATGAGAACTGATTTGGCTAGGTGAGAGGCTCTGGACTGGGGTCTAAGGGGTAACGTTTCTCCTTATGGAGAGTGACATACCATCTCTGGCTTGTCAAGGTAAGGAGGCTTATTCGCCGTGCAATGCTCCTCTGGGAATTTAAATATGCAAATTGCCTCTTCTGAGAAAATCAGTTCTCATGCTTCGCACTGACGAGGGCCAACAGCCCGAAACACCGTGTCTGCGAATTGAGATACTGATTTGGCTTTTATCCTAAGTCATATTGCACGACTCGTTAAAGGGTTGATTGTGACTTGTAGGATCGCTACTTCCAACAGGTGGCGCTATAAGGTTAAGTCCTCTTTTTCTCAGAAGAGGCAATTTGCATATTTAAATTCCCAGAGGAGCATTGCACGGCGAATAAGCCTCCTTACCTTGACAAGCCAGAGATGGTATGTCTCTCTCCATAAGGAGAAACGTTACCCCTTATAATGCGATTAACGCCAAATATAAAAGGTGAAAGAGAAGGTAGATTTACCTATGGAGATGAGGGTCCAAGTGTGGGGTTCAGCGGGTTAATGCGGGATCTGGCAGTACTTCCCTCCACCAAAAGCACGTTTCCTGATTTCTTCTTCAGGGGGGTTTTAGGCTTATATTAATGACATCACATGGGCACTTGTACCCTTTCACTCTTTGCCACTATTTCAAAATGAGACTACTGAGCATAATGAATTTAACCTAGAACCTTCTCACTGTTTTTCACTATATGGTAGATAAGCCTCCTGATAGTCAAATAGGATACTGTCCAGCTTAATTTATGTGGGTATTTATGATCGTATAATATATGCGGTGACTGGCACGTCTCCCCTCACACAAGAGGCACCTTGTTAATATTTGCAATGCAGTTCATGTGGTTTTTAATAAAATATTGTAATTTTTAAACAAACACATTGATATCAGTGGTTATTGGTGTATGTTCCTGGTAACGTGACTGTACCAGTTCATAGCATTGGATTTCTCCATTTTAAATAGGGATAAAAGTTTCCTGTCGTTGATAAAATTTTCCAGTGCTTCCATTCGAGGTGAGCACTTATTATTATATAACTTATTTTCACCGGGCAACTCCCTTTAAGGTGCCAATGTATATTTTATCAAAGATGTTAACTAGACAAATATCTTGTAGAGAGAGTTGGACATGTTGAATCCTCTTGCCCAAACCTTTTGTTCTCAGCTGCCAAGGTGTCTTGCAGTGACTTAGTCCCTTCATGCATGCCCGGCCAGGCTGAATGTGCATGGTCGGGTTAAGAGGAACAGTTGTCAGTTGAGTAAGTGTTCAGTCAACGGAATCTTGAGTTTAAAAGCCATCTCGCATTGGATCCTGTTAATTTGATAAAATGACAACGCTAATAGCCAGAGCACCGAGAGCAATAATGATTGCATACTGTTATAGATATTTGTACATAGAGTTTTATTATTTTAAACTTAAAAACAAGTCTGGAAGCTGCAGGAATGTAAGTTTAATGTCTGTTGTTGGCAAAATCATTGGGTGTTTTCTAAGAGATGCTATCCTGGAGTTTCCTCCAAAAATAACCTCATGACCAAACATCAACATGTGTTTATAAGGGGTCAATCCTGTTAGACCGGCCTGATCAGCGTCTGAAGAGGTAAGTACCAGACTGGGCCAGAATAAGGACGGGAATGTTGTTCAACTGGACTATTCAAGGGTTTTTGATACAGCGCCACATGAAAGATTGGTACATTTGAGATCCATGAGACGGGAGGATGGGGGGAGGAGGGGTAATATATGTAATTCTGATAACAAACGGGACAGGAATAGGAAACAGAGGATGGTTATTAACGGAACTCACTCTGACTAAGTCATAGGTAACGGGGGTACCATAAAGGTCAGTATTGGGCCCTCATCTTTTATTAATGACCTTGCAGTGGACATTCAAAGTTGAATTTCAGTATTTGCAGATTATACTAAACTCTGCAAGCTAATCAACACAGATGAATATAAATGAAAACATCGGGGGTAGCAGCTGCTGATATTTGCCATGAAACCCTAGTGTAGTGTTGCTCGCATTACGACTGCAGTAAATGTGGGCGGAGTCTGCTCCCGTATGTCTGATGTCATCCCTCCCCTCTCTTTCTTTGCATTTGCAAAAGGATAAGGGAGAATGAAGATTAGGATCCCAGTGCAGAGACATTTTGTCGGTGACTGCAATGTGATTACATAGTTCAGCAGTCAGTATCGCACATTATAGGATTAGATAAATCGCACTGTGGAACATATGAGAGGATTAGGTACACAGCGTAGCGGACTGTATCACGCATGATAGGATTAGCTCCAGAGTCTATGGATCATGTTAGGGTTAGATACAAACACCATTGGAGGAAAACCTCCACTAAACTCAAAAAAAACACCAGAACACAGGCATGCTTACCTGTTCAAGGCCTCCAACAATTGCACTACCCAGGGTGCACCAGGCCCAAGTAAAGATAGCAAACAACACAGGTGCAAATAATACCGATGCAGCCAACCTACAATCAGGAATTGGCTGCTTGGAGCACCCATGCAAAAAAATAGTCTGTATGTGGCATGTTCACACAGGACTGCAAAGTATACTTTGCAGTCCTGTGTGAACATGCCACATACAGACTATTTTTTTGCATGGGTGCTCCAAGCAGCCAATTCCTGATTGTAGGTTGGCTGCATCGGTATTATTTGCACCTGTGTTGTTTGCTATCTTTACTTGGGCCTGGTGCACCCTGGGTAGTGCAATTGTTGGAGGCCTTGAACAGGTAAGCATGCCTGTGTTCTGGTGTTTTTTTAGGGTTAGATACAAGGCTCAGCGGACAGTATGACATATGATGGGATTAGGTACAGCAGCTCAGCTAAGAGCATTACACGTAAAAGGATTAGACACATGGTTCAGAGGTCTGTATCACACACGATAGAATTAGATAAATGGCACTTTGGATTTCGCATGACTGGATTAGATACATTGCTCTGCAGAATATCACACGATAGGATTAGGTACAAGATTGTATCACACATGGTAGGATTAGAGACATGGCTCAGTGGATTGTATCACTCAATAGGAAAATAGGCTTAGCTCAATGGACTGTATCACACATTATAGGATTACGGTAGATACATAGCTTTGCAGACTGTATATCACATGATTACATGCACAAATCAGCAGACTGTATCACACATAATAGGACTAGATATATGGCTCAGTAACCTATATAACAATTAGATACACAAGCCAGTGGACTATGGTAGCTAATCTTAAAAAATGAGAAAACGTATTCAGCTAACAATTGCATCAGCCAGCAATCACAGGAAACATGGTGCACAGGAGCATTTGAGCGAGTCAATCCCACACAGAAGGATCCAAGGTGGTAGGGCATCCAGCACACGTGTATAGATAAAATCAATGTTAATTGCAAAGTTGTTAAAAAACATCTTGATAAGTGTATATTCAATAAAATATTAAGCGAGAGGTCTGTAAGACATGGGAGTTATTGCACATTTCATACCTGGTTCTTAGTCATAACCAGATCACAGTAATGAGCGCTCACCAGGTCCAGTGGTGATTTTATCTAGTGATGTGTATTCACAACCGCAGCACCGCTTCTCAAACCTAGTGCAGCTCTGTAGATGTAGCCGAGAAGCCTTATTCAGATGTCCCTGCATCATGGATGTCTGAACGAGGCTTTACACTGACATAAGAGAGCGGAGTCTGTGTTCATAGAACAGCAGCGTGACGATTACACTTCTGTGCTATCAACACTGCGGTGGTGACAGCGGCAGTGATCATAGGTTGGGCAGCCTGACACCATACTAATAATACCAGGGTACCGACTTATTATGGAAGAAGTTAAAGTGGCCCTGTCTGCAGTTTCGGGTGATATGAGTTACGGCCATCACCTTTCAGGGCTTATACATAGCATTCTTCCGACCTGGAAGAACTGAAAAATAAGTTTAATTATACTAACCTGTGGGGCGGTGCGGTATGACGCCTCGTATCTTCTTACGTTGCAGCCCTCCTGCTTCCTTTGTGAGGGGAATAAGGGAGACATTAAGCATATCTTTTGGGAATGTACCTCGATTAAAGAAACATGGAAAAAAGTGGAACTGATACAATAGATTACACACAATAATATAAGACTCCAAAATTAACAATTCTAGCAATAGGGATAAATGGTATACCCAAAAAAAAAATATCTATATAGTCTCACATATAATAATGGTAACAAATCATTTAATTGCATCCCATTGGAAAAGGAAACACCCTCCAAAAATAGAGGACATCATAGAAAGAATAGCTACACATAATGTGTACGAATTTAACTATGCCATAAGACACAATAGATTTCCCAAATACTAAAAAATTGGGGCCCCTGGAATAAAGAATTCACAACACCATTCACCTAGTCCCCTCTAATCACCGGAGACTAGGAAAGAGAAAGGGGGAAAGAAAAGAAAATCAGTATGAGAAGTCCTCAGGTGGCTGACAAGGATCCCTCCTTTGCAATGGGAGAATTAACAATTGAAAAAGAAATGTAGGCTTGGAATAAAAGAATTTGTTTTAAGAGTAGAATTATTAGAAACGTAAATAGAAGTACCGTATTTTTCAGACTATAAGATGCACCGGACCATAAGACGCACCCCAAATTTTGGGGGTGGAAAATAGAAGAAAAAAATATTTTTTATAAGGCCAGGGTCACACTTGCGAGGTTGATGCGAGAAACTCGCGCCGAGTCTCTAACATCAATACCAGGCGTTGCCGCCGGCACTCGGGAACGGAGTGTGCGGCTGCATGTATTTCTATGCAGCCGCACGCTCCGTTCTGAGTGCCAGCAGCAGTGCCAGGTATTGATGCGAATTTCTCGCATAACACTCGCAAGTGTGACCCCAGCCTAAGATGGAGATCTATCTTATTGTCTGAATTTAAGGTATCTTTCCTGAGAGCCGGCGGTGGTACAGTGGGGTCACAGAAGGCAGGATCCCTTCCTCAGGAAGCCGGCGGCATCAGAAGTGGGGCAATGCAGCAGTCCTGGGGTGCAATGCTGCGGGTCCGGTGTTGGCGATGAGGCAGAGCTGGAGCAGGGTCCCATCCCCAGGATGGTGGGGAGTGCACCTGAGCAGAGTCCCTTCAGGATGCCAGTGGCAGAAATGTGGCGGCACCATGGCCCGGTGTCCATGACCATTTTCCTGAAGCAGTGTGCCACCGAGATTTCAATCTGCGCACGCGCCAACTCTGGCGGCCATTTTCCTGAAGACTCCAGCGGCCCACGGCTTCAGGAAGATGGCTGCAGAGAAACCGGTGATGCACTGTGGACCCTGGGTTGCGGCGCCACAACATCTCTGCAATGGGCATCCTGAAGAAGGGACCCTGCTCAGGTGCACTCTGCACCATCCACCACCGCAGCATCGCCACACCTCTGTCGCAACCCCCCAGTAAGCCTGTGTTCGCTCTATAAGATGCAACCCCCATTTTCCTCCCAAATTTTTTTTGGGGGAAAGTGCGTCTTATAGTCCAAAAAATACGGTAAATAGTGTATTATTGGTGGATATAAAGTTGGTATAATTGTTTTTTCTTTAATAATAGGTAACGGTATGTTTATACTTGTTTAAACAGATAGATATAAATGAACTGTAAAGTATTTACTCCTGTTTTTATCCTAGATTTGGATATACCCATTCCTTTACCCTTCTAACTCCCCTCCTTGCCCTTCCCCTGCCCATCTCTCCCATTACAATAAATATGTCTTAAGTATAGTAAAATATTGAAAGAAGATATACTTATAAGATGGAAGTGATATGCCACACACACAGCTTGTTATTGTTGTTTAAAAAAATTGTTTTGTTTTTTTCTCTTTTTTGGAAATATAAATAAAAATCTATTGAACTACTATACCCAATTTATTATATTGTGGAGACACAGGACTCAGCGGACCGAAACCACATGCACCAGGGATCATCCCACCGAACGCCCGCTCTCCTTTCCCCATGGGCATAATATTCAGACAACACGGTAAGGGTAAAACAGTTTGGTAATGCTTTATTGAACCACAAAGACAGGCAAATAACACATAGAACTGTCCCAGCAAAACACCCAAGATGGTGCAAATTACAGAGTCTTACCCGTCCGCTGACTCTCCGAGACAAGAGCAGCTGTTACTTCATAGCTTTCAGTGCCAACTATCCAACCTGTGTCATGCACACAGAGAGGGGGTAACGTCAAGCTTAGGAAGGTCACAGTCCATCGAGGTACCAGGCCAGTTGACTGGAGGGTCACAACCTGTCTTCTCCAAAGATGTCCATGGAGCCAGGTGACTGGTGAGTCCCATCCCTAGCTTTCACAAATGTATCCATGGGGCTCAGGTGACTGGCGGGTCCAAATCCTGACTACACCAAAAGTATCCATGGTTCAGCGATTGTCAATGGATCAGATCTATGTCATGGTGTCCTAAGCTGGCATCTTGTAGAATGACAAATCTGTGCCCTTCGTGATGATGTCTTAGCTGTTGTCCTGTAGAGAGTCTCTGGTTCTTTAGATTTTTGGATGTCTAGTGGTATCTGTTACAGTGGGGCATACCTTCTTTTTATAGTTAACAACTATCAAGCCAGCATCCACAGGTAAAGGAGAAGAATAATGACAAGATCAACTCGCATTGTTTAATTATTTAATCTATTTGCATAGTTTTTCCTCCACTGTTTTGCAAGTCAACAACCTAGCTGGCCTAGACAATGTGTAATCAACATATTAGCAAACATCATTATTCAATTATCCTGTGTCTCAAGTCATCCATGATAACAGCACAATATGTTACATCAAATGTCAACTTACAATTCAATATTCCAGGCTCATATGAACAAAAGTCTGTGTTTTATTGATCAACCAGAAAGAAACACATAAATTCAAAAGTCAATACATAGATAACAGTCAATAACTCCTGACTTACTGAAAAGAATCATCTGGTTAATTAAGATAAAATGCAGCGTCGTCACATAGATATTTTAGGAGTCGAAGTCAGTCAATTTTATGCCGACTCCATAGCCCTGATGTAAAGCACTACCTTAAGGGAAACCAGACCGTGACTTCTATACCCCCAAAATCCATTTATGTCTGTGTAGCCCTTTAAAAGATAAGCAAATTTATCTCTTTTTGACCCCAATGCGATGCTCCAGCAGCAGGGAAACAAGTTTTGAAGCTCTGCATATGTGTCTGGAACATTGGGTCGTAACGATGCACTAATAGCTTCTGATTCTCGCGCTGTATTTCCTGTCCTGCATCGGAGCCAACGACCTGTCAATCAGCCAGAAGATAGTGACACCAAGCAGGGAGCACAGCGTGAGGATAAAGAGCCTTAAGGGGGTTTTCCCATGAACAAAATACATTTTAACCACTAGATCTTGGAGTAATATTAATTTCCACAATTGGATATGTTTAAAAAATTGTTCCTGTGCTGAGATAATCTTATAAATGTGCCCCTGCTGTGTACTGTGTAATGGCCGTGCCTGACCGTGCAGGAACATGATCTGATCATACTATCTCCTGGGCAGGGGAGGGAGCAAAAAAGTATACAGACATTACAAGACGGGATCACAGATAATTCTTTATTTAAGGTAAAAGACTTTTTGATCCTGTGCTGTGCTATCTGTATATCTATAACTATCGTTTGCGTCCTCCCCTGCTCAGGAGCTGTGATATGATCAGACCATGTTCCTGTATGATCAGACACGGCCATTACACAGTACACAGCAGGGACACATTTATAAGATTATCTCAGCATAGGGACATCTTTTTTAAACACAACCAATTGTGGAAATTATTATTATTCCAAGATGTACTGAATAAAACCAACTTCAAAATGTTCATTTGAAAACCTCTTTAAAGGGGTTGTCCACAACAACCCCTTTTTAAACTAAATGTCTGGGCCCAATAAAATAATACAGCCTTCACTCACCTCTCGTGCTGGCTCTGTTCCCGTGATGTCATCACTCACTTTCCCCGGGGACGTGATGTGGTGTTGTGTCAGCACTGGCGTCACTGACTCCACCTTCTTACGAACTGAACATGAAGAGGAAGTCTGGGATCGGCTGCAGGCCAGACTTCCTCTTCATGTTCAGTTTGTCCGAAGGCAGAGACAGTGACCCCAGCACTGACTGGGCGCCATACATCATGTGTCATTCCACCGCATCACAGCCCCGGCTCTGCGAGTGCCGTCACAGCTGGAACGGAGCTGGCATGGGAGGTTTATTATTTTATATGAGCATAACATTCAGTTTAAGAAGGGGCTGTCCTTGTAGTCGACAACTCCGTTAAGTGCATCATCCCGCCCCAAGCACTTCCTAACACATACATTCAAAATTTTAAACTGTGATATGTCGCTGCTGGCTCATCGTTTCGGGGTCATTAATAGATCAGTTTGTTTATCTTTTGAAGGGCTATACAGACACAAATGGTTTGGAGGCGCAGAAGATTGACAGGTTCCCCTTAGATATCTTCATTAATGTTTTAATCCCAGGTAGTATGGTATCACTCATCCAAAGGATAGGGGGCAATATACTCAATGCTAGAGGCCCCCGTGACCTCGAGAATGGTGCATGCTTGACCTCCGTTTCATTCATTGTCTATGGAATAATATCAGACAAAGACAAACGGATACTGTATTTTTTGGACTATATTTGTTTCCTCGAAAAATGTGGAGGAAAATGGGGGGTGCATCTTATAGTCCAGATGTACCTGCTCTGGCTGTGGTGGGGAGAGGCAGCAGCAGAGCAGTGGGTCACAGAGGCAGGAGGTGGCAGCTGGGGCTAACTCCTGTGCCCACTGCTAAAGAGAAATGAATACTCACGGCATTCCACGCCTATGGGTGTGGAGGGCAGTGAATATTCATTCCTTTTAATAGCGGACACGGAGGGCAGTGAATATTCATTCCTTTTAATAGCGCACACGCTGTTAGCCGCAGCAGCCGGCTTTCTGCACCGGTCGGGAGTTTGCCTGCTAGTTAAGTAAATAAATATTCACTGTTCTCCACTCCCATAGGCGTGGATTGTAGTGAATATTCATCCCCTTCAGTAGCAGGAACATGTGAACGCCCGGCAGCTGCAAGGAAGCCTGTGGCTAACACTGTGCCCCCTTTAAAGAGCAATGTATATTCACTGCTCTCCATGCACATAGTCCTGGAGTGGAGAACGACGAGTATCCCGGCAGCTGTCCTCGGCTTGTAAGCAGCACATGACATCACTCCCATTCGCTGCTTACAAGCATAAAATCAGCTGCTGACATCGGAACTAGATGCTGCGAGGGAGCGCAGGAAGGTAAATATAATGGTTTATGGCTTTTTTAATGTTTTTCGGATGGGGCCATACATACCAGGACGGAGATGGGGCCCTGCATACCAGGATAGGGATGAGGGGGCCAATGCTACCACGATAGGGATGAGGGGGCCATGCCTACCACGATAGGGATGAGGGGGACCATGCCTACCACGATCGGGATGAGGGGGACCATGCCTACTAGGATAGGGATGAGGGGGACCATGCCTACCACGATAGGGATGAGGGGGACCATGCCCACCACGATAGGGATGAGGGGGACCATGCCCACCACGATAGGGATGAGGGGGACCATGCCTACCACGATAGGGATGAGGGGGACCATGCCTACCAGGTTATTGCTGAGGGGGCAGTGCATACCAGGATGGAATTGAGGGGTTCATGCATACAGGAAAGGGGATATTAGTACAGAATTGACCACATTTTTGCTACAATTACTTTTTCTAATTTCCTCATCTAAAACCTATGTGTGTTTTATAGTCTGAAAAATACGGTAAGTTATTATCTAGGGAATATCCCTTCATTTGGGCAGTGTGCGGACCCCCCATCATATATTTGCCCAGTGTGTGGCCCCCCCATCATATGTTTAAGCAGCATGCGGCCCCCTGTCATATTTGGGCAGTGTGCAGACCTCGTCATATATGTGGGCAGTGTGCGGCCCCCTGTCATATTTGGGCAGCGTGCAGACCCACTGTCATATTTGGGCAGTGTGCAGACCCCGTCATATATTTGGGCAGTCTGCAGACCCCCTGTCATATATTTGGGCAGTGTGTGGACCCCCTGTCATATATCTGGGTAGTGTTTGGACCCCCTGTCATATATTCGGGCAGTGTCCGGACCCCCTATCATATATTTGGGCAGTGTGTGGACCCTCTGTCATATATTTGGGCAGTCTGCGGACCCCCAATCACATATTTGTGCAGTGTGCGTACCCCGTCATATATTTGGGCAGTGTGCGGACCCCCTGTCATATATTCGGGCAGTGTGTGGACCCCCTGTCATATATCTGGGTAGTGTTTGGACCCCCTGTCATATATTCGGGCAGTGTCCGGACCCCCTATCATATATTTGGGCAGTGTGTGGACCCTCTGTCATATATTTGGGCAGTCTGCGGACCCCCAATCACATATTTGTGCAGTGTGCGTACCCCGTCATATATTTGGGCAGTCTGCGGACCCCGTCATATATTTGGGCAGTCTGCGGACCCCCTGTCATATATTCGGGCAGTGTGCAGACCCCCTGTCATATATTTGGGCAGTTTTTCGGACCCCCGATCACATATTTGGGCAGAGTGCAGACCCCGTCTTATTTGGGCAGTGTGGACCCCCTATTACATTACTACCTGGATACTTGCAGTGCAGTGAAACACACTAACCAGCAGGGGGGGCATTCCCAATACAAATTCTTGACCACTCAATGATCCCACTAGAGCTGGTGGCCACCACTAGCTCACGCAGAGCATGATGGGAAATAAAATGTCATAAGTCAGATTGAAAGAAGCTAATACCTCCACAACAGCGGCCGGTCGGCCTCACCTCAGCAGTAAACAACAGCCCCAGTGATAATCAGCCGTGATCCCACGGCTTCTATCACAGCTCTGCGTTGCATTGCAACTTTCTATGGGAGAGGCGACGCACATGCGCACACAGAGCGCAAAGCTAGTGTCACTGACACCCCAAGCGCATGCGCTTCGAACCCGAGAGCTTACGCCTACGCACTGCCATCAGAGTTAACGCTCGCGCGTCCAAGCAATAGGAACCTTTTTTGCTGCGCTTTGTTCCCGTACGGAGAGATTTCACTGAAGGGCTTCGGTGCAACAATGAATTAGTGACGGAGGAACATCGAGTGCGATTTTTGCTTTGAAGATTCCGTGCTTTCGGAAACCCGAGAGTGAACCAGTCAGAGAGGGCTGTCATATCCCACCAGGCAGTGCTCAGCGTCTGGCACTTGACCAGCCTCACTCCTGATTTTGGATTATCTGGCCACATCCCGACTAGTCTTTTGCTTTTCTGTTCAGAGACTATTTGTAACATCACAACTGACGCCACACCCAGTCTCTGCCAGACCCTCCTCCTTTAGCCTCCCTGTGCTTACACACAATGCAAGGAAGCAGTGGCAGGCTAAGCATCGTACCTGGACCTTTGGGTCACGTGGCAGTCTCAGGTGACTGGAAATAATGATGGTGATGAAAGAAAGAAAAGGAGCAAGACACAAAAGAGGGGTGTTTGTGTGACTATAATGCATATACTAAGCTGGGCGGAGCATCTAATATATATATATATATATATATATATATATATATATATAGCTGTGTGGAGCATCATACCATATATAAAAGGGGGCTGCAGGGAGCATCATACCATATATATAAGGGGGCTGCAGGGAGCATCCTACCATATATAAAAGGGGGCTACAGGGAGCATCATACCATATATAAGGGGGCTGTGGGGAGCATCATACCATATATATAAGGGGGCTTCGGGGAGCATCCTACCATATATAAGAGGGGGCTGCATGGAGCATCATACCATATATATAAGGGGGCTTCGGGGAGCATCATACCATATATATAAGGGGGCTTCGGGGAGCATCATACCATATATATAAGGAGGCTGCGTGGAGCATCATACCATATATATATAAGGAGGCTGTGTGGAGCATCATACCATATATAAAAGGGGGCTACAGGGAGCATCATACCATATATAAAAGGGGGCTGCAGGGAGCATCATACCATATATAAGGGGGCTGTGGGGAGCATCATACCATATATATAAGGAGGCTGTGGGGAGCATCATACCATATATATAAGGAGGCTGCGGGGAGCATCATACCATATATATATAAGGAGGCTGCGGGGAGCATCATACCATATATATATAAGGAGGCTGTGTGGAGCATCATACCATATATAAAAGGGGGCTACAGGGAGCATCATACCATATATAAAAGGGGGCTGCAGGGAGCATCATACCATATATATATAAGGAGGCTGTGGGGAGCATCATACCATATATATAAGGAGGCTTCGGGGAGCATCCTACCATATATAAGAGGGGGCTGCAGGGAGCATCATACCATATATGAGGGGGCTGCAGGGAGCATCATACCATATATAAAAGGGGGCTACAGGGAGCATCATACCATATATATAAGGAGGCTGCGGGGAGCATCATATTATATATATATAAGGGGGTTACGGGGAGCATCATACCATATATATAAGGAGGCTACAGGGAGCATCATACCATATATAAAAGGGGGCTGCAGGGAGCATCATACCATATATATATAAGGAGGCTGTGGGGAGCATCATACCATATATATAAGGAGGCTTCGGGGAGCATCCTACCATATATAAGAGGGGGCTGCAGGGAGCATCATACCATATATATAAGGGGGCTTCGGGGAGCATCCTACCATATATAAGAGGGGGCTGCATGGAGCATCATACCATATATATAAGGGGGCTTCGGGGAGCATCATACCATATATATAAGGGGGCTTCGGGGAGCATCATACCATATATATATAAGGAGGCTGCGTGGAGCATCATACCATATATATATAAGGAGGCTGTGGGGAGCATCATACCATATATATAAGGGGGCTTCGGGGAGCATCCTACCATATATAAGAGGGGGCTGCAGGGAGCATCATACCATATATATAAGGGGGCTTCGGGGAGCATCATACCATATATAAAAGGGGGCTGCAGGGAGCATCATACCATATATATAAGGGGGCTTCGGGGAGCATCCTACCATATATAAGAGGGGGCTGCAGGGAGCATCATACCATATATATAAGGGGGCTTCGGGGAGCATCCTACCATATATAAGAGGGGGCTGCAGGGAGCATCATACCATATATATAAGGGGGCTTCGGGGAGCATCATACCATATATGAGGGGGCTGCAGGGAGCATCATACCATATATAAAAGGGGGCTACAGGGAGCATCATACCATATATATAAGGAGGCTGCGGGGAGCATCATATTATATATATATAAGGGGGTTACGGGGAGCATCATACCATATATATAAGGAGGCTGCGGGGAGCATCATACCATATATATAAGGAGGCTGCGGGGAGCATCATACCATATATATAAGGAGGCTGTGAGGAGCGTCATACCATATATATATGGGGGCTGTGGAGAGCATCATATTATATATATATATAAGGGGGCTACGGGGAGCATCATACCATATATATACAATACAGACCAAAAGTTTGGACACATCTTCTCATTTAAAGATTTTTCTGTATTTTCATGACTATGAAAATTGTATATTCACACTGAAGGCATCAAAACTATGAATTAACACATGTGGAATTATATACTTAACAAAAAAGTGTGAAACAACTGAAATTATGTCTTATATTCTAGGATCTTCAAAGTAGCCACCTTTTGCTTTGAAGACGGCTTTGCACACTCTTGGCATTCTCTTGATGAACTTCAAGAGGTAGTGGTTTCGTTTAATCCATCCGGCATCATAGTGCCCAGAATAAAGATCCACCTGCATTCTTTTTTAGAAGTTGTTCAAAAGGGATTAACCTTTTCCCCTACTAACAATTTTAATCTTTTCACAGCAACCAAAGATTTGTTTCTCTTCTCAAGGAAACTAGTAATGAAAAAACTCATGTCTCAAGATAAAACATTATCACCTACAGTTGATCAGGTGGAACAGGAGGCACTGAGGGACCTCGAGGACCTTCTACAGGAACAGGAATTGGATAATATGGGTAGGTTTCCACAAAAAATCTGTCCCAAATAAACAAAGTTTCCCCCTTGTCGGCTGTTCCAGCTGTGGATATTTTTGCACGCTTGGTGGCTCAGGATTTTAAGGAGATCACAACAAAGCGCAGACATCAAACCAGCCGACAAGGGGGGAAATGTTGTTCTTTGGCTTAGGCCCATATATGAACGAGAAGCCAATAGACATTTGAGGGACAGCAATACCTATGCTAGATTAGACAGCAATCCTCTTTGCAAATTTCAAAGTCAACTTGAAGAAATTCTTGAAAGGGCGTTAGAACAGGGTGTTATCCCTAAAAAAATATTTGATGGACTTTTGACTAAATTTCCAAAGATCCCTACATTGTGCTTTATTCCTAAAGTGCATAAAGATCCGGTAAATTCTACAGGGCGCCCCATTGTCTCTGGCATGGGACGGTTGTGCGACCCGGTATGCAAGTTTATTTGATTTTTATTTAAAGCCACTAGTTGAGTCACTTCCCTTTTATGCCAGAGACACATCTGATGTTTTCACTAGAATCAATGGTATACAATTGGAGGGAGACATGATTTTAGTAACCACAGATATAGAAACTCTTTACACTTGTATTCGCCATGAAGATGGCCTGGAGGCAGTCCGCTTCTTCCTGGGAACCAGCAACTGGGATGGCCAAACATGTGAGCTTATTTTGGAATTATGAAATTTTATTTTAACCAAATTTTTTTTTGTATTTAAAGATGTTTTTTATTTGCAGAAACGTGGCACTGCCATGGGCGCGGCCTGTACGCCATCCTTCGCCAGCCTCTTCCTGGGCTTTTGGGAGCGGGGGGTGTTCGGCCGGGACTGTGCCCGGGGCGCGGACCATGTGCAGTGCTGGTTACGGTACATTGATGATTTGTTTATTATTTGGCAGGGAACAGAAATACAGTTACAAGATTTCATGCAACAATTGAACCTCAGTAATTTCAATATCAAATTTACGTATCTTTCTAGCAAAAGCTCAATTAATTTTTTAGATATCAATGTTCAAATTGATCAGGATCTCTTTCTGATGTACATAGAAAGCCTACTTCCACTAATTCATTGTTGCATGCAAATTCTAGTCACCCCTATAGTACCAATAAGGCCATCCTTGTTGGTCAGTTTCTCAGGATGAGGCGGATCTGCTCCTCAGAGTCCAAATTTCAGTCTCAGACCAATGACCTTCGTGAAAGATTCTTAGAGAGAGGGTATTCTAAAAGATGTGTCAAGGCAGGATACAATCGAGCCAAATTTTGTAATAGAGAGGATTTGTTGCGCCCCAAGGTGAAACAAAACAAAATGGAAAATAAAATTCGATATATATCAACATATAGCAGACAGTGGCAAGAGATGAGAGCTTGCATTCAAAAACACTGGAATGTATTAAAAACTGGTGAAACACTTGCCAAGAACCTTACTGGTGTTCCCCTTATGACTTCGAGACACAGCAAAAATTTTGGGGATTTATTGATGAGCAGCCATTATGTCCCGGCCATAGATCGCAGTGGTGCCTATTTTGGTTTGGATGGTTTTATCAAAGGATGCTTTTCCTGTGGGAACTGCATAGCATGCAAAAACATCATTCGTTCCACAACTTTTCAATCAGTTGATGGAAAAAAACAATTTAGTATTAGACAGCTTACTACTTGTAATACAACACAAGTCATTTATTATGCAACATGCACTTGTCCAAAGATATATATTGGTTTGACCTCAAGGCGCTTGGGTACTCGTACACGCGAGCATGTCCGTGATATTATGGCTGCAGAATCAGAGACTGAAATTTCACTTCTTAAAACTTTACCCCGTCATTTTCGTTTTTTTCATAACTGTAATCCCAAATACCTTTCCATAAGGGGCATTGAACATGTGCAATGTGGCATAAGAGGAGGCGATATCAAACGCGTCTTGGCACAAAAAGAATGCAGGTGGATCTTTATTCTGGGCACTATGATTCCGGATGGATTAAACAACACCACAGGTTATTCATCTTATTTACAACCTTAAAATAGCCCTGTTGTCCCAATTTAGGTCCCTTCTCCAGATATACCATCTCTAGTTTTTTGGTCTTTTTCTTTTAAATTTGGAAATATTTTTATTCATTTCTTAATTCTCTCCTTTTGCCTTCTTATTTTTTATGATTCGAATATATAGTGATCTTGAATGACAGTTGATGAACATCCATTTATGCAAGCAATTATCACTCTTTTCAAGAAAGCTCATCTAAAGATTCATAATACAAGTCACCATTCACGGAGATTTTTTCTTCTTCTTTTTTATTGTATTGCAAATCATATAATTATTAGTATTAATATGTACATTCTTCTTATTATTTTTTTTTGTATATGAGACTTTTTTGAAGACCTCAGTATAAATTATTCTATTGTATAAATATGCATGTGATAACACTTTATATATATTTATAATATTTTTAGTATTACATGTCACATTCTCACACTCTTGAATATTCTATTGTAGATCACAAAATTATTTTGTTACATAACAATGTATATGATAGCGCTTTTAATCACTTATATAGTATGTCACAATTGTCACTCTTATTTATTGTATTTAGTTGTTTTCTTTTTACATGAGCATATTATATATTCATGTGTTTTATTAGTTATTGTTCTTGTCATTATGTTTGTAGTTGCCTAAATTGCGTGTCTGCTATGGTCTGGGTCCATGTGTGCTCTCAGCGTTCCTCTGTCCCACGTCAGGTGTTATGCAGCTAGGTGCCGGCCGCTGCTCCCCGCGTGTGCATTAGCGATGCTGATTTGCAATCACGGGACCTAGGGATAACGTCCACGCATTCGCGAAGGCAGGAGATGTTATTAGTCTGTTCCCGGTCATATCCAAATTTCAAAAATCTGACCGTCACATCCAAACATAGACTAAGTGTGAACAGGTGCTGAACCTAGAGTCACCAACTCATATACAGTCAAATAGATAAGGCAGCACACTGCAGCGCTAAAACATGCAAACATGAAACACGAAAATTGAACTGCATTACTGCACTAGAAATATGAAAAAAAGAGAGCATTTAGCGCATAAAATGGCCAATTTATGTGCACCTGGTAGCCACATTAAGGCATCTCTTGTATACCTGGTCCTAAACTTTCGTTTCCTCGCTGAGAATAAACGTCTTCATCTGAATGGGAACCTGTGAATCCTCTTCTTAGACTAAATTTCTCTCTCTCTGTGGAGGGGTAATGGACCTGCTGCGATTAGAACACCTGTGGCTAAGAGGCGGAGTGCTCAGTCAGAAGGCTAAGTTGAATACAAATTTAAAAAAACTGACCGTCACATCCCAACATAGACTAAGTGTGAACAGGTTCTGAACCTAGAGTCACCAACTCGTATACAGTCAAATAGATAAGGCAGCACACTGCGGCGCCAAAACACACTTAGTCTATGTTTGGATGTGACGGTCAGTTTTTTGAAATTTGTATTCAACTTCAACATACGGCAGCAGCGGCTCAGTATTGGGATATCAATAGGATGAGGAGTTTGTGCAGGTTGGGAATAGATGGTGATGGGGTGGAATGTGAGAAGTGAAATGTGTCTTTGTTGTATTCTCTGCAGACGAGTCCTGGCTGGAAGAAGTTGTCATGTCAGTCTGGGCCAGATGGAAAAGACGGGAAAAATGAACATTTCCATCAGAAAGGACGTCAGCGGTAAGACACCATCTGTAACTGTGCAGTGATCTGTTATATGTTCTGTAGGGCTGGTATCTACCACTGACCATATGGCGGTAATATCCATGTTGGTCTTTATATAGAGATTATCTTCAGTAACAGCGCGGTCGTCTGCTGAGGTTGTCCTCCAGTATTAGGGCGCATCACCGAATTGTAATCAAGGTTGCCTGGTTAGGGGCCAACTCAGAAGCTTCGCCCCCCCTGAACCAAAACCCTAGCTACGCCTCTGCTCCTGAGGGATCTCCTTCCAGACCTGGAATAAAGCATCCGCCAACTCCTGGACAGTCTGTGGTGCAACGTGATGATGGATGATGCGAGACATGATGTCCCAGATGTGATCAATCGGATTCAGGTCTGGGGAATGGGCAGGCCAGTCCATAGCTTCAATGCCTTCATCTTGCAGGAACTGCTGACACACTCCAGCCACATGAGGTCTGGCATTGTCCAGCATTAGGAGGAAACCAGGGCCAACCGCACCAGCATATGGTCTCACAAGTGACAGGCAGTAATGGTGCACCATCCATTCACTTACCTGATTGCTGATACCACTGATTGGATGTCGGAGCAATGGTGCTGGAGTGGTGCGGGCTCAACATTTATTTATTTTATAAAGATCCATTCACTCTTGCAACTTTGTAAACGTCTGGAATAATCCCTTTAAGCAAGTGAACCATGTGCTTTGTGTGTAACATAAAAGTGAACCCGGGGTTATGTAATGATTTTTACTCACAGAACTATAATAAAACAATACATTTTTCACTTTGTTGACTTTCTTATAGAATGACCAGACTTGTAGAATTGCACGAAATCAGTTTTGTAGGAAAGATTTTACCCATAAATTAAAAAGACTTGGCTGTAAATTGGTAGAAGAATTATGCTAACAACCCTTTCTTTTAGGAAGAATAATGGTGTACTCCAGAAACACAAACAAGAGGAAAAGAAAGAGCGTTACCATTAGTGAGCAGGGCTGCCACCAGGAATTTTAGGGCCGTATAGGGTCATTCCATGTCAAGTGAACCAATGAATTTTACCACTATATTTTTAATTCTTTTGAGATTTTGTTATTTGGTAATAGTGTGTCAGAGAATGCAAAATGTGAAGAAAAAAAAAATTCTAGATTTTTATTTTTTATTTTTTATTGATTTTCAAAGTTCGGAAAAAGTGCGAATTTCGGTGTTGCCTGCCTTTACATTTCTCCCCATAACTCAGGCTAGAAAATAGATAGAGAAACAAAATAAACACCATTCTACTCAGAACAGTACAGGCTTTTACCAGATATGTCACAAGTATCTTTGATAATAATTTACCTATGCGAACGCAAGCGCAAAACTTTAAAACGCATTTCAGAAAAAAAAGTTTAATTTAAAAATTTCAAAAACTGCACATGTGCCTGCTATGCTGCTATTCACATCTGTACCAAAATACAAGATGGGATCATGATGGGATCATATTTTAAAAAATAAAAATATTACAGTGTCAGTTCAAAAATCTTGATTTCAGATCTGCTCAGCCTGTGGTCTAACAGTATGGGGTCCATAATTACCAAATAATCCATGATTGTTAGATATTACTGTATTATTTTATTATGTTACCACATAGAAGCAGGAGAGGACAGAGGAGAAGCTTTGTTAGGGCCAAACCTGAGATAGAACAGGGGTAGACGGTGACTGCAGAGCAGATGACCGGCCGGCAGCTCGGGCCTCCACAGACCGTATTCACACCAAATCTTATCACCGAGGCAACTCCTCAAATGGAGGGAGAAAAATATTCTTACCATCCAGCTCATGTATTGCACAAACCAGGACTACAAAGAGGAGGAGAGTTTGTTATAACATCAGTTACAGGAAGCAGAACCCATCACAGGGACTCAGCAATACCGGACTGTCATCCCATGTAGTGGAAATAAAGACAGTGACGTCCATGAAGTGGTAGAAGGCGGCACAAGATCGGCAATGGATGACACAACTGGCTATGTGACCTGTGAATATGATCAGCGCTGACGGCTACTGGACTCTCCAAAGATTGTGAAAATGAAGACGTAGAATTGACTTTTCTGCACCTTCTGGTCCAGCGCCGTCCTTTGTGTATCCAAGAAAATCAGACATTGTAAAAGTGAACAAAAATCAGATATAACTCAGGTGCAGCCAAACGCCATAACAGGCCGTACATACTCTGACACAAAAGGAAACGGCCATTGCTAGTAAGCGCTTATGGACAAGATGACATTTCACCCACTAGAAGGGACACACTGATGACAACAGGCCAGTGTAAAAACCTACTACTAATTGTTTGATTAGTTCATATTTTATAGAACGAGGATTTAACTACTGGACTATTCTTCTTAAACACTTCAGAAATGACATGTTTAGTGATATAGTAGAAAAAAAATTGTTCCATGTATAAATAGGTGGTAGAAATATTGGTTCTTTTAATCTTGTTTTTAACATAATTAGGACGAGACTGTATTTAGAAAATCACACTTGAGGATGTGATCACCTTTTATCTTTTGGCTTGTTCAATGAATTCAGGTTGAAAATGCTGAGCAAGTTGTTATGATGATTAAGATGGATTTATTCTGGCACTTCGATATTTGTTTTTTGTGTTTCTTTATTGTTACATATAAATGTTGAATGCAGTAAGTTGTAATTTGAAAAGAAAAAAGGAAGAAACTCACACAAACATAAAATCAGATGATTCAAGGCTTAAAAAAAATACAAATCTGATAGATCCCAAGTTGAATCCCTGTACAAATATAAACAAGGACACAAGTAACACACATGCATTTTTTCACAATTTTAAAACATACGTTTTTTTCAGAATTGTGCATCAAAATTTTTAATTTGATTTCTCCAAAACAAAATATAAAGAAACATAGTCTTGTGACATATCAAATGAAAGCCGGTACCGTTCTGAGAAAAATGATGCCTCTCCTACCTCTGTATCTTAATTCTAGCCCGAGATATGATAAAAAATGTAAAGCCATACCAGGCCAAAATCCGCGCTTTTTCAAAACTTTAAAAATCTGTAAAAAATTAACTTATGAAGAAAAAAATTCTAAACTTTTAATTTGTAATTAACTAAAGTTATACTTCATAAAAACAAAAAATAAAAAAAATCTAAAGATGTAAGGTAAAAAAAAATTCATATTTGGATCACTTGATATGGAATGACCCTATAGTGGCAACATTTTCGGGCCCCCTTGAGACTCCGCCGAGGCTCCACCCCAGCCCCGCTTCCACCCCTCACACTAGAGTCCCTCTGCCCACCCTTAGGAAAAACTCCACTTCTGCACCACGTCCTTAACAATCACACATTAACAGTTCCCATTGAACATCGTATCAACTTTTGGCCAAAATATTTTTTTAGTCAAATAAATAAGGCAGCATACTGCGGCACCAAAACCTGCAAATATGAACATTTAATTGCATTACTGCACTAGAAATATGAAAAATTGAGAAAGTTTAGAGCATAAATTGGCTAAAATATTTTTTCAAAGCCGCCACCACGACAAGGTAGACTCTTGTGGCCGAGCACTACTCTACTCTAACCTAAAAAAAACCCCAAAAGGTAGGAACTGGGATACAAATTGCTGTGCACGCAGCATGTAAGCGCACGTTCACACTGGCCACTGAGCAGAAAAAAACAAAGAAACATAATGATTGAATACCCTGCAGTAAATTAATAAGACACATAGTGCATGAAAATAAAATAATATTGGGTACTTAGTTTACATGTTTTTTTTATAAAAAAAAAAAAAAATGAAAAGCCATCCCACCACTTCATGGTGACCCTAATTGGGACAGTCCTCACTAAAACCTCACTGTTTGTCAAGTGACACACATTTTCATGCACTATGCTGTTTATTTACTGCAGGTTATTCAGTCATGCCTCTGAATTGTTTTTTTCTGTTCAGTGACCAGTGTGAACGTGCGCTTACACGCTGTTTGCACACCAGTTTATAGCCCAGTTCCTAGCTTTGTTTTTTTCTGTTTGCATCATGTGCATATAAAGGTGTGGCGTGCATATAAAGGTGTGGCATGCCTTTTCCTTGAGCTGGGCATTATATTGATGTGGTGTTCCATGGCTGTGTGTCCACTAGCTGGGCCCAGTGCTTCTTAGCCCTTATCCGCATGCATGTCACTTGACAAATGGTAAGGTTCTTAATATTAGAGTTAGGACTGTCCCAATTAGGGTCACAATGAATGGTGGGATGGCTTTTGCATTTTTTAAAAGTTGTCAACAAAGTACTGTATATTATTTTCATGCAGTATGCTGTGTATTTAATGCAGGGTAGTATAGTCCTCCATACAGATTGGGCCCCATCTATTGCTCCATAGAGAATGAGCCCTATATAATGCTCCATACAGAATAATGGGCCCTATATATTGCTCCATACAGAATAATAAGCCCCATATAATGCTCCATAGAGAATGAGCCCTATATATATTGCTAAGTACAGAATAATGGACCCATGTATTGCCCCATACAGAATAATGGGCTCCATGTATTGCTCCATACAGAATAATGGGCTCCATGTATTGCTCCATACAGAATAATGGGCTCCATGTATTGCTCCATACAGAATAATGGGCTCCATGTATTGCTCCATACAGAATAATGGGCTCCATGTATTGCTCCATACAGAATAATGGGCTCCATGTATTGCTCCATACAGAATAATGGGCTCCATGTATTGCTCCATACAGAATAATGGGCTCCATGTATTGCTCCATACAGAATGGGCCCCATGTATTGCTCCCTGCAGAATAATTGGCCCAGATAATGCTCTACACCAGTGTTTCTCAACTACAGTCCTCAAAACTCACCAACAGGCCAAGTTTTCAGGATTTCCATAGATGATGGAGTTAATGCTGAAGCAGGTGATGAAATTATCACCTGTGAAATACTAAGAGATCCGGAAAACTTGACCTGTTGGTGGGTCTTGAGGATGGAGTTGAGAAACACTGCCCTACACAGAATTATGGGCCCCATATAATGCTCCATACAGAATAAAGGGCCCATATAATGCTCCATACAGAATGAGCCCCATATAATGTTCTTTACAAAAGAAATAACTAAGTAGTCACCTCTCCTCATTGGCTGCAGGTCCGGACTCTTCAGCGTCACCGTATTCTGGCTCTCTGCACTGTGACTGCTCAGAGCAGAAGGTGTACAGTAGTGACATCATCATGCCCTCCGCCCTGAGACATCAAAATGACAGAAAGTGTGCAAGACACCGGAGTTGTAGAGGAACCTGAGCAAGGGGGGGGGGGGGGGCCACTCGTGGGTGCTGGCACCGAGCTCCTCCAGGTCACGGGTCCCATAGCGTACCAATATCCCCGACGGCAAGTGGGTCCCCACTTGCTTAGGGCCCCGATACTTACTCCAGGTGGCGACTCCGGTTCTGGTTATCACATCATTATGATGCAATTAAGGTATTTTTTTTGTATTATATGCACAATGCATGTGAACTGGCACAGAATAAAAAAAGATTATTGTTATATCATAATGACACATGAGCAGATTGATATGACTGCACTGTAGACATATGCACTATGCTTTCCTGATGTATATTGATTAATCACTGATTATGACGTGTAACCTATATATACCTAGTTTATACACTGTGATTGGTCATGAGATAGGCTCACAGTGTGAAGAGACTAAATTTCACACATACATGGGAGAATAAAGAGCGCAGTGTGTTCACTATCTCATGTCTGGAGTGCGGCCATTTCCTACCGTATGTTACTATAAGGGCTCCTTCTCACTTGCGTGAAATACGTCCAAGTCTCGCATGGTAACACCCGGCTCTGCGGCCGACACTTGGGAGCGGAGCATGCAGCTCCATGTATCGCTTTGCGGCCGCACGCTCCGCTCTGGAGTGCCGGCGGCAGAGCCGGGTTTTAACCTGCGAGACTCGGCCGTATTTCACACAAGTGAGAAGGAGCCCAAAATATGTTTCTATAGCACTCTCTAATCATACGGTTACATTTTATATATAAATCAGTAACTGCAGACATGTCCTCATAGATATGAGGTGTATAATATACAGACTGGAGCCCATCGATCAGCAGCATCTATTGTAGTCCCTCATCCCTCGATCAAAACTGTGCCACTAATTATAGACCTGTCTCCAATCTTCCCTTCATCTCTAAACTCCTCGAACGCCTGGTCCACTCCCATCTTACCCGCTATCTCTCAGATAACTCTCTTCTCGACCCTCTTCAATCTGGCTTCCGCTCTTTACACTCTACTGAAACTGCCCTCACTAAAGTCTCTAATGATCTATTAACAGCTAAATCTAATGGTCACTACTCCATGCTAATTCTCTTGGATCTCTCTGCAGCATTCAATACTGTGGATCATCAGCTCCTCCTCACTATGCTCCGCTCTATTGGCCTCAAGGACACCGTTCTCTCCTGGTTCTCCTCCTATCTCTCTGACCGATCCTTCACTGTATGTTTTGCTGGTTCCTCCTCCTCTCACCTTCCCCTTACTGCTGGGGTTCCTCAAGGATCAGTCCTAGGCCCCCTCCTCTTCTCTTTGTATACTGCCCCTATTGGACAATCAGTAGGTTTGGGTTCCAGTACCATCTCTATGCTGATGACACCCAACTATACACTTCTCCTGCTATCACGACGACCTTTTTAGAAAACACCAGTGATTGTCTTACCGCTGTCTCTAACATCATGTCCTCCCTCTATCTTAAACTGAACCTGTCTAAAACTGAACTCCTCGTGTTCTCTCCTTCTACTAACCTACCTTTGCCTGACATTGCCATCTCCGTGTGTGGTTCCACCATTACTCCCAAGCAACATTCCCGCTGCCTTGGGGTCATCCTTGATTCCGAGCTTTCCTTCACCCCCCACATCCGATCACTGGCTCGCTCTTCTTATTTGTATTTCAAAAACATTTCTAGAATTCGCCCTTTTCTTACTTTCGACACTGCAAAAACTCTTACTGTTTCACTCATTCATTCTCGTCTGGACTATTGTAATTCTCTACTAATCGGCCTCCCTCTTACCAAACTCTCCCCGCTCCAATCTGTCCTGAATGCTGCTGCCAGGATCATATTCCTCACCAACCGTTACACCGATGCCTCTACCTTGTGCCAGTCATTACACTGGTTACACATCCACTTCAGAATCCAGTACAAAACTACTACCCTCATCCACAAAGCACTCCATGGCTCAGCACCACCCTACATCTGGTCTCAGTCTACCACCCTACCCATGCCCTCCGCTCCGCTAATGACCTCAGGTTAGCATCCTCAATAATCAGAACCTCCCACTCCCGTCTCCAAGACTTTACACGTGCTGCGCCGATTCTTTGGAATGCACTACCCAGGTTAATATGATTAATCCCCAATCCCCACAGTTTTAAGCGTGGCCTAAAAACGCATTTGTTCAGATTGGCCTACCACCTCAATGCATTAACCTAACTATCCCTGTGTTGCCCATTCAAAAAAAAAAACCATAATCAGGTTCCTCGCATCATGTTCTCATACACTTCATGCAGTTAGTAGCCCCCTGTGTCTGTACTGTTACATACTTAGGCAGTTAACTGGGTCATGCAGCTTTACATGAACATGGCTGGTCCGAACAAAGAAAGCAATTGTTACCACCCACCTCTCGTGCCTCCCTTTTCCCTATAGATTGTAAGCTTGCGAGCAGGGCCCTCACTCCTATTGGTATCTATTTTGAACTGTGTTTTTGTTACGCTGTAATGTCTATTGTCTGTACAAATCCCCTTTGTAAAGCGCTGCGGAATATGGTGGTGGGCGCCCCCACTGCCGCAGGGCCGAGGGGTACCCGGTACCGGGCCTCTCTGTCTCGGTTCTGGGAGTGTCACGGTGGCTAGACCCGGTCCGTGACCCTGCTGAGGGGCGTCCAGTGAAAGTGGAGAGTGATGTTGTTGTGGTGTGGTGCAGGTCGCGATGAATAACAAGGACACCAGGTTGCAGTCTCATTACCTCTTTACTGAAGGCTTCAGGGTCCTCAATCCGGAGTACGGTTAACAGGGCTGTCTGAGACCGGCCGGTCCGATGGCACCTCCAGAGTTCCCTTTACAGGTGGAAATCTGTGCCTACCTTCTAGCGCTGTATGTTGTAGTCCTTCCCTGCTTAGCACCATGGGATAGTCCTCACAACTGTTGTGTCTGTTTCTGAAGTTCCCTCACAACTGATTCTGATGTTCTTCTTCGTCCCCCAGATGATATGGCTAGGACGCACCCGTATGACGGGTAGGCCTGGAGGTCTTCCGGGACCCTAGAGTCGCCCCTCTCCAACTGTTGCCCCCTATGTCTGCTTAGGTGATTTGGGTGAGACAGCCCGCCTATAACTGACTGTCCTGCCGTAGGTTTGAAGTAAGGCCTGGAGCTCAATACTTCCTCGGCGTTCCGGCTACGCGCCTCAGTAAGATGTTGCCTCGTCTTACAGCACGACTCCTACTGGTGATTCTCCTTGTTGCGTTGATCTCGTTTCTCACTCTTCACAATAAACCTCGCTTCTTGTTCTTTCTTGGGGTACCGCCGCGATGAAGTGCAGGCGCGGTCCCGTAACGTTCTTTCTGTTTGCTAGGCCTCTGTCAGGATCCCACCCCTGACAGGGACCCCCCTGAATCTTCCCCCCGCAACACCCTCTGCCACAGGATGTTGCCTGGTTCCAACCCAGTCAGCTTCTGTCTAACTTCCTATCTAACCCCCAGTTTTACCAGATTGTGAGGAGTGGCCTAATACATAGCACCTTTAGCTCCCCCTGGAGGCCAGACTGTGAAGTGTATTGGTGTCTGTGATACCTGGTCAGGTGAACTCCTTCAGTGCCATCAGACGTACCATAGCCCCCCTTAGCGGCAGAGCATCAGTACTGCAACGACCAGGACTCTGGGGCGCTGAATTGGCGCTATATTAATAAAATTATTATTATTATTAGTCAGACCAAGGTCCCACAAAGTTCAGCTGGTATTCGGCCACAAGCGTCCTGGGTGTCTGCGGCATTTACAGGGGCGACTATGTCTTGACTGACCTAGTAACTTTGCATGACCCCGTCCGATAACCATGGAGTCCTGTGAATCTCTTTATTCAGCTCTACATTACACTGTATTATCTGCTGATGCTGGTTACCCTGTGTTTGGCCATGGCACAGGTTGTACGGCACAAAATCATTGTAAGATGCTGCTACATTACATAGCAGCAGAAATAAAGTGAATAGGGGTCACATTATATCCCCTAGGTACCGCTACAAGCAATTAAAAAAATCCTAACTTGTCACATCACCACAGGGGTCGTAATGTGACCCTACTCACTAGCGTCATCCAGAGTCTTATGGGCCCCAGTGTAAAATATTGACTTGGGTCCCGCACCCCCTGCAAGCTGGTCAGATGTATAGGCTGTTGTAAATCCTACAAAGACATAAGTGTTCACCTCTCTTCATTATGTACTATGTGCCCATCCTGGTATCCGTGTCCCCCATTCTGCCTCTGCATATAAAAAAACAGATGTTGTACTCCCCTCCCTCCAATCCTTTGAGGTGCGGTTTCCTCCTCTGGTCCAACACAGAGACCAGCTGCTGACATCGGCGTGCCAGCTATGGCGATATAACGTCACTGCCATGTGACGCCAATGCCTGGCACACCAGCCTCTGGCTGGCAGATTGTAGTGCAGTGCAGGAACCCAGTGAGTCTCTGCGCCGCAACACACTACAGCTAATTGTGCATCCTCAGACGCACATCCAGCAGAAATGGGCGCTGGCATTAGCGGACCCCCCTCCAGCACGGTCACAGAGAGTGCGTTGCCCCCGGGTAATGTAGTGGACATGTGACAGCTCTATCACCATTGTGGATGTGGTGTGAGGGATAGTGATCGGTGCTGCACTGCCATAGATAATAGCCCAGGATCACTGCTCTCAGTTCTAATGCTGGAATGAATGATAGCGGTCAGTGCTGGGGCAGATACTAGCAGCCAATGATTGTGTATAAGGTGGGCAGAGGGCAATGCTGGACACTCAGGCCAGGCAGTACTGCTCTGGCTGTGAGTTTAGAAAAAAAAGCACAGGGAGTTGCCTAGTCTGAGCAGGAAAGCAAACTGGGTGCAGGCAATGAAGTGAAATTCAGGAGAAACGCAAGTTATAAACAAAACAACATTTACAGGGGTTTTATAAGCTACAATAAAATAGACATAATCTTGAAAAATGGATTTTAGGGTCGGACAACCATTTTAAATTGGCGCCAGATAAAATTTTATTATTATTGGTACCAGGTGGGATTGGCTGGTGGTGGTGGCCCCTGCCAGATAGGCTTGGCTGGTCGTGGTCGCTGCCAGATGGGTTTGGCTGTGGGTGGTCTTTGCTGCCAGATGGGTGTGGTTGGTGGTGGTGGTGGCTGCCAGATGGGTTTGGCTGTGGGTGGTCACTGCCAGATGGGTTTGGCTAGTGGTGGTGGTCGCTGCCAGATGGGTTTGGCAGGTGGTGGTGGTCACTGCCAGATGGGTGTGGCTGGTGGTGGTGTTCGCTGCCAGATGGATTTGGCTGGTGGTGGTGGTCGTTGCCAGGTGGATTTGGCTGGTGGTGGTGGTCACTGCCAGGTGGGTTTCACTGGCTTTGGTGGTGGCTGCCAGGGTCTTTCGGCTGGTGTTAGTGGCTGCCAGGTGGGTCTGGCTGGTGATAGTGGTCGCTGCCAGGTGGAATTGGCTGGTGGTGGTGGTCGCTGCCAGGTGGGTTTGGCTAGTGGTGGTGGTCGCTGCCAGATGGGTTTGGCAGGTGGTGGTGGTCACTGCCAGATGGGTGTGGCTGGTGGTGGTGTTCGCTGCCAGATGGATTTGGCTGGTGGTGGTGGTCGTTGCCAGGTGGATTTGGCTGGTGGTGGTGGTCACTGCCAGGTGGGTTTCACTGGCTTTGGTGGTGGCTGCCAGGGTCTTTCGGCTGGTGTTAGTGGCTGCCAGGTGGGTCTGGCTGGTGATAGTGGTCGCTGCCAGGTGGAATTGGCTGGTGGTGGTGGTGGCTGCCAGATGGGTTTGGCTGTGGGTGGTCACTGCCAGATGGGTTTGGCTAGTGGTGGTGGTCGCTGCCAGATGGGTTTGGCAGGTGGTGGTGGTCACTGCCAGATGGGTGTGGCTGGTGGTGGTGTTCGCTGCCAGATGGATTTGGCTGGTGGTGGTGGTCGTTGCCAGGTGGATTTGGCTGGTGGTGGTGGTCACTGCCAGGTGGGTTTCACTGGCTTTGGTGGTGGCTGCCAGGGTCTTTCGGCTGGTGTTAGTGGCTGCCAGGTGGGTCTGGCTGGTGATAGTGGTCGCTGCCAGGTGGAATTGGCTGGTGGTGGTGGTCGCTGCCAGGTGGGTTTGGCTAGTGGTGGTGGTCGCTGCCAGATGGGTTTGGCAGGTGGTGGTGGTCACTGCCAGATGGGTGTGGCTGGTGGTGGTGTTCGCTGCCAGATGGATTTGGCTGGTGGTGGTGGTCGTTGCCAGGTGGATTTGGCTGGTGGTGGTGGTCACTGCCAGGTGGGTTTCACTGGCGGTGGTGGTGGCTGCCAGGGTCTTTCGGCTGGTGTTAGTGGCTGCCAGGTGGGTCTGGCTGGTGATAGTGGTCGCTGCCAGGTGGAATTGGCTGGTGGTGGTGGTCGCTGCCAGGTGGGTTTGGCTGGTGGTGGTGGTCTATGCCAGATGGGTTTGGTTGGTGGTGGTGGTCGCTGCTAGATGGGTTTGGCTGGTGGTGGTCGCTGCCAGATGGGTTTGGCTGTGGGTGGTCTTTGCTGCCAGATGGGTGTGGCTGGTGGTGGTGGTCATTGCCAGATGGGTATGGCTGGTGATGATGGTCACTGCCTGATGGGTTTGGCTAGTAGTGGTGGTCACTGCCAGATGGGTTCTGGTGGTGGTGGTGGTCTCTGCCAGATGGGTTTGGCTGGTGGTGGTGGTCACTGCCAGATGGGTTTGGCAGGTGGTGGTGGTCACTGCCAGATGGATTTGGCTGGTGGTGGTGGTCACTGCCAGATGGGTTTGGCAGGTGGTGGTGGTTGCTGCCAGGGTCTTTCGGCTGGTGTTAGTGGCTGCCAGGTGGGTTTGGCTGGTGGTAGTGGTCGCTGCCAGGTGGGATTGGCTGGTGGTGGTGGTCGCTGCCAGGTGGGATTGGCAGGTGGTGGTCACTGCCAGATGGGTTTGGCAGGTGGTGGTGGTCACTGCCAGATGGGTGTGGTTGGTGGTGGTGTTCGCTGCCTGATGGGTGTGGCTGGTGGTGGTGGTCGCTGCCAGGTGGGATTGGCAGGTGGTGGTCACTGCCAGATGGGTTTGGCAGGTGGTGGTGGTCACTGCCAGATGGGTGTGGTTGGTGGTGGTGGTCACTGCCAGATGGGTGTGGTTGGTGGTGGTGTTCGCTGCCAGATGGATATGGCTGGTGGTGGTGGTCGCCGTTGCCAGGTGGATTTGGCTGGTGGTGGTGGTCACTGCCAGATGGGTTTGGCAGGTGGTGGTGGTCACTGCCAGATGGATTTGGCTGGTTGTGGTGGTCACTGCCAGATGGGTTTGGCAGGTGGTGGTGGTCACTGCCAGATGGGTTTGGCAGGTGATGGTGGTCACTGCCAGATGGGTTTGGCAGGTGGTGGTGGTCACTGCCAGATGGATTTGGCTGGTTGTGGTGGTCACTGCCAGATGGGTTTGGCAGGTGGTGGTGGTCACTGCCAGATGGGTTTGGCAGGTGATGGTGGTCACTGCCAGATGGGTGTGGCTGGTGGTGGTGTTCGCTGCCAGATGGGTTTGGCTGGTGGTGGTGGTCGCAGCAAATTCGGTTTGGCAGGTGGTGGTGGTCGCTGCCAGATGGATTTGGCTGGTGGTGGTGGTCGTTGCCAGGTGGATTTGGCTGGTGGTGGTGGTCACTGCCAGGTGGGTTTTACTGGCGGTGGTGGTTGCTGCCAGGGTCTTTCGGCTAGTGTTAGTGGTCGCTGCCAGGTGGGATTGGCTGGTGGTGGTGGTCGCTGCCAGGTGGGTTTGGCTTGTGGTGGTGGTCTATGCCAGGTGGGTTTGGTTGGTGGTGGTGGTCGCTGTCAGATGGGTTTGGCTGGTGGTGGTTGCTGCCAGATGGGTTTGGCTGGTGGTCTTTGCTGCCAGATGGGTGTGGCTGGTGGTGGTGGTCATTGCCAGATGGGTTTGGCTGGAGATGTTGGTCACTGCCAGATGGGATTGGCTGGTGATGGTGGTTACTGCCAGATGGGTTTGGCTGTGGGTGGTCGCTGCCAGATGGGTTTGGCTGGTGGTGGTGGTCACTGCCAGATGGATTTGGCTGGTGGTGGTGGTCACTGCCAGATGGGTTTGGCTGGTGGTTGCTGTAAATTCGATTTGGCTTGTGGTGGTGGTCGCTGCCAGATGGATTTGAATGGTGGTGGTGGTCGCTGCCAGGTGGGATTGGCTGGTGGTGTTCATTGCCAGGTGGATTTTGCTGGTGGTGGTGGTCACTGCCAGGTGGGTTTAGCTGGCGGTGGTGGCTGCCAGGGTGTTTCGGCTGGTAGTAGTGGTCGCTGCCAGGTGGGTTTGGCTGGTGGTGGTGGTCGCTGCCAGGTGGGTTTGGCTGGTGGTGGTGGTCTCTGCCAGATGGGATTGGCTAGTGGTGGTGGTCGCTGCCAGGTTGGATTGGCTGGTGGGGGTGGTCGCTGCCAGGTGGGTTTGGCTAGTGGTGGTAGTCGCTGCCATGTGGGATTGGCAGGTGATGGTGGTCTCTGCCAGGTTGGTTTGGCTGGTGATGGTGGTCCCTGCCAGATGGATTTGGCTGGTGGTGGTGGTCGCTGCCTGGTGGGATTGGCTAGTGGTGGTGGTCGCTGCCATGTGGGATTGGCAGGTGATGGTGGTCTCTGCCAGATTTGAATAGGTTGCAGTTGTTTTTTATGGTGCAAGGAGGTTTCTTTGCTATATAGAGTGGAGATATAACAAATATTGTTAAAGCACATTGAAATCACAAGATATAGCTATCCGTACGACTTATCCCCAAAAATTAGCTGTTGTAAGCTGTTTTACAAACGGATTTGCATTGTCTGGTGATGTGTTTATAGTCAGCCAGAGATTATAAACAGCTGATCAGGGGTTGCCAGGTGTTTGACCCCACTAATCTGATATTGATGGCCTACACTAAGCATAGGTAATCAATATCTTGTGATGTGACAAAACAATCCTTTTATGTAATTGATGAGCAACATTTTTATTTCTTAACATCTGGCCATCCTGGTTAATAATGAATAAATTATTTACTACATAATTTGTTAGAATTACAAGGATGTAATTTAATGCTGAAACCATTTCTGCATGTGATGACTTAATGGTGTGCGATTTTCCATAAAAAAAATTAATGAAATGCCTCTAAAATTATAACTAGGAACTACATACTATGCAAATCAGCTAAGTTTCAATAACTGTACACTTACAGAGGTGCTCCCAAAATCATTATATGCATGTACAAAGTTAAAGTCATATTTTTTTTGTATGCCAATAGAACTGATTTTTAAATCTGCCCTTTTGGTAAACGCCCCCCTCATGTTGCCATCCCATGGCTCCAATGCTATCAGTGGAGCATGCACAGTTTAGGCTCTATTTCTCCATAGACTGGTTGGCTGAGTATGCACAGTGATCTGGCCTGAATGTCACACTGGGGCGAAGAGGACTCCCAGCATGCGGTGCAACACCAGGGAAGATGTACAAGGAAACCCTGGCAATAGGGAGAAGGGAGAGGGTTCACCTCCTAACATAAACCTGAGTCTGATACCTGAACTCCCTATCGCCCTTAGTTGGGTCCTTCCCCCCTTTGTGAGATTACCCTGTCTAGTGGACAGGCCAGCGAGACACTAGTCCCACTACTACAATAAGACAACACGAGGAAGGTACAACAGACAGTGGGAAAAGACCCAACAAATAACACTCCTGAGCTTCTCCAACAGGAAACTTCACTGCTGCAACAAGATCCAACACCTCAGCTTATCCAGAGACTGACTCTGTCAAAGGGGTCAGTATAGATGAACTGTAACCAGCAAGCAGTGAATCTACCAGTTAGTTTATATAGTGGGAGGGAGTGTTCACAAGGTGCTGCAGCTGAGTACTCAAGCTCTAAGTTCACAGCCAGAAGATAAAGGGTCCTTAATAGTGATGAGTGAGTGTCCTTGTTGCTCGGGTGATCTCCGAGTATTTGTTAGTGTTCGGAGATTTAGTTTTCATTGCAGCCCCTGAATGATTTACAGCTATTAGCCAGGCTGAGTACATGTGGGGGTTGCCTGGTTGCTAGGGAATCCCCACATGTATTCAAGCTAATAGCTGTAAATCATTCAGCTGCTGCGATGAAAACTAAATCTCCGAACACTAAAAAATACTTGGAGATCACCCGAGCAACGAGTACCCTCACTCATCACTAGTGCTTAACCCTGTCATCACCGAAAAAAGGAAATCAGCTCCAATTCAAGATAAATGACAAACACATCCTAAAGAGGACCTGCAGTTTAATAAACATTGTGACCTTCTGATCGCAGATCCTCCAGGAGTCACACCAGGACCTGACACTGAGGCATCAAGGAGAAGCCCTGTGCTTCTGGGAAATTAAACATTGGAAGAATAGGATGGGCTGCTCGGCTCGGTGGAGCTGGATACACATAGTGGCTGAAGTAGAATAAAAAAAAAGCTAAAAGGGACAAAAAAGTAATCTCCTGTAGGACTGGTCTGTATATTTACTGTAATTATACAGATTTGGAGCTTTGGGTAAAACATTGCCACTAGGGGAATAATGTTTTTAATGCCCAGAAGACTCCTTTCCATATTGTCAATGGATCTCAGTGTTGCCAGCATTTACCCCCTTTTTTGGTGCGGCAATAAAAGCGCAGCAAAAGTCAGCAAAATATGTTTCTTTACTGTCAAGAGAGCAGGTTTTGCCTGTGGAAAAAAACACAGCAAAAACACAACATGTGCACATAGCCTAATGCTAAAAATTGGTTACATCACCAAGAGTATGTGCTCCTAACATTTTTTTTTTTAAGCGAATTCTCTCCAAAATCCACCTCCAAAAATGATTTCAGGAACTCTTGGAAAGCAATTCCAGTTCATTTCTATAAAAAATCCATTTTGTTAATATGAGGAGGATTTTTTTCTCTGAAGAGGTTTAGACAAACACCTGATGGAAATAAATAAACTACGTGTCATTTCTTTGAACAGGATCCAAAAGGAAACCTCTCCAAACATGGCCCCGTCCAATCAGAAGGCAGCACACAAGCTTCAGGTAAAAACCTCTTCCAAAACCTCTTAATAATCAGGTGAATAAGATGTGTGACCGGTAACAATAAATGTCCGCTGTCTGTGCAGTCAGATATACACAGTAGTGAGGAATCGTCTGTATCATTATGTCATCTAGAAGGTTTGCTCAGTAATCTCTGCTCTTACATGGTCAGGGTGGTGGTCTTCTTCCCCTCCTCATCGTCAGTGGTCTCGTCCCTACAGAACATGAAACATAGATCATATCATGTAAATGTGCAAGTAACAGTGCGGATTAGGGTCAATATTCACAGTGAAAATACACAATAAAATCATACTTTATTAGATAAGCAATACTGAACACCGACACACAACTCAACCCAAAAATGCCCCAGGGGCCGGGTAGTGACCGTAATGGAAAACTACTAGTGTAACATCGGACAATGTGGGGTCCCAAACTGACCCTATTACATATCCCACCTAACCGCGGAGGTTGGCACCCAAAAAAACGCAAATAATGCCCCTGCTCAACCACTGGCCCCAATAATCCTTAACAATCTTTTCCATAGGGGAACAGGTCACAGATAAGTCAAATTACAGAAGGGTCATAATAGGACACAGGTATATTACCCACACGAGCCGACATATATGTCGATTGTGACAAGCTAACATGGCTTCATATCATCATCATCAGCAAATATAAAGGTGAACTCGATTATTTTATCTAAACAGTATAGAGCAAGTTCTCATATACGGCATTAATAATTAATGTAGGTAAATGACATGGCCCCAATCAACGCTAAACATATTGTAACCAGATCACTCAGTGCGTTTTCCCTCCGGCATCAGAGGGTCTTCAGGAGTGAATACAGAAACAGATCTGCAGCAAAAATAGATTATAAAGACCAAAGGACTTGGCTTATTTCTATGGTTTTCAGTAACCACAGGTCCAATGGAGTGTGGACCCCCATGGGAGCACATATCAAAGAATGTATCCTCCGGAGCTGAACGGCCCCATAGGGAGCGTGTGCCACAGCTGTGAAGCTTGGCTCCTTATGTGTGTCCAGGACTGTATGTGGCGAGCCCCCTTCCCTTCCCCTGGAGAGGAGGGTCTCTCCCTAATATCCCACCCAGGGAGGCTGGATACCATACAAAATACTATTTCATGCTCATTGTGGCTGGAAGTGATGTAATATAAGATGGCTACGGGTGCACTTGGGAACGCATCGGGTTACTGCACTTGAGCGACCGGAAGTGATATCAATATGGCTGCGCGTCTCAATGCGGCCAGAAATGACATAAATGAATCTGGCTACAAATTACACTCTGGACGCATCGGGCAGAACACAATACGGAGATAATTTGTGTTATCTGCACGGTTGTAATAGACACCAATAAAATGGCCGCGCTCCACAGTGAAACACATGCTGCCTACAACAACGTCATCGCACAGATAAAAGGGTTTTCCAGGATTAGAAGACTGATAATCAATCGTTAGGATTCGCCACCGATATCGGGGAAGCAGATGTCCGAATCCAGATGGAGACCCCACTGATTAGCTGCAGACGGGGGCTGCAGGGTCTACAATTTATTAGAAGTCCGTGACACGCGGTCCGAGTACAGACCTCCATCACTGCCCGGCCCAAACATCACCGCCTCATAAGCAAACATAAGACTGATCAGACAGTGACATTTTCAGGAGGACTTGTATAATTGGACCAAAATGGAGAAAATGGTATAAAATAATAAGAGCCATTGCTCAAAGGATAAATCCTGCACTACAGCAATGAAGTTAGGAACTACCCACATAACCGCTGCAGCTAATCACTGTCCTTGTGGGATTTCTCATTTACAACCTAACTGTTATATATTGGAAAACTACACACAGTGGGTACGGAAAGTATTCAGACCCCTTTACATTTTTCACTCTTTGTTTCATTGCATCCAAGTCTGAGGTCTAGCCTGAATACTTTCCGTTCCCATTGTATATCATGTGTCCCTGAGTACAAGGAATCGCACATCGGAGATAAGGAAACATCTGTATCATTATGGGATCTATAAAGTTTGCTTATATCAGATCAGTAATTCTCGGCACTTACATAATCATCATCCTGTTTTTCATCAGTTTTCTTTTTTTCTGTCTCTCTTTTTTCTGATTCTCACTATTGTACAAGGAAGACACATCCATTGATGTTAAATGTTCACGAACTCAATAATAGGAGAAAATACAAGAAGCTTTGTAATATAGCTGATTGGAGAAATCTGCTTCCTTCTCCACTTATGAGCCACTTCTAATCCCACCTGTGTCTCGATTTAAAAAAACTCAGTTTAAAGTGAACCTGTCAGGTCTTATAACATTATTATCTGTAAATATTGGGTTAATCTGCAGGTTAACAGTGTTATGAAGGTGCTGGCCACTGTACTGAAAGTGCGTCACCTGGGAGAAAATAAACTTTTTTTCTTCTGGGAGCCACCAACTTTCAGTCATGCAGGCATGCCCGGAGGGATTACAGTCACGGCTCACAGCACTGAGAGTGGTGGCTGTAACCGCACCCCGACACCGACTGACAGGTCGCTCAGAAGTGCTCCAGTACAGAGCCGGCTGTCAGTCAGTGTCGGGTGCGGTTACAGCCGCCCTCACTGTGTACTGAGTGGTGCCTGAAGCTGTGCAGGACACTCCACTATGACTGAAAGCCGAAGGCTGCCGGCAGGAATGAAGTTATGTGATCCCTGTATCCGGGCTCTCAGTGTAGCAGCCGCATGCCTTTGGACCGCTTGTTAGGCCAGAGTCACACCAGCGTTATTCTCCAGCTTTTACCTTTTTTTGGGTGGGTAGGGAGAGTCAGTGACATTTTTTTTATAAATGCAGCATGCTGTAGAGTCGGCTTTTTCTCAGACTGGCACCGACCTGATGATATTGTAACCAAAGGATAAATCCTGTTAGATCGGGCTGCACTGCTGAATAAATTGATCTTCAACAATAGGAGCAGAAGGTTTTTATTCACTTGATGATATTGGCGCACTAGGCGGCATTAGGAGGAGAACGGTGCGGAGAATATATGCACCAGACCGAAATTATCCCGCCCTCGGGGAACTTACGTCCTCATTTACATATAATACTATATAATACCATATTCTCTGTTTTTTTTTAGATCTGCAACAGAAAACATGTTTCATACATGAGGCCTCGTATCATGACTCCTTCATTATACACTATATTACTATACATACATCTGATATAAAGGGAATCTGTCACCGGGTGTCTGACACCTAATCAGAGAGCAGCATGATATAGCGATAGACTCTACATCCAGCGATGTGTCACTTACTGCGCTGCTTGCTGTTTTGTCAGCAGTAGATTATCAGTAGAGGATTAGTAATAAACCTGCTGCCATGTAGTCCTCCATATTTATTTATTTTACTCCTATATATAGCGTGATTTATTCTGCAATGCTTTGCAGAATTTATCGTCTCTGTCCTCACTGGTCTCAGGATCTAGATTCCTTATCTGTATGTCTTTGGAGTGTGGGAGGAAACCGGAGAACTCAGAGGAAACCCACACAAACACAGGGAGAACGTACAAACTCCTTGCAGATGTCGTCCTTGGTAGGATTTGAATCCAGGACTCCAGCGATGCAAGGCTGCAGTGCTAACCACTGAGCAACCAAGTTCATAATATCTGTATAACCCCACCCCAACACTGATTGGCAGCTTTCTGCCTATGCACAGTGTACACAAAAAACTGCCAATAAGTGATAAAGTTGGGATTATTCTGAGCTCAATATTCAGAGAACTGGAAGATCTGCAGCAGAAAATACACTGATTTGATCAAAACTGCCGCCAATACCCCAGTAAGTGATATATCTCAGGAATCAGGGTCTCTGCCCCTACGTCATGCTGCTCTGAGATGGGGTGGCAATAACCTGGTGGCAGATTCCCTTTAATGTGTACACATCCCGGCCTTCACCAGTCCTGTGTGTCTTATAACCAGCGTATAACTGAGTAATATTAATATTTATTATTATAGGATTTTATACAGACTCTAAGACCAAATCTGGTGACATCTCCACTTTCTACCTGGTGGGGTCCGACTACCAGTACTGCTGCAGATCCTGACAGTGAAGGGTCCGCAGTGCTGGTTTATTGCCGCATCCCCTCTATTACTCCATGTATCACTGTGCGCTCAGCCATGTCTGTATTAGGCCACGTTCACACGTTCAGTATTTGGTCAGTATTTTACATCAGTATTTGCAAGTCAAGACCAGTAGTGGGTGATAAATCCAGAAGTGGTGATGTGTTTCTATTATACTTTTCCTCTGATTGCTCCACTCCTGATTTTAGCTTACAAATACTGATGTAAAATGCTGACCAAATACTGACCGTGTGAACGTGGCCTTAGGTGCAGCACGGCCTTGGTCACCTACATACAGCTGTGCTGTAGCCCCTGCATAGTAGGTGAGTTTTTTCATTGAATCTTGCTGGTAACTATTGTGTCCCCCAGTCACATTCTCATAGTTTCCATGTATCTTAGTGTAAAGTGTAACTAAGCTGTACACTAAGTTACAGCCCATGGTGGGAGGGGAGAGGAGAAACTGTGAGAATGTAGATCATTGTTATCGAGAACGATTACTTTTATTATCGCAATAAGTCTCATCACTTACAGAGCCATAATAATGTTTTTGATGGCGATGTTCTCCTCCTCAATCTTCTTCCGTCTTAGATGTATGTTCCTCCCCCTATTGTACATGGAAAATATCTCTCATTGAAATGTACAAATGCCATTAATTATCACGATGTATAACAGCATTAGTGACCATGACAAATTTGCTCATGCTGCCCGAGCCACTTTGATTCTTAATGCAGCTTATAGTAAGTCAGTTTAAAGCCACATTCAGTTATTTTTTGCATATAAGAAAAACATATTTTTATCAGTGCGCCGAATCTGATATTAATCTATTTATTGTACAGGTATCAGTATTACTAGCAGTACTGCATCCTTTGCAAGCAAGGCAAATAAGATCTCCAAGGTTCTCTTACCCCTTGTAAAAAAAAGTGTATGGGGCAGAGTGTCAGCATTCAGAGCTCAGCTAGATCTATAGCAGAGAAAACTGTGATTTTATTAAAGCAGCCCAGTAAGTGACACATTGCTGGAATCACAATATCTGTCCCTACGTCATGCTCCTTTCAGATTACGTAGCAAAAACTTGGTGACAGGCTTTTGCCGCTAAATCTGAGACCAGTATAATGGAGAGAAGGAAACCATGATTACAGTGATGTGTCACTTACTGGGCTGCTTGCTGAAGTTTTGTTAAAAGCACTTTTTGATAAGTGGAGATTATCATTAAAGGACTAGTAAATCTGCTGCCATGTAGTCCTCCACCCTAAGGGCTCTTTCGGAGGTCGGTGTATCCGATACGTGTGGTGACAGTTTTCTCATGTGCCGTAGATACCTATAGATGTAGACCCATTCAAGTGAGTGAGTCTGTGCACATGTCAGTGTGTTTCCACAGACCAGCAGCACGCGCCACAAAATGTCCCGCACACATGCACTGATGGATGACACATGGATGACATCCGCGTGTCATCAGTGTTACATGTACCGGCCCCTGGGAATCAGCGATACCGACGGCGGGTGCTGAAGAAAGCTCACATCACTGTCCCTTGCTTAAGCCTCAGCAAGGCTGGTTATCAAGAGTGAAGGAGTCTTCACACCATATTTTTTAATTATTTAAATAAATAATTTAAGAATGACGTGGGGTCCCCACCATTTTTGAGACCTGTCAATGGCTCACTGATCGTGCCAGTTAGACCCTCTTTATAGTGGGATCTAACAGGCCACCATACCCTGGGGTTATCAGATGACCTCATGGTAACCATTGGCACCAGCGATTACGCTTGTGAAGGGGTTGATAGTGTCAAAGGGGTCATTTACCCAATTAGATGCCACTGTCAGCATTTAAGGGGTTAATTGGCCCTGATCGGTTCCAAAACCAGTCAGTGCTGATGACAAAGGATGTCAGCTGCCATATACAGCTGTCACTGGTGGTAATTTTGTGCCTGCGGGGGGCGCTTTTCACTTATTCCTGATTGCTGTTGTAACACAGCAATAAGAAATAAGGCCGCCATTTAAATGCATATCGGCGGTCGTTAAGGGGTTAAATAATAATTCCTGTACTGTTTGTATCCCATCATCACTAGTCTGGCATCTTTGTGCTGTGAAATACGTTACATGACTGGCACCCAATAAATGGCGGCTATTTGTGTAGGCAGATATTGTGCAGACAGGATTTATTTACATGTAACTTCTCCACCTGAATTAGACAATCAGCGTCTGTGCCCACGTTCAGGATGTATATCTGGATTAGCTGCGGATTGAAAGCTGCGTACAGCCGCAGTGTTCAACCCGCAGCGTCCAGATGTTACAGCATAGCGGAGGGGATTTTATGAAATGCCGTCTCCACTATGCGTGTGAGCAGGCATCCAGCGGCCCTGCGTTTACGGACATGCAGCATGTCTTTTTACCTTGCGGGGACGCTCCATATGAGGTGCGGAGATTCCGGATGTGTGCAATGAACACATCGAGAAATCACCGCGCGTACAGAAGGGGCCGCGCTTTGGGCAGAGCGGGTTTCCACTCCGTCCAAAGTGCTGTCATTATGGACCATGGACACGCACCCTCAGCGTCTGAGATCAGGAAACATCAATATATCACTGTGTGATCTATAAGGTTTGCTGGCTTTAGTGAGTTACATTTTTATCACTTACGTCATTATGATCTGGTCTTCAAGGTCTGATTTCAGATTCTCAAGAATCTCTTCATGGGCGTCCGCCCTATCCGCCCTATAGTACAAGGAAAACATAGCACTGTGTATATTAGGTGAGGGAGAAACTGGGACTTCTTTCTAACACTGGTAATTTATTAAAAAAAGTCCCAACTTAGTTCTCCCCTATCCACAGTATAGGGAATAAGCTACTGATTACGGGGGATCCGTCCGCTGGGATCTCCAGCTCTGAGATGTCCCATAGGATGGAGCTGAGGTGGGGCATGCGCCCCACACACTGTACAATGAGAAGACAGACTCTTACCTGCGAATTAGTTCTGCAGCTGAAACACAAACAACAGTTCACAATTAGATTTACTGAACAATCTAATAAATCACTCAGTAACTTATTGTTAGGCCGTATTCACACTTCATTTTATTCTCATCCACACAAAACTAAGCCAACTAGTTTTCATTATTGTGCTGCATTCGATTTTCATCTTTTTTTAGCCTTTTGTGTCCATTTTTCCATCAGTATGTCATCCATTTCTCTTATAGGCAAAAAAAGGAAAAAGTTGGTGGAAGTTCTTCCTAGTAGTCAGTGACTGGGTGAGTTTGGTGGACAATTCACCCCACGGCTGACATGTTACCAGCCCTATAGAATATAAGGGCCAGTGTGAAATACAGACATGGTGCACACATGTGATGAGCCTTTCCTTCCCAACGTTACTGTACAGAGACTTCCTTACACCATTATCGGGTCTGATCCCGCATTCAGGTCTCGGCTATACTGGGGTACAGAGGTGTTACATCCATAGTGGCGGACCACACGGCCGGGAGTCCTGGGGAGCGCTGGCTCTGTTCCCCATCACCCACCGGTCATCACAATATTACTGCCCCTGTCCCACCATTCCCCCTGTCCCGGTGCGTCTGAGACTCAGCCCAGCAGGCGCCATTACATCAATAGATCGCGCCTGCAGTGCAAAGCCTCAGTCCCCGCACTGCACAGACCGGAGCAGGGCGCTGGGAGGAGACGGCAAGGTAGAAATGCTGTAATTACGTGTGAGAATGTCAGTACTTACATTGGATGGTGATCGCTGCCGGCTGTAATAGTAAAAAGAGAAATGTATAAAGGCCATGAAATATTTCCACTTCTTACATTGCACCGTACATCACACACTCATAGGCTTCTATTACACTGGATAATCAACGGGGTTTCAAATAATCACACAAGATTGCCTTAGAATTAGTAAATCTATAAATGGGGGAAACTGCCTAAATGTAAGAGTTCTGTGTATTCCGGGGGCTTTATGCTACATAGTGTTAACCCTGTAATGTCCCATGATGGATATAGTCATCATGGAGCGTGCCAGGGACTTAGGAGTGGTCTCAGAAGCAGAGCCCACTCCACACCGGAAATATATATATATTTTTTATGAAACTTAGATTTTTTTTTACCACTTCAAGGGGATGTCCGGTCAAAACCGATAAGTCTGCAGTCACTCTGTATGACTACTGACTTATGAATCCCCTCAGTGCACGCAGTGTGCACTGTGGGGGTCATCAGTTTTAAACCCGGGACCAGAGGATATGTATGTTGTACACCATATTCCAAATTATTATGCAAATGATATTTTTCTCGGATTTTCCTAAATGGTCGGTGCAAATGACAGTCAGTCAAATACAAGTCATCACCCGTTAGAGTATACATCGAATTTTATTGAAGAAACCTCCCAATAATAACAGTATAATCTCCAAAATGAATAAAACCTCAAAATGCACTGTCCCAAATTATTAGGCACAGTAGAATTTCTAAACATTTGATATGTTTTAAAGAACTGAAAATGCTCATTTGTGGAATTTGCAGCATTAGGAAGTCACATTCACTGAACAAAAAAGCTATTTAACTCCAAAATATCCTAACAGGCCAAGTTACATGATAACATAGGACCCTTCTTTGACGTCACCTTCACAATTCTTGCATCCATTGAACTTGTGAGTTTTTGGAGAGTTTCTGCTTGTATTTCTTTGCATGAAGTCAGAATAGCCTCCCAGAGCTCCTGTTTTGATGTGAACTGCCTCCCACCCTCATAGATCTTTTGCTTGATGATACTCCAAAGGTTCTCTATAGGGTTGAGGTCAGGGGAAGATGGTGGCCACACCATGAGTTTATCTCCTTTTATGCCTATAGCAGCCAATGACTCAGAGGTATCCTTTGCAGCATGAGATGGTGCATTGTCAGCATGAAGATGATTTTGCTCCTGAAGGCACGTTTCTGCTTTTTATACCATGGAAGAAAGTTGTCAGTCTGAAACTCTATATACCTTGCAGAGGTCATTTTCACACCTTCAGGAACATTAAAGGGCCCTACCAGCTGTTTCCCCATGATTCCTGCCCAAAACATGACTCCTCCACCTCCTTGCTGACGTCGCAGCCTTGTTGGGACATGGTGGCCATCCACCAACCATCCACTGCTCCATCCATCTGGACCATCCAGGGTTGCATGACACTTATCAGTTAACTTAACTGTTTGAAAATTTGTCTTCATGTATGTCTGGGCCCACTGCAACCGTTTCTGCTTGTGAACACTGTTTAGGGGTGGCCGAATAGTAGGTTTAAAGCAAGCCTTTGAAGGATCCTACACCTTGAGGTTTGAGGCACAGAGGCACCAGCAACTTCAAATATCTGTTTGCTGCTTTGTAATGGCTTTTTAGCAGCTGCTCTCTTAATCCGATGAACTTGCCTGGCAGAAACCTTCCTCATTATGCCTTTATCAGCACGAACATGTCTGTGCTCAGATTCAGCCACAAATCTCTTAACAGTACGAAGATCACGCTTAAGTTTTCGGAAATATCTAATGTTTTCATCCCTTGACCAAGGCATTGCACTATTTGATGCTTTTTGGCAGCAGAGAGATCCTTTTTCTTTCCCATATTGCTTGAAACCTGTGGCCTGCTTAATAATGTGGAACATCATTTTTAAGTAGTTTTCCTTTAATTAGAATCACCTGGAAAACTAATTATCACATGTGTTTAAGATTGATTTCAGTGATCCATTGAGCCCTTAGACACAATACCATCCACGAGTTTATTTGAAAAACAAAACAATTAAATCTTTATGACACTTAAATCTAATTTGCATAATAATTTGGAACAGTGTACAGACCCCCGGCCAGTGGGCACAGCCTCCCTCTCCATACAGTTGTATTGAGCCGAGGCCGCGCCGTCTAGTGACGTGGCCGTCCAGTGCGCATGTCCGACTAGAGGGTGTAGCCTCGCTGTATACAAGTGTATGGAGAGGGAGGCTGCTCCCACTGGCCGGGGTATATATAACTCAAAAATACCCACCAGTTCCAGGTCTGAAACGGCAAATCCCCGCAGTGCATAATGCGTGCGCTTTGGGGATTCATAAGTCTGCCGTCACACCGAGTGACTGCAGACTTTTCGGCTTTGACCAGACAACCCCTTTAAAGGGAATCTGTCAGCAGCTTTTTGCTACCTCATCTGTGAGCAGTCTGATGTAGGCGAAGAGAAGCTGAATCCAATGATGTATCACACAGATTACTGCGTGCAGCCGTTCTCACACAGAGGTTTTAGATTTAGCAATAATAATAATAATAATTTTATTTATATAGTGCCAACATATTCCGCAGCGCTTTACATTATAGAGGGGACTTGTACAGACAATAGACATTACAGCATAACAGAAATCACAGTTCAAAACAGATACCAGGAGGAATGAGGGCCCTGCTGCTCGCAAGCTTACAAACTATGAGGAAAAGGGGAGACACGAGAGGTGGATGGTAACAATTGCTTTCGTTGTTCGGACCTGCCATAGTGTAAGGATCGAGTGTTCATGTAAAGCTGCATGAACCAGTTAACAGCCTAAGTATGTAACAGTACAGACACAGAGGCTATTAACTGCATAAAGTGTATGAGAACATGATGTGAGGAACCTGATTATGGTTTAAGTTTTTTTTTTGAATGGGCCACACAGGGATAGTTAGGTTAATGCGTTGAGGCGGTAGCAATGAACCAGAGCTGAGAAAGCCGCCCCTGCCCACCCCGGGCTCTATATGTACAATGTCCATAGACAGTGAGCTGCCTGTAACAGGAGGGGCGTGTTGGACCAGGGCTCAGGGACCAGCTAGTCCCAGCAATGATAAGGTACTGGCACTAATACAATCATTGTAAGCAACCAGCAGCATGGAGCTCGATAAGAGGCATCACTGACATCTGTGTGTTAACCCCTACAGCATGCACTCTTCAGTTTACATAGCAAATACATGCTGACAGATTTCCTTTAAATAAAAATCGTACTGATCTGATTGGCCAGGCAGGTGGCCGTGCGAAAATAACGGACATCAGACAACAGAAATTCATTTTCATATATACGTACAGAGATATCATTACAATCTCTATCCTGAAATACATGACTTTTATTATTTTGGACTTACATATATCGTTCTCCAATTTCTACTCGTCATTCTCATACAATAAATAATAGCATAAACCTGAATTGGGTAAAAAGAGAAAGGTTTCCTTATAAATGGCCTAATGTTCAATACTAGTTGTATCAAATTCACATATAACCATAACGAGCTAATTAACAAATATAAGGTTTTCTAATTAAAATTATATGTGATATGAGAATTAGGAAGTAGAGGAAGCTTGTCATAAGAAATCAGGACCTTATACAGTGAGGAAATGGGGAATAATAAGGACAGGACAGGAGTATAACACGGACATACTCACTATTACACTCCTACTATAACCCTCAACGGAATTCTGGCCGAGCGGCTGCTTTTATATTCCTCATGATGTCACAATATCCAGTGACCATGGCGCCGATCCTGTGATGTCACCGCATTGTAGACTGTGCTAGAGCAAACCCTGCAGCCAATGAGACCAATAGAAATATGTGTAATAAAGTCTATGGAGGGTTTATAATTGTATGTAAATAATCTGATACAGTAAATTGTTACAAATAATAGGATTCAACAACCCCCCACCACAGACCCGGGAACACATATATGCAGAAGCCTCTTATAATCCACGCTTTGTCTTATATTGTTATTATACATATACACTATATGGACAGAAGTATAGGGATAGAGAATTTTATAACATCCCATTCTAAATCCATTGGCATCCATTAGGAGTTGGTCCCTTCCTACAAGAATTTGGAGGTGTCTCTGGGAATCTTTGCCCCTTCTTTCAGAAGAGCAGACAATGATGCTGGATGGGTGGTCCTGGCTAGCAATCTCTATTCTAGTACATCTTAAACTTGTTGGATGGTGTTGAAGTCCGGGCCCTGTTCGGCCAGTCAGGTTCTTCCTCACCAAACTCCCCCAACCTTGCCTTTATGGATCTTGCTTTGTGTACTGAAGCATAGACTTATAGAATCATAGAATGTTAGAGTTGGACGGGTCCTCCAATGTCACCATGTACAACCCCACGCTCAATGCAGGATCCACTAAACCATCTCAGACAGATTTCTGTCCAGTCTGTGTCTGAAGACTTCCATTGAAGGAGAACTCACCAACTCTCATGGCAGCCGGGTCCACTCATTGATCACCCTCACTGTGAAAACATTTTTTCTTATATCTAATCTGTATCTTCTCCCTTTCAGTTTCAACCCAGGGTCAGCAGTAAACCCCTGTGGTAGTCATAGCTGGATAGCTATAAGCATAGCCTAGCGGTCGGTGCTCATAGCAAGTGAGCAGCCCTGCACAAGCGATCGGATGATCGCAGCTTCTAGTCTCCCATGGAGATTATTGAAGGAAGTAAAAAAAAAATGTTTTCAAAAATATTAAAAAATAAAAACTATAATATATATATATAAACGGCGTAGCGATAAATAAATCAAAACTACAGAATTACATTTTTTGGTCACTGCAACAATGCAATACAATGCAATAACATGTGATCTAAAGATTGTATACACCAAAATGGTATCAATAAAAATGTTAGCACAAAAATAAGCCCTCACCCGGCCCTGGATACTGAAAAATGGAGACCCTATGGGTCTTGGAAAATGGCAACAATTTTTTTTTTTTTTGCAAAGTTTGGAGTTTTTGATCACCACTTAAATAAAAAAAGAATGTAGACATGTTTGGTGTCTGTGAACTCGTAATGACCTTGAGAATCATAATGGTAGGTCAGTTTTAGCATTTAGTGAACATGGTAAAAAAAAATCCAGAAAACAATTGTGGAATTGCACTTTTTTTTGCAATTTCACTGCATTTGGAATTTGTTTCCCATTTTCCAGTACATTCAAAAGTAAAACTCGTCCCGCAAAATACAAGCCCTCACATGACCATATTAATGGAAAAATAAAAAAAGTTATGGCCGTGGGAAGAAAGTGAGCAAAAAATGGATATGCAAAAATGGAAATACCCCTCGTCCTAAGGGGTTAAATTCAATGAGGACCTAGTGGTTAAGGGACCAGTGTAAGACGTCTTAGCTGTGAGACCTGATACAATACCTCAGATTTTTTTTTTCCCCTGCCACACTTAGATGGCGCAAACATCAGTTTCATACAGTACTATTGCTAGAAAAATGAAAGGAAAGTAACACAGGTAGTTGACTGAAAGTAAGTGCAGGCCTGCCTGAGAGCCCTACTTATACAGGCAACCCAACAGATGGAGACCCAACTTGGAGTCTTCACATTTCAAAAAATAAATGTCACACACACACCACTAAACTGATATCAGTTTCCATAGAGTAGAACCAGTATAATAGGCCTCTGACACATGATGCGCCCACAGGGCCTTGGGGTACTCGGTAGCGGGTCCTGCGGTTCACAGGGGGGATGTCACGGTGGCGACCCGGTCCGTGGCCCTGGGCATCAATGTTAAAGGGAAAGGTCTTTAAAGGGAATAAAGTTTATGTTCGTGACGCCACCTGTGGTGTTCGGTCAGTGGGGACCGACGCTGCTTTAAGGGGTCCACTGGGGTGCTGTTATGGCAGCTAGATGGTATACCTTCCCACAGGTGAAGTGTTTCCCCAGGGCTCCCGTGGTGTAGATGGAAGATGGTGAGGAGTGCAGTAAAGAATGAGGACACAAGGTTGCAGTCTCTTTACCTGGTTTACTGAAGGCTTCAGCAACCACAGTCCAGAGGACCAGTTCACAGTGCAGGCAGAGTCTGGCCAGCTTGAAGGCAAATTAGGAGTCCCCTTACCCAGGTGGAATTCAAAAGCCATCCTTTAGTGCCGTGGTGGTGTAGTCCCTTACTGTTTAAAGCTTCACATAAGGTCCTCACAGATGTTATCTCTTTCTCTGTCCCCTGGATAGGATAGGACATAACCCGTATGACTGGTGGCTTGAGGCTGTTTATAGGGACTCTAGTACGCCCCGGCCTCTGTGGGGTGTCACCGTGCCTCCTGGGTATTAGGTCGGACAGGTAACGTGGAGTTCAGCTGTCCTGCCGGTCTCTGATGTAAGTCATAGAGGTCCTTACACCCTCGGTTTTGCAGCTACCGATCTCTGCGCCTCAGAAGGAGGCAGCCTGCTCGGGGCTGGTCTCCCCCTGATATCCTCTCCTGTGCTTTGCTCTCCTGCACGTTCGCTGCAATCAATTCAGCCTTCTAAATGTCTCTTTCGAGGAACTGCTGCACTGCGGCTACTCAGCTCCGTAAAACCTTCCTCTGCCTCAGACTGATCCAGTCTGTTTCCTTGCGAGACTGAACGCACTCATGTTCTTTCCTTCTCAGTTTCCTCTTTCTGCCAGGAGCTGCAGACTCCCACGTCTGCTCAGCTATTCTCTAATCGTACAAACTCCGCCTCAGCTGATGTTCCACGACAAGCTCCCTTCTGGCAAATCTCTCTCTCTAGCACAGCTTTCTGGTTCCTTCCCCTCTGTCTCTCTGACAGGAACTGACTGAAACTAAAACTAACTTTCCCTACAAACTGCCAGATATATGGGGAGTCACCTAGTAAATAGGATCAAAAGCTCCCCCTGGTGGCCTGGAGTGTGAATGTATTGCATGTTTGTGGTACCTGGTTACAGTTATCCCTTCTTGCCTTCAAGCGTAACATCACTCTCCTCGTGAGGAAAGCAATGCTACTGTGACGACCAGGACCCTGGGGCGCCACACACACCTACTACAGGCATCCCACCAGATAGAGACCCACCTTGGAGTGTCCACATTTCAAAAAATTGTTTCTAACATCAGCAGCAATAGCAACAGCAGGAACAGAAGACACCACAAAGGTGGCACAAACTGCAATAATGTGTGAAATGACTCACAAAAATTGCTTATGCCACTTACACTGCTGCTGTTGCTACTAATTATTTTGCGATGATTGACGTTCCCGGGGTTGGAGATCTAAAACAGCGATGCACACTGTGTGCCTCACTGATGTCTTGGGGAAAACCACTTTTAAGATTGTCTACAAGCTTATTTCGTTTCTACAGCATGCGCGTGTCCCTTTTCCAGGGGGGTGAAAGCATCTGGGTAAACTTACTTTTGTACCGTTGATCTAACAGAGTGGCACCCCAGTAGTCAGCACTATTTTTATCCCTAAGAATACGGGCAAGATGTTGAAGATTGCAGCAAGAAGGCGCTCATGTGTCATGCGCTTCCATGAGGTCCAAGCCCATGGTGTGTTGGTGGCAGGGTAACACTCAAGGTTGCTTCCTTAGTCCCCTCCCGTCAACCACGGACAACAGAGAAAGGATCATTATCCACTTCATCTCCTGACTGTTGCTCGTCCATCACCTCATCCTCCTCCATTTGTTCCTTGGCTCCTGCACCTTGACCAACAGTCTGTCTGGTACCATGAGGCCACCTCGGTCACTGTAAACCACCCTCCTGTGTGACGACAGTCCAGAAATCTGAGATATTGTTATCCCTTTTACATCCTCCTCTGCTTCCACCTCTTCCCCCGGGACCACTACCTCCTCACGCAGACTATTGAAAGTGTGCTTCAGCATGTAGATGACCAGAATAGTGATGCAGATGACAGCATCGTCAGCACAAACCATCTTAGTAGCCATTTTAAAACTGTGCTGAAGTCCTCCATCTGTGCTCACTGTGCAGGCATGATTTGCACCACATACGTACTGCGTTTGCCCAGTATGCAAAAAGACATACTACAGCAGGGCTCGTCGGTACTCCCACAGTTGATGCAACATGTGCAGAGTGGAATTCCACCTTGTCACAACATTGCAAATCAAACGGTTAACCGGCAGGCCGAAAGACCTGTTTAGCAAAGCAATTAGATGACCTGCGGGGTGCTATCGGCAGAAGTAAGCACACAGTGACAGTGCTTTCTGAAGCAGCGCATCCAGGCCAGGTTAGTGGAGAAGAAATTGCTGTACCACCAGGTTGAGGATGTGAGCCATGCAAGACACATGTGTGAGGTTGACCCGGTGTAGAGCCGCCACCAGGTTTGCACCATTCTCATTCACGGCCTTACCTGGCCCCAGGTTCATTGGCAACAGCCATTGCTCTAACTGGCCTGGATAGCTGTCCACAACTCTTGAGCTGCGTGACTCCGATCTCCAAGGCATGTTTATTTGAACACTGCCTAATTACGGTGAGCCATGGCTGTGCAGCATGGAGGTGGAGGGATTCTATCTGCACTGTTGGAATGTGTGTCTGATTAAGGCAGAGTTTGGGAGACAGATAGAGGCCCTAGAGGAGGCGGAGGTGCCAGGAGCAGTGGAGGAAAGGTTAGATACAGAGATATATCTCGCAAGCCTTGGGGATTCAAAGAGTTGCAGAGTAGCTCCTTGACTGCCTGCCCCCACAGCCACCAGAGTCATCCAGTGCCCAGTCAGTGAGATGTAAGTCTCCACCAATGGTTGTTCATTCAGGTGTCAGTGGTGAAATGGACCCTAGCAGACATAGATTTTTTCAGGGAGCAAGTGATGTTGTCTGTGACGTTTTGGTGTAGCGCAAGCACAGCTTTCTTAGACAAGTAGTTGCGACTGGGAAACTGGTACTGGGGGACTGTAATGGCCATCAGCTTTGTGACACCATCTGTATCAACGAGGCAGAAAAGTAGCATTTCAGTGGCCAACAGATTGGAGATGGTAGAATTCAAGCTCTTAGCTTTGGTATGTGAAGGAGGAAACATTCTTTTACGTGACAACTGGTCCCTTTCCCATTATCCCCTTCTCGGCATCTGACATCCCTGACGCAGATGCTGACAGTTGTCGCGATGATGTCACTACTCAGCGCCCACTGTCCTGAGGTGTGAGGGTGCTCGGAGCAGCAGGGGAACGAGGAGGAGAAGTGAAGATTTCTTTATTTTTTATGTGGTGCATTTTACAATATAGAGTCAGCTTATGGAGAGTGCATTATACTCTAGAGACCTATGGGGTGCATCATACAATATAGAGTCTGCCTATGGGGGGTGCATTATTCTCTATAGGCCTCTGAGGAATACATTATATTATATAGAGTCGAGTCTGCCTTTGAGGAGTGCATTATACTATAGAGTCTGTATATGGGGACTGCATTATACAATATAGAGGCCTATGGGGATACATTATGCAATATAGAGTCTGCCTATGAGTGGTTCATTATACTCTAGAGGCCCATGGGTCCATTATACAATATAAATTCTGCCTTTGGAGAGTGCATTATACTATATAGAGGCCTACGGGGAGTGCATTATAATATCTAGATTATGCATATAGAGGTGTATTATACTATACAGTCTGCCTATGGGGAGTGCATTATGCAATGTAGAGGCTTATGGGGAGTGCATTATACCATAGAGGCCTATCGGGGTGCATTTTACTACATAGAGTCTGCATATGGGGGTTGCATTATAGAATAAAGAGTCTCCTTATAGGGGTCCGTTATACTCTATTGAAGCTTATTGGGAGTGGATAATACACTATAGTCTCCCTATGGAGGGTGCATTTTACAATATAAAGTCTGCCTGTGGAGAGTGCATTATACTATATAGAGGCCTATGGGGAGTGCATTACAATATATAGAGTATGCCTATGGGGTGTATTATACTATAGAATCTGCCGATGGGGAGTGCATTATACTATAGAGGTCATTGGGGCTGTATTATACAATATAGAGTCTCCCTATGGGTGGTCCATTATACTATAGTGTCTGCTTATGGGCTGTATTATACTAGAGTCTGCCTAAAAAGAGTGCATTACATTAGAGAGGCCTATTGGGGTGTACTATACCATAAATTGTCTGCGAACATGAAAAATATAGAAAGACAACAGAGGATAAATTGTTTTTAAAACCAATAACAGCTCTACAGGAAACTTTTAATGCTTGTGGTGCAGTAGCCAACAAGTAGTACATAAACATGAAAAAATATAGAAAGGCAGCACTCACGGTTTCCTGTGGTGAAAAGAAGTCCTTTATTTCAATTCATACGGACAGCCAAAGCGGCGGAGGGGAGAGATGCGGGGAGATGGAAGGACGTCCTGTCAGATTTTATACTGTGACTTCTGCCGCTGCATCTACACAGCCATGCCGGCCACACATCCCCTGGCTGCCCACTATGTCTTATTGTGCCATACTGCTGCTGCTCCCACAGCTGCCATTGCTGGCCCTACACTGCCAGACATCTCCGTGCCTGAACCGTCATATCCTTACACCATGTGGCTCTGATGGTGACACTGCTGCTAGATGACCAAAAACATCTCCTGCACTTGTCCAGTGTGGTGTATAGCTACAGATGCTTCTCACGAAATTAGAAGATCATCAAAAAGTTTCAGTTCTTCAATAAAAAAGTGCCACTCATATTATATAGAGTCATTACAAACAGAGTGATCTATTAAGTGTTTATTTCTGTTAATATTGAGGATTATGGCTCAGTAAATGCACTCAATACTCGGTCAAGGTTCCTTTTGCATCAGTGCGGCTTGGCATGGAGGTGATCAGCCTGTGGCACCACTGAGGTGTTATGGAAGCCCAAGTTGCTTTGATAGCAGCCTTCAGCTCATCTGCATTGTTGGGTCTGGTGTCTCATCTTCCTCTTGACAATGCCCCATAGATTCTCTATTTCTTTAAGGTCAGATGAGTTTGCTGGCCAATCAAGTACAGTGATACTGATGTTTTTAAACCAGGTATTGGTACTTTTGGCAGTTTGGACAGGTGCCAAGTCCTAATGGAGAATGCAATTTCCATCTCCAAAAAGCTTGTCGGCAGAAGAATGAAGTGCTCTAAAATTTCCTGGTAGACGGCTGCACTGACTTCGTTCTTGATTAGGGTTGATTCAATAACTTCGGATAAGAGCTTACCCGAATAGTTGCATCAGTAACCTATAGGGCTCCCGATAATCAGCTGTTTGGCACCGCAGCTGCATGTGTTGTGGCTGTGTGAAAGTGTGTGAGTAGCCTGTTTTTTGGGCTATCCATGCATGTGTTGTGACTGTCACACAGCAACGACACATGCAGCTGCAGCGCCAAACAGCTGATTATCGAGAGCGCTCAAGGTATCCAGGTTACCAATACAGATATTCAGATAAGCTCTTATCCAAAGCTATTCAATCAACCCTAGTCTTAATAAAACACAGGGGACCTACACCAGCAGATGACATGGCTCCCCAAACCACCACTGATTGTAGAAACTTCACACTAGACCTCAAAAAGCTTGGATTGTGGCCTCTCCACTCTTCTTCCAGACTCTGGGACCTTGATTTCCCAATGAAATGTAAAATTTACTTTCATCTGAAAACAACACCTTGGACCACTGAGCAACAGTCCAGTTCTTTTTCTCCCTGGCCCAGGTAAGACACTTCTGGCATTGTCAATTGGTCATGAGTGGCTTGACACAAGGAATGTGACACTTGTAGCCCATGTCCTGGATACATTTGTGTGTGGTGACTCTTGAAGCAATGACTCCAGCAGCAGTCCACTCCTTGTGAATCTCTACCAAATATTTGAATGGCCTTTTCTTAACAATCCTTTCAAGGCTGCGGTTATCCCGGTTGCTTGTGCACCTTTTTCTACTACACTTTTTCCTTCCACTCAACTTTTCATTAATATGCCTGGATACAGCACTCTGAACAGCCAGGTTCTTTAGTAATGCCATATTGTGGCTTACCCTTCTTGTGAAGTGTTTCAATGACTGCCTTCTGGACATCTGTCAAGTCAGCAGTCTTCCCCATGATTGTGGAGCCTAATGAAACAGACTAAGGGACCTTTCCAAACGCTTAGGAAGCCTGCGCAAGTGTTTTTTGCTAACTATTCTAATTTACTGAGATAATGACTTTTGGACTTTCATTGTCTGTAAGCCATAATCAGAAACAATAGCAGAAATAAACACTTGAAATAGATCACTGTGTTTGTAATAACTCTATATAATATGAGTTTCACTTTTTGTATTGAAGAACTGAAATAAATTAACTTTTTGATGACATTCTAATTTGGTGATAAGCATTGTATTCATGACAAGTGACAGATCCTATTTAATGGGATTGTTTCTGTGACAAACTCCTTTCCATATAAATGTATTGTGGGCTCTGGATGTTTCCGTCTATGCTATCATGGTACTCTACATTACAGTAGGTGAAAGACTACGGTTAAAATCTGTGGCAAAAATTATCAAACGTGACTGTGCAGATTTTATTTTATTTTTTTGTAGGCGGAAGGGGTTGGTAACACTGATCACCTGACTGGGGTCTTAAATCCTCTAGCAACTATTCACCATCATTTGGGGAATCTGCAAGAAGAAATGTCTTGTTTGCAGCAACTGATTTCTCTGCATCCATTCAATCCACAGTTCTGGATTTGTCTGGCTGAATCTTACATAACACTTTTCCTCTCCATCACTAACTGCAAGGATCCATCACATAACTCCAATAGATTCAGCTTATGGGCTCAGACACCACTGGGAGCACAACAATGCGAATCAGAATCGAGCGATGGTTTATACTCATATTTAGTGTTATACAGTTATTCTGACAGACTTGATGAGGCTGACATACTTACTTTGAACATCTAAGAACTATGTAATCATGTAAACAATTAGTATTGTGAACGTTTGTGAAAGATCCACTTTGACGATAGCGAGGCGAAAAAAAAAAGTTTACTACAACCCTCAATTCCTTGTAAAGGATATTATATAAACAAAATTATAGTGCCTCCTGAGTTAAGGAAATATCACGTACCCAGTGTACAGTTTTAATTGGTGATGAGGGAGTAATCAGTCGCAATAGCCACTCTAGTTTATACAAAGAATTTCACTTTTTTCGATTAACAATTATGCAAAATATAAGCAAAATATAGGCACATGTTCACATTTGTCATCAATTAAACAGACAAAGCTAAAGAGAGAAACAAAATGGACCTATGCCCTTCTCTAAGTAAAAGCAACAGTGCATATAAATAACATTACCAAGTACCCAAACAGTATTTGATAAAAAAAAAAAAAAAAGCTAAAAGCCGCCTCACCAGCGTCAAGGTGTACCCAATCAGGATGGTCCTAATTTCTAGTATTAAAACCTGACCATTTAACAAAGTGACATCAATGTGAATAAGGGCCGAAGAGGGCCGGGTCTCGAATATAGATATCCAGGAATGGAAAGCTATATCAATCTAATGTACTGCTCAAAGAAAAGAAGGCCACACGCCTCTACCAGTACGGAGTACAGAAACCTGAAACTTAACCGAAAATATAAAAAAATAAAATGTAGTATTAGTTGGTATGTACACAAGAGGAGCATGTTCACACTGACCACTAAACAGACATCGACAAAATGAACATATGCCCTGCTGCAAGTAAAAGCAACATTGCATACAAATATCATGGGATACTTTGTAAACATCGCTTTTTATCAAAATATTCGCAAAAGCCATGCCACAAATGTTTTGATTAAAAACTTGTGTTTACCCAGTACCCCATGTTATTTATACATATGCACGATTGATTTTTACTTACAGCAGGGCATATATTCATTTTGATTCTATCTTAGGTTTTATATGAAGAAGCAGATGTACTGTAGGTGTCACAGGGTAGTGGTTTAGGTCCCTGTAACACAATTTTCATTTGAGTCCATGGCCACGATTCATCATTACCTTTGCCCATTTTTTTTGTCTAGTTTTGTACGTTTTGCACTTTTTGTTTGCACCCTTTTCATTATTCTATTTGTGCTTTCTTTAAAGCCTATTTTATATATGTGTTCATATTTTTTTGTGTGTTTTCTGCTCTGTGAGTGACGTTTAGAGATTACAGATGTTTTTATTCAATTAATTACAACTTTTAAAAAAATGGCAAATTTTGTCACAACTCTACTTCAATCCTCCCTTTGGGGAATTCTAATTACACCAAAAACTTGACGTAATTTTTGTGACGTTTGATTGCACAAGCAGTTCCTCACAAGCGAAAAAGGCCTGTTTGTGACTTTGCAACAATTAATGAATCATGTTCTCCATTTTAATGAATCATGCAAAAAAAAAAAATTCCGCAGCCAATTCCACAAAACAAACAAGAAATGTGATGCAGACCACAATCACACGGTCAGTATTTGGTGGGAAAAGTTTAACAGGAAGACGTCTCTGCAGCGCCCCAGAGTCCTGGTCGTTGCAGTAGCATGGTTCAGCCACTAAGGGGGGCCATGGTGCGTTCGATGGCACTGAAGGAGTTCTCTGAGCAGGTATCACAGTCACCAATACATTTCACAGCTGGGCCTCCGGGGGGAGCTAAGGGTGCTATTCATTAGGCCACTCCCCACCATAGTGGGTAAACTGGGGGTCAGGCAGGAAGTTAGAGAGAACGCTGACGGGATTGAACGGAGCAACACCCTGTGGCAGGGGGTGTTGTGAAGGGAGAGACTGTAGGGTCTCTGCCAGGGGTGGGATCCTGGCAGAGGCTTGGCATTGAGAGAACGTAACGGGTCCGCGCAGGCTCCTGGAAGCGGCGGGACTCAAGAAAGGACTAGAAGCGAGATAGATTGTGCTGAGTGAGAAACGAAATCAAGCGAAAGGAGATACCAGTGAGGGTTGTGCTGAAAGAGGCAGCACCTTACTGAGGCGCACTACCGGTGGCCGGAACGCCGAGGAGGTAAAGAGTTTCAAGCCATACCTCAGACCTACGGCAGGGCAGTTAGCTTTAGGCGGACTGTCTCACGCATCACCCAGAAAGGCAAAGGGGGGTACCAACAGGAGAGGGGCGCAGATAGAGTCCCGGAAGATCTCCGAGCCTCCCCGTCATACGGGTGCGTTCCTACCATAGTAGCTGGAGGGACGAGGAAGATCATTGCGAATTAAGTTGTTGTGAGGGAACACGAGAAACAGACACAACAGTTGTGGGGTACTTTCCGTAAGCACAGCAGGGAAGGACTGCAACACATAGCGCTAGAAGGAAGGCACCGATTTCCACCTGCAAGGAGAGCTCTGGAAGTGCCATTGGACCGGCCGGACTTGCGCAGCCTGGTGAGCCGTATTCTGGACTGAGGACCCAGAGAGCTTCAGTAAAGAGGTAAAGAGACTGCAACCTGGTGTCCTCGTTATTTACCGCGACCTGCACCCCACAACTGCACCGCTACACCGTTACTACACCACTTATTGCACCGGACGTCCCCCACTGACAGGCAGGGCCACGGACCGGGTCTAGCCACCGTGACAACCCCAGGACTGAGACCTAGAGGCCCGGCTCCGGGTACCCCTCGGCCCTGCGGCGGTGTGGGGGCGCTCCAACTCCACTTCTAGATTTTTCACCCACTACTGGTTTTGGCCTACAAATAAAAAAGGCAAAAAACTCCCCAAATATTCAATGTGTGCACGTGGTCTTAAAAAAAACCTGCAAATGATAAATCAGAGCTTCAAATTAGATGTGTGACTGCAGAGAATGCTATCCAGAACACAATGTTTTGTGTAACTTTCTATCACATCAAAAAGGTATGTCAGCGAAAAAAATTAAATTAAAAAGTACAGTAAAAATCTGACAAGCAGTGCTGTAAATATGTCCATACCCTACTCCCAGCAATTACACCTTCGTGTTTAATAATACTTTATTATAGGTAACAAAAAATATACAAATAATTTGACAGTAAAGTCTCTATTAATAATCTTAGATCCGAGGTAAAGCTATAAATGTCCATTTCCGTGCTGCTTTAGATGCCATTAGTGATACAATTCTTCGACGAAAATATCTGTAAACACATTTCTTCACTACAAGCCTTGTGCTCGTCTCAGCGCCTTCACAATGGGCAAACGTATTTCTAGGAGTGTTATATAGACTTTTTCATCAGGTGTAAGATTTTTTGGAATCTTAATCTCTCAGCGATATCAATACAAGTTTCTCCTGCCTGTGAAAAAAAAACCAAAACAACAGAATACAAGTTATGTATGTATTCCTCACCATAATCCTATAAGCCTCTTAACATCCAACATATTGATACATTTTAGAAAAATTAGACAAGATGTAAGAATTTCAGACAGTAACGAACAACAAATAGTTTACATCCAAAATTGGCGAAAAATTCCTAAGCCCCAAAATGGGTCAAGGACAGATTTATTATATCCATTTTAAAACTGGTTTTCCATACTTCTTCTAATAAACTATTATTTTAAACCTGGTCATAGATGATACAGAGTTTAAGATCATAAAAGAATAGAACACCAACAAGGGTGACACAAATAGTTAAATTTTATTAAACAAATAGTAAACAGACAATTTAAAACCAGAATAAAATAGGGAAATGACAATGTGAACCACAGGCAGGAGGCACCACAGGAAAAACAGAGCCCAGTCAGGTTAAACCAAAATATTATAACTACTCAGCAATTACCCGTACATCTACAGAGTCACAAAGAAGTCCAAAAGTGCTAGGAGGGCTGTAGACCACCCCTACAACTAAGAGTAGCAAAGTACCAGTACGGTCAGAGATAAAACTCATATATTACCTGCTAGGATGCTGTAAAACTGTGGCGCCACCTGTCCCCTGGGGGACAGGTGGCGCCACAGTTTTACAGCATCCTAGCAGGTAATATATGAGTTTTATCTCTGACCGTACTGGTACTTTGCTACTCTTAGTTGTAGGGGTGGTCTACAGCCCTCCTAGCACTTTTGGACTTCTTTGTGACTCTGTAGATGTACGGGTAATTGCTGAGTAGTTATAATATTTTGGTTTAACCTGACTGGGCTCTGTTTTTCCTGTGGTGCCTCCTGCCTGTGGTTCACATTGTCATTTCCCTATTTTATTCTGGTTTTAAATTGTCTGTTTACTATTTGTTTAATAAAATTTAACTATTTGTGTCACCCTTGTTGGTGTTCTATTCTTTTATGATCTAAGGCTAATTTAGGCACCTTCTGTTACTTCTGCACCGCTTCTTGTTTCCTAGGTGCAGGTCTTGCATGATCTGATTCACATGATACAGAGTTTGTGGGCTAATTATTATTACCGTACCTTTACTTTTTTTAATTTTTATTTTGGTATTTGCACCTTTTTGATATTTTTTGTTTAGCGCACACAAAATTTACCTTTCCCTTACAGCATTTTTTAAATATAATTTGTGCCTTTATTGTCGGTTTATGTTTCGGTCTGTGAAAGTGGGTGAGGTGTGCATTTCCAAAGGTTTCTAGATTAATTTTATTTTTAAAAAATGGTAAAAAAAAATTTGGGCAATACCACTTCACTGATTAAGTAGTGTCTAACTAGGTCCTAAATTAACATTTGCTTCATGTCGGATTTGGCTATAATCCCACAGTGCGCTTTTGGTGATTTTTTGCTGTTGCAGTTTTTTTGCACCATTTTTGCACCTATTAAAAGGGAACGTAATATTTAAAAAAATAAAAGAAAATAAAAAGATTATTCCTCTCCGCAACCTCTGGCTTTCAGTCATAGGGGTGTAGTGGCATTGTGATCAGTGGTTGTAACTGTGCCCTGCCTCTGACTGACAGCCGGCTCTACAGTTCATCAGTGCTGACCCGGCTGTCTGTCAGTGGCGTGGCACAGTTACAGCAGACACTCACTATGCACTGAACGGTGACAAAGTACGAGGCCGCAGGAAGGAATAAAGTTAATTACCTCCTGGCGGTGGGACTCTCAGTGCAGGCTCTGGGCAGCTTCAGAACACAAATAACCAGTAGTTTAACCCCATATCACAGATTAATAGAGTATTTTTTTGTTTGTTTTTTTACATTACTGCTTTTTTGATTCCTGCATACGATTATAAAATATTATATACTTTTATTACTCTAATTTTTAAATTTGTGTTTCTAATTATAATAAGTAGGGAAAATAGCAGCACAGTCTGAATATTGTACTGTCACAAGCAATCAAGTCAAACGGCCTCCAAATTTAGAAAAAAAATTCAAATGGAAGCAGCACGCTAATGGAAATAAGTGAAAAAAGTGGACTTTAATTGCACAGATACATGTGATGTCCTCATTTGACGCCTTTCTCCAAGTTTCTCTTCTTGATAAGAAGAATAATTGTACATCAATTGTTATTTTAATCCAAATGCATGGAACATTTTTTTCAAGCTTACTTCATTTTTAATGTGGGGATCAGCCTTGGCTTCCAGCAGAATTGGTACAATACTTTGACTCTTCATCTTGCATGCATAATGGAGGGCTGTGTTTCCCTCCTGGAAGAGAGCAGGAATAAAAGAATAAATATGAAATAAATAGGAATGGCGTACAATAAATGTATCTATTGTTATATTATTATACACAACATACTGCATACTGAAATCATGGATTTGTGTAATTGGGTGGATACGTTGGGTCCTCCAGAGCTACAGAATTTCTTTGTGGCCTCATTGCTCTGCTTAATACAGTAGGATACTGAATGTGATATAGCTATTGAATCTGAATTTTCCTACTGTCTGACAAAATGTGAAACTATAAAATATTAGGTTATTCGTACTGCATGGCAGTAACATGAAAACTACGCAGAATTGCTGTTGTCTACTCATCCCATCTCTCAATCAATTATATCCAAAAATGGCACCAGCAAAATCTAAAGCTTGTCTAATAATTAATAAGTAAACCCTCGTACATGTACATTGATGCAAAATTAAAAATGTTATTGAATCTTGTAATGCAGCAAGACAAAAAAAATGTATGCTGTGCAAAAGTATTAAAGCACAGTATTTTTTTTTTTCAGTGCGGGAGTCGCTTTACCAATCTGAGGTCTCTGACTGCAGTCTTATACTCACCTGCTGCCGTTTTCTCTTTTTATCGGCATTGCTCCGCTCCTGCGGCGCCATCTTGTGACCGCAACTTCTGCCAGACCGGAAGTCAGAGGCAATGGTCACAAGCTCTCAGTGTCAGCCCTAAGTCTGAGAACCTCTTTCTGGCTGTCATAGACTGAGTCAGACTGCCGTATAACTCATACAATGATCGCATGGCACTGCACACTCTGGCCCGACACCTCTCCTGACCTGAGCAAGACAGTATGATGTATTTCTATGCAGCTGTCAAGCTCAGGTCAGGAGAGCCGACAACCAGTACGAGGTTTACCATGCGATTCTCGCACGAGAAATACGGCAGTCTGTCTCTGCCCTCACAGTGAGTAGTGAGTTTTTGCTCACCCAGTGATCACTGGAGCGATCCGGCAGGTCACAAAGTGCTGACGACCTACCAGAGCAGCACCGATATCAGATAAAGATGGCAGCTGGTAACTATAAGGCCGGCGTCACACTTGGCGTAAGACAATACGCCACGTACTATACGTCCGTACTACGGCCGTAATACGGAGAAATGTTCCCAAAATATTGATCCGTAGTCAGGGTGTGTCAGCGTATTTTGCGCATGGCATCCTCCGTATGTAATCCGTATGGCATCCGTACTGCGAGATTTTCGCGCAAGCTTGCAAAACCGACATCTAATGGATTTATGTGCTCAAATGTTCGGGAAAACATATATACAGTATATATATATATATATATATATATATATATATATATATATATATATATATATATATGTCATTGAGACACATATATATATATATTCTGTATTTAGATTTCATTCAGCGCGATATCTGTGAAAAGTCGGTAATTCAATTGCCGGCTTTTCATTTCTCCTGCCTAAACCCGACAGGATATGAGACATGATTACATACAGTAAACCATCTCATATCCCCTTTTTTTTGCATATTCCTCACTACTAATGTTAGTAGTGTGTATGTGCAAAATTTCAGCGCTGTAGCTGCTAAAATAAAGGGTTAAATGGCGGAAAAAATTGGCGTGGGCTCCGCGCAATTTTCTCCGCCAGAATGGTAAAGCCAGTGACTGAGGGCAGATATTAATAGCCTAGAGAGGGTCCATGGTTATTGGCCCCCCTGGCTAAAAACATCTGCCCCCAGCCACCCCAGAAAAGGCACATCTGGAAGATGCGCCTGTTCTGGCACTTGGCCACTCTCTTCCCACTCCCTGTAGCGGTGGGATATGGGGTAATGAAGGGTTAATGCCACCTTGCTATTGTAAGGTGACATTAAGCCAGATTAATAATGGAGAGGCGTCAATTATGACACCTATCCATTATTAATCCAATTGTAAGAAAGGGTTAAAAAACACACACACATATGATTAAAAAGTATTTTAATGAAATAAACACAGCGGTTGTTTTAATAATTTATTGATCTCTCAATCCATTTGCAGGCCCTCGCTTGGCAAAATAATAAACGCACAAGATACATACCCTCAGCTGAACCGTCACGTCCCACGATGTAATCCATCTGAAAGGGTTAAAATATTTTAGAGGCAGGAGCCCTGCTAATGCAGCGGTGTGCTCGTGCTTGTAATTCCCCTGCGAATGAATGAAATGTAGGTCATTGACCTACATTACCTTCAGTCGCGGTGATGCGCCCCCTGGTGGATGTCCTCATATGACCTGGAGTGTGGGAAAAAGTTCCCAGGCTGCAGTTCATGAGAACATCCAGCAGGGGCGCATCACCGCGACTGAATGTAAGTACAGATCCAGCTTTCCTTTCAGCACCCGTGGGATTACAGACACGAGCGAGTGGTTTATCGCAGCTCGTGCCTGTAATATTAGTTAACCCCTTCAGATGGATTACATTATATTAACTATCATTCCCTTTAAAGAAGATAAATCTGCCTTCTCTTCTGTGTGAGGATCTGACCGTCAGCAGGCATTTCTAGTACTCCATTTATAAATTCTTGTGTTATTCTGAATTCATCATACACGATGCAACATTTGGATAAATTTGGTACAAAATCTGTTGGCATAAAATTAAAATCACTCCCCCCAAAAAATTCTAAAATATCCCTGATCATCTACTGTAGAGCAGCCTAAAAAATGTGGCATCAATCTTAAAATAAATTTGGCACAATGAAAACATGTCTACCTTGTTTGACCTGGCATTGTTCATAGCCTAGATGTAGATACACCTGGCGCATAACTACAAGAGCGGAGTGCCAACATTAATATTTTTACGCCTCATATTGGTGACAATCATTGTGAAAGCTCCACCCCAGCTGTTTCCAGAAGTTTCTCTAAATCATCCCTTGATAAGAAGAGTCATTGTGCATAAATTGGTTATATTAGCCCAAAAAGTATGGGATTTCATTTTTATCTGTATCTTATCTTTATCTTTTATCTTATCTGTAAACATCACTGTTAAGGGTTTTTTGCCCCTCATCAATGCAGATCACGGTATTGATTGGCTGGATGAGACACTTTGGAAGCATCTTGGTGACGATGCTGGTTCTCATGGAAGCAACACAACTTGGGCATCTAATTCAGCCAGTCTGCTGCTGTATGCTGATGAGAGGCAAGAACCCTGAAACAGTGTTGTATACAGATGGGTCTCTGGTATGAGCTACTTTGCATATGATTTTCTTTTCCATGGAGAATGACCTTGAAATTAATTCTCTAAACTGAGTTTGGTCTCTTAAGTGAGAGGTAGTATACTCCCCAAGTTCCACTAAGGCCTCTCGCTCAGCCACACAGTATCCTGCTCTCTACTAATGAGGGGCAAGAACCCCCAAACACTGATGTTTGATATGTCTCCGATTTGGAAAACATGAGATATATTGTGCAAAAAAAGCTTTAATCCAGAAGAAAAGGTGCACTGTTTCCAATGGATCATTGCTCTAAAGACTCCTTAGCAGCTGGACCTAAGCAGGAGAATCAGGTCCTGTAATGTGATAAGTAACTAGCTATGGTAGTTGTATTTCTGTGGCATTGACCTGTGAACTCATCAGTGGAACGGAACTATTGAGCTGCTACACACAAGCTCACACTTGCTAGAGACCCCTCCTGAACATGAGCAGATGGTGACGTTGAACATGATTCACTCAGGTTTAATGCAATCTTCGTCCTGGGACTGTGAATGAAGCCTTTTACGTTTCCTCTGCGGAGGGGAATGTCTTGCTTTAGGGACTTTGTGTTCAATTACTACATCAACATCCCAACTGAAGCACTTAACACACAATGAATCATACTCCACTCGCTAATGTGCTCCTTTAGGTGAATGAGGTCACTAGAGCCGGTAAATCACGATTGGCCATATGATGCACTTCTGAGCTGTTACATGAAGTTGAGACCCAAATACGGATTAGAACAGTCAATGAAAAAAATAGTAAGGCTATTTGTTCTAAATAGTAGAGTATGAATTTATCAGGCAGATGTGCACCTCTTAATGAATAGGGAGTGTCTGACTCCAACCCGCCCCCTTATCAAGCCCAGCGTGAACATCACCCGCCTGGATTAGTCAGGACCATTGTATGTACCCCAAATTGGTGATAAAACTGGCTCAAACGTCACTCAGAAAACAAGCCCTTGTAGAGCTTCATCAACAGAAAACTAAAAAAGTCATGGGTCTCAACACAATCCAAAAAAAGAAAAAAATCCACCCAAGTTTCTGTATTTCATACTGACTTGGAGAATAATATTGTCTGGTCATTTTTACCTTACGCTGAGTACCAGGTAAACAAAACGCAACATAACATTGTAAAATTCCATGTTTTTTTTTCTTCACAATTTTATCCCAATTTTTTCTGATTTTTTTCCAGTGTATTGTAGTATGTTAAAATGGAAAAATGGATGGCATTATTCAAAACTGCAATTTGCACCACAAAAATAACAAGTTCTCATGGAGTTCTGTAGATGGAAACATTTTGCAAAAAAAAGGTATAGCTTTAGGAAAAAGGGAAGAGAAATATGCAAGAGTAAAAATAAAAATTTGTAGTAGAGGCAAGGGATGCACACAGGTAACACTACTAAAATAGCACAAACGAGAAGTAAACATTACTTACAGAATCTGTGGCGTTGACATTGGCACCTGCGTTCAGCAATAGTCTAATTAATCTTTCGTTTTGTTTTGTCTTTGATATCTGCACACAGGAACACAAAACATAGGCGACATGTTATTATATTTGTATGGCATTTTTGCGATTTTGTTGATTCTGGCTGGTTCATCATGTGCAGCTGTAAGGAGATGGAAATATTGCCCAAGTTCCCGCTTGTAGAACGTGTGTATTGTTGTAAATGTATTTTGTTGTGTAATGTTAACTGTGACATGCGTTAATGTTGCTTGATGGTAGGTAGAGTTAGGGTTAACAGTTGGGCAGTTTCCTGTCAGGACCTCAGACAGGGATCAGTGTGTGTAGAAAGCAGACCTCAGATCTGAGCTGAGCAGTGCCGCTTGTGTGGGGGTCCTTATTGTGAGAGGTGACCGTGACAGGGGATAGCAAGATTGTATCAGAAGGAAAGAGACGTGACATCGATTATAGACGGATCCAGCTAGAGGACGCCTAGCAGTATGGCCCAGACGGACCAAGACAGGGCAGAGTGCGTGAGAGAGTGCCCCGGACGGGAGTTCCAGAGCACCAGGCCATACTGGAACATGGAAAAGAAAACGCGGAATTGCGGGTTGGGTAATTGACTCTTGCTAACTAGACTGCAGTACTGAGCTGGGTTGTGGTGAATTAGTGAGGAACAGTGAAAATAGAGAACAAGTAACGAGAGAAAAGGAAGGGATTGAAACGTGTGGAAGATGCTCAGTTTTGTGAAGGAAACGTTCATCAAGATGTGTACCTGCTATCTACTGTATATAAACCCCACCAAGTTATCGTTCAGTGAAAAGTTTATTTTTGACTGGTGGCCTCCCTCATTGAGCTGTAAAACATCTGGTCCTGGCTGAGCAAAGTCATTGGTTACATGCGAGCTGCAGGGGCGTAGCACCCCAACAGTACAAGTCCACATGCCCTGCCACCACTTTCATGTGATGTGCCGGGGTGTAGGGACGAGTACCTCCCCCAAAGGCTTCCGCCCCGCAGCACGTTGAACAGATCCCATTATTTATAATGAGATTGGTATATCTTTTAAGCAATAGTAAAACCACTAGTGGTGATTGCAGGCAGCGAAATCGTTACTACCCAGTTGGTAGCAGGAAATTCAGTGCTCAATAAAGAGAATGAAAATTCCTGGGTAGCGAGAGATTTTGGTTTCGATTACGATCTGGCGGCGGGGGCACTGCTATTTTCACATCAAAAGATATTCTAATGGCATATGTAACGGACCCAACAAACTGACAAACAAGTGTTCTTCTCGTTGGCAGATCAATGGAATGTTTACATGTGCCAATGATTAAGATCAAAGTTTTGTTATGATCATTTGCTGGCCGAATTTGGGCTTTTAGATCAAGTGAAATATCCGTTTTTTTCAGGTTCTGGGTTTATGCAGGTTGGATCATTTAGCTACCTGTACATTGACCCAAAACCTGGGGATCTAATCTACAGGCTTGGGTTATTTTTAAGACCAAGGTGCAGAAGTGCACCCAAGAGTGGTGACTAATCTTTGGTTATAGGAGGCCACCTATTTTCAACCCTTGCTATGGCTTTCTGATCTAGAGAGATGGGAAAAAACACATTGTTCAGAGGCAAAAACATAGCCTTGGGGATGAATATGCAGCTTTGCTCTCCATGTTTCCATTAAACATGCAGAGATATCTAGGTTAGGTAAAACGAATTCTGGCTTTGCTACTTTTAGTACACATCTACAATCTGCACTTGTTTTATGAGGAATTGAGGTTTCTTCTTTATATTGTTTTAAACGGCAAGAAAGTACAAGAACTTTCACATCTGAATCCCTTAAAAGGGAATTTTTCAGCAGGTTTTTGCCATTTCATCTGAGCGCAGAATGGACCGAGAACCTGATTCCAGTCATGTATCACTTAGGCTAGTTTCACATTTGCGGTTGAGTCCACAGCATCTGGTCCAAACACGCATGATAACGCAGCATTTTTTATCTGCATCAGCTTACGCAAGATGGAAATATATGTATGCGTTTTTGCATGCGTTTGCAGTTTTTATGTGCATGCGTTCGATAGGAAAAAGAATTTCCAGGGGAATTTCCTTCACACAAGCCACGCCAAATGGGGGTGTCTTATGGGATTTATTCTTTACTCAGAAAACACATGTGTACGGAAATGCAAGCGAACGCATGTCCTTGCGTTCCTATGTGTTCCTATAGACTGTAATGCATTGTTTAGACAGTCCTTCAACAAGCGTCCACATGCGTATGGTGGCGGAAATTTGCCGCCTCAAAAATTGAAACACGGTGCGTTAGCCGCGCCCAGCCGCACACCATGAAACGATGCATGCGGAAGCGAACACATGCAAACGCTTGAACCTGCGTCCACAATGTAAAAGATATTTAAATCAAGAAGCATAGGGATGCGTCAGAAACGCTGCGGACACAAAGGCAAATGTGAAACCGGCCTTACTGGGCTGCTCACTATAGAGTGAATAAATCAGTGTTGTAGTCAGCAGGGAGATAAAGTAGAGGACTAGTTGTCTAACACCAAGTAGTCCTCACTCCCACTAGAGAATAGCGGTTTTCTGCCTATTCACAGTGTACACAGAAATACGTCAGTGGTGTGGGCAGGATTATACCAAACTCTGCATTCAGAGAACTGGTAGATCTGCAGCAGAGAAAGCTGGGATTTTAGGATAACTGCAGCAAGCAGCCCCGTAAGTGACACATTGCTGGAATCAGGGTCTCTGTCTCTACATTATGCGGCTGTCAGATTGCATAACTAAACCTGCTGACATTACTTTTAATAATCTTACCGTATAGACACGACTTCCTTTGAAAATATTTTTGAATTTCTTTAAAGAGTCAGGCGTTTCCTTCCCCAACTTGACAAACACTATAGGATCATGTATGTAGTAATATATGCTTTCCTTATGGAAATACACCAATATCTTTCTGCAAACTCACCATGATAATGTATCCAATAAGCATAATGGGCATCAAGATTACAATGAGCAGGTAGTCCAAGAATGTGAACCTTTTTCTGACAGCGTAGTGCAAACATGTCCTTCCTTTCTGTAATCAGAGAGAAAGGGAACATTTTCAGTTCAAATATTAAATGCCAGAGGGTCACCTTCATTTACCATTTGTCCTTTTTAGAATGTTGGACACTTGGGTAACTGTGCAGCTACTACTGGAATAGAAATTGTAACAAGCAGAAATGGAGAGGAGGGGGTAATGTGCAAAGTAGCAAAATAAGGCCGGTATTCAGTATTTTACATCAGTATTTGAAAGCCAAAATCAGGAGTAGAACAATCAGAGGAGAAGTATAATAGAAACACGTCACCACTTCTGGATTTCAGTATTTATTAGGCCGGTTTCACATTAGCGTTTGGAGGAGCTGCGGAGGGCTGCGGACTTCCTCCGTGAAGCCCCCCCTCGGCCGCACCTCCGCCGCTAGCTCCGCCTACTTCTGCATGCGGCCTGCGTACTTATCTTTAACATTAGGTACGCAGGTCGTGCCGCTGTATGCAGATGCTTCCACATGCGTCGTTTTGACGATGCAGAAAAAAAAAAGAAATTGCTGCAAGCTGCGTCCCACGCTGGTCGCCGCATCGTCAAAACAACGCATGCAGAAGCATCTGCATACAGCGGCACGACCTGCGTACCTAATGTTAAAGATAGGTACGCAGGCCACATGCAGAAGTAGGCGGAGCTAGCGGCGGAGGTGCGGCCAAGGGGGGGCTTCACGGAGGAAGTCCGCAGCCCTCCGCAGCTCCTCCAAACGCTAATATGAAACCGGCCTAATAAATACTGAGGTACAATATTGACCAAATACGGACCGTGTGAATGTAGCCGAATTATGATCATCATTTTCTAACCTCACAGCATTTGAACAATGCTTTATGGCTGAGAAAGCCACTAAAAGTTTATATATATACACTATAGTTAGTATATAGATACAGAATAGACTTTCTCTAGCTATATATACAAAGTATAGTAGACTAAAGCAGAACACTAGAATAATAATAATAATAATAAAAAAAATACTCACAGTGCTATTAGAGGTTTATAAAACCTTTCCATTCAAACCTCAGCAATTTGTCTTGCACATCTCTACAAATTACTTGTTGCTTGTTACAGAGATATCACTGTCTGAACAAGCTTGGGCAAAACGTGCATTGGGGCATACTGGACCATTGGTCACTAGCTCTTGCCAATGTACATATACTAGTTTGCATTTTTTTGCTCTGCCATTGTGTTCAAACAGTTTGTTAATGGAGAGCATGAGTTAGTTTAAGCTCAGAGCTAGTGAGTAAAAAAACAAAAAAACAAACAAAAAAACAGACGATATAGGTAATAGGTAAGAACAAAATTAAAATTCCATGTCAGGTGATCCTCCACAAGATTACTTACTGTTCTTGGATCTATGTTCTCTATTTATTTTTAAATACAGGTTGTGACAAAGCTACTGTCAAAGTGCTGAAGGGGGGAGATAAGTTTCACTGAGGCTACTAGCTTCAGTGATTTGAAACCTAGAAGTTTCCTCTAGCACACTGTGTTGAATGGGTTTAGTTGGCCATTTAAAGGGCTGGGTTTTTGTGGACAACTATAGAGTGAATGGGAGGTTGTCCACCTTATCTCCCCGGGGTGTGGTCTGGGCTTTAAATAGTAAACCTCCAGAGGCATTCATTCAGTGTTCAGTGGGTCTGGAGCCAGCAGCTCCAGAGAAGTGGATTTGTTTATATTAACTATACTGAACCTGGCTGTTCTATCCTGAGCGGGTGGGATCTTTGCAGCTGCAGAGACCGTATATCACTTTGTTTTTGTTCCCGTTTTGCCTGTTCGGCTCTGTTTATTTTCACTTCTTGTTTGTTTATGCCACATGTGTAATAAACCAGATTTAAAGAGACAGTGTACCTGTGTCTACCTTCAGGTTCAGCCGAGTGAGCCGATCTACCACAAGGTCATATTTCACGAGACATTATGCACCTGTTTGTTTTCTTGATGGTAATTTCCATCAAAGGTGTATCTCGGAGAACATAACATTTTTTTTTTATTATTTTATTATTAAAACTCTTTATGTTTGGATTAATGGCTCTCTGACTCTTAAGAATGCCAAGAGTGTGCAAAGCAGTCAAAGCAAAAGGTATCTACTTTGAAGAACCTAGAATATAAGACATATTTTCAGTTGTTTCACACTTTTTTGTTAAGTATATAATTCCACATGTGTTAATTCATAGTTTTGATGCCTTCAGTGTGAATGTACAATTTTCATAGTCATGAAAATTCAGAAAAATCTTTAAATGAGAAGGTGTGTCCAAACCTTTGGTCTGTACTGTATATGACGAGTTTTGAGTCTAGCTTACTCTGAAACTATATCTACGAGTGGTCTATGAGTGGTCTCATGCTCTCTAAAACCCCACAAAAGTATCTTTCAAATAGAAATATTTTTATCGACTAAAGTACAAAAATACAATCTAGTAATGATATATGCAAAACAGTTTACTTTCTGTACCTTAAACGGACATTGCTGTAGATCCACAGGGGAAAGTCCTACATACTGAGACATTGGATGGAGGAACAGTATGCCTGCACACCTCAGATGTTTCGGGAGTAGCCACCTCTGTTTAAGGTAGCTGTATACACCCTATTAGCTCTTCTCATAAAAAAAGCAACGCTTCAAATTTTGAAGCTTATGGAAAAAGAAAAAATGATGGCTGCTACAACTATGTAGTGAATTAGCAACAAATAAATCCAGAAGTCCTAACTGTTTCGGATGCAGCAGGACATTCACAGATTTGTGCCTACGCCGTGTTGTCCTTGGTGGTCTGATCAATGTACCTCATTTGCCACTGTGCTCCCTCTGACAACTCCTCAAGCCAAGGTACAAAAAAAAAAAAAGTAAATGTGTGGGGCTAGGAGCTTGACCAAAAATGTGCCACGCTGCACTGCATATTTTGTCCAACTTTCTTTCTTGATAAAGTTGGGAGGTATGGTACAGTGCCATGCGTAACAGGGCTTATCTTCTGCCATCTGCATCAGTATAGCAGCCTGTGTGGTTTTATATCATTGCTAGCTAGTTCATAGCAGAGCTCAACTCTCCTGCATTCCTCCACAATGGAGCTTGTTATTACTAGGCAGAGCAGAGCTGTTGCTGTCTGCTGTGACAGATTAAGGATGTGAAACTGCAAATGCTCAGCTTGTGTCTCAGTTCTGCACTGCCCAGTTATTACAGCGCTCCTGTGGTGCAGTGCAGTAGCGTAGTGCTCTGCTGGAACCAGTTAATGGCTAAAAATATGTACATTATTATAAAATCACATTGTGATTTTGGAAATAAACCTTAAAACATTTTACCTGAATAATAGTGTTCTTTGAGAATCTGTAAATCAAAGATTAAAATTCGAAATCTAACCCTCTTTTTAACTTACATTATTTGTGAGGTTGATATCAGCTTTCGCATATAGTAAGTAATTGACAACTTTAATATTGCTTCTCCGGCAGGCACATATGAGTGGCGTGTCTCCACCAAAGCTATCCTTCACATTAACAACATCGGGGTCTTCTTCTACAAGATGCTGGATTTCATTTAGATCGTTTTCATAGGCAGCTTGACAGATCGGCTAATGAAAAAAAAAAAAAACATGAAGGATCTTCATCATTCACTGTCCGCAAATAAACATTATACAACTATGGCTTACCCCAACTCCAAGTGACAGCATGTCACTAAAATATACATCTCAGAGGTCAGACCACCACAGATCCTAAAGTGATGCCATATCCTCGTAACATCGGTTTACAAGGTGGGAACATCCCATTGTGGTCTGCATTATTCTTTTTATATGATGCACAATGATCAACTACCAAACAATGAAACCACTATCAGGTAAACTGAATTGATTGAAATTGTACAGAATTAGAATACATGGCTGCTTTCTTCTACAAGACAGCATCACACCTCTGGGTTGCAGTTGGAATTACTGTTCAGTTACAACATTGAAGTCAATTAGGCTGTGCTGCAATACCACCCACAACCTGTAGGGGCAGAACTATAAGCCTGGGAGAGCCCATATGGCAACTGACTCATATGAGAAGACAAATACTGTTAAAGGGGATATATGCAACTTTTTTACTTTTCACAATGTGTCTAAGACCTAGCAGTCAGGTAGTTGCCAACTACTTGCCTGCTATCCTTGGTGCCAATCTCTGCCAGCACCAAGCGATCACAGACTGCTCTTGACATGGATTCAGCCGCCTCCGCTGACGTCTCATCAACAGAGCAGGGGCTTCTTTTCTCCCTCTGCTCTGTTGATGGGTCATGGCTGCCAAAGTCATGCTGATTGACAGCTGGCTTCCCGCCGCCTAACTGCGGGGAACCAGCTGTTAATCAGCATGACACCATCGGTAATGCACCATCAACAGAGCTGCCTGGAGGAAGAGATGCTCTGTTGACATGGAGCAGCTTATTTGACGGCAGAAGCTGTCAGCGACCCCTCTAAGCAACTACCTGCTGTTTAATGTTCATTTTAGGCACATAATGAAAGACAGAGAGGTTAGCCAGGATTTTTTTATTTTTAAGATCAGTGTTCATTGAGAGTCGTAGGAGATTTTGCATTGGAACCAACAAGCTTCAAGTTACACTACTGAAAACCTGTCATGGGAAAAGATGGCACCTGGGAAGAAGACAAGCTAGAAGACACTGATTTTCTAGGCAAGGTTTGGATGGAAAACCTCATGTGTTATTCATTTGATGTTACTTTAACATATTCATGGCAGTGATTTCGCACCAGGATGATGTGGTCTACAACACAGCAAAGATTTTCATTTTCCTCAAACCATTCCTGATTGATGCGTTCATGGAGTTCTTAGATCTCCAAATTTCAAAGATATCAATTTGATGGAGTTTCTGTGGGATATGCTGAAAAAATAATTGTATCCATGGGAGGTCCTATATCACGACTTACAGGACCTACTAAAAGATCTGCGGCTGATGTCCTGGTGCCAGATACCACAGGACACCTTCACAGGTCTTATAGATTTCACCATCTCAAGGAGTCAGAGCTATTTTAGTGGAAAAAGGAACCTACTGATGAGTATACATGATACATTTTCTACTTTCTCTATAAAGAGGTTTCTCACCATAGAACATACCATTAGTGATAAGCGAATACATTCGGCACTCTCCGTTACTCACATGAAAAGTACGCTATTCGGGCTATCCGTTACTCGTCGAGTAATTTGGTATTCGCCTCGTTATAATCGAGTGACCACCCAGCATGTTTGGATCGTTATTTGCAGCCTATGAACATGACAATCACAGTAATGCCAGCGCCATCTTTGGTATTTGCATTACTGTGATTGGCTGGCCCTACAGTGTCATCGGGATACTTAATGGCTGCTAGCGCCACCTTGCACACATTACAGCCGGAAAACGTGTACTGTGAGCGTAGGGAGAGTGATAAAAGCGTATAGGGAGAGTTATTCATTCCAAAAAGTTCTTTTAAGAGCTGAAGGTTGTGAAGATTAGTTCCTTGTTAGGTGAAGATAGCATAGGGAGAGAATAGGAGGGAGAGTAAAAGGCAAGCAGCTGGGTGTTATCATTGCAAGTACATGCTGCAGATCGCTGCCATTTTCCATTGTGTTGTATAGTATTAGGAACAGACTGTGGGATCGGGTGGAAATAAGGAGGGTTTTATCCACTACCATGATATACAAGTCAGCTCTTTTTCGAGGCAAACAATATTAGGTAGTACCAGCATATACAAAACCAATTTTTTGGAGCTATTATAATATTCCTGTGTGGCAACCTATAACAAAATTATTTTTTACAGCTAAATAATATTCTTCAGTGCCAGCATAAAGTAACTTCCATTTTAAAAGCCAATTGTCAAATAATATTCCTCGTCTATCGCTTAACCCCTTAGTGACAGAGCCAATTGGTTACTTAATGACCAAGCCAATTTTTACAATTCAATTATAGCTCTGGAAAGCTTCAACGTATTCCATCGATTCTGAGAATGCTTTTTTGACATATTGTACTTCATGTTAGTGGTAAAATTTCTTCAATATAACTTGCGTTTGTTTATGAAAAAAAAACAGAAATTTGGCAAAAATTTTGAAAATGTTGCAATTGTCATACTTAATTTTTGTACCCTTAAATCAGAGAGTTGTGTCACACAAATTAGTTAATAAATAACATTTCCCACATGTCAACTTTACATCAGGACAATTTTGGAAACAATTTTGTTTTTTTTTGTTAGGACATTATAAGGGTTAAAAAAAGTTGACCACTGATTTCTCACTTTTTACAGCAAAATTTACAAAACCATTTTTTTTAGGGACCACCTCACATTTGAAGCGAGTTTGGGGGTCAATAAAATAGAAAATGCCCAAAAGTGACACCATTCGTAAAACTGCTCCACTGAAGGTGCGCAAAGCCACATTCAAGAAGTTTATTAACCCTTCAGGTGCTTCACGAGAACTAAAGCAATGTGGAAGAAAAAAGGAACATTTTACTTTTTCATTTTTATTTTTTTTTCCCCCCACAAAAAATTTACTTTGGAACCAATTTTCATTTTCACAAGGGTATCAGGAGAAAATGGACCACAAAATTTGTTGTGCAATTACTCCTGAGTATGCCGATATCCTGTATATATTGCAAAACAATGGGGAGACAGAGTGCAATAGGGTCTTATCCACGTTACACAGAGGAGAATATACACTAAATTTGCTCACCTTGTTAGGATGAGATTAGAGCATGTAGATAGCGGCTGCTGCAGATCCTCAGGTCTTCACCGACCAGAGAAAATAATGTCTTCAAAGGGAGATTTGTAGTTAAAATTCTGCGCCACCAAGGTGGTATTTCCTGATGAAGGGGGCATGAGACCCCTGAAACGCGTTGAATAAAACCACTGTGAATCAACTATACTCTCCTGAAATTCATCTTCGCCGCAGCGCAGAATTTTAACTACAAATCTCCCTTTGAAGATATCCCTATATGGGAGAAAGCTACTGTTTGGGCGCATGGCATGGCTCAGAAGGGAGGGAGCACCATTTACTTCTTTTTGAACGCAAAATTGTCTGGAATCAATGATGGGCGCCATGTTGTGTTTGCAAACCCCCTGATGTACCTAAACAGTGGAACCCCCCTCAATTCTAACTTCAACCCTAATCTCAACACACCCCTAACCCTAATCCCAACCCTAACTATAACCCTAACCACAACCCGAACCCACCCCTAACCCTAGCCCCAACCCTAACCCTAACTGCAGCCTCCACCCTAACCCTAACTGTAGCCCCCACCCTAACTGTGGCCCCAACCCTAACTTTCTATTGGTAAAATAAATAGCTTATTTTTATTTACCAGTTGTGCGACTGGTGCAATCTGAGCAGAGATAAACAAATGTCACAATTTAGAAAAGGCAATATTTTTCATTAGTCCACTGCTGCAGTGTGTCAGCAAGGCGATCTAAAAATAAAAATAATTTTCAATTGGTTTAGTAAATAGTGTATCTTTATCTAGCAGTTGTGTGACTGGCGCAATCTGGGCAGAGATAGACATCTCAATTTAGCAGTGGCAATAATTTTACACACGCTCCACAGACCTATTCAGGCCGCAGACTTATACATATCGGAACATTGTCATTGCCACGCTAAGGCCTTTACCCGAGTTCTGTAGCATTGCCTGTCATGAGAGTAATACACTCCACAGACCTTGTCACTCTCTAGGATATATCCTGTAATTACTCCATTTTTGCTCAAAACCATGCAAAAGATACAGTCTGCCTAGTTGGGTAGTTTCCAGAAGTGCGCAGGCTTGGGCAAATTGGTCAATGGCACTCCTGTCTCTTTCCCTTGAGGAGGCAGCTTCCAAGTAAATGAGGTTTGTGCATGTTACTGACATGGGTTTCAGGCCTGACAGACTTAGCACAATACAGGCCCTCGCTTGCATGCACTGTGTTCAGAATTTAATTTTCATGCTTTTGGTGTCTGGTAGAATCCAATTTACTGATATTACATACAGCTCCCCCAACGCCTGTATTATATTCACCTTACAGCGACTTCACCCGCTATGACAATGGTTCCATAGGGATCCGGTGGCAAAAATGAACTGTGGACCTTACAAAATGCAGGTTTCACAGCACATGGTGGCACTCTGCTAATTGTCACCGAGGGCCGCATAATGACATAGCGGTGGACAAGGTGTTGGTGGCAGGCAAAGTCTAAAATTCAAATGGACATGTTTTAGGTGGCATTGTAAATTGATGGGAAATATATATTTCACTTTCTAGCTAACAATGTTGAATGCGGGAGGGACCTCCCAAATGTATGATGATACAGGGCCACCTGAGGGCCCTTCCCAAACTTGCGTTTCACAGCACCTGCTGGCCCTCTGAAAATGTGAAGCGAGGCCAACATAATGACAAGGCGGTGGACATGGTGGTGGTTGCAGGCGAAGCTTAAAATTCAAGTAGACATGTTTTAGCTGGCATTGTAAAGGGATAGGGAATATGTATTTCACTATCTTGCCAACTATTTGGCATGAGGGAGGGACCTCCCAAATGTAGGAGTGAGAGCCCTCACAAATGTTAAAGGAAAAACTGAAGACAAAACGCTGTGTGAACATATGCTAAAGAGGAGGTATAATTTCTTTTTATTTTGAGTTACATACATGTAATTATGAAGGAAAAAAGGTTTCTAAGCATTTTTCCATTTAAAAAAAAAATGTAGATATGGTTTGGTAGATCTTTTTATAAATCTGTAAAACCGGCGCAATAGTCTGACATTATTCCCAGATACCATATGTGAGTCAGAAAGGCATGCAGACATCTTCTCCATTCTGTTCTCATTTAGTTTTAGCTCTTTCCCATCCATTTCAGCATTTTTCTCAGGCCCCCAGACCTGTTTGTTGGGTCCAGCAGAAAAATATTCTGCTCTCCCATTGACTTGCATTGGATTCGTTATTCGGTACGAATACACGGATAATAGAAATTATTAGTGACGATTTTCCCGAATATTTCATGATTTGCTCATCACTACATATCATGCTATAACCACACAATATGCCATATATATCTGCTACTGGTCAAAAGATCAACACCAAGAATGAATGGAGAGTGTTCTCTAGTTTGAAAGTTACCCCCGATGTATGGGATAGGTGATAACTCTCTGATTGCTACAAGTCCAAAGAGTCTTTGCTGAAAGGAGTAGAGGTCAATCATGTGCACTCTCACTATTCATTCTAATGGAAGCACCAGCCATTGCCCAGTGCTGCGCTCAGCTGATTTCGGTGCTGCCATTAGTATAGATAAGCAGTGTGTATAAATCAACCTCCGCTCCATTAGCCAGGACTCAGAGCCTTTGTTCTAGTCATCGATGGGGGCCACCTCAGCGATCAGAAAGTTATCTGTCTCATGGATAGCGGATCATTTTCAAACTTGAGAACACCCCTTTAAAAAAGTGACTGCTTAGCCTGGATGATTACCATTTTAGTTATAGTACTATTATATTCTGTTTACTTTGCTGGTTTTACATTAGTTAAAAAGGATGCAATTAATCTAACCTAATAGACAGTAATTACACGACTCATTGTCCATATTATGGAGTTAACACCTTCTAATTAAAAAGTACATGTGGTGCTAGATGTTACTAATGAATATATCGCCTTCATACAAGCTGTAACAATATGGCGCCATGCTGGTGAATTTTACAGTAATACATTTTTTAACTTGTGGTTGAGGGTTGCAAGTATTAAAGTGAAACGATCACAAAATGTATAGTTGCTTTTACCTCTGAAATACGCGATCACATTGATATAGGTATTAGTGATGAACGAATATACTCGTTACTCGAGATTTCTCGAGCATGGTCGGGGGTCCTCTGAGTATTTTTTAGTGCTCGGAGATTTAGTTTTTCTTGCCGCAGCTGAATGATTTACATCTGTTAGCCAGCATAAGTACATGTGGGGATTCCCTAGCAACCAGGCAACCCCCACATGTACTTATGCTGGCTAATAGCTGTAAATCATTCAGCTGCGGCAAGAAAAACTAAATCTCCGAGCACTAAAAAATACTCAGAGGACCCCCGACCATGCTCGAGAAATCTCGAGTAACGAGTATATTCCCTCATCACTAATAGGTATGGGTGGTCCGAACCTAATATTTATTTTAAGCCTAAACGTGTCTATTTAATGTCATGATCTAAATCTCTTTTTTAATATATGTTAATTAAAAATTTCCTAGCGTAGGGAGGGAACAATATCTAACTGCTTTATTTTATTTATTTATGTTACTTTCTTCATCTTTGATTAAGCTTTGTTTGATAACCCCCAAGTGCATACTGTGATACTCTAATGAGCAGTCATCAGGGGCAGAAGATGGAATCACTACCGCAGCCTCTGACCCCACTCTGCATTATCTGTGACATCTGTTTCAGGTGCTGGGTTAGTCCCTGCTTTACTGAGCATGCATCAGTTGTCAATTCCAACGTATGTTCAGTAGGTTTTTGTCACTGTGTAATATGCACAGTGACAGTGCGCTCGCTGGCTGTGATGAGAAGTGATGACCAGGCAAAAGAGTGCACACTGGCAAAAAAGAAGGATCGAACATGAAACGAGTTATTACGTACTGGTAATAGGATTTTACAGAGTACACAACAGCACCCATGGAGAGAGGGGGTCCCACCCACCATCAGGACAGGAACCTACAGAAAAAAAAAAAGGGGGGGACCCCCTTGCCTCCTCAGTTGTGTTTCAGAGTATGAGAAGAACCGCCCATGGATCAGAACACAAAATATCTTGTTCATACTACAATACCGCCACCACTTTAGAATGAAACTTTAATAACATTCTCCCATAGAGTGTAGGAAATTCAGCAATTAATTATGGGGGGAAGCGCAGGTGCTATAGTGGACTCCATAAATCCTATTAACGGTACGTAATAACCGGTTTTCTTATTACCACGACAGCACCCACTGAGAGACTTTCAGAGACCATCACTGGGAGTGAGCACAGCACTATGCACTGATCCACCTCCAGCTTACACTTTGGGTGAAGATAGATCAAGATGGTAATGTTTATAAAAGGTGGAAGGTGATGACCAAGTTGCCGCCTTACAAATCGATTCAATGGAGACATCGTCCTTTTCGGCCCATGAAGACGCCATGGCTCGGGTTGAGTGCGCCTTCACTTCCTCTGGTGGAGCCTCATCTTTGGTTGAGTCCGCCAGGCTGATCGCATCCCTTATCCACCAGGCGATAGTGTTCTTTGTAACACTGAACCTTTGACCTTTAAAAGAGACAAACAGCGCCCTACTCTGTCTCCACGTCTGAGTCCTTTCTAAGTACTCTAGCACCGCTCTTCTAGCATCTAGAGCAGTGTTTCCCAAACTCCAGTCCTCCCGGACCCCAACAGGTCATGTTTTCAGGATTTCCTTAGTATTACACAGGTGATGGAAGTATCAGGAATTCTCTCACTTGTGCAGCACTATGGAAATCCTGAAAACATGACCTGTTGGGAGCCGAGAGGACTGGAGTTTGGGAAATACTGATCTAGAGTGTGGAATTTTTCCTCCTCTAGCGTAGTAGGGTTATCATAAAAGGATGGTAAATATATCTCCTGACTCCTATGAAATTTTGAAGCAACTTTAGGTAAATACGCTGGGTCAGGTTCTAAAACTATTTTGTCCTGATAGATCTTTAAGAAAGGAGCATCTACTGGCAATGCTTGAATATCACTGACTCATCTTGTCGAGGTTACGGCTATCAACAAGGCAGTCTTGAGGGTAAGTACTTTAGCAGAGGCTAAGGCCAGGGGTTCAAAAGGAGGCCCCGTTAAGACATGTAGTATCAGGTTTAAATCCCATGAGGGCAGTCTAGCAATACGCACCTGGTTACTACGTTCACAGACTTAAGAATCTAGCGACCCACCTGTTGCCCGCTACAGTGCCTTGCGAAAGTATTCGGCCCCCTGGAACTTTTCAACCTTTTCCCACATATCATGCTTCAAACATAAAGATACCAAATGTAAATATTTTGTGAAGAATCAACAACAAGTGGAACACAATTGTGAAGTTGAACGAAATTTGTCATTTTAAATTTTTGTGGAATTTCCAAAACTGAAAAGTGGGGCGTGCAATATTATTCGGCCCCTTTACTTTCAGTGCAGCAAACTCACTCCAGAAGTCTATTGTGGATCTCTGAATAATCCAATGTTGTCCTAAATGCCTAATGATGATAAATATAATCCACCTGTATGTAATCAAGTCTCCGTATAAATGCACCTGCTCTGTGATAGTCTCAGGGTTCTGTTTGAAGCACAGAGAGCATCATGGAGACCAAGGAACACAACAGGCAGGTCCATGATACTGTTTTGGAGAAGTTTAAAGCCGGATTTGGATACAAAATGATTTCCAAAACTTTAAACATCCCAAGGAGTGCTGTGCAAGTGATCATATTAAAATGGAAGGAGTATCATACCACTGCAAATCTACCAAGACCCGGCCGTCCCTCTAAACTTTCATCTCAAACAAGGAGAAGACTGATCAGAGATGCAGCCAAGAGGCCCATGATCACTCTGGATGAACTGCAGAGATCTACAGCTGAGGTGGGACAGTCTGTCTATAGGACAACAATCAGTCGTACACTGCACAAATCTGGCCTTTATGGAAGAGTGGCAAGAAGAAAGCCATTTCTCAAAGATATCTAGAAAAAGTGTTGTTTAAATTTTGCTTTGCAACAAGCCACCTGGGAGACACACCAAACATGTGGAAGAAGGTGCTCTGGTCAGATGAAACCAAAAATCAAACTTTTTGGCAACAATGCCAAACGATATGTTTCGTGTAAAGGCAACACAGCTCATCACCCTGAACACACCATCCCCACTTACAAAACATGGTGGTGGCAGCATCAGTACGTAAGCACAATAAATAAATGAGGCCAGAAGCATGCGGCTCTGTATCAGTCAGTGACAAATGTCATCCATTGGCCAACAATGTAAAAAAAGGCCAAAACAATAAAACCGATCCAGTGGAGTGTGTCACAGCATATATGTGCTAACATAGCTTTCTGTATTTCAACATGTTACATTCCTGACTAAAAATGTAATTTTCCTCCTAAGGCAAAAATGCTATAGGGCGTTCTGTCATTTTGTGAGTTTTCCTAGACCAACTATATACTGATGAGATGATAAGATGAGTTGCGACATGGAATGTAGGTGGTAAGGAGGTGACATCAAATCTTTAGGTGACTCACTCGCCCAGTAGAAGACACCCAGAGGTGCAAACATTTTCCTGTCATATGGAAACTATGTTGTATATTTATTGTATTATACTGTAATGATGGGTGTAGCAGTGTCACATAAGGTTACTTCAACTTGTGTTTTTACATGTACGTCCAGACTAAAAAAAAAAAAAAAAAAAAAAAGAAAAACTTGTCTGATTTATTACTGCTTCAGGTCTGCCTATAGCCATTAAACATCCAGGCGGTCTCGCTCCTACTCTGCACTAGCATTCTAAAAACAGGATCGGAACTCCGGCTGTAAGAGACGTCCGGATCCCCATAGAGAAGGCAGAGGTGGTTTATTGCAGTCTCTGCCTTCTTTGTTGCTGTACACACAGTGCTAAACAACTGGTTATGCAGTAATAGGAAGCGCTGATGGTGCTGCCTCCTCCATATACAGTGGCTACATGGGAAGGAAGATCTGTTAGGACATAGAAGACCAAGACTACTCTGCCATGCAGCCAGCAGGCTGCATTTCCTATGTAACCAGGGCTAATATGCCAGAGCCCCACTTACGAGAGAAATAAGCGAAAACATAAATATTTCAACATTTAAATGGTTCTCTTCCCAGGCACTGTATGACCTTACGAGGTGCACAATAAATGTGTAAAATGAATGTAAAATAAATAAAAATGCAAAAGTCAGCCCAAATCTCTGTTACTAGCACTGCCTGCCCCCCCCCAAAATGAAAAAAACCAACAAAAAAAAACACAAAGCGTGTTCAATACATAAAGATATTTGATGCAGAACAAGGAACAAATGTTTAAATGTATTTTAGTAAACCTGTGTGGTTAAGAAAAAAAAAAAAGAGAAAAAAAAAAAAAAAAAGACTAATTTCCCTTATTTTTCTGCCCGCTAATAGGAAAAAAAAAAAAAAAAAAGAATGACAGTTACATAAAAATAAAGCCCCATATATCGTGGAAAAAAAAAAGCAAATCAGTAACTGAATAACTGATCGTGAAATTTTATCGCTATGTATGGCTGTAAAAGGTCTAAACCGGTCTCAATTTTTTGTAGTCTACGCAAGGGTAAAATCCTTAATATTTTACACTTTTGATAGCCTCTGTATGGTCTACACTAGTCCTGTTCAAGCCAGAATATTGTGGTGGCATTTTTATTAGAGATGAGAGAATTGGCCTAGTCATGAAGGGCTTAACTACAAGGTGGCTTCCGATGTATTTAGGCAATATTTTCTTGCACTCTTTATATAAAGGGGTGTACAAGTTTATGGTCATCTCTATGTATAGACCCCAGTAGCTGTAGCCCTATGCAAATAGATACACGTGGTCAAAATTGTTGGTACCTCTCGTTTAATGACAGAAAATCCCACAGTGGTCAGAGAAATAACTTGAATCTGACAAAAGTAATAATTAATAAAAAAAATCTATGAAAATGAAAGTCAGACATTGCTTTTCAGCCATGCTTCCACGGAATTAAAAAAAATAAATAAAACTCATGACAGAAATGATGGTACCCCTGAAAATAATGTGACATGTTAAATCATGGTGTCTCCACTAACTAGCATCACAGGTGTCCACAATCTTGGAATCAGTGGATGGGCCTGTATATAGGGCTACAGATACTCACCGTGCTGTTTGGTGACATGGTGTGTATCACACTCAACATTTACCAGAGGAAGCGAAGGAAAGAGTTGTCTCAGGAGATTAGAAAGAAAATTATAGACAACATGTTAAAGGTAAAAGTTATAAGACAATCTCCAAGCAGCGGGATGTTCCTGTGACTACAGTTGTACATATTATTCATATTATTGACAAATCCAATTGCACCAACAATTTTGACCACGTGTGCAGAGATTGAATGAAAATTAGAGATGAGCAAATTTGATCGGGTCAGGGCTTATTCGGCAAGCTATAGTGCTTACCGAAATGTACCGTGTATATCAAGAGTAGAATGAGTTTTAATACATTCATGAGTCAGCAGTGACTTGCATTATACATGGCCGTATTGCCCAAGTTTCCTGTTGCACCTTAAGCTGTAGTTAAACATCAGTAGATGTCATTATCTAATATCCACAGGATAGGGGATAACTTACTGATCTCTGTGAGTCCATCTGCTAGGTCCCCGAGCAATCACTGCAGAGCTCCTCTTGAATGAAGCATGCATGCACACCTTGTTCTACTAATCTTTACTAGTGATGAGCGAATGTGCTTCGATAAGGTGTTATCTGAACATGCTCGGGTCCTAACAGAGGGACTTCAGTGTGCTCGAACAATATATTCGAGTCCCTGCGGCTGTATGTCTATTGGCTGTTCGACAGCTGCAACACATGCACGGATTGCCTAACAGGAAATCCCTGCATTTGTTGTGGCTGTCAAGAGCCGCAAGACATGCAGGCGCGGGGACTCGAACATATTACACGAGCATGCCGAGGTCCCTCTGTTAGGACCCGATAATGCTCAGATAACACCTATTCCGAGTATGTTCGCGCATCACAAGTTTTTACAGCTCTCAGCTTTTTCCGACAGTCACATAGATTACGGACCCGATTCAAAGCTTTCATGCCAGGATTTAGGCATAAAAGTTTTGAAAAGTCACAAAAAATTAGGCAAAACTTGGATTGTGCCTAAATTTGGATACTTCTTACACCAGTTCACACCAGTTTCTCCCAGCTCTGACAAAATGGCTGGCGATGGGGCAGGACGCAAAAGCTCGTTCGTCTAATGACGAGCTGTGGCATTCTCTATGCCTGAAATCTAACTCCCTTATGCCACTAGTTAGACTCTCCAAATTCACAAAAGAAGACCTCACCTCTTCATGAATCAGGAGCATCTGACTCCAGCATGTCTTCTCATTCAAGACTGACGTGAACAACACCGATATTGATGAAACAAGACCAACAAAATGAGCCGAGGTGCACATTAGGATAGCTTTCTATCTTGAGAAAAGCCCTTTAAAGGTTACATTGTGCTGAATTCTTTGGATATTATGTTTTAAGCAGTAAGGAGAGCTATAAGTGCTTGTGACGTGTTACAGGAAATATCACAAAAATATCATAAGAGGCAAATCAATAATTTATAATTCTAACATCGGGGCTAAACAAAAATACATTTGGATCTTCAGGACTGCAGGTCTTTGGTGCGGTAAATATCGCTTACTGATGCAATTCCACAGGTTGTACATAACCTCTATGTGTGCATATCAATAAAAAGAGCCTTTTTTATAGAAATGTGCTCCTACCATGACGATGTATAAATTGCAGGTGTACCCAGATAATGTTGCATTAGGTAATATACCTATAAGATGTAGCTTGAAACTCCCAATATAAAGACTTCACCATTTCTTCAACTATCCCATACAATGACCTTCCATAGACATGACCTAGTATCATGAAGCAGAATGGTGAGACCCACAAAGCTGTATTTTTTACTCAAAAGTGTCCCATGTAATAAGGAACAAGTCATATTCAAACCAAACACTTTTTTCTTTTAATGGGTGAAGGTCGGTCACAGCGGAAGGGGGCGTGCACAGCACGTGGGTAGCAATACCACCGGTAAGACACAATTGGCCAGTTGAACAGGTACGACTCTATATGCCCGACCGGACTCCTGGCGCAAGTCCGACTTCATGCATAGAAAACTCTTACGGTATAACAAATTGACCGCGGCTGTGACTCCAAAAACCACATATCACTCCAAACACCTTGAATAAACAATAAGTAAGGGAGGGAGGGTGGGAAAATGCAGCCTCCGGGTCACACTGCTGTGAGGAGAGAGGCAGGAAGAGGCTGGGACATCATTTATAAGGGGGCACAAAGGGAGGAGGAAAAGGGGGGTGCCATGTGTGAGAAACAGAAAGGGAGGCGATAAGGAAAAGCAGGGAACATTGGGACACAAGCTTTACCCCCTTCTAAACTGGGTACACCAGTCAGCGGGCATACAATAAAGGATTGAAGTGCCCCTCAGTCACAATTCTTCACAGCCATTCTATATCCGGAGAGATTACAACTAAAGAAGAGCACATAAATTTGCAGGACACTGGGTCAGTGGCCAGCTTAGTATTTGGGGGCCACTTGACGGGGCCCTAGCAATCGCCTCCTACCTGCCGACATCTGCGGCTCCTCATGATTAGCTGGTCTGCGTGATGTTGTTTGTGTACCACTCCACAATAATGAGATCGTACCAGGCAGCCGGCTAATCAAAACAGGAGCCATGGATGCCATCAGGTGAAAGGCAGTTTGTAGTTCTCCTGTTTGACAGACACAGAATGACATGGGCATAGGACCAAGGGCCTGCAAATAATTCATCCCTAATTAGAACCAATTGTCATTTTTGGACACTGCTATTTCATACATGAGTAATTACATGGACTGTCGGGTATTGAATTTGTGTATTATGCAGATTAATTCTTTTGGGTCTAATTTCCCCCATTTGATAGTACTGTTCCGTTGGACGACTGCATTGGGCCACACAATGTATGTGACTCAGTACGCCCATAGTTCACCAAATCCTGTACAGGTCTTTGGAAATGGAGACAGTTGCATGAGCTTTAAACTTCTATAGGAGAACAAAGATATCTTAAGACTTGAAGTACAGGAAAATCACAACATCCACCTCGAGTCATGACAGGCCTGTGTCAATCTTAAGTCTATGCATGATATAAAACTTACATCTATACAAACATAATCCAACGTACCTCAGAGTACAAAATTCCCATGTCCTCTACCGATCCGGATAATTCTTGATCTGTAACTGTAAAAGTCCAACTCCTCACAGTCACTTTCCTTTAGGAAGTAGAAGAATACATCAAGTACAAAAATGTAAGACTTTACATAGTCAATACTAGGTGGACGTGTGAAACATCCTGACATGAAGGATTGCTGCTGAAGACGCCCAACCCATAGGTGTTGTATTACTTAATACATGACAGGACTAGGACAAGTTACAACATTGTTGCTCTCAGTCATTGTGCACATAATGAAACATATGTGATTTTGTTTCGAAATTATAAAAATAAAACAAAAAAAGTAGACTGGTTAAAGTGTTGTCCAGGACGTTAATATTAATGACCGGACCTTAGCATAGGTCACTAATATCTGATGCCACGCACTTCCACTAATTCTCATGCATCAGAAGTCCACAATGTACAGAGCTGGAGCATCATAGGTCTGTATACTGTGTGGTGGACTCTCGGGTACTGTAGCTCATGGGACTTTCTCTTCAATAGGAGCAAAGCTGGAGTACCCAAGAACAGCCATTACAAAGTGTACAGACTAGCAGTGTTCAGTCTGCATGCACCGTTTACATCCAGCAGTTACAGAACCTGTTAATAGATCGGGGAGAGTCCCCCACCAATATGATGAACTATCCTAAGACATCATAATCCTGTAGAACCTCTTTAAGCAAAAATAGATAATAGAAAATAGATAATAGATCGGGAAGAGTCCCCCACCAATCTGATGAACTATCCTAACACATCATAATCCTGTAGAACCTCAAAATAGAGAACATGTCGTACACACCACAACATCGTATGATTAGACTACAACAGGTCATTCTAGTTCCATAATAAGGTGCAGGTAAAATAATGTCAAAAGTTTGTTCTTGTGGATTATACTTAATGCTAAACCATAAAAATGGCCATACTGTAAATTAAGAAAAAAAAAATCTGAGAGGTATCCAAAGGGTTGTATATTATGATTTTCCCTGTCTAGTCACAACAGCTATTCAGCACAACGTTGCAAAATAGAAATCATAATGCCTGTTAGTGGATCTTTAGCTTCTCAGTTGATTGTCCCATTGCTACTGAACTGTACATGGTCAGCAGTTTCTGACAAGTCAAGAGTGACCAGATCAACCAACCAATCTATTCGTAATGTTTCCTTGTTACTTTTACAAAAATAACTACTGCAGCAAAAACTTTGGTTGCTGTTCTAATGCCTGATTTACAAGCACATGGATATTAAAGTTTATCAAAAAGATTAGTGCAGCCCTGGTCCAGTGTCCAGTCATCTGTGGTAGCTAGCCCAGGGCAATCTTCACTTTTGGCATTGGAGCTCCAGAGATGATCGTGGCCTGGTCCTGGGGCCTGTCGACATCAGCAATTCTTTTGAGTTGAATGTGCATCTTTTAATACACACTTAGTAAGTAAACAAATACACATGTACTTTATCGCCGCACCAGGAATGACCCAAGCTATAAAACTGTACCATAACCCATACAAAAGATATTTACAAGAAAAAAATAAAAAAATAAAAAAAGGACAAGCTAAAAATGTTCAAAAAAATGTATAGAACAATACGGTATCACTAAAAAGGTAATCTCGCCGTTCAAATTCACATTTCTTCTATCTACAGCCCATATATCCAGCTGAGTTTGAGACCTCTGCTCTAGGACTTGCAAGTCGTCATGGCATTGTGTGAGACCATGTTGTTGCTGGACCTAGTAAACCCCAAAGGCTTCCTGGATGCTGACTGGAGAAATTGACACTGCCTTGGACCATTTACAATGGAAGACTGTACATTAGGCCAGAACAGTGCATATCTACTAAGCCAGATTAGTATAAAGCTAGCCTATTAGTTGGCTAGTGGACAGCTTATATTTAACTGGTTTAGTGTCATTGACTAATTCTTCCTCAACCACCACCTATTTTTAAGCTTTAAAAGGGGTTTTCATCACTACTACTTCATCCCCTTCCATGTGTCTTAACACTTCATAACAATCACGTTTATAATATACTTTCATTGCCTGCACTTCTATGAACGCATTTCGGTGTGGGTCATGTAATCATGGGTTGACTTGCAGGCACTATTTCTAATCTGTTATGTCCTGTTTGCAAAGCTTTGGTTGCATCTGAGAAGACTGATCTGAGTTTGCTGTTCAGACACACTGTCAGTCATTTAGAGGCAGTTTTGCCCCATCAGGTCAGAGCGACGTACTCCTCCCATTCCATCCAAATCGTGTCCCCAGATGAGAGGCGCATAGGTCATAACAGACAGGAAGTTGTGCCTGCAAGTCAATGTAGGAGTATGTGACCCACAACAGGATGCCCTCAGATGTGCAGGAGTAAAGTGGACACGGGCGTGACCGAGCTGCTGTCTGGTTAGGCTTTGGTACTTTACAGGAGAATAGTATTCCAGTCCTAGCGTGCTGTCAGGTGTGGAGTGCATCACACTCACTTGTAGGCCGCAGACCTCTGCTGTCTCTGAGACTCCAACCTCAGGAGCTGTCGCACGCAATTCAGGGGACAGCAAATTCATTGCAACAAGCAAATGTTTACTAGTCAGTTCAAGTTAATCAGGGTGTAATACATGTGATAGGACACACCACTTCATGTTCCTTACTTCCTTAGTACAAAATACATCTTCGGCTCGACCATTCGTTTCTCCTTGAGCATCCCTTTGTCAACTGGCTCTGTTAGCCCCAGGGATCTCCCTTCCCATTCATCGGTGCACCTGGGATGCATTACTTTCTGTCTTGACAGGTTCCTGTCCACCTTCCCCTGTACGCCAAAAGGACATGATGTGTCCTGCAATCCCTATGCCAGACCGCGGTCTCCGGGTGCGACAGGGAAGTACTCTCTGGATTCTAGCATGTTCGAATGGTAGACACATTCTGACCCTAGCAGCCCAATGGACTTGAACTTGGACTTGTTACTACACTGCTCTATCTCCTGACACCAGGAACTACATAAACAGTACCTATCTTCTCTCAGGTCTAACCCTGTGCATACCCTGTACTTTACTTTCTTATACACTGTACAATACCATCACACAATATAGAAGACATCACTATTCACATTACATAGAGAAACTGCAAAGCACTGTACACATAGCATGATTGTTGTCTTCAGGGGTAGGAATGCAACAGAACAGTCCATCATTATTACATTCCTCCCCTCTTTGAACAAGGTCATCATCAACCATTATAGAACATGGAAGACAACTTGCAGCTTATAAAATCCACATAAAATACATAAAAGCAGTAATCTCTTCCCAGAGTATAGAGTGTGTCTTGTCGGAGAGCGCAATGACCACAGAATAGAAGAGCTCAAGTTCTTGGGTGAGTAGGCCAACAACAACCGCCCAACAGATCTTGGGCGCATATTAAGTCCTTCTCCTGCACAATACTTTAATTAGGTGGTACTCTCTGTTAGAACCACAAACTAATGTCCATCTTAGGCTATGTTCCTGAAAAACAATGGCCCTTAGGCCACACAACAATAGTTGTCCAATAGTCCATGGACAGAGTCCAGTTTCTTCAACCCGGCAGAGACATCGGGTCATCCATTTGTCTCCACACAGCGTGTCCAAGTTCTTTGTAACTAAAGGCCCATTGGTCAACACATCAATAGCTCCAGCAGTCCAGGAGTAAAGTCCATGAAGTCCTGTAAGACAAGGACACAGTTCACACAGTCTTGACACAGCTCGAATCTTCGGGTTGTCTGTTTCCTCCCCTCCCCCTTTTTGTGAATAATAGTCCCTTTAAATTGCACAATGCCGCCCTGCTATCAGGTTCACAGTCCCTTGGAGCAAAGTTCTTGGAAAAACAGGATAGGGAGATGGGAGCTAGAACTGGATATATAATTTTTCATTTTTTTCTTAATTTTTTTTAGTTTTCCTTTTTAAAAAAAAAGTATACGGCCATTATGGCATGTATTTTAATAGTGACTACACCATCCTCATTAGATGCAAGGTCTATTTGATAAAGTATGCAGATTGCATTGTACAATCTGGTAACAGATCCACTTTCACTTGTTACTATACTGAAACCAGAAATTAAAGACTTGTGCTTAGATTACAGGAACCATTAGGGTATGTGCCCACAATTAGGAACTGCTGTGGGTTTGACCCTGCGTATTTATGCAGCGTCAAACTCGCAGTGGCCAGATGTTACATCATAGTGGATGGGATTTCTAGAAATCCCATGTCCACTATTAGTGCATACTTGCCTGCAGATCATCCGCAGACACTGACATGCAGCGAGTCTTTCAAGACCGCAGCATGTCAATCTCTCTTTCGGAGACGCTAGTCTCCGCAACAGATATTACATCACTAGAATGTATTGAATTAGGTAAATCGGCATGGTTCAGTGATCACATGCAGATCTACCTGTGGTCAATAAAAGGCAGCGCTTTGCAGGCAGCGACCATACGCTGCATCCAAAGCACTGCTAGTTCAGGATCTTGGGCACCCAGTCTTGGAGAACACTTCTTACCACACACATCACAGGTGTCTTCATACAATGAAGGATACATTAGCTGCTTTTTATGTTGTAGGAGCAATTAGTGCTATAATGTAAGAAGAACCGTAAAACACATTTTGTCTGCTATGAGTGGAGAAGATCGGCTATCAATATTAAAGTCCTGGAGAACCTTTTACGCCCAAAACAATATCTGTTAATGTTTAAAGTGTATCTTTTGTTTCAAGTAACATTTCAAGATAAGCTGTCGTGTGTGCACCAATTACGGCCTTCATATGAAGTGCACCTTACATTTTTCACCCACCTGCTTTATCTCATTTTAAGTTGTCCCTGAGCTAGTGAGTGTAAGGTAGCTACCATTATGACTCCCAAACAGAGTACACAGACCAGAGGGATTTCTGCTCTCCTGTTTCTATGTAACATTTACAGCAGTCGAAGCAGCATGGAGGACAATATAAAGTTTTACTGGGCAGTGTAACTGTGAATCCAGTCCTGCGGTGAAAGTTAAAATACTGAAGCAGCAGTATGATTTGTATGTTTCCCTTTGCCTTCTCCCCTCCTGCAGAAATCTCATTCTTCAGTAAAGTGCAGTCCACTGTGTCTTGAGCAAGATAGATTTTAGCTAATTTTCTGAGTGCATGATATGTTCAGGTGTCAGGGGGGAGTGGGAGAAATGGCTCATTATTAGTGGAGAAAGAAGCATATTTCTCTAATAAGATTTTTTTTATGATAATACAACAACCAATTAATCTTTCTAACATTTGATCTATCTACAACGTCATTAGTTCCATAGAATTTTTTTTTCTTTACAATGTTAACATTCCTCTTGTTCTGTTTGCAGACTTGAGGCCGGAATATATTTTTTTTATTAGATTATATGATTAAATCCAATATCCTGAGATTAGTCAAGATGTAGAATACGTTCTGTGAGGATATACCATATTCTCATTAATGGAAGCATCCAACATCTCACCTTGGCTAACAAAAAGAGAACCCATACTGTTCCTGCCCTCTTAGCCCACATTACCCACAACTACCTCCAGCACAGGAAATATCCAAATATTCAGGTTATTCTAATTAATTATGAAGGCACCGGCCTCGACCAGCAATTTCTGAATATTTGATTTGAGACTCTTGAAAACTTATACCAGACCAGAAGGCCTTGTCTTCTGTTACCATAATGTTTATTGTTCTCTCTCCTGTTTCTCCTGATTCTTGGCCCTAAAACCAACCAGGCTCAAAAGCCGTCATGCACTGAACTAATGATTATTTGGCTCAAACTGTTAGGGTATGTTTACACTGCAGTTTTTACCGAATGTAAAACTACGAGTTTTCTAATGCTGTTAGAGACTCTGCTTTGGGGATTTTTGGATGAGTTTTGAGTTTCTTGCAGCGATTTTGAACAGTGTTTCCAGTGGTTTTGCAGTTTTATGTCCTGAGGAATTTTTTGCAGCCTTTTGATAGGAAAGTGCCTTGTTTGTAGCATTTTCCATCAGCATCCGCTTCAAAGAAAGTGACATTCAGATTTTTCCCCACCAGGTGTTTATGAAAGCCTGAAGAGTTAAAAAAAACAAAAACAAATTTATGGTCTCTTTTCCCAACTTTTAGGAGTGGAGCTGTTAAAAATGGAGGAAAAAGACAAGAGTGAACATACTGTGAGGCAGTGACCGCTGTTATTTGCCAGTGTCGCTATGTGTCCCCCAGGATGCGCTCAGAAGCGTATTGACCCGCTGGGGTGCCTTGTGGTCACAGCAGGATGCCTGCGAGTCACAAGGCAGAATAAAAGTAAGCATTGATCTGGTCAAGGTATTTGGCCAAGGCATTGTTCAGGAAAACCCGTTATGGGCATTTATTTTTTAAACGGACTACAGGAAGGTAGCAGGGCGGTCTGTTTCCTCCAGGCCGGGTCTTGCAAGTGGCTCATGTCCACTGATTCCAGTTTTAAAAAACCCTGCAGCAAGGTTTGGGTGTCAGTTTGGAGTTTGCAACTTGCGGAGCAGATGGCTCTGCCGAAGCTCAGCCTGTGTGCGTTAACACAGAGCCAGCAGAGCAAACTCCTGCCACCCTGCAGCGTGATACGATGGTACTGTCGCCCTCGGCAACCGGACTCCCACGGACTGTTTTGTTTCTCGGCTGCAATCTGGAGGATACCATATGCTATACACTGTGTGAGTGTGGACATTAAAACACGTTTGTTGTGAACTTTTCCTGTGGTTACCATCTGTCACAATGAACCAACCCCGCTGCACTACAATACCCTTAGGGTATGTTTTTTTTTTTGCTTTTTAAGCTCTTTTGAAAGGGATTTGATGGAATTTGCACCAAACTTGGCACTGTACAATTAGAAGTGTGCAGGGAAAGAATGAAAAAAACAAAAAAACAAAAAAAAAACAAACACACACTGAAAACGTTTCAAAACCGCTTCAGGAAATGAAAAACTCCTCCAAAATGCAAGAAGATTGGTTTTCTGAAGCTTTTTACTGCCTCAGAATATATACCCAAAGTCTTTGCCAGGAGATTTCAGAAAACAAAATCCCCATCAAAACTTGTTATTTTCTTTTTTTTTTTTTTTTGCAGAGTTTCTGGGCAAAAAACACAACAACAAAAAAGCAACTCGGTGTGAATATCCCCCAAGGGTTCTCCCTAAACTCTACTTATATCACCACTGGGTCTGCAAGATTACGTAGTATTAGGCCGGGGTGACACTTGCAAGTGCAATGCGAGAAACTCACGAGAGCCTATCGCCTCAATATCTGGCACTGCCGCCGGCACTCGGGACTGGAGTGTGCGGCTGCATGTATTTCTATGCAGCTGAATGCTCCGGTCCCGAGTGTGACTCGCAAGTGTGACCCCAGCCTTAGGCCATGTTGCGTTTTTGCAGCTTTTTTTTTTCTTTTTTTTAATGTTTTTTCAATGCAAATTTTCAGCTGCGTTTCACAGTACCAGCAAAGTCTATGAGCGTTCAGAAATCTCATGCACACACCTTGTTTTTTTTTCCTGACCGTTTTGTCAAAGAGCTGCATTTTTCCAACATACAGCATGTCACTTCTTTCAGCGTTTTTTACCCATTGAAAGCAAAGTGTAAGTGCAAAAACCACTGCAAAAAATGCAGGTATCAGGTTTATGGTGTTTTTGGTGCAAACACTTGATGTAGTTGAATCACATTATTTTTTTTATGCACAAAACTTTATCAGCATGCACAAGAGACAAATTTACCCTGACAAAAATACAGCAAAAAAAGCTTAAAAAATGCTGCAAAAAAGTGACATTCAGCAAAACCTGCTTTTTTATGTTGCTTCTTACTGCCAAGAAAGTAGGTTTTGACTGCAGAAATAAAAACGCTGCAAAAATGCATCGTGTGAACATAGCCAAACGATCAGCATGTCAAAAAAATGTAATCTGTAGTTGTGTTCACACCAAGGGCCTCAGTTTGGCAGGTTATCATCTTTTTTTTTTCCAGAGTGACTGAAATAGAAAGAAGAAAATATCACTCTCCTTGCAGGTAATGGGTTGTCTTCTATATGTTTTTGGGCTTTTATATTTCTTTACATAATGGTTTTTCTTTTGGACAAAAGACCATTTTCTAAAATATAAGTTCAGCTGCTAAGTGTAGAAATAAGATCCTCATTAAGGAATGGTCAGTGAGGACTTCGTACACCTTTGTGAAAGTTTGCTTGCCTGATGCTGTAATATAAGGGTATGTGCACACACTGAGGATTCTGCTGCGGATTTTTCCGCAGCGGATTTGGAAAATCCGCAGTGCAAAACCACTCTCGCGGTTTCTTCTGCGGATTCCTCTGCGAGTTTTCAACTGCACTTTCCTATTGGTGCTGATTGAAAACCGCTGTGGAATCCGCACAAAGAATTGACATGCTGCGGAAAATAATCCGCTGCGTTTCCACGCGGAATTTTCCCCAGCATGTGCACAGCGTTTTTTTTTTTCCCATAGGTTTACATGGTACTGTAAACTTTGGGAAAACTGCTGCGGATCCGCAGCGTCAAATCCGCTGCGGATCCGAAGCAAAATCCACAGCGTGTGCATATACCCTAAAAGGTCTGAGATGAGTAGGAGAAAGCTTCACTACCTTTATGATCAAAATGAATCTTTTTCTTATTAAAGTTTGGTGGCCATTGTTAACATTCAGTATCAAGACCTTCAGCTAAGTGCATTGATGTTTGAAGCAAGGAGCCTCACCCCAAGCTGCCACCAAGAAGACTAAATTACCATGACTGGTTTTTCCAGTTCAACTGAGTTTCTTATAATAACATTTATGATTGCATTGTGTGGCACTCGGTCTACAAGGGAAAGTCCTGCTCTTTATTTTCTGCTGAGCACCTTTAGAAGAGAGGCGGGACAAGCATGAAACATCTTAGGCTAACATCTGGTTAAAATTATCTTCTGAAGTACCCAATCATCTGTTACCTCAAAATGACACAAATATCCCAAATAAGGCCACGTTCAAACATCGAGTATTTGAGGGGCTTTTTTTTACCTCAGAATTTGTAAGCTAAAACGAAAAGTATAATAGAAACACGTCACCCACTTCTGGATTTATCACCCACTCCTGGTTTGGATTTACAAATACTGAGGTAAAAAAAAGTCAAATACTCATTGTGTGCATGAGACCTTAGAGTTTCATCCAGAAGAGGGGAGATGATTTTTTTTTTTCTCACTTTTCATCCGTGCGCAGTCTGTAAACACTTTTTTTTTTTACAACAGCAATTATCATTTACAGTTTCCTATATTATAGAATTGCAATGCATCTGTAAAAAATGGAAATACTGTGACTATGTATGGCATCAATTTTTCTTTTTATACACCCATAAACTTGAATGGGTGAGTCTCATCCAATTTACAGAAGAAACTAGTGCATGCTGCTAATTTTTATTTTATTTTATTTTTTTTTACATGCAGATTTGGTAACTGGAAAAAAAAAAATGCTAATTTTTTCACGGACAGCATTTGAACCAAAAACGCGGTAGTGTGAATGAGCCCTTAAAAAGGTCTCCCATGCACTCCTCCAATCCAGTAGCATTCACCTTTGGATGACTAAATTCCCTGCCTATCCAGCCGTGTACAACATTATTCAGTTAAATAAATGTCTAAAAAAAAGCATTTATAAGACATCCTTTTCCTATGCTAATTAGGGCTTTGACTAGTCGAAGGGGGGTTAGTGGTCCCAGATTAGTTAGCCCTCTTTCCATGTTATGATGCCCCTGTGAGCATGATAACATAATTTGCACCACCTGTTGTCATTGCCAGCTCGTGAATATCTCACGCATGTGTGCCACTTATTTTGGCAGTGTTACTATGCCTCCGTAGCTGGTTTTACGGTTCTCCGGTTTCAGAGGCAAACTGCACATGATTGGAAGTTCAGAAGAAGACTTCCGGTCATGCGCAATGCACCTCTGAAGCCGGGAAGCGTACACCCAGCTACAAAGGCGTAGCGACAATGCCAAAATGAGTGGCGGGTATACGTGAGATTTGCATGAGCTTGCAATTATGCCATTTCTTGCAAATTATGTTATCCCACCCACAGGAGCATCATAACATGGAAAGAAGGCCCACTAGTCTGGGGAAAATAACTCCCCATCGACTAGTCAAAGCCCTAATTAGCATAGGAAAAGCAGACCTTATAAATGCGTTCCTTTAAATATTTAACTGAATAACGTCATACAGGGCTGGAGAGGCAGGGAATTCAGTCATCAAAAGATGAATGCTACTGGGTTGGAAGGAATGGGGGACCGGGTTCACTTTAAAGTGAATCTGTTACCAGGAATGTGTTGTTCTGAGACCTGCATAGAGTACACACACACACGTAATATTTTTTTTACAGCCATTCTCATTAAATCATACTTTTTCTGACCCTTGACACTGCAAAATGTCTTGCTATTGTTCTGAGTCAGTCTGAACTACTGCAACTCTCTACTAATCAGTCTGCCTCTTACTAAATGCTCTCCTCTCCAATAAGCAGCCAGGGTCATATTTCTGTCCAGCCGCTTCACTGATGCTGCCACACTGTTCCAGTCATTCCACCGGTTGCGCATCTGCAACAGAATCCAATATAAACTTATCATTCTTACCTACAAAGTTCGCCACCATACATCTCCTCTCATTTCTCTCTACCACCCTACCCATGCTCTCCATTCCGCTAGTGACCTAACTGACATCCTCTATAATGCGACATCACACTCCCATCTCCAAGGCTACGTCCCCATGATCAGGAAAAGCAATGTTTTGGATGCAGTGTATTTTTGCTGCTTTCCAATTCCCACACTGGTTTGTCAGTACATGCAGATTCACCGCATGTAATCATGTTCAATTGGTCAAAATCCGCAGTGGAGACAAGCATCTCCGCTACAGAAATTAACATGCTGCGGCTCGAAAACCCACACCGCAGGTTAGTTTACGCAGCATTAAATAGAAGCACCGAGTTCATGGGATTTCTATAAATCCCATCCACAGAGCTTCTAAGGCCGGGGTCACACTTGCGAGTGTTATGCGAGAAACTCGTGCATCAATACCCGGCGGCACTCGGGACCGGAGCGTGCGGCTGCATGTATTTCTATGCAGCCGCACACTAGGGTCCGTCCCGAGTGCCAGCAGCAGTGCGGGGTATAGATGTGCGAGTTTCTCGCATCACACTCGCAAGTGTGACCCCGGCCTAAAGTAGAGCACAGCACAAATTATCATGAGCACATAGCCTAAGGGCCCCTTTCCACTTGCGAGGAAAACGGACGAGTGCAATCCGATAAAAAAAAAAAATCGGATTGCACTCGGACCAATGTTATTCAATAGGTGTCTTTTCCTTTGCGATTTTTTTTCTCAGCCGAAATCGGACTGAGAAAAATCTGGATCGGCTGAGAAAAAAAATTGCAGCATGCTGCGTATTGCTGCGATTCTCGGACGAGACTTGCCAATGCAAGTCAATGGGTGCGAGGGAAAAAAAAAAAAAAAAAAAAAAAAAAAAAAAAAAAAAAAATCGCACAGCCCTCGCACTATGCGAGTTTTGTCCGATTTTTACGCACCGGTGTCCTTTGAAAAGCCGGTAATTCAGCGCGGTGTACAGTAAAATCACACTGACAGGATAGAATAGAGTAGATATATACACATAGAATGTGTATATATACATATATACACTCACCGGCCACTTTATTAGGTACACCATGCTAGTAACGGGTTGGACCCCCTTTTGCCTTCAGAACTGCCTCAATTCTTCATGGCATAGATTCAACAAGGTGCTGGAAGCATTCCTCAGAGATTTTGGTCCATATTGACATGATGGCATCACACAGTTGCCGCAGATTTGTCGGCTGCACATCCCAAAGATGCTCCATACAAGGCAGGATGGATCCATGCTTTCATGTTGTTTACGCCAAATTCTGACCCTACCATCCGAATGTCGCAGCAGAAATCGAGACTCATCAGACCAAGCAACGTTTTTCCAATCTTCTACTGTCCAATTTCGATGAGCTTGTACAAATTGTAGCCTCAGTTTCCTGTTCTTAGCTGAAAGGAGTGGTACCCGGTGTGGTCTTCTGCTGCTGTAGCCCATCTGCCTCAAAGTTCGACGCACTGTGCGTTCAGAGATGCTCTTAGGCCTACCTTGGTTGTAACGGGTGGCGATTTGAGTCACTGTTGCCTTTCTATCAGCTCGAACCAGTCTGCCCATTCTCCTCTGACCTCTGGCATCAACAAGGCATTTCCGCCCACAGAACTGCCGCTCACTGGATTTTTTTTCTTTTTTGGACCATTCTCTGTAAACCCTAGAGATGGTTGTGCGTGAAAATCCCAGTAGATCAGCAGTTTCTGAAATACTCAGACCAGCCCTTCTGGCACCAACAACCATGCCACGTTCAAAGGCACTCAAATCACCTTTCTTCCCCATACTGATGCTCGGTTTGAACTGCAGGAGATTGTCTTGACCATGTCTACATGCCTAAATGCACTGAGTTGCCGCCATGTGATTGGCTGATTAGAAATTAAGTGTTAACAAGAAGTTGGACAGGTGTACCTAATTAAGTGGCCAGTGAGTGTATATGTCAGTGAGACATCTATATATATATGTATATTTATACTTAATGCAGCGCTAGATAGCATAAAAGCCGCTAATTCAATTGCCGGCTTTTGCTCTCTCTTTCACAAACCCGACAGGATATGAGACATGGTTTACATACAGTAAACCATCTCATATCCCTTTTTTTTTGCATATTCCACACTTCTAATGTTAGTAGTGTGTATGTGCAAAATTTGGGCGCTGTAGCTGCTAAAATAAAGGGTTAAATGGCGGAAAAAATTGGCGTGGGCTCCCACGCAATTTTCTCCGCCAGAGTGGTAAAGCCAATGACCGAGGGCAGATATTAATAGCCTAGAGAGGGTCCATGGTTATTGGCCCCCCCGGCTACAAACATCTGCCCCCAGCCACCCCAGAAAAGGCACATCTGGAAGATGCGCCTATTCTGGCACTTGGCCACTCTATTCCCACTCCCGTGTAGCGGTGGGATATGGGGTAATGAAGGGTTAATGTCACCTTGCTATTGTAAGGTGACATTAAGCCAGATTAATAATGGAGAGGCGTCAATTATGTCACCTATCCATTATTAATCCAATTGTATGAAAGGGTTAAAACACACACACACACACTATTAAAAATTATTTTAATGAAATAAACACACAGGTTGTTTTAATATTTTATTGCTCTCTCAATCCACCTGAAGACCCTCGCTTGGCAAAATAATAAACCAACAATACGGCGGTGAGGCGCCCTCTGCTGGATGTTCTCATGAACTGCAGCCTTGGAAAAGTTCCCACGCTCGAGTTCATGTGAGTTCATCCTGCAGAGGGCGCCTCACCGCGACTCAATGTAAGTACAGATCACCCAGCTTTCCTTTCAGCACCCGGGGTTTACAGGCACGAGCGAGTGCTTTAGCACAGCTCCTGCCTGTAAATTGATTTAACACCTTCAGATGGATTTACTTCGTGGGACGTGACAGTTCATCAGAAGGTATGTATATTGTTGGTTTATTATTTTGCCAAGCGAGGGTCTTCAGGTGGATTGAGAGAGCAATAAAATATTAAAACAACCTGTGTGTTTATTTCATTAAAATAATTTTTAATAATGTGTGTGTGTGTTTTTTAACCCTTTCATACAATTGGATTAATAATGGATAGGTGACATAATTGACGCCTCTCCATTATTAATCTGGCTTAATGTCACCTTACAATAGCAAGGTGACATTAACCCTTCATTACCCCATATCCCACCGCTACACGGGAGTGGGAAGAGAGTGGCCAAGTGCCAGAATAGGTGCATCTTCCAGATGTGCCTTTTCTGGGGTGGCTGGGGGCAGATGTTTGTAGCCGGGGGGGGGCCCCAATAACCATGGACCCTCTCTAGGCTATTAATATCTGCCCTCAGTCACTGGCTTTACCACTCTGGCGGAGAAAATTGCGCGGGAGCCCACGCCAATTTTTTCCGCCATTTAACGCTTTATTTTAGCAGCTACAGCGCCCAAATTTTGCACATACACACTACTAACATTAGAAGTGTGGAATATGCAAAAAAAAAGGGATATGAGATGCTTTACTGTATGTAAAACATGTCTCATATGTCGGGTTTGTGAAGGAGAGAGCAAAAGCCGGAAATTGAATTAGCGGCTTTTATGCTATCTAGCGCTGCATTAAATATAAATATACATATATAGGTGTCTCACTGACATATATATATATGTATATATACACATTCTATGTGTATATATCTATTCTATTCTAACCTGTCAGTGTGATTTTACTGTACACAGCACTGATTTGCCGGCTTTTCAAAGGACACCGGTGCGTAAAAATCGGACAGCAATACGGATGTCATACGGTTGTTGCGATAAAAAAAAAAAATCGCATGACACTTGCATGACACTCGCAAGATTTTCCTCCGTTTTTTCGGTCCGTTAATCGGACCATTTTTTCTCTCGCAAGTGGAAAGGGGCCCTAAGACTTCTCTCGAGCCACACTAGTTCTGAACTTCCCCAGAAAATCCAGTTTCTACCCAGTTTTAAAACACATCATTTTAGGCCAAGTGCACACTGGGGGTTTTTGCTGCTTTTTTTTAAGCTAGTACAGTACCAGCAAAGCCTATGAGTTTTCAGAAATCTCATGCGCACACATTGTTTTTTTTTTTTTATCATCAGTATTTTGCGCTTTGCCTGTTTTTTTGTACATAGAGCATGTCACTTTGTTCAATGTTTTTCACTCACTGACTTGAATAGGTTGTAAAAAACACAGGCATCATGTTTTGCTGCATTTTTTGTGCCAAAACCCGATTCTATTGAATAGGACTTTTTCTTTTTTTCAACACTGAACTTTATCAGCATACACAAGAAACAAATCTAGCATGCCAAAACCGTCGCAAAAAAAAGCAACAAAAAAAGCAGGATTTTTTCTGCAGCATTTTTCCTGCCAAGAGATCAGGTTTTGCTGCAGGAAAAAAAAAAACTCTGAAAAAACACCTAGTGTGAACTTAGCCAGTTATCACCTCACTAATATAGCGTAACTGTTCCTTGTTCTCCCTTCCTAAACTTCCTTCAGAAATCAGGTTCTTTCTATCATGTGTTCCCACACCCTCCATGTGAGGGCTGTCCCACACGTCCAGATAATTCCGGTACCGGAATAAATCGGTACCGGAGTTATCCGTGTCCGTGTGCCTGGGAACTCACGTAGGCCATACGTGCGGCACACGTGTGCCGCCCGTATGGCGAGTGGGTACCACACGGAGCGTGTGGTACCCTGCATCGTGCTGAAGCCGCGATTCATATGTTCCCTGCAGCAGCGTTTGCTGCAGAGAAAATATGAATAACAGTGTTTAAAATAAAGATCTATGTGTCCGCCGCCCCCCCACCCCCTGTGCGCCCCCCCCGCTGTTCTGAAAATACTTACCCGCCTCCCTCGCTGCTTCCTGGTCTGGCCGCGGCTTCTAGTGTATGCGGTCACGTGGGGCCGATCATTTACAATCATGAATATGTGGCTCCACCTCCCATAGGGGTGGAGCCGACTATTCATGATTGCAAATGAGCGGCCCCACGTGACCGCATACAGTAGGAGGCGCGGGGCAGAGAGGAAGGAGTGACAGCCAACGTGGGAGCGGGTGAGTATTTTCAGGACAGCGGGGGGGCGCACAGGGGGTGGGGGGGCGGAGGACACATAGATCTTTATTTTAAACACTATTATTCATATTTTCTCTGCAGCAAACGCTGCTGCAGGGAACATATGAATCGCGGCTTCAGCACCATGTGGGGGGGACAGCGCTTACTCTAGCGCTGTCTCCTGCACGCACACGGACCCCAGACGGAGAACGTCCGTGTGAGGTCCGTGTTTTACACGGACCCATTGACTCTATTGGGTCCGTGTAATACGTGCGCTCCCATGAACACTGACATGTCTCCGTGTTTGGCACACGGGGACACGGTCCGCAAAAAATCAATGACATCTGAACAGATGCATTGATTTTTATGGGTCTACGTGTGTCAGTGTCTCCGGTACGTGAGGAAACTGTCACCTCACATACCGGAGCCACTGACGTGTGAAACCGGCCTGATCAGTAGCACTTTGAATCTGGACACATACAGACACTGACTAACGACTGGTTTATGTAAATATCTAATTATTCATTGTAATAATGGCTTGATTGACAATACAAGTGTTTTTTACCTCATGTGTGGCCCCATGTCCTGATAGATTGTAAGCTTCAGGCTATGTGCTCACGTTGTGGATCCACAAGTGACTTACAGTACAATGTAAATCAATGGAAAAAAAAATGCTGTGCTAATGGTGCGGAAAATTCCGCACGGAAAGCGCTGCGAATTCAAAGAAGGAGCATGTCATTTATTTCTGCAGCGTTTTTGTACCCATTCCATTATAGAAATCCGCAGGGGTAAAAACGCATGAAATCCGCAGTAAATAAGCACAAAATCTGCATAAAAAAAACGAATCAAATCTGCACCTGCGTCTTCTGCCAAGAGAGGGTATGTGCACACGTTTTGGAAAGGTGTGAGGATTTTTCCGCACTGATTTTGGTAAATCGGCAGGAAATCCGCACTGCGGATTTACTGCGGAATTACCGCGGTTTTTCCGTGGATTCCACCTGATTTACACCTGCGGATTACTATTGAGGAGCAGGTGTAAACCGCTGCGGAATCCGCACAAAGAATTGACATGCTGCGGAATAAACAACACAGCGTTTCCGCGCGGTGTTTTCCGCAGTACACATTTTATTTTCCATAGGTTTACATGGTACTGTAAACTCATGGAAAACTGCTGCCAATCCGCTGCGGATCCGCAGCGTGTGCACATACCCTTAGAGTCGGACCATCACTCCTTTCGTTTGCATTGTTGAATAATGTATTGCTGTGTCATGTCTTATATTGTCTGTACACACCCCTTTATTTTGTAAAGTGCTGCGGAATATATAATTATTATATCCAGAGCTCGGCTGTCTTCATCTTCATTAGACAATGAATGGAATTGCTATGCATTCGTTCAATTCAAACAAAGTACACTGGTCCCTCATTCTCATGATCAGTGGGAACTGCAGCAGTCAGATTATTTTTACCTATTTTCTTTTTTTGGTTAAATTTCCCTTCAAAATAATGTGAGTCCAATACAATATGTCTGTTGTTAATATGTTCTGCCACCAGATGGCATAAGCCATGAAGAGTACAGTGAGCCACACAAGGTGCTGCTGGTAAAACCTGAAAGGTTTCAAATATTAATTGTATATTTGGAAGTTGATATTTTAAGGGTTCGCTCACACTGGTGTACATTCTCTCATGCTAATTTCACTCATCTAAAACTCTGTCATAGTTTAATCTGAGTGTCCAGGGCCGCCATCAGGGCATTACTGCCATTATTGGTGTATGGGGCCCGGTGAGCAGAGGGGGCCAGGACCGAGCACTCCTCTGCTCACCGGGACCCAGAGGCAGGATCCCGCTGGCTCAGTAACTGACTTCACTGTCGTGCACCAGCGAGTCCGCACTTCACATGCATGATGGAGACTACGCCACTGGACAGTTGTCAGGTAAGGAAAAAGTGTGTTTTTTTTTCTTTAGGCAGGATCATGGGACACATGGGGGCCAGGATGAGGGATATTATTACTGCAGTGATGTATTTTATTTTTGAGGATACTGTCTTCAGTGGGAGAGGGGGGTCCTGTTACTGTGCAGGGCAGCACTAGGTTGCCTTTTATTCTTCATCTGGTTAGTGTAGTACTTGGGAAAAAAATGTGCTCTGCAAGTGGTGCTCTAGAGAAGTTATTTTCTGCAGAGACGAGTGATGGTGGTCTGAGATGGATGAAGAAAAGCGAAGATGAAGGACAGCTAGAGATGCCACTGGTGAGTCAATGTGTTACCTATACACTATATAGTATATACAGTGCTCCTTTATGTAATGTCACTGGTGATCCCTGTATTACCTGTACACTATACACAGAGCTCCTGTGTATAATGTCACTGGTGATTACTATTACTTGTACACTGGCACTGTATACTACGTACAGAGCTCTGGTGTATAATGGCACCTACGGTAATATTAGTATCAGTGTAGCAGTATTTGGTCACCATGTGGTGGAACTATGTGGTCTTGTCATGGTGCGGTGGTATTAGTCCTATATATGTGATATTATTGACAATTTTAAAAATTAAATTGTGTGTGTGTGTGTGTGTGTGTGTGTGTGTGTGTGTGTGTGTGTGTGTGTGTGTGTGTGTGTGTGTGTGTGTGTGTGTGTGTGTGTGTATAAAATTTTCTCTCTAAAAGAAAAATTAAAAAAAATAAAGATTGATTATTTTAATAAATGTTTAAAAGGTTAAAGTAGAGTAGGGTCCTGCCAGAAAAATCTACTTTGTTATGGTGGTGGCTTAAAGAAAAAAAATCTTTTGACCAAAACAAAAGCTGCTGGCTATGTATGTGATGTGGTGTTAGGCAGGCCTCACACTAGCGAGTTTTACGGACGTATGAGCGCATAAACTACGTCCGTAAAATACGCATTACACACGGCCCAATGATTCTCTATGGCCCAGCTCCTATCTGCCGTATATTACGCATCCGTAATATACGGTCTTGTACGGCCGTAGAAAATCGCAGCATGCTGCATTTGTCACCGTATTGCACACAAAAAAAAAAAAATAAAATCGCCAATGAAAGTCTATGGGGGCGAGAAAAATACGGATTCCACACGGACCAGCAGTGTGACTTGCGAGAAATACGCAGCGGTGTTAGTGAAAAGCCGGTAATTCAATTGCCGGCTTTTCATTTCTCCTTCACAAACCCGACATGATATGAGACATGGTTTACATACAGTAAACCATCTCATATCCTTTTTTTTTTTTTGCATATTCCACACTACTAATGTGTGTATGTGCAAAATTTGGGCGCTGTAGCTGCTAAAATAAAGGGTTAAATGGCGGAAAAAATTGGCATGGGCTCCCGCGCAATTTTCTCCGCCAGAGTGGTAAAGCCAGTGACTGAGGGCAGATATTAATAGCCTAGAGAGGGTCTGTAAACCCCGGGTGCTGAATGGAAAGCAGGATGATCTGTACTTACCTTGAGTTGTGGTGATGCGCCCTCTGCTGGATGTCCTCATGAACTGGAGCCTTGGAAAAGTTCCCACGCTCGAGTTCATATGAGGACATCCAGCAAAGGGCGCCTCACAGCAACTCAAGGTAAGTACAGATCATCCTGCTTTCCATTCAGCACCCGGGGTTTACAGGCACGAGCCAGTGCTTTAGCACAGCTCCTGGCTGTAAAATGATTTAACCCCTTCAGATGGATTTACGTCGTGGGACCTGACAGATCATCTGAAGGTATGTATATTGTTGGTTTATTATTTTTCAGAGCGAGGGTCTTCAGGTGGATTGAGAGAGCAATAAAATATTAAAACAACCTGTGTGTTTATTTCATTAAAATAATTTTTAATAATGTGTGTGTGTTTTTTTAACCCTTTCATACAATTGGATTAATAATGGATAGGTGTCATAATTGATCTGGCTTAATGTCACCTTACAATAGCAAGGTGACATTAACCCTTCATTACCCCATATCCCACCGCTACACGGGAGTGGGAAGAGAGTGGCCAAGTCCCAGAATAGGCACATCTTCCAGATGTGCCTTTTCTGGGGTGGCTGGGGGCAGATGTTTGTAGCCAGGGGGGGCCAATAACCATGGACCCTCTCCTGGCTATTAATATCTCCCCTCAGTCACCGGCTTTACCACTCTGGCGGAGAAAATTGTGCGGGAGCCCACGCCAATTTTTTCCGTGATTTAACCCTTTATTTTAAAAGCTACAGCGCCCAAATTTTGCACATACACACTACTGACATTAGTAGTGTGGAATATGCAAAAAAAAAAAAGGATATGAGATGGTTTACTGTATGTAAACCATGTATCATATCATGTCGGGTTTGGGAAGGAGAAATGAAAAACCGGCAATTGAATTACCGGCTTTTCACATATATCGCTCTGAATTAAATATAAATACAGAATATATATATATATATATATATATATATATATATATATATATATATGTGTCTCAATGATATATATATATATATATATATATATATATATATATACACACATATATACACACTCACTGGCCACTTTATTAGGTACACCTGTCCAACTTCTTGTTAACACTTAATTTCTAATCAGCCAATCACATGGCGGCAACTCAGTGCATTTAGGCATGTAGACATGGTCAAGACAATCTCCTGCAGTTCAAACCGAGCATCAGTATGGGGAAGAAAGGTGATTTGAGTGCCTTTGAACGTGGCATGGTTGTTGGTGCCAGAAGGGCTGGTCTGAGTATTTCAGAAACTGCTGATCTACTGGGATTTTCACGCACAACCATCTCTAGGGTTTACAGAGAATGGTCCGAAAAAGAAAAAAAATCCAGTGAGCGGCAGTTCTGTGGGCGGAAATGCCTTGTTGATGCCAGAGGTCAGAGGAGAATGGGCAGACTGGTTCGAGCTGATAGAAAGGCAACAGTGACTCAAATCGCCACCCGTTACAACCAAGGTAGGCCTAAGAGCATCTCTGAACGCACAGTGCGTCGAACTTTGAGGCAGATGGGCTACAGCAGCAGAAGACCACACCGGGTACCACTCCTTTCAGCTAAGAACAGGAAACTGAGGCTACAATTTGTACAAGCTCATCGAAATTGGACAGTAGAAGATTGGAAAAACGTTGCTTGGTCTGATGAGTCTCGATTTCTGCTGCGACATTCGGATGGTAGGGTCAGAATTTGGCGTAAACAACATGAAAGCATGGATCCATCCTGCCTTGTATGGAGCATCTTTGGGATGTGAAGCCGACAAATCTGCGGCAACTGTGTGATGCCATCATGTCAATATGGACCAAAATCTCTGAGGAATGCTTCCAGCACCTTGTTGAATCTATGCCACGAAGAATTGAGGCAGTTCTGAAGGCAAAAGGGGGTCCAACCCGTTACTAGCATGGTGTACCTAATAAAGTGGCCGGTGAGTGTATATATATATATATATATATATATATATATATATATATATATATATATATATATATATATATATATATACACTGTATATATGTTTTAACGAACATTTGAGCACATAAATCCATTAGATGTCGGTTTTGCAAGCCTGCGAGAAAATATTGCAGTACGGATGCCATACGGATTACATACGGAGGATGCCATGCGCAAAATACGCTGACACACCCTGCCTACGGAGGACATACGGATCAGTATTTTGGGGACTTTTCTGCATATTACGGCCGTAAAAAACGGACCGTATTTACATACGCTGAGTGTGAGGCCGGCCTTAAATGGGAACTGTTACTGTGTATTTGGCAAGGACATGGTGCAGAAGTGGAGTTTTTCCAAGAGTGGGCAGTGAGACTGTGGAAGGTTTGAGGGGTGAAGGTGCAGCACCCCAGGTGACCGGTTGCTGCAGTGATGTTGCTTTCCTTTCGGGGAGGGTAATATCATGCTCAGAGGCAATGGAGTTCTCTTCACCAGGTAAGACACCCACATGCAACACATTCTGAATCCAGGCCAGGAGGGGGGAGCTCAGGACCCAGAATCAGGGGGAGCTTCCCTAAGCTATATGTATCCTGACCTGGAGGAGGAGCTAGTGAGTTGGTCCAGGGAGACCAAAGACAGATGGTCCAGGGAGACCAAGCAGAGCAGACATCTAGGAGAGACGCAGAGCAGACAGAGGCCCGACAGCCACGAGGGAGCTGCAGCCTCTGGAAAGGAGAAAGACCGGAGGGGTTGAATGTGGAGGAGCTGCAAGGGAAGGAGCAAAGGAGAGGAACAGGGCTCAGAGGGGAACAGCGATAGGACACCCTCAGAGCCATAGCACAGAAGTCGGGTACCAGGAGCCCGAGGCCTTAGTGGAACTGTATGACACTTGGCAGAACTGGAGGACTAAGAACTTTGTGATTGGCCCACACCACACCTGAGACGCAGCAGCACCTGAGGAGCCCGGTGCATGATAGAGTACCTGTAAAACGGCTCAAGCTGCCAGTCATACAGGTACCTGTCTCAGGACAGGGGGAATAGAGGACTCTGCAGAAAGCTTCAGGCAGCAGGGACTTCATATACAGCAAGCCCTAGTTGGAAAGGCTCACGGATCTCTACTGGAAAAGGGATTCTCCCGTTGCCTCTGAGCCGGCCGGACCATAGGACACCTGTGCCTGGTACCCTGGACTGTGGACTACTACATCTTCCGTAAACCAGGTAAAGACTTACAACTTGTGTCCTCCACTTATTCGTCGGCATTCACCACCTTGCAACACACCCCTGGGGACCTCACCTGTGGGAAGTGTACCATCAGTGCTGCAATAACATCCCCCAGAAGACCCCTTTAACGCAGCGTCGGTCCCACTATTAATATATTGCCCAAAAAAATATATTCCAAGCCAAAACTTCATAAAATATAAATTTTATTTAAAATAACGAGAACAGACCACAGTTACACAATATATTATTTATCAAGAATATGTAAAATATATATATAAAATTGATGGACAAGATAACCTACTTTTACATTTAATATATAAATAAAATCAAATAAAATCCAAATGTGGCAGAGGACAGGGAATAACAGACTGAAAGGCACTAAAATGTATATACAAAATCCTGTTGTCAGGATGTGCACATGCACCGGCAGAAAAATAATGCTATATCTCCATATAAATATTTCAAGTGCATACACATCTGTGTACATATACACCCATATACACACCTAAGTAAGTGTGCATAATTATCAATTAGTGATGAAGCTAGTGCTTGCAAGAAGTGAAAAACCTGCTACAAAAATATAATTATAATAATACGTGAATTACAAAAAATGGTGCCAAAACAAATCTCAAAAACATAAGTAATGTGCTAAAATGTGCAATTATATCAATGTGCAAATAAATGACCAATTAATAACACTACTGAAATAGTGCACAAAAATCAAACTGAAATAAAATTACCCATCTGCGGTGCACCAAAATGAATGAGAGATTTGCTGCTGCCGTTTGTAATGAAAGTGAATTTGTACCCACCAGTCTGAGATTCAAGCTGTCCCCCGCACACACCACTCCTACGCGCGTTTCGCTATCGCTTCGTCAGGTCCCACTATTGACTGAACACCACAGGTGGCATCATGACAGACTCAAACACTTTTCCCTTAAAAGACCTTTCCCCTTTAATTGGACGCCCAGGGCCACAGACCAGGTCACAGCCACTGTTACCTCCCCTTTAAGAGCGACCAGACTCGGTACAGAGTACCCCAAGGCCCAGGCTGGGCGCTCCAGAGGCAGAGCTGGGGGTGGAGCCTGGATAGAGTCAAGGGGGCCCCAACATTTTGCCAGTATGGGGAAATAAAATTCCTGGTGGCAGCCCTGTGAGTGTCATCTGAGTGTGATTCAATTCTCTAGCATGTGAGAATCGCAGAACAGGTGTGGAGGAGACAGAACTTAATTTCTCCATTGTTTATGTGAGTGTAAATTGAACTGCACTTGGATGACATCAAAGTGCAGTCTGTTTCATACACACTCAGACTTGTATGGATGTGCGTGATCCGCACTGCCCCATAGTATAACATTGGGCTGAGTGCTATCTGATAAAACATCACATCGCACTCAGCCATGTCATAAGTCAGTGTGGGCAAGTCCTACAAATATTGCAAGTTCTAAGTAACATTCATATATAATCTATTATATCTATAAAAATATTTTAGCTGTCTGCTACATCAATGAAACCAATTTTATGGCATAGTTGTTTGTGCCACTAGTGTAAAACATGCATAAAGCCCCATGCACACTGGCATATTATGGGTATGAATTAAACCCATACCTATAGTCTTCTTTGGAGATCTACTTTACTTTTATGTGTTTATGATTTATGCGTTCTGTTCACGAGCTTCAGGAGAACCATGAAATATTGACATTTTCTATCACATATTGAGAGTAGTCTAAAACATACAGTGAAGGTTAAAGCTTCTTTTTATGGCATCTTTTACAAACCGTTTAGGGGCAGGTCACCTCTAAAAAAATGCAGTATTATAGTGGTAATCTGCAGGTTAATAGATAGCATTTACATAATGTCCGTTTGCTTCCAGCCATTGGTGTGGGGCAGGGAGCTGTTTGTGTCACGCTTATCACACAGTGAGCATGGCTATACTCACTCCCTGGCATATTGATTGACAATCTGTTCTATCCACTCAAGCTACGGAGCTGGCTGTCAATCATTGTGCGGGGAGTGATTACAGTGCGCTCACCTTGTGATTACAGTGCACTCAATGACTGGAGCGAATGGCTGACAAAAATACAACTTCATCTGCTTTATCTGTTGCTCAGGTAAATCTGCCAGACATGATTTAAACATCATTAACCTGCAGATTACCATTATATCTGTAAGTGAATGGCATTTTTTAGGTGCCAAGTTCCCTTTAATTTGTGTTATTTTGCAGAGTTTGTTTTAAATAACAGCCTATGGAGTGCACTAGCTGAAGAGAAAATGCATAAAGCATGATAGGTGATGATAAAAATGCCAATGAGCTCAAACATGCCAAAACATATATTGTGTTGATCCTTATTCAGCAAAGTGTTTACTCCAGAAATCTGGCATAAAAAGCTTTGTAAGGATGCAAAATTTTGGCGCAACCCGAGGTTGCACCTAAGGGCTTGTTTCCACTTGCGAGAAACACGTCCGTGTCTCTCATGTGGAAACCAAGCTCTGGCGCCGGCACTTTGGAGCGGAGCGTGCAGCTCCATGTGTTCCTATGCGGCCGCATGCTCCGCTCTGGAGTGCCGGCGCCACAGCTTGGTTTCCATATGCGAGACACGGATGTCTTTCTCGCAAGTGGAAACAAGCCCTTATGATGCTACTTTTGTCACTTTCACACCAGTTTCAGCTAGGAGCAGTGAACTCTGCAATGCCAAGCCATGGCCAGGAGCCAGGGTTCATTACAAATGTTAGGAACAGGTTGACAACAAAAAAAAAAAAAAAGCGACACCAAAGCAGAGTCACTTGTAAGGGACAGAATGCAAATGTGTATTTTGCCTCTAATCACTGTATGGTCTGCAGAGTCATGATGGTTGATAACATTCTTGCTTGTGAAACAAGGACAACTCAACTATTGTGAGGATTATACCGAGAGGTATAGTTTCACATGTGAAAATCTTACAAGGCAGGTCTGTTCAAAACTGCGCTGGCTATGCAGATATGCTTCATCTTTACCCCTTTCCTCCATCTACCCTTATTATATACATAGGCCTCCATTTATATTATAAACACTGTAGTCCTTAATTATACACAAAATCCTCCCTTATTAGATATGTAGTAATCTTAGAGTGTATAACACTTAAAAAAAAAAAAAAAAAAGAACCTGTCAGTAGGATCAGCCCTCCTAAATCGTCTATATGGGCATGTGTAACACCCCAGGCAACCGGTTGTTACAGTGGCATTGCTTTCTTCACGGGGAAAAGTGATGTCATGCTTGGAAGCAAGGAAGGATCCCCTTTATCAGGTATTCAGCACATACAACACTGTTCTGGCTCCAGGCCAGAAGGGGGAGCTCTGAACCCAGTTTCAGGGGAGCTTCCCTAGATAATATATATTCTGATCTGGAGGAAGAGTTAGTTAGTCTGTTGGAGAGATAGCCAGAGAGAGGAGTCTGACAGAGAGAGTGGAAGCAGACGGAGAGAGCCTGAGAGGAAAGCAGGGGCTATGTAGCCACGAGAGGTGCTGCAGCTCCTAGAAGGAATGAGAACAGAGCATTCTGTAGGAGACAGAGGGGAAGTGGAGCACAGGAGAGTAAAGAGCTGGAAGGGAGCTGTGATTGGGCTCCTAAGCTTCTCAGTAGCCGGAAGACCGAGGTTGTGGGGGCAACTTCATGCCCCATGGCAGAAACCGACGGACAGCTGGATTGCAAGTCAACTGTCCACCATTAACACCCAAAGACACAGTAGCAGATACAGCTCGGCCTCATCTGAGAGACCCTGTAAAAAGACTCGAGTTACCTGTTATGCGGGTTAGTGTCCTACCTAAGGGGGGGCAGAGAGAAAACGTGAGAACCTTGTGTGAGGCCTAAGGCAGCAAGGGACTACAAAACAGCGCTAGAAGGAAGGATTACAACCCCACCTGGTTAGGGGGATTCCAGACTCGCTTCCAAGCCGGCCGGACCACACCAGCGCCTGCAATCCGGTACCCTGGACTGGCTGCCTGAATTCTACAGTAAAAAGGTAACGAGACTGCAACTTGTGTCCTCTTTCCTTCTACACAATCTACATCTGTCCCTACTACATTGGGAGCCCTGGAGACCCAGCTTCACCTGTAGGAAGCCATACCATCCCAGCTGCCATACTATCACCCCAGTGGCCCCTTTTAAGCAGCGTCTGTCATCCCTGACCGAATACCACAGGTGGAGTCACGAACATTTATTATTTTACAAACCCTTTTAAAGACCATCCCTTTTACTTGGGCGCCCAAGGCCACGGACCAGGTCACCGCCATGATACATCCCTTTAAGTACCAAACCCAGTACCGAGTACCCCTAGGCCCTGGCGGGCACTCCACATGTAGGTCATAGAAAGTTGAATAAAATGATATCTTGATATCTGAAATCCGATGTCTTATTCCAGAGATGGCTACATTTTCTTAATATGTAAATGAGCTTCTCAAGACTACGTGCCGGACACCGGTTTGCATGAGAATCTGCTCCAGAGATTATTTTACATGAAGGTAGAGTTGCCAATGTGAGACATGTAACTAACACAGAACAAGAGAACTGAACTTTGTCTCTTTAGAAACACATTTGCTGCAGCTCTCACAGCTCTGCTGTATTGTAACACTGCCTGTCTGTGAGATGGAAGCTGAGAGGAACCTGCAGATGTGTCAGGTATAATCACACACAGCTCTGCAGCGCGATCAGGAGAGCGGCCATTACACATCACACTGGTAATACCTCTTTTCATTTACAGTAAGTCCTGGAGGCAGATCCTCATGCAGTGTCCGGCCCGTAGATCTTAACAGCTCATTTATATACAAGAAACATTTCTCTGGTATAAGACATCAGATAGCGGATATCAATGCATCGTTTTATTCAGCTTATTGTGACATGTATGTCCTTATAGGCGTCTTAGGAGGGTTGATCCTACTAACAGATTCCCTATAAGGCCGGCCTCACACTCAGTGTATAAAAATACGGTCCGTTTTTTACGGCCGTAATACGCAGAAAAGTCCCCAAAATAGTGGTCCGTATGTCATCCGTAGGCAGGGTGTGTCAGCGTATTTTGCACATGGCATTCTCCGTATGTAATCCGTATGGCATCCGTACTGCGATATTTTCTCGCAGGCTTGCAAAACCGACATCTAATGGATTTATGTGCTCAAATGTTCGTTAAAAAATATATAATATATATATATATATATATATATATATATATATATATATATATATATATATATATACATACATACATACATATACACTAGCTATTGAACCCGTTCTACGCCCGGGTGGCGAGCATTTATATTGGTATATGGTCTCCATCCTGGTATGTGCTGCTCCCATCTTGCTCTCCCATCCTGTCATGTGCTGCTCCATCCTGCGCCCCCATCCTGTCATGTGCTGCTCCACCCTGTCATGTGCTGCTCCATCCTGCATCCCCATCCTGTCATGTGCTCCCATCCTGCGCCCCCATCCTATCATGTGCTGCTCCATCCTGCGCCCCCATCAGTGCGGGCGGCTGTGCTGAGTGCGGGCGGCTGTGCTGAGTGCGGGCGGCTGTATGTGGCTGTGCTGTGCGTGGGCGGCTGCGCGTGGCTGTGCTGGGTGCGGGCGGCTGCGCGTGGCTGTGCTGGGTTTGGGCGGCTGGGCGTGGCTGTGCTGGGTTCGGGCGGCTGTGCTGGGTGCGGGTGGCTGCGTGGCTGTGCTAGGTGCGGGCGGCTGTGCGTGGCGGTACTGAGTGCAGGCGGCTGTGCGTGGCTGCGGGCGGCTGTGCGTGGCTGTGCTGGGTGCGGCGGCTCTGCGTGGCTGTGCTAGGTGCGGTGGCTGTGCTGGGTGCGGCGGCTGTGCATGGCTGTGCTGGGTGCGGTGGCTGTGCTGCTCCATCCTGCGCCCCCATCCTGTCATGTGCTGCTCCACCCTATCATGTGCTGCTCCATCCTGCGCCCCCATCAGTGCGGGCGGCTGTGCTAAGTGCGGGCGGATGTATGTGGCTGTGCTGTGCGTGGGCGGCTGTGCGTGGCGGTGCTGAGTGTGGGCAGCTTTGCGTGGCGGTGCTGAGTGCAGGCGGCTGTGCGTTGCTGTGGGCGGCTGTGCTGGGTGTGGGCGGCTGTGCGTGGCTGTGCTGAGTGCAGGCGGCTGTGCTGGGTGCGGGCAGCTGTGCGTGGCTGTGCTGAGTGCGGGCGGCTGTGCATGGCGGTGCTGGGTGCGGCAGCTGTGCGTGGCGGTGCTGGGTGCGGTGGCTGTGCGTGGCTATGCTGGGTGCGGCGGCTGTATATGGCTGTGCTGTGCGTGGCGGTGCTGAGTGTGGGCGGCTGTGCATGGCGGTGCTGAGTGCGGGCGGCTGTGCATGGCGGTGCTAAGTGCAGGCGGCTGTGCGTGGCTTTGGGCGGCTGTGCTGGGTGTGGGCGGCTGTGCGTGGCGGTGCTGAGTGCAGGCGGCTGTGCGTGGCTGTGGGTGGGTGCGTGGCTGTGCTGGGTGCGGTGGCTGTGCGTGGCTGTGCTGGGTGCGGCGGCTGTGTGTGGCTGTGCTGGGCGCGGTGGCTGTGCTGGGTGCGGCGGCTGTGCGTGGCTGTGCTGGGTGCGGTGGCTCAGGCTGTGCTGGGTGCGGGCGGCTGTGCTGGGTGCGGTGGCTGTGCTGCTCCATCCTGCGCCCCCATCCTGTCATGTGCTGCTCCACTCTATCATGTGCTGCTCCATCCTGCGCCCCCATCAGTGCGGGCGGCTGTGCTGAGTGCGGGCGGATGTGGAGCGCCCCCACACCGCCGCAGGGCCGAGGGGTACCCGGAGCCGGGCCTCTAGGTCTCAGTCCTGGGGTTGTCACGGTGGCTAGACCCGGTCCGTGGCCCTGTCTGTCAGTGGGGGACGTCCGGTGCAATAAGTGGTGTAGTAACGGTGTAGCGGTGCAGTTGTGGGGTGCAGGTCGCGGTAAATAACGAGGACACCAGGTTGCAGTCTCTTTACCTCTTTACTGAAGCTCTCTGGGTCCTCAGTCCAGAATACGGCTCACCAGGCTGCGCAAGTCCGGCCGGTCCAATGGCACTTCCAGAGCTCTCCTTGCAGGTGGAAATCGGTGCCTTCCTTCTAGCGCTATGTGTTGCAGTCCTTCCCTGCTGTGCTTACGGAAAGTACCCCACAACTGTTGTGTCTGTTTCTCGTGTTCCCTCACAACAACTTAATTCGCAATGATCTTCCTCGTCCCTCCAGATACTATGGTAGGAACGCACCCGTATGACGGGGAGGCTCGGAGATCTTCCGGGACTCTATCTGCGCCCCTCTCCTGTTGGTACCCCCCTTTGCCTTCCTGGGTGATGCGTGAGACAGTCCGCCTAAAGCTAACTGCCCTGCCGTAGGTCTGAGGTATGGCTTGAAACTCTTTACCTCCTCGGCGTTCCGGCCACCGGTAGTGCGCCTCAGTAAGGTGCTGCCTCTTTCAGCACAACCCTCACTGGTATCTCCTTTCGCTTGACTTCGTTTCTCACTCAGCACAATCTATCTCGCTTCTAGTCCTTTCTTGAGTCCCGCCGCTTCCAGGAGCCTGCGCGGACCCGTTACGTTCTTTCAATGCCAAGCCTCTGCCAGGATCCCACCCCTGGCAGAGACCCTACAGTCTCTCCCTTCACAACACCCCCTGCCACAGGGTGTTGCTCCGTTCAATCCCGTCAGCGTTCTCTCTAACTTCCTGCCTGACCCCCAGTTTACCCACTATGGTGGGGAGTGGCCTAATGAATAGCACCCTTAGCTCCCCCCGGAGGCCCAGCTGTGAAATGTATTGGTGACTGTGATACCTGCTCAGAGAACTCCTTCAGTGCCATCGAACGCACCATGGCCCCCCTTAGTGGCTGAGCCATGATACTGCAACGACCAGGACTCTGGGGCGCTGCAGATGTATGTGGCTGTGCTGTGCGTGGGCGGCTGTGCGTGGCGGTGCTGAGTGCAGGCGGCTGTGCGTGGCTGTGGGCGGCTGTGCTGAGTGCAGGCAGCTGTGCGTGGCTCTGCTGGGTGTGGGCGGCTGTGCGTGGCTATGCTGGGTGCGGCGGCTGTATGTGGCTGTGCTGTGCGTGGGCGGCTGTGCGTGGCAGTGCTGAGTGCGGGCGGCTGTGCATGGCGGTGCTGAGTGCGGGCGGCTGTGCGTGGCTGTGCTGAGTGCAGGCGGCTGTGCGTGGCTGTGCTGGGTGCGGGCGGCTGTGCGTGGCTGTGCTGGGTGTGCGTGGCTGTGCTGGGTGCGGTGGCTGTGCTGGGTGCAGCAGCTGTGCGTGGCTGTGCTGGGTGCGGTGGCTGTGCTGGGTGCGGCGGCTGTGCGTGGCTGTGCTGGGTGCGGTGGCTCAGGCTGTGCTGGGTGCGGGCGGCTGTGCTGGGTGCGGTGGCTGTGCTGGGTGCGGTGGCTGTGCTGGGTGCGGTGGCTGTGCTGGGTGCGGTGGCTGTGCTGGGTGCGGTGGCTGTGCTGCTCCATCCTGCGCCCCCATCCTGCCATGTGCTGCTCCACCCTGTCATGTGCTGCTCCATCCTGCGCCCCCATCCTGTCATGTGCTGCTCCACCCTATCATGTGCTGCTCCATCCTGCGCCCCCATCAGTGCGGGCGGCTGTGCTAAGTGCAGGCGGCTGTGCTGAGTGCGGGTATGTATGTGGCTGTGCTGTGCGTGCAGCTGTGCGTGGCGGTGCTGAGTGCAGGCGGCTGTGCGTGGCTGTGCTGGGTGTGGGCGGCTGTGCGTGGCTGTGCTGAGTGCGGGCGGCTGTGCGTGGCTGTGCTGGGTGCGGTGGCTCAGGCTGTCCTGGGTGCGGTGGCTCAGGCTGTGCTGGCTGCCGTGGCTCAGGCTGTGCTGGCTGCCGTGGCTCAGGCTGTGCTGGCTGCCGTGGCTCAGGCTGTGCTGGCTGCCGTGGCTCAGGCTGTGCTGGCTGCCGTGGCTCAGGCTGTGCTGGCTGCCGTGGCTCAGGCTGTGCTGGCTGCCGTGGCTCAGGCTGTGCTGGCTGCCGTGGCTCAGGCTGTGCTGGCTGCCGTGGCTCAGGCTGTGCTGGCTGCGGTGGCTCAGGCTGTGCTGGCTGCGGTGGCTCAGGCTGTGCTGGCGGCGGTGGCTCAGGCTGTGCTGGCTGCGGGGGCTCAGGCTGTGCTGGCTGCGGGGGCTCAGGCTGTGCTGGCTGCGGTGGCTCAGGCTGTGCTGGCTGCGGTGGCTGTGCGCGGCGGTGCTGGGGGCCTGAGCAGGCGGGGACACCGGCGCACTGTGGGGGTCAGGTGCCGGAGTCGCCGCTAGCTCAGGCCCCCGGCACTTGCTATAGTTACCTGGGCCTGATCCAGCGCTGCGCGCCGGTCTGTCTTCCGGGTCCTCTGGCTGTGACTGTTCAGTCAGAGGGCGGCGCGCATTAAGCGCGTCATCGCGCCCTCTGAACTGTGAACGTCACAGGCAGAGGATGTGGACCGGAGGATGGAGGAGCAGCGCGCAACGGAGGAACGGGACAGGTAAATATATCATACTTACCCTCCTGGTGGTCCCTGCTTCTCCGTTGGAGATCGCGGTGTGCGTTCAGTGTTTACGCATACCGCGATCTCCTGGGAGCGCCGCTCTGTGGGGTCTAGACTGCACCAGGGCGCGTGCGCTTGCGCAGTCTATAGAGGCTTCGGACAGAGTGACGCTCCCAGCGTTATATTATAGATATATATGTCATTGAGACACATATATATATACACTCACTGGCCACTTTATTAGGTACACCTGTCCAACTTCTTGTTAACCCCTTCACCCCCGGAGCTTTTTCCGTTTTTCCGTTTTCGTTTTTCGCTCCCCTCCTTCCCAGAGCCATAACTTTTTTATTTTTCCGTCAATTTGGCCATGTGAGGGCTTATTTTTTGCGGGACGAGTTGTACTTTTGAACGACATCATTGGTTTTAGCATGTCGTGTACTAGAAAACGGGAAAAAAATTCCAAGTGCAGTGAAATTGCAAAAAAAGTGCAATCCCACACTTGTTTTTTGCTTGCCTATTTTGCTAGGTTCACTAAATGCTAAAACTGACCTGCCATTATGATTCTCCAGGTCACTACGAGTTCATAGACACCTAACATGACTAGGTTATTTTTCACCTAAGTGGTGAAAAAAAATTCCAAACTTTGCAAAAAACAAAACAAAACAAAATTGCGCCATTTTCCGATACTCGTAGCGTCTCCATTTTCCGTGATCTGGGGTCAGGTGAGGGCTTATTTTTTGCGTGCCGAGCTGGCGTTTTTAATGATAGCATTTTGGTGTAGATACGTTCTTTTGATCGCCCGTTATTGCATTTTAATGCAATGTCGTGGCGACCAAAAAAACGTAAATCTGGCGTTTCGAATTTTTTTCTCATTACGCCATTTAGCGATCAGGTTAATGCTTTTTTTTAATTGATAGATCGGGCGATTCTGAACGCGGCGATACCAAATATGTGTAGGTTTTTTTTTTTTTTTATTGATTTATTTTGATTGGGGCGAAAGGGGGGTGATTTAAACTTTTATGTTTTTTTTATTTTTTTCACATTTTTAAAAACTTTTTTTTTTTACTTTTGCCATGCTTCAATAGCCTCCATGGGAGGCTAGAAGCAGGCACAGCCCGATCGGCTCTGCTACATAACAGCGATCATCAGATCGCTGTTATGTAGCTAAAATGCAGGTGTGCTGTGAGCGCCGACCACAGGGGGGCGCTCACAGCCACCGGCAATCAGTAACCATAGAGGTCTCAAGGACCTCTATGGTTACAATGGAGGAGCATCGCCGACCCCCGATCATGTGACAGGGGTCGGCGATGCGCTCATATCCGGCCGCACGGCCGGATGCGGTAGTTAAATGCCGCTGTCTGCGTTTGACAGCGGCATTTAACTAGTTAATAGCGGCGGGTGATCGCGATTTCACCCGCCGCTATTGCGCGCACATGTCAGCTGTAAAAAACAGCTGACATGTCGCGACTTTGATGTGCGCTCACCGCCGGAGCGCACATCAAAGCGGGGGTCCCGACATGTGACGTACTATTCCGTCACATGTCGGGAAGGGGTTAACACTTAATTTCTAATCAGCCAATCACATGGCGGCAACTCAGTGCATTTAGGCATGTAGACATGGTCAAGACAATCTCCTGCAGTTCAAACCGAGCATCAGTATGGGGAAGAAAGGTGATTTGAGTGCCTTTGAACGTGGCATGGTTGTTGGTGCCAGAAGGGCTGGTCTGAGTATTTCAGAAACTGCTGATCTACTGGGATTTTCACGCACAACCATCTCTAGGGTTTACTGAGAATGGTCCGAAAAAGAAAAAAAATCCAGTGAGCGGCAGTTCTGTGGGCGGAAATGCCTTGTTGATGCCAGAGGTCAGAGGAGAATGGGCAGACTGGTTCGAGCTGATAGAAAGGCAACAGTGACTCAAATCGCCACCCGTTACAACCAAGGTAGGCCTAAGAGCATCTCTGAACGCACAGTGCGTCGAACTTTGAGGCAGATGGGCTACAGCAGCAGAAGACCACACCGGGTACCACTCCTTTCAGCTAAGAACAGGAAACTGAGGCTACAATTTGTACAAGCTCATCGAAATTGGACAGTAGAAGATTGGAAAAACGTTGCTTGGTCTGATGAGTCTCGATTTCTGCTGCGACATTCGGATGGTAGGGTCAGAATTTGGCGTAAACAACATGAAAGCATGGATCCATCCTGCCTTGTATGGAGCATCTTTGGGATGTGCAGCCGACAAATCTGCGGCAACTGTGTGATGCCATCATGTCAATATGGACCAAAATCTCTGAGGAATGCTTCCAGCACCTTGTTGAATCTATGCCACGAAGAATTGAGGCAGTTCTGAAGGCAAAAGGGGGTCCAACCCGTTACTAGCATGGTGTACCTAATAAAGTGGCCGGTGAGTGTATATATATATATATATATATACTAGCTGTACTACCCGGCTTCGCCCGGGTTAATGACTGCTGTTAGCAAAATAGAATGTGTTAACAAAAATTTATTCTGCACACAAAAACCACAAAACAAATAGATAGAAATGTAATTATTAAAAGGCAAAAACTAAGCAAATAGAAGCATTTCACAACATATATTAGCTTTGTTATACTGAGAATGTCTTTGTTGCCTATATTAACCAATCAGAGCTCAGGTTAATTAACTGTAGCAAAATAGAAGCTGAGCTGTGATTGGTTGCTATTGGCAGCCTGATAAATCCCCAGCCAACAGGAAGCCCTCCCCCCTGGCAGTATATATTAGCTCACACATACACATAATAGACAGGTCATGTGACTGACAGCTGCCGTATTTCCTATATGGTACATTTGTTGCTCTTGTAGTTTGCTTATTAATCAGATTTTTATTTTTGAAGGACAATACCAGACTTGTGTGTGTTTTAGGGCGAGTTTTATGTGTCAAGTTGTGTGTGTTGAGTTGCGTGTGGCGACATGCATGTAGCGACTTTTGTGAGATGAGTTTTGTGTGGCGACATGCGTGTAGCAACATTTTGTGTGTTGAGTTGCATGTGACAGGTTAGTGTAGCAAGTTGTGTGCAGCAAGATTTGTGCATGGCGAGTTTTGCGCGTGGCGAGTTTTATGTGTGGTGCATTTTGAGTATGTGCAAGTTTTGTGTGAGGCAACTTTTGCATGTGGTGCAACTTTTGTACATGTGGCAATTTTTCTGTGTGTGCAAGTTTTGCATGAGGTGAGTTTTCCATGAGGTGAGTTTTGCACGTGTGGCGAGTTTTGCGTGAGCCTAGTTTTGCATATGGCGAGTTTTGCATGTAGCGAGTTTTGAGTGGTGACTTTTGTGTTTCGACTTTTATGTGGCGAGGTTGGTGTGTGTGTGTGGTGAAATGTGTGCTGAGGGTGGTATATGTGTTCAAGCACGTGGTAGTGTGTGGCGCATTTTGTGTTTGTGTTCATATCCCCGTGTGTGGTGAGTATCCCATGTCGGGGCCCCACCTTAGCAACTGTACGGTATATACTCTTTGTCGCCATCGCTCTCATTCTTTAAGTCCTCATTGTTCACATCTGGCAGCTGTCAATTTTCCTCCAACACTTTTCCCTTCACTTTTTCCCCATTATGTAGATAGGAGCAAAATTGTTTGGTGAATTGGAACGCGCGGGGTTAAAATTTCACCTCACAACATAGCCTATGACGCTCTCGGGGTCCAGACGTGTGACTGTGCAAAATTTTGTGGCTGTAGCTGCGACGGTACAGATGCCAATCCCGGACATACACACATACATACATACACACATTCAGCTTTATATATTAGATATACCTGTATGTAATCTCCTGTATATAGTATATACCTGTGTGTCATCTCACCTATATATAGTATATATCTGTGTGTCATCTCCTGTATATAGTATATACCTGTATGTCATCTCCTCCTATACATAGCATATACCTGTGTCATCTCCTCCTGTATATACTATATACCTGTAGGTAATCTGCTCCTGTATATAGTATATACCTGTGTGTCATCTCCTCCTGTATATAGTATATACCTGTATGTCATCTCCTCCTGTATGTAGTATGTACCTGTATGTCATCTCCTCCTCTATATAGTATATACCTGTGTGTCATCTCTCCTGTATATAGTATATATCTGTGTGTCATCTCCTCCTGTATATAGTATATACCTGTGTGTCATCTCCCCTGTAAATAGTATATACCTGTGTGTCATCTCCTGTATATAGTATATAGCTGTATGCCATCTCCTCCTGTATTAGCCCTCGTTCACACGTTATTTGGTCAGTATTTTTACCTCAGTATTTGTAAGCTAAAATGGCAGCCTGATAAATCCCCAGCCAACAGTAAGCCCACCCCCTGGCAGTATATATTAGCTCACACATACACATAATAGACTGGTCATGTGACTGACAGCTGCCGGATTCCTATATGGTACATTTGTTGCTCTTGTAGTTTGTCTGCTTATTAATCAGATTTTTATTTTTGAAGGATACCAGACTTGTGTGTGTTTTAGGGCGAGTTTCGTGTGTCAAGTTGTGTGTGTTGAGTTGCGTGTGGCGACATGCATGTAGGGACTTTTGTGAGATGAGTTTTGTGTGGCGACATGCGTGTAGCAACTTTTTGTGTGTCGAGTTGCATGTGACAGGTTAGTGTAGCAAGTTGTGTGCAGCAAGTTTTGCGCATGGCGAGTTTTGCGCGTGGCGAGTTTTATGTGTGGTGCCTTTTGAGTATGTGCAAGTTTTGTGTGAGGCAACTTTTGCATGTGTTGCAACTTTTGTGCATGTGGCAATTTTTCTGCGTGTGGCAATTTTTCTGCGTGTGCAAGTTTTGCGTGTGGCGAGTTTTGCACGTGTGGCGAGTTTTGCATGTGGAGAGTTTTGCGCGTGGCGAGTTTTGAGCGGCGACTTTTGTGTTTCTACTTTTATGTGGCGAGGTTGGTGTATGTGTGGTGAAATGTGCACTGAGGGTGGTATATGTGTTCGAGCACGTGGTAGTGTGTGGCGCATTTTGTGTGTGTGTTCATATCCCCGTGGTGGTGTGATTATCCCATGTTGGGGCCCCACCTTAGCAACTGTACAGTATATACTCTTTGGTGCCATCGCTGTCATTCTTTAAGTCCCCCTTGTTCACATCTGGCAGCTGTTAATTTGCCTCCAACACTTTTCCTTTCATTTTTTCCCCATTATGTAGATAGGGGCAAAATTGTTTGGTGACTTGGAAAGCGCGGGGTTAAAATTTCACCTCACAATATAGCTTTGACGCTCTCAGGGTCCAGACGTGTGACTGTGCAAAATTTTGTGCCTGTAGCTGCGACGCCTCCAACACTTTTCCTTTCACTTTTTCCCCATTATGTAGATAGGGGCAAAATTGTTTGGTGAATTGGAAAGCGCGGGGTTAAAATTTCACCTCACAACATAGCCTATGACGCTCTCGGGGTCCAGACGTGTGACTGTGCAAAATTTTGTGGCTGTAGCTGCTACGGTTCAGATGCCAATCCCGGACATACATACATACATACATACACACACACACACATTCAGCTTTATATATTAGATATATATATATATATATATATATATATATATATATATATATATATATATATATATATATATATATATATATATATATATATATTCTGTATTTATATTTAATTCAGCGCGATATATGTGAAAAGCCGGTAATTCAATTGCCGGCTTTTCATTTCTCCTGCACAAACCCGACAGGATATGAGACATGGTTTACATACAGTAAACCATCTCATATCCCCCTTTTTTTTGCATATTCCACACTACTAATGTTAGTAGTGTGTATGTGCAAAATTTCAGCGCTGTAGCTGCTAAACTAAAGGGTTAAATGGCGGAAAAAATTGGCGTGGGCTCCCGCGCAATTTTCTCCGCCAGAGCGGTAAAGCCAGTGACTGAGGGCAGATATTAATAGCCAGGAGAGGGTCCATGGTTATTGGCCCCCCCGTGGCTAAAAACATCTGCCCCCAGCCACCCCAGAAAAGGCACATCTGGAAGATGTGCCTATTCTGGCACTTGGCCACTCTCTTCCCACTCCCTGTAGTGGTGGGATATGGGGTAATGAAGGGTTAATGCCACCTTGCTATTGTAAGGTGACATTAAGCCAGATTAATAATGGAGAGGCGTCAATTATGACACCTATCCATTATTAATCCAATTGTTGGAATGTAAAATTCAATAAAAACACTTAAAACACAAAAAACACACACACACATGATTAAAAAGGATTTTAATGAAATAAACACAGCGGTTGTTGTAATAATTTATTGTTCTCTCAAATCCATTTGCAGTCCCTCGCTTGGCAACATAATAAACGCACAAGATACATACCTTCTGATGTACTGTCAGGTCCAACGATGTAATCCATCTGAAGGGGTTAACTAATATTACAAGCAGGAGCCCTGCTATAATGCAGCTGTGCTCCGTGCTTGTAATTCCCCTGCGAATGAATGAAATGTAGGTCATTGACCTACATTTCATTCATTCGCGGTGAGGCGCCCTCTGGTGGATGTTCTCATGAACTGCAGCCTGGGAACTTTTTCCCACGCTCCAGGTCATATGAGGACATCCACCAGGGGGCGCATCACCGCGAATGAATGAAATGTAGGTCAATGACCTACATTTCATTCATTCGCAGGGGAATTACAAGCACGGAGCACAGCTGCATTATAGCAGGGCTCCTGCTTGTAATATTAGTTAACCCCTTCAGATGGATTACATCGTTGGACCTGACAGTACATCAGAAGGTATGTATCTTGTGCGTTTATTATGTTGCCAAGCGAGGGACTGCAAATGGATTTGAGAGAACAATAAATTATTACAACAACCGCTGTGTTTATTTCATTAAAATCCTTTTTAATCATGTGTGTGTGTGTTTTTTAACCCTTTCCAACAATTGGATTAATAATGGATAGGTGTCATAATTGACGCCTCTCCATTATTAATCTGGCTTAATGTCACCTTACAATAGCAAGGTGGCATTAACCCTTCATTACCCCATATCCCACCGCTACAGGGAGTGGGAAGAGAGTGGCCAAGTGCCAGAATAGGCGCATCTTCCAGATGTGCCTTTTCTGGGGTGGCTGGGGGCAGATGTTTTTAGCCACGGGGGGGCCAATAACCATGGACCCTCTCCTGGCTATTAATATCTGCCCTCAGTCACTGGCTTTACCGCTCTGGCGGAGAAAATTGCGCGGGAGCCCACGCCAATTTTTTCCGCCATTTAACCCTTTAGTTTAGCAGCTACAGCGCTGAAATTTTGCACATACACACTACTAACATTAGTAGTGTGGAATATGCAAAAAAAAAGGGGATATGAGATGGTTTACTGTATGTAAACCATGTCTCATATCCTGTCGGGTTTGTGCAGGAGAAATGAAAAGCCGGCAATTGAATTACCGGCTGTTCACAGATATCGCGCTGAATGAAATCTAAATACAGAATATATATATATGTGTCTCAATGACATATATATATATATATATATATACTGTATATATGTTTTAATGAACATTTGAGCACATAAATCCATTAGATGTCGGTTTTGCAAGCCTGCGCGAAAATATCGCAGTACGGATGCCATACGGATTACATACGGAGGATGCCATGCGCAAAATACGCTGACACACCCTGCCTACGGATCACTATTTTGGGAACATTTCACCGTATTTCGGCCGTATTACGGCCGTAAAATACGGACCGTATTGTCTTACGCCGAGTGTGACGCCGGCCTAATTGTTCCACTCCTGGTTTTGGCTTACAAATACTGATGGAAAATACTGACCAAATCCTGATGCAATCCTGAACGTGGACACATACCCTTAGGGTATGTTTCCACGTTCAGGAAACGCTGCGTTTTTGACGCTGCGTTTTTCCACAGCGTCAAAAACGTAGCGTCCAGATGTTACAGCATAGTGGAGGGGATTTCATGAAATTCCGACTCCACTATGCTTTAAAAAACGCATGCGTTTTTGCCGCGAAAACGCATGCGCGGTGCGTTTTTTCAAAACGCAGCATGTTGCTACAATGAGCAAAACACGCAGGAACACCGCAGGTGACCTGCCAGTGACCTCAGGTGCAGTTTTGGTCAGGATTTTACTTGCATAAAATCCTGACCAAAGCCTGAAGCAAACCTGAACGTGGACACATACCCTTAGGGTATGTTTCCACTGTCAGGATGGCCGGCGGTATCGCCGCAGCGGTGAAGCCGCTCGGCGCTAAGCCCCGCCCCCTTTCTGGGACGCGATCATGCCGGATGTGTTAACTCTTCACATCCGGGATGATCGCTCTCTCCCATAGCGCCCTGTGATATGCCTTGCGGGGACGCTGCGTCCCCGCAAGGTGTACGGACATGCTGCGATCTGAAAAGACGCGCAGCATGTCCGTAGTCGCAGGGCCGCCGCGTGCGGGTTTCCACGCATAGTGGAGACGGGATTTCATAAAATCCCCTCCACTATGCTGGAACATCTGGACGCTGCTTGTTTGACGCTGCAGCTCTGCGCAGCGTCAAACAAGCAGCGTTTCCTGACCGTGGAAACATACCCATAGGGTGAGTGTCCACGGTAAGTAAACGCTGCGTGATTGACGCTGCAGCGTCAAACACGCAGCGTCCAGATGTTCCAGCATAGTGGAGGGGATTTTGTGAAATCCCGTGTCCACTATGCGTGGAAACCCGCACGCGGCGGCCCTGCGACTCCGGACATGCTGCGCGTCTTTTCAGATCGCAGCATGTCCGTACACCTTGCGGGGACGCAGCGTCCCCGCAAGGCATATCACAGGGCCCTATGGCGAGGGGTGCGATGATCCCGGATGTGTACTGTACACATCCGGCACCATCGCGTCCCAGAAAGGGGGCGGGGCTTAGTGCCGAGCGGCTTCGCCGCTGCGGCGATACCGCCAGCCATCCTGAGCGTGGACACGCAGCCTAAGGGATCATTTCCACATGCGAGTCACACGTCCGTATCTCGCATGTGGAAACCAAGCTTTGACGCCGGCACTCCAGAGCGGAGCGTGCGGCCGCATAGGAACACATGGAGCTGCACAGCTCCGCTCCAAAGTGCCGGCGCCAGAGCTTGGTTTCCACATGCGAGATACGGACGTGTGCCTCGCATGTGGAAATGAGCCCTAAGGGTATGTGTCCACGTTCAGGAAACGCTGCGTTTTTGACGCAGCGCTGAGCCGCAGCGTCAAAAACGCAGCGTCCAGATGTTACAGCATAGTGGAGGGGATTTAATGAAATCCCGTCTCCACTGTGCAGGAAAAAACGCATGCGTTTTTCCCGCGAAAACGCACATGCGGTGCGTTTTTTCAAAACGCAGCATGTTGCTACTATGAGCAAAACACGCAAGAACACCGCAGGTGACCTGCCAGTGACCTCAGGTGCAGTTTTGGTCAGGATTTTACTTGCATAAAATCCTGACCAAAGCCTGAAGCAAAACTGAACGTGGACACATACCCTTAGGGTATGTTTCCACGTTCAGGAAACGCTGCATTTTTGACGCTGCGTTTTTCCGCAGCGTCAAAAACGCAGCGTCCAGATGTTACAGCATAGTGGAGGGGATTTCATGAAATCCAGACTCCACTATGCGTTAAAAAAAACGCATGCGTTTTTTCCGCGAAAACGCATGCGTGGTGCGTTTTTTCAAAACGCAGCATGTTGCTACAATGAGCAAAACACGCAGGCACACCGCAGGTGACCTGCCAGTGACCTCAGGTGCAGTTTTGGTCAGGATTTTACTTGCATAAAATCCTGATCAAAGCCTGATGCAATCCTGAACGTGGAAACATACCCTTAGGCTACGTTCACACGATCCGTTTTTTGCTGCGGATCCGTAGCGGAATTGCAGCTACGGATCCGCAGCCGTTTTCCATGCAGGGTACAGTACAATGTTACCCTATGGAAAACAAAACCCGCTGTGCCGACGATCCTTTTTTTCGCTGGAAAATCCGCGCGGATTTGCCAACGGAAAAAAGAAGTACCATGTCAATTCTTTCAGCGGATTCCGCTGCGGGTTTCCAACAGCACCAATAGGAAACTGCAGTTGGAAACCCGCAGTGGAATCCGCAGAAGAAAAAGGACACAAATCCGCCGAGAGAAGCACCGCCGTTTTCCACTGCGGATTTCCCCGAAAAAGGACCGGAAAAATCCGCAGTGAAAAACGGATCGTGTGAACGTAGCCTTATTCTTCCATTCTAAAAGCCTTCGGGTATGTTTCCACGTTCAGGAAACGCTGCGTTTTTGACGCTGCGTTTTTCTGCTGCGTCAAAAACGCAGCGTCCAGATGTTACAGCATAGTGGATGGGATTTTATGAAATCCAGACTCCACTATGTGTTTAAAAACGCATGCGTTTTTGCCGCGAAAACGCATGCGTTGTGCGTTTTTCCAAAACGCTGCATGTTGCTACTATGAGCAAAACACGCAGGTACACCACAGGTGACCTGCCAGTGACCTCAGGTGCAGTTTTGGTCAGGATTTTACTTGCATAAAATCCTGACCAAAGACTGATGCAATCCTGAACGTGGAGACATACCCTAAAGGGACCCCATGAAGGTCAGTGTTTGGGGCTCTGTGCTCATCTGCATCAGTTATACAGCAGATCTGTGTTGTATACAAGTTCTATTTCTTTTTCTAAATGGGATGTGCGAGAGGAAAGGTGAGTTTCCTGCAAATTACAACTTTGATAGTTGCGATCCGGCGGGGCGGCTTGCAGGTCACAGCTGTCGGACCTTTATCAATGTCGTAGTCAGAATTTCGCGGTACATTTTATAGCAATAGACGTTCACCAAGGGATGTGCGACATTTTTTAGTCATGTTGTAGACGTCACTCCTGTTTAGCTCATCGATCCCTGGCGTCGTATTGATAAATCTGTTCTTCTCAGCCGGGCCACAATCCTAGGAATATTAGATTACAAGAAATGACGGTGAAGCTCTTAGTGGTGTGAATCTGGAGGAAGCGTGAATGATGCGCTCCTCATGGCCCTTATTAATGCTGTCACAGGAGGCCAGAAATAAGCAGCTGCAGACATTGTGCTTCCTGGAGAGGCGGGGAGGGAGAGGCTTTCCTTCTCATGCTGCTCAGCAATCAGCAACCTCAGGTTGCATGATCCTGAAGACTATGCGCTCAGCCCTGCTCTCCGATTTACCGCCAGTGTCTCGTATTCCCATTGTGGAGACCCCTTTCCGAGTCGGGGGGTGTATTGGGATTACAGAATAGATACAACGTGCACATAACAGCAACATCTGGTAAACAAGCCATTAAATAGAGGGCTGGAGAGAGGTGGGGACACAACCAGGCTGCTGTCATTTCATTTTGTTCTGTTACAAAAAGCCAGGAGCTGCAGTTCTTTCCAGCAAAAGCCGGGAAAGCAAAGAGGCTGATGACAAGCAAGGGCTGCGCCAGGGGCTGCGGTGTGGGTAAGTCTCTAGCTCATGATCATTAATTGTGTGATGAGCCAGGATGCAGACGGATGGTGTGCTAGGTACGAAGAATTACAACATCTGTTTATGCAGAAGAGATAGTGAAAATGGAGAAATATTGTTATAAAACAGCGGAAGGAAGGACGCTGCTCCTTAGAGCTTACAATCTAATCTGCGTGTTTAAAGGCTCCATCTGGGTAACTCTTTAGTTGGTAGAAAATAGGTGGTGGGGGGTATGTATTATATCCGGAGCTGGAACTGAGAAAGTTCAGTATGTCCTATGCCGAAAGCTTTCATATCCCGATGGTTGTCAGGTTGATTTACTGTGACTTCTGTATGAAACTGATGTGGTGCCGCATGGTGCTTTCTGTTCTCTCTCTGTCAGTGGTGACATTGGTAAGGACGTAAGTTATTAAAGGGGAATTTCATGTGTACTCATAAGGAGCGCGTAGCACTTTTATAAACTAACCCTCTTCCTAATTCTCGCATCTATCTCACGCACAAGTATATGCCGATACCAACAAGTGATCTATGTAGTTAGGCTAGGTTCACATCGCATTAGTGCCATCCATTTAACATATCCGTTAAACGGATGCGCTAACGCTGATGCGCAAATTCACTTTTCTTCTACGATTGCGCCAACGCATGGTAGCATTGCTTTGGCATGCGTTAGTAATAGAGGTCTATGCACAGTGAACGCATCTGTTCGCTGTGCGTTAGACCTAACGTACCCACGTTCAAGGGTAAAACAAGAGCACCACCAGCAGTTTAATTATCCAAAATAGCAAAGATTACTTTATTTATCATTAAAAATAGGCAAACAGGTGCATGGAGAACAAGGGAACACATGTAAGAGTACAACACAGCAAGTGCCCAAAGAAAGCCAAGGGCGGCATTAATACAGTATACATAACAATGGTAAGTCAGGATATATCATGGCGAAAACATGTATACCGCCATACTTCGCTGCCCTGGTATTAGTTTTGTACAGTGCATAAGGCAACAAAGTATCCACGCTTAGAGCGAAAACATACCAGAGTGTAGTATCCGTCACCACGCCGTCCAACGCTATCCCCGTTCAAGGGTGTGTCACAAAGTAACGCATCATCGCTAACGCATGCCGATTTTGACATGCGTTAGGATGTGTTACGATAATGGCAGTAGGTGCGTTAACGGATCCGTTACATTGCGTTAGTGCAGCTTAGTAACGGATCCCTTTCCCAAGATCAGTTCTCATGGGGTAGGTTTGTGGTCCATCTTGCATGACACGATTCCGGTGTCACCTTTTAGGTCTCCTTCACTTGTCTCTGAAAAAAGTTGTACCAGTGTAATCAGCGTTTTGGATCAGTGCTTCATCCATGTGTCCGTTTTTCCACCATCAGGGTACCGTCCGGGTGTCCGAGTGTTCCACCATCGGGGTACCGTCCGGGTGTCCGATTTTTTTCCACCATCGGGGTACCGTCCGGGTGTCCGATTTTTCCACCATCAGTGTGTCAGTGTTTTTCACAGATGGATTAATAAATTGTAAGATTTCTACTCTTGCAAGGTTAAATGTGGACAGAACACGGACTGTACATGATGCCATCCGTGTGCTGTACGTGTTTTTTCACAGACCCATAGACTTGTATTGGCCCTTTTCATGAGCGATACTGGAGAAAAACAGATGTGAAGATCACCATAGATTATAATGTGTACGTTTTGGATCAATGAAAGGTTAAAAAAAAAAAAAAAAAAAAAATTGGATAGAACTGGTTTGTGTAACACAGATGTGCGAATCGAATGAGGCCTTTTAGGTAGAGTGGACAATAATTTCTGCTCCAAGGCAACCAGTTGCAATGGCTGCACACAAAGTAAGCATTACCTTCTGAGATATTAAGGAATGCTGAAAGAATGTTATAAATGGCTAGTACTTCTTCCAGGACCATCACTTAATGGTTGCACGGGGGGCCATCTTCTCCCCTATTCCTAGGCTGTAAATGAAGAAGCCATGCATGCTACTTTATCCATTGTAATTTTTAAGCGTGGCCAAAACAGCTGTAAACTACAGTGCGCTGCCACTTCTGCACCTCATCTACCACTAAGTACTATATGGAGGCCAACAGTCGTCCATCCATCTCTGTACCGCACCTCTTCTTCACATAAAAAATACATACAGGTCCTTCTCAAAAAATTAGCATATAGTGTTAAATTTCATTATTTACCATAATGTAATGATTACAATTAAACTTTCATATATTATAGATTCATTATCCACCAACTGAAATTTGTCAGGTCTTTTATTGTTTTAATACTGATGATTTTGGCATACAACTCCTGATAACCCAAAAAACCTGTCTCAATAAATTAGCATATCAAGAAAAGGTTCTCTAAACGACCTATTACCCTAATCTTCTGAATCAACTAATTAACTCTAAACACATGCAAAAGATACCTGAGGCTTTTAAAAACTCCCTGCCTGGTTCATTACTCAAAACCCCCATCATGGGTAAGACTAGCGACCTGACAGATGTCAAGAAGGCCATCATTGACACCCTCAAGCAAGAGGGTAAGACCCAGAAAGAAATTTCTCAACAAATAGGCTGTTCCCAGAGTGCTGTATCAAGGCACCTCAATGGTAAGTCTGTTGGAAGGAAACAATGTGGCAGAAAACGCTGTACAACGAGAAGAGGTGACCGGACCCTGAGGAAGATTGTGGAGAAGGACCGATTCCAGACCTTGGGGAACCTGAGGAAGCAGTGGACTGAGTCTGGTGTGGAAACATCCAGAGCCACCGTGCACAGGCGTGTGCAGGAAATGGGCTACAGGTGCCGCATTCCCCAGGTAAAGCCACTTTTGAACCATAAACAGCGGCAGAAGCGCCTGACCTGGGCTACAGAGAAGCAGCACTGGACTGTTGCTAAGTGGTCCCAAGTACTTTTTTCTGATGAAAGCAAATTTTGCATGTCATTCGGAAATCAAGGTGCCAGAGTCTGGAGGAAGACTGGGGAGAAGGAAATGCCAAAATGCCTGAAGTCCAGTGTCAAGTACCCACAGTCAGTGATGGTGTGGGGTGCCATGTCAGCTGCTGGTGTTGGTCCACTGTGTTTCATCAAGGGCAGGGTCAATGCAGCTAGCTATCAGGAGATTTTGGAGCACTTCATGCTTCCATCGGCTGAAATGCTTTATGGAGATGAAGATTTCATTTTTCAGCACGACCTGGCACCTGCTCACAGTGCCAAAACCACTGGTAAATGGTTTACTGACCATGGTATTACTGTGCTCAATTGGCCTGCCAACTCTCCTGACCTGAACCCCATAGAGAATCTGTGGGATATTGTGAAGAGAAAGTTGAGAGACGCAAGACCCAACACTCTGGATGAGCTTAAGGCCGCTATTGAAGCATCCTGGGCCTCCATAACATCTCAGCAGTGTCACAGGCTGATTGCCTCCATGCCACGCCGCATTGAAGCAGTCATTTCTGCCAAAGGATTCCCGACCAAGTATTGAGTGCATAACTGAACATTATTATTTGATGGTTTTTTTGTTTGGTATTAAAAAACACTTTTATTTGATTGGTCGGGTGAAATATGCTAATTTATTGAGACAGGTTTTTTGGGTTATCAGGAGTTGTATGCCAAAATCATCAGTATTAAAACAATAAAAGACCTGACAAATTTCAGTTGGTGGATAATGAATCTATAATATATGAAAGTTTAATTGTAATCATTACATTATGGTAAATAATGAAATTTAACACTATATGCTAATTTTTTGAGAAGGACCTGTATATTCAGCCATTAGACACGGTCAAGCAAGTCTGTCACTGGATGGTTGGCTGCACAGAAAGGCAACCTGTTCCACAGGTTGAGCACCCCTGTCCTAAAGCAAAGTTTATATTTTGATGTCCTTTTTTATGTTTATGGCTGTATGACTGTTTATATAATTCTACATATTTCCCAATAATTTTTTTTTATTTTTTTTTTATAAATTGTCAAACCAAACGCTGCACTTAGCCTAGCTATAATATGTTGTATGGTAAAACTAAAGTCCAATTCAACATTTGTGGTTGTTTTTGTTCTTCTTTTCTATTTTTTTTTTTGTCTTGTGGTATTTCTTGGCTTTTTTTTTTTTTTTTTTTGCACCAAATTCTTTAAAATGTCAAACTTAGTTCATGAATTTTGTGAACAGTTAAAAAAAAAAAAAAACGAAAAAAAAAATCTCCAATTTTGTCTTTAACCTGTTATCCTGTTGCAAGAAATGGCATGTTTGACTGAAATGTCACATAATTTAGGACAAAATATCTGGCAGTTGCAATTGATGAATCAAAAGCAGGGGAACAAATAAAGTAGAGAGAGAACATGTTGTCCTTGGTGGGATTTGAACCTAGAACCCCAGTGCTGCAGTGCTAACCACTGATCCACCTTGCTGATGTACAGACTAGTAACATGCAGTATATATTGCTATCTTGCATTTTGTAAAGATGATTCATAATTTAATGAAAAATAATAATTTTAATGCAATAGCTGGTGATCATTACCATCAGCATACTTTCATCCCTGTGTCAGATACAATTGTGTCTACTTGTAATAGTCATTAATAGCTTACAAATGTTGGAAGACTTCCCTGTATTGTCTCTACCCTGAGAGGTGGCACCGTGCGGCCATTGTGACTTATATGACCTCAACTGTTAATGGAAACTGCAGAGCTCCACCACCCTATTTACTCATCAGCCGGCATGTGATGAAGCCATGTCCCATTATATTAAATTCCAGATGCTTGTTCTTTATGGCCTGGGCGGCCAGTGTTTAGTGCATAATTGCGGATTTAGCAATGCGATAAACGTGCAGCATGGTACTGATGAGCTGTGGTCACTGGCAATTTACTCAAGTGATAGCGTGCTGTATATAAAGCCTGGCCGCGTGTAACTAATGGTAATGCCAACCTGTCACTGACAACATAACTTGTCCATGCATAATAGCAAATATGTACTCTGTTATGGACCATTTTTGGCCGTATATGCCTAGTTGAGGCAGGCACCAAGACATAGCAGACCGTCTTGGTGCCCAACTCCAATAGGCAAATTATTATTATTATTTTTTATTATTATAATAAAAACAAATACAGTAATCTTAAACAATACAAGTCACGACTGGTATAGAAGGAGAGGATCCTGCCCGCGAGGGCTCACAATCTACAAGGGATGGGTGAGGATACAGTAGGTGAGGGTAGAGCTGGTCATGCAGCGGTTTGGTGGATCGGTGGTTACTGCAAGTTGTAGGCTTGTCGGAAGAGGTGGGTCTTCAGGTTCTTTTTGAAGGTTTTGATGGTAGGCGAGAGTCTGATGTGTTGTGGTAGAGGGTTCCAGAGTAGGGGTGATGCGTGAGAGAAATCTTGTGTGCGATTGTGGGAAGAGGAGATAAGAGGAGAGTAGAGAAGAAGATCTTGTGAGGATCAGAGGTTGCGTGCAGGTAAGTACCAGGAGACGAGGTCACAGATGTATGGAGGACACAGGTTGTGGATGGCTTTGTATGTTATGGTTAGGGTTTTTGTACTGGAGTCTCTGGGCAATGGTGAGCCAGTGAAGGGATTGACAGAGGGGAGAGGCCGAGGAATCCAAAGTTGATTTAAGACAACCCACACAGTGACTCCGTCTGCACCTTTATAATCAACTACAACCCCTGGCAAAAATTATGGAATCACTCAATTCTGAGGAAAAAAAAAATTATGGAATCGCCCTGTAAATTTTCATACCCAAAAATAACACCCACATCAAATTAGATCTGCTTGCTAGTCTGCATCTAAAAAGGAGTGATCACACCTTGGACAGCTGGTGCACCAAGTGGACTGACATGAATCATGGCTCCAACATAAGATGTCAATTGAAACAAAGGAGAGGATTATCAAACTCTCAAAAGAGGGTAAGTCATCACGTAATGTTGCAAAAAAAAAAACACGTTTTTTCACAGTCAGCTGTGTCTACAATCTGAACCAAACACAAACAACATGGGAAGGCTGTTAAAGGCAAACATACTGGTAGACCAAGGAAGACATCAAAGTGTCAAGACCAGAAACTTAAAGCAATATGTCTCCAAAACAGGAAATGCACAACAATGCACAACAAAACAAATGAGGAACGAATGGGTGGAAACTGGAGTCAACGTCTGTGACCGAACTGTAAGAAACCGCCTAAAGGAAATGGGATTTACATACAGAAAAGCTAAATGAAAGCCATCATTAACACCTAAACCGAAAAAAACAAGGTTACAATGGGCTAAGGAAAACCAATCATGGACTGTGGATGACTGGATGAAAGTCATTCAGTGATGAATCACAAATCTGCATTGGGCAAGATGATGATGCTAGAACTTTTGTTTGGTGCCGTTCCAATAAGATTTATAAAGATGACTGCCTGAAGAGAACATGTAAATTTCCACAGTCATTGATGATATGGGGCTGCATGTCAGGTAAAGGCACTGGGGAGATGGCTGTCATTACATCTTCAATAAATGCACAAGTTTATGTTGATATTTTGGACACTTTTCTTATCCCATCAATTGAAAGGATGTTTGTGAAAACATTCATTGAAAAGAGACACATAAGGTCAATGTCATGGCCTGCAAATAGTCCGGATCTCTATCCAATTGAAAATCTTTGGTGGAAGTTGAAGAAAATGGTCCATGACAAGGCTCCAACCTGCAAAGCTGATCTAGCAACAGCAATCAGAGAAAGTTGGAGCCAGATTGATGAAGAGTACTGTTTGACACTCATTAAGTCCATGCCTCAGAGACTGCAAGCTGTTATAAAAGCCAGAGGTGGTGCAACAAAATACTAGTGATGTTTTGGAGTGTTTTTTTGTTTGTTTTTTCATGATTCCATCATTTTCCCCCTATGCTTGGTTAAAAAAAAGTAACCATTACTGACTACCACATTTTTTGTTCTTGATTTCTTTTAGTGTTTCTTAAAGCAAGAAAGTTGCCATTTGAAATTACTTTATTTTTGTGCCATGTCTGTGATCTGCTTTTTTTTTCTACAAAATTAAACAACTGAATGAATATCCACCAAGGCCGGTGATTCCATAATTTTTGCTAGGGATTGTAGATGGAGGCCCGATGCTATCGCATCGGGAGGGAGGTAAAGTCACGATGGGGCAGGCATGCAGGGCTGTTGTTGCCTAATGGCATCCTGTGATAATCTAATGACTTTTGCATCAGGGGACTCATGTGCTTGCTTTGTTTTTGTCCCAGCGATGCTGTTGCTCTTCAAGAGTCTCATTTGCTCTTTGTTGCCTTTGACATTTTGCCTTTGCTGCTTTCCGTTCCATTGTCAATGTCATACTTTTAAGGAGGAGCCTTGTTGGCGTTGATATTTGCTTTTTAAAGGGGTTTTCCCATAAACAAAAGTTCATTTTAAAAGTGGTCTGTGTCTGACCTTGTACAGAGCATACCACAGCTCCTGGGCAGGGGAGGAAGCAAAAGACAATACTGACATTACAGCAGGAGATCGCAGAGGATACATTTTGTGAGGTAAAATATTTTTTAAAAAGTCAGTGAAATATTTTACCTCACAAAATGAATCCACTGTGATCCCCTGCTGTAATGTCAGTATTGTCTTTTGCTTCCTCCCCTGCCCATGAGATGTGGTATGCTCCATACACGGTCAGACAGTCAATTTTTAAAATGAACTTTCGTTCGTGGGGAAAACCCCTTTAATGTGACCGGCTTCCTCTGCCTGTAGACACGTCGCACATCTGCCACCAGGATCAGCCAAGTGATTCACTGCACCTGCACGTAATTCGCGCATGTGCAGTAAATCAGACCGCCGCCATCTTTGTGCAGACAGATAGCGGCTGTCACATTAAAACTGCGCATGCTCTCCTCCTGTGCAAAGATGGCGGCAGTCAGTGAATCATTCGGCTGATACCAGCGGCGGCGTGTTCGCAACGGTGTTCCGTTGGTGAACTTCCTCCGCTTGGAATTCTGGGATATGGTGACATCTGGACAGAACAGGAAATTAAAACATTACAAGGCAATTATATAAATAGATGGCCATGCCACCGCATACTCCCGAATCCCGTTTTGCTGGGAGGGGCTGTTTGGACAGAAGCCCCAAAGATCCCACTAAACACAGGAAACAACACTATGTGAACTTTAGCCTTACAGGTAAGTCTGTTATATAAAATGAGAGTTCATTGAAAACATTTGATGTATTTTTTGAAAATCCTTAAATAGACCCAACTTCTTGGCCACAGGCTTAAATACACACAAGTTACCGTGCAAAAAATATTCCAGGCCACCACTTACAGAATGTTTATGGAAAAGACCCATAAAGTGCATAAGTAGCTACTTAGGAGTTTTTTCTTTTATGGTATGCAAACCTTGCTTGGTATAGGACACATTTTCTGCCCTGATGCAGGTTTTCAGAATCAGGTACAACGTAATGCAGAGCTATGGAGTCGGTAATCCAAGCTCCCGACTACTCAATTTCCCTGACTCCGGCTCCACAGCACTGATCACTTCTGAGCATGTGCATAAAGTGCAGCACAGATTAATCTAAACTAAAAGCTGAGCTCCTTAGATCAGGAACAGAACAGACATTTATAGGACATTTTATAGCTTTCTCAAATTGTTCTAAACAAAATTTACAGCACATCCTGCATTGAACTACTGTACCCAATGTATTATATATTTTAGGAGTCACGGATTCCATAGCCCTCCCGTAAATCATGAACCTCAGGCAGGTTCCCCACACTAACAAGGGTGACTGATCTTGAACCTACCCCTAAATTTCAGCACTGCATGGGTCGTACGCCTTTCACCTTTCTCTTGGGCCCATCATGGAGTACAATATCAGAATTTGCATGCAACTGATCCACACGGCAGTGGCCACGGATGGTGCTAAAGTTGGTCAATGTGCTGTCGGTGCGATGGCCATTTCACACTGACCAAAAACACAACAAAATTCTCAGGACAATAATTACAGAACAAGAGAAATGTATGCCATGTATATTTATTGATTCCATTAACTGCTGCTAATGCACATAGGTACATATTACTTGTAGGGTAAGGTCAAGGCCCAGTGTGACCTGAGCTCCGCTGCATAAATCAGATGAGGATAGCCAGTGTATGTTGTAAGTTTATAGTGGATCTGACAGTCACATATTTACAGAAGTTTTTCACTACTTTTTTTTTGTGAGCTTCGGCTGGTACACCTTGGCATAGCTCTGTAGATCCAGTATACCGTATTCCACAACATGCTAAAATTCTATACCGTTTAGCGTTTGGGTATCCAGCAGAATTACAGATGAGAAAATCATTCCACAGAGGATTTCTCTCTCGCTCTCCACATAGTGTGAGTTTTAGGGCTTCCAGGGTGGACAGCTTTCAAAGTAAACATTCATGTGTTTGACTGGAGGGTCTTATTGAACATTCAAAGATATTTTTTTTTCCCGTTAACCATAAGAACAAATTTGCTAAAGTGCTATGGAATATGTTTGTTACATAAATCAAGAAAAAAAAATATTTGGTTGATGTTTCACATTTAAAGAACCCATCAGCCTGATTTTGTAATGTAACAACGATATGACTGTAATGGCGCCATAATACTGATTACATTGATACACTTGATGAAGAAATCCACGTTGTTGTTCTTCTATAATCAGCGTTTGATGTCTTCTGCTAATTAGATTTTGGTGCACAGGGTTCGGACTGTGTACTGGGTCTTCTCCATGTCTGATTTCCTCACTCTTCTGTCTGGCTTCAGTTTGAAGAGTGGATATCACACAGAGGAGGCAGATCACTGAAACAATGACATGTGAATTAAAGACTGGAGGCAGGTGGAGGGGTGGAGAATCAGACAGGGAGGAGAAGACATTGTGCACAGTCCGGCCCCTGTGCATTGAAAGCTGATTAATAGAAAACTTCATGTAGTGATTAAAGAAGAACCACAATGCGGATTTCTTCATCAAAATTATCAACTTAATCAGTATTACAGCCCCATTACCACTATGTCTTTACATTACAAAATTGTGACAATTTATCTTTAACCCCTTAACGACCGCCGATACGCCTTTTAACGGCGGCCGCTAAGGGTACTTAATCCACAGCGCCGTTAATTAACGGCGCTGTGGAAAAAGTGAATAACGCCCCCCAGAGTCGGATTTTCTCTGGGGTCTCGGTTGCCGAGGGTAGCCGAGACCCCAGAGAACATGATTCGGGGGGGTTTTACCGACCCCCGAGTTGCGATCGCCGGTAATTAACCGTTTACCGGCGGTCGCAACAAAAAAAAAACAAAAAAAAAAACGCGATTTGCTGTTTAATTTCTCTGTCCTCCGATGTGATCGCACATCGGAGGACAGAGAAATGTGGTCCCCGATGGCCCCCAATACTCACCTACCTCCCCCGGTGCTCCTCGTGTCTCCCCATGGGCGCCGCCATCTTATTTCCGGGAAAAAATGGCGGGCGCACTGCGCCGCCCGGCACCCGGAAGATCTTTGGGGTCTCGGCTGCCGGGGGTAGCCGAGACCCCAAAGAACATGATCGGGGTCGGTTTGCACCGACCCCTGCTTTGCGATCGCCGGTAATTAACAGTTTACCGGCGACCGCAAAAAAAAAAAAAAAAAAAAAAAATCGATCGCACATGTGATCGCACATCAGAGGACAGAGAAATAGGGGGATTCGGGGACCCTATCATACTCACCCGGGGTCCCTGGGTCCTCTTCTGTCTTCTCCTGCCAGCCGGCTTTTTCATCATGGCGGGCGCATGCGCAGTGCGCCCGCCATCTGCTGCCATCTGCCGGCCGGCAGGAGAAGACGAGTTGGGGTTAGAGTTAGAGTTAGGGTTAGGGTTAGAGTTAGGGTTAGAGTTAGAGTTAGAGTTAGGGTTAGGGTTAGAGTTAGGGTTAGAGTTAGAGTTAGGGTTAGAGTTAGGGTTAGAGTTAGGGTTAGAGTTAGGGTTAGGGTTAGGGTTAGAGTTAGAGTTAGGGTTAGAGTTAGGGTTAGAGTTAGGGTTAGAGTTAGGGTTAGAGTTAGAGTTAGGGTTAGAGTTAGAGTTAGGGTTAGAGTTAGGGTTAGAGTTAGGGTTAGAGTTAGGGTTAGAGTTAGAGTTAGGGTTAGAGTTAGGGTTAGAGTTAGAGTTAGGGTTAGAGTTAGGGTTAGAGTTAGAGTTAGGGTTAGAGTTAGGGTTAGAGTTAGAGTTAGGGTTAGAGTTAGGGTTAGGGTTAGAGTTAGGGTTAGGGTTAGAGTTAGGGTTAGAGTTAGGGTTAGAGTTAGAGTTAGGGTTAGGGTTAGAGTTAGAGTTAGAGTTAGGGTTAGAGTTAGAGTTAGGGTTAGAGTTAGAGTTAGGGTTAGAGTTAGGGTTAGGGTTAGAGTTAGGGTTAGAGTTAGGGTTAGAGTTAGAGTTAGGGTTAGGGTTAGAGTTAGGGTTAGGGTTAGAGTTAGAGTTAGGGTTAGAGTTAGGGTTAGAGTTAGGGTTAGAGTTAGGGTTAGGGTTAGAGTTAGAGTTAGGGTTAGAGTTAGGGTTAGAGTTAGAGTTAGGGTTAGGGTTAGGGTTAGAGTTAGGGTTAGAGTTAGGGTTAGAGTTAGGGTTAGAGTTAGGGTTAGAGTTAGAGTTAGAGTTAGGGTTAGAGTTAGGGTTAGAGTTAGGGTTAGAGTTAGGGTTAGAGTTAGGGTTAGAGTTAGGGTTAGAGTTAGAGTTAGGGTTAGAGTTAGGGTTAGAGTTAGAGTTAGGGTTAGAGTTAGAGTTAGGGTTAGAGTTAGGGTTAGAGTTAGGGTTAGGGTTAGAGTTAGAGTTAGGGTTAGAGTTAGGGTTAGGGTTAGAGTTAGGGTTAGAGTTAGGGTTAGAGTTAGGGTTAGAGTTAGAGTTAGGGTTAGAGTTAGGGTTAGAGTTAGGGTTAGAGTTAGAGTTAGGGTTAGAGTTAGAGTTAGGGTTAGGGTTAGAGTTAGGGTTAGAGTTAGAGTTAGGGTTAGAGTTAGGGTTAGAGTTAGGGTTAGAGTTAGGGTTAGAGTTAGGGTTAGAGTTAGGGTTAGAGTTAGGGTTAGAGTTAGGTTTAGGGTTAGAGTTAGGGTTAGAGTTAGGGTTAGAGTTAGGGTTAGAGTTAGGGTTAGAGTTAGGGTTAGAGTTAGGGTTAGAGTTAGGGTTAGAGTTAGGGTTAGAGTTAGAGTTAGAGTTAGGGTTAGAGTTAGGGTTAGAGTTAGGGTTAGAGTTAGGGTTAGAGTTAGGGTTAGAGTTAGGGTTAGAGTTAGAGTTAGAGTTAGAGTTAGGGTTAGAGTTAGGGTTAGAGTTAGGGTTAGAGTTAGGGTTAGAGTTAGGGTTAGAGTTAGGGTTAGAGTTAGAGTTAGGGCTAGAGTTAGGGCTAGAGTTAGGGCTAGAGTTAGGGCTAGAGTTAGGGCTAGAGTTAGGGCTAGAGTTAGGGTTAGGCTACTTTCACACTAGCGTTTTTTGGCTTCCGTCGCAATGCGTCGTTGGAGAAAAAACGCATCCTGCAAAAGTGCTTGCAGGATGCGTTTTTTCTCCATTGGCTTGCATTAGCGACGCATTGCGACGGATTGCCACATGTCGCATCCGTCGTGCGACGGATGCATCGTGCTTTGGCGGACCGTCGACACAAAAAAAACTACATGTAACTTTTTTGTGCGACGTGTCCGCCATTTCCGACCGCGCATGCGTGGCCGGAACTCCGCCCCCGCCTCCCCGCACCTCACAATGGGGCAGCGGATGCGTTGAAAAAACAGCATCCGCTGCACCCGTTGTGCGGCGCTTACAACGCTAGCGTCGGTACGTCGGCCCGACACACTGCGATGGGCCGAGTACGACGCTAGTGTGAAAGTAGCCTTAGGCTTCTTTCACACTTGCGTCGGTACGGGGCGGTCGCAATGCATCGGCCCGATGTACCGACGCACGTTGTGAAAATTGTGCACAACGTGGGCAGCGGATGCAGTTTTTCAACGCATCCGCTGCCCAGTCTATGTCCTGGGGAGGAGGGGGCAGAGTTACGGCCACGCATGCGCGGAAATGGCGGACGCGACGTACAAAAAAAAGGTTACATTGAACTTTTAGGGTTAGAGTTGGGATTAGGGTTAGGGTTTGGATTAGGGTTGGGATTAGTGTTACGTTTGGGATTAGGGTTGGGATTAGGGTTAGGGTTGGGATTAGGGTTAGGGGTGTGTTGGATTTAGGGTTTTGATTAGGGTTATGGTTAGGGTTGAGATTAGGGCTGTTTTGGGGTTAGGGTTGTGATTATCGTTAGGGTTGTGATTAGGATTATGGATCGGGTTGAGATTAGGGTTAGGGGTGTGTTGGGGTTAGGGTTGGAGTTAGAATTGGGGGGTTTCCACTGTTTAGGTACATCAGGGGGTCTCCAAACACGACAGCCAATTTTGCGCTAAAAAAGTCAAATGGTACTCCCTCCCTTCTGAGCTCTGCCGTGCGCCCAAACAGTGGTTTACCCCCACATATGGGGCATCAGCGTACTCGGGATAAATTGGACAACAACTTTTGGGGTCCAATTTCTCCTGTTACCCTTGTGAAAATAAAAATTTGGGGGCTAAAAAAAATCTTTTTTGTGGGAAAAAAATATTTTTTATTTTCACTACTCTGCATTATAAACTTCTGTGAAGCACTTGGGCATTCAAAGTTCTCACCACATATCTAGATAAGTTCCTTGGGGGGTCTATTTTCCAAAATGGGGTCACTTGTTGGGGGTTTCTACTGTTTAGGTACATTAGGGGTCTGCAAACGCAACATAACGCCCGCAGACAATTCTATCAAAGTCTGCATTCCAAAATGGCGCTCCTTCCCTTCCGAGCTCTGCCGTGCGCCCAAACAGTGGTTTACCCCCACATATGGGGTACCAGCATACTCAGGACAAATTGGACAACAACTTTTGGGGTCCAATTTCTCTTGTTACCCTTGTGAAAATAAAAACTTGGGGGCTAAAAAATCTTTATTGTTAAAAAATATAATTTTTTTATTTTCACGACTCTGCATTATAAACTTCTGTGATGCACTTGGGCATTCAACGTTCTCACTACACATCTAGATAAGTTCCATGGGGGGTCTAGTTTCCAAAATGGGGTCACTTTTCAGGGGTTTCTACTGTTTAGGCACATCAGGGGCTCTCCAAACGCGACATGGCGTCCGATCTCAATTCCAGTCAATTTTGCATTGAAAAGTCAAATGGCGCTCCTTTGCTTCCGAGCTCAGCCATGCGCCCAAACAGTGGTTTACCCCCACATATGGGGTGTCGGCGTACTCAAGACAAATTGTACAATAGCTTCTGGGGTCCATTTTCTCCTGTTACCCTTGGTAAAATAAAAATTTGGAGGCAAAAAGATCATTTTTGTAGAAAAAATGCGATTTTTTTTTTATTTTCACGGCTCTACGTTATAAACTTCTGTGAAGCACCTGGGGGTTTAAAGTGCTCACCACACATCTAGATAAGTTCCTTAAGGGGTCTAGTTTCCAAAATGGTGTCATATGTGGGGGGTCTCTACTGTTTAGGCACATCAGCGGCTCTCCAAACGTGACATGGCGTCCGATCTCAATTCCAGCCAATTCTACATTGAAAAAGTAAAACGACACTCCTTCTCTTCCAAGCTCTGCGGTGCGCCCAAACAGTGGTTTACCTCCACATATGGGGTATCGACGTACTCAGGAGAAATTGCACAACAACTTTTGTGGTCTAATTTCTCCTCTTACCCTTGTGAAAATAAGAATTTGTGGGCGAAAAAATCATTTTTGTGAAAACAAATGCGATTTTTTATTTTCACGGCTCTACGTTATAAACTTCTGTGAAGCACTTGGGGGTTCAAAGTGCTCACCACACATCTAGATAAGTTCCTTGGGGGGTCTAGTTTCAAAAATGGTGTCACTTGTGGGGGGTTTCCACTGTTTAGGCACATTAGGGGCTCTCCAAACGCGACATGGCGTCCGATCTCAATTCCAGCCAATTCTGCATTGAAACAGTCAAACGGTGCTCCTTCACTTCCAAGCTCTGCGGTGCGCCCAAACAGTGGTTTACCTCCACATATGGGGTATCGGCGTACTCAGGAAAAATTGCACAACAAAATTTGTGGTTAAATTTCTGTTTTTACACTTGTGAAAATTAAAAAAAATGGTTCTGAAGTAAAATGTTTGCAAAAAAAAGTTAAATGTTCATTTTTTTCTTCCACATTGTTTTAGTTCCTGTGAAGTACGTAAAGGGTTAATAAACTTCTTGAATGTGGTTTTGAGCAGCTTGAGGGGTGCAGTTTTTAGAATGGTGTCACACTTGGTTATTTTCTATCATATAGACCCCTCAAAATCACTTCAAAGGTGATGTGGTCCCTAAAAAAAACATGGTGTTGTAAAAATGAGAAATTGCTGGTCAACTTTTAACCCTTATAACTCCCTAACAAAAAAAAAAAAATTGTTTCCAAAATTGTGCTGATGTAAAGTAGACATGTGAGAAATGTTATTTATTAACTATTTTTTGTGACATATCTCTCTGATTTAAGGGCATAAAAATACAAAGTTTGAAAATTGCAAAATTTTAAAAATTTTCGCCATATTTCCATTTTTTTCATAAATAATCGCAAGTAATATCGAAGAAATGTTACCACTAACTTGAAGTACAACATGTCACGAAAAAACAATCTCAGAATCAGCGGGATCCGATAAAGCGTTCCAGAGTTATAACCTCATAAAGTGACACTGGTCAGAATTGTAAAAATTGGCTCGGTCATTAAGTACCAAATTGGCTCTGTCACTAAGGGGTTAAAGGGGTCGTCTGGGACTGTGCTTAATTTGTCTCTATGGGGCCAAAACCTACAGGTAGGTAGTCGCTAACTACCTGCCCAAAGCCGATCTCTGGCCACTTAGAGCGGCCACAGATATCTTCTTCATTTCACTCTCGTCAACAAAGCAGCTCTTCCTCTTCTGCTCTGTTGACGGGGTGCTCTGCTGATGTCCTGATTGACGGCCAGCTTCCTGCAGTTAGGCAGTGGGAGAAGGGAGGCAGTTGTTAATCAACATTACATTGGTATGGACGACTCGTTAACAGATCAGAGCAGAAAAGAAGCTGCTGCTCTGTCAGCATGACAACACCGGAAACCGCAGAATTGCCATCAGGAGCGGTACCTGACTGCTCTAAGCTGGCAGAGATTGGAACTGGGCAGAACAAGCAAGTAGGTAGAAGCTACCTGCCTGTAATTTCTTAGCCCCATGGGGCAAAAATATGCAAAATCCCAGATAAACTAATATTCTTAGCAAGAAACAGGCTTCACCCTGCGCTTATTGGTATCAAAGTAAACTCTTATCTTTAATAAGACCTTGCACTAAGAGGAGCCATAGCTTTAATGTACAAATCCTCTGGACAGGTTTAAATAAAATATTTCTGCTCATATGCAAATTAGATACTTGGAGCATTGTGGGTGTGGCCAGGTGTTTCAGAGATTTTTTTTTCCCCCAGCTTTATCTGCCCCATCTGCATTATTGACAGCAATGACCTAACCAGCGACTGTGGATGGGGGAAAAAAAAAAAAAAGTTATTCAAGGACTGGCCCATGGTGCCCCGAACACCACATTTGCATATTATTATTTTTTTTATTATTATTATCTTCTAAACTTCAGCTGATTATTAAACAAAGGATATGGCTTCTTTTAACACGAAGTCCCCTACAAGGACTTGTGCTAACTTTGAAACAAACTTTACAGCTGAAATACTCTGTTAAAGCTTTTGTATTTCTCAAAAGAAGGTGTACCTTGTGTGCGTGTAACCGGAGTAGCAGGTAAATACACAGAGGATACAATCACCATTGTTACTTATAGACTACATTACATGGAAGGAAGCGCCTTGTAGCAGATTGTGTAACACTTCACACATGACACTGATGTGTTAGATTTACTTTACGGTTTATACTTATCCCAAGGGAAATATTTCAGTGATTACCAAGGTACATGTGTTATCCTTTATAGAATGATTACACAGGCCAACAAAAAACAACTTTTTTTATGTTTCTTTGATGAAAATAGGCAAATATTACTAATTTTGGGTCGAGAAACTCAAATATACCCACAGAATTGTTTAATTAGCTCTCGTTTTTTAGATACACGCCATGGAAGTATGTGCTGTAGGTAGCGATAAGAATTCATTACAAGAGTATAAATTGCACAGTACAGTACACATATTTAGTATCGCCGCGTCCGTAACGACCCAACCTATAAAACTGTCCCACTAGTTAACCCCTTCAGTAAACACCGTAAGAAAAAAAACAAAAAAACGAGGCAAAAAACAACGCTTTATTACCATACCGCCGAACAAAAAGTGGAATAACACGCGATCAAAAAGATGGATATAAATAACCATGGTACCGCTGAAAACGTCATCTTGTCCCGCAAAAAACGAGCCGCCATACAGCATCATCAGCAAAAAAATAAAAAAGTTATAGTCCTCAGAATAAAGCGATGCCAAAATAATTATTTTTTCTATAAAATAGTTTTTATCGTATAAAAGCGCCAAAACATTAAAAAATGATATAAATGAGGTATCGCTGTAATCGTACTGACCCGACGAATAAAACTGCTTTATCAATTTTACCAAACGCAGAACGGTATAAAGAAATTCATGAATAGCTGGTTTTTGGTTATTCTGCCTCACAAAAATCGGAATAAAAAGTGATAAAAAATGGTCACGTGTCCGAAAATGTTACCAATAAAAACGTCAACTCGTCCCGCAAAAAACAAGACCTCACATGACTCTGTGGACCAAAATGTGGAAAAATTATAGGTCTCAAAATGCAACGTATATAAGTGCCACGTATTTAAGTGCCACGTATAAGTGCCACGTATTTAAGTGCCACGTATAAGCAAAGTAATGATGGTAAGCAGTCTTCACAAGTGGAGTAATTGGTCTTCTTTGGTTGGCAAATGTCACATAACCACACACGTAACAAAAATTGTTAACAATATTTGCACATTTACGAGGCATTTTCAAAGTGTAAATTCTCTCCACAAAATTACTGCAACAAGAGAAAGAGACTTCAATTAGTACAAACTATGCAGACACAATGAATAAAATGGCTGACATTGGTTCAACAGGTCTGTAATCAGGTTTACCAATACACATTTGTTGAAAATTCAAAATTTCCCTATTTTCCTGCATAATAATCTTAAATGACCTGTATCTCAGCAACAAGAGCTAATAATGATTTTTAAGTAACATATTCGTTTTTAGGATGCTAAAATTATTACAAACCAGCTATTTTCATTTCAGAAACATTTTCACTGTTGGCCAGTGAATTATCCAGTCTCCAATCCTCTTCATTTGCCTTTCACTCACACACTTTAGATTCAGCCATGATCCGTGTTTTACAGACCTGTGAAACCAGTCTAACGATCTGTTTACATGGACTCGCTGGCGGCACTAAACAACCACCATTTGGCTAATATTCACCGATGGGAGGCCCTATAAAAGCTTGTGAACACAAGCAGACCACGCTAAGCGTTGCGCGCTGTAATAGATTTTTTGTAAAGAACAAAAAAAAAAAAAAAAAATCATCATTTTCGGCATTGCATCGTCCTGTGTTGGCGAGAACAATAGCAGCCTTTGCGCAGCCAATTATTGTTTTGTCAGCGCATACTTAAAGCCAGTGTAAGCAGGCGCTTATCGACCACCTCGTTGGTGGTCGATTGTTTGACACTGTGCATCATGCAATGTAGATGGACCCTTACAAACCCAGTGAATGCAGGTCACTGACCGATAATTGGTTAATAATAGAAAGAACCTGGGCACTAAAATTATAACTTGCGAATTTGGTGACTTTATTGTTGTACAATCCAAGTACATGTGACATTTCGGTCATCATGTGACCTTCATCAAAGCGATAAACGACAGTATTCAGTATACATTGCTACGTAATGTCAACATTTACAGTGAGACTAATGTATTAGGGATCTGTTAGTCACTGAGTGTGCCCAGAGAACAGAAAGGGAGGAAAAAAACACAAGGGGGAAAGACAGAAGCACATAAAAGGAAGGGGAAGCAAAAGAAAGGGGCGATATGTGGGGATAACACACAGAATTACTATTGTAAACATTGCTGGCATAACGACACGTCGTCTCAGACAATGGTAGAGATACAAACAATGGCGGTGTGCTCACAGATACATTTGGCACTGGTACGGAACACTATTGACAGCCATTTATATACACGCTATAACGGACATTAGGCTGCATAGTATATATAGAAGATTGTGCTCATAGTATACATAGTACTCTGGGTACACTGTGAGAATACATAAGTACCGTACTGTTTTCTCTTTAGAGTAATCACTAACTAAAAACATGTGCAATAACAAACAGTGAGAAGAGAGTACGACAGTGTCATGAAATGTGACAAGATATGGCAGAAAAGGTCCTTACCAGATTGCAGATGGATTGATATTAGGTCGGGCTTCGCACATGTGGGATGGCAGGTTTATCAATAAGATGTAATGGTGCGATGTCAGGATAGTGTGAAGCCTATATTAAGTACCATAGATTCCAATGTTTGCTTCTAAGCATGTGTCCCAGAAGTGGGGCGGCATCATTTCTTATACTGTGACCTGGAAGTGGGGTGGTACCATTTCTTGTACTGTGACCTGGAAGTGGGGCGGTATCATTTCCTGTACTGTGACCTGGAAGTGGGGCGGTATCATTTCCTGTACTGTGACCTGGAAGTGGGGCAGCATCAATTCTTGTACTGTGACCTGGAAGTGGGGTGGCATAATTTCCTGTACTGTGACCTGGAAGTAGGGCAGCATCAATTCTTGTACTGTGACCTGGAAGTGGGGTGGCATCATTTCCTGTACTGTGACCTGAAAGTGAGGCAGCATCAATTCTTGTACTGTGACCCGGAAGTGGGGCGGCATCACTTGTTGTACTGTGACCTGGAAGTGGGGCAGCATGTGTCCCAGAAGTGGGGCGGCATCATTTCTTATACTGTGACCTGGAAGTGGGGTGGCATCATTTCTTGTACTGTGACCCAGAAGTGGGGCGGCATCATTTCTTATACTGTGACTTGGAAGTGGGGCGGCATAATTTCTTGTACTGTGACCCAGAAGTGGGGCGGCATCATTTCTTATACTGTGACCTGGAAGTGGGGCGGCATCATTTCTTGTACTGTGACCTGGAAGTGGGGCGGTATCATTTCCTGTACTGTGACCCAGAAGCGGGGGGCATCATTTCCTGTACTGTGACCCAGAAGTCGGGGGGCATCATTTCCTGTACTGTGACCTGGAAGTGGGGCAGCATCATTTCTTGTACTGTGACCAGGAAGTGGGGTGGCATCATTTCCTGTACTGTGACCTGGAAGTGGGGCAGCATCAATTCTTGTACTGTGACCTGGAAGTGGGGTGGCATCATTTCCTGTACTGTGACCTGGAAGTGGGGCAGCATCAATTCTTGTACTGTGACCCGGAAGTGGGGCGGCATCACTTGTTGTACTGTGACCTGGAAGTGGGGCAGCATGTGTCCCAGAAGTGGGGCGGCATCATTTCTTATACTGTGACCTGGAAGTGGGGCGGCATCATTTCCTGTACTGTGACCTGGAAGTGAGGCGGCATCATTTCTTATACTGTGACCTGGAAGTGGGGTGGCATCATTTCTTATACTGTGACCTGGAAGTGGGGCGGCATCATTTCTTATACTGTGACCTGGAAGTGGGGCGGCATCATTTCTTATACTGTGACCTGGAAGTGGGGCGGCATCAATTCTTGTACTGTGACCTGGAAGTGGGGCGGCATCATTTCTTATACTGTGACCTGGAAGTGGGGCGGCATCAATTCTTGTACTGTGACCTGGAAGTGGGGCGGCATCATTTCTTATACTGTGACCTGGAAGTGGGTCAGCATCAATTCTTGTACTGTGACCTGGAAGTGCGGTGGCATCATTTCTTATACTGTGACCTGGAAGTGGGGCAGCATCAATTCTTGTACTGTGACCCGGAAGTGGGGCGGCATCACTTGTTGTACTGTGACCCGGAAGTGGGGTGGCATTATTTCTTTCACTGTGACACAAAAACGTGTCCCCATTATTTCCTGTATGATGACCAGTAAGAGGGGCAGCATCACCCCTGTATTCTGCAGCTCCCTGTGATCTCATAGTGGTCACATGATTGGGTGTGTAGTCTGAGTGTTGCAGCAGGGAAAGTGACTCAGGGGAGAGGGAATATATGTAAATGATAAGTGCTAGATTTGGGGAAAATGGGAACCTATGACTGGAGGTGGGGTACATGTAAATACTGTAGTTGAGTCTCGGGAATCCTGGGAAAAGAATTGCTGCAGAACATGTGACTGAGAGATAAGTGAATGCCGAATATGAAAGAAGAAAATATTATGGCAAGATTTGAAACTGGAGGAAGAGTAAATATAAACTGCCAAGTCCTTGGGACGCTGGGGAGGAAGAGGAAATATCAGCCAGACGTGACTGGAGGAGGAGTGAGTGTAAGATTATGTAATTAGCTGAGTACTAGGAATGCTGGAGAAATGGGAAACGAACCCATGAGGAACATAGCAGCTGTGGTTGTTACTATGGATAAGTTTGTTGTCTCCAAGGCAACAAGGTACGAAAAAAAGAAAAGTGTTAATATTTCTGCACATTTTAATAAGCAAAAAAATAACAAAACTGCTTGTTTTTATAACAACTATCTGACAATATCCATTTAAGAAAATGGCTAGAAAAAAAAATTGCCCCGAAAGTGTACAGATCTTTTTTTGGGGGACCAGCCATCAATGTGTATGAGGGCCTCCCAACTTCCAGATTGTTAGGTGAAAAAATACTTGGGGGGGGGTGTAAGACTGAATTCACACATTTTCTCTTTGCCGTACCTAAAAGAAAAAAAAAAAAAAAAAATCCAATTTTTTTTCCAGTGCACTACATTGATGTTTGGTCTGTGGGTCAGTTTTTACCATAAGTGCAGCATCCATTTTTGTAGTATGAAAAAAAAAAGTCAAAGCTTCTCCTACTAACCGCACAGTTATGAAAGCACTCGGATGACACACAGCTGTCCGTTGTTTTCACAGATCCATGCGCTTGAAAGGAAAATGGGATTAAATGGTCACGCCTCCATATTCTTTTTTTTTTTTTTTTTTTTTTCTTTTTAAATTCAGGTTCATTCTGTGATTTTTCTCTTATGATAAACACTAGTTTCATCTGTGTTTTTGACACACTGTCATCAGAATTTGGTTAGCGTCAGTTTTCACTAGCAGAGTTTTTGTCACGGTTCTATCAGTTTTTCTCAGATGAAAAACAAATAATGGAAATATCTCGTGTTTCTGCTATTAAACATGACTTTTGGATACGGGATGGACCCCACTCCTTCTTAAAACTACCATGACTACTGTAAACCTAGGTACTAAAATACACAAAACACATTCTTTTGGTTGTCAAAATGGCCACAGCTTTTATTCAAATCACAGGATTAAATAATCACAGTAGGAGTCAGGTAGAGTGCTAGTACATTGGGATTCACAAATACTGCGATATCCCCAGCTGTCTGACATACAACACCAGGACAGACAGCCATAAAGGGGCGGCACGCACTGGCTTGCCATTCAAGCAGAGCCAGTAATTTTCAGGGCACCAATTACCCTATTATCCTCACTCCTGTGCTTAACCACTGTGCCCGCCCCTGATTGATGTTACCATTACAACGTCCTTGAGGCTGGCCACCAAAGCCGTGCCTGCTCACCAACATGAGGTTTTACATCCTCTATTAGTTAAAATAAGTCCACCTTAACTTGTCTGCAACTTCCACCTGACTACTAAACCGCAAAGCCGTGACGGTTATAAATTCCAAGTCTCATTTGCCATTTTTCTTTTTTTTTTTTTTTTTTTTAATAAATCATTTTTGTAAACTTAAAAACTAGAAGTCCCTGCAAAAGCATTAATGGGACTAAACTTGGCAAACCTCCGACTCACAAAGAGTCATCCTTCAGCGCTCAGGAGAGGAAAAACCCCCTGTGGAGGAAACCTCCAGGGAACCATGGCTTAAGGATTGCCCTTCCCTTGGGCTTAGAAGGTTACCACAAATAATAACTCTTTATAGCTAATATACAATTGAACCTGGTACAAGATATACAATGACAAATTAAAAAATACAATAAAGCATCTATCATTATACAAACAATAATTAAAAAATGTTAGGACAGAAACAGGGTGGGAGGGCGGTTAATGTTTCATCCTGTCCATCCTGTGAGAGAAAGAGGGAGAGCCAGAGTTGCCTCTCCTATATAAGCCCCACCCTCCTCACAGTAATACACCAGGCATAAACATCTAAACTCCTTTCTCTTAAAGCAACAACACTCTTGTTTAAAATCTACACCACAATACAAACAAAAGCTCCTGGAGTTCTCGGTCCACCCATCCCCAAGTCATGTCCACCTCCGTCTAGTCTCCAGTGGTTTCTGTCTGATTTGTTTTTACGCACCAATTGCATTGCAGAGTCTGATCTGCCAATTGGATCAGATTGGACAAATCTCCATGCATTTGGGTGGACCAATCAGTCTGAGAAAGCAAGTGAACGTGTGAACAGTCCCACGGACAATTACCTGTATGAATGCTGCCCGTGAAAAATATGAATAGGAATTGTACAAGAAAAACTGACATCTGAATTAGACTTTAAGTCCATCTATAAAGTGGACAAACCCTGATGTGTGAATGAGCCATTGGTAAAGGGTAATTCTCATCCTTTGTTCTTGTCCCTTCCATGTTGAAGCACTCCTCCAATCAATAATGTTATCTTCTTAATATTTTGCAGTCATCATAGTATATAGGACTGTGCACTTACAATTGCTCACTTTGCCTTTCTACCCAGTTATTTATTCTCTTTTCCATTAGGTCTATAACGTCACATGATTAAAAACTGAATAGCTGAATCCTTCTAAGCTCTATGTAGAAACAGGAGGTAAATTTCCCTGTTTGAGTCATCACTGCAAAAGTCCCTGGCAGGTGGAGATGGGAGCAGCTGGGTCAGGAGGTCAACAGGGGAATCTGTCACCTCATTTTGCCGCTATTGCCTCTGCGGCCACCGCCATTAGGGGCTTATCTACAGCATTCTTTAATGCTGTAGATAAGCCCCTCCGATGTAACCTGAAAGATAAGAAAAACAAGTTAGATTATACTCACCTGGGGGGGCGGTCTGGTGCGGTTCGGTCCGATGGGCGTCGCAGGTCCGTGTCCGGTGCCTCCCATCTTCATGCGATGACGTCCTCTTCCTTGCTTCTGTTGCGGCTCCTGCACAGGTGTACTGATTTGCTCTGCTGAGGGCAGCGTAAAGTACTGCAGTGCGCAGGCGCCGGGCCTCTCTGACGTTTCCCGGCGCCTGCGCAGGGGCCGCGACAGAAGCAAGGAGGATGACAACATCGTATGAAGATGGGAGATAACAGACCCAGACCTGCGACACCCATCGGACCCGGACCACCCCTGGGTGAGTGCTGTATAATCTACCTTGTTTTTCCTATCTTTCAGGATACATCGGGGGCTTATCTACAGCATTACAGAATGCTGTAGATAAGCCCCTAATGGCGGTGGCCGCAGTTTATAGCAGCAAAATGAGATGGCAGATTCCCTTTAACTGGGTAGAAAGGCAAAATAAGCAATTGTAAGTACACAGTGCTATATGATATGATGATTGCAATATATTAAAAGGATAAAAACTTTGATGGGGAGAGTGCTTTTTTTTGTTTAAAAAAAAAAGTTTATTCCCTTCACCATATTGCGATTTTCTGATTTTATTTTTGTGCTTTCGAATTTTGCCCCCTCCTTCCCAGAGCCATAACTTTTTTATTTTTCCATCAATTTGGCCATGTGAGGGCTTATTTTTTTGTGGGACGAGTTGTACTTTTGAACAACATCGTTGGTTTTACCATGTCGTGTACTAGAAAACAGGAAAAAAATTCCAAGTGCGGTGAAATTGCAAAAAAAGTGCAATCCCACACTTGTTTTTTGCTTGGCTTTTTTGCTAGGTTCACTAAATGCTAAAACTGACCTGCCATTATGATTCTTCAGGTCGGTACGAGTTCATAGACACCTAACATGACTAGGTTATTTTTTATCTAAGGCTAGTTTCACACTAGCGTTTACTGCATTACGTCGCAAATCCGTTTTTTTGCCGAAAAAACGGATGCGTCAAAAAATTGAAAAACGGTGACAAACGTATGCCACGCATCCAGCATTTCGACGGATCCGTCGCAAATCCGCTAAACGTTTCCGTCGAAAATACTGGATGCGTTGCATACGTTGTATCCGTTTTACCATCCGTTGTATCCGTTTTTCCGACGGATCCGTTTTTAAAAGGGGAGGCTCCCAAAATTTGATTGGCTACTGGAAAATTTGAAAAACTATATAGTACTGTATTTACAGCCCATCTTTGTGGGTTTTAGTTTTGTGGCAGCGATGGAAGGTGTTCTTGGGAGGATTGCTAGTTTGGTTACCGACGTTATCTTTGAGACAAATCGCCTGGATATTATAGTGCGGGAGAAGGAGGCGGCAGCGGAAAGGCGTAGGATGCTTCTGCAGCAACGGAGACGGAGACGACTGTGGATTCATCCGATTAATGAACTACGGATGACCCGGGGTGTCCAGTCCACTCTGTACCTGGAGTTGCGGCACAATCCACACAAATTCCACAACTACGTGCGGATGAGGATTGAACATTTTGATTTTTTGCTTGCAAAACTGGAGGATGTCATCCGAAGACAGGATACAAGGATGAGGCTTGCCATCACACCGGCGGAGCGGCTGATGGTGACCCTGCGGTAAGCCTCTTTTTTTTATTTCATTGCTGATATTGAATGTTATATTACATGCTGCAGAAAATACTGCGCTGGCATATTGCGCACTATTTTCTGCAGCATGTAGTTTTGGTTTTCTTGGCGGACATTCAACTGCTTTATTTAAATGTCATTGCTGATATTGAATGTTAACAGACTGCAGAAAATACTGTGCTGAAATATTGCGTTGCATTTTCTGCAGTTTTTTTTTTTTGGGGTTTTTTTGGGTTTGATGACATGCAACTGCTTTTTTCCTGTCATTGGTCATTTTGAATGTTATATTACATGCTGCAGACAATACTGCGCTGACATATTGCGCACTATTTTCTGCAGCATGTAGTTTGTGTTTTCTTGGCGGACATTCAACTGCTTTATTTAAATGTCATTGCTCATATTGAATGTTAGATAACAGACTGCAGAAAATACTGCGCTGAAATATTGCGTTGCATTTTCTGCAGTTTTTTTTTTTTTGGGTTTTTTGGGTTTGATGACATGCAACTGCTTTTTTCCTGTCATTGGTCATTTTGAATGTTATATTACATGCTGCAGACAATACTGCGCTGACATATTGCGCACTATTTTCTGCAGCATGTAATTTGGGTTTTCTTGGCGGACATTCCACTGTTTTTTTACACCGGATTCATGCTGGTTTTATTGGGTCTCCTGTCATTTTAAAAAAAATTAACAGTGCCATATTATAAAAAATTGCACAGACAAACAATTTTTAACATTTTTTTTTTTTTTTATAAAGTTTCCTAGCTACGGGTGAATCTATGACTTCGCTCCATTATCAGTTCAGGCTGGGCATTTCAACTATCTCTGGAATAGTGAAGGACACATGTCGGGCTGTTTGGACCACTTTGCAACCAGAGTATATCCCCCAACCATCCACGGAAATCTGGTTGCGAAGTGCTGAAGAGTTTCAGCAAATTTGCAATTTCCCTAATTGTGTGGGTGCAGTTGACGGGAAACACATAAGGATTGCGAAACCGGCAGGAACAGGATCGGAGTATTATAATTATAAGAAGTATTTCTCCATCGTCCTTATGGCTATTGCAGACGCCAACTGCAGGTTCCTTGCCGTGGACATTGGAGCGTATGGACGGTCCAATGATTCGCAAGTGTTTAAAAACTCTCCGATGGGTCGTTGCCTTTATGGAGAGAGCTACGATTTCCCGCCAGCCAGACCACTGCCAGGAACAAATGACCCAGCCCTGGAATATGTCTTTGTAGGTGATGAAGCCTTTCAACTGTCGCTGCACCTACTGAAACCGTACAGTAGCCGGAACTTAAACCATACCAAGCGGGTCTTTAATTACCGGCTTACTAGAGCACGAAGAGTAGTGGAGTGTTCCTTTGGCATATTGACGGCGAAGTGGCGAGTTCTGCTGACGGCTATCAAGCTGAAAACAACAACTATAGACGAGGTAGTTAAAGCCTGTGTGGTGCTCCACAACTTTGTCCTGTCAAAGGAGCCCGTTTCTTTGGATGATGAAGAGTTGGAGACCACCTTGTGGGACTACCGCAGCAGCTCGGTTCGCTCTACAAGTTCAGTTACAAGGATGAGGGACCAGTTTGCCGATTATTTTGTCTCACCTGTCGGGCGGATCCCGTGGCAAGACATGATTGTGTAACCTGTTTCCCATGTGTAACCTGTTTCCCATGTGTTTTGGTTATGTAAAAAAAGTGTTTCTGCCCCCCCCCCCAAAAAAAAGGCCCAAAAGCGTGGTTTTCTTGCTAGTAAAACCATTATGTTATACCCTTTACATGTCTGGTGTTTGTTTTTATTAAACCTTTTTTTATTATATTACCTTAATAAATCCACACACACACAAAGAGTAGAATTGTAATCCGAATTTTATTTTAACTCTTTTTTTTTTTTTTTTTTTTTTTTGTTTTGCAAAAAAAATATATATATATTTTCCAACATTTTTATAGAAAAATTAGAACATTTTTTAGAATCTTATTTACACACTTTACAAATTTTCAAAGTGTTGGGTGGAGATATGAGAGGAGGATGTGCCGGAAGGTTGGACCACGTCGATAGGTGGGGAAACCCTACTTGTTTGGGGTGCAGTGGAAGTGGGGGTTAAACCAAGAGGCTGACCAGAGGGGGGTGGTGTTGGGGTAGGTGGAAGAGAAAAGTTCAGTAAGGAAAACATTGGGGAAGTAATTTGGTCTAGGGGCCGGGATTGTTGTGGGGACTGGGTCGGGTATTGTGACTGGGTAGGGTAGTGGGAGTGGCGTGGGGTTTGGTAATGGTGCTGGTGTGGGGATTGGAGCTGGGTTTGGTAATGCTGCTGGTGTGGGTATTGGGGCTGGGTTTGGTAATGGGGGGTATGGTGTGGAAATGGGGCCTGGTGTGGAATTGGAGTGGAGGTGTGGTGAGGTGTGTGGGTCGATTCATTAATGGCCTGCAGTGCAGCATTATGGCAGGTATTCATTACCCGCATCTGTTGCTCAAAAGAAAGCTTCTCCATGCTCATGAGCATGGATTGGAAAAAAAGGTTGGCCGGATCGGGACTTACAGCTGAATGCAGCCTATCCAAGCGACTGCTGGTTTCCTGGCTTGTTTCACTGATGCGTGATTGCACCATGTTGAAACCAGCAGTCACTTGCTCTCCCAAAATTTTGAAAGAGCCTTGGAAGGATGCATTCAGGTGTAAGAACTCAGGAGCATAGCTCCTTTCCTGACCCCTCTGGCGCTGCCGCCACGAACCTAATGGTGGTGTCGAGGTGGCAGGATCAGAGGGGTGGGGTAAAGGGAACGCTAACTGTTCAGCATCAGATGCGAGCAATGAAGCCTGCAATAATGCTCCACTGCTTGGGGCGGATGAAGTGGAGGGGACAGAGGGGTCAGAGGAGAGGACAGAGGGGTCAGAGGAGGGGACAGAGGTGTGGGGCCTACCGACGTGGCCCTCAGTGGCGGACTCAGGAGGGATCGCTTCAGAGGGCGCAGAGGAAGATGCAGGCGCCCGGTGGCTGGAGAAGGTGCTGTGAAAGAAAAAACAAAAGAAATTAATACATTGGAATGAAAAAGCCCTGACTGAAAGCAAACTAAGTAGACAGGTTAACATGGTTATAATTGGGCTGTAGAATACTTACACTCTGCTTAGCATGGTTCGCCTCAGGAAGGAGAGGGCCTGGCCATATTTATATCTGCTCCTCTTCCTTCCTGCAGAGCCACTCGGGGCCTTCATCTCATCATTGAATTCCCTCTTAAAGCGATCCCTCAGTGACCGCCACCGCTTCCTAACCTTTCCAACTGTGAAGACAAGAATCAAAAGAAAAAACAAAAAATTGGTAAATGCAATACATTACAGTCAGCTCAAAACATCACTGGAAAGTGAATACTTACCTAGTTTGCTCTGCTGCTGAGGATGAAGGCTCTCCCGCCTTGGAAACAGGGTGCGACACACTTCGTCCCAGAGCCGACGGGTGACACCGGTATCTGCATGCCTGCGGTCAGCCATGTTCCACAGCGGCTCCCGCTCACGAACCTCCTCGATGAGACAGTCTACATCAATGTCATCATCATCATCATCCTCCTCTTCTGCGGGAGCACGCTGTGAAGCCTGTGTCAAAAAAAAAAAAAAAAAAAGGAAAACAAACAAATTAGTACACTGAAATACTAAAGTACCAATAGAATCCCCCTCCCCCCCCAAAAAAAAACTCGCTGATGGCCGACCGTGGCGACGAGTCCGCCGACTCTGGGACTGTCTGGGAGAGCCTTCAGCGGCAGCAGCAGGAGCAGCAGCAGCAGCCTGAAATGAAGGAAACAAATTCTCAGTTAAGGTAGGCAGGTGTTTAGTAATCTGTTTTGTGTATGGTGCAGTGTGATGTGCGAAGCAACTGTTTCACCACTACTTACACTTGGTTCCTCCTCCACTTGCATCTCTCCACCCGTCTCGCCCCCTTCTGACAGCTCCTCATCTGATTCAGCTTCCTGTTGAAACATAATGTATGCATGTAGTTATCCATAAAAATTTAATTTAAAGAAATTTAAAAAAAAAAAAAAATTTTGTGTTAACTTACCGATACACGCTGTTGCTGTGGAGGAGGGCTGTCAGAAGAGGACATCGTTTTGTGGTCCTGGTGGGCAGCGGCTGTGTCCTGGTGGGCAGCGGCTGTGTCCTGGTGGGCAGCGGCTGTGTCCTGGTGGGCAGCGGCTGTGTCCTGGTGGTTCTGTAAGTTAAAGACACACTTGCAATCTGCTCGACACATTGAAGTAGCAGATTGGGGTCTTCAAAACTTACTTCTAGCTCTTTAGCTGTGGTCCTGGTGGGCAGCGGCTGTGTCCTGGTGGGCAGTGGCTGTGTCCTGGTGGGCAGCGGCTGTGTCCTGGTGGGCAGCGGCTGTGTCCTGGTGGTTCTGTAAGTTAAAGACACACTTGCAATCTGCTCGACACATTGAAGTAGCAGATTGGGGTCTTCAAAACTTACTTCTAGCTCTTTAGCTGTGGTCCTGGTGGGCAGCGGCTGTGTCCTGGTGGGCAGCGGCTGTGTCCTGGTGGGCAGCGGCTGTGTCCTGGTGGGCAGCGGCTGTGTCCTGGTGGTTCTGTAAGTTAAAGACACACTTGCAATCTGCTCGACACATTGAAGTAGCAGATTGGGGTCTTCAAAACTTACTTCTAGCTCTTTAGCTGTGGTCCTGGTGGGCAGCGGCTGTGTCCTGGTGGGCAGTGGCTGTGTCCTGGTGGGCAGCGGCTGTGTCCTGGTGGGCAGCGGCTGTGTCCTGGTGGTTCTGTAAGTTAAAGACACACTTGCAATCTGCTCGACACATTGAAGTAGCAGATTGGGGTCTTCAAAACTTACTTCTAGCTCTTTAGCTGTGGTCCTGGTGGGCAGCGGCTGTGTCCTGGTGGGCAGTGGCTGTGTCCTGGTGGGCAGCGGCTGTGTCCTGGTGGGCAGCGGCTGTGTCCTGGTGGTTCTGTAAGTTAAAGACACACTTGCAATCTGCTCGACACATTGAAGTAGCAGATTGGGGTCTTCAAAACTTACTTCTAGCTCTTTAGCTGTGGTCCTGGTGGGCAGCGGCTGTGTCCTGGTGGGCAGTGGCTGTGTCCTGGTGGGCAGCGGCTGTGTCCTGGTGGGCAGCGGCTGTGTCCTGGTGGTTCTGTAAGTTAAAGACACACTTGCAATCTGCTCGACACATTGAAGTAGCAGATTGGGGTCTTCAAAACTTACTTCTAGCTCTTTAGCTGTGGTCCTGGTGGGCAGTGGCTGTGTCCTGGTGGGCAGTGGCTGTGTCCTGGTGGGCAGCGGCTGTGTCCTGGTGGGCAGCGGCTGTGTCCTGGTGGTTCTGTAAGTTAAAGACACACTTGCAATCTGCTCGACACATTGAAGTAGCAGATTGGGGTCTTCAAAACTTACTTCTAGCTCTTTAGCTGTGGTCCTGGTGGGCAGCGGCTGTGTCCTGGTGGGCAGTGGCTGTGTCCTGGTGGGCAGCGGCTGTGTCCTGGTGGGCAGCGGCTGTGTCCTGGTGGTTCTGTAAGTTAAAGACACACTTGCAATCTGCTCGACACATTGAAGTAGCAGATTGGGGTCTTCAAAACTTACTTCTAGCTCTTTAGCTGTGGTCCTGGTGGGCAGCGGCTGTGTCCTGGTGGGCAGTGGCTGTGTCCTGGTGGGCAGCGGCTGTGTCCTGGTGGGCAGCGGCTGTGTCCTGGTGGTTCTGTAAGTTAAAGACACACTTGCAATCTGCTCGACACATTGAAGTAGCAGATTGGGGTCTTCAAAACTTACTTCTAGCTCTTTAGCTGTGGTCCTGGTGGGCAGCGGCTGTGTCCTGGTGGGCAGTGGCTGTGTCCTGGTGGGCAGCGGCTGTGTCCTGGTGGGCAGCGGCTGTGTCCTGGTGGTTCTGTAAGTTAAAGACACACTTGCAATCTGCTCGACACATTGAAGTAGCAGATTGGGGTCTTCAAAACTTACTTCTAGCTCTTTAGCTGTGGTCCTGGTGGGCAGCGGCTGTGTCCTGGTGGGCAGTGGCTGTGTCCTGGTGGGCAGCGGCTGTGTCCTGGTGGGCAGCGGCTGTGTCCTGGTGGTTCTGTAAGTTAAAGACACACTTGCAATCTGCTCGACACATTGAAGTAGCAGATTGGGGTCTTCAAAACTTACTTCTAGCTCTTTAGCTGTGGTCCTGGTGGGCAGCGGCTGTGTCCTGGTGGGCAGTGGCTGTGTCCTGGTGGGCAGCGGCTGTGTCCTGGTGGGCAGCGGCTGTGTCCTGGTGGTTCTGTAAGTTAAAGACACACTTGCAATCTGCTCGACACATTGAAGTAGCAGATTGGGGTCTTCAAAACTTACTTCTAGCTCTTTAGCTGTGGTCCTGGTGGGCAGCGGCTGTGTCCTGGTGGGCAGCGGCTGCGGTCCTGGTTTATCTGTTATATGTATAATGGATCTATAGTTAGACCACCCCCTGAACTAGGTAATGTTCAATGATAAACACCCTACTAAAATGATGTCAGAAATGTTCATACAGGTGAACACCAAAACCCCCCCAAAAAGTTGCACGTTATACCATTCATTTCCATGTCCCAAAAAACAAAATTTTTTAATGTTAACACCATGAAAAAATATATTTGACACATTTTATTTAAAATAAATAACCTCTCCCCCCCCCCAAAAAAAAAAAAAAATACTTTACAGGTTAACCTTTATTAAAAAAAATGAGCCCTCAACCAACCCTGTATTGCATGTGTAACCATTGGTACATACACCAGTTTTAAATTTACCTTTATGAAATAATACTACGGACATTTTTTTAATAAACATTTTATTATAATTTTTTTTTTGCACTTTTTTTTTTAAAAATCACAAGGAGCTGACATGCTCTTTATTTTAAATACAAGTACTTCAACTGCAAATGGTTATAACTGTAATAAAAAAAAATTCAACACTTTTATTAAATAGAAAAACCCCACACTCACACATTCAAACCACAAGCTGCACACCGCTAGACTTTTTTAAAAAACACATCAGATTTTAAAAAAAAAAAAAAAAAAAAAAAAAAATTTAAACCACATGCTGCACAGACCACTATACAGTCAATACATCAGAAAAAGGCAAATAACCAATTATACAGCATGGACAAATGCACATGCCATCAACAAGACGTACCCAAAAAACATGCATGGTATGTGTCCACATTCAGGATCGCATCAGAATTTGGGCAGGATTTCCCATCAGTATTTGTAAGCCAAAACCAGGAGTGTAAAAATTAGGTAAAGTATAATACGAAAACAGGCACACTTTTGCTTTTATCACCCACTCCTGGTTTTGGCGTACAAATACTGATGGAAAATCCTGACCACATCCTGATGCAATCCTGCACATGGACACATACCCTCCCACATGAACAGGCATAAAATTGGCAAAGGCATAATATGGTGCAGGCACATGGTACAAAAGCACACAGCCGTCCAAAAATGCACACATACACATGCACGCACATAGCTTTATGCAAATACACATATGTACAACAAAGGCAGAAAGGTGAAACCAATCAGAAGACGCATACACACACACACATACAAAAGGCTGACAATCCTTTGGCTGAAGCAGCAGGTCTTCACAGTGGCTGGCATCATGGTGGATCTGGACTCTAGCATGGCACTGGCTGGTGCAGGACGATGGCAGGCCTCAGGTTCTCTTCAGGTTTTAAGCTCTTGTTGTAGTCAGTAGTACCTCATACACACAGAAATGCACAGGCACACAGATGCACACTAAAATTGCAATACTCACACTGGCTATGGTGGCTGGAGTCTTGTAGCAGGATGTCTGGAGTCTTGTGGCAGGATGGCTGGAGTCTTGTGGCAGGATGGCTGGAGTCTTGTGGCAGGCTGGCTGCAGTCTTGTGACAGGCTGGCTGGGGTCTTGTGCTTGGCTGGGGTCTTGTGGCAGGCTGGCTCTTGCTGGCAGACTTCTTTGCTTCTCTGTGTCTTGCTGGCATATGTGGGGTTCAAGGCCCAGGCCAGGTTTATATAGATTTGGGGGTGTCTGACCAATTGGCAACAAAATACTTCTTCTGAGCATGCTCAGTGTAAAAAAAACGTATTGCAGCGCTGCATTGCGTCGTACGACGTGTCCCGACGCATCCGTCGCTCATAGGCTTCCATTGCAGCCAACGACGTATGCCGCAGGATGCGTCGCGACACGTTTTTTAGGCGGAGACAAAAAACGTTACAATCTACGTTTTTTTGAGACGACGTGTCGCCAAATTTCGACGCATCCGTCGTAAAACGTACACGACATATGCCAATCCGTCGCCATACGTCGCCAATACAAGTCTATGGGAAAAAAACGCATCCAGCAAAAAGTTTTGCTGGATGCGTTTTTTCTGAAAAAAGACGTTTTGAAACGTAATGCAGTTAACGCTAGTGTGAAAGTAGCCTAAGTGGTGAAAAAAAATTCCAAACTTTGCTAAAAAAAAATAAATAAAAAAAAATAAAATTGCGCCATTTTCCGATACTCGTAGTGTCTCCATTTTTCATGATCTGGGGTCAGTTGAGGGCTTATTTTTTGCGTGCTGAGCTGGCGTTTTAAATGATAGCATTTTGGTGCAGATACGTTCTTTTGATCGCCTGTTATTGCATTTTAGTGCAATGTCGCGGCGACCCAAAAAACGTAATTCTGGCGTTTCTAATTTTTTTCCCACTACGCCATTTAGCGATCAGGTTAATGCTTTTTTTATTGATAGATTGGGCGATTCAGAACGCGGCGATTCCAAATATGTGTAGGTTTGAGGTTTTTTTAATTGATTTATTTTGATTGGGGTGAAAGGGGGGTGATTTAAACTTTTATATATTTTTTATTTTTTTCACATATTTTTTTTACTTTTTTTTTAACTTTTGCCATGCTTCAATAGCCTCCATAGGAGGCTAGAAGCAGGCACCACTCGATCGGCTCTGCTACATAGCAGCGATCTGATGTTCGCTGCTATGTAGCAGAATTGCAGGTGTGCTGTGAGCCCCGACCACAGGGTGGCGCTCACAGCTGCCGGGGATCAGTAACCATAGAGGTCTCAAGGACCTCTATGGTTACTATTCAGAAGCATCGCCGACCTCCGATCATGTGACGGGGGTCGGCGATGCGATCTTTTCCGGCCGCCCGGCCGGAAACGGTAGTTAAATGCCGCTGTCTGCGTTTGACAGCGGCATTTAACTAGTTAATAGGCGCGGGCAGATCGCGATTCTGCCCGCGCCTATTATGGGCACATGTCAGCTGTTCAAAACAGCTGACATGTCCCCGCTTTGATGCGGGCTCACCGCCGGAGCCCTGCATCAAGGCGGGGTATCTGACCTCGGACGTACTATCCCGTCCGAGGTCAGAAAGGGGTTATAGGTGTACATTCGCTTGTTTTTTGTGGGACAAGTTGTACTGTTGAATGACATCACTAATTTTACCATATAGCGTATTGGAAAAGAGGAAAAAATTCCAAGTGTGGTGAAATTGCAAAAAATAGTACAAACAGACATGGGGGCTAGGTGAGGGCTTATTTTTTGCACCCTGAGCTGACGTTTTTATTGATACCATTTTGGAGTAGATATCTTTGGATTGCCTTTTGAAATTGGAGCGGCCCCCAGACGCAGGACGATGGGGTACTCGGTACCGGGTCTCTCGGTTCTAGGAATGTCACGGTGGCCCTGCTAAGGGGCGCCCAATAAAAGGTGTAGGTGATGGGGTAGGTTGCAGTAAATGACGAGGACACAGGGTTGCAGTCTCTTTACCTCTTTACTGAAGGTTTCGGCATCCGCAATCCAGAGTACTGCTAACAGGGCTGGCTGAGACCGGCCGGTCCGGAGGCACATCCAGAGTTCCCTTTGCAGGTGGAAATCAGTAGCCTTCCTACTAGCGCCTGGGTGTTGTAGTACTTCCCTGCTGAGCACCACGGGATAGTCCTCACAACTGTCGTGTATGTTTCTGTCCTTTCTCTCCGTCCCCCAGATGATATGGATAGGACGCACCCGTATGACGGGGTAGGCCTGGAGTTATTTTTATAGGGACCCTAGAGATGCCCCTCTCCCACAATTGCCTCCGTTGTCTTCATTAGGTGTAAAAGGTGAGACAGCCAACCTAAAGTTAACTGCCCTGCCGTAGTTCAAAGTCATGCGTAGAGTCTATTACTTCCTCGGCGTTCCGGCCGCCGGCTACGCGCCTCAGAAGGATGTTGCTGATCTTGGAGCACGACTCCTCCTGGTTCTATCGCCTTTGTGCTGTGATCTCGTTTCTCACTTCTCCACAATATACTTCGCTTCGTGTCCTTTCTTAAGATGCCGCCGCAATGAGGTGCAGGCACGGCTCCGTAACGATCTGTCCTTTTGCTTGGCCACTGTCAGGATCCCACCCCTGACAGGGACCCCCCTGAATCTTCCCAAGTAACCTCTTCTCTCACTAGATGTTACCTGGGCAAAACCCAGTCAGCTTCTCCCTAACTTCCTATCCAACCCCCAGTTTTACCAGAGAGTGAGGAGTGGCCTAATACATAGAACCCTTTGCTCCCCCTGGTGGCCGGAGTGTGAAGTGTAGTGTGTGACTGTGATACCTGGTCAGGTGAACTCCTTTATTAGTGCAATCAGACATACCATCACTCCCCTTAGCGGCAGAGCGACGTTACTGCAACGACCAGGACTCTGGGGCGCTGCAATAGTCTGATCAGATTTACGGTAATTTTGATAGTTTGTACATGTCAGAACGCAGTGATACCAAATGCATGTATTTTTTTTTAGTTGTTTTATTTTGAATGGGGCAAAAGGGTAATTTGAAGTTTGTGTAATTTTTATAATTTTTTTTTTTACACGTTTAACTTTTTACTGACCTCAGTAGTCCCCTTAGGAGACTTGAAACTGTGATCATTGGATTGCTTGTTCTACACAGAGCAGGGCATCACAATCTCTTATGAAAGTGTTCATAGAATATTAACAATGACAGGCATGTGGTCTTCTGCAGACTGTCATGACAACCCATTGGCGACCATGTGACGGGGCGCCGATGGGTGAGACTTTTAACGAACTTCCCGCCGGCGCATCTTAAATGTCGCTGTCAGTGATTGACCGAAACATTTACCTGATTAAAGATTGCGGGTGAATCTCGGATCCACCTGCGACTGTTAGAGGCACATAACAGGTGATCAGATCAGCTGTTATGTACTGCGAAAGATGCGAGCCCGCATCAAAGGCAGGGACATGACCTTGAACGTACATATATGTACAAGGTGGTGAAGGGGTTAAGGATGTGTGCCCACGATGAGATTTGGTGAGTTTTTGACTGCATATTTTTGCTGAGTCAAAACCACAGTGTCTTCTAGCTCAATGGATGAGATTTATAGAAAGCTCATGCCCACTGCTGTGCTACTTTTTGGGCTGCACAGCCTGATAGTATGTTCACCACCATGGTAGCCCTAAATGCCATGAAAGATAGCAGGTCATCTTTGCAGTGACCTTTGAAGACGCTGTGGTACGTATAGTAGTATACAGCGGCAACGCTTGAAAGTCATGGACCCCAATGCAAAATTTCCAACAATGTTCTTTTCATATGGGTAAAGGGACCTTTTGCTCCCCCCCCCCCCCTCCCGCTGCCCCCTCCAGGCTCCGGGTGTGATTGCAAGTCCTGTACTTAATATACTGTAGTTCCCCCCCCCCCGGCAGTATAAGATAGCTGTGGACTCGATAAATATTAGAGCATTTTGTGATGTAGTGATTGGCAATCACAATCACTAGGAATAATAATAATAAAGCCTGACATTGAGCTCTATGTATTTCCTCATGTATTCCTTAAATTGTGTAACGGTCACGCTTCATTGTTGCATCCATTACAAACGTTGTCTGTTGACTTTGGCTTACATCTGGCATTTGTATTTGCTTAGTGGTGACAGTGCCTGTTATCACAGAAGATGAACAGGTAAAATCTAAAGATTTATCCAAGAAGCTTTTTATTGCTCCAAGGTCTGCAAGCTGCTCAGATGAGAAGTTTATATTGGGAAATTGCTTGATAGGCAATAATTTCCTAGTATGCAAGCACAGCTTAAGGAAAAGGAGATTTGTGAAATAATTCTTTATGGTGTACATGCTGCAAAACCTGTGCTTATCGTCCCATGACGTAACCATTCTACAGGTAGAGCATAAAATAGGTAATGATCCTAAATACTAAGTAAAGTATTAGGGATTGCATACCCAGAAATTCCCTAATATACTGCACTTTCATTATCAGTGGCTCAGTGGTTAGCACTGTAGCCTTGCAGCCCTGGGGTCCTGGGTTCAAGTCCCACTAACATCTACAAGGAGGTTGTATGTTCTTCCTGGGCTTGTGTGAGTTTCCGCCGGGTTCTCCCGTTTCCTCCCACAATCCAAAGACATACTGATAAGGAATCTAGATTGTGAGCCCCAATGGGTACAGCATACCTCCCAACTTTTATAGAAGGCAAAAAGGGACAAAGTTTGCGGCGTGCTGCGTGCACCGTGTCAAATTTTAGGCCACAACTCTGACCACATCCATTTCACAACTAGTCACACCCATATCCACTCCCCAGCCACACCCATTTAGCACTGCTGATCACACTGTTTCATAAACAAAAAAATATGGCCACACAGTGCTCCATTCTGTATAATGCCACACATAATGCTCCATACTGTATAATGAGCCCCACATGATGCTCCATACTGTATAATGGTCAAACATGCTCCATACTGTATAATGGCCACACATGCTCCATAGTGTATAATAGCCACACATGATGATCCATACTTTATAATGGCCACACATGATGCTCCTTACTGTATAATGGCCACACATGATGCTCTATACTGTATAATGGCCACACAGTGCTCCATACTGTATAATGGCCCCACATGATGCTCCATACTGTATAATAGCCACACATGATGCTCCATACTGTATAATAGCCACACATGCTCCATACTGTATAATGGCCACACATGATGCTCCATACTGTATAATGGCCACACATGATGCTCCATACTGTATAATGGCAACACATAGTGCTCCATACTGCATAATGGCCACACATGCTCCATACTGTATAATGGCCCCACATAATGCTCCATACTCTATAATGGTCACACATGATGCTCCATACTGTTTAATAGCCACACATGATGCTCCATACTGTATAATGGCCCCACATGATGCTCCATACTGTATAATGGCCCCACTTGATGCTCCATACTGGATAATGGCCCCACATAATGCTCCATACAGTATAATGGCCCCACATGATGCTCCATACTGTATAATGGCCACACATGATGCTCCATACTGTATAATGGCCACACATGATGCTCCATACTGTATAATGGCCACACATGATGCTCCATACTGGATAATGGACCCACATGATGCTCAATACTGTATAATGGCCACACATGATGCTCCATACTGTATAATGGCCATGAAGCACCCCAGAGTCCTGGTTGTTGCAGTAATGTCACTCTTCCACCAGGGGGAGTGATATTATGTCTGATGGTACTAAAGGAGTTCATCTTTCCAGGTATCACAAAACAGACACCACACTTCACACTCCAGTCCACCAGGGGGAGCCTATCTGTTGTGAATTCCATTCTGGAGCTCCCTCCTGTGGTTGCTAATGGTATTTTTGTGAGTTCTGCCCTTGGGCTCCCTCTGGTGGTTTCGAGTGGAACTGCTGCTCCTTTAGGTAGCTGTGGCAGCTGCCTTCACTAATCGCCTTGCCTGGGTTTGTTATTTAAACCTGTTCTGGGCTTTAGTTCATGCCAGCTGTCAATGTTCTTTGGTTGGATTTGGTTCTCTCCTTGGATTTCTCATATGGCCTGTCCTTGTCAGCAAAAGATAAGTTTTTGCTAGTTTTGTTTGTCCATTTGCTTGGACTCTATTGCTTTGCAAATATGTCTCTTTTTGTCCAGCTTGTCACTATGTCATATTCAGGCTAGCTGGAAGCTCTGGGAAAGCAGATTTGCCCCTCCACACCATGAGTCGGTGTGGAGTTCATTTTTGTAAACTCTGCATGGATTTTGTAGTTTTTAATACTGACCGCACAGTATCCTTTTCTCTCTGTCTATCAAGTTAGTATTGGCCTCCTTTGCTGAAATCTGATTTCATTTCTGTGTACGTCATTTCCCTCTTCACTCACAGTCAATATTTGTGGGGGGCTGTCTTTCCTTTTGGGGTTTTCTCTGAGGCAAGATAGCTTTCTATTTCCTTCTTTAGGGGTAGTTAGTTCTTAGGCTGTGAAGAGGTGTCTAGGGAGAGTCATGAACATCCCACGGCTATTACTAGTGTTGTTGTTAGGATTAGGGACTGCGGTCAGTAGAGATACCACCTTCTCAGAGCTCGTCCCATGTTGCGTTTTAGCCACCAGGTCATATCAGTGTGGCCTCTTAACCACCAGGTCATAACAGTACAGCTGGCCACAAATGTGTTAAATGCATCTCAAAAGAGGGAAAAGAAAGTTCTGAGCCATTTTTTTTTCCTTTGCAGCTTGTTTTGTCTTTTTTTTTCCCTTAATCTCTGGGTGGTTCAGGATTTTGGTGCTGATATGGAGGTTCAGGGTCTGTCCTTGCGCGTGGATCAACTCGCTGCAAGGGTACAGAGTATCCAAGATTATGTTGTCCAGACTCCGGTATTAGAGCCTAGAATTCCTATTCCTGATTTGTTTTCTGGGGATAGATCTAAATTTTTGAACTTTAAAAATAATTGCAGATTGTTTTTTGCTCTGAGACCCCGTTCCTCTGGTGACCCCATTCAGCAGGTGAAGATTGTTATTTCTTTGCTGCGTGGTGACCCGCAGGACTGGGCATTCTCCCTTGAGCCAGGAAATCCTGCATTGCTCAATATTGACGCATTTTTTCAAGCGCTCGGATTGCTGTATGACGAGCCTAATTCTGTGGATCAGGCAGAAAAAACTTTGCTGGCTCTGTGTCAGGGTCAGGAAGCAGCAGAAGTATACTGCCAGAAATTTAGAAAGTGGTCTGTGCTCACAAAATGGAATGAGTATGCCCTGGCAGCGATTTTCAGAAAGGGTCTTTCTGAAGCCCTTAAAGATGTTATGGTGGGGTTTCCTACGCCTGCTGGTCTGAATGAGTCAATGTCTTTGGCCATTCAGATTGATCGGCGCTTGCGCGAGCGCAAGGTGGTGCACCATATGGCAGTGTCCTCTGAGCAGAGTCCTGAGCCTATGCAATGTGATAGGATTTTGACTAGAGCAGAAAGGCAGAAATTCAGATGTCAGAATGGCCTGTGTTTTTACTGTGGTGATTCTGCTCATGCTATTTCTGATTGCCCTAAGCGTACTAAGAGGGTCCCTAGGTCTGTTACCATTAGTATTGTACAGCCTAAATTTATCTTGTCTGTTACCCTGATTTGCTCATTGTCGTCCTTTTCTGTTATGGCATTTGTGGATTCTGGCGCTGCCCTGAACTTAATGGACCTGGAATTTGCCAAGCGCTGTGGTTTTTCCTTGGAGCCTTTGCAGAGTCCTATTCCCTTAAGGGGGATTGATGCTACGCCATTGGCCAAGAATAAACCTCAGTACTGGACACAGTTAACCATGTACATGGCTCCAGCACATCAGGAAAATATTCGCTTTTTGGTGTTGCATAATTTGCATGATGATGTTGTGCTGGGTTTTCCATGGTTACAGGTACATAATCCAGTGCTGGATTGGAGATCTATGTCTGTAACTGGTTGGGGTTGTCAGGGGATACATAGTGATATTCCTTTGATGTCCATTTCCTCGTCCCCTTCTTCTGAAGTTCCTGAGTTTTTGTCGGATTTCCAGGATATATTTGATGAGCCCAAGTCCAGTTCCCTGCCTCCTCATAGGGACTGCGATTGTGCCATTAATTTGATTCCTGGCTGTAAGTTCCCTAAGGGCTGACTTTTCAATCTGTCTGTGCCAGAGCATGTCGCTATGCGGAGTTATGTAAAGGAGTCCTTGGAGAAGGGGCATATTCGCCCGTCTTCGTCACCATTGGGAGCGGGATTTTTCTTTGTTGCCAAGAAGGATGGCTCCTTGAGACCCTGTATAGATTATCGCCTTCTCAATAGGATCACTGTCAAATTCCAGTACCCTTTACCTTTACTTTCTGATTTGTTTGCTCGGATTAAGGGTGCCAGTTGGTTTACTAAAATCGACCTTCTAGGGGCGTATAATCTCGTGCGTATTAAACAAGGTGATGAATGGAAAACAGCATCTAATACGCCCAAAGGCCATTTTGAATATCTTGTGATGCCATTCGGGCTCTCTAATGCTCCATCGGTATTTCAGTCCTTTATGCATGATATCTTCCGGAATTAACTGGATAAATTCATGATTGTGTATTTGGATGATATTTTGTTTTTTTCTGATGATTGGGAGTCTCATGTGGAACAGGTCAGGATGGTATTTCAGGTCCTTCGTGCTAATGCGTTGTTTGTGAAGGGGTCTAAGTGCCTCTTTGGAGTTCAGAAGGTTTCTTTTTTGGGTTTCATTTTTTCTCCCTCGGCTATTGAAATGGACCCTGTTAAAGTCCAGGCCATTCACGATTGGACTCAACCTACATCTGTAAAGAGCCTTCAGAAATTTTTGGGCTTTGCCAATTTTTATCGCCGCTTTATTGCTAATTTTTCTAGTGTGGTGAAGCCTCTGACCGATTTGACGAGGAAGGGCGCTGATGTGATGAATTGGTCCTCTGCGGCTGTTGAGGCCTTTCAGGAGCTTAAACGTCGTTTTACTTCTGCCCCTGTGTTGCGTCAGCCCAGGGCTGCCACTAGGGATTTCAGGGCCCCATACTGTCAAAATTTCGGGGCCCCCCCTCAAAACTCCGCCCAGGCTCCACCCCCAGTTCCACCTTCACCCTAGCTCCGCCTCCACCCATCGAACCTTCCACAGTCCCACCGCCCACTCTTGGAAAAACTCCACTTCTGCACCACGTCTTCACCAATCACACATTAACACCATATCACATACATAGCCATCAGCTTTTGTTTTGACCAAAAGATTTTTTAAGCTGCCACCACGACAAGGTAGACTCTTGATCTAACTAGAGGAATCTGACTAGTGGAACCATTGGTGAATATCATTCTGCACTTGGGATGGGCCGCGGGTCTCCTGACATGAACTCAGCAGCCTCATAGCATGCATGAGGATGCTGGTTAGAAGATCGGCGCCCGATCCATGCACTGCTGTGTGAGCGCAGACCGATTTCCCCCTTTCAAACATTACGCTGCCATAATAATAAAGATGCTTCCCAATCATATATACTCACTTGCATCAATAATTCTCCACCCCACTTCCCAACCCCAACCAAAACTTATAAGTTACTGGATGATCCTGAGCTGCTGCCTGATGTTCTGGGCATTAGGTTTTGCAGCAGGTCAGGATCATCCAGTAACCATATATACATTGCTGTTGGGGAGTGGAAGGGGGAGGGGGAAGAAATGATTGTATCATACAAACACGTACTGAAATGGTGGACAAAAATACATGGACTTGTTATTTACTCACACAGCTGATGTTGCCACAGCGCGCACCACCCAGTCAAGAAGAATCTAATGGTCACCTCAGTCTGCCCACCGCTGCCGCCTCAGCCTGCCCACCAAATAAATGGAAACAGTATATTATTGCATATATAATCACCTATTATGCAAAACTAAAAAATATCTTTATTGGTATTTATTAAAAATCTATAAAGTGTAGAACATAAATACACCTCAAAACTTAAAGGAAACCTGTCACCCCCAAAATGGCTGGCGAGGTAAGCTCACCGGCATCAGGGGCTTATCTACAGCATTCTGTAATGCTGTAGATAAGCCCCCGATGTTACCTGAAAGAGGAGAAAAAGAGGTTATATTATACTCACCCAGGGGCGGTCCCGGTGCTGGTCCGGTCGGATGGGTGTCTCCGGTCCGCTCCGGCGCCTCCCATCTTCATTCCATGACGTCCTCTTCGGGTCTTTACGCCGCGCTCTGGCGCAGGCGTACTTTGTCTGCCCTGTTGAGGGCAGAGCAAAGTACTGCAGTGAGCAGGCGCTGGGCCTCTCTGACCTTTCTGGCGCCTGCGCACTGCAGTACTTTGCTCTGCCTTGAACAGGGCAGACAAAGTACGCCTGCGCCGGAGCCGCGGCGTAAAGACCCGAAGAGGACGTCATGGAATGAAGATGGGAGGCACCGGAGCGGACCGGAGACACCCATCCGACCGGACCAGCACCGGGACCGCCCCTGGGTGAGTATAATATAACGTCTTTTTCTCCTCTTTCAGGTAACATTGGGGGCTTATCTACAGCATTACAGAATGCTGTAGATAAGCCCCTGATGCAGGTGAGCTTACCTCACCAGCCATTTTGGGGGTGACAGGTTCCCTTTAACTCAAAGTGATCGTATAAAAAATAAAAAGTAGTCAACAGTAAAGGGGAGATCACCCCATTTATTTACTACCCAGGTTAAAACGATTAATCTACAATCCCCCCAGTTTTAAGCGTGCCCTAAAAACGCATTTGTTCAGATTGGCCTACCGCCTCAATGCATTAACCTAACGATCCCTGTGTTGCCCATTCAAAAAATGTAAACCATAATCAGGCTCCTCGCATCGTGTTCTCATACACTTTATGCAGTTAATAGCCCTCTGTGTCTGTACTGCTACATACTTAGGCTGATAACTGTTCATGCAGCTTTACATGAACACCCGAGCCTTACACTATGGCTGGTCCAAATAACTAAAGCAATTGTTACCATCCACCTCTCGCGTCTCCCCTTTTCCTATAGATTGTACCTTGTAAGCAGCAGGGCCCTCATTCCTATTGGTATCTGTTTTGATTTGTGTTTATTGTTATGCTGTAATGTCTATTGTCTGTACAAGTCCCCTCTATGATGTAAAGTGCTGTGGAGTATGTTGGTGCTATATAAATAAGAATTATTATTATTTATTTTACTTACTTTTATAGCACCGTTAATTCCACAACTCTTTACAATTGTCAACTATTCTTGTTTGCTACCTGTTTGCAGAGGTTGGCACCCTCTTGAAACGCATCGTCGACTAGCCCTGGTTGTCCTCGCCGTCTCCACGGCCTCCCCGCAGCAGATTCCTCCAGCGGAATGCAGATTCACCCTAGCAGCCTCCACCAATGGGACGCAGACTCCCCGCAACAGATTCCCCCTGCAGAACGCAGACTCACCCTAGCAATCTCCACCTGCTGGTTGCACACTCCCCTTTGCACCCTTCCCCTACTAGCCTCCCCTCACTCCACTGAGCAGCCTCCCCTCACCCTGTTGGACGCGGCCCCCAGTTCCCACTAGCCTCGCCCTGAGCCCTGTAGGATGTGGCCCCAGTCCATGACTGGCTGCCACATCCAACAGGGCCCAGGGAAGGCTAGAGGACTGCAGGGCAAAGGGGGAGGCTAGTGGGGACTGGGGGCTGCAGGGCCCAGGGGGAGGCTAGTGGGGACTTGGGGCTGCAGGGCCCAGGGGGAGGCTAGAGGGCTGCAGGGCCCAGGGGGAGGCTAGTGGGGACTTGCGGCTGCAGGGCCCAGGGGGGAGGCTACTGGGGGCTGCAGAGTCCAGCGGGAGGCTAGTGGGACTGGGGGCTGCAGGGCCCAGGGGGAGGCGAGTGGGACTGGGGGCTGCAGGGCCCAGGGGGAGGCTAGTGGGGACTTGGGGCTGCAGGCCCAGGGGGAGGCTAGAGGGCTGCAGGGCCCAGGGGGAGGCTAGTGGGGACTTGGGGCTGCAGGGCCCAGGGGGGAGGCTACTGGGGGCTGCAGAGTCCAGCGGGAGGCTAGTGGGACTGGGGGCTGCAGGGCCCAGGGGGAGGCTAGTGGGACTGGGGGCTGCAGTGCCCAGGGGGAGGCTAGTGGGGGCTGCAGGGCCCAGAGGGGAGGCTAGTGGGGACTGGGGGCTGCAGGGCCCAGGGGGAGGCTAGAGGGGACTGGGGGCTGCAGGGGGAGACTAGTGGGGACTGGGGGCTTCAGGGCCCAGGGGGAGGCTAGAGGGCTGCAGGGTCCAGGGGGAGGCTAGAGGGACTGGGGGCTGCAGGGCCCAGAGGGGAGGCTAGTGGAGACTGGAGGTTGCATGGTCCAGGGGGAGGCTAGTGGGGACTGCAGGGTCCAGGGGGAGGCAGCAGCTAGAGGGGGCTGCAGGGCCCAGGGGGGTGGCTAGTGGGGGCTGCAGGGCCCCGAGGGGAGACTGGTTGGGGCTGGGGGCTGCATGGTCCAGGGGGAGACTAGTGGGACTGGGGGCTGCAGGCTGCAGGGCTCAGAGGGGAGGATAGTGGGGACTGGAGGTTGCATGGTCCAGGTGGAGGCTCGGGGGGTACTGGGGGGTTGCGGGGTCCAGGGGGAGGCAGCGGCTAGTGGGGGCTGCAGGGCCCAGGGGGGTGGATGGTGGGGGCTGCAGGGCCCAGGGGGGAGGCTGGTGGGGGCTGCAGGGCCCAGGGGGGAGGCTGGTGGGGGCTGCAGGGCCCCAAGGGGAGACTGGTGGGGGCTGCATGGTCCAGGGGGAGGCAGTGGCTAGTGGGGGCTGCAGGGCCCAGGGGGGAGGCTGGTGGGGGCTGGGGGCTGCATGGTCCAGGGGGAGGCTAGTGGGACTGGGGGCTGCAGGGGGGCCCAGAGGGGAGGCTAGTGGGGACTGGTGGTTGCATGGTCCAGGGGGAGGCAGCGGCTAGTGGGGGCTGCAGGGCCCAGGGGGAGGCTAGTGGGGGCTGGCAGTCCCACTCTCCACTATCCTCCCACTGAACTCTGTTGGATGCAGCCCCCACTCGCCTTCCCTCATCAGCCACATGCTGCCAGGCGCAGCCACCTGAAGCCTCATCTGCTCATGAGACTCAGAGAGACTGGCCGCAGTGCACTCTCCTTACTTACTCTGCCTGCCTGACAGCCCGCTGCCTCCCCCTCCTCCTCAGCCTACTTATCAGCCGACACCTGGCACATCGCACGCTGCTCTGCTCAGAATGAATGAGGAAATGCGAGCAGGAGCAGCGTGATGTCAGGACCATGATGCACCCGGCCGGTCTTAACTTAAAGGTACAGCGCCCATTTTCGTCCGCCCGATGCATTAACAACACTGTAGGTGTATCTTTAAATCACCACAGTGTTGTTATGCATGGGGCGGTTAGCAGAAGCAGAACACAGAACAAAATGTCCAGGGGCCCGATGAACAGAAACAAAGAGAAGGGGGCCCGAGCGGATTGACCTGCCAGCGTGTTCGGGCCCCCCTTTTTGCCTCTGACCACCGGGCCCCATACTGCAGTAATGGCTGTCAGGCCCTGATGGCGGCCCTGCGTCAGCCAGATGTTTCTCTCCCTTTTCAGGTTGAGGTTGATGCTTCTGAGATTGGGGCAGGGGCCGTTTTGTCTCAGAGAAATTCTGATGGCTCTTTGATGAAACCATGTGCTTTCTTCTCCAGAAAGTTTTCGCCTGCTGAGCGTAATTATGATGTCGGCAATCGGGAGTTGTTGGCTATGAAGTGGGCATTTGAGGAGTGGTGACATTGGCTTGAAGGAGCCAAGCATCGCGTGGTGGTCTTGACTGATCATAAGAATCTGATTTACCTCGAGTCTGCTAAGCGGTTGAATCCTAGACAAGCTCGGTGGTCTCTATTTTTCTCACGTTTTGATTTTGTGGTCTCGTATATTCCGGGATCTAAGAATGTGAAGGCTGATGCCCTTTCTAGGAGTTTTTTGCCTGATTCTCCGGGAGTTCTTGAGCCGGCTGGGATCCTCAAGGAGGGGGTGATTCTTTCTGCCATCTCCCCTGATTTGCGGCGGGTACTTCAGGAGTTTCAGGATGATAAACCTGACCGCTGTCCTGTGGGGAAACTGTTTGTTCCTGATAGATGGACTAGCAGGGTAATTTCTGAGGTTCATTGTTCGGTGTTGGCTGGTCACCCTGGGATTTTCGGTACCAGAGATTTGGTGGCTAGGTCCTTTTGGTAGCCTTCCTTGTCGCGGGATGTGCGTTCGTTTGTGCAGTCCTGTGGGACCTGTGCTCGGGCTAAGCCTTGCTGTTCCCGTGCCAGTGGGTTGCTTTTGCCTTTGCCTATTCCTGAGAGGCCCTGGACGCATATTTCCATGGATTTTATTTCTGATCTTCCTGTTTCTCAGAAGATGTCTGTCATCTGGGTGGTTTGTGACCGGTTTTCTAAGATGGTCCATTTGGTACCGTTGCCTAAGTTGCCTTCCTCCTCTGATTTGGTTCCAATATTTTTTCAGCATGTGGTTCGTTTGCATGGTATTCCGGAGAATATTGTGTCTGACAGAGGTTCCCAGTTCGTTTCTAGGTTTTGGCAGTCCTTTTGTGCTAGAATGGGCATTGATTTGTCTTTTTCTTCAGCATTCCATCCTCAGACAAATGGCCAAACGGAGCGAACCAATCAGACCTTGGAAACCTATATGAGATGCTTCGTGTCTGTTGATCAGGATGATTGGGTGACCTTTTTGCCGTTGGCCGAGTTTGCCCTTAATAATCGGGCTATTTCGGCTACCTTGGTTTCGCCTTTCTTTTGTAATTTTGGTTTTCATCCTCGTTTTTCTTCAGGGCAGCTTGAGCCTTCTGACTGTCCTGGTGTGGATTCTGTGGTGGACAGGTTGCAGCAAATTTGGACTCATGTGGTGGACAATTTGACGTTGTCTCAGGAAAAGGCTCAACGTTTTGCTAACCGTCGTCGGTGTGTTGGTCCCCGGCTTCGTGTTGGGGATTTGGTCTGGTTGTCTTCTCGTCATGTTCCTATGAAGGTTTCTTCCCCTAAGTTCAAGCCTCGCTTTATTGGGCCTTATAAGATTTCTGAAATTATCAATCCGGTGTCTTTTTGTTTGGCCCTTCCAGCTTCCTTTTCCATTCATAATGTGTTCCATAGATCCTTGTTGCGGAGATATGTGGTACCTATGGTTCCCTCCATTGATCCTCCTGCTCCGGTGTTGGTTGAGGGGGAATTGGAATATGTGGTGGAGAAGATTTTGGATTCTCGTTTTTCGAGGCGGAAGCTTCAGTATCTGGTCAAGTGGAAGGGTTATGGCCAGGAGGATAATTCTTGGGTTGTGGCCTCCGATGTTCATGCTGCCGATTTGGTTCGTGCTTTCCATTTGGCTCGTCCTGATCGGCCTGGGAGCTCTGGTGAGGGTTCGGTGACCCCTCCTCAAGGGGGGGGGTACTGTTGTGAATTCCGTTCTGGAGCTCCCTCCTGTGGTTGCTAATGGTATTTTTGTGAGTTCTGCCCTTGGGCTCCCTCTGGTGGTTTCGAGTGGAACTGCTGCTCCTTTAGGTAGCTGTGGCAGCTGCCTTCACTAATCGCCTTGCCTGGGTTTGTTATTTAAACCTGCTCTGGGCTTTAGTTCATGCCAGCTGTCAATGTTCTTGGTTGGATTTGGTTCTCTCCTTGGATTTCTCATATGGCCTGTCCTTGTCAGCAAAAGATAAGTTTTTGCTAGTTTTGTTTGTCCATTTGCTTGGACTCTATTGCTTTGCAAATATGTCTCTTTTTGTCCAGCTTGTCACTATGTCATATTCAGGCTAGCTGGAAGCTCTGGGAAAGCAGATTTGCCCCTCCACACCGTGAGTCGGTGTGGAGTTCATTTTTGTAAACTCTGCGTGGATTTTGTAGTTTTTAATACTGACCGCACAGTATCCTTTTCTCTCTGTCTATCAAGTTAGTATTGGCCTCCTTTGCTGAAATCTGATTTCATTTCTGTGTACGTCATTTCCCTCTTCACTCACAGTCAATATTTGTGGGGGGCTGTCTTTCCTTTTGGGGTTTTCTCTGAGGCAAGATAGCTTTCTATTTCCTTCTTTAGGGGTAGTTAGTTCTTAGGCTGTGAAGAGGTGTCTAGGGAGAGTCAGGAACATCCCACGGCTATTACTAGTGTTGTTGTTAGGATTAGGGACTGCGGTCAGTAGAGATACCACCTTCTCAGAGCTCGTCCCATGTTGCGTTTTAGCCACCAGGTCATATCAGTGTGGCCTCTTAACCACCAGGTCATAACACCTATCTAAAACTGGTGGGCTGGATAGAAAGTGAGTCAGAAGCTGACTGGGCTCGGCCCAGGCAAGACCTGTCAGGCAGACAGGGAGAGAGGAGGAACATCTGAGCTGCAGACAGAGGGTCCCTGTCAGGGGTGGGATCCTGACAGAGGCCTAGCACGAGACAGAAAGACACGGAGCTGCGCCTGCCCCACGTGCGGCAGCATCCTAAGGAAGGACAAGAAAGGAATTGTGTTGCAGGGATGGAGAAACGAAGTCACAGCACAAGGAGACAACACCAGAAGGAGTTCTGTCCTGCAAGAGCCTGCCTCCTTCTGAGGCGCGTAGCCGGTGGCCGGAATACCGAGGGAGTAATTGACTCTACGCATTGCTTCAAAGACCGGCAGGACAGTCAATTCCAAGTTGGCTGCCCGACCTTAAAACCTAAGAAGACACAGTGGCAAATTGTGGGGGTCGGGGTGTCTCTACGGTCCATATAAACAAGCCTCAGGCCATCAGTCATATGGGTATGTCCTATCCATACCATCTGGGGGACAGAGGAAAAAATAACATCTAGAACATCTACAAAGGTTGTGAGGACTATCCCGTGGTGCTCAGCAGGGAGGTACTACAACACACAGGCGCTAGTAGGAAGGCTACTGATTTCCACCTGGATAAGAGAACTCTGGATTTGCCTTCAGACCGGCCGGACTCTGCCTGCCCTGTGATCTGTACTCTGGACTGCAGATGCTGAAGTCTTCAGTAAAAGGTAAAGAGACTGCAACCTTTGTGTCCTCGTTATTCACTTTGCCTTACATCGTCCACCATCACCACCTACACATCTGGGAAGCCCTGGGGACATACTTCACCTGTGGGAAGGTATACCATCTGGCTGCCATTCCATCACCCCAGCGGACCCCTAAGCAGCGTCGGTCACCCTGACTGAGTACCACAGGTGGCGTCACGAACACTGTACAAACTACACCTTTAATTAGACATCCCTCAAAAGGGCCATGGACCGGGTCAGGTCACCGTGATATCCCCAGAACCGCGAAGGACCCGGTACCGAGTACCCCATTGCCCTTAACGTGGGGGCGCTCCAGCCACACAGTGCTCCATACTGTATAATGGCCCCACATGATACTCCATGCTCCATGACACCCAGCACAGCAGAGTCGTGCATACATGGAGCCCCTGATCATGTGACCCCCTCACTCCTCCCCTCCTGTGACCTCATGACAGGTTCTGTGCACCATTCGAAGTTTCCCGATGTCTCTTAGCAACCAGTCGGTGATCACAGTCAGTGCAGTGCTGGAAAAGTATGAACCTGACCATGACCGGGGGAGACTGTCAAAATCGGAACTGCCCCGCTGGATCCGACACAGTTGGGAGGTCTGGGTACCGTGATGATGATTTATGTAAATCGCTGTGGAATATGATGGTGTTATACTGTATATGAAAAGCATAATAATAATGAAGAATAATAATTTATATCAGAAAAATTATGATAGAACAGGTAGTAAATCTATCACTACAATCAGAATAGATGGCTCCTATTTTGTCAAAAAATCGAAAATAATAACTAAATACTCTATATAACTCATCAGTTGTCAAGTCTACCAGGTGCCACAGAAATGTCCAAGAGGTTTCTTGTGCATGATCAGTACCAGATTACCAATTAGGCATAGCAGGCACCGCGTGTTGTCCCCTGAAAAATAATATTGGTTTTATATCGACATTGGAGGTCAGATGGAGCAACGGAGCTCTCATGAGAACATTACAGCAAGAGACAGTGAAATGATGTTTCGACTGTTGTTGGGTAGATTTGAGAATTAACAAGTAGTAGAGGAGGGGCATCTATGCAATCGCGCCATGCCAACTGCGTTATTGGCCAGAATGGAGATTGGATAAGAGGTAAGCGGCCGTGAGTTTTTGCTGACTCTTGATCATAATAGAACATTGATGAATAGAAGCTTTGGGAACACAGACTAGTGTATACTGTGTGTGTGGTATATACTGTATATTACTCCCATACATAATATCTGAGGTCCATGTTAGTTTCCGTAATTACCTTTTCTGGGTTATAATAACCTATTTTTTTCTGTTTAATTAAATTTAATTTAATGTATTAAAATTGTAGATAGTACCGTAATTTAAAAATTTATTTGTAAATAATTTTTCTTGCGGGGCATCAAGATTTTGACTACCATGGGGCATTTACAGGGTTTAATCCGGCACTGTGCATGATGCCAGGATGTTCCATCTTTAGTTGGACCACCAGCTTCCAATCATATATTTCGGAGGCAATAGAGGAAGGCCAGCGTTATGAGGGAGAGACTAGGCAATTAACCAAAGAGCCGCTAGCATCTACACCAGGAGCTACACTGGTTCACAGTGTAGCTTCCAATGTGGAGACTACTTCAAGACAATGGTGGCATCACGATCATGTGTCACCACAGGTCCTGTACTCTAGAGTAGTCAGAAGAACTGAGGAGATAAAGTGGCTTGTGAAAGTATTCATCCCCTTTGGCATTTTTCCTGTTTTGCTACCTCACAACCTAGAATTTCAATTTATTTTTTTTAATTTTAAGTTTTGCATCAGTTAATGTAAAGAACATGCCTACAACTTTATTTCCTCTGCCTAAGTAACATTAATTTATCTACATTAAATTTCAGTTGCCATTTCTCAGACCAAGCCTCCAACCTACATAAATGCTTCTGTAATATTACATTTACATTATATTAAATTATCCTCCTTTGTATTGATTACCCTGCAGAGTTTAGTATAATCTCCAAATATTGTAATCATTGACAGACTTAAACAAGTTTTGCTCAATATCCCTGTGTTTTGCATCATCCACCTTTCCTTAGATTCGAACCATTTTCTCTGTCCCTGCTGCCGAAAGCAACCCCTACAGCATGATGTTGCCACCACTATGTTTCACTGTGGGGATGGTGTTCTTGGGGTGATGAGCTGTGTTACTTTGGCACCAGATACAGCGTTTATCTTGGAGGCCAAAAAGTTAAGTTTTGGTCTCATCTGACCACAGCACCTTCCCCCATACACTTGGGGAGTCTCCCACATGTCTTTTGGCAAACTCAAAATGAGCCTTACAATTTTTGTGTGTAAGTAAAGGCTGTTTTCTGCCCAGTCTTCCATAAAGGTCACCTCTGTGGAGTGTACGGCTTATTGTGGTCATATGAACAGTCTCTGCTTGGGAACTCTGAAGCTCCTCCAGAGCTCTGTGCTGTTTCTCTGATTAATGCCCTCCTCATCCAGGCTGAGAGTTTTGGTGGGAAGCCCTCTCTTGGCAGGTTTGTTGTGGTACCATGTTCTTTCCATTTGATGATAATGGATTTGTTGGTGCTTCGGAGGATCATCAGAAATTGGGATTTTTTTTAATATCTCAACCATAAAATGTAGTTCTCAACAACTCTGTCCCTGACTTGTTTGGAGATCTCCTTGGTCTTCATGCTGTTGTTTTGGTTAGTTTTGCCTCTTGCTTAAAGGGGTTGTCCACTATTGGCAGAACCCCTTCTTGAACCCCTTCTTGATCTAAATGTTTGGACCCAATAAAGTTAAAAAGCTAATATTCACCTCCCATCTTGCCGCTGTTCTAGCGGTGTTGGCACTCGCTGTCCTGTGGCTTTTGTGCAGTTGTTATGAATTGTGGTATCCGCGCCTAATCAGCGCGGGTATCCCTGTTTCAGCGGAAGTGAGAGAGCAGCCGCAGTCCAGACTTCCTCTTCATGTTCAATTGGTTTGAAGGCAGGGACAGTGACGTCAGCGCCGATTGGGTGCCAGGCTCACGTGCCAGAACAACCGCACGGGATTGCAAGTACCGACACCGCTGGATTGGTAACGGCACGGGAGGTGAGTATAAGCATTTTTATTTTATCAGGGTCAAACATTTAGATCAAAAAAGGGTTGTCATGGTAGTGGACAACCCCTTTAATGGTGTTGTAGCCTCTGTGGCCTTTCAGAAAAGGTGTATATATTGACAGATCATGTGACACTTAGATTGCACACAGGTGAACTTCCTTTCACTAAGCGTGACTTATGAAGATAATTGCTTTCACCAGAAATTTGTAGGTGCTCCATCACAACAAGGATGAATACATATGCAAATGCCAATTTTTAGTTATTTGATCCCATAACTTTAATTTATGCCTATATTTTTCTAATTTCACTTCACCAACTCACACTATTTAGTGCTGATGCATCACACACAATTCGGAATATAAAAATATTTAAACACAGGTTGTAATGTAACAAAATAGGTAAAAGGCCAAGGGGTATATTGCAACCAACTGTAGGCTAGTGTTAAATCCTCTATTGTGTCTGTGTGCGCGTCTGTCTTACATCAAAAGGAAGAAAATCATGCTTATAGGCCTCATGAATATAGAAAAATATCAAACAAACTGATATCAAACAGATCAGGGGAGGCACAACCGCAATAATGTGGTGACAGAGACATCAGGGGACGGTATCCGGTAAATAATATAATGTATATTTGTGCAATCACATGGAAAGGTATCGCATGAATGATAAAAGTACATGTATAGTAAGAACTAGATTTGGTTAAGTGACAACAGTATAAAACATTAAGTAAACTCTCCTGCTAGAATGTCCCCAGCCTCGACGCATGTTTTGGTGATTTGTCTTTGTCTGGGGACTCCCTATACCCTTCCTTATAACTCAGTACTGTATAATGAAACTATAGATGTAGCAGAGCTGAGATTGGTGTTTAGACATTGTGTCTGTATGCATGTTCTCTGTATTAATGTGTCTGTACTGTATGCATCTGCTCCGTGTATTCATGTATCTGTATGTATGTGCTCAGTGAATACTTGTCTGTCCCTGTGTATGTGCTCTGTGTATTCATGTATCTGTATGTATGTGCTGGGTATACATTTGTACTTCTATGTATGTGCTCTGTGCATGCATGTATTTGTATGAAATAAAAAAAAGGGGATAAAACGTGGATTTAAACTGCGCTGCTGAATGATTCAAGGTCAGAATATGTAGCCATTAGATCGTGGATTTATTCAGCGCGTTTCAAAGTACAAGACTTCTTCATCAGGACACCACAGTATACATGTACAGATGTTTCAGGACTTTAAATAGATCTATGTGCTATGTGGGTGTGTAACACACAGTGTTTGTGTAAAACACTATGTGTATGCGGCATCCTCATTTATAAATACCGGCAGCGTAGACCAGAGTTCATAGGTGCGAACGTCTTGGTAATTGCCAAAGGAACGAGCAAAATGTTGCTTATTCATCGGGTGATCATATTGTTTATCCCGGAGCAACTATCATTGTCCTCAGTAACACATCACCCTGTGTAATCCGCAGATGTGCTGGTGATAGCTTGGTAGTGTATGGAGACAGATTGATCTACCAGTGATCGTTCTGTCCCCATCATTCTTCCTCAGCCGGTGTATAGAGGCCGGTAACCAAGCGCTGACTGACTTCAATATTGTCAATCACGCTGATTTAAAGGTCCGAACTCCGTGCATGTAAATGTAAACTAAATGTTTCTGTGTGATGGTGCAATATGTGAGCATTTGGGGCCCCACTTTAAAGTTTTGCTCAGGGCCCCTTTGTCTAAAACCGGCCCTGGAAAGGTTGTGATGAAATGGGCAAAACAGCAAGGAGGAACAACAGTGTAAGAAGAATGGATAGTCTGCATGGTTTAGATGCAATCTCCGTGATGGTGGAAGATGTACGGTTCCCTTGTGCTATATATTTGGCTATTTTCTTACATTTCTGTTTTACAAACCTTTTTCTTCAGAGCCTGCGGGATATGTGATGTCACAGGTTAGTATAGGTTATGAATTTTTAAACCTGACAGGTGGCTGATGCAGATGCTGGGAGGCAGATACATTCATAGTCGTAGGAAAACTCTTTCTCTTCCTCTTTCATGTTCTTTCATGTTCTATATTTATAATAACCTGTTAGAAGATGTAAACCCGGTTTGTCACGTAAATCGTACACTATGGGTCTACTAAGAGAACGTAAGAGGATCCTTTTAAGCCAAGGTATTAACAATGTGCTTGGAATGTGGAAAGCAATGTAACCTTTTCTTTATATTTTCACTTAACTTGATACTATACTGTATGGATGTCTATCGGTTTAATCTTTACTATGTGTAAAGCTTACCTCTGTTACTCTTGTATGACTTTGAGCTTTATTATATAGGGCTGATTTCACTTTAATCAAGGCAGAAAATTGTCAATCAGCTTTGGGTATAACCTAATTTTAAACTTTTTTTGCGGACCCCAGGTTTTTCAATACGCCCCCAGACACCATTAATGATCATCATACTCAAAAATGAATTCAAATTACATTAAACCTCAGATTAAGTAGGAACCAGAGACCTGCAGTTACTTACACCTACTCTGGCACATGGCATACATTGCTTTTCATTCCTAGGCGTTGCTGCACACAACTGATGCCTAGGGTGAGCAAAGTTCTTCTTGGTCATAGATTCAGAAGTGAAGGCTTATTCATTAAATCAGAGGAAGACACTGGGATGTGAACCTCCGATGAATGTCTCTGATGACTATAGGTCGACTATATTATTAAAATATGTACTGCAGAGTATACATATTTTAATGGATGTGATCACATTGTAGGCTGCAGACACTCTTCTGACCTCACTAGGTGAATAAAGATATATGCACCAGAAGGCAAATGCAGCCTCAGGATACACCACCCAAAAGATTGCCTGTTTTTGCCTGTCTTTTTTCTGAAATATTCGACGAGTAGGCAAGTAGGATCTAAAGGGGTAAGATTTGATGACCCATAAAACTCAGAAATACTCATGCAACATATTCTTCATATATATCGTGAAGCATTTTCTGCACATCATTTTTTTTTGTTTCTAAAACTGGTTCTTTTCTAACATGACCCCCCCCATGTTTAGACGATAAGTACTGTATTTAGCAAATCCTATGTGTGTATTCCTAGAGCAAGGAGCAAGCGATAATTAGATGGTTAAGGAGCAAGAGATGACTAATGCATATGACTCATTCATTTGTGGTAATGAAATGTTACGTCCTGCTGGAGTATAGCCATGAACACCCCTCTGCGTCTCCAGCATTATCAGGAAGCTCGCCTGCTCTTATGTTTTATGAGCACCTTTTTTTTGTGTTTGCTTTCTGTATTTGTACAAAGTGCCTTGTAATTTGTTTACAGACATCGAATTGTGCTGTATATTGAGAATATTAAAAATGAGGCTTCTGGCTCCATCATATCCTTTAGTAGAGCAGTTTTATTAAATTGACCCCTATGAGTTGCAGAACTGGGTCAATATACCGTAAATATCCTTTGACTTTGCTACCAAGAAGCTGCCTAGTTACATTGACTTTCTATTTGGTGGACTCATGTATTATATTTTTATTTTTTGCACAAACTGGGCCTATTACTATAGAATAAGTTGTTTTCAAGAGGCACGCATGTAATTATGTATTGGTTAACCAATGTGAACACTCACCGTGGGTGAAGCGTAGAGAATTGTCTTTACAGCTATTTTGCAATTCCAAATCATTCTCTTTCCAGAAATAGTGGTTTTCTAGATCAGTAAACACCATATTAATGTTAGTGGTAAATAAACTTAGTTTATTTTGTAGGAAACCACTGCACCCTTCTCATCTTATGAGATGGCCATGGTGACAATGCTTAATACATCATAACACACTGCGGGTGGGATCTGGGGCCTCCACTACACGCAGACATAATATCCTTACATAACCTGATGCATGTTCATGGGTAGCACGCACGGCGCATACCCGAGAACTCATTGTAGAGCGCAGGTGCCGGTGACGTCACGAGAAAGAGAGGAGGCGGCGCCCGGAGGCCAGAGCTGGATGATGGACGGCTGCGAGGTGGTTGAATTAGGGGGAGAAAACATACCTTCCTGACTCAATAGAGGTATGGCGGGAAATTTGTAAAACTCATTATCTCAGCGTTCCTAAGGATAATAAACATAAGAGCCACCTTCACAGAATGCAGCCTTAAGGTACCGTCACACTCAGCAACTTTGCAAAGAGAACGACAACAATCCGTGATGTTGCAGCGTCCTGGATAGCGATCTCGTTGTGTTTGACATGCAGCAGCAATCTGGATCCCGCTGTGCCATCGCTGGTCGGAGCTAGAAGTCCAGAACTTTATTTCGTCGCCAGGTCGGCGTGTATCGTCATGTTTGACATCAAAAGCAACAACGCTAACAATGGATGTAATGGAGCTAACAACCAGCGAGAACGAGAAGTGAGTCGCCGTTACGTCACTGGATCGCTCCTGCATCGTTCTGGAGTTGCTGTGTTTGACGTCTCTACAGCGAGCTAAACAGCGACGCTCCAGCGATCTAGTTTAGGTCGGCTCGTTGTCTATATCGCTGCAGCGTTGCTGAGTGTGACGGTACCTTTAGTGCTGCTGAAGGTGGCTCTTTTACTTTAATAGGCCCTGGGGGGGGGGGGGGGGGGGTGACAGGTTCCCTTTAAGAAACCAAGCTAGTAAAGTTGTCACGCTGTCTCAAACACTTCTCACTGGCTGCACACGTGTTTTGTGTGCAAAAGTAAAGTGGGGCTTCGCTTTTCACATAAACTCACCCACTCACCTATTCCAATAGGATGAAACTGAGCTAAGTGCACAGCACACCCACACCACACTTTTTCGCTGCCACCACCTGCTGTTTTGAAAGTCCAGCAGGACGGTGAATACTGAATAATACACCTGCACACACCACCCACACTTCACTTCCTAAGCACCTGACTGGTACTATTCCTGCACTCTGGCATACTGTACATTGAGTAACACAACCAGGCCATACTTTCCTTCTTCGAGGTTGTGGGTACGTTTAGACCAGCAAGAAACAAACTTATTTTATATATATTAAATCTAAAATGTAATAAGGTACAGTGTCTACAAAAATGACAAAAAAATGAAATAAGACCTACACACAAGTAAAAGTAGTATATAAAAAAGAATAGATAAATAAAGAAAGCTCTTACAGATAAAATTGGTGAGATCACCGTAGAAATTGGAATAGAGCTACAATTGATGTTGTCTCTCCTGAATATGACAACTAGATTTTTCTGGAAAATACATTATAAAGGGTCTCCTCTAAACCCCCCACCCCGTCTCCTGGACAAGTGAGAGGAGGATGGCTTATTATATTAACAGAAACATGGTGCAAAGACATAATTACTGATTTATGTCACATTTTCCCACAGAAATCTAAGTCGAAGAATACTACCACCATAATTCCAAGCTTACATTCACCATCCAATACACCAAACATGACAATGATATATCCGTAATATAATAATAATAATAATAATAATCTTTATTTATATAGCGCCAACATATTCCGCAGCGCTTTACAGTTTAACAGTTTCAAACACAACAGTCATAGGTAACAACGTTAACAATACAATAAATACAATAACAATAAAGCAAAAATAAGACAAAATAAGACGACCCTGCTCGTGAGAGCTTACAATCTACAATGAGGTGGGGAGATACAAAGTACAGGTGTGTATTTACAATGGTGTATTTACAGTGATGGTCCAGCCATCTTCCGGGGGTGGGGGTAGATGGAAGTAGTGAATGGGTTACACACGCACAAAAACATAAAATGAGTTTGATTAGGGAACGTGATAGGCCGCTCTGAACAAATGTGTTTTGAGCGAGCGCCTAAAGCTATGCAAGTTGTGGATGGTCCTAATGTCTTGGGGTAGAGCATTCCAGAGGATTGGCGCAGCACGGGAGAAGTCTTGGAGTCGGGAGTGGGAGGTACGGATTAGTGCAGAGGTTAGTCGAAAGTCATTTGCAGAGCGCAGAGGTCGGTTAGGCCGATAGACAGAAATGAGGGAGGAGATGTAAGGGGGTGCCGCACTATGGAGAGCTTTGTGGGTGAGAACAAGTACTTTGAATTGTATCCTGTAATGAATGGGCAGCCAGCGTAACGACTGGCGAAGAGCGGACACGTCCGAGTAACGATTAGCCAGATGGACAACCCTGGCTGCTGCATTAAGGATAGACTGGAGAAGGGAAAGTCGAGTGAGGGGGAGGCCAATTAATAGAGCGTTACAGTAGTCCAGACGGGAGTGGATTAGGGCGACAGTGAGAGTTTTTGTTGTCTCCATGGTGAGAAAAGGGCGGATTCTAGAGATGTTCTTTAGGTGTAAGCGGCACGAGCGGGCAAGACATTGTATGTGGGAGGTGAAGGAGAGATCGGAGTCAAACAAAACACCCAGACAGCGTGCCTGCTGCCGGGGTGTTATGATGGTGCCACCCACGGAGAGGGAAATGTCAGATTTAGGGAGGTTAGTAGAAGGCGGGAGCAGAAGAAGTTCAGTTTTGGAGAGGTTGAGTTTCAGATAGAGAGCGGACATGATGTTGGAGACTGCAGACAGACAGTCAGTGGCGTTCTGTAGTACAGCGGGGGTAAGGTAATTTAGGTTGATATTACAATTATGTGGTTGGGAAACTAATTCTGTTATTTCCCAAGGACTAACATTTCTGGAACGTATAATAATAATAATAATCTTTATTTTTATATAGCGCTAACATATTCCTCAGCGCTTAACAGTTTGCACACATTATCATCGCTGTCCCCGATGGGGCTCACAATCTAAATTCCCTATCAGTATGTCTTTGGAATGTGGGAGGAAACCGGAGTATCCGGATGAAACCCACACAAACACGGGGAGAACATAGAAACTCCTTGCAGATGTTATCCTTGGTGGGATTTGAACCCAGGACTCCCGCACTGCAGTGCTATCCACTGAGGAACTTGAACCCACTGAAGCAATTATTTTTCCTAATCGCAGATATATCTGTGGATGACCTATGTCCATGCCATAGCGATAATAATCAATTATTTCTATCTCCTCCATGTGTGGTTTCTTGTATGGAGATGACCAGTCTGCTTTAGGGGCAATTATATTCACTCTTGATGTCACACTGACTTGCTAACGAGGATGTACACAGTAACAGTTTGTTCTCCCAGAAACTGTCAGTTACTCGTTAATTAATTTATCTACACCCAGGAGATGCTGCCAAGTGTCCAGTCATATTGGATTTATTTATCTGATCCAAAACCCAATTCATAACACAAGCATGTTATATTAAAGACATAATAATCTATCATGAAATGAGATTATATAAAATAAGCAAGTCTAGACGGGCAGTGTCACTGTCTGCTTATCGTCTTGTAGCAGTTTACCGTCACGTCTGACTTTGGGAAGGTCGTCTCCATTGATAAACATACTTCTCGGAATCATGTTAGAAAAAATTAAAGGAGGTATCTGATTTCCTTTGGTAACCCTCCAACATTTCTCTTCCCCCTAGTTTGCATATAAGTGAAGCTCACTTATTATAGAATTCTTTAGCGTAATGAAAGTTGTATCTCATTAGTTGTTTGACTTTGTAAGAAGAGGAATATGGGAGGGAGTTAAAAATTAAATGGATGATTTATAAAATAAAGGTACAATATGTGTCGTGAGAATCTTCAGTTAAGATCTGCATGTAATTGTATTCGAGATAGGTATAACATGGACCTTGAGAATGGCTGGTGAGCTTGGTGTTCGCCAATAGATGTTATTTATCTGGCTGACATATGATACATGGGACCATATGGCTCTCAAGACAGTCATATTATTATTATTATTATTATTTATTATTATAGCGCCATTTATTCCATGGCGCTTTACATGTGAGGAGGGGTATACATAATAAAAACAAGTCCAATAATCTTGAACAATACAAGTCACAACTGGTACAGGAGGAGAGAGGACCCTGCCCGCGAGGACTCACAATCTACAAGACATAGATGTCCTTCAGTTTTCTCGAATGTATGAGCCATACAAAATTCAGTTTGAATTCACTTTCTTATAATTTGCATTAATCGTTTAATTCCAATGTTTCAGAACATGTCGTTGCATTTCTTCTATTTCTATATTTCTGCTGCACTGAAAGCTGTGTACGCATGTCTGAGAACTCTTAAACCAGATGTTTCTGTTTATTCCACGGCTCTTTAACCTTCAAGTGATCGAGTCTTGTAGACAGTTCCTGTTATGGGAAGATACGTGATTTATAAATATTAAACAGAGCAGGAACATTTGAAGTCCGGTGCATATCATGTATTGATTTTTCCATCCTGTTAAGTCACTTGTGTATGTCTTTTATGTCTACATTTCATTGATACAACATTACTGGATTTATTATTGTTCTGGTGCTTTTTTTCAAAATGCATAACATGTAGTTTTTTCTCTGTGAAGTTGATTCACAGTGGGCCTTCCCTTTCAGAGACTTTGAGATAAGTTAAGTGTTAATGGATACTTCTAAAATATTAGGATTTTTCAAAGTGATTTATGACCACATCAAACTTCAACTCGATTTTGATACGGTATGTGGTATTAAATTAGCTGAGAAGTTTCGTAAAAAATATGCAAACTTTTCATCACAACGATCTGACTGCTTTTTCCTTCTTTTCGTTCTGCAACTGGGAATGTGCAGGTAAACAAACAGTGTTAAAAGAATAACAATTCAAATTTTTTAATGAAGGACAGCTGCATTTTTTTAAGCCCATAATATATACAGTACAGGACAAAAGTTTGGACACACCTTCTCATTTAAAGATTTTTCTGTATTTTCACGACTATGAAAATTGTACATTCACAGTGAAGGCATCAAAACTATGAATTAACACATGTGGAATTATATACTTAACAAAAAAGTGTGAAACAACTGAAATTATGTCTTATATTCTAGGTTCTTCAAAGTAGCCAACTTTTGCTTTGATGACTGCTTTGCACACTCTTGGCTACCGGGGGTAGCCGAGACCCCAGAGAACATGATTCGGGGTTTTTTACCGACCCCCGATTTGCGATTGCTGGTAATTAAACGTTTTCCGGCGATCGCAAAAAACCCCCCCAAAAAAACGCGATTTCCCATTTAATTTCTCTGTCCTCCGATGTGATCGCACATCAGAGGACAGAGAAATGGGGTCCCCGATCGCCCGCAATGGCCCCCCGATACTCACCTGTCTCCCCTGGTGCTCCTCGTGGCTCCCAATAGGCGCCGCCATCTTCTTCCGGCAAAAAAATGGCGGGCGCATGCGCAGTGCGCCGGCCGGCACCCGGGAGATCTTTGGGGTCTCGGCTGCCGGGGGTAGCCGAGACCCCAAAGAACATGATCGGGGTCGGTTTTTACCGACCACTGTTTTGCGATCGCCGGTAATTAACTGTTTACCGGCGACCGCAAAAAAAAAAAAAAGCGATGTGTAATTCTCTGTCCTCTGATGTGATCGCACATCAGAGGACAGAGAAATAGGGGGATTCGGGGACCCTATCATACTTACTGGTTTCCCTGAGTCCCCCTGTGTCCTCTTCTGGCCGCCGGCTTCTTCCTTCAGTAAGAAAATGGCGGGCGCATGCGAAGTGCGCCCGCCATGATCTGCTGGCCGGCAGCTAGAGGAGTTGGGGCTAAATTTAGGGCTAGGGTTAGGGTTGTGGCTAAATTTAGGGTTAGGGTTGGGGCTAAATTTAGGGTTAGGGTTGGGGCTAAATTTAGGGTTAGGGCTAGGGTTAGGGTTGGGGCTAAATTTAGGGTTAGGGCTAGGGTTAGGGCTAGGATTAGGGTTGTGGCTAAATTTAGGGTTAGGGTTGGGGCTAAAGTTAGGGTTAGGATTGGGGCTAAAGTTAGGACTAGGGTTGCGGCTAAAGTTAGGGTTATAGTTGGAATTAGGGTTTGGATTAGGGTTGGCATTAGGGTTACGTTTGGGATTAGGGTTAGTTTTGGGATTAGGGTTAAGGTTAGGGTTGGGATTAGGGGTGTATTGGGATTAGGGTTAGGTTTGAGGTTAGGGTTGAGATTAGGATTAGGGATGTGTTGGATTTAGGGTTCTGATTAGGGTTATGGTTGCTTTGGGGTTAGGGTTGCGATTATCCTTAGGGTTGTGATTAGGATTATGGATCGGGTTGGCATTAGGGTTAGGCCTCTTTCACACTTCAGTCTTTTGGCGTCAGTCTGAAACCGCCATTTTCGTCAAATAGCGGATCCGACATTTTTTTTTGCGGATCCGCTATTTTCCCATAGACATGCATTAGCGACGGATTGTGGCGGATGGTCGTCCGTTCCATCCGCCATGCGACGGATCCGTCGAGATTTGGCGCCCAAACAGTGGTTTACCCACACATATGGGGTATCGATGTACTCAGGAGAAATTGCACAACAACTTTTGTGGTCTAATATCTCCTGTTACCCTTGTGAAAATAAAAATTTGGGGGCAAAAAGATCATTTTTATAGAAAAAAATGCGATTTTTTTTATTTTCACGGCTCTACGTTATAAACTTCTGAGAAGCACCTGGGGGTTTAAAGTGCTCACCACACATCTAGTTAAGTTCCTTAAGGGGTCTAGTTTCCAAAATGGGGTCATTTGTGGGGGGTTTCCACTGTTTAGGCACATCAGGGGCTCTCCAAACGCGACATGGCGTCCGATCTCAATTCCAGCCAATTCTACATTGAAAAAGTAAAACGGCGCTCCTTCTCTTCCAAGCTCTGCGGTGCACCCAAACAGTGGTTTACCCCCACATATGGGGTATCAACATACTCAGGAGAAATTGCACAACAACTTTTGTGGTCTAATTTCTCCTGTTACCCTTGTGAAAATAAGAATTTGTGGGCGAAAAGATCATTTTTGTGTAAACAAATGCGATTTTTTATTTTCACGGCTCTACTTTATAAACTTCTGTGAAGCACTTGGGGGCTCAAAATGCTCACCACACATCTAGTTAAGTTCCTTAAGGGGTCTAGTTTCCAAAATGGTTTCACTTGTGGGGGGTTTCCACTGTTTAGGTACATCAGGGGCTCTCTAAGCGTGACATGGCATCCGATCTCAATTCCAGCCAATTCTGCATTGAAAAAGTCAAACGGCGCTCCTTCTCTTCCAAGCTCTGCGGTGCGCCCAAACAGTGGTTTACCCCCACATATGGGGTATCGGCATATTCAGGAGAAATTGCACAACAACATTTATGGTTAAATTTCTGTTTTTACACTTGTGAAAATAAAAAAAAGTTAAATGTTCATTTTTGCCTTCCACATTGTTTCAGTTCCTGTGAAGCACGTAAAGGGTTAATAAACTTCTTGAATGTGGTTTTGAGCACCTTGAGGGGTGCAGTTTTTAGAATGGTGTCACACTTGGTTATTTTCTATCATATAGACCCATCAAAATGACTTCAAATGTGATGTGGTCCCTAAAAAAAAAATGGTGTTGTAAAAATGAGAAATTGCTGGTCAACTTTTAACCCTTAGGCCATGTTCACACAGTGCGTTTTTTACTGCAGAACCGCAGCGGTTTTGCCGCTGCGGTTCCGCAGTTGTTTTCCATGCAGGGTACATTACAATGTACCCCTATGGAAAACAGGAACCACTGTGCACACGGTCCTGAATTTCCCTTAAAAAGCCGCGATGAATCGGTGCGGGAAAAAAGAAGGAGCATGTCACTTCTTTGCCCGAAACAGCAGCGATTCTGCACCCATAGACCTCCATTGTGAGGTCAAACCCGCAGTAAAACCCGCAGATCAAAAATATATCTGCGGGTTTTATTGCGGTTTGTGGTGCAGAACCACTGCAGCCGGAAGTGCGGGGAAGCGGCCGGAAGTGCGTGGGCGGAAGTGCTTGGGCGGAGAGACATGGAGGCATACCGTCGCATGGGCATCGTGTCGGCCGTTTGATTGATTTGGTATGTGTGTGTGTCTGTGTGTGTGTCTGTGTGTGTGTGTGTGTGTGTGCGTGCGTGTGTGTGTGCGTGTCCCCATGCGACGCTAGTGCCACCATTGTGCTAAGTCGCCGTATGGGACTACTACTCCCATCCGGTATTAGGATGGGAGAGTTGTCCCTGTGTCCGGCGACTTAGCACAATTGTAAAGTTACACAAAACACACACAATACACATACATGACACACAGTACAGTACATACAACACATAACAGAGTATATACTCACCAACAGCACACTTGTAGGCGAAGCCCTCGATCCTCCAGGAAAAAAATCACAAAATAAAAAATCAAATTCATACTCCCTGTCCGCAGAATCCATAAAACGAGTGTCCCACGCCGATCGGCTGCTCTCCGGCGATACACTGCCAGGAGTGAAGCTCCTAGCAGTGTATCGCGTACTGTTCTGGAGTTCAATGACTCCGGCGTCTCGGTTAACGGCAGTACAGCTGCGTTGAACTTTCCCACGCAGCACTGCCGTTAAGCGAGAGTGCCGGGGTCAATGACCACCGGTAAACTCGCTCGTGCATGCGCAGTGACACACCGACAGGAACTATGGCTCCTGTCAGTGTGTTGCTGCAGCCGTGGAGAGCAGACATGTCTCTGGATGTGTCTGTTCTCCATGGAAAATCTTCGTGGGATACGTGGCACTTAAATACGTGGCAATTAAATACGTGACACGTGGCACTTATACGTGATACGTGTCACTTAAATACGTGATACGTGTCACTTAAATACGTGGCACGTGGCACTTAAATACGTGGCACGTGGCACTGAAATACGTGGCACTGAAATACGTGGCACTGAAATACGTGGTCCTGAAATACGTGGCACTGAAATACGTGGTACTGAAATACGTGGCACTGAAATACGTGGTACTGAAATACGTGGCACTTAAATACGTGGCACTTAAATACGTGGCACTGAAATACGTGGTACTGAAATACGTGGCACTTAAATACGTGGCACTGAAATACGTGGTACTGAAATACGTGGCACTTAAATACGTGGCACTGAAATACGTGGCACTGAAATACGTGGCACTGAAATACGTGGTACTGAAATACGTGGCACTTAAATACGTGGCACGTGGCACTGAAATACGTGGCACTGAAATACGTGGCACTGAAATACGTGGCACTTAAATACGTGATGCGTGGCACTTAAATACGTGGCACTTAGGCTATGTTCACATTTGCGTTGTGCGCCGCAGCGTCGGCGCCGCAACACACAACGCAAACAAAAACGCAGCAAAACGCATGCACAAAGCTGCGTTTTGCGCCGCATGCGTCCTTTTTTGATTGATTTTGGACGCAGCAAAAATGCAACTTGCTGCGTCCTCTGCGCCCGGATGCGTGCGCTGCAGTGACGCATGCGGCGCAAAACGCAAGTGCGACGCATGTCCATGCGCCCCCATGTTAAATATAGGGGCGCATGACGCATAGCTGGATAGAGCTGGGTCCGCGGCCTACGCTCAGCAATCTGCGGAGCGCTGTCATTCAAAACACGTCCACTCATTTTGGTGTTTAGTCCCAAAATGGAGGATGGAAGAAGAAAAGGGTTGGACAAGGAAATGACATCATTTCTTTTTTTTTTCCCCCACTGCAGTTAAAGCTTTATTTGTGTCAAACACAGACAATCTGCAGAGAAAACTGCATAAAAAACCGCACTAAAAACCGCATCAAAAAACGCATCAAAAACGCACCTGCGTTTTCTGCCAAGAGCTGCGGTTTTTGTCCTGAAAAAAAAGGATTGAAATCAGGATCGTGTGAACATACCCTTATAACGCCCTAACAAAAAAAAAAATTGTTTCCAAAATTGTGCTGATGTAAAGTAGACATGTGGGAAATGTTATTTATTAACTATTTTTTGTGACATATCTCTCTGATTTAAGGGCATAAAAATACAAAGTTTGAAAATTGCTAAATTTTAAATTTTTTTGCCATATTTCTGTTTTTTTCATAAATAATTGCAAGTAATATCGAAGAAATGTTACCACTAACATGAAGTACAATGTCATGAAAAAACAATCTCAGAATCAGCAGGATCCGTTGAAGCGTTCCAGAGTTGTAACCTCATAAAGTGACAGTGGTCAGAATTGTAAAAATTGACCTGGTCATTAAGTACCAAATTGGCTCTGTGTCTAAGGGGTTAAATGAGAAGGTGTGTCCAAACTTTTGGTCTGTACTGTACATTTAAGTAAAAAAATGTCCCGGAATATGCCCATATCCATTAAAGATATTGGATTTATTTTGGTCACTTTACCTAGAAGGAGGGTGGGTGACAATAGTAACGATATTATCAATGTGCATGATACACCTGTCTCCAGACATGTTAGGGAGTTAGGCCGGCGTCACACTCGGCGTAAGACAATACGGTCCGTATTTTACGGCCGTAATACGGCCGAAATACGGTGAAATGTTCCCAAAATAGTGATCCGTAGGCAGGGTGTGTCAGCGTATTTTGCGCATGGCATCCTCCGTATGTAATCCGTATGGCATCCGTACTGCGATATTTTCTCGCAGGCTTGCAAAACCGACATCTAATGGATTTATGTGCTCAAATGTTCATTAAAACATATATACAGTATATATATATATATATATGTCATTGAGACACATATATATATATTCTGTATTTAGATTTCATTCAGCGCGATATCTGTGAACAGCCGCTAATTCAATTGCCGGCTTTTCATTTCTCCTGCACAAACCCGACAGGATATGAGACATGGTTTACATATAGTAAACCATCTCATATCCCCTTTTTTTTTGCATATTCCACACTACTAATGTTAGTAGTGTGTATGTGCAAAATTTCAGCGCTGTAGCTGCTAAAATAAAGGGTTAAATGGCGGAAAAAATTGGCGTGGGCTCCCGCGCAATTTTCTCCGCCAGAGCGGTAAAGCCAGTGACTGAGGGCAGATATTAATAGCCAGGAGAGGGTCCATGGTTATTGGCCCCCCCGTGGCTAAAAACATCTGCCCCCAGCCACCCCAGAAAAGGCACATCTGGAAGATGCGCCTATTCTGGCACTTGGCCACTCTCTTCCCACTCCCTGTAGCGGTGGGATATGGGGTAATGAAGGGTTAATGCCACCTTGCTATTGGAAGGTGACATTAAGCCAGATTAATGATGGAGAGGCGTCAATTATGACACCTATCCATTATTAATCCAATTGTAGGAAAGGGTTAAAAAACACACACACACATGATTGAAAAGTATTTTAATGAAATAAACACAGCGGTTGTTGTAATAATTTATTGTTCTCTCAAATCCATTTGCAGTCCCTCGCTTGGCAACATAATAAACGCACAAGATACATACCTTCTGATGTACTGTCAGGTCCAACGATGTAATCCATCTGAAGGGGTTAACTAATATTACAAGCAGGAGCCCTGCTATAATGCAGCTGTGCTCCGTGCTTGTAATTCCCCTGCGAATGAATGAAATGTAGGTCATTGACCTACATTTCCTTCAGTCGCGGTGATGCGCCCCCTGGTGGATGTCCTCATATGACCTGGAGCGTGGGAAAAAGTTCCCAGGCTGCAGTTCATGAGAACATCCACCAGAGGGCGCCTCACCGCGAATGAATGAAATGTAGGTCAATGACCTACATTTCATTCATTCGCAGGGGAATTACAAGCACGGAGCACAGCTGCATTATAGCAGGGCTCCTGCTTGTAATATTAGTTAACCCCTTCAGATGGATTACATCGTTGGACCTGACAGTACATCAGAAGGTATGTATCTTGTGCGTTTATTATGTTGCCAAGCGAGGGACTGCAAATGGATTTGAGAGAACAATAAATTATTACAACAACCGCTGTGTTTATTTCATTAAAATACTTTTCAATCATGTGTGTGTGTGTTTTTTAACCCTTTCCTACAATTGGATTAATAATGGATAGGTGTCATAATTGACGCCTCTCCATCATTAATCTGGCTTAATGTCACCTTCCAATAGCAAGGTGGCATTAACCCTTCATTACCCCATATCCCACCGCTACAGGGAGTGGGAAGAGAGTGGCCAAGTGCCAGAATAGGCGCATCTTCCAGATGTGCCTTTTCTGGGGTGGCTGGGGGCAGATGTTTTTAGCCACGGGGGGGCCAATAACCATGGACCCTCTCCTGGCTATTAATATCTACCCTCAGTCACTGGCTTTACCGCTCTGGCGGAGAAAATTGCGCGGGAGCCCACGCCAATTTTTTCCGCCATTTAACCCTTTATTTCAGCAGCTACAGCGCTGAAATTTTGCACATACACACTACTAACATTAGTAGTGTGGAATATGCAAAAAAAAGGGGGATATGAGATGGTTTACTGTATGTAAACCATGTCTCATATCCTGTCGGGTTTGTGCAGGAGAAATGAAAAGCCGGCAATTGAATTACCGACTTTTCACTAACACCGCTGCGTATTTCTCGTAAGTCACACTGCTGGTCCGTGTGGAATCCGTATTTTTCTCGCCCCCATAGACTTTCATTGGCGATTTTTTTGCGCAGTACGCTGACAAACGCAGCATGCTGCGATTTTGTACGGCCGTAGAAAGCCGTATAATACTGAACCGTAATATACGGCTAATAGGAGCAGCCCCATTGAGAATAATTGTGCCGTATGTTATGCGAGTTTTACGGACGTAGTTTCTGCGCTCTTACGTCCGTAAAACTCGCCAGTGTGACGCCGGCCTTACATGGGGGATGCCTGGACTGCTTTGATTTTAGTGTCAAATAATTAGTCACACCACCCATTAGAGGAGGTGATTGGGATCGAAAGGTCCTACAAAACAAACTGATATGGATATATCGGATGAGTAGTGTCAAACCAAGACTGCTTCCATATACCTTTAAGGACCAGCAAACCTAAAAACACTAAATAAGTATAAAACACATTGTTGGGTGAACAAATGGAAACCGCTTTATTAACCATCAATTTTTTAACCCTTTTGACCCTGTATAAAACAAACAAATATTCACCAATGCCAAGTCACTGCACGAGGCAGTGAGCATGTGATAGCAACAGGGACAAAAAAAACACCAAGGAAGGATGTTGAAATACTTATTCAACCCTCCCACCATCGCTACCCAACAATACCCAAGCAGACAGAAAAATATTATTGCCTATAGAATTTAGATTAACCCCATCTGACAACAGCAAATCTTGGTTGTTACCCTCCAGCATACGATGACGCATAGCCACCCTGCCAGTAGCCCTGACGAAACAGGATTCCCTCATATTACATGGCCGCTAAATTCAGGGCCCCTTTCCAATTCTTCTTCTGCACAATTTTCACTAAACAGATTTCTGCACCTAGCCAGGTCCGATTTAATAAAGCCGATGAGATCTGCCAACTTGATCATCCCCAACTTGTTTCCCCCCCACGTATATGACCAAAACTACAGGATGCCCTAGTGACTCAGTAAAACCTGCCACCTGGAGAAACACCTGAGCCTACCGTAATCCTCTAAAAGCAAACCAATATACCTCTGCATATTTTTTACCCAAATTTGGGCACACCAGTCGTACCTCTGCTCTGTTCGTAGCCCAGAATATACAGTATACCAATGACTGAATATCCATATATGCTAATAATGATTGAACTTGGCTCCCAATTCCCCAATGAATCCAGTTCAAACTACTAACACTGATCTACAAAGCCATCCACAACCTGTCCCCTCCCTATATCTCTGAACTAATCTCCCATTATCTTCCCTCACGTAATCTTCGATCCTCCCAAGACCTCCTTCTCTCCTCCACACTTATTCGTTCCTCACACAACCGCATCCAAGATTTCTCCCGAATATCCCCCATCCTCTGGAATTCCATGCCTTAACACGTCCGACTATCCACCACCCTCAGATCTTTCAGACGGAACCTGAAAACCCATCTCTTCAGGAAAGCCTACAGCCTGCTATAACCATTCTGCCGCCTCACCAACCGCCCGAGCTGCCGCCACGTCACCGACCAACTGAGCTGCCGCCATGTCACCGACCACCCGAGCTGCCGCCACGTCACTGACCACCCGAGCTGCCGCCATGTCACTGACCACCCGAGCTGCCGCCACGTCACCGACCACCCTAGCTGCCGCCACGTCACCGACCACCCTAGCTGCCGCCACGACCACCCGAGCTGTTGCCACGACCACACGAGCTGCCGCCTCGCCACCTTCAGTGCTGCAGCACACCAACCTCCTGTCTCTTCCCCACTATCCTGAAGAATGTAAGTCTGCAAGGACAGGGTCCTCTCCCCTCTGTACCAGTCTGTCACTGTAAATTCGTTTACTGTTAACGATATCTATAACTCTGTGTGTAACCCCTTTTCACATGTACAGCACCATGGAATTAATGGTGCTATATAAATAAATAAAAAAAAATAAAAAAATAATAATAATTGAACTTGCCTCAATTTGACTTTTCTAGCTATCACGACCTGATCAATGAGCACCACCAGTCTCTGCAGTTTTTCTTCTGGAAGGTGAAAAACCATGGAGAGTGTGTTCAGCTCAGTACCCAAGAAGGGTGGCGCATTTGTTGTGGCACCTTCAGTTTTATTCTCAGCAACAGGAATGCCGACTTGCTCCATCAGTCATCTAAAACATGCAAGTACTCTACACACGTGTTGTCATCACCTGGACCAAGAAACAATAAAATAATTAAAATAGTGAACTAATGACTACTAACTCGATTCTAACCAAGCCGAAGACATGATAACATGTTGGATGAACGGGTAACAGACAAAATGCTGACTCTACATCGGACTTTGCAGGCCAAGCCCTGTATCAAAACGACATACCCACTGAACTGCCACGTCAAAAGATGTATAAGACACAGCAGTGTCCTCTTTTGATATCCTGTCATTGACTGAATCCACCGGAGGATAGGATAAGTGATGTATGAGCCTGAATTATCCTTGCTCTTCCGTGGGGGCCAGGCCAAGAGGGGATTGGTGATGCGCATCAGTGTTTTCATCCATACTGTGTAACGCTGCTTTTGCCAACTGTCTGTTTCTCCTAAAGCAATGGAGTTCTGTGTATTATCGCCACAAATTGCACATTCATGGCTGAAATTATAGGTATCAAAAAATCTAGAGTGTTTCTCATTGAAAAGCCAACAGGCCCCTTTGGGGCGCCTGGTTACAGCAGCAGCTATTGAAGCAACCTGTGGCGGCTTCTCCAAGAAAACGAGGTTTTGACTGTGGTTTTTGAGAAACCATGAATCAGTTGCCTTAGCTGCCCTACCTATTGAGCAAGAGAAAGACAACTCTTCATCATAGCGCCCCAAGCCGAACCTCTGTGCACCTTGTGGGTGCAATAGATTGTATCCATGTAAATGAAAAGCTCTCTTCACCCTCCTAAGGAAAATGTTGACAGAGAATATAAGGCAGGGTAGACAAACCCTGAATCTAATTCTCAAACTTTTTGGCTACTTTTGTCTTTCTCTCAGCGTTATGCTCGAAAACTCATTCTTTGTCAATTGTCACATGATCCAGAGAAAATAAATATATCAAATACAAACTATCCGCAAATTCGTGTTTGATTTTATTCCCTAGTTTCCACGGACACGTGAGTTCCTAACTGAGGAACCACACAAAACATTGAGTCCCTAAAAGCAAAATTGTGGCAGAAATCGGAACACCCAATCGGAGCCAGAGGCTCATCTGTAGGATCCTGAGGCCTTGGGTTGCCATGCTTTTGATCCAGTTTCTCTAAAAAAGCTTTCAGTTGGTAAATTAAATTGTCAATAACACTAAACACTGTAGTGTATGCTGCTGTAGGCCATTATATGCTATATATATGCTGGTTTCCGCCCCCATCACTCAACTGAGACTGCCCTGACCAAAATCACTAACGACCTACTTACCGCCAAAGCTACTGGACAATACTCTGTACTCCTCCTTCTAGACCTGTCCTCTGCTTTCGACACAGTTGACCACTGCCTCCTACTACAGATCCTATCCTCCTTTGGCATGAAAGACCTCGCCCTATCCTGGATCGCCTCGTACCTTTCCAACCGTACATTCATTGTTTCCCACTCCAACACTACCTCCTCATCCCACCCTCTCTCTGTTGGAGTCCCCCAAGGCTCTGTTCTAGGACCCCTACTCTTCTCAATCTATACACTTGGTTTGGGACAACTCATAAAGTCCCATGTATTCCAGTACCACCTTTATGCTGATGACACTCAGATCTACCTCTCTGGCCTAGACGTCACCGCTCTGCTGTCCAGAATCCCAGAGTGCCTATCAGCCATATCCTCCTTCTTCTCCTCTCGCTTCCTCAAACTCAATGTGGACAAATCTGAACTCATCATCTTTCCTCCATCCCACAGATCTTCCTTACCTGACCTATCTATCGCAATCAATGACATCATGCTTTCCCCTGTACCGGAAGTCCGCTGCCTTGGAGTAACCTTCGACTCTACCCTGTCCTTCAAACCGCACATCCAAGCTCTTTCCACCTCCTGTCGCCTCCATCTCAAAAATATCTCCAGAATCCATCCTTTCCTCAACCTTCAGTCTACTATAATGCTTGTGCACGCCCTCATCATCTCCCGCCTTGACTACTGCAACATCCTTTTCTGCGGCCTCCCTGCTAACACCCTTGCACCTCTCTCTCCTCGCTACTCCTCCGCTTCCCCCCTCTGCAAATCTCTTCACTGGCTCCCATTCCCTCAGTGTATCCAGTTCAAATGACTAATACTGACCTACAAAGCCATCCATAACCTGTCTCCTCCATATATCTCTGAACTAATCTCCCGATATCTTCCCTCACTTAATCTCCGGTCCTCCCAAGACCTCCTTCTCTCCTCCACACTCATTCGCTCCTCATCCAATCGCCTCCAAGACTTCTCCCGAATATCCCCAATCCTCTGGAACTCTCTGCCCCAACACATCAGACTATCAACCACATTCGGATCCTTCAGACGGAACCTGAAAACTCATCTCTTCAGGAAAGCCTACAGCCTGCACTGACCCCGCTGCCTCCTCATCACTACCGAAGCTACCGCCTCACCAACACCGGAGCTCCTGCAACCCCCAACCTACTGTCTCCTTCCCCATAATCCTGTAGAATGTAAGCCCGCAAGGGCAGGGTCGTCACCCCTCTGTATCAGTCCGTCATTGTTAGTTTGTTTACACTAAGTGATATCTGTAACTTGTATGTAACCCCTTTTCATGTACAGCACCATGGAATCAATGGTGCTATATAAATAAATAATAATAATAATAATAATATACACACACTGTTATACACACTTTGCATTTTACACACACTCACTCCATACTACACCCACAAAATGTACATTACACACACACCCTGTATGTTACACACACTCACTCCATACTACACCAATAAAATGTACATTACACACACACCCTGTATGTTACACACACTCACTCCATACTACACCCACAGAATGTACACTACACACATTACACACGCACCCTGTATGTTACACACACTCACTCCATACTGCACCCTCAAAATATACACTACACACGTTACATACACACACCCTGTATGTTACACACGCACTATATGCTACATTCACACTACGTGTTACACACACACACATACCCACACACTTTGTCACTTACACACACACACACACACACACACACACACACACACACACACACACACACACACACTGCATGTTACACAGACAAACATGGCGTAAAGTGACCAAAGATCCTTTTACAATTCTAACCTTGAAAACTTGAATGACACTGAAATTGTACAATATTTGGGTCTCTGGCTAGTAAAGGCTGGGGCCTTCTTGGGAAGGGAGCCCTGGGCAAGTTCCTAAAGCTGACCCTGACATTGTTTGTGATGTATTTGTATTTTCTTATGTATGTTGTGTAATCTCAGTTTAGGAGTACCCAGCCATTGCTTATCTAGGCCAGGTTGAAGTAGTACTACTATGGGAGTGATATATACAAGACTGACATAGGGGGCAGAGGACTGTCTGTGTATGTCAGTTGGGTTACTGGTTGATCAAAGACAGTCTTAAAAATGTCTGAACGTGTGTATCTTCTCTATTTTTTTTTTTTTTACGCACCAAGCACCAAGCATTCTGCAGAGTTTTATCCAGATGCGCGTAAATATATGAGCACAAGACTGAAGGACGAACCTAATACAGATGTTGTACTTGGTCAGATTTCTGTCTAAGACCCCTGTATTCTGTGGGAGATATTCTCTCGGCACTTACCCTTTCACTGATATTTTTAATCCTTCACTTCATCCTCTCCCCCGCAGTTTTCTGTAAATCATAATTCTTGCTAGAAGCAAAGCAGCTTCTAATAAGCACAGAATGGCAAGGCTGTATTTGCTGAACATTAGTGTCATGCCGCCACTCCTGAATTTGAGGCCTGGGATCATTAAGACCATTATAATTTCTGGGCCGTTGTATCGACCAATGATTCATAGAGAACAGAGGGACTGATGTTATTTGATACTTGTAGAGCATTGATTTTCTTTGTTTCTCCTCTGGTTGCAGATGGCCGGATTATAAAGCTATTACCAGCCCCTTCCCATCAACTCTGAAGACAGCATGGAGCAGTCCATCTCCATTTCATCACTGGTGAATCCTTTTTATTTATTTCATTTGTATATATATATATATATACATTTTTCTAAACTGTAAAACATATCATTGAGAGTGTCTACATGCATGCCATATATGTCTGTGTGTGTACATTAATTATCCATTTTTATTATGTAAATCCTAGATGAAATGTATATTATACTGTAGGGCAAGTTGTGATGCAATCTCTTCTTTATAGTTTTGATTGGCCTTTTATGAGCTTGTTCTTGTTACAAATGTACTGGAGTGAAGTAAGTTATACATTATGTGTCAAACCTTACTTTTTGTTATCACTATGTGCCCCTAAAGAGTTAATGACAATGCCAGCTTTTCATCACATGTAAGCGGGGAGTGAGTTGGTACAGTACATGAGCTAACAGGGATCCACAGATTATACAGAGATTAGATCTCTCTTGACAGATTGTATTTATGTTTTCAGAACTCATGAATTTATTTACAGGGAATGTCTACCAGTGAGCACTTTTTTTGTATAGTTTTTGTAATTATAATCTACAAGTTGAATACCATTGTATATACAGTGGGGAAAAAAAGTATTTAGTCAGCCACCAATTGTGCAAGTTCTCCCACAAAAAAAAGATGAGAGGCCTGTAATTGACATCATAGGTAGACCACAACTATGAGAGTCAAAATGAGAAAACAAATCCAGAAAATCACCTTGTCTGATTTGGCAAGATTGATTTAGCAAATTATGATGGAAAATAAGTATTTGGTCATTATTACGAGCAGGAACGAAACAAGAGTGGACCCTCTGGACCGTGGGGGAACTACCCCTGGGCGAGCGGACCTAGAAAGGAAACCAACCCCTATACAGGGATCGTTTAGGAGCAAGCCCAGAGGTCTCTTACCCACGGTGGAGTACCAAGAGGGACGGCTCCAGGAAGGAAGACGGGAGAGGCTGGAGGAGAACAAGGCTGAAGGTGTTTTGAAAGGCTGGAAACCGGAGCAGGGAGACTGATGGAAAGAAACAAAGGAACAAAGACAAGGGAAGGAAGGAGCGGGTACTGGAAGGGAAAGGAGGGCAATGGTGAGACTAGACGAGGAACCAAACGGAGTAGGTACACAGCACAGTAGCGGAAGGGGCCAGATGCACAAGCAAAAGCTAATGACAATCAGGCACAGAGGAACAGGTGAAGCAGCCTTTTGTAGCAGGAGCAAGAACAGGATAGGATGAGAGAGACCCCATGACCTCAGGGGGCGGTGGCCGAGAGGCTGTACCTGCGTCCAGGAGGGAAGCTAGAGCGCCTGCATTGAGACAGGACACCAGCCGAGGACCTGGAGACCGGAAGTGCCGGGAAGGCAGAGGAGCGTGCAAACCGGGACGCAGCAGAGGTGGAATGAGAACGCAGGAGAGTGGCGGTTGTAACAGGCGCAACGCTGGAGAGGTGAGAACCGCGCCGCAGGAGAGTGGCGGTTGTAACAGTACCCCCCTTCTTACGCCCCCCTTTACGAAGAGTAGCAAGGAATTTATTAAGAATACGGGGGGCATCAATGTTCTCCAAGGGCTCCCAGGACCTCTCCTCTGGACCAAACCCCTTCCAATCCACCAGAAAAAACTCTTTACCCCGAACCTTTTTAACAGCCAAAATATCCTTTACCTCAAAGACGTTGTCAGAGCTAACTGGTAGAGGGGACGTGCGAGATGAGGGATGAAAGCGGTTAAAGACAGTGGGTTTGAGAAGAGAGACATGAAAAGTATTGGGTATACGGAGCGAGGCAGGCAATTTCAGCTTGTAAGCGACTTCGTTGACTCGACGCAGAATCTCGAAAGGACCTATAAAACGTGGCCCAAGTTTGTAGGACGGAATCTTGAGTCTGATGTACCTTGAGGAGAGCCAGACCTTGTCACCTGGTAGAAAAGAAGGTGGATCTAAACGCCTTTTGTCTGCTTGCCTTTTCATTCTTAAAGATGCATTGTCGAGCGTCTCCTTGACTTCATTCCAGATAGTGGAAAACTCGCAGACCAGAGAATCGGCTGCCGGAACACCGGAGGTAGAGGAAACTGGTAGAGGCACACCAGGATGTTGTCCGAATACAATGAAGAAGGGAGTTCTCGCAGAGGCTTCGCTGGAATGGTTATTGTAGGCAAACTCAGCCCAAGGAAGAAGGTTTACCCAGTCGTTATGATGAGCATTAGTGAAATGTCGTAGATAGGCGGCTAGAGTCTGATTGGTCCGTTCAACTTGACCGTTAGTCTGAGGGTGATACGCGGAAGAAAAGTCCAGAGTCACTCCTAGAAGTTTGCACATAGCTCTCCAGAAACGGGAAGTAAATTGTACACCTCTGTCAGACACAATGTGTAGTGGTAGACCATGTAGTTTAAAGATGTTCAGGATGAAAATATCTGCCAAGTCAGGAGCAGAGGGTAAACCGGGCAGCGGAATAAAGTGAGCCATCTTCGAAAATCTGTCCACCACAACAAGTATGACTGTACATCCGGAAGAGGTGGGTAAGTCGGTAATGAAATCCATGGCAATGTGTAGCCAAGGTGCTGATGGCACAGGAAGAGGAAGCAGATTTCCAAATGGTAGTTGTCTTGGCACCTTGTTTCTGGCACACGAGGGACAAGAAGCGACAAATTCTTTGACGTCTTGACGCAGAGTAGGCCACCAGTAGTACCGAGAGATAAGGAGAAAAGTCTTTTTGGAACCAGCATGCCCCGCCAGTTTAGAAGAATGACCCCAAGTTAACACTCTTCTTGTGTCTGCTTCCGAGACTAAGGTTTTTCCCGGTGGGGGGTGAATCAACTGTACAGGAGCAACAGTTAAGACCTTAGAAGGATCTATGATGTATGAAGGTTCCTCCTCAGTATCAGGTGGCTGAAAAGACCTTGACAGAGCATCCGCTCTAATGTTCTTACAGCCAGGCCGGAAGCGCAGCTCAAACTCGAAACGGGCGAAAAACAGGGACCATCTGGCTTGTCGGGGGTTTAATCTTTGCGCAGTTTGCAGATAAGCAAGGTTCTTATGATCGGAATAGATTACGAACGGATGTACAGATCCTTCAAGAAGATATCTCCATTCCTCCAAGGCCAACTTGATGGCTAACAATTCTCGATCTCCTATAGTATAGTTCCGTTCTGAAGTCGAAAAGACCTTAGAGAAGAAACCGCAGGGAACCATTTGACCTTCGGAAGTCCTCTGAGAGAGCACAGCTCCAGCACCTGAAGAAGAGGCGTCTACTTCCAGGACGAAGGGCTTGTTTACCTCCGGGTGATGCAAAACTGGAGCCGAAGAAAAAGATTTTTTAAGCAACAGAAAAGACTTTTCAGCTTCTGGTGACCACTTCTTGGAGCTGGAGTTTTTTCGAGTGAGAGCAGAAAGAGGTCTGATGATTGAAGAGAAATGCGGAATAAATTGCCGGTAGTAGTTAGCGAAACCAATAAAGCGTTGGATGGCTTTTACTCCGCAGGGTTGTGGCCAGTTGAGAATGGCATTCACCTTCTCGGGATCCATCTTGAGACCAGAATCCGAAACGATGTATCCAAGAAAAGGCAAGGAAGTTTGCTCGAAGACGCATTTCTCGTACTTAGCATACAGGCGGTTATCTGGCAGACGTTGCAGAACTTTGCGCACACTCCTTCGATGAGATGGAAGGTCTGGAGAAAATACAAGAATGTCATCCAAATAAACCACTACACATATGTAGAGGAGGTCTCGGAAGATATCGTTAACGAATTCCTGAAAAACCGCGGGAGCGTTACACAGGCCGAAAGGCATGACCAAGTACTCGTAGTGTCCATCCCGAGTGTTAAAGGCGGTTTTCCACTCGTCGCCGGAGCGGATTCGGACTAAATTGTAAGCTCCACGCAAGTCAAGTTTAGTAAAGATGCGGGCTCCTCGAAGGCGGTCAAAGAGCTCGGGTATCAGAGGCAGAGGATACCTATTCTTGACTGTGATGTTGTTTAGCCCACGATAGTCTATACAAGGTCGTAGAGAACCATCTTTTTTCTTTACAAAGAAAAAACCTGCTCCTGCAGGGGAGGAAGACTTTCGGATAAATCCTTTTGTAAGATTTTCTTGAATATACTCGGACATGGACTTAGTTTCTACAGCAGAGAGAGGGTAAATTCTTCCTCTTGGAGGAGAGCAGCCAGGGAGGAGATCAATCGGACAGTCGTAGGAGCGATGTGGCGGGAGACTCTCTGCTTCTTTCTTGTCGAAGACATCAGCATACGACCAATAGGGTGAAGGTAAACCAACCGGAACACTAGTGGATTGAGTAAGGAGCACAGGACGCACCGACCGAAGACAACGATCATGGCAAGAAGGACCCCATCGTAGAACATCTCCGGACCGCCAATTGAGAGTGGGCTCATGAAGTCTGAGCCACGGAAGACCAAGCAAAAAGGCGTGGGAAAGACTTGGTAAAACATAAAAGGCAATTTTCTCTTGATGAAGAGCGCCGATCTGTAGCTCGACTTCTTCAGTGACTAACGAAATAGTCTCCTGTAGCGGTCTTCCGTCCACCGATGCAACCAGGCGAGGGAAGTCCAACGAGATTACTGGGATGCGAAGCCTCCGAACCGCCTCAAGACTGATAAAATTGCCTGCCGCGCCCGAATCCACATACGCGACCTCGGAGAACCGATCCTGGTTGGAAACAAGTAAAACTGAAAGAGTCAAAGGTAGAGAGGAAACAGGATCACCTAGGGAGGCCTCTCTTACCTGCCCTAGGCGGAGGAGTTTTCCGGCCTATCAGGACAACTGCGAAGCAAATGAGCGGCACTACCACAGTAAAAACAGAGACCCTGGGTACGTCTCTCCTTACGGCGCTGCTCTGCCATCTTTACTCGATCTACTTGCATGGGTTCAGAAGCAGGAGGGGTAGAAGAGGGAGAGACGGGAGCACGAGGACTACTAGGCTGGCGAAAGGTGGAAGCAGAGGAATTAGGTCTCTTCTCTCTTGCGGACTCACGAGACCGCTCTTGGAAGCGGAGATCAATCCGAGTGGCGAGGGAGATAAGATCCTCTAGAGTGGTCGGAGTGTCACGCCCGGCAAGCTCATCTTTAATTCGGCTGGACAAACCCCGCCAGAAGGCACCCACTAGAGCCTCATTGTTCCACCCAAGCTCTGAAGCCAAAGTACGAAAACGTATGGCATATTGTCCGACGGATAAGGGTCCCTGGCGTAAATTAAAGAGGGACTCCGTGGTAGAGGCCAAACGTCCGGGTTCGTCAAAGACCTTGCGAAAGGTCTCGAGAAAATTCTCTAAGTGGGAAACAACGGGATCATCACGTTCCCACAAAGGATTAATCCAAGCTAGGGCCTCTCCTTCCAAATGAGATACAATAAATGCCACTTTGGCTCGATCGGATGGGTACTGCTGGGGCAGAAGCTCAAAATGGAGGCGGCATTGGTTCAAGAACCCTCTGCAGAGCTTAGGGTCGCCACCGTACCTAGGAGGTTTTCCCAGACGAGGAGGGGGATGAGGGGTGCCCGAAGGACTGGAGTCATTCTGAGCAGAGGCAGTGGGAGCGGACTGTAAATTAAAGAGGCGGTCATCAATCGACGCCATGTAGCTAAGCATGCGGGACTGAGTATCTCGCTGCTGCGAGAGCTCCTGTTGGAGGCTAGTAAGCTGAGCGGCATTTACGGGATCAGCAGCTTGCAGAGCGGATAAGCGTGACTCCATAGTTTTCATAAAAGCCATGATACGCTGCTGGTTGTCACGTAAATGGGCCAGTTCCTTCTGGGCCGAAAAAGCGGTACCTGCGGGGTCCATGGCCTGATTGTACTATTACGAGCAGGAACGAAACAAGAGTGGACCCTCTGGACCGTGGGGGAACTACCCCTGGGCGAGCGGACCTAGAAAGGAAACCAACCCCTATACAGGGATCGTTTAGGAGCAAGCCCAGAGGTCTCTTACCCACGGTGGAGTACCAAGAGGGACGGCTCCAGGAAGGAAGACGGGAGAGGCTGGAGGAGAACAAGGCTGAAGGTGTTTTGAAAGGCTGGAAACCGGAGCAGGGAGACTGATGGAAAGAAACAAAGGAACAAAGACAAGGGAAGGAAGGAGCGGGTACTGGAAGGGAAAGGAGGGCAATGGTGAGACTAGACGAGGAACCAAACGGAGTAGGTACACAGCACAGTAGCGGAAGGGGCCAGATGCACAAGCAAAAGCTAATGACAATCAGGCACAGAGGAACAGGTGAAGCAGCCTTTTGTAGCAGGAGCAAGAACAGGATAGGATGAGAGAGACCCCATGACCTCAGGGGGCGGTGGCCGAGAGGCTGTACCTGCGTCCAGGAGGGAAGCTAGAGCGCCTGCATTGAGACAGGACACCAGCCGAGGACCTGGAGACCGGAAGTGCCGGGAAGGCAGAGGAGCGTGCAAACCGGGACGCAGCAGAGGTGGAATGAGAACGCAGGAGAGTGGCGGTTGTAACAGGCGCAACGCTGGAGAGGTGAGAACCGCGCCGCAGGAGAGTGGCGGTTGTAACAGTCATTAACAAAAGTTCATCTCCGTATTTTGTTATATATCCATTGTTGGCAATGACAGAGGTCAAACGTTTTCTGTAAATTTTCACAAGGTTGGCACACATTATTGGTGGTATGTTGACCCATTCCTCCATGCAGATCTCCTCCAGAGCAGTGATGTTTTGGGCCTGTCACTGGGCAACATGGACTTTCAACTCCCTCCAAAGGTTTTCTATTTGGTTGAGATCTGGAGACTGGCTAGGCCACTCCAGGACCTTGAAATGCTTCTTACGAAGCCACTCCTTCGTTGCCCTAGCGGTGTGCTTAGGATCATTATCATGCTGAAAGACCCATCCACGTTTCATCTTCAATGTCCTTGCTGATGGAAGGAGGTTTGCGCTCAAAATCTCACGATACATGGCCCCATTCATTCTATCATGGACATGGATCAGTTGTCCTGGTCCCTTTGCAGGGAAATATCCCTAAAGCATGATGTTGCCACCCCATGCTTCACAGTAGGTATGGTGTTCTTTGGATGCAACTCAGCATTCTGTCTCCTCCAAACACGACGAGTTTTGGTTCTACCAAACAGTTCTACTTTGATTTCATCAGACCTTATGACATTCTCCCAATACTCTTCTGGATAATCCAAATGCTCTCTAGCAAACTTCAGACGGACCCGGACATGTACTGGCTTAATCAGGGGACACGTCTGGCACTACAGGATCTGAGTCACTGGCGGCGTAGTGTGTTACTGATGGTAGCCTTTGTTACGGTGGTCCCAGCTCTATGCAGGTCATTCACTAGCTCCCCCCTTATGGTTCTTGGATTTTTGCTCACCGTTCTTGTGATCATTTTGACCCCACGGGGTGAGATCTTGCGTGGAGCCCCAGATCGAGGGAGATTATCAGTGGTCTTGTATGTCTTCCATTTTTTTATTATACTTCCCAAAGTTGATTTCATCAAACTAAGCTGCTTGCCTATTGCCGATTCAGTCTTCCCAGCCTGGTACAGGGCTACAATTTTGTTTCCGGTGTCCTATGACAGCTCTTTGGTCTTTACCATAGTGGAGTTTGGAGTGTGACTGTTTGAGGTTGTGGACAGGTGTCTTTTCTACTGATAACGAGTTCAAACAGGTGCCATTACTACAGGTAATGAGTAGAGGACAGAGGAGCCTCTTAAAGGCGAAGACACAGGTCTGTGAGAGCCAGAAATCTCGCATGGTTTTAGGTGACCAAATACCTATTTTCCACCATAATTTGCAAAATAAATCTTGCCAAATCAGACAAGGTGATTTTATAGATTTGTTTTCTCATTTTGACTCTCATAGTTTTGGTCTACCTATGATGTCAAATACAGGACTCTCATCTTTTTAAGTGGGAGAACTTGCATAATTGGTGGCTGACTAAATACTTTTTTTCCTCACTGTACATGCATTATTTTTTTTCTGAAATTCTGAATATAGTCCAGAGCTGCATTCACAGTTCAGTTCATTTCTATTTAATGCCAGTTAATGTCAGTTAATGTCACAGGGCCCGATTCATCAAACTTTTAAGCCAGTGTTCTGGCATAAAAAGCTTTGAAAAGTCACATTATTTTGGCACAATTATACGTCTTTTACTTTTGGCATTCTTACGCCATTTTCACCTAACTCTGACAAAGTGGGCGTAGCTGAGGCATATCGGGGTTGTGGAGACCGCTGCTGTTCAATTTAATAACAAGCAACGGTGTTCGCTACCCGACAAATCTTACTCCAGAAGAGTGGGATTTAGGCAAAGGTGCACACCATCCGTCTGGCGCTCCGGATTCATGAAGAGGCATATGAAGAGTCAGGCTGGAGTCAAGCCCACCCACTATCTACTCATCAAGACTGGCATGAATGCGTTTTAGGGCCCACAGTCTTTTAAGGGGTTCTCCAGTGATAGTAGAGAAAAGTATCTAAAATTAAAACCATCCTTAGCTGATGACAGCTATGCTGATGGCTGTTTGGATTTCCCCTGTCTTTATATACTTCTGCATGATGGTAATTCATCTAATGAAGTAAAAAAGGGGGGTCCACATAACCAGATGAGTTGGTGCCCAGAAGGAAAATTAGGCAAATACTATAAAGTCAAACCTACGGCACCAGGTGTAGACCTAGTAATTTTTATTGAGTCAGCCTGTATGAGACAGATTTATGTACCAACGTTTCGTCCTCTCTCATGGCCTTAACCAAGGTTATCTATCCAGGTGCACATTAATGGAAATAAAGGATATCTTCCAGGTACCATATCAGGGAAATGCGGTGAATAGCGAGCAGCACACAGTAACACGCTATTCACCGCATTCCTCTGATATGTTACCAGGAAGATATCCTTTATTCCAGTGATGAGCACCTGGACAGATAACCTTGATAAAGGCCACGAGAAAGGCCGAAACGTTGGTACAATAATCTGTCTTTATGGTGATTCATCTAATATTATCCCAGAGTGATGTCACTTCAGTAGGCCAAAGCCAACTGGATTAATCATGAGTTATGCTGCCCATATGGTCCAATCATGATCTGATCCATAGTGCTGTCAATATTGCATGGCATGACCATCTAGCCCAATCACGTGACATGTCTTCCCAATAGTTCAATCATAGTTTATAGTGACATCACTAAAGCAATCCATGACTGCTTGGTCCAATCACATAACATGTCACCCCTGAAATACTTATCAATGTTATTGAGGGTAATGTCAGGGCGCTTAAGGCCCAGGATGGACCCAAATTAGCTGGGATTGTTTCTGAAAAATAAGGCCACTCTCAGTAAATTTGGGATGCAATAATGTTACCCAAACAGCATCAATGGAGAAACAGTGAGGCCATTTTCCCTTACATCAAATTTCTATAAAGAGTAGAGCAAAGATTTCACAGAACGACAATCACTGGAGCCAGATCTGTGCATAGAGAAAGCAAGGAATGCCGGGGGGGGGATTTTTCCAAAATTGGAAAGCTTCAAACATTGTAGATAAATCCAATATAGGTTATACATATTTACCTGGATTTATTACATTGCTTGCTGTTAAATTTTGCTATATATATTTTTTTTCTGTAGAAAAAGCTAGCAGCGATGCCAGATCACACAGATGTATCTCTGAGCCCAGAGGAGCGTGTCCGTGCCCTAAGCAAGCTTGGCTGTAACATCACCATCAATGAAGACATCACTCCCAGACGCTACTTTCGTTCTGGAGTGGAAATGGAGAGAATGGCCTCTGTGTATCTGGATGAAGGGAATCTTGAAAATGCCTTTGTTCTCTACAACAAGTTCATCACGTGAGGGTTTAGGCTGTGATCTGCTCTAGATCTCTCTGTTCCGAAATACTGCCATAGGCTGTAAGATGTTTCTTGTTTTGCAGATTGTTTGTGGAGAAACTGCCTAATCACCGAGACTACCAGCAATGTGAAATCCCAGAAAAACAGGTTATATTAAAGGTTGGCTGGATTTATTATTTGATTTAATATGATGTAACTTTTATGCTCGTAGACAAAAAATCAGAAAAAACGAGATACGGGAATTATGCTTAATACATTTGATCCACCCAAAGCATATTGTTTGAATGGAAGACTCTGGAAGTTACTCCTATAATAATGTGCTTTAAAGAGGTTGTCCACTACTAGGACAGCCCCTTCAATCAAAATGTTTGGCACCTATAAAATAATAAAACCTATACTCACCTCTCGTGCCAGCGCCGATCCCGCAGTGTCAGCACTTGTGGTCCCGGGGCTCGCGTGTGCTGTTCTGACACGTGACGCCGGTGCCCAATCAGTGTTGGCGTCATTGTCTCCACCTTTGGAAAAATTGAACATTAAGAGGAAGTCCAGGCTGCAGCGGATACCTGACTTCCTCTTTCTGGTCAATTCGACAGGATGCGGAAACAGTGTCACCAGCGCTGATTGGGTGCCGGTGTCACGTGCCACAACAGCAGTACGTGAGTGTAATAGCGTGTCCCTCCCCCGGCCTGTGTCCCTGGACTGCCATGTAATCAGGCTGGAGTCAACAACCAGTAGGGGAGAGGAGAGCCCTCCCCCATGGAGGGGTGGATCCCAGGACACAGAACAATAGACTCATGTGTTGGCTGATTCAATTGTGTGGTGACTTGCGAAGGGCTGGGATCTTAGGCTGAGGCGAAATGCCTGTGACCGTGTGTATTGTTGGAAGCTGCCACGTGGGACTGTGTTGTGCCCCTCATCTGCTGGATCTATTGATTTCACTCAAGGACTATTGCTATTTCCCTGGCGTTGGATTGCCAGGTGGCGCCCCCGGATCTACTCCCTTTCTGTGGACTCATTGTGGACTCATTGTGGACGCTGCAGAATTACTTTAATTTGCGTTGTCCCAGTTCCCTGTTCCAATAAATCTTGTTGGATTGTTTATCGGCCTGGTGTCTCTTTCTGCTCTGCCACATACCCCGTCACAGCGAGGCCCATGACTGCGAGAGCTGACACAATGGGAATGGTGCCAGCATTGGATTTGAGTATAAACTTTATTATTTTATCGGTGCCAAACGTTGGGGACAACTTCTTTAAATGAAATCTGTCAGCAGGATTTAATCCCCAAATTATTGATATGGATATGTAGCTCTCTCAAACAACAGTCCACAATACCTTTACATGGCCCGGATGTTGCTCCATTACTGAGAGACCAGCGTTTGAATTGATATACAAATGAGGCTGAAGAACTAGTCGTAAATCTGAAGCCACTGTCATTCCAGCTCTATTTCCTATCCAGTGCCACCTCCTTTTACTTGACTAATGGCTCTTTGGGCTGAAGCATAGAGACTGTTAGTCAAGCAGCAGGAGGCGGCACTTGGCGGGGAATAGAGCTGGAGCGACAGAGGCTTCAACTTCACAGCCTCATTTGCATATCAAATCAAACATTGTTTTTTCAGTAATGGAGCAATGGACTGGCCATGTAAAAGTATTGCTAGGACTGTCTTTGAAAGAAATATAATGCACATATAAATAGTTTGGGGGTGAAATCTTACTGACAGATTCCCTTTAGGACTCGCTCACACTTACGTATAACGTGGCCGGTGTTTTATCGGATAGCACTCTGCCCAATGTTATACTGTTGAGCAGTACAGATCTGCAATTATTTTTTCATGCTGATTTGCCATAAGCAAACAATCGCGAGACTAAGCTCACATGCACCCATAAAAGTCTATGGGTGCGTGTGAAACCTCGGACTGCACCTAGATGTCACCCCAGTGCAGTGCAAATACAACTGACGTTGGCAATGGAGGCGATGAGTAAATTAAGTTCTCCGTCTTCTCCACACTTGTGCTGCAGTTCTCTCAGGTAAGAGAATCGGATCCCACTCAGATGATACTCAGATCATACTCGGTCCCAATTATCTCGCATGAGAAAACATACACCAGTGTGAGCAAACCCTTAATGTGATATTATATGATGTCATATATTGCAAAGTAACTACCTTTATTTTCCTACTTGTTTTTAAGAAATTAAAGGAGGTTGCCTTTCCAAGGACAGATGATCTAAAAAAAGACCTTCTCAAGAAATATAACCTAGAATATCAAGAATACATGAGAGACATAGTAAGTTGTCTGGAAAGTCAATATTACATTTGATCTATTTCTTGGGAGATGGAGGGATTATTGATGTGAACTGATATAAATACATTGTGTATGTATTCTAGCACTGCAGTAAAGCAGCCTCCAGGACCAAAGTGGAAATGGTAAATACCAAAGTAAAATACAGTATATAAGAACATAAGTCACATTTTATGACATAGACTCAACATAAACTTGAGATACTCCTTCCCTATAATCGGACAAATCACTGGAGGCCAAACAGAGATTTATTTGATTTATACAGGCCTGCACAGCAGAACACATTACCAACACTATTCACACATGTGCGGCTCTCCAAAGGATGTTGTGGGGCCGGCGGAGCTGTCCAGCATGCGACAGCTCCTTCTTCCCATATCTAAATATATGCAAGCAAAGCCAAAAGGCAAAAAACAGTCATAAAGCCCATTAGAAACAACCAAAGTATAAATCTTTATTATTATCATCAAAACAGGAAAAGGGGCAAATGGGGCTAAGAGAGTAAAATTAGATGTTAACGGCATCCAAACAAAGCGCTAAGGGCAGGCATGTCACAGATATTAAGTACATATATCCACAATGCACTTGTATGATCCATATTGAGAAGCAGTCCAGAAGTAAAGTGCATAATAATAAATACAAATACCTTAGTGGGTCGTAATAGGAGGATCACTGTGGCAAGCCCGTCCACCCCGACGTGCGTTTCGGTCAGAAGACCTTCCTCAAGGTCTTCCTAAATATATTTGCGTCTTTCAGATGCGATACATTTGAACAGTGTAGCACTGAGACTGGGGCAGAGGAGCCCGTGTTAGGCCTGCCCTGATGTTCAACGGTGTGAGGAGGTCAGCACATTGCTGAGGTGATTATACTGCTGCGGGGGCCACACTGGCAGAGGAGACATCTGGTAAGTGCTCCATGGAGGAACCAGAGATTAAATGTCATGCTATTTTCGATGTGGGACTAGGGGAGGGAAAGGTTGTGTTACTACAAGGACACATAATGTGACAATTTGGGACATTATGGGCAATTTGGGACATTTATGGGGCAATTTGAGACATTATGAGCAATTTGTGACATTATGGGGCAATTTTGGACATTATGGGGCAATTAGGATTGTGAAAGGGGTCATAGTATAGCGGTGGACAGTGGTGTGGGGGGATTTGGACAGAGGCAGTTTGGGAGAGATATGGAAAAGGGCAGGATGTGAGGGCACATTATGGAGAGGGATTGTGTGTGGGAAATATTATATAGAGGGGCATTGTGGGGGGATATTTTGGAGAGGGGCAGTGTGGGGAATATTATAAAGAGGGGCAGTGTGGGAGGATATTTTGGGGATGTGCAGTGTGAGGGGACATTATAGAGATGGACAGAGTGTAGGATATTGTGGAGAAGGGCAATGTGTGTGAGGGGGAGGTGTTTTATAGAGGGTCAGTGTAGGGTAACATGTATTGACGGTGGTTTTGTCGCTGCATTCATGTACCGATGGTAGTTCTGGTGCTGAATTCATGTGCTGACGGTGGTGCTCACGCTGCATTCATATACTGATAGTTCTAGTCCTACAGTCATGTAATGGTGGGGCTGCATTCATGTACTGACGGTGGTTTTGGCCCTGAGATCAGTTACTGATAGTGTTCATGGCACTCTATTCATGTACTGATGGTAGTTCCGGTGTTGTACTCATGTAATGATGGTGATTCTGTTGTGGCACTCATGTGCTAACAGAGGTTCTGAGCTTGTTCACATGTAGCAATCCATAACTTGTTTTGGCTATGTAGGATACTAGCAGGTGCGTAGTATGCAGTGACACACAGGAGCCAGAGCAAGGGTTAAAATGGATTTTATATAACACAACAATATATCAAGCAGGGGGGTATTATAATAAAGGTAACACCAGTTCAACTTATCAGTCTCTGGGCCCTGGTAGGATTTGGCTAGAAAATGCCTCGGTGGCGCCACAGGCGGCGCGAGACGTCTCCAATCTCCAGTCTCCCGCAGAAAGGCGATGCACTGTCTCCTTGCGGTGGTGAATCCTCCGGGTCCTTCGGCACATAGTCTCCTGGTACGGGCATGAGATATTGTGTATAAGTGTAGGTCTGCGGCACAGCGGACGTAGCAAACAGTTCAACTGACAAGGCCGCAGAACTAGTATACAGTCCAGCGGTTACGGCCACAGGAGCAGGCCGGCACTCCGTAGGCACCACAGGGATAGGACTCAGCGGTGCCTCTGTGGTGGTGAGCGGAACGATGTTCTGAAATCCGTACTGGTCACTGGGCTTTGCGGGGATCTCTCTGGGTTCTGTATCATCAGTCGAGATGGCACTGCTAACTGGGTGGCAAGGCACAGATTGCTGGTGTGGGTAAGTTGAGAGGGAGTCAACCGTCTCTGAGTTCTCACGCTGGTTCCCCACCAAAAGCCCCATCTTCAGGTGTACACCGCTATTTAAGTCAGACCCGCCCCCATCAGTCAGGTGTTCTGAACTGCTCCGGTCAGAAATCTCTTCCCCCGGAATAATGGTGACAGCCCTGACAGTTCCAGCCCAGACACGCAAGAGGGACCATTAGCATGGCTCTCCTCCCTACACTCCCCCACTCTTTTTCCTCGCCATTCCACGGGCGAGACTCTTCGAGGAGTGTGTGCATGTCTCTTCTTCTTCTGTGTGGATTGTTGCCAGATGAAATTTTCTTGTTTATAGCGATTGGGGGGGCTTGCCAGCTGTTGTTCATTCGGAGCGCCTCAGATCCGGAAAAGTAGTGGAGCTCTCTTATCGGGCAGAATCCAACTGTGAGGGCAGAGCCTTGGGTGAGGCTAAAAAAAAAGCTATTCAGCTCACCATTAGATGAATTTCTCTGGCTTTGGGTGTGGACTCCAGGATGGTGCCTGGAAAAAGCGGCTGTGGTAATCAAACAAAAAGCAACAAACATCCAAAATCAGGTTATAGAGTAGACGTTAAAAACTTCACTTTATTGCAATTCCTTTAAAAACATGCTGTTAAAATAGTGAGTGAAGGATCACACGTTTCGAACAAAAGTGTTCTTAATCATAACCATGCCATAACGTCCACTCTATAACCTGATTTTGCATCTTTGTTACTGGAACTTTTTTGTTTGATTACCATGGGTCAGGCTGTATTCTCTGGTTCTAACCTCTCAAACCCCCGGAGCACCACTCTTCACCAGCTTCTTTGTCCTCTTCTACTACTGGTGTCTGGATAGTTTCAGAAGCCTCGGGCTCCTCTTCCAGTAGAGTTGGAGCATATTCCGGTAGAGCATTCAAGTGGGGGCATCCTCTTTTCTCTCAGGCTGAACTTCGTACACGGGCCACTCAGGACAAACTCTTCTCTTTACCCGATACGGGTCTTTCTCCCAACGGTTTTCCAGCTTGTCCCGAGGACGCTTCTCCTGCACTAAGACACGGTCCCAAACATGAAACTCTGTTGCTCCGGATGGGGTCTTCTCTGCATATTCTAGCTCCTGCAGTCTAGTCTGAACCAATCAATGTAAGGGTTGTAGGCGATGTCGATATTCCCGAACCCAGGAGGACACCCCAGTCAGCGGGTAGTTCTCTTTTGGGTCCAATGCCACTTCAGAGATTCCCTTTCCATCTCGACCAAAGAGGAGGAAGTAAGGCGTATATCCTGTGGTTCGATATACTCGATTATTATATATCCACACCAGTTCAGGCAAATTCAGCCTTTTGGTCTGATCACATCCTTGAAATTAGAGTATGAAGCACTGTTTTTGTTTCCTACATCATTCAGCGCATTTTATACAGAAACCAGGAAGGCAGAGATAGCGATAAAAGATATTTGACTTCTCTATGGGGAGTCTGTCCGTCACTGACAGCCGTCATTCTGCTTCTCAGCTGCACAATGTCATAATGTACTAAAGAATCAGACCCGGAGATATTAAGGTGCCTATAAATTTGAGATAAACATGGTACGAATGCACTGAAATCCTTTATTGGGATCTCAAGACTTTCCATGCATAGCCGATGTTTGGAGATAGAATGATCAGGCATGTTGTAGTCAAACTTGTCCAATGACTATTTTTCCTAGGAAATATACAAAAATGCTGAGTTTTTGTCACTACTCCTCCCACGAACAGGTGGGGGTGAAAAAAAGCAATGCAAAATGGTATGTAACCCAAAATGGTACCAATGAAAAACCTCAAACCGGTTCTTCAACGGAAAAACAAAAAAGTTATGGGTTTCAGAAATTATACCAATTTTTTTTTCAATGTTTTTAGAAAGCGATATAAATTTGGTAATCATAATCAAGTGAACACCATAAAACTGAAACCTATAAAATCACAGGATAACAGCACTTTTTTCTCCATTTCACCCTATTTAGAATGTTCCATTTTTCAATGCACTATATGGTAGAGTTAAAGAATCAATGGTGCCACAAACAAGCCCTCAAATGGCTGTCGACTGAACATTGGAAAAAATTATTGCTCTTGTAAGAGGGTGGAGGAAGGAAATAACGGGACAAAATCAAAAACTGGCTATACTGTGTAGGGAGACTTGGGGAGACAGCATTTTGTTGACCCATGTGGTCTCACACCTTTCTTTTTCCTGGCTTCATACAAAGACATGTTGAATGCCCACCTACCAATCGAGAAATATAAATGAGGTATAGCAGGGAGCGATGGAGACGCAAACTAGTCATAAAAAGTAATTTTACATGCAAGTGCTGTATATTTGCATGATATGATAGATAGAAACTAGTCCCTGTAATTTACAGTAGCCTGTAGTCTGCATTAAACCTATACAATTTAGTAAAACTGTACACCGACCAACTCTTTAGTCAACCGGGGAGGGGGGAATATAATATTGAAAGGACATGTCCAATTTAAAAACTCATTATTATTTATCCTATAAGGAAATCTGTTATGATTGCCATATTTTGCTCAGAGTGAAGGAGGATACAGAGCATGTACTTTACTATAAAGGACTTCTCCTGTTTCCCAACAGATTATGACTGATTACTGACGTCCCAGCATTTCGTTACCTTGTGATTAGCTTATTGTTAAGAAAGTATAAAAATAGCAAAAAGGTTGAGAGCCAACCAAACTTAAACATTTTTTGGGCAACCCCTTTTTTTCTTTAAGTACCGTAAATAGCAAAAAGGGAACCTAAAACATAACATTTAATTACATCTATTAAAATGACAAAACACAACATATAAAAACAAACACATGTATTAACCAATCGTTAATCATACGGTGGACCGATAGGGAGGTGGTTTTGAACAGGAATGGTCTATGGAGTCGTGCAATGATCCATCGGGTTTCTGATTCACTGAATAGGAGGTTGCATCTTTCGTGTGGTGTCTTCATCAATTGGTGAGATTGTTTCATATTATTTTGTTATGCACCTCCTTTTTCAGATGTGTAGGCATACTAAGGGTGATTATCAGTGGTACTGATCTTTTTCACCTCTTTGAGTATTGGTATGCCGGCACGGTTAACAGTTTTGATATTTATATAGATTTGTGTATTTGGTTTCCTTGTTGAACCTTGGTCGGGCCTCTAAATTTCTTTAGAAACATAGGAAACCAATCTATCTTAAATACTGCTGTTTGGATCTCTTTGGCTACGTTCACATTTGCGTTGTGCGCCGCAGCGTCGGCGCCGCAGCGCACAACGCAAACAAAAATGCGGCAAAACGCACGCTAAAACGCTGCGTTTTGCGCCGCATGCGTCCTTTTTGGCCGAAAGTTGGACGCAAAAAAAATACAACTTGAAGCGTTTCTTGCGTCCAACGCTTGCGGCCATGCGGCGCAAAACGCAGCACAACGCATGTCCATGCGCCCCCATGTTAAATATAGGGGCGCATGACGCATGCGGCGACGCTGCGGCGCCCGACGCTGCGGCGCTGACCGCAAATGTGAACGTAGCCTTTATTAACAATCGATTCCTATTGTTAAGAAAGCACTCTCATCAAAATTGTCATCCTCTTAATATATTGCAATCATCATATTATGTAGCACTGTGTACTTACAATTGCTCATATTTCCCTTCTACCCCCTTAATTCTTCTCTTTTCCTTTAGGTCTATGACATCACATGATTAAAAACTGACCAGGTGAATCCTTCTAAGCTCTATGTAGAAACTGGAGGTCAATTTTCTCTGTATGAATCACGAGTCACTACAAAAGTCAATGGCAGAGGGAGAAAGGAACAGCTAGGTCAGGAGTTGGAGAGGAATGATTTCTGTAGGAACAATAAACTTTAGGTTTCTTAATAGAGCAGAGAAAACAAGAATTAGCTGGGTAGAAAGGCAAAATGGGCAATTGTAAGTACACAGTGCTATATAATATGATTGCAATATATTAAGAGGATAAACATTTTGGTGGGAGGAGGGCTTCTTTAATGAACCTTTGTGACAAGCAAGAATTGTCTCAGGATGAGAACCCCTGTATCTCACCTAATCTAAGCCTTTCTGATCACTAAACAACAAAATTGCTATCTGGATATCGAGTGACCTCATACAATATACTTTGTTATATTTTTATTTCTAGAATGAGAGAAAAGCTGAATGTCTGAAGAAGATGGAACAGCAACAACTCATTGAGGCAGAGAAGAAGAGAGTCGCGCAGCTGCGACAGCAACAAATAGAAACGGAGCAATTCAGTTTTTTTGAGGACCAGCTCCGGAAACAAGACATGATGCGAGACCAGCTAAAACATCAAGAAAACCTTAGCCTTAGGTCTAAGGTCCCAGAGCAAACAGATGGCACCATGATATCTTGTTGTCCCTCTCATAAAGGGCATTCATTGTCTAATGTCCTTTCTGGCAAAACTGTAAAGAATGATGCAGCTATGTATGCTGGACAGTCTCCCCCTATAAGCCGAGCACTAAAACCAGCCGCAACTCTAAGTGCCGTACAAAGTAAGTGCATGATACCTTATACCTTGTGGTTGTATTGTTCATCAAACACCATTATGTAACAGTATAGATTTCCATCCACCTGTATGATCTGCAGACTCCTATACCCCATGCTCTGAGTGATGGTCTTTTGAGGGTAGTATTCAATGTTAACACTGGTACCCACTGCTCCTTTTGCTTTCTATTCCCCCTCTGTGCCCCAGTTCCTACTGCAAATATGAAATTGGATGCTAGGGATACTTCTTCTCAGGAGGTTTGGGGAGGCTTTTGAACATTCCACGAGAGTTGACAAGTATACTGTACCCTGAACTTTAGTGTTTCTGGCAGTATTAGAGTATTTTCACTATTAGTCAGTGGGAGGTGCACCCCATACCATTTCTGAAGAGGACACCACTGGCCTTAGGCCTCTTTCACACTTCCGTCGGCAGTGTCCCGTCCTAATGCGTCGGGAAGACGTGCCGACCAATGTCGAGAAAATAGTGATACAACGGAGGCAAGAGAGAGAGAGACCATGCTCAGAGGGAAAAATGTGATATGTGCCTGGATTCCTGTGTTTGACGGTCAGCGACGGATCCTGCGTCCATATGCTTCCATTATAGCCGACGACGGACAGCACAGGAGCCGTCGCTGACCGATTTTCCGATGTATAGAAAAAAGCTATTTTCTGACGAATCCAGTGCACGATGGATGAAACGGATGGCCATCTGTCACAATCCATCGCTAATACAAGTCTATGGGAAAAACCAGGATCCTGCAGAAAAATTTGCAGGATCCTGTTTTTTTCAAAACTCGACGGATTTCGACTTGAGACAAAAGACGGAAGTGTGAAAGAGGCCTTAATTGTATGGGCACCACTGGCCTTAATTGTATGGGCACCACTGGCCTTAATTGTATGGGCACCAAGAACTTTACCATGATCCTACACTGCCCAACCGTACATGTACTGTATGTAAAGTGAGCTGCACAAGATGTAGCTTCATCATCTACTTTATAGCTGTTCAGCACAGTTATTTTGACCCTTTACATGAACATCACATGTAGAAGAGTCAAAAGAAACTTCTTCATAGAGCGCCATCTAACCTAAATCTAGCCTAGGTGTCAATGCTGAACTGTTTTCTTTTTTTTCCATCAGATGAAATTGTGGAAGGATTGCGGATAGTTGTTTTGCCCAAAGATCTCTCCCAAAAATTTCTGCAACTGGCAGAGGCAAATACAAGCAGAGGAATTGAAACTTGTGGGATTCTGTGTGGTAAACTGGTAAGAATTGTATTTTTTTTATTATTTAAAAATGTTTTAAAGATAGGGATTAGTGCACACAATCTCTCATGGGTATCTGACCACTCAACACATTCTGGGATTATGGATAATGAATACTTACTTTAAAGCAATTAAAACTTGATTTGACGCTAAATCCTAATTTTTTTATATGTGTTCAGTTTTCCTCTCAGCTATCATTATTATCAAAAGAGTGGTTTTTATGAGTTTGGGTTTTCTACCATGTATTAGCACCATGCAGGATCCCTGCTCTGACAGGCAGGGTCTCTGACGTGTCTCTTCACTCACCCATACTGCAGACAGTTCTTCCCTTTCCCATGCTCGGCATGCTTCCAGCTGATCCTCTAGCCATGTCCTTAGGGCACGCGCGCATGTGCTCCTGCGCTCTTAAAGGGCCAGCGAGTGCACTTGCTATTTCTTTCCTAGCCAATGGCTGTGGGACATTATGTAAATATTTTTTCCTTCCCACTGGTGAGGTGCCTGACCAACCTACCTGTTTCGCAGTCTAAGTTGTGTAAGGTTGCACACCAGTCCTCACTGCACTCTAATGCAGATCCTGCCTGCTGCACTCTAATGCAGATCCTGCCTGCTGCACTCCAATGCAGACCCTGCCTGCTGCACTCTGATACAAACTCTGTCTGCCGCACTCTAATGCAGACCCTGCCTGCTGCACTCTGATACAAACTCTGCCGCACTCTGATGGGAACTGTCTGCTATATTCTAATGCAAACTCTGCCAGCTGCTCCCTCCAGTCTGTCCTCTGGGTTCAGCTGCTGCGCGTCCGTTGGTCTGTCCTGGAGTGGCACCTGGCGTTCATCGGGAGCCAAGTCTAACTGTCTAACCTCACCATCAGAGGCTGCTCTAGTGAACAGTCTGGTGTTCGCTTAGTCACGCCCCTCCAGGCTCTCCACGGTCCGTGGCACAGTGGTTCCACAAACCACTTCCGTGACACCATAAAAGTGAAACCTCTTTACCTTAACCTGCATCTCCCCTATTTCTTTCTATGTGGAAAGATGTTTGATTGAATCTATGTCTGTAGATTGTCCTTCATGTCCTTCATGTATTTAATGTTTTTGAAATTCTTGGAATTGCTTTTCAGACATTGAACTTCCAATCACTTTTTCTTTCAAAGGGATGTGCAGACAGGTAGTCATCCGGGTACAATAGGACTGGATAATACCTTTACCAATTTGATCTTTTTCACTGTCCAGATCCTTGTGCCATTGCCAGTCGTACTGCACAGAGATCAGACACTACCCTAACTACCTCACAAAATCCAGTAATTTATTGATTCTATTTGGGCAGTTTTGAGAGACGTGTTCGCTATGAGAAAGGGGTTCTACATCTGTAAAAGTATTTGTCCAACCCTTGTTTTTTGGTTAAGTTGTCCACAAAGAAATTGCTGATAAAGTTGGCATCCCTACTAGACAACTATTATCCGTTTAATATCTAGAAACAAGAAGCTCACAGACACTTTTTTCTTTCAACGGAGAAACTTATGGCCAATCCTTGTCATTGTATGGGTTATTTGTTTAGGAGGTCTACGGCAACAGTATAACTAGAGTCTATTGAACCCAGATGCAAAATTTGGACCTGGGCCTCCAGCTGCATGTTGCTTAGATGTATGTGGGCTCTTGTAGCATTCTTGATCCAATAAAGATGTTTTGCCACCATGTAATAACGACCCCCATTCTTGCTCCTTACCGTAATAATGTATCCATCCTGTAATAATGTCTTCCAACCTGACCCCTTCCTATAATAATGTCCTCCTTCTGGGCTTTTTTCGGGTATAATGTCCCCCATCCTGATCCCTTCCTGTAATAATATCACTAGAATGGGCTCCTTCCTGTAATAGTGTCTCCTATCCTGAGCCCCTTCTTGCAATACTGTCCTCTATTCTGGACCCCTTCTTGTGATAATGTGCTCTGTCCTGGGACCCTTCCAATAATAATGTCCCCATTCCACCAGTGATAATGTTATCCAACCTAGGCCCCTTCCTGGTAAAATGTCTCCCATCCTGGCCCCTTGAAGTAATAATGTCCTCCATTCTGCCATTCTTTTCCAACAGTTTAAAAAAAAAAAAAATTATTCTTCTTACCTTTCCCTGCTCACACAACATGTTGCATCCTCTTTTATAGTCAGCGAGGAGGCCAGAAGCTGATTTCAGCCCTGGTGGCGCATAATGTAACTGCCATGTGCTGCCCGTAACAAGCACGCCAACGCCAAATGGCAATCTCTGATTACACAGCGACTTGTATTGCAGTGCAAGTAACCAACAGGTCTCTGCACCGCAATACATTTCAACTGAATGTGTGTCCCATTTCAACTGAATGTGTCTCCTCAGTTGCACATCCAGCTGAAGTAGGTGCTTTGCTTGCTGTGTCCCCTCCTGCATGGGCCTTGTCGCACCCTCTGCAACTGCGATCTTTACACCTTTGGTCTAGGGCAAAGTATATGTTGATTTTGGATTGTACTGATCTACTGGTTTAAATACCATAGAGGGTATGTGTATAGTCCTCTATAAATGGGTTGAACATTAGGTAAGAGCTTGCTACAACATTTTAGATGCTGCACAGAAAACTTTTCCCTACATTTTCCACAGATTTCACTAGTTATAATGTAGGATTTGAAAGTCTATTCAAATCTGAGCTATAATTTGCAATTTATTTTATACAGATTTATGGGATAAGTGATAAATATTTGAGCATGTAAAGCTCCCACTGCTGGGACCCCCCCAAAAAAAACAGGAAACGGAAGAGTTTTGTTTGTAGTAGTCGCTGTGCAAGAACATTGCTACTCAATTCAGACCCTATGGGAGCTCCATATATGCGCATGCGATTAAAAAATGATATCTTGGGGACAAGATCTTCAATGACCTCTCCATCTCATAGTCACAGTCCTACGTAATCCACTGAGAAGACAGGATTTCAATGGCTGTGAATTATTTAGTGAGTCGCAGCTGTGCAATAATGATTTCATATGAGTCCAGTTTTCCATTAAATTAGTGGTCTTAAGTTTTGCTGAAGCAATTAGGTTAATTAGGTGCAGAAATTATTTCAATATATTTTGGAAGTGTTTGTACACAATTAGGTCTCAACGTTCAGATTCACTCTTTGTAAAATTAAATAAATTAGATAAATTAGACAATTATTATGGTAATAAATGGCCAATTTCTGGCTATCAAAGCTGCCCGATGTAATTTTTTAGTGTAAATCACAATTTTTACATAAATGACTTTGAATTGTAAGGTATAAAAAAAAAAATGACAAACCTGTTGGATTCATTGTAAAATAGAAATCATGGAAGAATGACAAATACAGTACATACTGTATGTTGTGCATTGCATTTCCATAGTGAAGTTTGCGATATTGCAGTGAAATCCATGATGCACAACGAAACCTTGGCCTTACAGATGGGCATATCTATAATGGATACAGGAATTCCAAACTGCACCTATGTCCTAGAGTCTATGAAGATCCTAAAAGTGCTATTGACCCATAAGAGAACAATGCTGTTAAAGACGTGTGATAGTTGGAGACCCTGTTTCAGTTTTACATTCAGATCCATGAACTACAATTTACACCACTCTTTATGGTGGCTGTCCAGAGTTAGTAAAATATGGCCGATTTTCTCTGAAAACAGAGCCACCAATGGTATAGCGCTAATAGCGGCAGACCGAGGTGTCGGTATGGGGCTTGTGAGTTGGAGGGACCAGTGGCTTGACAATGGTATCTGCATCCCCTGGAGACAACCACAGTTGTATACACTGATGGAGTGGAGAGCCGTTGGCTCTCTGTTTTACTATTCAGCCTGTGTATCTGAGTCTCGGTATAGTAGATGCGATGACTTCACTAGGTTATCCCTGCTACACAGAAGCTCAGCCCACACGGCACAGAATGGGGACGTGCATCAGAGGAACAGGATGAGGTGAGTAATTTTTCTTTTAGCAGCGTGTGCTTACGGGGGGCATCATACTGTGTGAAGGGCTCTGGGTGCCATCATACTTTGTACAAGGGGCTGTAGGGCCATAATACTGTGTTGGGAGCACTCTGGGGTCATAATACTATGTGGGGGACTGTGGGGGCCATTAGACTCTGTGGTGGGGGCTGCAGAGGTCATCATACTGTGCTGGTTCACTGAGAGAGAAATCATACTTTGCTGGGTGCGCCATGGGATCATCATACTCTGTGTTTTAGGTTGAGAGTATTGTACTGTGTGTTGGGAGCATTCTTGGGGTGTATCGTACTGTATTTGAGCCAAGAAAGGGATATCGTAGTGGGTGAGAACACTAAGGAGTTTTGATAGGTTTACAATTACTTTTGTAAGTGACACAATACATGTCCCTCTCTCTGTTTTGAAAAGTTGGGAGGTGTGCCCTTCTGGACCTGCGCTAATACCCTGCCCATTCCGCTGATTTTTTTTTTTTTTTACAAAGGGAAGGGGGACCCAATTAAGACCTGAGCTATGGGGACCACAATTTCTATGTATGCCCCTGAGCACCACACCTGATTACAGGTTGTGTGTAGTTATTACATGTCAACCACGTTTACTCCAGTGGGTATGTCACTGTTTTTGTAAGGTGCGTTGCGTTTTTTTTTAAGAAAGCAGCCATGTTTGACTAATCCTAGACACTTTTAAGGACTTCCTGTCAGCTCTCTTGATGTGTCTGTATCACTAAATAATTACATTATGTATATAAAGTAACAATTGTCGTGATTCTTTCTTAGCCCTGCATCCTTGATCCTTGAAATATATGAAAAAAAATTGTCATTATGACAACTTGTCATTCCCCTTGCCTTATTCCAACACTTACATCAAAAAGAATGGGCCGGTGTTGTAGGTCTCCCTCCGGAGGTTACTGTGCATAGAAAAACTTTAAAGATCAGTGGAGGTTTTGGCAGTCGGGCCCCTAACAATCAGGAAGCCATGACATATCCTATTACTTGTAATGCTGGTGAACCCCCTTTAGGTAGCAGATACTGCAAGTATGGCCAACGGTAATGTTCACGGTACTGTTTATAGACACTTCTGCAGGACATTGAAACTACTGTAGCTTATAGGCAGATTGCATGGATTAGATGTAAGAAGGACGCAGCCAATAAATAATACATCGTCCTTGCATCCAGCAAACCAAACCCAACACAAGTATAGTGAGCCTATAAGTATCAATCAGTGACTCACAAATGTATCACAGATACACGTGTCTGGCATTTGAGGAAGGAAGCTGTTTTTTATACATTTGTGATTCATTGTTTATACTTCAGGAAAAATATGTTTCGGACTAATTATAGTACTTATATTATAAATATATGTAGTGCACTTTAAGTATTGCAACACGACAGGTAATCATCATGTTGCAAGATGAATTAAAACTTTTTTCCTGAGTCCGTGAGATTTTTTAGGATGACAATTATGCTGGATACCCTGATTATGTGTGACCATGAGAAAACATAAAGCCTCACGTGAGTAGAATGAAATGGATACTGTCATTTTTGACACTGATGATTGAGACTCAAAAGACTAAGATTCTAGAGCTCAGAATCATATTGGTGCCTACAAGCATGTTCCATTATCTGCTGCCTCTGATCTGTCAGGGGCAGGAAATGTGACATTTGCTTTTCTACTTTTGATGCAATTTGGTGTGATGGATAATGTCCGCTCAGATAAATTGAATCAGATTATTTTGGCATATCACTAAGCTTCGTGAAAAGACGATTATTTACATTCCTGCGTTATCAAGTATTGCTAGGTTTGATTTGCAATATATATACTTTGTGTATATATGTGTGTATATACACTCATGGCCAAAAGTGTTGGCACCCTTGAAATTGTTCCAGAAAGAGAAGTATTTCTTCCAGAAAATTACTGCAATTACGTATGTTTTGTTATACACATTTATTTACTTTGTGTGTATTGGAACAACACAAAAAAGAACAGAGAAAAAAAGGAAAATTGGACGTAATTTCACACAAAACCCCCAAAATGAGCCTGACAAAATTGTTACCAGCCTCAACTTAATATTTATTTGCACATCCTTTGGAATAAATAACTGCAATGAATCGCTTCCTATGACCATCTACAAGCTTCTAACACCCCTCAACTGGGAATTTTGGACCACTTTTTTTTGTAAACTGCTCCAGGTCTCTCATTTGAAGGCGTCTTCTCCCAACAGCAATTTTAACCCCTTTCTGACATATGACGTACTATCCCGTCGAGTTGGGGTGGGCCCGTATAACACCGACGAGATAGTACATCATATGCGATCGGCCACGCTCACGGGGGGAGCGCCGTCGATTGCAGCCGGGTGTCAGCTGACTACCGCAGCTGACCTCCGGCACTATGTGCCAGGAGCGGTCAAGGACCGCTCCTGGCACATTAACCTCCAGAACACCGTGATCAAACATGATCGCAGTGTTCCGGCAGTATAGGGAAGCATCGCGCAGGGAGGGAGCTCCCTGCATGCTTCCCTGAGTCCCTCGGAGCAACGCGATGTGCTCGCGTTGCTCCGAGGGTCTCCTACCTCATTCTCCCTGCAGGCCCTGGATCCAAAATGGCCACGGGGCTGCTTCCGGGTCCTGCAGGGAGGTGGCTTACCAGCGCCTGCTCAGAGAAGGCGCTTGTAAGCCTGCAGCCCTGCCTGTCAAATCGCTGATCTGACACAGTGCTGTGCAAAGTGTCAGATCAGCGATCTGACCCTATAACATGATGTCCTCCCCTGGGGCAATGTTATAGTATAAAAAAATATATATATATTCAGATGTGTAAAAAAAAAATCCTAAATAAAGAAAAAAAAATTGTTCCCATAAATACATTTCTTTATCTAAATAAAAACAAACAAACAATAAAAGTACACAAATTTAGTATCGCCACGTCCGTAACGACCCGACCTATAAAACTGTCCCACTAGTTAACCCCTTCAGTGAACACTGTAAGAAAAAAAAAAACGAGGCAAAAAACAACGCATTATTATCATACTGCCAAACAAAAAGTGGAATAACACGCAATCAAAAAAACGGATATAAATAACCATGGTACCGCTGAAAACGTCATCTTGTCCCGCAAAAAACGAGCCACCATGCAGCATCATCAGTGAAAAAATAAAAAAGTTATAGTCTTCAGAATAAAGCGATGCAAAAACAAGTATTATTTATATAAAAAAGTTTTTATCTTATAAAAGCGCCAAAACAATTTTACGAAACGCGGAACGGTACAAACGCCCCCCCCCAAAAGAAATTCTTGAATAGCTGTTTTTTGGTCATTCTGCCTCACAAAAATCGGAATAAAAAGCGATCAAAAAATGTCACATGCCCAAAAATGGTACCAATAAAAACGTCAACTCATCCCACAAAAAACAAGACCTCACATGACCCTGTGGACCAAAGTATGGAAAAATTATAGCTCTCAAAATGTGGAGACGCAAAAACTATTTTTTGCAATAAAAAGCGTCTTTTGGTGTGTGACAGCTGCCAATCAAAAAAATCCACTAAAAAACCCGCTATAAAAGTAAATCAAACCCCCCTTCATCACCCCCATAGTTAGGGAAAAATTATAACATTTAAAAAAGTATATGTTTCCATTTTCCCATTAGGGCTAGGGTTAGGGCTACGGTTGGGGTTAGGGTTCAAGCTAGGGTTGGGGCTAGGGTTGGGGTTAGGGTTGGGGCTAGGATTGGGGCTAGGGTTGGGGCTAGGGTTAGGGCTAGGGTTGGGGCTAGGGTTAGGGCTAGGGTTGGGGTTAGGGCTACAGTTAGGGTTGGTGCTAAAGTTAGGGTTAGGGTTGGAGCTAAATTTAGGGTTGGGGCTATGGTTAGGGTTGGGGCTAAAGTTAAGGTTTGGATTACATTTATGGTTGGGATTAAGGTTATGGTTGGGATTAGTGTTAGGGGTGTGTTGGATTTAGGGGTGTGGTTAGGGTTGGGATTAGGGTTAGGGGTGTGTTGGAGTTAGGGGTGTGGTTGGGATTAGAGTTAGGGGCATGTTCAGGTTAGGGGTGTGGTTAGGGTTATGGTTAGAGTTGGGATTAGGGTTAGGGGTGTGTTTGGGTTAGATGTGTGTTTGGGTTAGGGTTTCAGTTAGAATTGGGGGTTTCCACTGTTTAGGCACATCAAGGGCTCTCCAAACGCAACACGGCGTCCCGTCTCAATTCCAGTCAATTTTGCATTGAAAAGTCAAACTGCGCTCCTTCCCTTCCAAGCTCTGCCATGCTCCCAAACAGTGGTTTACCCCCACATATGGAGTATCGGCATACTCAGAACAAATTGTTCAACAACTTTTGTGGTCCATTTTCTCCTCTTACCCTTGGTAGAATAAAACAAATTGGAGCTGAAGTATATTTTTTGTGAAAAAAAGTTAAATGTTAATTTTTTTTAAATATTCCAAAAATTCCTGTGAAACACCTGAAGGGTTAATAAATTTCTTGAATATGGTTTTGAGCACCTTGAGGGGTGCAGTTTTTAGAATGGTGTCGCACTTGGTTATTTTCTATCTATCTATAGACCCCTCAAAATGACTTCAAATGTGATTAGGTCCCTAAAAAAAAAAAAATGGTGATGTAAAAACGAAAAATTGCTGGTCAACTTTTAACCCTTATAACTCCCTAACAAAAAAAATGTTGGTTCCAAAATTGTGCTGATGTAAGGTAGACATGTGGGAAATGTTACTTATTAAGTATTTTGTGTGACATATCTCTGTGATTTAAGGGCATGAAAATTGCTAAATTTTCTAAATGTTTGCAAAATTTCTGATTTTTTCACAAATAAACACAGGTAATATCAAAGAAATTTTACAACTATCATGAAGTACAATATGTCACGAGAAAACATTGTCAGAATTATCAGGATCCGTTGAAGCGTTCCAGAGTTATAACCTCATAAAGGAACAGTGGTCAGAATTGTAAAAATTGGCCCGGTCATTAACGTGCTCTCAGGAGCCGAGATCTCAGGAGCCGAGATCTCAATCTGTGCATGCGCTGCGTCCGGTGGACATTTTCACGAAGTCCACCTCAGTGAAAAGGATAGGAAGTTTGGGGACTCCCAACATTTTCTGAAAGCTGGAGCCCGCTGCAGCTTCGCACTGCCGAACACCCCCTCCTCCCAGCCTGGTGCCCGCAGCATCGCCCCACTCTTGCCGCTTCCTCCAGCTTTCTGCATCAGAGACCCTGCCTCCTGGGGCCCTGCTCCATTGCAGTAATCCAATCACTGCATTAGGCATAACAAAGTACGGTATATCACTTTTTCCTAAGTGTTCCTTTAATTGAGTAGTTTCATGTAAGAAGAAAAGACTGCAGTCATTCTGTGTGAATGCCGATTGCTGAATCGTGACAGTGTGTGATGCGCACACTTTCAGAATTCAACAGTACTAGTGCTATTGAGCAGTCACATGACCACACGTATGTGATTTGCATACTGACGATCACGTGCTGACTAGTCTGATGGGGGTTCACTCAATTCTCTTCTATTCAGGGCATGATCACAAGTGTGCAAATCACACACGTTCGATCATCTGACCACCCACTCTCTGGGAATCATGACAGTTTGCACATCGCACACTGTCAAAATTAGACTGTCTGCAGTTACACAGAGGGAGACTGACGGTCTTACAGAGTGGCCAGAAAACCCTTTCAGTAATAGAATATAATGTTGGCGTGATCACAACAATATGGTCGCCCATTCGCTCTCCAGCAGGCGAATATTTTGGAGAAGGACTACAGTCATGACCTATTATATGTTTGACCATTTCTCGTTCCTTTTTATTATGTTTGTCAGACTCATGATGAATTCACCATTACGCATGTAATTGTACCAAAGCAGTCTGCAGGACCAGACTATTGTGACATGGAGAATGTGGAGGAATTGTTTAATGTGCAAGATCAACACAATCTTCTTACCTTGGGCTGGATCCATGTAAGTAGAAAATATTGTAATTTATTTCCACTGGTTGAGGCAGCATCTTCCAGGCTGTGAGATAGTTTGAGAAGCATTGATTATAAAATATAATACTTGTAAATATTATTATTATTATTCTTCCTTGGGGGCAGCCAATATTGATTTTGTTATTTTACACCAGACTCAGCCTTTTTGGAGGTTTTCTTATAACAATGGATGACCACATTACTGTTGGACAAATGGCTTCTCTTTTGTCTTCCAAAATAGGCTTTGCTGCAGTCAATGTGTGTAATCATTAATTCGCACCCTACCATGAATTATAAAGAATATCAAAATTTTACTTGGAATTCTGTGACCTGTTGACTAGGGTTGAGCGAAACGGGTCGATCATTTTCAAAAGTCGCCGACTTTTGGCTAAGTCGGCGTCTCATGAAACCCGATCCGACCCCTGTGCTTGTCGGCCATGCGGTACGCGACTTTCGCGCCAAAGTCGCGTTTCAATGACGCGAAAAGCGCCATTTCTCAGCCAATGAAGGTGAACGCAGAGTGTGGGCAGAGTGATGACATAGATCCTGGTCCCCACCATCTTAGAGAAGGGCATTGCAGTGATTGGCTTGCTGTCTGCGGCGTCACAGGGGCTATAAAGGGGCGTTCCCGCCGACCGCCATCTTACTGCTGCTGATCTGAGCTTAGGGACAGGTTGCTGCCGCTTCATCAGAAGCAGGGAGAGCGTTAGGCAGGGTCCACTAACCACCAAACCGCTTGTGCTGCAGCGATTTCCACTGTCCAACACCACCTTCGGTGTGCAGGAACAGTGGAAGCTATTTTTTTTTTTTTTTCCCCTCAGCGCTGTAGCTCATTGGGCTGCCCTAGAAGGCTCCGTGATAGCTGTATTGCTGTGTGTACGCCACTGTGGAAACCAACTGCTTTTTTCAAAGCACATATCCTCTTGTTCCTTCCTTTCTGCACAGCTATCTTTTTTGTTTGTCCACACTTTTTATTTAATTTGTGCATCAGTCCACTCCTATTGCTGCCTGCCATACCTGGCTTACATTACTGCAGGGAGATAGTAATTGTAGGACAGTTTTTTTTTTTTTTTTGTTTTTTTTTTGTGGGAGATTAAGATTGGCATTTCTGCTACAGTGCCATCCCTGTGTGTGCCATCTCTCACTGAGTGGGCCATAGAAAGCCTATTTATTTTTTCCGTGATTTGTGTTCTAAAATCTACCTCAACACAGAAACACTACATCAATCAGTGGGAGAAAAATATTGGCCTCAGTCAGGGCTTGTGTGCCACTGCTGTGTGTGCGCTATCTCTCATTCAGTGGGCTATAGCAAGCCTATATTTTTTTTTTTTTTTTTTTTTTAATATTATTTGGTTTCAAAAGTCTCCCTGAAAAAAAAAAAAAACCTAAAAAAACAGTGGGAGAGTAATATTGCCCTTTCAGCTTGTGTGCCAGTCTTGACTCCTGGGTGTGCCACCTCTCTCCCTCTCATTCAGTGGGCCATAGAAAGCCTATTTATTTTTTTTTTTAAATATTATTGGGTTTCTAAAGTCTCCCTGAAAAAAACAAAAAATACATAAAAAAACAGTGGGAGAGTAATATTGCCCTTTCAGCTTGTGTGCCAGTCTTGACTCCTGGGTGTGCCACCTCTCTCCCTTTCATTCAGTGGGCCATAGAAAGCCTATTTATTTTTTCCGTGATTTGTGTTCTAAATTCTACCTCAACACAAAAACACTACATCAATCAGTGGGAGAAAAATATTGGCCTCAGTCAGGGCTTGTGTGCCACTGCTGTGTGTGCTATCTCTCATTCAGTGGGCTATAGCAAGCCTATTTTTTTTTTTTTTTTTTTTTTTTAATATTATTTGGTTTCTAAAGTCTCCCTGAAAAAAAAAAAAAACCTAAAAAAACAGTGGGAGAGTAATATTGCCCTTTCAGCTTGTGTGCCAGTCTTGACTCCTGGGTGTGCCACCTCTCTCCCTCTCATTCAGTGGGCCATAGAAAGCCTATTTATTTTTTTTTTTAAATATTATTGGGTTTCTAAAGTCTCCCTGAAAAAACAAAAAATACATAAAAAAACAGTGGGAGAGTAATATTGCCCTTTCAGCTTGTGTGCCAGTCTTGACTCCTGGGTGTGCCACCTCTCTCCCTTTCATTCAGTGGGCCATAGAAAGCCTATTTTTTTTTTTTTTAATATTATTTGGTTTCTAATTCTCCCTGAAAAAAAAAAAAAAACCTAAAAAAACAGTGGGAGAGTAATATTGCCCTTTCAGCTTGTGTGCCAGTCTTGACTCCTGGGTGTGCCACCTCTCTCCCTCTCATTCAGTGGGCCATAGAAAGCCTATTTATTTTTTTTTTTAAATATTATTGGGTTTCTAAAGTCTCCCTGAAAAAACAAAAAATACATAAAAAAACAGTGGGAGAGTAATATTGCCCTTTCAGCTTGTGTGCCAGTCTTGACTCCTGGGTGTGCCACCTCTCTCCCTTTCATTCAGTGGGCCATAGAAAGCCTATTTTTTTTTTTTTTAATATTATTTGGTTTCTAATTCTCCCTGAAAAAAAAAAAAAAACCTAAAAAAACAGTGGGAGAGTAATATTGCCCTTTCAGCTTGTGTGCCAGTCTTGACTCCTGGGTGTGCCACCTCTCTCCCTCTCATTCAGTGGGCCATAGAAAGCCTATTTATTTTTTTTTTTAAATATTATTGGGTTTCTAAAGTCTCCCTGAAAAAACAAAAAATACATAAAAAAACAGTGGGAGAGTAATATTGCCCTTTCAGCTTGTGTGCCAGTCTTGACTCCTGGGTGTGCCACCTCTCTCCCTTTCATTCAGTGGGCCATAGAAAGCCTATTTTTTTTTTTTTTAATATTATTTGGTTTCTAATTCTCCCTGAAAAAAAAAAAAAAACCTAAAAAAACAGTGGGAGAGTAATATTGCCCTTTCAGCTTGTGTGCCAGTCTTGACTCCTGGGTGTGCCACCTCTCTCCCTCTCATTCAGTGGGCCATAGAAAGCCTATTTATTTTTTTTTTTAAATATTATTGGGTTTCTAAAGTCTCCCTGAAAAAACAAAAAATACATAAAAAAACAGTGGGAGAGTAATATTGCCCTTTCAGCTTGTGTGCCAGTCTTGACTCCTGGGTGTGCCACCTCTCTCCCTTTCATTCAGTGGGCCATAGAAAGCCTATTTTTTTTTTTTTTAATATTATTTGGTTTCTAATTCTCCCTGAAAAAAAAAAAAAAACCTAAAAAAACAGTGGGAGAGTAATATTGCCCTTTCAGCTTGTGTGCCAGTCTTGACTCCTGGGTGTGCCACCTCTCTCCCTCTCATTCAGTGGGCCATAGAAAGCCTTTTTTTTTTTTGGTTTTTTTAATATTATTTGGTTTCTAAAGTCTCCCTGAAAAAAACAAAAAAAACATAAAAAACAGTGGGAGAGTAATATTGCCCTTTCAGCTTGTGCGCCAGTCTTGACTCCTGGTTGTGCCACCTCTCTCTCTCTAATTGTGGGCCATAGAAAGCCTTTTTTTTTTTTTTTTTTAATATTATTTGGTTTCTAAAGTCTCCCTGAGAAAAAAAAATAAATAAATTAGGTGGGAGATTAATATTGACATTAGTGCTTGAGTGACAGTCCTGCGTGTGTGTCATCTCTGTGATTTTGTGCCACAGAAAACAGAGTGTGTAACATTGTGCCTGATTTTCCTTGTGGTCTCACCAACCTGTTAAGGGATATTGAAATCATACTGAAGTTATAGCTCACCGTGTAAGTTGTTTGATAGCAACAAATAAAGTTACTTTGGTTAAGATTTTAAAACAATGAGGAAGTCTGGTGCAAGAGGTCGTCGTGGGCGTTCATTGTCAGCTGGTAATGATGGTAGTGGTAGTGGAGCATCAGGTGGTCGTGGGGATAAAAATATTCCACCTAAGTCTGGAGCTGTGGAGCCAGTTTCGTCGTCAGGCTACACAAGGCCTCGAACGCTCTCTTTTCTGGGAGTAGGAAAACCGCTTTTAAAGGCGGAGCAGCAACAGCAAGTTTTGGCTTACATTGCAGACTCAGCCTCTAGCTCTTTTGCCTCCTCTTCCGAAACTGGTAAATGTAAAAGCAGCGCGTCGCTTGTGGATGTTCACGGTCAGGGACAAGTCGCTTCCTTGTCCTCCTCAGCAAAAACTACAACAAGAGAGAAGGATGCAGCAGGCGACACAACGGGTCACTCCATGGAGCTCTTTACACATACCGTCCCTGGCTTAGAAAGTGAAACATTTAACAGGCCATGCCCATTACAAGTATATTCTGACATGGAGTGCACTGATGCACAGCCACAGCCAGAGTACTATGCTGCTCCTTTGACTCAGACCACCACATTGCCCTCTCAGGGTACAGATCCACAATCAGACCCTGATGAGACTATGTTGCCCCGCCACGAACGCTATACCACCGACCGACACAGTGACACAGACGAAGTTGCACACGAGCTCGAAGAGGAGGTAATAGATGACCCAGTTATTGACCCCGATTGGCAGCCATTGGGGGAACAGGGTGCAGGCGGCAGTAGTTCAGAAGCGGAGGTGGAGGAGGGGCCGCAGCAGGCATCAACATCGCAACAGGTTCCATCTGCCGGGCCCGTATCTGGACCAAAACGCGTGTCAAAGCCAAAACCTGTTGGAGCACAGCGTTGCCATCCGGTTAAAGCTCAGTCTGCAATCCCTGAAAAGGGATCAGAGTCTAGGAAGAGTGCAGTCTGGCATTTTTTTAAACAACATCCAACTGATCAGCGCAAAGTCATCTGTCAAAAATGTTCAACTAGCTTAAGCAGAGGTCAGAATCTGAAAAGTCTAAATACTAGTTGCATGCATAGACACTTAACCACCATGCATTCTCAAGCCTGGACTAACTACCAAACGTCCCTCAAGGTTGTAGCACCCTCGGCCAATGAAGCTAGTCAGCAACGCAACATCCCTTCCGTCACTGTAAGGCCACCATTTTCCGCACCACCGGCAGTATCTGTGCAGGTTTCTTTGCCAGCCAAAAGCAGTCAGGGTCAGGGAATCACCAGTTTTGTAGGAGGAAATATTGCATGTAGGGCACCGGCGGAAACAATACCGTCTCCAACCGTCTCTCAGTCTGCCATGTCCACCGGCACACCCGAAAGTTCCACGATCTACAGCTCTCCAGTCCAGCTCACCCTACATGAGACTCTGGTTAGAAAAAGGAAGTACTTATCCTCGCATCCGCGTACACAGGGTTTTAACGCCCACATAGCTAGACTAATCTCGTTAGAGATGATGCCCTACCGGTTAGTTGAAAGCGAAGCTTTCAAAGCCCTGATGGAGTACGCTGAACCACGATACGAGCTACCCAGTCGACACTTTTTTTCCAGAAAAGCCATCCCAGCCCTGCACCAGCATGTTAAACAGCGCATCGTCCATGCACTCAGGCAATCTGTGAGTACAAAGGTGCACCTGACTACAGATGCATGGACCAGTAGGCATGGCCAGGGACGTTATGTGTCCATCACGGCACACTGGGTGAATGTGGTGGATGCAGGGTCCACAGGCGACATCAATTTAGGGACAGTTGTGCCTAGCCCACGGTCTAGGAAACAGTTGGCTGTAGGCGTTCGCACCCCCTCCTCCTCCTCCTCGTCCTCCTGCAGAAGCTACAGCTCTTCCACAGAACGCAGTCGGCCAACCACTCCATCGGCAGATGACACTGTTGCACACCAGTTGTCCCATTATGGGCCAGCTACTGCCAAGCGTCAGCAGGCTGTATTGGCTATGAAGTGTTTGGGCGACAACAGACACACCGCGGAAGTTCTGTCCGAGTTCTTGCAACAAGAAACGCAGTCGTGGCTGGGCACAGTAGATCTTGAGGCAGGCAAGGTAGTGAGTGATAACGGAAGGAATTTCATGGCTGCCATCTCCCTTTCCCAACTGAAACACATTCCTTGCCTGGCTCACACCTTAAACCTGGTGGTGCAGTGCTTATTGAAAACTTATCCTGGGTTCTCCGACCTGCTCCTCAAAGTGCGTGCACTTTGCTCACATATCCGACGTTCGCCTGTACACGCCAGCCGTATGCAAACCTATCAGCGGTCTTTGAACCTTCCCCAGCATCGCCTAATCATAGACGTTGCAACAAGGTGGAACTCAACACTGCACATGCTTCAGAGACTGTGCGAACAGAGGCGTGCTGTTATTTATTTGTGGGAGGATACACGGGCAGGCAGTAGGATGGCAGACATGGAGTTGTCAGGTGTGCAGTGGTCGAAGATACAAGACATGTGTCAAGTCCTTCAGTGTTTTGAGGAATGCACACGGCTGGTTAGTGCAGACAACGCCGTAATAAGCATGAGCATCCCCCTAATGCGTCTGCTGATGCAAAGTTTGACGCACATAAAGGAGCAGGCGTCTGCACCAGAGGAAGAGGGAAGCCTTGATGACAGTCAGCCATTGTCTGGTCAGGGCAGTGTACAGGACGAGGTAGCGGGCGAAGAGGAGGTGGAGGACGAGGAGGATGATGGGGATGAGTATATTTTTAATGCGGAAACTTTCACGGGGGCACAGGAAATTGGTTGCGTGTCACGGCCGGGTTCTGGTTTTTTGAGGGACACAAGTGACGTAGATTTGCCTGCAACTGCCCCTCAACCAATCACAACCGGAGATTTGACAACTGGAACTTTGGCCCACATGGCGGATTATGCCTTACGTATCCTAAAAAGGGACACACGCATTACGAAAATGATGAACGATGACGATTACTGGTTGGCCTGCCTCCTTGATCCACGCTATAAAGGCAAATTGCAAAATATTATGCCACATGAGAACTTGGAACTAATATTAGCAACCAAACAATCAACTCTTGTTGACCGTTTGCTTCAGGCATTCCCAGCACACAGCGCACGTGATCGTTCTCACACGAGCTCCAGGGGGCAGCAGACTAGGAGTGTTAGGGGTGCACACATCAGAAGTGGCGTTGGACAGAGGGGTTTTCTGACCAGGTTGTGGAGTGATTTTGCTATGACCGCAGACAGGACAGGTACTGCTGCATCAATTGAAAGTGACAGGAGACAACATTTGTCCAGTATGGTTACTAACTATTTTTCATCCCTTATCGATGTTCTCCCTCAACCGTCATTCCCATTTGATTACTGGGCCTCCAAATTAGACACCTGGCCAGAATTGGCAGAATATGCATTGCAGGAGCTTGCTTGCCCGGCAGCAAGTGTCCTATCAGAAAGAGTATTCAGTGCTGCAGGGTCAATATTAACCGAAAAAAGGACTCGTCTGGCTACCCAAAATGTTGACGATCTAACATTCATTAAAATGAACCACAACTGGATTTCAAAATCTTTTGCCCCACCTTGCCCGGCCGACACCTAGCTTTCCTATGAAAAGCTCTTGCCTGTGAATTACTTTTCTAATGTCTAATTTGCTGCTGCAGATTGTACAGCATACGACATGTTTACACCTCCCTAAATGGCCAAACTCCCCACACGGGGCCGTGGTATCGCGACTTGGCGCAAGCACCCGTGAGACTGCTGTTTGTCTGAAGAGGTGGGTGTGCTCGCTTTTGGTTGACGGCATTGCTACTGGGTCCCTCATAGTACAATGTAGTGTCTCTGGCGGTGGTGGTGCGCACCCAACGTCAGACACACCGTTGTAACATGAGTGGCCCTGGGGCGGTCCCGCCGGCCTCAAGAGAGTTCCCCCCTACCCCAGCTCAAACTGGGCTCTACTACGTGCAAAATTATGTCGCACAGCTCCACCAATCTTTAGTCTATTCGCTGACATCATTCAATGTCTGGCACTGACAATACAAATTTGTAGACATCTATGATGCAACTTAAAGTAGTCTGTGTCTGTGTCCTATATTGGCACCATTAAATAGTTACTGCCAAATTACTATGTCAGAAACACAGCAGATGAGCCCACCCCTGTACCTAAGTATGCCATCTTTTTTTTTGTTTTGGTTGTTTTGCGAGACATTAACATCTATTTATATTTTGGGAGTACTGGGACAGACACTCCTTGCACTACTCCTCCACTCAGCACCAAGCTGCCTGCCCGTGTATCCATGTAACCGCTGTAAAACTGCCATGAGCCTATTGTTTGTTATTTTAGGCCTTTGATAGCCTGTCTGCGGTCCCTACTCCTCCACTGACCACCAAGCTGCCTGCCCGTGTATCCATGTAACCGCTGTAAAACTGCCATGAGCCTATTGTTTGTTATTTTAGGCCTTTGAAGCCTTTCTGCGCTCCCTCCTTCCACTAGTCCTCCACTGACCAGACCACTGCTGCCCGTGTACCCCTGGAACCAATTTTAAAGTGCCTACAGCCAGCCCATTTTATTGTGTTAGGCCTTCGAAGCCTGTCTGCGGTCCATACTTCCACTAGTCCTCCACTGACCAGACCACTGCTGCCCGTGTACCCCTGGAACCAATTTTAAAGTGCCTACAGCCAGCCCATTTTATTGTGTTAGGCCTTCGAAGCCTGTCTGCGGTCCATACTTTAAATACTCCTCCACTCACCACCAAGCTGCCTGCCCGTGTATCCATGTAACCGCTGTAAAACTGCCATGAGCCTATTGTTTGTTATGTTAGGCCTTTGATAGCCTGTCTGCGGTCCCTACTTTAAATACTCCTCCACTCACCACCACCAAGCTGCCTGCCCGTGTATCCATGTAACCGCTGTGAAACTGCCATGAGCCTATTGTTTTTTTATGTTAGGCCTTTGATAGCCTGTCTGCGGTCCCTACTTTAAATACTCCTCCACTCACCACCACCAAGCTGCCTGCCCGTGTATCCATGTAACCGCTGTAAAACTGCCATGAGCCTATTGTTTGTTATTTTAGGCCTTTGAAGCCTTTCTGCGCTCCCTCCTTCCACTAGTCCTCCACTGACCAGACCACTGCTGCCCGTGTACCCCTGGAACCAATTTTAAAGTGCCTACAGCCAGCCCATTTTATTGTGTTAGGCCTTCGAAGCCTGTCTGCGGTCCATACTTCCACTAGGCCTCCACTGACCAGACCACTGCTGCCCGTGTACCCCTGGAACCAATTTTAAAGTGCCTACAGCCAGCCCATTTTATTGTGTTAGGCCTTCGAAGCCTGTCTGCGGTCCATACTTCCACTAGGCCTCCACTGACCAGACCACTGCTGCCCGTGTACCCCTGGAACCAATTTTAAAGAGTGCCTACAGCCAGCCCATTTTATTGTGTTAGGCCTTCGAAGCCTGTCTGCGGTCCCTCCTTCCACTAGGCCTCCACTGACCAGACCACTGCTGCCCGTGTACCCCTGGAACCAATTTTAAAGTGCCTACAGCCAGCCCATTTTATTGTGTTAGGCCTTCGAAGCCTGTCTGCGGTCCATACTTTAAATACTCCTCCACTCACCACCAAGCTGCCTGCCCGTGTATCCATGTAACCGCTGTAAAACTGCCATGAGCCTATTGTTTGTTATGTTAGGCCTTTGATAGCCTGTCTGCGGTCCCTACTTTAAATACTCCTCCACTGACCACCAAGCTGCCTGCCCGTGTATCCATGTAACCGCTGTAAAACTGCCATGAGCCTATTGTTTGTTATTTTAGGCCTTTGATAGCCTGTCTGCGGCCCCAACTTGCAATACTCCTCCACTGACCACCAAGCTGCCTGCCCGTGTATCCATGTAACCGCTGTAAAACTGCCATGAGCCTATTGTTTGTTATTTTAGGCCTTTGATAGCCTGTCTGCGGTCCCTACTTTAAATACTCCTCCACTGACCACCAAGCTGCCTGCCCGTGTATCCATGTAACCGCTGTGAAACTGCCATGAGCCTATTGTTTGTTATGTTAGGCCTTTGATAGCCTGTCTGCGGTCCCTACTTTAAATACTCCTCCACTGACCAGACCACTGCTGCCCGTGTACCCCTGGAACCAATTATAAAGTGCCTACAGCCAGCCCATTTTCTTATGTTAGGCCTTTGAAGCCTGTCTGCGGTCCCTACTTTAAATACTCCTCCACTCACCACCACCAAGCTGCCTGTCCGTGTATCCATGTAACCGCTGTGAAACTGCCATGAGCCTATTGTTTGTTATTTTAGGCCTTTGATAGCCTGTCTGCGGCCCCTACTTGCAATACTCCTCCACTGACCACAATGCTGCCTGGAGTGCCTGCCTGTGTATCCATGTAACCGATGTAAAACTGCCATGACTGCCTACTGTTTGTTATTTTAGGCCTTTGATAGCCTGTCTGCAGCCCCTACTTGCAATACTCCTCCACTGACCACACCAATGCTGCCCGTGTACCCCTGGAACCTATTTAAAAGTTCATAGAGCCTAGTTATATATTTTATTTACTATTAATAAGGCCATGATGGACTACGCTGTACCACGCTACAAGCTAACCAGTCGACACTTCTTTTGCGAGAAAAGCCATCCCAACCCTCCACCAGCATGTAGAAGACCGCATTGTCCATGCACTCTGGCAATCTGTGAGTACAAAGGTGCACCTGACAACAGACGCATGGACCTGTAGGCATGGCCACGGAAGATTACGTGTCCATTACGGCGCAATGGGTTAATGTGGTGGATGCATGGTCCACAGGGGACAGCCTACTAAGTCTGTCTGCAGTCCCTAATTCAAATTGTCCTCCACTGTCTAAATCGGAACTTCCACCTTCTGGCTTTCGGCCTATAGTATCAGAAATTAAACTGCATTTGGCCTTCAACTTTGGTTAGGGCCTACTAACGGCTTCTGCCCCTCCCTGGTGTTGTCCTCAACTAAATAAAGCTGAGCTTCAACCTTCCGGCTCTCATTATGTGGTTTTAAAAAAAAAAATGGTGGTTAGGGCCTACTAACGGCTTCTGCCCCTCCCTGGTGTTGTCCTCAACTAAATAAAGCTGAGCTTCAACCTTCCGGCTCTCATTAAGTGGTTTTAAAAAAAAAATGGTGGTTAGGGCCTACTAACGGCTTCTGCCCCTCCCTGGTGTTGTCCTCAACTAAATAAAGCTGAGCTTCAACCTTCCGGCTCTCATTAAGTGGTTTTAAAAAAAAAAAAAATGGTGGTTAGGGCCTACTAACGGCTTCTGCCCCTCCCTGGTGTTGTCCTCAACTAAATAAAGCTGAGCTTCAACCTTCCGGCTCTCATTAAGTGGTTTTAAAAAAAAAAAAAATGGTGGTTAGGGCCTACTAACGGCTTCTGCCCCTCCCTGGTGTTGTCCTCAACTAAATAAAGCTGAGCTTCAACCTTCCGGCTCTCATTATGTGGTTTAAAAAAAAAAAATGGTGGTTAGGGCCTACTAACGGCTTCTGCCCCTCCCTGGTGTTGTCCTCAACTAAATAAAGCTGAGCTTCAACCTTCCGGCTCTCATTAAGTGGTTTTAAAAAAAAAATGGTGGTTAGGGCCTACTAACGGCTTCTGCCCCTCCCTGGTGTTGTCCTCAACTAAATAAAGCTGAGCTTCAACCTTCCGGCTCTCATTATGTGGTTTAAAAAAAAAAAATGGTGGTTAGGGCCTACTAACGGCTTCTGCCCCTCCCTGGTGTTGTCCTCAACTAAATAAAGCTGAGCTTCAACCTTCCGGCTCTCATTAAGTGGTTTTAAAAAAAAAATGGTGGTTAGGGCCTACTAACGGCTTCTGCCCCTCCCTGGTGTTGTCCTCAACTAAATAAAGCTGAGCTTCAACCTTCCGGCTCTCATTAAGTGGTTTTAAAAAAAAAAAAAATGGTGGTTAGGGCCTACTAACGGCTTCTGCCCCTCCCTGGTGTTGTCCTCAACTAAATAAAGCTGAGCTTCAACCTTCCGGCTCTCATTAAGTGGTTTTAAAAAAAAAAAAAATGGTGGTTAGGGCCTACTAACGGCTTCTGCCCCTCCCTGGTGTTGTCCTCAACTAAATAAAGCTGAGCTTCAACCTTCCGGCTCTCATTAAGTGGTTTTAAAAAAAAAATGGTGGTTAGGGCCTACTAACGGCTTCTGCCCCTCCCTGGTGTTGTCCTCAACTAAATAAAGCTGAGCTTCAACCTTCCGGCTCTCATTATGTGGTTTAAAAAAAAAAAATGGTGGTTAGGGCCTACTAACGGCTTCTGCCCCTCCCTGGTGTTGTCCTCAACTAAATAAAGCTGAGCTTCAACCTTCCGGCTCTCATTAAGTGGTTTTAAAAAAAAAATGGTGGTTAGGGCCTACTAACGGCTTCTGCCCCTCCCTGGTGTTGTCCTCAACTAAATAAAGCTGAGCTTCAACCTTCCGGCTCTCATTAAGTGGTTTTAAAAAAAAAAAAAAATGGTGGTTAGGGCCTACTAACGGCTTCTGCCCCTCCCTGGTGTTGTCCTCAACTAAATAAAGCTGAGCTTCAACCTTCCGGCTCTCATTAAGTGGTTTTAAAAAAAAAATGGTGGTTAGGGCCTACTAACGGCTTCTGCCCCTCCCTGGTGTTGTCCTCAACTAAATAAAGCTGAGCTTCAACCTTCCGGCTCTCATTAAGTGGTTTTAAAAAAAAAAAAAATGGTGGTTAGGGCCTACTAACGGCTTCTGCCCCTCCCTGGTGTTGCCCTCAACTAAATAAAGCTGAGCTTCAACCTTCTGCTCCAAATTACCATTTTAAAAAATGCAATAGGCTTTTCCGGCCTACTAAAGGTGTCTGCCCCTCCCTGGTGTTGTCCTCAACTGAACAAAGCTGAGCTTCCACATTCTGGCTTTCGCCCTATACTATCAGATATTAAACTGCATTTGGCCTACTAGTGTGGTTAGGCCCTTGAAACAGTGTCTGCTGCTCTTGGGTTTGCTACTCCACTGAACAAAGCAATGCCGCCTGTTTAGTCCTGTTACCAATTTTGAACTGCATGTAGCCTACTTTATTCTTTGGCCCTATATCTGTTTCCTCCTCATCCTGCCCATTGCCCAGCCACTGCTAAATGAGTCTGCTGGTACATTGACCTAGACCACTACATTCCCCTTGTACTCTACACAGCCAGAATCTGTCCCTGCTGAAAGTAAGGTTCCCCTTCCCGCATGTTATACCACCTTACACAGGGACAAAGAGGAAGGTGCAGATGAAAGTGCAGGTTCCTTCATCAGGTGGGGGGGCATACTCGTTGGCGACGTCACTGGCACAGGGCCCCTCAGAGTACGCAAAAGTGTCGCTGCTGGTGGGAGGCGCCCCCGCCATGCAAACACACCGCCGTACTTTGAGGGGCCCTGTGCCAGTGGCAATGCGAACGAGTGGGCCCCCCCTGCTTGCTCAGGATCACAGCACTTGCAACTTTTAAATACTTACCTTTCCCTGCAACACCGCCGTGACGTAGTCCGCATTTCCTGGGCCCACGAAAAACTTGAGCCAGCCCTACTCCCCCCACAACTTTCCCCCAATTCCCTATGCCCAACTATTATTATACAGTTAATTAAGATTGGCAAGCTTCAGAAACAAGAATGGATGTTTTTGGCATTAAAATGGGCACTGTAGGTGTTTTCCTGGCCTCCACTCACTGCCGACTATGCTTCCCCATTGACTTGCATTGGGTTTCGTGTTTCGGTCGATCCCCGATTTTTAGCGATAATCGGCCGACTGCACTCGACTCGACTCTGGACAAAATCGGGTTTCCCAAAACCCTACTCGATCTTAAAAAAATGAAAGTCGCTCAACCCTACTGTTGACAAGCAATTAATGCACAGCCTTGAGCTTTTACATGGCCACAAAAGACTTTAGTAGCTTCTAGTATTCTTACATTTTGCAGTAATGGCATACACTGTATATATTATTTTAGAATTTTCTTCAACATTTTTTTTTTTTTAACAAACGTTCCAGAAAATGTTTAGTACCCGCAAAAAGTGAACATTGATTTTCTAATTGAGAAGAATTTTGCTTTTTATTTTACATATTTTAACAAAATACACTGCTCAGTATAAATGAGTACACCCCAATAGATTTGTCAGAAAACCTTTAATTTACTTTCAGAATCAACATTTTTCATAGGATACCATTCTGAAAAATAATCCCATGACTGTGGGCCAGGGATTACAAAGAAGATTTGTTATTTTTGCACATGCAAAATAGTAATTTTCCTAAGAAATTTATTCAAGACAAACATAAGTACACCTCAATTAAAGTCTTAAGGTACCTTCACACTAAGCGACTTTGCAGCGAGAACGATGACGATCCGTGACGTTGCAGCGTCCTGGATAGCGATATCGTTGTGTTTGACACGCAGCAGCAATCTGGATCCTGCTGTGATATCGCTGGTCGGAGCTAGAAGTCCAGAACTTTATTTTGTTGCTAGATCACCCGCTGTCATCGCTGGATCGGCGTGTGTGACGCGGATTCAGCAATGTCTTCACTGGTAACCAGGGTAAATATTGGGTTACTAAGTGCAGGGCCGTGCTTAGTAACCCGATATTTACCCTGGTTACCATTGTAAAAGTAAAAAAAAAAAACAGTACATACTCACCTTCTGATGTCTGTCACGTCCCCCGCCGTCAGCTTCCCGCACTGACTGTCAGTGCCGGCCATAAAGAAGAGCACAGCGGTGACGTCACCGCTGTGATCTGCTTTCCGGCCGCGCTGACACATTCAGTGCAGGAAGCTCTGAGCAGCAGCGCGTAACCCTGTGGACGCCGGGGGACGTGACAGACATCAGAATGTGAGTATGTAGTTTTTTTTTTTTACTTTTACAATGGTAACAAGGGTAAATATCTGGTTACTATGCGCGGCCCTGCACTTAGTAACCCGATGTTTACCCTGGTTACCCGGGTGCTGCAGGGGGACTTCGGCATCGTTGAAGACAGTTTCAACGATGCCGAAGTCGTTCCCCTGATCGTTGGTCGCTGGAGAGAGCTGTCTGTGTGACAGCTCCCCAGCGACCTAAACAGCGACGCTGCAGCGATCGGCTCGTTGTCTATATCGCTGCAGCGTCGCTGAGTGTGACTGTACCTTTAGGAGCAACCCTAAAGTTTAGACTACAAAATTCTAATTATCAAGAATTAAACCACAGGTAAGACTAAATATTCATTAATCAGGTATCCAGGAGAAAGTTGACTATAAAAAGCAATTACTTAACAAAGAAAATGTTATCCCATTTCATGCTGTCAACAATGGCAATGCATGGAAGAAAAATGTCACATTATTATTATTTATTATGCATTGCTTATCAAGCACTGTCAAATTTCGCACTCTTTAAATTCATTATTATGCCTGTCCCCAATGAAGCTCACAATCTAGAATCCTTATCAGTATGTCTTTGGAGTGTGGGAGGAAACCAGAGAACCCAAAGGAAACCCACAGAAACACTGGGAGAACATACAAACTCCTTCTAGATGTCGCCCTTGGTGGGATTTGAACCCAGTGCTGCAAAGCAATACTGCTAACCACTGAATTACCATGCTGTCTGAGAAAGAAGATCAGCAAAGCTTTATCAGTTAGAATACTCTTGCAAAAATGATACAAAAATTGAATGAAGATGGAACTGCAACCATCAGAAAGAGACATCCTGCTGACTACTGAAGTTAACATCTAAACAGGAGCGTCTTCTGATAAGAAGGGTTGAAGAAAATCGACATGCAAGTTCACTGTGGTTAGCTAAAGAAGTACAAAGTCGAAATGGGATATTTCCTGTGACACAATACAATGTACAATGCAGAGGAATGACATACATGGGTGTCATGCACACACGTGCACACCCAAGCTTCTCCTAAAGCCAATGCACAAAAAAGCCCGCCTATAATTTGAAGACTACTGGGACGCTATACACTGAGACTGACAAATGTTTTTGGAACTGATGACTTCAAATCTGGATGGTGTCGAAAAGGTGAGAATTACAAAGAAAAATGCATGGTGCCTACAGTGAAACTTAGTGGTGGCAATGTCCTTATGTGGGGCAGCATGAGTTCTGCTGGGGTCAGTGAGTTACATTTCATTGATCATATCAAGAATTCACACATGTCCTGTTTTATATTGAAAGAGAAGATGCTGCAATCACTCATTTCTAACATGACAATGATCCAAACCATACATCTAAAGCAACAGTTGCATTTCTGAAGAACTGGATAAAAGTGATTGAGTGGCCAATTATGTCTCCTGATCTGAACCCAATCGAACACCTATGGGGAATTTTGAAGAGAAAAGTTGAGCATCAGTCTCCATCCAGCATCCAGGCACTAAAAGACGTCATTTATGAAGAATGGAAAAAGATGTTGTAAAATGTCACCAACTTGCTCATAACATGCCTAAAAGACTTAGTGCTGTCCAATTATCATGGAGGTCATACAAAATAACAGATGTAGTAGTTTTTCTTGTGGGGTGTATTTATTTTTGTATTAACTAATTTGAGTAGAACTAAAGATGTTGTAATGAAAGTTATATTATTAAATTTATACCATAGCTGTAGAGAAAGACATGGGCGGCGCATCCAAAAATCACACATTGATCTAATGCTGCTAGGCAAAAATTTAGAAAACGGAACATCCGAGGTTCTTAGTTTAACATTATGATCAGACTGTATGACGCCCCCTGCCACGTCACGGCGAACCTCTCAGGCTTTTTATAATTAGCAGGAGACTGTAAGGGTATGTGTCCACGTTCAGGAAACGCTGCGTTTTTTACGCAGCGTTGAGCCGCAGCATCAAAAACGCAGCGTCCAGATGTTACAACATAGTGGAGGGGATTTAATGAAATCCCGTCTCCACTGTGCATTAAAAATCGCATGCGTTTTTCCCGCAAAAACGCACATGCGTTGCGTTTTTTCAGAACGCAGCATGTTGCTACAATGAGCAAAACACGCAAGAACACCGCAGGTGACCTGCCAGTGACCTCAGGTGCATTTTTGGTCAGGATTTTACCTGCATAAAATCCTGACCAAAGCCTGAAGCAAACCTGAACGTGGACACATACCCTAAGAGGGTTCTGCCTATTTGTGCCCTCAGTTCACTGTCTGGGAACATGTTGAAGGTAAGTTTTCTCGCGCCTTTCAATTGGTGTTGGTGCTGTTTGTTGGCCATTGTTGCTGTGGTGCTATGATGTGGGATGGTGTGGTCTGGAGTCATGAGGACTTGTCGCTGCGGCGGTGTTTAGCAATGCTTTTTTTAAAGCTAGAAAAAAAAGTTAGGGACTTACTGAGAAGTTCGTCATGATGTGGCAGTGGGCTTCATAAAGTTGGATCAGAATGTTAAACTAAGAACTTCATTTTCAGTTTTTTATATGTTTGCCTAGTGGCATTAGATCAATTTATGATTTTTTGTATGTGCGGTCCATGTTTTTCTCTTCAGCTGTGATGTATTATTAACCTTACTTTCATGTTATGGGTTAAAAAAAATGTTCTATGAAATTTATTCTTGTCAATATTTTGGAAACTTCTTGTCTTCATTGAGATATTGAATACAATCTTACTTTTCAAAGAAGGTGTACTCAATTATGCTGAGCACTGTACATTACAGTGTATTCTATCATCTGGATCAATAATACTTTATTTCTTTATTTTGCTCTTGTTTTGCAGACGCATCCAACACAGACAGCTTTCTTGTCCAGCGTAGATCTTCACACGCACTGTTCCTACCAACTCATGCTACCAGAAGCCATCGCTATTGTTTGTTCTCCAAAGCACAATGAGTATGCGAGCTGTGCAATTAAAATGTATCATTATGTACTTTTATGCCTGCCATGTACTATACCATACTACACCATGACTAGAAGCAATAGAGCAGCCTACAAAGTACAGGGTGGGCCATGTATATGGATACACCTAAATAAAATGGGACTGGTTGGTGATATCAATATATCAGTGTATTGGAGGGGGAAAACTTTTCAAGATGGGTGGTGACCATGGCGGCCATTTTGAAGTTGGCCATTTTGGATCCAACTTTATTTTGTGACTCATCAAACTTATTGAGAATTTCACAAGAAAAACAATGGTGTGCTTGGTTTTAACGTAACTTTATTCTTTTGTGAGTTATTTACAAGTTTTTCTTTGTTTACAGCCATTGACATGTCGCAGAGGTTAACACGCGAGGAGCGGATAGAAATTGTGTTGATGTTTGGTGAACGAAGTACCCGGGTCATTGCAGCAGATTTCAATGCAAGCCAACCTACGCAACAAAACTGTCACCATTCCCATGTTATTTAGGTGTATACATATAAATGGCCCACCAAAAAAGCTGTGTAAACTGAGGGTCCTGTTCCAATTTTTGTTTTGACCATTCTGCAAATTCAGCGCGCTGATCTGGCATCAGTCGAACATCCCTTCGGCGGATATTAGCTACTCACACATGGCACCCTTCCAAAATCCAGCTGCTGCTGCATCTCAACGAGGATGACCCAGATTGGGTCATGCAGGGAAAATTGACCTTCTGTTTCTGATAAGAGCTAAGAAGGATTCAGCTAGTCATTTAATTATTATAATTATAAGATGCCATAGACCCAATGGAAAACAGAAGAATTAATAGGGTAGAAAGACAAAATAAGCAATTGTAAGTTCACAGTGCTGGATAATATGATGATTGCAATATATTAAGAGGATAAACACTTTGATGGCAGTGCTTCTTTAGGAAAAACCTCATAAATCTTGCATTGTAAAACAAACCAGTATACACAGAGGTTGTCTTGTGATTGGATATTACATTTCTTTATCAGATCAGTTAGATCTCACATAACGTAACGTTTTGTTTTTTTTAAATTGAACATTTTCATGTGACTAGATATGTCAGTTATGGTGTCCGCTAATGTTTGATTCCTTCTCAAAAAGTGCACCTAATGTGTTCAGTGCCAGTGGTCACACATATCCAGTAACTCAGTCCCACCACCACTTGTAAACAGGTGGCAGATTCATTTCTGTTATTGCTCTGCCATGTCACAAAGAACTGACCCACTTGAAACTGCTTGTTCTAACTAGAATTGGACCCAATGTAACCCATCAATGAGTCGTCCAGTTCCGTCACTTTTTTTTTTTTTTAGCTTTTGCCATTTTTAAAAAATGTTATGATATTAATGTGCCTATATCTGTTTCCTTATATTTATGCAGTACTGGGATCTTTCGACTTACTAATGCTGGCATGTTGGAAGTTTCAGGATGTAAAAAGAAGGGGTTTCATCCACACAGCAAAGAACCAAGGCAATTCAATGTAAGTAAACTCTAGTACATCGTATACAGTTCTAAAGCTATGCATGCTGAAGATCAGATAGAGGAAAGTTCCTTTTCTGAATAGCGAGTTGTGACATCTGTAGTTGCCGCTGCTGCTTTCAGCCATACTGAGAAATACACTGTAAAATTGTGTGGGATAGTTTCGGGGCATAATGCGAAATATACCCCCATACTCTAATGCATTACTCACCTGTAAAGATCTTGTGCCCTGAATATTGTTTTTAATTTAAGAAACATGTTTCTCCCCAAAATATAATTTTTTGTCTAAATTTGCAGCGGTGAGTGGTGGTGTGAAGTCTGTCAGATATGTCACTCCTGCTGCCAGTTCTTCTTATTGAGCCTATAGAGAAGGAGAAGTTTACATGTAGGTAATAGTGATCAGTGAGTATTCTCGCTACTCGAGATTTCCAAGCATGCTCGGGTGTTCTCCGAGTATCTTGGGTGTGCTCGTAGATTGTTTGTGTGAGTGTCCCTGCAGGTGCATGATTTGTGGCTGTCAGACAACCTGAATACATGCAAGGATTGCCTATTTGTTAGGGAATCCTCACATATAGTAGGACCAGCTGTGGAGGATATCCACTATTAAAACATAACTTTTAATGATAAAAATGTAAAATATTGCACACCCAAAAATAGACACAAACAAAAACAAAGAATAAGTGCTCAAGTGAACCAGTGCTCAAGAATAAAATTTGGATTGATCTCACCAAAGATGACGGACATATGATGGTATACTTCCAACTGTAGAAATAAGGTCCGGGGTTGTGGAGTAGGGGCAGGGCTCGGAATGCACTATCTACCCTGTTTACCCCTATGTAACTCCTGTCCTCACAAGGACAGGCCCCAAATGGACCTAACTATGGACAACCGCCACACCAAAGAGTAGATGAAGATAAAATTCCTTCTTCTCCCAAACAAAGATATTCTTCCTCCCTACGGGTTTCAACTCCAGTCACGGAGAATCATCAGGGGAGTTCAATAGAAGTGCGTGCCAATAGGCACAGATAGTCCAAATAGAAGTCCGTATATATAGTATGGGTCTCGCAGTGGCTAGGTACCCCAGAGTAACAATGACTGTCTGTGTCCACAGTATAAGATAAGGACTTATCCTTATTGTTTCCATGGTGAGAAAAGGGCGGATTCTAGAGATGTTCTTTAGGTGTAAGCGGCACGAGCGAGCAAGAGATTGTATATGGGATGTGAAGGAGAGATCGGAGTCAAACATAACACCAAGACAGTGCGCCTGCTGCCGGGGTGTTATTATGGTGCCACCAACGGAGAGGGAAATGTCAGATTTAGGGAGGTTAGTAGATGATGGGAGCAGAGGAAGTTCAGTTTTGGAGAGGTTGAGTTTCAGATAGAGAGCGGACATGATGTTGGAGACTGCAGACAGACAGTCTGTAGTACAGCGGGGTAAGGTCAGGGGATGACGTGTATAGTTGTGTCATCAGCATAAAGATGATACTGAAAGCCAAATCTGCTGATGGTCTGTCCAATTGGGGCCGTGTAGAGAGAGAAGAGAAGGGGGCCAAGGACTGAGCCCTGAGGTACCCCGACAGTGAGAGGAAGAGGAGATGAAGTGGAGCCAGAGAACAGAACACTGAAGGAGAGGTCAGAAAGATAGAAGGAGAACCAAGAGAGATCAGTATCCTTAATGCCTACTGAATGGAGCCTAGAGAGTAGGAGAGGGTGCTCAACAGTGTCGAAAGCTGCAGAAAGGTCGAGAAGAATGAGCAGAGAGTGATCACCATTACATTTTGCTGTCAGAAGGTCATTGGTCACCTTGATGAGTGCCGTTTCTGTCAAATGTAGATGGCAGAAACAGGACTGTGAAGGGTCTAGGAGGGAATGAGTGGAGAGGTAACAGGTAAGGCGGGAGTAGATCAGGCGCTACAAGAGTTTAGAGATGAAGGGGAGATTGGAGACTTGTCTGTAGTTGTTTGTGGAGGATGGGTCAAGGGCGGGTTTCTTTAGTAATGGAGTAATGATAGTGTTTGAAGGAGGAGGGGAAAATGCCAGAGGAGAGGGAGAGGTTAAAGGGAACCTGTCACCCCCAAAATCGAAGTTGAGCTAAGCCCACCGGCATCAGGGGCTTATCTACAGCATTCTGTAATGCTGTAGATAAGCCCCAATGTATCCTGAAAGATGAGAAAAAGAGGTTATATTATACTCACTCAGGTGCGGTCCCACTACGGTTCTGGTCCGATGGGCGTCACGGTCCTGACCGGGGCCTACCATCTTCTTACGATGACATCCTCTTCTTGTCTTCACACTGCGGCTCCGGCACAGGCGTACTTTGCCTGCCCTGTTGAGGGCAGAGCATAGTACTGCAGTGCGCAGGCACCGTGAAAGGTCAGAGAGGCGGCCATTATTGTGTGCAACTATCTCCATTGTTGTTTTATGGGAGTTGGGGTAACACTGGTCAATTTTAGCAACTCACGTAAACTACATTGGAGAGTCACAGGCATGCAAGGTTTCTTCCTATGTGGACGGCAAAAGGGGGTGAAAAGAGACTTCTATTTTTCTGACAGGTTGCAGTCCTGGAAATGGAACTGGTACCTATTCTCATGCATTCATGTTCCACACTTTTGATATGCTATAAATGTCTCAGATGGTAGCATCCCTTAAAGTTTTACTACGACCTTTGGGCTTGGTTCAGTTAGGCAATGTGGCCTTCAGAACAGAAAGCTTGTGAATCCCTGCTCGATCAATAAAGAATTAAGTGCTGCAGTATATGATGGAGATAATGTAAAGATGTAGATGATCAGAAGTGATAATTATCACATGCATGATGTCCGCTACACCTAATTTGTTGCAGTCTACAAGATGGAAGATTTTTTGGGTGGAACATATGGCTGACATATGATGAGACGTCTCATTCCTCATCAGTAAGATTTTTTCCCATCTGTAACCTCATATCTCAGCTTACAGATTTTTTTAGGGAGTGTGACAGGAATTTTAGCCCAAACTGCAGTCACCTCTGATTTTCCAGGATATGAGTACATTTGAGCTTTATGAACCACTTTTATCCACAGCACCACATGTTGCCTTATGATCTATCGTATGGTATAAACTACAATCCTGATCAGAAACTTATCTTACACATAGGCCATCACTATGCTAGTCCCAGACAATCCCTCTAAGCTGTGTATTTATAAATAATATGCTATTTGCATTGTTTCCCTTTACAGACTTGCAGGCATGTGATTGTAAAAGATGCAAAGATTTCTGTGCTGGATCTGAGGTGATAACGACAAGGATCGTCTGCAGTCGCCTGCGACAGATGGATGACGATCTGGCTGCTGGTTTTCTTAGCCCATTTCCAGATTCCGTGGACTTTTTCTAATTTATACATTTTAAATGTGATATTTTATTTATTGCTTCTGCACATTTTGGAATTTATTTTGTTTACTTGATTTCTGTGACCGCACAGGCCATAAATATGAAAACATGTACCATCTCATGTAAGGCTACATCCGACGAGGCCTGGAATTAAAAGTGCGCTTCAGATATATCGGTGTCCTCCCGTTTCTTGAGTTGAAGTCACGTGGTATGTTCTTGTAGATATTGGGTCAGGAGACGTAACTAGACAACATATGCACTCCCAATAATGATTACGTAGCCATGCAAGTATAAATGACATAGGAAGAAGAGTTAGTTATAGTTACCCTGCAATTAGAACACTGTCCACATATTAGTTCTTATGTGTGGGTTTGTTTTGGGGCATGTAACACTGATGGCTTCATGGATACTGTGCATTCTCACGGCCCATTTGATATCTCATTCTTCAGTGGTAATCGTGGCATGTTTGACATAAGACGACCATGGACAGTTATTGGCTGCAGCGGTCAAATGCCTATATTCGGCACATGCTGTAATCACTAAAGGACTATTAAAGGGGTCGACCACTACTGGGACAACCTCTTCTCAAGCTGTTATGTCACTCGGGCCCTGCCCTTAGTCAGTGCTGGCGACAATGTTCCCGTTATCAGACATACAGCTCTGGGAAAAATTAAGAGACCACCACATCAAAACCATGTCATGGGCAGCCCAATCTCCAGACCTGAACCCCATTGAGAACCTCTGGAATGTAATCAAGAGGAAGATGGGTAGTCACAAGCCATCAAACAAAGGAGAAATGCTTACATTTTTGCACCAGAAGCAGTGTGAAAGACTGGTGGAAAGCATGCCAAGACACATGAAAGCTGTGATTAAAAATCATGGATATTCCACACAATATTGATTTCTGAACTCTTCCTCAGTTAAAACAATAGTATTGTTGTTTCTAAATGATTATGAACTTGTTTTCTCTGCATTATTTGAGGTATGAAAGCACTGTTTTTTTTTTTTATTTTGGACCATTTCACCTTTTCAGAAAAAAAAGCAAAATTTATTGATTGTAAATTCGGAGACATGTTGTCAGAAATTTACAGAATAATAGAACAATTTACATTTTACTCAAAAATATACCTATAAAGAGAAAAATCGGACAAACTGATCATTTTGCAGTAGTCTCTTAATTTTTGCCACAGCTGTATGTACATAGCGGGAGTTGATAGCCACGGCTGACCACTCACTTACTGACACTCGGTACACCCTTGAGCTTGCTCAGATAACACCTTGTATAAAGCATGTTCACTCATCACTATTCTGTAGTTATCGCATTAAAACAAAAAGATGGCATTATCCATTCGATGCCATGTAAGGATAGAAGTCCGGATTTCATAACTGTAATTATGACTCGCTATGCACCATCTTCATACCTTGTCACAGAAAATTTTCACTTAGGCTAAGTTCACAGGAACATTTAAAAAATTGTCCCGAAAACTATGACTTTTTTTCCCCTTTGTCATCCGTGTGCAACCTGTATATAATCTGTTTTTATACACCAGCTATTAATAATTTACAAGAACATTTACAGTTTCCTATGTAATGTATCCACAAAAAAAGTTTGCTATGCTGTGGCACCTGATTTTTTTGGTAGGGCGCACCCATAGATTTGAATGGGTGAGTCTCATCCAATATTCTTAAGACAATAGTGCATATTGTGAACTTTTTCACACGAGGATTCGATCAGTGAAAAAAAAAATGCTCCTCTGCGCTGCCCTATTGAATAACATTGGTCATTGTAATGTCTGTTTTTTTCACGGATAACCCTCTGACCGAAAATATGCTCCTGTGAACCTACTCGAAAGAGGATTAAAGAAAAACTGTCATTCTGTAAAATATTTTATATATTATAGGTTCTGCCTAGTGTTCCTGATTGATAGGGATCTGGATCCTGACCAATCAGTCAAAACACTGTTCTGAAGTCTGAAGCTCCTGCATGAACGGTGCGCACAGAGTGCGGTGTACAACTCTGTAATAGGTCTATGGTACTGTAACACCCCATGGTCCTTATTGTTACAGTGGCATTGCTTTCCTCACGGAGAGAGTGATGTCACGCTTGGAAGTGAGGGAAGATCTTCTCTATCAGGTAAGCACAAGCATACAACATGTTCACACTCCAGGCCAGAAGGGGGTGCTCTGATCCAGCTTGTGGGTGGCTCCCCTATATATATATATTCTGGTCTGGAGGGAAAGCTAGTTGGTCTGTCAGAGACAGAGAAGAGAGCAGTCAGACAGTGAGTGTCGGAAGGACTGAAGGGGCCGTGCAGCCAAGAGGGTGCTGCAGCTCCTGGAGAGAGAGAATACAGAGAGGAGAACACATTGTAGAGAGTGCAGTTAAGCGAAGCACAGGAGAGAAAGAACTGGGGAGAATAGCTGCGACTGAGCTACCTCCCTGCAGAGCGCAGACACCGGTAGCTGGAAGACCAAGGTTGTGTCGACTCAAGTGGCACAGCAGAAACCGGCAGGACAGCTGATTGCAGGTCACCTGTCCGCCTTAACACCTGAAGACACAGTGGCGCATAGAGCCCGGGTCGTGATAGAGACCCTGTAAAAAGTCTCGAGCCCCCTGTCATACAGGTGGATCGCCCCCAGTGTAGGGCAGTGGGGTACTCGGTACCGGGTCCCTCGGTCTCGGTTCTGGGGATGTCACGGTGGCCCGACCCGGTCCTTGGCCCTGCTAAGGGGCGCCCAATTGAAGGTGTAGTCTGTCAAGTGTTCGTGACGCCACCTGTGGTGTTCGGTCAGAATGACCGACGCTGCTGAGGGGTCTGCTGGGGTGATGTTATGGCAGCTAGATGGTATACCTTCCCACAGGTGAAGTATGTCCCCAGGGCTTCCCAGTAAGGTAGATGGTGATGGTGCAGGTCGCAGTAAATAACAAGGACACAAGGTTGCAGTCTCTTTACCTTTTACTGTAGACTTCAGCGTCCACAATCCAGAGCACTGTTCACAGGGCTGGCTGAGTCTGGCCGGTCCGAAGGCACATCCAGAGTTCCCTTTGCAGGTGGAAATCAGTAGCCTTCCTTCTAGCGCCTGTGTGTTGTAGTACTTCCCTGCTGAGCACCACGGGATAGTCCTCACAACTGTCATGTATGTTTCTGATATTCTCTCTCTGTCCCCCAGATGATATGGATAGGACGACCCGTATGACGGGGTAGGCCTGGAGCTATTTTATAGGGACCCTAGAGACGCCCCTCTCCCACAATTTGCCTCCGTTGTCTTCATTAGATATTAAGGTCGGGCAGCCAACTTGGAATTAACTGTCCTGCCGTAGTTCAAAGTAATGCGTAGAGCCAATTACTCCCTCGGTGTTCCGGCCACCGGCTACGTGCCTCAGAAGGAAGCCGCCGATCTCGGGGCAGACCCTCCTCCCGGTGTTATCTCCTTGTGCTGTGATCTCGTTTCTCACTCCACAATATACTTCGCTTCGTGTCCTTTCTTAGGATGCTGCCGCAATGTAGTGCAGGCGCAGCTCCGTAACGTTCTATCTCTTGCTCTGTCTTTGTCAGGATCCCACCCCTGACAGGGACCTCTGTCTGCAGCTCAGATGTTCCTCCTTCTCTCCCTGTCTGCCTGACAGGTCTTCTCTGGGTCTCACCCAGGCAGCTTCTCACTAACTTCCTATCCAGCCCCCAGTTTTACCCGAGTGTGAGGAGGAGTGGCCTAATAGATAGAACCTTTTGCTCCCCCTGGTGGCCGGAGTGTGAAGTGTAATGTGTGACTGTGATACCTGGTCAGGTGAACTCCTTAAGTGCCATCAGACGTACCATCACTCCCCCTAGTGGAAGAGCGACAATACTGCAACGACCAGGACTCTGGGGCGCTGCACAGGTTAGTGTCCTACCCTTTAAGGAGTACAGAGAGAACTGTGAGGACCTCGACAGAAGCCACAGGCAGCAAGGGACTACACCACCGCGCTATTAGGAAGGCTTCTAACTCCACCTGGTAAAGGGGACTCTGAACTCGCTTCCAAGAGGGCCGGACCCTACCTGTACCCGTGATCTGGTGCCCTGGACTGTGGCTGCCTGAAGTCTTCAGTAAACCAGGTAGAGACTGCACACCTGTGTCCGCCGTTTATTTACTGGCAACACACCATCCTTGCCCACTACACCGGGAGCCCTGGGGACTTACTTCACCTGTGGGAAGTTATACCATCTTAGAGGCAATAACATCACCCCAGTTGACCCCTTAAGCAGCATCGGTCCCCTCTGACCGAATACCACAGGTGGCGTCAAGAACAAACTTTATTTCACAAATCCCTTTAAAGACTATCCATTTTACTTGTGGAACAGGTTGCAGCCACCGTGACATCCTCTTTAAGTATCGTACCTGGTACCGAGTACCCCACGGCCCCAGCGGGTGTTCCAGTACTATACACAGCTCTGTGGAAGTTAAGATATCTGGTACTTTACTGAAAATGGAAATGTATGTAAGCACTAACAGGCAGGTAATTGCTACTTACCAGCCTGTTGTGCCCGGCGCCGTTCTTACCTGACACAGAGTGGTCACAGATGCTCCTGTCAGGGATTCAGAAGCCTCAGCTGACGTCACGTCTACAGAGTGGAGGCTTCTTTTCTGGTCCGCCCTGCAGACAGGCTGTGACTGCAGAGAGGTCATTCTGATCGATAGACAGATCCGTGCTGCAAAACTGGTGGAGCCGGCTGTCAATCAGAATCACCTCAGAAGTCCCAGTCCATTGCGTCAGCAGATGCAGCTGAATACCCGGCAGGAGCGGTCCGTGACTGCTCTGTCCAGGGGAGAACGGCACCATACACAACAGGTAGGTGAGTTGTAATCACCTGTCTGTTGGGTTCAAGTTTTTTTGTTTTTTTTTGTAAAGTCCTGGATATCCCCTTTAATGGATGGATAGGTGTACTAGTTGTACATAGCTCTCGGTGCCGGCAATTTATGCGGGAACTGCAGACTTCAGAGCAGTTTTTTCGCCAATCGGTGACTATTCACTGATCAGAAACACTAGGCAGCACCTATAACATATACGGTATAATCTTTTACAGAATGACAGCTACACTTTAAGATAACTTATCATTGCACAATCTGAGCAATGTCGGGTTAGGAGTTGAATTACACTTTTTTGTGCAGTGATATCCCCCGTGCTGTGTTATCTGTCAGTCTTGCCTTTTCTAGATCTGGGTGGATGCCCACAGGGAGCGCCATCAGCTGCAGCTCTAGTACATTGGCGCAGTACCCCCTCTGCCTCATTCCAGCCTCCTGCACCCAGCTCTGGTATCTAAATATGCCTGACCTAAATGAAAACGGTAAATTGAGGACCAAGGGCCAGCAAACAAATGGAGTAATCTGAGCTGAGTTACCTCTTAACTTTATCAGTGATAAGATTGCTAGAAAAAAATGATTTTCTTGGCAGCTCAGAGGCTGAGGCCAAGCGGCTTTGATTCTCTGGTTGTATATTTGCTTAAATGTGCTTTCTAGTAAGAATCCGATTATTTCCTGCAATATACCTTGCTGGTTGCTGACACCCAATCTGCACGTGCCTGAGGTATGGTAAATTTTACAACGCTTTCACTATCCACACCCTTATGTATAATCCTGAGAATAAATGTAAAATCGCCTCATGGGAGGTCTGATCACGTCAGCCTATTAATTACAGTGAGAACCGTGTAATTCTAGATTTCCCACAAGGTGGCGCTGCAGGAAAAGTAAACACTTACAGTCTGATGTCGCTACAGTTACAGCGGGTTACTGGGGCTCAGGGTCAAACTTGCCAAAGATCCAATATTGCCTAATCTAGAAGTTTGGGAAAACTTGGTAACAGCTCTTCTAAGAGCGCTAATAATGACCATATTTGTTGCCACACAGCTTTCCTAATGAAGTATTAATTGTGGGATACAATTTCTGTCTGGTCAGACATCAAAAGCCCCAGAACGTGTGTTTCCTTGGTTACATGCAGATTTATAAGTGTATTTCATATTATGTTACTACTGTTACTATGTTATTAAGAAGAGGTAGGGGTTCAGCACAGGAAAGAGGAGGAGGGGGGTGCGATTCGCATCAAAGTAGGCCCCTAACCAGGTAACCATGGCCACAACTATGTTTGCGCACCATAGTCGTGGGTGTATGAGAACCTCACCAGATGACCATGCTGGTACTGAAAATACAGCTCTGGCAAAAATTAAGAGACCACTGCAAAATGTTCAGTTTGTCTGATTTTTCTCTTTATAGGTATATTTTAGAGTAAAATGTAAATAGTTCTTTTATTTTATAAACTTCTGACAACATGTCTCCGAATTTCCAAGCAATAAATTGTTTATTTTTTTTCTGAAAAGGAGAAATGGTCAAAATTAAAAGAAAACAACGTTGCTTTCAGATCTCAAATAATGCAAAGAAAACAAGTTCATAATCATTTAGAAACAACAATACTAATGTTTTAACTCCGGATGAGTTCGGAAATCAATATTTTGTGGAATAACCATGATTTTTAATCACAGCTTTCATGCGTCTTGGCATGCTTTCCACCAGTCACTGCTTCTGGTGCCAAAATGTAAGCAGTTCTTCTTTGTTTGATGGCTTGTGACTATCCATCATCCTCTTGATTACATTCCAGAGGTTTTCAGTGGGTTTCAGGTCTGGAGATTGGGCTGCCCACGAAAGGGTTTTGATGTGGTGGTCTCTTAATTCTTGCCAGAGCTGTATAATGCTCCATACAGAATGGGCCCCATATATTGGCCATATATGTGAAGACAATGGTAGTGAGGGAGTAATTACGAGGGAAATAGATATATGGATGAATAAAAACTTACTGTGGTTGCGCCCAGAATATGGGATCGGTGAAAGGTGCTTAGTTCAAAAAGGGTGATAGTCCCAGAATTAAATGGGACAGGGTATGATCTCCCCTATAGAAAAAAGGGAGTTTTTATCAACAAGACCTTAAATGAGACTTAGATAATGTGTCTGCAATTATACTTACTGAAGTAACATAAGTTAGTGTAACCAATTGTAGATAATATTGGTGGATAGTTAGTTGGTATAATCCGTGGACACTGCGTAAATAGTGAGTACCCGGCCTGCGGTGTGCGGCTCTTTATATCTGCGGTACAGGCCCTGGTCAGCGCGGTGATCCCCGGGTAGAGGCACGCCCGGGTTTGGGCTCACGTGTGTGTCCTGCTGGTGTTGGTGGCTGGAGCCCGAGTGCCGCCTGCCTATGAGGCTGTGTGCTGCTCCTGCGTACGGCCTGCGCCGGAGCGTGATAGCACTCCTGGGAATAGTGGGAAATGGCGAGGACTTGTCACCCACGCGTGAGCCCTGCTGGGAGGTGACCTGGGGGTGAGGGCAGGTGGAGGTCACTGGCCACATCCATAGCTCCCAACCGTCCCTCATTGTGCGGGACTGTCCCGGATTTGATGCTTTGCCCCGCTGTCCAGCGCAGGACGCTCTCATCCCGGAGACAGCAGGAGAAACTGCCGTCACACCCCCTTTTGTTAGGCCATGCCCCTTCCCCTTCTGTATGTCCCTGAGTCTCCCAGTGTGCGTCACTGTTCAGAGAGGGAGAGAGAGGGGACACTCCTAGTTTGAGGTACGTAACAGCCGAACACAGCCTGGGTGCCGGCGGCAATGTAAGCAGCAGACCAGTGGACTGGAGCTAATAATGCCTGGCCAGTAATCATGTGTGGAATGAGTGGGGCTGAGCAGAGAGGGATGGACACACTCACAGCCTCCCTGTTTGCCTCGGCTGCTTAGTGCTCACTGCTGTGTTATTGCAGAGCGACAGATGCAGATCAGTGAGTAGTCGATGATGCCTTGTATGGGGTCAGGTGTACAGTGTGGATGTAGCAGAGCCATGTGTGTACAAGGTGTATGGAGCGGAGCCGTGTTTGTACGAGGTGTATGGAGCGGAGCCGTGTGTCTGTGCGAGGTGTATGGAGCGGAGCCGTGTGTGTATGAGGTGTATGGAGCGGATTCATGTGTGTGTGCGAGGTGTATGGAGCGGAGCCGTGTGTGTGCGAGGTATATGGAGCAGAGCCGTGTGTGTACGAGGTGTATGGAGCGGAGCCGTGTGTGTATGAGGTGTATGGAGCAGAGCCGTGTGTGTGTGCGAGGTGTATGGAGTGGAAAAATGTGTGTACGAGGTGGATTTAGCAGAGCCGTGTGTGTGCGAGGTGTATGGAGCAGAGCCGTGTGTGTGCGAGGTGTATGGAGTGGAGCCGTGTGTGTGCGAGGTGTATGGAGCAGAGCCGTGTGTGTGCGAGGTGTATGGAGTGGAGCTGTGTGTGTGCGAGTTGTATGGAGCGGAGCTTAATGTGTACGAGGTGTATGGAGCGGAGCGCGTGTGTACGGAGCGGAGCCGTGTGTGCAAAGTGTACGGAGCGCAGCTGCGTGTGTAGGAGTAGCTATGTGTGGCCATTATATGGTACGAAGTATCATGAGCGGCCATTATACAGTATGGAGCATCATGTGCGGTCATTATACAGTATGGAGCATCATGTGCGGTCATTATACAGTATGGAGCATCATGTGTGGCCATTATACAGTATGGAGCATCATGTGCAGTCATTATACAGTATGGAGCATCATGTGCGGTCATTATACAGTATGGAGTATCATGTGTGGCCATTATACAGTATGGAGCATCATGTGCGGTCATTATACAGTATGGAGCATCATGTGCGGTCATTATACAGTATGGAGTATCATGTGTGGCCATTATACAGTATGGAGCATCATGTACAGCCAATATACAGTATGGAGCATCATGTGCAGTCATTATACAGTATGGAGCATCATGTGCAGTCATTATACAGTATGGAGCATCATGTGCAGTCATTATACAGTATGGAGCATCATGTGTGGCCATTATACAGTATGGAGCATCATGTGCAGTCATTATACAGTATGGAGCATCATGTGCGGTCATTATACAGTATGCTGGAGCATCATGTGCGGTCATTATACAGTATGGAGCATCATGTGTGGCCATTAAACAGTATGGAGCATCATGTACAGCCAATATACAGTATGGAGCATCATGTGCAGTCATTATACAGTATGGAGCATCATGTGCAGTCATTATACAGTATGGAGCATCATGTGCGGTCATTATACAGTATGCAGCATCATGTACAGCCAATATACAGTATGGAGCATCATGTGCAGTCATTATACAGTATGGAGCATCATGTGCAGTCATTATACAGTATGAAGCATCATGTGTGGCCACTATACAGTATGGAGCAACATGTGCAGTCATTATACAGTATGGAGCATCATGTGCGGTCATTATACAGTATGGAGCATGATGTGCGGTCATTATACAGTATGGAGCATCATGTGCTGTCATTATACAGTATGGAGCATCATGTGCGGTCATTATACAGTATGGAGCATCATGTGTTGTCATTATACAGTATGGAGCATCATGTTCGGCCAATATATAGTATGGAGCATCATGTGCAGTCATTATACAGTATGGAGCATCATGTGTGGCTATTATACAGTATGGAGCACTGTGTGGCCATATTTTTTTGTTTAGAATTATTGTATATGAAACAGTGTGATCAGCAGTGCTAAATGGGTGTGGTTGGGACGTGGATATGGGTGTGACTAATTATGAATGGGTGTGGTCAGAGGCGTGGCCTAAAATTTGTCCCTCTTTGCCATCTTCAAAAGTTGGGAGGTATGCACATCTCTAGGGTATAGGAGTCTATCAGTGTGGCCATCTGCAGCAGGGGGCGCAGACTTTATTTTTTGTGATCAAGGGTCACACTGAACAAATCCAGGGGCCCCACTAAAATAAAGGGGGGTTCCCTTCTGTGGCATATCTGACGTGTATACCATAAATAGGTATGAATCTAAAAACTTTAAGTTCAGTAAATATTTAAAGGGGTTGTCCAAATAGCCCAGTTTTATTTAAATTCACACATGCAAGCATATATTAAAAAGTCACCCTTTTACTATCGTATTTCCTTTTGTAGATGGGCACCCTACCCTAGTATTTTTGTAGCCCTTTATATTGTCAGATGGCCAGGGCTTCAGATTAAGTGACCCTCTGACATCCTTCTAAAAACTACATTTCCCTTTAAACACTGCTCCCCCTAGTGTGTCCAGTGTAACTGAGTGCCACTGATGGCAGGGAGAAGCGGTGGAGCTACAGGACAGGCACATGCTCACCCTGCACATGCTCACCCTGCACATTCTCGCCCTGCACAGTGATGACTTTGTGCCCTTCTCACTGCACAGGAAGGTAACGCACACTTGTATGTTGCCGAAATGAAAAACTAGTGTGCACGCTCAATAGAGATGCTGCTGCCATACACTGCTTGTGGAGCGCCCCCAGTAGGGCAGCGGGGTACTCGGTACCGGGTCCTTTGGTTCGGGGGATGTCTGTTGTGAATTCTGCTCTTGGGCTCCCTCCGGTGGTTGTTAGTGGCAGTGCAGTGGTCTCTGGATTGTAGGCCAGGGCAGGTGTTTCTGCTTATTGCAGCTCTATTAGGTATTTAGGTTTGTAGGATCCATCAATCCCTGCCAGTTGCCCATTGTACCTTGGAGGGATTGCATCTCTGTCTGGCTCCACTGCCCTGCTGTCATTTCAGCTAAGATAAGTGCCTTGTTTTGGTTCTCTGTAGCACGCATGCAGTGTGCTTTTATGTGCAGTGCAATCTATTGTGTTTTTGTCCAGCTTGACTTGTTTGGATTTTTCTGTCATGCTGGTTTCTCTGGAGATGCAGATATACATCCTATGTCTTTAGTTAGATGTAGTATATAGTATTTTCTGCTGTGGAATTTTCTAGTGTTTTAATACTGACCGCTTAGAACTCTGTCCTATCCTTTCTATCTAGCTAGAAGGGCCTCTTTTGCTAAACTGTTTTTTCTGCCTGTGTACGTATTTCCTCTTAAACTCACAGTCAATATTTGTGGGGGGCTTCCTATCCTTTGGGGCTCTGCTCTGAGGCAAGATAGGATTTCCCATTTCCATCTTTAGGGGTATTTAGTCCTCCGGCTGTGTCGAGGTGTCTAGGCCTGGTTAGGTACATCCCACGGCTACTTCTAGTTGCGGTGTCAGTATTAGGATTGCGGTCAGTACAGGTACCACCTACTCCAGAGATAGTCTCATGCGGATCCAGGGTCACCGGATCATAACAGATGTCATGGTGGCCCGACCCGGTCCGTGGCCCTTTGAGGGGTGTCCAATAAAAGGAATAGTTCTTATGGGGATAATGTTCGTGTCACCACCTGTGGTATTCGGTCAGGGTGACCGACGCTGCTTAGAGGTCCGCTGGGGTGATGTTATAGCAGCTAGATGGTATACCTTCCCACAGGTGAAGTGTATCCCCAGGGCTTCCCAGAGTGTAGATGGTGAATGGTGTGAGGCGCAGTGAAGAACGAGGACACAAGGTTGCAGTCTCTTTACCTTTACTGAAGGCTTCAGTGTCCACAGTCCAAGGTACGGACCACAGGGTAGGAAGAGTCCGGCCGGTCTGAAGGCAAATCCAGAGTCCCCTTATCCAGGTGGAATTCAATAGCCTTCCTCTAGCGCCTGTGTGTTGTAGTACCTCCCTGCTGAGCTTCTCGGTAAGGTCCTCACAACTATTGTAGATGGAATGTCTCTTTCTCTCTGTCCCCCAGATGGTATGGATAGGACAAACCCGTATGACTGATGGCCTGAGGCTTTTTACAGGGACCCTACGATGCCCCAGCCCCCACAAGTTGCCACCGTGCCTCCTGGGTATATGGTCGGGCAGCCAACGTGGAACTAACTGTCCTGCTGGTCTCTGAAGCAAGGCTTGGAGACGATTGCTCCCTCGGTGTTCCGGCTACCGGATTCTGTGCCTCAGAAGGAGGCAGCCTTTTGCAGGGCAGAACTCCTTCTGGATTCCTATCCTTGTGCTATGACTTCGTTTCTCACCCGCTACAATACAATTCCCTTTCATGTCCTTCCTTAGGATGCTGCCGCACGTGGGGCAGGCGCAGCTCCGTGGCTCTCTGTCTAGGCCTCTCTCTGACAGGATCCCACCCTAATTGTGAGGAGTGCCCTAATAGATAGGAGCATAGCTCCCCCTGGTGGACTGGAGTGTGAAGTGTGGTGTATAGTTTGTGATACCTGGCAAAGAGATCTCCTTTATTGCCTTCAGACGTAATATCACTCCCCCTGGTGGAAGAACAATATTACTGCAACGACCAGGACTCTGGGGCGCTGCACTTGCACACCTCATCCATATTCAGCATGGGGTCTTCAAATATTGAAGCAGTGCCTACAGTTTATGAATTTCTGAAACTTCACTAATTTAGTTTAGAAAAAATTAGAATATCATCAAAGTTAATTTATTTCAGTTCCTCAATACAAAAAATGAAACTCGTATATTATATAGTCATTATAAACATAGTGATCTATTTCAAGTGTTTATTTCTGTTACTGTAGATGATTATGGCTTACAGCCAATGAAAACCCAAAAGTATTCTATAATGTTGATTTGCCTCTAATATGACAAGTACTGATACAGCGCGGAATATTAACTACAAAATTTCCCTTTGAAGACATTATTCTCTCTGGTCGGTGAAGACCTGTGGATCTGCAGCAGCCGCTATCAACATGCTCTAATCTCATCCTAACCAGGTGAGCAAATTTGGTGTATATTCTCCTCTGTGTAACGTGGATAAGACCCTATTGCGCTCTTTGTCTCCCCATTGTTTTACAATAAGTACTGATACCCTGAGACCTGTGGACCTTAGATCACCAGAGTTAGCCATCTGCTAAAGCACAGGATCTACATGTCACCTACTCCAACAGTGACATAGTGCAGAATCGCCACTATCAGGACTTATTTTCCAGAACACACACCTGGACTAGTAAGTGACTAAGTGACCAATCATTACTATATATTAGGTCGGACTCGGAGTTCCACTTGCGAGAGCCTCGCATCACTTCACCCTGCACAGCCGCCCGTTCTTTGGACAGGAGTGTGCAGCTGCATAGAAATACAGATGTTTCGGGTGATGCAATGCAAGGCTCGCGCATCGCTCTCGCATAATTGGCATATAAGGGGATGACTTATATAAAGCCCCTCTGCTGTGTGGTATTGTAGAATGTACAATAGCTATCACTCACGTAAGAAGTGAAATCTGGCATTGTACTGTACCTATATTTCTCTGCTGTATCGGTGCATCATGAATCACGGTATGTGTTAAAGGGGGGGCACTGAGACTCTTTCGCCCGGGGCCCTCAAACACCTGGAGCCGGCCCTGACTGGGGGACACTAGATGTAGGGTTTGATTAGTGAACTGAATCTTTACCAAAGAATAGGAAAACCTACCTATGACAAAGTTGTTGTACTTCACACTTCAGATGCTGCAGAACCCAAATCTTTGCTCCAATTCCTTTTAAAAAGAGGTTCTGCATTAGCTGTATCAACACCTGTTATATTAAATACTGTACCATACAGGTAAGATTATTAGATGCCACCTCTCAGTTATGGGATCTCCAGCCTTCCTCTATGACACTGTAACTCCTTAGGAAAACTGCAATAAGTCGATCACTAAATATGTATACTTTTTTTTTTCCACCAGTGTTTGTAATTCATAGATTGACCAGTAGGCGCCGCTCTAACAGCATTCACATACACAGTACAGTCCGTTATAACGTAAACCATTTACTAATTCATTTGTAGAATAGATTAAGCTTTATTCATAACAAACAAAACAAAAAAAAAATACTTTGTCGAATTAGCGCCTAAGACATATTTTGGAATGAAATGGTGGCCATGTACGTGGAGTACACTTGAAGATATAACTTGGAATTGAAGACAATATAAAAAGAAAGGACATTTAAAAGCATTTGCGGTGCACAATGGAGGGGCCGGCTTCATCGTATTCTGGTTTGCTGATCCACATCTGCTGGAAGGTAGACAGGGAAGCCAGGATGGATCCACCAATCCACACAGAGTACTTGCGTTCTGGAGGAGCTATGATCTGCAGGGACAAAAGGACAAGTCAGCGGCTGACGGAGTTTGTAATTCTATTTACAGTACATGCAAATTGCCTCTTCAGAGAAGAAGAGGACTAGAACCAGTGTCAGACTGGGGTGCCAAGGGCCCACCAGTAATAATGACTTTGGGGGTGCCCATTTTTCACCTGCATACAAATATTACACTACCCTCTTTCCCAAATTTACCTATATCTCTACATAATAATAAACTGGGTAGTTTGGTTCATGAATGATGAGATGCTGTTTTTTTCTGTACAGAGTGAATCAAGTAAATAATGCCAAGTACTGCCCATACAGTGGGGTTGGGGGCCCAGATCTGCACAGGGGCCCACCGGGGGATTCCCCTGTTCTTCCTATGGGACAGTCCGAGCCTGACTAGAACTCTAGTGCTACCTTTTGGAAGTAGCAATAGCTGAAGAGGTAATTTGCATATTTAATTTCCCAGAGGACCATGCACGGTGTATAAGTCTCCTCACTCTGACATGACAGGCCTGGCTTGTTACTCTGCAGCAGGAGACATGTTATCCCTTAGATCCCATATTTACTGCACACAAAATTCCAAACCTATAAAAGTCACATCTGTAGTCTAGATGACTTGTCAGATCAATGTTCTGTATATTTAGACTATATGGGAACCTGTCAGTTATCTTTTTTACCTCCACATTGAGAATATAATGTACAATGAATTATGCCTCACTTTCTTGTTAGGCTGTGCATGTTATCATGTGTAAAGTGTGACCTTAGTATACTTTTTTTCATAAATCAATAGCGATGATAAGGAACTATAGTAAGGGTACCGTCACACAGTACCATTTTGATCGCTACGACAGGTCGATTCGTGACGTTCTAGCAATATCGTTACGATATCGCTGTGTCTGACACGCAGCAGCGATCAGGGATCCTGCTGAGAATCGTACGTCGTAGCAGATCGTTTGGAACTTTGTTTCGTCGCTGGATCTCCCGCTGTCATCGCTGGATCGTTGTGTGTGACAGCGATCCAGCGATGTGTTCGCTTGTAACCAGGGTAAACATCGGTTAACTAAGCGCAGGGCCGCGCTTAGTAACCCGATGTTTACCGTGGTTACCAGCGTAAATGTAAAAAAAACAAACAGTACATACTCACATTCCGGTGTCTGTCCCCCGGCGTCTCAGCTTCTCTGCACTGTGAGCGCCGGCCAGCCAGAAAGCGAGCACAGCGGTGACGTCACCGCTCTGCTTTCCGGCTATGGTGCTTACACAGTGCAGAGAAGCAGAACGCCGGAGGACAGACACCGGAATGTGAGTATGTACTGTTTGTTTTTTTTACGTTTACGCTGGTAACCAGGGTAAACATCGGGTTACTAAGCGCGGTCCTGCGCTTAGTAGCCCGATGTTTACCCTGGTTACTCGGGGACTTCGGCATCGCTCCAGCGCCGTGATTGCAAAGTGTGACCGCAGTCTATGACGCTGGAGCGATAATCATACGACGCTGCGACGTCACAGATCGTGCTGTCGTAGCGATTAAAATGGTACTGTGTGACGGTACCCTAAATCTCATTCTTTCTCCTCCTGGACTGTTCTTTCACTATTAATTCATAGGTGAAATGTGTATTCAGTGAGGGCGGATTTTCACATTACTGAGTTAGGAGATGACTGCTGATGATTCTACAAGGTCTCTGGGGAGGTGAGGAGGAGGAAGGAGCTGGAGGCAGACACAGACATTCTGCTGCAAGTTCTCCTGCATGGATTGGTTCATGTTAAGCCCACCCATCAGTCCCACCCCAGGAACACCTAAAAGTGGGTGGGTATAACAACTTTTGATTATTATGTAACCCTCTTTTTGGTTAGGAAAATGACAAAATTTGACATGATTGTTTCCAAAAATTCAGGACTGTTTGGTTTATGCAGCCCATAGTTATATGTCTACTTATACAGGTCTCAAGGTCAACTGTGATAATAACAGCCACCTAAAATAAACAGAATAGTACATAAGGCTATAGTGGTGGGAGTGCAGTGGCAACGCAGCCAAAGATCCACCCACTTGCTATGAAACTATGGAAGGAAATTCAGCTGCACTATTTGGCTGTACCCTAAGTAAATTGCTGCTGCTCTCTGACTCACTTTGTCTACAGATATAGCAGTGCTGAATAAGTCATTTATCTACTGCAATTGGGGTGCATCGTCAAGGCATCATAATAGCTCTGGATGGTCATAGTTCCCAAGGTGAACCCTTATTGCACCACACATATAAAAGTAGATTGTGCTGAATGCCAAATAGCATACCCAGCTCTGCTACATTTGTGTGCTGTCCCTGATTACATCAGCTCTGAGTTGAGCAGTGACTAGTTATCTTTTGGATTCTTGCTGCCCGCTATGTTTCTGTCTTACCAGCAAACGCTTGTATTGTCATCTAATTTTCAGCTGTAGGACTTTATTCTGTGGCCTACCACGCACACAATATGGTCAGATTTAGCAAAGGTGAAACAAAGATTTGCTTTAACTGAAAGGTGGAAACCCCCATTATGAAGATTAGTGTTTAATTTTCGCTTTTATATGTGGTTTACTGCCTCCAGATGCACAGAAATTTGCTAAACACTTCCTTTTCTTTAACTTAGAAGATGTACACATATATGACCCAAAGCCAAGAATATAGAAAATGCTATAAAGCTATATATATATATATATATATATATATATATATATATATATATATATATATATATATATATAATACATTTATACTGTAATACTAGACTGACTGTGGAGAAATTGGAAAGCCATGCAGGGGCTCATTAATGTAGAATATTTACCTTAATTTTCATTGTGCTGGGAGCCAAAGCAGTGATTTCTTTTTGCATTCTGTCAGCAATGCCAGGGTACATGGTGGTACCTCCTGACAGTACATTGTTGGCGTACAGATCCTTCCTGATATCAATGTCACATTTCATGATGCTGTTGTAAGTGGTTTCATGGATACCAGCAGATTCCATTCCTGTGTAATGTGATGAGATTTATAGGTTAACATGTGACTACTGTTCACTCATCTTAATGTAGTGATAAAAGACCGGTGGATGAACCAGTGACAAAATAGTCGTGGTAATTTAATGGTTAATGATGCCTCGATGGGGAACCTAACGGTAAGGCTCTGGTCACATGTCTGATCAGACATTCCGTTTGTTTGTTCTATTTGTAAACAACGGAATCAAGGGAACCTGTCATCAGGATTTACCCCCAGCAGGTATTGGGAGCGCTTTATTACCTCCTAACACCCTCTTTAATGATGCTGACATTAGCTCTAAACACAAAAATGGAAGTGCTTATAAACTAAATTGAACTGATCCTGCTCTCCCTGCTTGTGGTCACAGGACTAGTGCGGGACCATTGGCACTAGTCGGGGGGAACATGCCCACAGACATCCTGACATGTGCGGGTAGAGCAAGGAGGTGGAGAAGGATCTGTCCCGTTTCTCCGCCTCCCTGCTCTGTACACACGCCAAGATGTCAGTTACATTGCTGTGGGCATACTCCACCAGCACAGTGGTATTGATTGACAGTGGTCCAGTCCCAGGATAGTTCGGTGACCGCAGGCAGGGAAAGCAGGGACAATTAAACTTAATTTTTAGACACGTATATTTAGCATATAGGTTTAATACAGGCATCATTAAGGAGGGTATTAGGAGACAAAAAATATGCTCCTATACCATCCAGGGATGAATCCTGATGAGTTTTCCTTTAAGTGATCCATTGCATCACTTATGCAAACAGAAGCACAGAGGCCCCATTGATTATGGTGTTCCATTTTTTTTAGAACTGAAGAAAAAGTTCCGCATACAGGACTTTTCTCTTATGTTTTAAAAATGGAGCTCATTTCGATTCCATAATTGATCATTTATTTCATAGTCTGTTTCTAAAACAGAAGACAGAAACTGAATGTCTGACACGTGACAAGAGTCTAAGGCCACGTTCACACATTCAGTATTTGGTCAGTATTTTACCTCTTGTTTGTAAGCTAAAACCAGGAGTGGGTGATAAATACAGAAGAGGTGACTATTATACTTTTCCTCTGCTTGTTCCTCACCTGGTTTTGGCTTACAAATACTGATGTAAACTACTGACCAAACGTGTGAATGTGGCTGAAGGCTGTCGGCAGTCCATCTCATTAATGACACCATAATGAAAATTCATTGAATGAACTCACCAATGAAGGATGGCTGGAAGAGAGTTTCAGGGCAGCGGAACCTCTCATTGCCAATGGTGATGACCTGACCGTCCGGAAGTTCATAGCTCTTTTCAAGGGAAGAAGAAGAGGCGGCAGTGGCCATTTCATTTTCGAAGTCCAAAGCGACGTAGCACAGTTTCTCTTTAATGTCACGGACAATTTCTCTTTCAGCTATACAGAGGAGAAAAGGCAATGATCACTATTGTTTGTTGTCCCTAGTGAAGGGTAACTTATGGGAAACCATTAGTCTTACCAGTAGTTACAAAAGAATAGCCGCGTTCAGTCAAGATCTTCATGAGGTAGTCTGTTAGGTCACGACCAGCCAGATCAAGACGCATAATGGCATGTGGGAGGGCATAACCTTCATAAATTGGTACATTGTGGGTGACACCATCACCAGAGTCAAGTACGATACCTAAAAAAGAGGAATCGTTGGTCAATTGACGTATTTTTGTTTACTGGATATGACAATCCTACAGCAAATCTTCACAGCTAAGTGATTGAGCTCTAGATATTCTATTGGTTGGCTCAGAATTTTAGCTGAGGTTCCCTGAGATTAAATAGTTTATTATTGTGGTTACTTGTTTCCAGTCCTGAGTTTTACTTACCAGTTGTACGGCCAGAAGCATAAAGGGATAGCACCGCCTGAATAGCAACGTACATTGCTGGTACGTTGAAGGTTTCAAACATAATCTGCAAGTAAAGCACGAGTGATGAGAAGACACGTTAAAAGCACATTCTGTAAACCAAAAGTCTAGAAGACAACTACTCAGAATACTCTCAAGTTTTGGGGGATATCCTTATAGAGAAGCTACTGGTATGTCTTTTACCAGGAGTGTAGGTATATGGGTTAGCCGAATATTTGACCTAGGTGCTGAGGGCACCAATAAGATACACAGTCATGACAAGGGTATTTTGAATTAGGCCTAGGGCACTGACTTTAAACATTGCCACAAGTGAAAAAAGGTGTCTTTCATCTATATCTAACAATTTTTGGACTTTTTGGTCTAATGGTAGAAATAATTTTGCCGAATGAGGGTATATTAAATATGATGCTCTATAATTCTATTGTTTGTACCTGGGTCATTTTTTCACGGTTTGCTTTGGGATTCAAAGGAGCCTCTGTGAGAAGGGTTGGGTGCTCCTCTGGAGCCACACGCAATTCATTGTAGAAACTGTGATGCCAGATCTTTAGAGAAAAAAATGACATTGATTTACATATTACTGGTATTTTATTCCTAGTTTATTACAATAAATGCATTAACCGACTGACATACCTTCTCCATGTCATCCCAGTTTGTGATGATGCCATGTTCAATAGGGTACTTCAGTGTGAGGATACCTCTTTTGCTCTGAGCTTCATCACCAACATAGCTGTCCTTCTGACCCATACCTACCATCACACCCTGTGTAAGCAGAAAGAACAGATTATCCATATGAACTTTGGAGAATTAGTGGAAGTGAAGCGGTTATGAGTGTAGTAGGGGTAGTGTTTTATAATTGGTATATAGATGTATGTGTGTATTACTAAATGTATATAGCTCCGATTCATCAAGACTGGTGTTTTGTACCATTTGTGGGAGTAAGATGACCCAAATTCACTTAGATGCCTCATCATGAATTTGATGCATCTTTCGATTGTAATTTACGCCCCTAGTTGGTGGCAAAGTATGATAACTTCGTCAGCTGTGCTTGGCCACGCCTCCTCCTACCAAAGCCACACCCACTTTCCAAAACTTTGTCAATGATGGCCGAGACTGGCATATAAACAAAGTCACATCACGTTTATGCACACGAGTTGCTCAGAAATTTTGCAATAACTGCTTGATGAATTGGAGCCTACGTATCCATCTTAGACTCTGTGTGATAGGCAAGATAAGGAGTGCTATGGTGAATAATCCTAAAATGTCATAGACATGAAGAGTAGGATTCAATATGGAAATGTAAAAAGGATATCACATCCCAAATGGAAAATATATAGGAAACCAAGAAGCTAGTGTAGTAGACAGAATTAGAAATGTAATATATAGTAATATGACTGTTATTGATAGGATATAATGATACTACAAAGAAACTTTCAAGGTCTCTTCTTTTACCTGATGTCTGGGGCGACCCACGATGGAAGGGAATACGGCTCTCGGAGCGTCATCCCCAGCGAAGCCAGCCTTACAAAGTCCAGAACCATTGTCACACACCAATGCAGTAGTATCTTCTTCGTCGCACATTTTGCTTTGTTATAACTTACTCGAGCCTCTCAAACAAGAAACCTGTGGAGGAAAGGTGCCAGAGATATGTAAGGGAGCAGACATAGGAGTTAGTAAAGATTTTACTTAAAATATTAAATAATCACGATCTCAGAGTAAATTACATGCCACTCTCTATTTATTTTTTATCAGCTATGATCTAAAGTTGATGAGTTTTCTCAGAAAAAAAATAATTAATGGATACATTGGTATGATCCAGAAGCTGGGAGCTTCATGTGCCCCATCATGACAATTATGGCCCCTAAAGGTGTAACGCCCAGGGCACCCTATTACTATCGGATCTTCAAGAGATGGTGGGTGTCGACAGCTCTTCCACTTCTTTACAAATGTACTCAGGTTCAGCAATGAGGTGGCCCAGAGCTGTAGCCAGGCTTTCTTTCACCATGAGCGAAGGTTCAGTTTCTTCCTCCTAGGCCTGTATCTAAATATCCTGGCCAGGGGAAGATCCCCCAATCATCTCCCGCCTATGGAACATGCCATAGTTGCTCCACCCACTTCACCCCCCAGATACGCCCCTGAGGAGTCCCGGCTTGGGCTTTGTTAGGCTTTTGTAATTTCTACAAAGAGAATCATGTATGATGAGTAATGAAGTTTGCAGGAAAATTATTTAGAGATAAATATTCCTTGTGACAATTATTAAATCTGTTTAGGTAAAATTGAAAGGTCAAAATATTTTAAATTTGTTTTATGTGCCAATTTTTCTTAGACTATATTCCTAGATTAGATCTGGTAATTATTAGCCAAGTTATTATCTCAGAGGAGACAAAAAACAAACTAAAGCAGAACAAGGGGAAAGGGCGTGCTGTTATTTATAGTCGCACAACACTGTACAAGAAATTCCCTATGGGAAATCCCTATGCGATAGCACCTGCACTCTGACCGCACCCTCTAGTGCTATCTCTATTAACAGCATACTAGGTTTCCAGTTTGTGAGATTTCATAAGAAAAGAAAATAATAAATTGTTTCAGCAAGTTTGAACATCTTCATATTTCACAATAGCAATGACTCATCTGTAAACTTTTCTAAATGCTGAAAACCCCTTTAAAAATTAGTTTCTTACTTTACATCTGTTCTAACTTCTGTCCCATTTGCAAAAAAAAAAAAAAAAAAATTGAAACTCAAAATAAATAAAAGGTTGTCTAAAAAGCATGGCTGGGGATGTAGTTGTTTGTTAGGGAGTACGCAGGCATTGCTGTCCTACATGCCACACATGATGGAAGTGGCTGCTCATAATATCCATTTCCTAATTAGGCAATAGTCTGTCAAACCTCTGTTTTGGGAGCAGAATTCCAGGTCAGGGGTTTTGTTCGTTCAAACTCACATCCAAGACTCACTGCCAGCCACAAAAAAAAAAAAGGCAGCCGGGGAGGGGTTAGCGGAAAAAAATCAGATTTACAAAACTACTCCAAGCACGCACCATATTTAGTCATAGACCACCAAACTGATCAGTACGGTTGTAGCAGAGTTGAGTTTGACAGTTGACATAACTCGGCACAGGAATGCAGACTAAACCTGCGGAGCGACTATAACCCACAGAACTATGACTATGCACATATGCAGCCTCAACGGGACGGGAAAACAATCTCAGCCCTGCTACATCATAAAGGCAGGTATCCTCTCCTGTCAAACTGTCATATGGAGTGCAGGCCTATATTAGTAATCCGACGTTTGCAAGAACATGACCATGATTCTCCTCTGGACCTGTCTGCACATAACCCTAGTCATTTCCAGCATTTATCAAACATTTGCTTTGCTGTACTGAGTCCTACTTCCTTCCAGGCAACACATGGTTAAGCATCTGCTTCCAGTTTTCTTTAAAATTAAGGGAAAAGTCCCAAACCATATGAAAATATAGTTTAAAGTGCACGCGTTCAGTTAGAATTTACAAATGTAGCAGAGCTGAACTTGTCGTTTTAGTATTTGGGTTTCTTTCAAACTGGTTTAGGGCCGTCTGGTGTGAATTCACAGTATGATTTCACTATGACTTGAACCATAAGACAATCTCAGCTCTGCTAGGTCTTTATTTCAGCCATTCATGAAGCCCCCAAGTAATACGAAGGAAATGATAGCATAAGGAAAGATGAAAGAAGAGTCATATATCATGCCCAATCCCATTGCAGAGGCAGTAGGAGCTCGGTGTACCGGTGACTGGGTATCACTTACCCTGACAGTGCTTTGCTGGGGTTAGCTGCTCCGGGATGGTGCACTGGAAATCTGGAACATGTTTGACTATATAGTCTGTTGGCCTGTTCTCCTCCCACCAGCTTCCCAAAGAAGGAGCACAGACAGACTTCTACCCCATCTCTCACTCTAACACATCCATATAGGGACCTCAAGACAAAAACCTCTAATCTGGGTGGATGAGGACCCTGGGTCTCTTCCATTGCATTCCAGTATAGTACTCAAGAAACAGGAGGAGATTTCAGCTGTGGAATATAAACAAATGTAAAAATTCGGGACAGCTGGTAAAATACTGACATACTGTACTACTGACAGGCCGCCCCCTGGCATCGAGTAATCATACTTCCATACAGGGCAGATACATTGTACGTCTGTCGGGAGAAAGGTGTTGTGCGTGCTGTGAATGTACCAGTTCATATAGGAATCTGCTCTCCAGAAAGGGAGTGACACACAAATCCCTGCTGCTTTAACTATACGAGTAAGAATGCTGCTAATGTGGTGCTCAATACATATAGTACTGATCACACCTGTTCATGCATTGGTTTTCCTTATTAATTTTGGGGTGTGCACATTGTGGATTCAGACTGATGACAGCAAAGCCACAAAAGAACATATAAGGAGTAAAGAAAAGCAATATACAAACCAGAACATGTTTTTTTTTTCCTTAGAATCCTCAAAGACCCCCTCTGTACTGGTGACATCTTTACAAGCCTCTAGAATTTTCTTAAGCAGCTTGATTATGTAGACACCTGGAATAGACACCACAGTTGAGCTTCATCAAGGGCTCAACTGTGGAACCTCTAGACATCAGAAAGTGTTTGAGACAATCAGGTGTGTTTTGCAGAGGAAGTTGGGACACAATACATATAGTGCTGAACCCTATTCCACAACTATTCTAAGCCAGGATATGGCAAGATCCACTCATCGAAGAGAAACGACAGTCTATCATAACGGTAAGGCAAGAGTCAGTCAATCAGGAAGATTGCTAGAACAATGGAGGTATCCTCAACTGCAGTAATGAAAATCTTTGTCAATATGATGCAACTGGCTCCAATTAGGGACCGCACCAGAAAAGGAAGTCCAAGAAGTACCTCTGCAGCGGAGGATAAGTTCATTAATGTTACCAGCTTCAGAAACTGCAAATTGACAGCAAGTTAGATAATAGCCCTAATAAATGATGCACCATTATCAAGTAGGAGACACACCTCAACATCTTCTGATCAGAATGCTAGAAGTAGGATTTTATGGTCAAATTTCTGCAAAGAGACAACTAGTGAGAGCATCAAACGAGAAGACTTATTTAGGCCAATCAACACAGGGATTGGACTTTAAATCTATGGAAATCTGTACTGTGGTCCAAGTCAAATTTGAGGTTTTTGGTACCAATTTTATTTTTATTAAAATCTCTTCTCATTTTGGGCTTTTCAGGGAACTGAGTGGTCCTAATCAGTGATACATAAGTATGCAACAGTCGCTGATTTTAAATGCCTACTTGACCAGGAGAGCCAAGAATAACCAGGGATTTAAATAAATAAATATTTTTTTAAAAAATTTTTTTCTAACAAAATGATATATTAATGTGCTCAGCTTCTGTAACTTTATAACGTAGATGGGGCTACATTTTCAATTTGATCATGTTCCTAAAAGCCTTCACAGTCTGAGACGATAAACATTGGAGATGGAAATACCTTATATTCTCTACGCTGACCTCCAAACTATGACGAAAACACAATGGACATGACAGATCTACTGCTGTTTACTAAAGAGACCTCATACGGGTGCTCTGATCTCACCAGGACGGTATTCTTGAAATGCACTCCATGAGCAATAAACTGTTTCCTTGTACTACTCTTACCTTATTGGTATTCTTTAGTTCTGCTGTCAAATGAAGAAGTAGAGTATCAAGTATCAAGTTTAGTATCAAGTAAGTAAAGCAAATAATTCAATGTATGGAGACAATTGGTGTGAATGGAATAATCAAAGGGCATTAGGATTTACGTGGGATGTCCCTGCTACCATAGTTTCCTCAAGGATCGCACCATTGTTTGCAGAAACCATATCCATTTTGCATATAACTCACTACATAAAATCAAAATGCCACACAGGGATAATTCCCTTTATCTGCTTTGTAATTGTCTGTGGGCCACATGTTGACTGAGAGCAGCGGATATTCCTAAGACCTTACACTTGTCGTACTTCATGTGGCTGTATAATTTGAAGAAGGTAGGAAAATCATGTAAAGTCTGTATCCCATCATCTAACCTGCTATAATTTAGCCATATGGATATTGTATGGTGACAGCGTGCCAGATTGAGGCATCATGTGAACACATGTGGCGCATATGCAGAGAAAGGATGAAGGGCTGTGCTAAACATGGTCACGGGTTACCTTACCACCCAAATCAAGACATTTCTAAAAAAAATTCAGAAACATTGCAGAATAAACCTTGACAGGACTACAACATAGTAATAATCCCTAAGGCCATCATATGTTTTTAGAGTGACATTCAATGGCAGAGATATATAACTGTAGCTCTACATTCGCTTATGTCTGGCCTTGTTGTGTCAGTAAGTGCTAAAGGTCTTGGGCTCAGGCCCCAGATCTCTGAGGAGCACCACTATGATCTGATTCACTTCGATCCTGTACAAGCTGCTGTAGGCCGGCGACCTACAAAACATCACTGTCCTTTGCAGGCCATGCAATGATGTCAGTGCATTACGCTGGATGCTACGGAACGCTAGTTAGTTCAGGGCAAAATAGGACATGTTGTGGATCATATCACGTGAGCATAAACTTTATTATTTTCTGCAGGGGTGTGGCACACTGGGGGCATTATTACTGAAGGAGACACTCTGGGGGGCAGCAAAATTCATACTAAATGGGAATTCTGGGAGGGGTCTTATTACCGGAGATATTGCTTTTGGAGGCCAACTCTTAAAGCGAACCTGTCAGTTGTTTTGTCCGATATAAGATGTGGCCACTGCCTTTCAGGGCTTATCTACGGCGTTCTATAATGCTGTAGATAAGCCCCCGATCCGACCTGAGAGATAAGAAAAATAAGTTTTATTATACTCACCTGGGGGGCGGTCAGGTCCGATGGGTGTCACAGGTACGGGTCCGATGCCTCCCATCTTCTTGTGATGCCGCCCTCCTGCTTGCTTCACAGGCTCCCCAGCATCGCGCTCCTGATCAGGTGTACTTATCTTCCCTGTTGAGGGCAGAGCAATGTACTGCAGTGCACAGGCATCGGGAAAGGTCAGAGAGGCCCAGCGCACGGGGAACAGTGTAGTGGTGGGCACAGAAGATTCGGGAAGTAGACAGCTATAGTATAGGTACGGTTACAGTATTTGGGAACAGCGCCAACATGGAAGGGGAGGTGTAGTTAATAAAAAAGGAACACTTCCTGCTTTAGATTAGACGAGGAGATTAGATAAAAGTATAGTGATCAGAAGTTCAAGGTCATAGGGATGGAAAGCACGGGTAATTATGGATGATGTGGCAGCATGAGAACGGCAGCGACAAACTTCAGTGGATCTTCCCGGGACACCCGGGGCCTAAGGACCAAACTAGGCATGGAGAAGCCTGCTTTATTCTCTTCCCATAAGGGGAAGCCGGATGGGAAACCACATATGAAAGTCAGAGCCAGGTGGAATATCCCAGAGTCCAGAAGTGCTAACCAGTAGGATAGCTCAGGATGAAAATACTGTAACCATGATAAATGTTGCGGTGTAACTACAAATGAACTTGGACTGCTCAGTGAAGTTAACCTGCAGCGCCCCAGAGTCAGGTCGTTGCAGTGACGTCGCTCTTCCACCAGGGGGAGTGATGGTACGTCTGATTGCACTAAAAGAGTTCACCTTGCAGGTATCATAGACACACATTACACTTCACACTCCGACCGCCAGGGGGAGCAAAAGGTCCTATCTACTAGGCCACTCCTCACACATGGGTAAAACTGGGGGTTGGATAGTAAGTTAGGGAGAAAGTAGCTGGGGAGAGTTCGAGAGAGGACCTGTCAGGGGTGGGATCCTGACAGCGGCCTAGCACAGACAGATCGTTAAGGAGCCGTATAGCGGCAGACTCCTAAGAAAGGACACGAAGCAAAGCATATTGTGGAGAAGTGAGAAACGGGATCACAGCACAAAGGAGATAGAACCAGAAGGAGTCGTGCCTCAAGATCAGCAACATCCTTCTGAGGCGCGTAGCCGGTGGCCGGAACGCCGAGGAAGTAATAGACTCTACGCATTACTTTGAACTACGGCAGGGCAGTTAACTTTAGGTTGGCTGTCTCACCTTTACACCTAACGAAGACAACGGAGGCAATTGTGGGAGAGGGGCGTCTCTAGGGTCCCTATAAAATAACTCCAGGCCTACCCCGTCATACGGGTGCGTCCTATCCATATCATCTGGGGGACGGAGAGAGAAAGAACAGAAACATACACGACAGTTGTGAGGACTATCCCGTGGTGCTCAGCAGGGAGGTACTACAACACACAGGCGCTGGTAGGAAGGCTACTGATTTCCACCTGTAAAGGGAACTCTGGATGTGCCTTCGGACCGGCCGGTCTCAGCCAGCCCTGTTAGCAGTGCTCTGGATTGCGGATGCCGAAGCCTTCAGTAAAGAGGTAAAGAGACTGCAACCCTGTGTCCTCGTTATTTACTGCGACCTACACTGTCATCTACAACTTTAATTGGGCGCCCCTTAGCAGGGCCACGGACCAGGCCAGGCCACCGTGACATCCCCAGAACCGAGAGAGAGACCCGGTACCGAGTACCCCGCTGCCCTGCGTTTGAGGGCCACTCCAAACCCCTTCACCCAGAAGCTTGTTTTCACCTTCCTGACCAGGTGAAATTTTTACAATTTTGACGACTATGATTTTATGTGGAATAACTCTGGAACACTTCAACGGTCCCCACCAATTCTAAGACTGCTTTTTCGTGACATATTGTACTTCATGATAGTGGTAAAATTTGTTCAATACGACTTGCATTTATTTGTGAAAATTTTGGAAATTTTGAAAATTTTGCAATTTTTAAACTTTTAATTTGTATGCTCTTAAATCAGAGAGTTATGTCACACAGAGTAGTTAATTAATAACATTTACTACATGTCTGCTTTATATCAGCACCATTTTTGAAACATAATTTTTTTTTGTTAGGAAGTTAGAAGGGTTAAAATTGACCAGTGATTCCTCATTTTTCCAACAAAATTTACCAAACCATTTTTTTTAAGGACCACATCACATTTGAAGTGACTTTGAGAGGCCTATATGACAGAAAATACCCAAAAATGAAACATTTAAAAACTGCACTCCTCAAGGTGTTCGAAACCACATTCAAAAAGTTTATTAATTCTTTAGAGGCTTCATACATAGGAATTAATGGAATGTGGAAGGAAAAAACTGAACATTTAACTTTTTTGTCAAGAAATTTTACTTTAACCCCTTCATGACCCAGCCTATTTTGACCTTAATGACCTGGCCGTTTTTTGCAATTCTGACCAGTGTCCCTTTATGAGGTAATAACTCAGGAACGCTTCAACAGATCCTAGCTTTTCTGAGATTGTTTTTTCGTGACATATTGGGCTTCATGATATTGGCAAATTTAGGTCGATAATTTTTGCGTTTATTTGTGAAAAAAATGAAAATTTGGCTAAAATTTTGAACATTTTGCAATTTTCAAATTTTGAATTTTTATTCTGTTAAATGAGAGTGTTACGTGACACAAAATATTTAATAAATAACATTACCCACATGTCTACTTTACATTAGCACAATTTTGGAAACAAAATTTTTTTTTGCTAGGAAGTTATAACGGTTAAAATTTGACCAGCGATTTCTCATTTTTACAACGAAATTTACAAAACCATTTTTTTTAGGGACCACCTCACATTTGAAGTCAGTTTGAGGGGTCTATATGGCTGAAAATACCCAAAAGTGACACCATTCTAAAAACTACACCCCTAAAGGTGCTCAAAACCACATTCAAGAAGTTTATTAACCCTTCAGGTGCTTCACAGCAGCAGAAGCAACATGGAAGGAAAAAATGAACATTTAACTTTTTAGTCACAAAAATGATCTTTTAGCAACAATTTTTTTATTTTCCCAAGGGTAAAAAGAGAAACTGGACCCCAAAAGTTATTGTACAATTTGTCCTGAGTATGCTGATACCCCATATGTGGGGGGGAACCACTGTTTGGGTGCACGACAGGGCTCGGAAGGGAAGGAGCGCCATTTGACTTTTTCAATGAAAAATTGGCTCCAATCTTTAGGGGACACCATGTCGCGTTTGGAGAGCCCCTGTGTGCCTAAACATTGGAGCTCCCCCACAAGTGACCCCATTTTGGAAACTAGACCCCCCAAGGAACTTATCTAGATGCATAGTGAGCACTTTGAACCCCCAGGTTCTTCACAAATTGATCCGTAAAAATGAAAAAGTACTTTTTTTTTCACAAAAAAATTATTTTAGCCTCAATTTGTTCATTTACACATGGGCAAAAGGATAAAATGGATCCTAAAATGTGTTGGGCAATTTCTCCTGAGTACACCAATACCTCACATGTGGGGGTAAACCACTGTTTGTGCACACAGCAGGGCTCAGAAGGGAAGGAGCGCCATTTGACTTTTGAATGAAAAATTAGCTCCAATCGTTAGCGGACACCATATCGCATTTGGAGAGCCCCTGTGTGCCTAAACATTGGAGCTCCCCCACATGTGACCCCATTTTGGAAACTAGACTCCCCAAGGAGCTTATCTAGATGCATAGTAAGCACTTTGAACCCCCAGGTGCTTCACAAATTGATCCGTAAAATGAAAAAGTACTTATTTTTCCACAAAAATTTATTTTAGCCTCAATTTATTCATTTCCACATGAGCAACAGGATAAAATGGATCCTAAAATGTATTGGGCAATTTCTCCTGAGTACACTGATACCTCACATGTGGGGGTAAACCACTGTTTGGGCACACGGCAGGGCTCGAAAGGGAAGGAGCGCCATTTGACTTTTCGAATGAAAAATTAGCTCCAATCGTTAGCGGACACCATGTCACGTTTGGAGAGCCCCTGTGTGCCTAAGCATTGGAGCTCCCCCACATTTTGGAAACTAGACCTCCCGTGGAACTAATCTAGATGTGCGGTGACCACTTTAAACCCCCAATTGCTTCACAGAAGTTTATAACGCAGAGCCGTGAAAATAAAAAATAATTTTTCTTTCCTCAAAAATGATTTTTTAGTCCGCTATTTTTTATTTTCACAAGGGTAACTGGAGAAATAGGACACCAAAAGTTGTTGTCCAGTTTGTTCTGAGTACGCTGATACCCCATATGTGGGGGGGAACCACTGTTTGGGCACACGTCGGGGCTCGGAAGGGAAGTAGTGACATTTTGGAATGCAGACTTTGATGGAATGGTCTGCGGGCATCATGTTACGTTTGCAGAGCCCCTGATGTGCCTGAACAGTAGAAACCCCCACACAGGTGACCCCATTTTGGAAACTAGACCCCCCAAGGAACTTATCTAGATGTGTGGTGAGCACTTTGAACCCCCAAGTGCTTCACAGAAGTTTACAACGCAGAGCCGTGAAAATAAAAAAATATTTTTCTTTCCTCAAAAATGATGTTTTAGCAAGCAATTTTTTATTTTTCCAAGGGTAACAGGAGAAATTGGACCCCAATAGTTGTTGCCCAGTTTATCCTGAGTATGCTGGTACCTCATATGTGGGGGTAAACCAGTGTTTGGGCGCACGTCGGGACTCAGAAGGGAGGGAGCACCATATGAATTTTTGAACGCAAGATTGGCTGGAATCAATGGTGGCGCCATGTTGCGTTTGAAGACCCCTGATGTGCCTAAACAGTGGAAACCCCTCAATTCTAACTCCAACACTAACCCAAACACACCCCTAACCCTAATCCCAACTCTAGCCATAACCCTAATCACAACCCTAACCCCAACACACCCCTAACCACAACCCTAACCCCAACACACCCCTAACCCTAATCCTAACCCAACCCTAACCACAACCCTAACCCCAACACACCCCTAACCACAACCCTAACCCCAACACACCCCTAACCATAACCCTAACCACAAGCCTAATCTTAACCCTATTTCCAACCCTAGCCCTAAATCCAACCCTAACTCTAATTCCAACCCTAACCCTAAGGCTATGTGCCCACATTGTGGATTCGTGTGAGATTTTTCCGCAGCATTTTTTAAAAATCCGCAGGTAAAAGGCACTGCATTTTACCTGTGGATTTACCACAGATTTCCAGTGTTTTTTTGTGTGGATTTCACCTGCAGATTCCTATTGAGGAACAGGTGTAAAATGCTGCAGAATCCGCACAAAGAATTGACATGCTGTGGAAAATACAACGCAGCGTTTTCGCGCAGTATTTTCCGCACCATGGGCACAGCGAATTTGGTTTTCCATAGGTTTAAAAGGTACTGTAAACCTGATGGAAAACTGCTACGAATCCGCAGCGGCCAATCCACTGCGGATGCGCAACGTGTGCACATAGCCTAATTCTAAGGGTATGTGCACATGCTGCGGACAACGCTGCGGATCCGCAGCATTTCCGCAGCTGCGGGTCCGCAGCAGTTTCCCATGAGTTTACAGTTCAATGTAAACCTATGGGAAACAAAAAACACTGTGCACATGCTGCGGAAAAAACTGCGCGGAAATGCAGCAGTTTACATTCCGCAGCATGTCACTTCTTTCTGCGGATTCCTCAGCGGTTTTACAGCTGCTCCTATAGAAAACCGCAGTTGTAAAACCACAGTGAAATTCGCAGAAAAACTGCGGTAAATCCGCGATAAATCCGCATCGGTTTTGCACTGCGGATTTATCAAATCCGCTGCGGAAAAATCCGCAGAGGACCAGAATACGTGTGCACATAGCCTTACCCTAACCCTAATTCTAAACCTAGCCCTAACCTTAACCCAAGCCCTACCCCTAGCCCTAACCCTAGCCCTAACCCTAGTTCTAACCCTAACCCTAGTTGAAAAATAAAAGTAAATATATTTTCTTCATTTTATTATTGTCCCTACCTATGGGAGTGATAAAGGGGGGGTTCATTTACTATTTTTTTTTATTTTGATCACTGTGATAGGTTTTATCACAGTGATCAAAATGAACATGGAACGAATCTGGCGGCCGGCAGATTCGGCGGGCGCACTGCGCATGCGCCAGCCATTTTGGAAGATGGCGGCGCCCATGGAACAGACAGACGGACACCGGTAAGTATGAGGGGGATCGGAGCACAGGGGGGATCAGAGCATGGGGGGTGGGATCGGAGCACGGGGGGTGGGATCGGAGCGGACAAGTGGATGGAGCGGAGCGGAGCACAGGACGGAGGACTGGGGAGTAGATCGGTGGCGGTGGGGGGGCAGATCAGGGTTTCCAGCCATGGCCGATGATATTGCAGCATCGGCCATGGCTGGATTGTAATATTTCACCACTTTTCATAGGTGAAATATTACAAATTGCTCTGATTGGCTGTTGCACTTTCAACAGCCAATCAGAGCGATCGTAGCCACGTGGGGGCAAAGCCACCCCCCCGGGCTAAAGTACCACTCCCCCTTGTCCCTGCAGATCGGGTGAAATTGGAGATAACCCTTTCACCCGATCTGCAGGGATGCGATCCCTCCATGACGCCACATAGGCGTCACAGGTCGGATAGGCACCGACTTTCATGACGCCTACGTGGCGTCACAGGTCGGGAAGGGGTTAAACCCAATTATTTTATTTTCGCAAGAGCAACAGGAAAAAATGTATTGTTGTGCAATTTTTCCAATACCCCAATACCCGATATGTGGGGAATAACTACTGTTTTAGTGCATGGCAATTCCCGGAAGGGAAGAAGCGCCATTTGACGTTTGAATGCAAAGTTTGCTGGAATCATTAGCGAACACCATGTCACGTTTGGAGAGTCCCTGATGTGGCTAAACAATGGAAAACCCCCACAAGTGACCCCATATTGGAAACTAGATCTCACAGGGAACTTGTCTAGATGTGTGGTGAACAGTTTGAACCCCCAGGTGCTTCACAGAAGTTTATAACGTTGAGCAGTAAAAATAAAAAATAATCACATTTTTCCCACAAAAATGTTCTTTTAGCCCCATTTTTTTTATTTTCACAAGTGTAACAGTAGAAAATGCACCATATAATTTGCTGTGTAATTTCTCCTGAGTAAGCAGAATCCCAATATGAGGATGAAAACTACTGTTTGTGTGCACGGCAGGGCTTGAAAGGGAATGACTGCCATTTGACTTTTTGAATGCAAAATTTACTGGAATCATTAGTGGATGCCATGTTGCTTTTTGAGAGCCCCTGATGTGCCTACAGAGTGGAAACCCCTACAAGTGACCCAATTTTGGAATCTAGACCCATTAGAATATGTATCTAGACGTATTGTGAGCACCACGAGCACCTTGGTGCTTCACAGACATTTATAACATTGAGTCATCAAAAGAAATAAATAAATCACATTTTCCCCACAAAATGTTCTTTTAGCCCTATTTTTTATTTTTACAAGGGTAACAGGAGAAAATGGACCCCAAAGTTTGCTGTGCAATTTCTCCTGACAACGTCGATACCCCATATGTAGGGGAAAACTACTGTTTGAGTGCACAGCAGGGCTCAAAAGATGACGTGACATTTTGGAATGCAGATTTTGATGGAATATTCTGCGGGTGTCATGTCACGTTTGGAGAGCCCCTGATGAGCCTAAACAGTAGAAACACCCCATAAGTGACCCCATTTTGGAAAATAGATCTTTCAAGGAATTTATCTAGATGTGCAATGAGCACCTTGAACCCCCAGGTGCTTCACAAAAGTCTATAACGTTGAGCCATTAAAAAAAAATCACATTTTTTTTCTACAAAAATGTTGTTTTTAGCCAATTATTTTATTTTCACAAGGGTGACAGGAGAAAATGGATCCCAAAAATTGTTGTGCAATTTCTCCTGAGCACACCAATACCTCTACTTTTGAGGAACAGTGCAAACTTAGAAGTAAGGAAGCACCATATTGGAGTTTTTATTTTCCTTGATTCGTTTGAAGGTGCCATTTCACATTGGTAGAGCCCCTGATGTGCCAGAATAGCAGAACCCCTCATAAGTGATCTCATTTTACAAACTACAGTTCTCAATGAATTCATCTAAGGTGCCGTTATCATATTAACACCACAGATAGGTTACATAATTTTATACCATTGGGCAGTAAAGATAAAATAATTACATTTTTGCCAGAAAAACTTTGTTTTAGCCAGATATTTTACACTTTCACACTGGGAAATGGGTAAAAATGGCAGCAAAATCTGTCCTACACTTTTGGCTGAATGTGGAAATATTCCATAAGTGGCTGTATAGTACTGCAGAGTGCTATTTACCACCTGGAACGCAGATTTTGCTAGAATAGCTTGCAGACTTCATACACAGAGCCACTAAGTGATAGAATAGCAGAATACCCCTCCCAGTGACCCCAAGTGATGATTTTGACTCAATGGTTGCTTTCCAGAAAGAAGCAGCAGTGGATCTTGCAGAGTGAAAATTGCAAACTGCCATTGCAGTGCCCAGTACTTTGTAGTCACCAGAATATTGTAGTGTGTTTTTTTTTGTTTTCTTTTTTTTCCATTTTTAACGATGTTAACTGAAGGGGTTAACTAGTGGGACAGTTTTATAGGTTCAGTGGTTCCAGGTGCGACCATACCAAATGTGTACTTTTTGTTTACTTGCATTTTTTTTTACATAAATGGGTATTTATTGGTATAATATATTTTCCATTTTTTGTTCTTTATTTACTATAAAAAAAAGTTGAAAAAATTGTAAAAATCATTTTTTTTAAACTTTGTCTCTCTATGGTACTTTAGCTTTTTTCACTCTGACCCTTGGTACAATGGGGCGAGTCTTTCCGGTTGCAGCGATACCAAATATGTGTACTTTTTTTTAGCAAAATAATAATAATAATGTGTACTTTTTTTGTTAATTATTATTTTTACATAAATGTATGTATTAGATTAATATTTTTTCTTTAACTTTTTTTTAACATTTTTACATTGCCCCAAGACAACAACTTTCCATTGACTAATAGCTGATCTAATACTCTGCAATGCTTCTGGCATGTCAGCTCGTGCTCTGAGCAGGAACTTACAGGCCACCGTCCCTGGATGAAGTCGCGGCCATCTTTCGGCCTGGAGTCACCATGGAGACCATTGGCACAACACGATCGCAATCGCGTTGTGCCGATGGAAGCATAGAGTGAGCTCCCTTCCTCTGCAATACCCCACAATGTCACTGTCACTATTGACAGCAGCATCAGAGGGGTTAAACTATCACCGATCGTGGGCATTGCTGCAGGGTGTTAGCCCTCATATAGAGCTGACACCCACATTTGATCGCGGCGGCGCTCAGCCACATGATCATTATACACTATATATACAGCGGTTTGCGGGAAGGCAGCTACCACAATGCGTTATATATTACCAGGGCTGCCACTAGAAATTTCGGGGCCCCATACTGGCAAAATTTCCGGGGCCCCCTTGAGACTCCGCCCAGGCTCCACCCCAGCCCCGCCTCCACGCTCCACCCCTCAAACTGTCCACAGTCCCACCGCTCTCTCTTGGAAAATCTCCACTTCTCACCTATCACACATTGACAGTTCCCATTACCAGATCACACATATAGCCGGCAGCTTTTGTTTTGGCCAAAAGATTTTTTAAGCCACCAAAATGACAAGGTAGACACTTTTGGCCAGGCCCTACTCTACTGTAACCTATTAAATATTTGTTAAAATATGCAATACAATTTAGGTATATTTTTATTTATTTTTCAATTTTTAAAATGACCTATAATACCACATACAAGGAGCAAATACCACAGCACCATGACCAGACACCATATTATCACCACAGTGACCTATAATACTATCTACAAGGCACAAATACCTCCACACCATGACCAGATGACATATTACCACCACAGTGATCGAATAATATCAAATACAAGGAACAAATACCACAACATCATGACCAGACCACATATTACCACCACATAGTGACTGAATACTACAATACTGATCAATAATAAAAAAAAACACAATACTATCACCATAAGTGCCATTATACACAGGAGATCTGTACTTAGTATGCAGTGTCTGTGTACAGGTAATACAGTGATCACCAGTTACATTATACACAGGAGCTCTGTATATAGTGTATAGGTAATCCAGTGATCACCGGTGACATTATACACAGGACCTCTGTATATAGTATACAGTGTATAGTGTCAGTGTATAGGTAACACACTGATTCACCAGTGACATCTCTAGGTGAAGTCCTTCATCTTTCATCCCGCACAGACCGCCATCACTTCATCCAGCCAGGACTCGTCTCTGCAGGAAATAACACAGTTATCTCGAGTTCCACTTGCAGAACACATTACTTAATTTTCCCAACTTCTACATTACACCACATGAAGAAGGCGACATAGTATCACTCTACAAAGTAATAGGACCGCCCCTCCATTTAAAACAGTGTCCTCAAAAAATAAAATAAATACATCACTGCAGTAATAATATCCCTTAATTAGCCCCTATGGTAATAATATTCACCATCCTAGCCCCCGTGTGTCTCATTCCTGGTGTCAGCCATATGTTCTCCCATCCTGCCCTAATGAGTATCCATCCTGCCCCATATGATCTCCCCATCCTGCCCCATCTGTCTCCATCATATCCATCCTGCCCCATCCGTCTCCAATCCTGCCTCCAGTGTCTCCAATCATGCCCGTATCACCATTCTGCCCCGTCTCCAATCATGCCCCCTGTGTCTCCAGTCATGCCCCAGTGTCTCCAGTCATGCCCCAGTGTCTCCAGCGTTCTGCCCCAGTGTGTCCAGCGTTCTGCCCCAGTGTGTCCAGCGTTCTGCCCCAGTGTGTCCAGCGTTCTGCCCCAGTGTGTCCAGCGTTCTGCCCCAGTGTGTCCAGCGTTCTGCCCCAGTGTGTCCAGCGTTCTGCCCTGGGCCCCCCGGATCGCCGCTCAAAAAAACAAACAAAAAAAAAACAAGTTCTGCTTACCTGCCGCGCTCCTGCTCTCTCCACGCAGCTGAAGCGTGCACTCGCCGACGACTGACAATGACATCAGACGCCAGCAACATGCACGCTGCGGCTGACGTCAATAGCCCGCACGTCAATAGCGTTAAACAGCTGCAGCGCCGGCCGCCGCTAAGGGCCCGGTTCAGCCTGCGGCTGCCGGTAGGGGCCCGGTGAGCAGATGAGAGGGGGCCCGATGCAGGCCCCCTCTGCCCACTGGGCCCCATACGCCAGTCACAGCTGTAATTCCCTGATGGCGGCCCTGTATATTACGGCGCATGTCCGGAAGGGATTAAACTGTTTGAAAAGGACAATGTGTCTGCTGTTGAATGTGCATCTGTTCTTGTATCCGGGATCATGGAGACAGCGGAGGCCTGCAGACAAAACATGAGTTTTATGCAGTACACCGACAGCTCCATTGAAACAGGACACTATTTACTTGTGGGGTGCCAGGGTGTGGGAACTGGGAACACAGCAGCCCCTCGCCCATGACTACCGTCCTTCTCACCTTAAAGACACATGGACAAAACACGATAATACACGGACCATTTTTTTGTGTACATGAAAGCTCTGATGTCTGAATGAGGCCTTCTATTGTATGCCTGTCCTTGCTGATGTGGGTTGACAATTAATGGTTTATGCTCTATTCTGTTTTGTGCACCAGAAAAGGTTGTGGGAGGAAAGATGAGTCACTAGAGAATAAAATATTTCCACTTTACTGAAAGGAGGTAATAATTTATTCACAATTTATTTATATACTTCATTTCTGCTAATATCATGCTGCACATATATAATCATATAGAAAAAAGCTGATAAACATCCCTAAAAGATTCATTGTGCTGCCCAAACAAATGGTATTCGGCACCCCTAAAAGCCACACTCCATTGGCTGCAGCTTAGACCTGGTCAGACGGTTTACAGAAGCATTTCTTCACTTTTTTTCTCAGCAGTCTTTCTGAGACATGGACCTTGAAATCCAATGTTTAAAATTAGCATCTGGGACAGATCATCTGAATAGTCTTTTTGGCATCAAGTAAATTAACCAATTATATAAATCGAGATCTGGTTCTAAAATAAGAACAGTTGTCTTTCTCGAATTATCTACAACCAGCACAAGTCATACCAAATAGTGACGATATATGCGCTCCACCAAAAACTTCAACAAGATACAGCAGTATTTCCAGTGATGATTACTGGTGTTTTTTTATGCTGGTTTATTTCCTGTAATAAGCAAGTAGGCAGGATGTTGGATACAGCAGATAGGCCTGAGCACTACACTGGGAGTCTCCATAAGCAGCCATCTAGCAGGATAAGAGTTCATCAAAGTTATTTCTCGGAAAGGGAGGAACTTTACTTACAACAAAGCAATATGACTATTTACAGTCTCTTTATAGGGCAGGTCACACACAGAGACACACACACACGGACACACACAGAGAGAGACACACAAACACACACACAGAGACCCACAGACACATACACAAAGACACACACACGGACACACACAAAGACACACACATGGACACACACACACGGACACACACAGAGACACACACACGGACACACACAGAGAGAGACACACAGAGACACACAGAGACACACACAGACACACACACACAAAGACACACACAGAGAGACACACAGACACACACACAGAGACACACAGACACACAGAGATAGACACACACAGAGACACACAGACGGACACACACAGAGAGAGCCACACACAGACACACACACACAGAGACCCACAGACACATACACAGAGACACACACAAAGACACACACACGGACACACACAGAGACACACACACGGACACACTCAGAGAGAGACACACACAGACACACACACAGAGACACACACACGGACACACACACACAAAGACACACACACGGACACACTCAGAGAGACACGCAGACACACACACAGAGACACACAGACACACACACAGAGACACACACACGGACACACACACAGAGACACACACACGGACACACAGAGAGAGACACATAGACACACACACACACGGACACACACACAGAGACACACACAGAGACACACACAGAGACACACAGAGACACACACAGACACACACACACGGACACACAGAGAGAGAGAGACACACAGACACACACACAGAGACACACACACGGACACACACACACAAAGACACACACATGGACACACAGAGATAGACAGACACACACAGACACACACAGAGACACACACACGGACACACACACAGAGACACACACACGGACACACACACAGAGACGCACACACGGACACACAGAGAGACACATAGACACACACACACGGACACACACACAGAGACACACACAGAGACACACACAGAGACACACAGAGACACACACAGACACACACACACGGACACACAGAGAGAGAGAGACACACAGACACACACACACGGACACACACATGGACACACACACACGGACACACACAGAGACACACGCACGGACACACACAGAGAGAGACACACAGAGACACACACAGACACACACACACAAAGACACACACAGAGAGACACACAGACACACACACAGAGACACACAGACACACAGAGATAGACACACACAGAGACACACACACGGACACACACAGAGAGAGCCACACACAGACACACACACACAGAGACCCACAGACACATACACAGAGACACACACAAAGACACACACACGGACACACACAGAGACACACACACGGACACACTCAGAGAGAGACACACACAGACACACACACAGAGACACACACACGGACACACACACACAAAGACACACACACGGACACACTCAGAGAGACACGCAGACACACACAGAGACACACAGACACACACACAGAGACACACACACGGACACACACACAGAGACACACACACGGACACACAGAGAGAGACACATAGACACACACACACACACGGACACACACACAGAGACACACACAGAGACACACACAGACACACACACACGGACACACAGAGAGAGAGACACACAGACACACACAGACACACACACACAAAGACACACACATGGACACACAGAGATAGACAGACACACACAGAGACACACACACGGACACACACACAGAGACACACACACGGACACACACACAGACACACACACGGACACACAGAGAGAGACACATAGACACACACACACGGACACACACACAGAGACACACACAGAGACACACACAGAGACACACACAGACACACACACACGGACACACAGAGAGAGAGAGACACACAGACACACACACGGACACACACACACAAAGACACACACATGGACACACAGAGATAGACAGACACACACAGACACACACAGAGACACACACACGGACACACACACAGAGACACACACACGGATACACAGAGACACACACAGACACACACACAGAGACACACAGACACACACACAGAGACACACAAAAACACACACACGGACACACACAGAGACACACACACACACACGGACACACACAAAGACAAACACGGACACACTCAGAGAGAGACACACAGACACACACACACAGAGACACACAGACACACACAGAGACACACAAACGGACACACACAGAGACACACACATGGACACACAGAGACACACAGACACACACACAGACACACGGACACACACACAGACACACACAGAGACACACACAGACACACACAGAGACACACACACACGGACACACACAGAGAGACACACAGACACACACACAGAGACACACACATGGACACACACACACAAAGACACACACACGGACACACACAGAGATAGACAGACACACACAGACACAGAGACACACACACGGACACACACACACAGAGACACACACACACGGATACACAGAGAGAGACACACACAGACACACACACACACACAGACACACACACAGAGACACACACAGAGACACACACACGGACACACACAGAGACACAAACAGAGACACACAGACACACACAGAGACACACGCACAGAGACACACAGACACAGAGAGAGAGACACACACACAGAGACACACACACACACACACACACAGAGACACACACACACAGACACACAGAGACACACAGACACACACACAGACACACACACAGATACACACAGAGAGACACACACAGAGACAGCCCTTCAGGCTACTTCAGTGAATAATGACTCACAATCCCTCATATGTCAGTCCAACAATGGACTCACAACCCCTCTTATGTCAGTAAATACTGAATCAAAGGGTGCTATTTAAAGTGACTAACATACGGAACCCCAGAAAAAAAGATAATTGGTTAAAAATTAACTTTTATTAAGGGATTAAAAAGATTACAACAATTATGGACACACACACACAGATAGAAAACAACAAAAGGTGCACACTAGGTGACACTATAAATATGATACCTATCCTGTTGCCTGCCCAACAGCTGAGGTTGGCACCCTTTGATAGCATAATTTGCGCCCCCGCTCAATGGCAGCTGTCTCTTGCTGCCCTGCAAAGCCCTAGACAAATTATGAAAAACTCAGACACCAGTCATCATAGATAAGAAACCAACTGACTAACTGCAAAGTGAAAAGGGGGACTTGCAGCAGTATTTCAAGTAGCAGAAAATATGTAATGTACATATGGTTTGACCTGGCTCATTTACCCATTCTGTCTGAATTCTACGCTTCTGACCTCAGCTTAGTATTCAGAAGTTGTGCTGCCTGCCGTGATCCTGGACCGTCTCACCCCTCCCGTACCTCATAAACCTGCTCTGACACATGGGTCAGCTGCTGCAGTCCCGGAACTGCCTTGAAGTGGTGCTTGGTGTCTACTGGTGGTTCAGCCTATCCTCACCATCAGTAGACACTTAGTCACGCCCCTCTAGGGTAAGCCTGGCCCATGGTGGAGTGGGTCCGCACCAATCAACCTTTTAAGCGGGCTGAGTGATTACTGCGTTCACCGTTTGTGGAAGCTGACTCTAAACACTGCATTGACAATTTGTGCAGGCTGACAGATAAATGTGTTCGCCGTTTGTGCAGGTTGACTGCGATGACTCTGTCCACCGTTTGTGCAGGCTGACTGTGATGACTGTGTCCACCGTGTCCACCATTTGTGCAGCCTGACTGTGATGACTGTGTCCACCGTGTCCACCATTTGTGCAGCCTGACTGTGATGACTGTGTCCACCGTGTCCACCGTTTGTGCAGGCTGACTGTGATGACTATGTTCACCGTGTCCACTGTTTGTGCAGGCTGACTGTGATGACTGTGTCCACCATGTCCACTGTTTGTGCAGGCTGACTGCGATGACTGTGTCTACCGTGTCCACCGTTTGTGCAAGCTAACTGCGATGACTGTGTCCACCGTGTCCACCGTTTGTGCAAGCTGACTGCGATGACTGTGTCCACCGTTTATGCAAGCTGACTGCGATGACTGTGTCCACCTTGTCCACCATTTGTGCAGGCTGACTGTAATGACTGTCCACCATGTCCACCGTTTGTCCAGGCTGACTGTAATGACTGTGCCCACCATGTCCACCGTTTGTGCAAGCTGACTTATGACTGTGTTCACCGTGTCCACCGTTTGTGCAGGCTGACTGTGATGACTGTGTTTACCGTGTCCACCGTTTGTGCAGGCTGACTGTGATGACTGTGTCTACCGTGTCCACCGTTTGTGCAAGCTGACTGCAATGACTGTGTCCACCGTTTGTGCAAGCTGACTGCGATGACTGTGTCCACCATGTCCACCGTTTGTGCAAGCTGACTCCGATGACTGTGTCCACCGTTTCTGCAGGCTGACTGTAATGACTGTGTCCACCATGTCCATCGTTTGTGCAGGCTGACTATAATGACTGTGTCCACCATGTCCACCGTTTGTGCAGGCTGACTGTAATGACTGTGTCCACCATGTCCATCGTTTGTGCAGGCTGACTATAATGACTGTGTCCACCATGTCCACCGTTTGTGCAGGCTGACTGTAATGACTGTGTCCACCATGTCCACCGTTTGTGCAGGCTGACTGTGATGACTGTGTTCACTGTGTCCACCGTTTGTGCAGGCTGACTGCGATGACTGTGTCGGCCGTTTGTGCAGGCTGACTTTGTTCACGGTGTGCACTGTTCACTTGCAAAGATGGCACCTGCACCTTCTCTATTGGCTGCATCTGCTCAGATTTGAAGATTCCATCAGCTCCCTGTGCTGGCTTTGCCCCTTCTGCTAGGCACTGGCTGTATCAACATAGAACAAAGCCAGTACCCAGTAGAGGAGGTGGTGCCAGCACAGGGGGCGGTTGCCATCTTAGATTTTGAGCTCCAGTGCACACTTTAAGACTGCTATGATTGTCTCTTCACATTCCCCTTACGGAGAGCTGGTCAGAGCAATGTTGAAGGGTGTTCTGACCTCGCTGGAAGCATTGAATGACATGGCGGGCTAGATTTGGCCCGTGGTCCTTGAGTTTGACACCTATGGCTTAGGAGATCAGCCAACTCTGAGAGAGTGCAGTGGTATCCAGTATCCTAGCCAACGAGCAGTAAACTATAGAATTAAAAATCCTTCTGTTCTTTAGAACAGAGAAGATTTTCAATTACAGGTAAATTATAAAAGTGCTTGTTTACAAGCACGTTGCAAATAGTTTCTCTGCGCTACCAGCACTGTAAACAAGTTCAATGTACAGTATGTATGATATGCAGGTTTACCCTGGGCACCTGGTACTAAATTACATCTTTTCCCTATAATTGTGCATAGGGAGAATGCTGTCAATCAACATAGGGGAGGATTAGTGCAATTAAACTGAGTTCAGCCGAAATATTCATAGTGATTACAGAAATACACAAAGCTGCAATCGATGGGCTTTCGTTATCTAGAACATTCACATTTGGGTCTCATGAACACGAACATATTTTTGGTCTGCATAATATCTATTACAAAACAGATTGCACTCGGACCAATGTTATTCAGTCAGGCAGTGCAGATTTTTATAACTGACTGATTCAGTCTGTGAAAAAAATTACACTATGCACGATTTTCCTCTGGAAATCGGATGAGGCAAAATTATTCAAGTCTACGGTTGCAAGGAAAAAAATCAGATGTCACAGTATAGCATCCGATTTTTAGAGAAATATTGCAATTTTGTAAAATAGGAAACTTTAAATAATCTTGTAAATGATTAATAGCTCCTGGGGAAAAACGGATTGTATACAGACTGCACCAGAATTACACACCAATGACAAAAAAATCATCTCACTTTTCCGGATGAAACTCTGAAAGATTTTTTATATGGTCACGTGACCTACCTTTATTTTAACAGTGGGCAGTATAAATCAGAGTCTGCCTGCCAGGTATGTTTCATCTCTATACTACTCCGGTGTTTCAGAGAAACCGTAGTTTAAAGATCTGGCAGAAGTGAGAATAGTTGGCGCTGCCCCCCCCCCTCCGCTGGCTTCTCCCTGCATCGCTTCAGTTGATTGACAGGTTTTTCCTTATGTACAAACGTGGAACAGACCTGTCAATCAATTAGAGCAGTGAGTTGACTTCAACCCTCATTGGTCAAGTTGATTGAGATGAGACTGAATGGAAAGGTGGTCAGATTTATGTGCCATCTTGATCCCTATGGCCCTGATTCGTCAATTGCATTTTTTAAAATAAAAACAGTAAGGCTATGTGCGCACTTTGCTGATTTGCTTGTGTAAAATTCTGCACGGTTTCTGCTTCTCTTGCCAGAAAACGCAGTTGAAAATCCGTGCAGTTTTTATGCAGATTTGATGCGTTCTTTATGCGGATTTGATGCAGATTTTCATGCAAACTTTCATGCGTTTTTGTAAATCCATAAAGCTAAATAAAGATATATTCTAAAAAAAAAAAAAAGAATTGTGATGTCACTTCCTTGTTCAAGCTCTTCAGCAAGATACCCTCATTAATATTAAATAAAGATGCACACACGCACACACGCACACACACACACACACACACACACACACACACACACACACACACACTGTACCGAAAAAGCAACTGTCAGAAATCTGTGTGAAAGGCAATATCTCTTTATTTCTCAAAAAATGTAAAAATTGCGTGGGCTCCCGTATAATTTTAAGAACCAGCAGAGGGAAAGCCAACGGCTGAGGACAGATGTCAATATTCTGGGAAGGAGCCAATAGTCATAAAGGTTCCCAGGCTATTAATATCAGCTCACAGCTGTTTGCTTAACTTTTACTGGCTAGTTTAAAGAGGAACCCCAGAAAAAAATTGACATGGGGTCCCCCTATAGAATTGAACCAGCAAAGTCTAGGCTGACAGCTGTGGGCTGATATTAATAGCCTGGGAATGGGCAATATTGGCACTCCGGCAGGCTAAAAACATCAGCTCTCTGCCCTCTCGGAAATGGCGCATCTTATAGATGCGCCAATTCTGGCACTTAACCTTGCTCTTCCCTCTTGCCCTGTAGCAGTGGCAAGTGGGGTTCATATTTGTGGGGGTTGTCACGTTTGTATGGTCAGATGGCATCAAGCCCACAGGTTAGTAATGGAATGGCATCTATAAGACACCTATCCATTACTAACCGCATAGTTACATGGTAAATAAAGACACGACCAGAATAAAGTTATTTGAAATCATCACACAGACTCCTTTATTGAATCTTAATTTACCATACTTACTGAACGCCTAATCCCGACGCCTTTGTCTCCTACACCAAAAATAAAATAGTAAACCAACATACTTTATAGTACTCTCTGTCCGACGTAGTCCATTACCGAGTGTCCCACAACGATCTCACGTGTAGAACAGTCATATCGGGAGATGTGACTGCTCTACCCGGCCTCCGTCAATACATTGACAGGAGGTAATCGCTCCCGCAGTGTATCACTGAGATTTCACTTACGGCACCATTGCGTGAGAATTTTCTCATGCTGCGGTGTCACGCAGCGGTGCCGCAAGAGAGGGCACCGTAGCTGATCAGCTGATGAACTGCAGTGAACTCTCGAGGCGACTCAGTGATACACTGCAGGAGCAATTATCTTCTGTTAGTATATTGCAGGAGGCCAGGTAGAGCAGTCATATCTCCTGATGTGACTGTTCTACACATGATATCGTTGTGGGACACTCGTTATTAAATGGACTACGGCGGAAAGGTGAGTATATGTTGGTTTATTATTTTTGATTGCTTGCAGGAGAAGCGGGCATTGGGGATTAGGTGTTTCGGGGAGTATGTACATTGTATGTAATTATGTAAATGTTTTTATTTTTTTTACAATTGAACACAGTCACCGGATGATGGGACTACCAATCATCGGCTCATGCTGTCACTGTTATATGTGACAGCAAAGATAGCCGGATGGGAGTAGTCATCCCATCAGACGACGCCTGGGTGCACACACACAGACACCCCCAGACAGACGCAGGCAGATGCACACACACACCCGCAGACAGATGCACACACAAACACCTGCAGACAGACACACAGACACCCGCAGACAGATGCACACACAGACACCCACAGACGGACAAACACAGACACACACATATTCTCCGCTCACACATATTCTCCGCCCTCACTCTTCTCCTCCTTCTGACATCATTTCCTTTCTGCAGTGTTTTGGCACGCAAATCCGCAAACCTTTTTACACCTTCGGTTTGACTGCGGATTTGACTCACTCAATGTAAGTCAATGAGTGCAGAAACGCTGGAGATCCGCAAAAAGAATTGACATGCTGCGGAAAATAAAATGCTGCAAATCAGGATGGAATTTTCTGCAGTATGTGCACACCAATTCTGGATTCCCATTGATCAACATTTCTTGAGCAATCCTTTGTGGATTTGGTGCAATTCTGCACAGAAAAAAAGCTGCGGATCCGCAACAAATCTGCAATGTGTGCACATAGCCTAAAAATAGTCCTACAAACAGTATATAGTTTAGCACACCTAAAATTATATTGATATATACTGATATAGGTGATATGGATTATACACTCTTTGTTGGACAAATTACAAAGATTAGAATGACTTCCTTAGGGTACCTTTACACAGTGCAATTTTGATCGCTACGACGGCACGATTCGTGACGTTGCAGCGTCGTATGATTATCGCTCCAGCGTCGTAGACTGCGGTCACACGTTGCAATACACAGCGCTGGAGCGATAATTTCATGACGTATTTGCGATGTAGAAGCCGTTGGTTACTGTGCGCACATCGTATACAACCTGTGTCACACGATGCAATCATGCCGCCACAGCGGGACACTAGACGACGAAAGAAAGTTTCAAACGATCTGCTACGACGTACGATTCTCAGCGGGGATCCGGATCGCAGTAGCGTGTCAGACACAACGATATCGTAAATGCATCGCTGGAACGTCACAAATCGTGCCGTCGTAGCGATCAAAATTGCACTGTGTAAAGGTAACTGTTTAACATTAAAGATGTTTTTAGGAATCGATGTACTTAGGGCCCTAATGGGCACAGGAGAACATCGTCTCAGTTTCAGTCCTTACTTCCAAAAGGGTGTGCACATTTGCATCTCCCATCAATGTACATAAAAGGAAATTATCTGATATGGTAGGGAGATTTTTTTTGTCTTGCTGGCTTCTAAGTGCTTACTACAGGGAGCTAAATGTTCTGGGTGTTAGCTGCTGTAAAAGGAGATCTAATGGTGATACACATTGCAGAACAGAGCATGTGCGCTGTACGTCCAAGATGTATGGCAGTATACACATGCTGTACAAACATTTACATGTCTGCTGGACCGATAAAGTGTTGTACTGGAAGAACGAATCTTCATGGACGTTGCAGCACCAAGAGAGCATTTTTCCTACCGCTATACAGTAACTATGTAGATCATGAAATTTACTGTTAAAAATATAATGTAGTAGTTAGCAAGAAGTTAAAGGGGCTGTCCGGCCTTGGGGTACAAGTGTGCAGTCACTCTGAGACTGCAGAGTTGTGAATCCTCAAAGAGCTGTGAGGTGTGGTAAATGCTGTGATGTTTCAAAGAAAACCTAATTTAAAAGCACTAGTTGGCCTTTGTGAAATTTTCGCACATTGGTTGTCGGGGGGGGAGGTAATTTCAGGAAAATCAAGCTGGTCAAATGTAAATGTACTTAATGAGATGATGAACACAGAGTAGTATGTGTGTCACTGACATATACAGTATATATATATATATATATATATATATATATATATATATATATATATACACACACCATATTTTTTGGACCCAAAAAATTTGGGAGGAAAATGGGGTGTGTGTCTTATAGTGCAAACGCAGGCTTACCGGGGGATGCGGCAGTGTTGTAGCAGCAGAAATGGTTGCGGCAGAGGTGTGGGGATGCTGCAGCAGTGGGCGGTGCGGCGTGCACCTGAGCAGGGTCCCTTCCTTAGAATGTCGGTGGCAGAAATGTGGCGATGCCGCGGCCCGGTATCCACGGTGAGCAGAGCCGAGTGCATCACTGGTTTCCCTGCGGCCATCTTCCTGAAGCAGTGGGCCACCGGAGGCTTTAGGAAAATGGCCGCTGGAGGCCGCACGTGCGCAGATTGAGATCTCGGCAGCACTCGGCTTCAGGAAGATGGCCACAGGAAAACTGGAGATGCATTCAGGTCTGCTCACTGGGCTGCAGCATCGCCACATTTCTGCCGCCGGCATCCTGATGAAGGGACCCTGCTCCATGCTCTGCTTCACCGCCGACACCGGACCTGCAGCATCGCACCCCGAGACTGCAGCATTGCCCCACTTCTGCACCGCCAGCTTCTTGAGGAAGGGACCATGCCTTCTGTGACCCTGCTGTACCATCGCCGGCCCTCAGGTAAGATACCTTAAATTTGGACAATAAGATGGACCACCATCTTGTAATAATCTTTTTTCTGCTATTTTCCACCCCAAAAATTGGGGTGCATCTTATGGTCTGGTGCATCTTATAGTCTGAAAAATACAGTGTATATCTATATCTATATATATGTATATATATATACTGTATATATGTTTTTGCTAATATATGAGCCCATGGATCCATTATATGTCAATTTTGCAAGCCGGTGAGAAAATCTTGCCATACGGATGTAATACGGATGTCACACGGTGCTTACATGTGGGAAAATTGCATCCTTGCATTGCACACGGATGACATACGGATCACTGTCCAGGGAACATTTCTGCAATTCTCGTCCGTGTAAAATGGACCGATTTTTGTATACGTTGTGTATGACTGCAGCCTAAAGGAGATCCCCCAACATTAAACATAATGGTATTTTACTTACTGATCAGAAGGGGTCTGATTGTCAGGAGCTTGCAAAAGAATAGGGGCAGCAGCATTTTTTCCCCTCCACAGCAGCGCTGCCATCTATCTGCAATGTAGGGAAGTGCAACACAGCTCTATGTATGTGAACGGAGCAGCTCCCTGTACAGCAGTGCCACTTTGACAGTAAAAATGAAGGTGAATTGACCCCATAACTGAGCATATACACCATTGTATAATAATTGGGAATATCCCTTTAAAAAAAAAAGTAATATCTGCAGATTATTTTACCTTTTTTTCCCTACAGTTGGATTTTTTTTTCAATTTTTGCAAGGTTCTTTCCACCAATCTCTCCCATTGGAAAACAATGTACAGTCTGAGTTATGTCAACGCTGCAGTTTTTTATTTGGAACCAGAGGTGACTCCAGGTCACCAAAAAGCTGTAACCTTGGAAGGAAGATAGACTTTTCAATGACTGTCCAATAATATGGAAAATCTGATGGTTCAGAACCTGTTCAGTCCCTTTTTAGACTGCATTCATTTATATCTTCAGTTTTAAACAGGTAAAGTTTTACTTTTATTCTACTTCCACATATGTAGCAAATATTTTATATGTACCTGCCTGAAATCGACTAGGCAAGGAGTTCGGCAAGCTGGAAAGCCCCCAAGGCAAATGTTAGGATTTATTTCAGCTTTATGGTATTGTGCTTTTGGGTAGTGTGGTGCCACCTGCAGGCCATTTTTCCTTACTGCAGTTTTATGAAAATTAATGTTTAAAATGTATTTTGTGATCTCATCGTGGATGTGTGGTTTGTTTGGCTATTTTCTTGCTGAAGGGGGCAATTTACCTTTCAAATTGTGTTTCATTCGTGTGTGTGGGTGCAGTATGAATGGAGATACAAAGTAATTACCGAAAAAGAGTGTTTTGAAATAATATATAAGGATTCTTGGAATGGGGAGAACAGTCATCTGCGTGGGTTTCCGTCAACTTCTCCACACCCAGCTTGTCAGCTATGTACAGGAAAGGTGATGAAAGTCTGAACACTAGAAGTTCCACTGCCAGGACCCTCACGATCCCTGGAGGAGCATAAGTTTGAATAATTGGGTGGTCTAGAGCTGACCTTCCACTTCCAGGCCAGGAGGTGGAGCTCCAAGCCCTGTTTTAGGGCAGCTTCCCTCAATAAAGATCCTGGTTTGGAGGCGGAGTCAGCTCAGTTGGTAGTAGAAGTCTGTGCGAGGACAGACAGGAGTGGAGCACAGAGGAAAGAGAGAGCTCCAGAAGGCCAGGAGCAGGCCTCTGAAGAGTATCAGCGCAAGAATCCGGGTACCGGGAGCCCAAGGCTTTTGTGGATTATAAAACACAGAGCAGAACCGGAGGGTATTGTTCTACAAGGACTTTGCCCATAATTACCTGTGGCACAGCAGCACCTAAGAGCCTGGAGTCACCGAGAACAGACCCCAGTTCACACGGTCCGAGCTGCCTGCCATACGGGTACCTGTCCTAGGATAGCAGATCAATTAAAGACCTTGTTGAGACACTGAGTGGCAGCAGGGACTTAGAGACAGAAAGCGCAGAGTGGTAGGCTCCCACCTGACTTAAAGGGACTCTGTCACCTGAATTTGGAGGGAACAATTTTCAGCTATAGGGGCGGGGTTTTCGGGTGTTTGCCTTGTGCAGGCATGTACTATGGAGGACAGAGAATGAACTTCAATCCAATATTGCAGCCAGCATGCAGCCAGCGGGTAAGGAAAGGGTGAACCAAACACCCGAAAACCCCGCCCCTATGGCTGAAAATTGTTCCCTCCAAATTCAGGTGACAGAGTCTCTTTAATCAGGGGAACTTGCTTGTCTCTGGACTGCCTGGACTTCTCTGCCTGCCCTGTGGTCTGGTGCCCTGGACTGTGGATGCTGAGGTCTTCAGTAAAGGTAAAGAGACTGCAACCTTGTGTCCTCGTTCTTCTCTGCACCTCTCACTATACCACCATCTACACACCGGGACCCTGGGGATATACTTCACCTGTGGGAAGATATACCATCTAGCTGCCATAACATCACCCCAGCGAACAAACTTTATCCCTTCAAAGACTTTTCCCTTTTACATGGGCGCCCAGGGCCACGGACCGGGTCACAGCCACCCTGACATCCCCCTGTGAACACCGGACCCGGTATCGAGTGACCCCTAGCCCGCGGGGCGACTCAAATGTCTTCATCAGTCTTCTAGACTTTGAATAAAGTGCCAAGTCACATGCTGCACCATTCAAAGATTTGCACACTATGTTCTTGCAGACAGGCAGGAAACCATGTTCTAATGATCAGCAGGGTATTAGCACTGGGGTTCTTAATCAGATATTTTTCACCGATCAGGTGTACAAGAGATACATTTAAGTTGTATGATAACTACTTAAAGGGGAAGATGTCAGCAGTTTTTTTATTACCTCATCTGAGAGAAGCATAATGTGGGCAAATAGAAGCTGAATCCAGCTGGATGTAGCATTTCTGAAACAATTAGAGCTTTCAGATGTAGAATGAAGCAGAGCTAAGAAAGCTAACCCCTCCCACACCACAGAACCAGAACCCCGCCCACACCAGGCTCTTTCCATGCACAGAGTCCATAGACAGTGACACACTGCATTGTGTGTTTTAGCCTCTATCTCCTGCTGTCTTCAGATTGCATAACAAAAACATGCTGACAGATTTCCTTTAAAGAATGTGTTGTCAGCACAAAATGACTGTTCAAATCAAGAATAAGCATGACCAAGCAGTTCAGTGCTTGTGCTCAGTTTTTAACAGTCATTATCTTCTGACAAATTGCCTATAAAGGGAATCTGTCAGTAGGATCAACCCTGCTAAGACGTCTTTATGGGCATGCAAATCATAGAAAGTTGAGCAAAATGATATCTTGATATCTGCGGTCCATTGTCTTATGCCAGAGAAATAAATCCACGGTTTTCATAATATGTAAATGAGCTGCTAAGATCTACAGTATGGGTGGGACATTGATCTTGTAGAGAATCTGCCTTTTAGAGATAATTTTAAATGTTAATGGTGTGGGTCCTATAATGACTGACAGGCTGCTCTCCTGAACTACATGTCTCACACTGGTTACCGCCTCCTTTCACTTTAGATAAGCTTTGTGTCACGATCAGCTGCAGCCGCAGATGCGGCCCAGCCCATAGACACCCCCAAGCCGACCAACCTTAGAAGGCGTGGGGCGCGCGTCCCCCGGGGACACAATACGGACCCTTTAAACCGCAGAGGGGGACCCGGGCCTACCCGAACAAGGGGAGGACAGCGACTGGGGTTCTGTGGCAGCTGAGCATGTGGACAAGGAAAGACACAGGTAGGATTGATCACACCGCACAACTTCAGGTATAGAGAAAGTAAAGTTTACTAAAGTAAAGTCACACAGTACATAAACAAAACATGGTGATGTCAGGCTCCCAATTCCACACCTCCAGAAGGGTACCACCCAGTGGACCCCAAGGCACCAACGGATCACCGAGGCACACATAGGCGGGACATCAGGACATCAGGGTACACGAGGACATCAGGGCACAGGCAAGATATCAGGATACAGACAGGACATCAGGATACATCTGGACTCAGGAAAGACCTCAGGACATCAGGACACAGGCAAGGCATCAGGACACAGGAATACCGATAGACATCTGGGACACTGGCGTGGCAGCCCAGGTCATCAGCTGGGATACTGGCGTGGCAGCCCAGGTCATCAGTTACACCAGGACATAGGACACAGGACATCAGGGAACACGAGGTCATCAGTATGCAGGTAAGACATCCGGACACACGAGAACATCAGGACATCAGGGTCCATGAGGTCATCAGGGTACCAACAGGACATCTGGACCCAGGGTCGCCGGCAGACATCAGACAGGAGTCGTTCGGTTCCGACACAACCTACAGGCACCAGTCATCAGGCTCCAAGCTCCAGGCAGCGGTCATCAGGTTCCAGACTGCAGTCATCAGACTCCGGGCATAGGACCTAGGAAGGAACTCAATTGTGATGGTGCAAGCACCGCCGTACTGGACGTGAGCCAGACAGGGTTAACACCGCATGGTAGTCAGAGCACAGAGTCAGTAGCAGATGCTCAGCAGAAACACAGGTTTCAAGAGACTCAAAGTCACTGGGAGTGAGGCTCCAGATGCAGAGGGATTCCAGGACATAATCACAGCACAGTTCAGACAGGTTCAGGTACAGGATCAAGGATTCGGGCCTGGATATACCGCCTCCAGGACAGGCGCCAGAACAGGACAAAACAGGAATCAAGGCAAGGACTTTGGTACCAAAACATAGACAGGAGAGGTGCAGGAACAGAAACACATAGCAAAGTTCAGGAGCTTTGTGAGTAACTCAGGCCCCACCCATAGGGCAGGGGAACTTTATATACACTGTGTTCCAAATTATTAAGCAAATTGGATTTAAGTGTCATAAAGATGTAATTGTTTTGTTTTTCAAATAAACTCGTGGATGGTATTGTGTCTCAGGGCTCAATGGATCACTGAAATCAATCTTAAACACATGTGATAATTGGTTTTCCAAGTGATTCTAATTAAAGGAAAACTACTTAATAATATGTTCCACATTATTAAGCAGGTCACAGGTTTCAAGTAACATGGGAAAGAAAAAGGATCTCTCTGCTGCTGAAAAGCATCAAATAGTGCAATGCCTTGGTGAAGGGATGAAAACATTAGAAATTTCCCGAAAACTTAAGCATGATCATCGTACTGTTAAGAGATTTGTGGCTGTGTCTGAGCACAAATGTGTTTGTGCTGATAAAGCCATAATGAGGAAGATTTCTGCCAGGCAAGTTCATCGGACTTAGGGTACCGTCACACAGTGGCACTTTGATCGCTACGACGGTACGATCCGTGACGTTCTAGCGATATCGTTACGATATCGCTGTGTCTGACACGCTACTGCAATCAGACATCACGCTGAGAATCGTACGTCGTAGCAGATCGTTTGGAACTTTCTTTCGTCGCTTGATCACCCGCTGACATCGCTGGATCGTTGTGTGTGACACCGATCCAGCGATGTGTTCGCTTGTAACCAGGGTAAACATCGGGTAACTAAGCGCAGGGCCGCTGGTTACCAGCGTAAACGTAAAAAAACCCAAACACTACATACTTACATTCCGGTGTCTGTCCCCCGGCGTCTCAGCTTCTCTGCACTGTGAGCGCCTGCCGGCCGGAAAGCGAGCACAGCGGTGACGTCACCGCTGTGCTTTCCGGTTCTGGTGCTTACACAGTGCAGAGAAGCACAGCGCTGGGGGACAGACACCGGAATGTAAGTATGTAGTGTTTGTTTTTTTTACGTTTACGCTGGTAACCAGGGTAAACATCGGGTTACTAAGCGCGGCCCTGTGCTTAGTAACCCGATGTTTACCCTGGTTACCCGGGGACTTCGGCATCGCTCCAGCGCCGTGATTGCAAAGTGTGACCGCAGTCTACGACGCTGGAGCGATAATCATACGACGCTGCGACGTCATGAAACGTGCCGTCGTAGCGATGAAAATGGCACTGTGTGACGGTACCCTAAGAGAGCAGCTGCTAAAAAGCCATTACAAAGCAGCAAACAGATATTTGAAGCTGCTGGTGCATCTGGAGTTCCTCGAACCTCAAGGTGTAGGCTTTTTCAAAGGCTTGCTGTGGTGCATAAACCTACTATTCGGCCACCCTTAAACAGTGTTCACAAGCAGAAATGGTTGTATTGGGCCCAGACATACATGAAGACTAATTTCCAAACAGTCTTGTCTACTGATAAGTGTTGAGCAACCCTGGATGGTCCAGATGGATGGAGTAATGGATGGTTGGTGGATGGCCACCATGTCCCAACAAGGCTGCAACGTCAGCAAGGAGGTGGAGGAGTCATGTTTTGGGCCGGAATCATGGAGGAAACAGCTGGTGGGGCCCTTTAAGGTTCCTGAAGGTGTGAAAATGACCTCTGCAAAGTAAATAGAGTTTCTGACTGACAACTTTCCTCCATGGTATAAAAAGCAGAAATGTGCCTTCAGTAGCAAAATCATCTTCATGCATGACAATGCACCATGTCATGCTGCAAAGAATACCTCTGAGTCATTGGCTGCTATGGGCATAAAAGGAGATAAACTCATGGTGGGGCCACCATCTTCCCCTGACCTCAACCCTATAGAGAACCTTTGGAGTGTCATAAAGCAAAAGATCTGTGAGGGTGGGAGGCAGTTCACATCAAAACAGCAGCTCTGGGAGGCTATTCTGACTTCATGCAAAGAAATACAAGCAGAAACTCTTCAAAAACTCACAAGTTCAAAGGATGCAAGAATTGTGAAAGTGATATCAAAGAAGGGTCCTATGTTAACATGTAACTTGGCCTGTTGGGATGTTTTGGCGTTAAATAGCTTTTTTGTTCAGTGAATGTGACCTCCTAATGCTGCAAATTCCACAAATGAGCATTTTCAGTTCTTTAAAACATATCAAATGTTTAGAAATTCTACTGTGCCTAATAATTTGGAACAGTGCATTTTGAGTTTTTATTCATTTTGGAGATTATACTGTTATCATTGGGAGATTTCTTCAATAAAATTCGATGTATACTCTAATGGGTGATTACTTTTATTAGACTGACTGTCATTTGCACCAACCATTTAGGAAAATCCGATAAAAATGTAATTTGCATAATAATTTGGAACATAGTGTAGGAGCTGCTCCTCAGCAATTGGCTGGGGACAGCATTTGAAGTACACACCCTCACCCTGATAAAAGCAGGGGAGGTGTGGCCGCGTATGCCCTAAGCACAAACAGAAACCATTACAGCACCATCAGTGCAGGATCTGAGGCTCAGGGCACCTGACTGAAACTGCATGCACTGACCCATGTGGAAAGTCATGCACCAGCTGCAAATGACCTCACAACCCACGGACAGCTTCACAGCAGCAGCCAGGGACCGCACATGAGGAAGGAAATGCAATAGAAAAGACCTAACCACCATGTACGGCTGCGCAGCAGAGCAGGGAACAGAGCAGGCTCCATTCAGGTAATAGCCATCAGTATCCCAGCTCAAATTAGGGGGAAAAGAGTAAAGGGTTAAAGCAAACATATGCATTGTCACACCGAAAACCAGATACAGATAGAACGGCGTGACACTTTGGAGGCAGATTCTCAGGGAGATCTATGTCAAGCCCATAGATCTTAACAGCCCATTTACATGTTGAGAAAAACGTGGATTTCACTGTAAAATGGAATCGGATCAAATATATCATGGTATCATTGTACTCAGCTTTCTATAACCTAAATGCTCATATACTGTAGACGGCTTAGGAGGATTGATCCTACTGACAGATTCCCTTGAAGTATATCTTTCTGTATGCTATTGCAGCGCCCCAGAGTCCTGGTCGTTGCAGTACTGTGGCTCCGCCGCTAAAGGGGGCTATGGTACGTCTGATGGCACTGAAGGAGTTCATCTGACCAGGTATCACATACACCAATACATTTCACAGTCGGGCCTCCAGGGGGAGCTAAGTGTACTATTCATTAGGCCACTCCTCACATACTGGTAAAACTGGGGGTCAGGCAGGAAGTTAAAAGAGAACGCTGACTGGGTACGAACCAGGCAACACCTTGTGGCAGAGGGTGTTGCAGGGGAAGATTCGGTAGGGTCCCTGTCAGGGGTGGGATCCTGACAGAGGCCTGGCAAACAGAGAGAAAGCTACGGGACCGTGCCTGCTCAGTATAGCGGCGGTGCCCAAGAAAGGATAAGAAGCGAGATTTATTGTGCTGAGTGAGAAACGAGATCAAAGCAAGAAGGAGAATACCAGTAGGAGTCGTGCTGTAAGATCGAGGCAACATCCTACTGAGGCGTAAACAACCGGCGGCCGGAACGCCGAGGAAGTACAGAGCTCTAAGCCATACTTCAAACCAACGGCAGGACAGTCAGTCACAGGCGGGCTGTCTCACTTAAATCACCTACGCAGACATAGAGGGCAACCTGTGGAGAGGGGCGACTCTAGGGTCCCGGAAGAGCTCCGAGCCTACCCGTCATACGGGTGCGTCCCAACCATAACACCTGGGAGGGACGGAAGATTAGCAGAAGATCATCTAATCGAGTTGTGAGGGAACACGAGAAACAGACACAACAGTTGTGGGGACTATCCCGTAAGCTCAGCAGGGGAGGACCACAACACATAGCGCTAGCAGGAAGGCACAGATTTCCACCTGCAAGGAGAACTCTGGAGGTGCCATTGGACCGGCCGGACTTGCGCAGCCTGGTGAACCGTATTCCGGACTGAGGACCCAGAGACCTTCAGTAAAGAGGTAAAGAGACTGCAACCTGGTGTCCTCGTTATTTACTGCACCCGCACCACCACTACTATCCACATCTATTACTGTACGCCCCTCAGCAGGGTCACGGACCGGGTCTAGCCACCGTGACAACCCCAGAGCAGAGACTTGGAGGCCCGGTACCGGGTACCCCTCGGCCCTGCGGCAGTGGGGGCGCTACACTATATTGTAGGAAAAGGGTAAAGGGAATTGGCAGATACTGATTGTCACAATTTATGCATTTAAAAATGTCACAAATACCTCCCTCTTGTTGCACATGTGACTCGGATATGACTGTAAAGGGGGAAGCTTGTATTCACTCATGTACAGCACACATCTTACTGCCATTACTCTCTGTTTTGATGGGCCAACACAATACCTTTCTTGAGTAACACATTAGGATACACCCCACCCAGTATTCTCCAGCATTTGATAGGTACTCTTCTTGTACTCTGGCATACACAGGGTAACACAACCAAAATATACTGTCCTTATTCAAGGTTGCAGATACTTTTAGAGCAGTAAGGAACAAACATATTACATTTTAGATTTAATATACGAAAAACAAGGCATGGTGTGTCCCACCCGCAGGATCCGGACAAGGTTTGTGGACCCACTGTGCTACAGACCGGGCTTACCCTGGAGGGGCGTAACTAAGCTGCTACCTTGGTGTTCACTGGAGCCTCTCATGGTGAGGTCATGTTTGTGCGGAATCTAGCTGCCAGATACCACTACAGGGCAGTGTCTGGCAGTAGCAGCTGACCCCAAGGGTCTGAGACGTTAATTCGGATAGAGAGTTCTAGACAAGGCAGGACTGCCAATTGGGGTAGGAACAGACTATACACCTCAGGATAGCAGACAGAATGGCCACTTGGGTCAAATACAGACACACACGTCTCAGGAAATGGTTCAGGTGCTGCCAATGCAGCCACAGAGCTCAGGTACCGCAGACACGGCCACAGGGTTCAGGTAAAGCAGACGAGGTCACAAGATTGTGTATAAACTATACAGGATTACAGCGACAATACAGGGTAGGAAATAACTATAATGGACTAAGGACAGGTGACCTGGCAGTTGCACACACTAACACTAAACTATATGGTTTGCTCAGGCACTTCTCTACTGTGAAGAGTGCCTTTTATACAAGATACTTCCCAGCTATTGACTGGGAGCCATCTTGCAGATGTACTCTTATACTAAATGCCTCCCCACTGTTGGCTGGGGGCATCTTATGATATGCAAGCACTGCCCTTTTCTTTATGAGCAAGGGAGAACACCAATCATACTGGGAGACTGTATGGCGTGCACAGAGGAAGCAGTGAACACAAACTATGCTGCTTGGCCAGGGCAGTGAGTATGTCGGTGTCTCTCGATGGTGGGGGAAGGGCAGCAATGAGAGGATGGCGGCAGCGGTGTTACACAGTGTTTAAAAAGGTTATGATAAATGAAAACAATAAATGAAACTATAAAACATCATACATACAATAAAAAAAAAGTACAAAAGAAAAAGGGATAAATAAGACTGGATCTGTGAGAGATTCTTTGCAGAGGAGTCACGACAGAAATTAGAGAAGATCTACAATACCCATTGTCTTCTTGGGATCTGACCAGGAAACAACTGGCCCACTGGGACACTGGAGGATTCACCGGTGGGACCCGGGGCTTTGGAAAGCCCCCGAGCAGGACCTAGAGGGAGCCTGCTTGTGTCAACTGAATGTGTGTCCTCGGATGCACATTCAGTTGAAATGTATTGCTTCTTCGCAATAGGCAACTGACCCAGCAAAGGTAGACAGCTGACTTGTGTGTGCGCACTCATCGCAGGTGGCATATGACAGTGACATCACCAGTGTTTGACATCATTGTCATGCACCGCCTGCAACGGGCGCACTCTGCGGCCACTTGAACATGAGAGCACAGGATCTGTCGAGGCGGAGGATGCCTCGCGGCGCCAGTAGCGCATGCAGGTAAGTGGAATCTTTTTTCCCTTCTGTGGAAGCACCATGGTCCTGGGGTCAGGATGGATATATGGGGAACCAGGATGGATATATGTGGGGCTCTGATGGATATATGGGGGGCCAGGATGGATATATGGATGGGCCAGGATAGATATATGGAGGGGTCAGGATAGATATATGGGGAACCAGGATGGATACATGGGGGCTAGGATGGATATATGGAGGGGCCAGGATGAAAATTTGGGGAGCCAGAATTAATATATGAGGGGCTAGGATGGATATATTGGAGGCCAGGATGGATATATGGGGGGCCAGGATGGATATATGGAGGGGCCAGGATGGATATATGGGGCATATGGGGGCCAGGCTGGATATATAGAAAGGCCAGGACAATGGGCATATGATGGCCAGGATGGATATATGGGTGGCAGAACAAAAGACATATGGGGGGCCAAGATGGATATATGGGGCAAAGATGCACATGTGAGGGCCAGGACAAGAGTCATATGGGGGCGGGAACGCACATATGGTGTCAGGATGGATATCTGGGGGCCATGATGCACATATGGGGGCCAGGCTGGAAAAAAGGATATAGGGGGCCAGGCTTGACAAGGGACATAGGGGGCCAGGTTGGGGCATATTGCTTAAAAAAGTGACCAGGCTAGATGAGATTATTAAATAAAGGAGGCCAGGATGAGATACTTAATTACTGTTTGGGGGCCAGAATGAGGAACATACTTTATTAGTTTATGGTGACACGTGAGGAACATAATTTATTTCGGGTTCAATTAGGGAAATTATTACTACTGTAATCTAATTTACTGTTTAGGAAACAGTTTTCCATGGTGGGGGGGGCAAAAGGAAAGGCCCTGTTACTGTGCAAGAGGGCACTACATCACTTTTTTTCTTCATCTGATGTAGTGTAGAAGTTAGGGAAAAAGTGGGGAATGAGCTCTAAAAAAAATCACAGAGAAAAAAGCAGAGATGATTACCTGCTGAAGCCTCCAAACAAATGCACTAGCAGGGCGCATCGGACCCTATTAATGATGGCAAAATCATAGGTGCAAAAAATACATATGAAACAACCACTTTCAATCCAGTATTGGCTGTTTGGCATTAGTGCACAAAAAGATAGATGATAATTGTCTGTATGTGGCATTGTTCACACAGGGAATGCAGAGCATCTGGTTTACAGCCTATTACTAGCGCACATACAGGCGGGCCGCCCAGTGCTACAAAATGCATGCTGTGTGAATAGAGGCCTAGAGTTTACAGAGCCATCCTGGTCCGACTGCGCCCTGCAAGATAAAGTGCAAAAAAAACACATATCAATATATGTAAGGTATTAGTTTATATTGGGGCCTCAATACGTAAGCTGGCAACCCGCGTCAAGGGTCCTTACATTTTGCCAGTCCTAACGCTAAACATTGAGTAAAAGCTCACAGACACAAAAAGAGGACTTAAAAATCTTCCAGAAAATTGAAAAAAATCACAGAGAAAAAAGCAGAGATGGTTACCTGCTGAAGCCTCCAAACAAATGCACTAGCAGGGCGCATCGGACCCGATTAATGATGGCAAAAACACAGGTGCAAAAAATACAGATGAAACAACCACTTTCAATCCAGTATTGGCTGTTTGGCAATTCTGGAGGATTTTTAAGTCCTCTTTTTGTGTCTGTGAGCTTTTACTCAATGTTTAGCGTTAGGACTGGCAAAATGTAAGGACCCTTGACGCGGGTTGCCAGCTTACGTATTGAGGCCCCAAATAATAACTAATAAACTACATATATTGATATGTGTTTTTTTGCACTTTATCTTGCAGGGCGCAGTCGGACCAGGATGGCTCTGTAAACTATAGGCCTCTATTCACACAGCATGCATTTTGAAGCACTGGGCGGCCCGCTTGTATGTGCGTTAGTAATAGGCTGTAAACCAGATGCTCTGCATTGCCTGTGTGAACAATGCCACATACAGACAATTATCGCTTATCTTTTTGTGCACTAATGCCTAACAGCCAATACTGGATTGAAAGTGGTTGTTTCATCTGTATTTTTTGCACCTGTGTTTTTGTCATGATTAATCGGGTCCGATGCGCCCTGCTAGTGCATTTGTTTGGAGGCTTCAGCAGGTAATCATCTCTGCTTTTTTCTCTGTTATTTTTTTCAATTTTCTGGAGGATTTGTAAGTCCTCTTTTTGTGTCTGTGAGCTTTTAGGGAATGAGCTCTAGAAGCAATCAGCTATTGATGACTATGTTTTTTCTGCAGAGATGAGTCCTGGCTGAAAGAAGTGATGACAGTCTGTGTCGGATGAAGAAGAAAAGTGAAGATGAGGGGCTTCAACTAAAGCCGTCAGTGTATTACATGTACCCGCACACTACACACTTTATACTATATACAGAGCTCCTGTGTACAATGTCACTGGTGATCCTTGTATTACCTGTACACTGATACTATATACAGAGCTCCTGTGTATAATCTCACCAGTGATTTATGTATTACCTGTACACTAACACTAAATACAGAGCTCCTGTATATAATGTCACTGGTGATCACTGTATTACCTGTGCACTATACACTATATTCAGAGCTCCTGTGTATAATGTCACTGGTGATCACTGTATTACCTGTATACTATATACAAAGCGCCTGTGTATAATGTCACTGGTGATCACTGTATTACCTATACACTATATACTATATGAAACACCAAAAGAATTGGAGTATATAGACAACCACAAAATGACTAAAATATAACAAATTTAAATACATTTCTTATATTTTAGTCATTTTGTGGTGTTCTATGCACTCCAATTCTTTTGGTGTTTCATATAGTATATAATCTGTGATTGTTCAGCCTGTGGTAGGTGGAGGAGTGGACCAAGAAGTCATGATAGCTCGCCAGAAAAAGTGGCTGCTATCCAGAAGTGGCCAGTCCCTCGAACAGTGAGAGAACTCCAGGCCTTTCTGGGGCTTTCCGGGTACTACAGCCGGTTTGTTAAAGACTTCGCGAAGGTGGCGGGTCCTCTCAATGAGCTGCTGAGGGGGACCGCTGGAGTGCCGAAACCCAATACATCCGTTGGGCCCAGAGACAAGACGAAGCCTTCCAGGCTATAAAGAATGCCCTTACCTCATCCCCGATTTTGGCCTATGCAGATTTCAATCAACCATTCCTGTTGTACACAGATGGTAGCCTTCATGGACTTGGTGCAGTACTTTCTCAGATACAGGATGGACATGAGAGAGTCATCAGGTATGCCAGCAGTTCCCTGCGAGACAGCGAAAGAAACCCTCACAATTACAGCTCCTTCCGGTTAGAGCTCCTGGCCCTGGTGTGGACCATGACAGAGAAGTTTGCAGGCTTCCTGACAGGTACCAAGATTCAAGTTCAAACAGACAATAATCCCCTGGCCCACCTTGAGAATGCTAAATTGGGGGCCTTAGAACAACGGTGGGTGGCTCGCCCAGCCAAATTTGACTTTACCATCCGTTATCGCTCTGCTACCGAAAACGCAAATGCTGATGGGCTGTCAAGAGTGACTGTGGAGACTCCAGCGAAGGATCTCGATGAGCAACTCAAAGAGGAGGAAACCACAGACTTTCATAAGTTTAAGCCCCCAGTGGTTGCGGCCCAGTCAAGAAGGAAGGTGTTATGGACCTGGTGGTTAGGAGCACCCGAAGTGACCTGATGGTTAAAACAGAAAACCTGGGACAAGCTCTGAGGAGGTGGTAACTCTACTGACCGCAATCCCTAATCCTATCACACACACTAGAAATAGCCGTGGAGCGTACCTAACTCTCCCTAGACACCTCTTCACAGCCTAAGAGCTAACTACCCCTAAAGATAGAAATAGCAGCCTACCTTGCCTCAGAGAAATTCCCCAAAGTAAAGGTAGCCCTCCACAAATATTAACTGTGAGTTAAGAGGGAAGTGACAAACACAGGAATGAAACAGACTTTAGCAAAGGAGGCCGAATCTTCTCTAGATAGACAGAGGATAGGAAAAGGGAACTATGCGGTCAGTATTAAAAACTACAAAAACCACGCAGAGTGTGCAAAAAGACCTCCACACCGACTCACGGTGTGGAGGTGCAGCTCTGCACCCCCAGAGCTTCCAGCTAGCAAGGAAATATAATAGCAAGCTGGACTAGAAACATAGCATGTACTGAAAAATATATTCAAAAACCGATGAACAGCAAATGACTAGCAAGGACTTAGCTTCTGCTGGAGTAGACAGGTCATCTGAGAAATCCAAGAGAGATCTGAACCAGTACTGAGACATTGACAGCTGGCATGAACTAATGACCTGGGCAGAGTTAAATAGGGAAGCCAGCAGAAGCAATAAACGAGGGCAGCTGAGAAAGCCAACCTCAAAGATCAGCAGTTCCACTCAAAGCCACCAGAGGGTGTCCAAGGACAGAACTCACCAAAGTACCATTCAAGACCACAGCAGAGAGCCCGAGAACGAAATTCACAAGAGGAAGGCCTGCGCATTACCCCGGTCCCTGGGGAGAAACAAAGAGGAATGGGGACATGTTCAGGATGAAGACGAAAGGCTGAGACAGATGAAATGGTGGGTAACTCAGAAGCGGAAGCCTGGCAAACAAGAGAGGTGATCTGGACTCTGAAATGAATAGTGTGTTACACCAGTGGGATAGACTGGAAGTGCGAGAGTCAGTGCTATATCATAAGAGACAACAGCCAAAAGATATGGAAGGTGGCAGGTGGTCATCCCAGGAAGGATGGCTCAAGAAGTAGCTAAAGAAGCCCACGAATTTGGAGCTCACTTCGGCCCCACAAAGACCTACTAATGGTTACAGCGGTATGTGTATTGTCCCCAGTTGGAGTCTGTGGGGAAAGAGGTTTGCCGGCAATGTCGAGTATGTGTCCGCATTAAGAGTACCTAACAGAGTACACCCATCCAGACCATACAAACTAAGGAAGCGCTAGAAGTCTGATGATCGACTATCTCCTCATGGGACACTTGGCCCAGGGGCTACAGTACTGTTTGGTGATGACCAATCATTTCTCTAAGTTCGCAGTAGTCACCCCAACTAGAGATCAGACTGCGGAATCGGCGGCGCGAGCCATCTGTCAAGACTTCATCCGGGTGTATGGGTTCCCAAAGCGCATCCACTCCGACCAAGGCGCATGTTTCCAAGGCAAGGTGATGGAAGAACTGTATCGTATGTATGGCATCGAGTGGTCCTGGACCACCCCTTACCACCCTCCTACATAAGGACGTATCTGAATAGCTATTTTTTGCTTAGTATTTCACAAGTATTTATTTGCAAGCCAAAATAAATTGAGTTGAAAAATTCCCACCTGTCCTGTGTTTTGCAGCCACTCCTTGTTTTGACCTATAAATACTGTTTAATCACTGACCAGTTGTATATTGATGTGCAACTACGGGCCAGATTGAGTTCCCTAATAATGCATATGTATAAGGGTTGTCTTTTTTAGACAATGGCTTCACTCATGCTAGGGATGGTAATTGATGGGATGATTACAAAATGTAAAACAACTGAAAGAAAAAACAAATAAGCTGAATCTAAATATATACTGTAGTAATTTTATTGTAAATCCTGCACATCTATAAAATACTGTGCCGTTATCATGCAATAGAATATTGTATTGTGTTCTTGTTTATTACTTGATATTTTCTTAGAATTCTCAGGTCTGCTTAGGGGACGGTTGATGGGACTTTTTTTTAACCACTTTCATTGCTACTTTGTTTCTACATGTTCAGTGTTGGTAGAACACTGTTGGTTGCTCTGCTATCCACTCATAGACAATACAGTTTTCCTCCCACACACACAGAGTTTGAGTCAGACATTTCATCACTCTGTGGTTGCTTTTGGACAAGGAATCAAGCAAAATTGTTGTCTGATAGTTATTGGAGACAACCATCCATGTCCAATCCAATGTTCCACAATACTAGCAGCCCTATAAAACACACGTGCAGCGCCCCAGGGTCCTGGTCGTTGCAGTAATGTCATTCTCCTCTAGGGGGGAGTGATGTTACGTTTGGAGACAATAAAGGAGAGCTCACTACCAGGTAACACTAACACACAACACACTTCATACTCCAGTCCACCAGGGGGAGCTATGCTCCTATTTATTAGGGCACTCTTCACAATTAGGTGAAACTGGTGGTCTGGATAGAAAGTTGGGCAAACGCTGACTGGGCTTCGGCTCAGGCAGAAGCTGGCTGAGCTTCGCTCAGGCAGTTGGTCCCTGACAGGGGTGGGATTCTGTCAGAGGCCTAGACAGAGGGCCACGGAGCTGCGCCTGCCCCACGTGCGGCAGCTTCCAGAAAGAGACACGAACATAGAACTGTATTGTAAAGCGTGAAGAGAAGTCATAGCAAAAGGAGAGGAAACCAGGAGGAGTTCTGCCCTGCATAGGCTGCCTCCTTCTGATGTGCAGAAATCCACTAGCCGCAACACCGAGGGAGCAACAGTTCTTTATGCCTTGCTCCAGAGACCGGCAGTACAGTTAATTTCAAGTTACTGATCCGCCCTATACCCAGGAGGCACGGTGGCAACTTGCGGAGGCCGGGGCGTGCTAGAGTCCCTGTAAAAAGCCTCAGGCCACCAGTCATATGGGTTTGCCCTATCCATCTGGGGGGAACAGAGAGAAAGAGACATAACATGTAGAACATCTACAACAGTTGTGAGGACCTTATGAGAGGCTCAGTAGTAAGGTACTACAACATCCAGGCGCTAGAGGAAGGCTACTGATTTCCACCTGGTTAAGGGGACTCTGGATTTGCCTCCAAACCGGCCGGACTCTGCCTGCCCTGTGATCTGGTGCTCTGGACTGTGGACGCTGAAGCCTTCAGTAAAAAGGTAAAGAGACTGCACCCTTGTGTCCTCGTTCTTCACTGGGCCTCACACCATCCACCATCTACACACTGGGAAGCCCTGGGGATACACTTCACCTGTGAGAAGGTATACCATCCAGCTGCCATAACATCACCCCAGCGGTCCCCTAAGCAGAGTCGGTCACCCTGACCGAATACCACAGGTGGCGTCACGAACATTTCCCCTTTAAAGACCTTTCCCTTTTAATACGGATGTTCCTAGGACCACGGACTGGGTCAGCCACCATGACATCCCCCTTGAGAACCGAAGGGCCCGGTACCGAGTACCCCACTGCCCTATGGGGGCGATCCACACGCACGCCAATTAAAGTCTGCAGTAGATTCCTTGCAACGGGAGGGTGATAGAACAGGATCTAAAGGTACCTTCACACTAAACAACTTTCCAACGAGGACAACAACGATCCGTGACGTTGCAGCGTCCTGGATAGCGATCTCGTTGAGTTTGACACGCAGCAGCAATCTGGATCCCGCTGTTATATCGCTGGTCGGAGTTAGAAGTCCAGAACTTTATTTGGTCGCTAGATCGGCGTGTATCGTCATGTTTGACAGCAAAAGCAACGATGTCAGCAATGTTTTTACATGGAGCGTGAACGATAAGTGAGTCGCCGTTACGTCACTGGATCGCTCCTGCATCGTTCTGGATCTGCTGTGTTTGACGTCTCTACAGCGACCTAACAGCGACGCTCCAGCGATCTAGTTTAGGTCGGATCGTTGTCTATATCGCTGGAGCGTCGCTTAGTGTAACGGTACCTTAAGAGCAGGACTTAAGACTGACCCATTTAGATTATGACATGCACAGTAGCTGTAATGGTGCAGCAGGAAATGTCTACTGGTAAGCCTCCTTCACCTAATGTTTTGTTGGATTTTAACGCACATGTGTAGTATTTCACAAAATTATATATTTTTTAAGGGGTTCTATCATCACTCTTCTGCAGTGCTCCACTCCCATGCCCCCCAACTTCCTGCTTACTCAGGTTAGGTACACTCCTGCTTGATTGACAGTATTAAAAAGCAGCATCATTGGTCCTGACTGCATTTTTCACTCTGCAAGCTGAAGAAACTTTGCAGTGGCAGCAACCGAGGAGCACATTTTCACTCTAGCTGGCTGGGTTAATCTATCAATCCAGCCAAGATCAGAATACAACTTATAAGCGCTACTGATAAGCGCCACATATCTGGCCACTGCTGCTAGACGGCTGCAGTGGTCTGTAATTTAGACAATATGCAGTAAACAATAAATAAAAGATCCCTCTCTGCTTCAGGAGAAAATTGCAAAGTTGTTCCACAAAAAACAAGGCACAATACAGCTCAATCGGTGGAAAAATAAAAAATTATATAAAAATAATTAATTACTTTTTCTATCAAATAGATTTTATTGTGTAAAAGCACCAAAACACAAAAAAATTATAGATATGTTGGATTGCTTTAATTATACTGCCCCAAAGAATTAAGATATTTCTAGAATTCGCCCTTTTCTTACTTTCGACTCTGCAAAAACTCTTACTGTTTCACTTATTCAATCTCTTCTGGACTACTGTAACTCTCTACTAATCGGTCTCCCACTTACCAAACTCTCCCCTCTCCAATCTGTCCTGAATGCTGCAGCCAGGATCATATTCCTCACCAACCGTTACAACGATGCCTCTACCTTGTGCCAGTCATTACACTGGCTACCCATCCACTCCAGAATCCAGTACAAAACTACTACCCTCATCCACAAAGCTCTCCATGGCTCAGCACCACCCTACATATCCTCTCTGGTCTCAGTCTACCACCCTACCCATGCCCTCCGTTCTGCTAATGACCTGAGGTTAGCATCCTCAATAATCAGAACCTCCCACTCCCGTCTCCAAGACTTTACACGTGCTGCGCCGATTCTTTGGAATGCACTACCCAGGTTAATATGATTAATCGCCAATCCCCACAGTTGGCCTAAAAACTAATTTGTTCAGATTGGCCTACCACCTCAACGCATTAACCTAACTATCCCTGTGTGGCCCATTAAAAAAAACAAAAAACAAAAAAAACTTAAACAATAATCAGGTTCCTCGCATCATGTTCTCATACACTTTATGCAGTTAATAGCCTCTGTGTCTGTACTGTTACATATTTAGGCAGTGAACTGCTTCATACAGCTTTACATGAACACCCGAGCCTTACACTATGACTGGTCCAAATAACTAAAGCAATTGTTACCATCCACCTCTCATGTCTCCCCTTTTCCTCATAGTTTGTAAGCTTGTGAGCAGGGCCCTCATTCCTCCTGGTATCTATTTTGAACTGTGATTTCTGTTATGCTGTAATGTCTATTGTCTGCACAAGTCCCCTCTATAATTTGTAAAGCGCTGCGGAATATGTTGGCGCTATATAAATAAAATTATTATTAAGATATCTTAACAATTTTACAAAAAAAAATCCCGATATTTGTTCATTCTGTGTTCCAAAAATCAGAATAGAAGGCGATCAAACATTTTCTGTGTCTGAAAATGGTGCCAATAAAAACATCAACTCCCCCTGCAAAAAAAACAAGTCCTGACATTTGACGGCAAAAATATGGAAAAAATTATAGCTCCCAGAATATGGTGATGCCCAATGAAAAGCGTGTTTTAGTGTTTGACAGTAGCCAAATGGAAACAAAAATATTTAAATTTGGCATCACTGTAATCGTACCGACCCGAAGAATAAAGTTGTCTAAACATTTATACCGCACTAGGAACATCGTAAGAAAAATGTAGAACCAATGCTTCACCTGCTGTTGATTTTTTCCTCCTGTCTCCCAAAGACGGCAGTAAGGCTCAACTTACATTTATCCTGCGCTCTGTGCTGAGCATTTGCACCAGGGTTTCCTTGTAAATCTGTAAAACACACATTTCAGACTGAGCCCCTGACAGAAGATTTCCTATATGGTGCATATGGAGGCACTGTAAACACCATCTGGGCTGTTATCTGGCAGTGTATGTCTTTTCAGGCATACATAAAAGCATGGTCGACCACAGTTTTGTGCACTTTTGAAAAGAAGGACAACACTGAACAGAGGCCAGATAGAGTCTAGAGTAATTCTGCTGCCTCATTATAGTGAATGGACCCATTGAACTTGTCATCTGAATTACGTAATTCGGATATTTAGTTGGAAATGCTCAGTGCTCAGCGCAGAGTGCAGGATAAATGTTATACAAAATGTTATATTAAATGTTCCCAACAAAAGCTTCAAATCAATCCACAAAAAAACAGAAGTGCTCACTCAGGTCCATCATCTGTTATTGGAAATATAGGGGGCTTCCACTTTGCTGGTAGCACAAAGGCTCTGGAAAAGCAAAATGGCTTCTTGCTCTCCCAAAAGAAATTCAGAAAATTCTGCGCTCCCATACCCAATTTTCCCTATCCCATCCTAGCCCCAGTGTGCTTAAACCACATTTAGAGTCCATTCCTGTAATGATGAGAGCCCGCCAAATTTACGGGTGCATGTCTCCAGAAGCATGAGCTGGGCACTACAACGTAGTTATCACTACAACAGCAGTTTGCAATTTTCACTCAGCAACATTCACTGCTGCTTGTTTCTGGAAAACACCCATGGAGTCAAAATCATCACTACACCTGTAGATAAATTCCCAAAGAGGTATAATTTCCAAAATGGGGTCACTTAAGGGGGGATTCTGTTCTGGCACTTAGGTGCTTTGCATATGAAGTCCGCAAACTATTCTAGGAAAATCTGCTCTCCAGGAGGCAAATAGTGCTCTGTCCCTCCCAAGTTTCACCAAATGGCTAAGCAGTACTGTACAGCCAGATATGGTGCATTTCTAAGTTCAGTAGAAATTATGGGACACATTTTGGTGACATTTCCCTGTGTGAAAATGTAAAATCTGGGGCTAAAACAAAATTTTTGTGATAAAAAAATAATTGTTTATTCTTCACCACCCAATGGTATAAAAATCTGTGGCATACTTGTGATGTCAATATGGTCACTGCACCCCTAGATGAATTCATTGAGAGATTTAGTTTGTAAAATTGGTCACTTATGGGGGGTTCTGCTGTTCTGGCACCTCAGAGGCTCTTCCAGTGGGATATGGCACCTGCAAACCACAACAGTAAAATTTGCACTATAATATGGTGTTCCTTCCTTTTGGTTTGGAGCTTTGCACTGTGCCAGAAAATTTTTTCTGGATTACATTTTGGGAATTGGCGCTCTAAGCAGAAATTTTACAGACTAAGGTCCGTTTTTACCTACTAGCCCTTAGAAAAATTAAAATCTTGGGGCTAAAATCACTTTAGTGGTAAAAATGTAATTATTCTTTCTTCATTGCTCAATGGTATAAAATTGAGGTACATGTGGTGTCAACACGCTCGATCCACCCCTAGATGAATTGATTGGGGGGTGTAGCCTGTAAAATGATTTCTCTTATTGTGAGTTTCTGCTGTTCTAGCATCTCAGGGGCTCTGCCAATGTTACATGGCACCCTCAAACCATTCCAGCAAAATCTGAACTCCCTTCTGAGCTTTGCACTGTGCCTCAGTAGTGGTTTTCGACCATATATGGGGTATCCTTGGACAAATTGCACAATAAATTTTGCTGTCCATTTTCTAATGCTATCCTTGTGAAAATGAAGAAAAGTTGGGCTAAAACAACATTTATGCGACAAAAATATATATATGTTTTCAGTTTCACAGATCAATGTTGTAAATGCATGTTAAGCACCTGAGGGTCCAAGGTGCTCACTACACATCCAGATAAATTCCTTGAGGGGTTTAGTTTCCAAAATGGGGTCACTTGTATGGGGTTTCCACTGTTTAGTTACATAAAAGGCTCTCCAATGCCACCCATCCACATTTCGGCTTCTAAAACCATTGTGCTAATTCTGTGGTCACGCCACCAGTCCACATTGCATCATATAAATCTTTTGTGCTAATTGTGTGGTCCAGCCACATTATCTCAGCCAATAAATACTGATAATTTATTAACATTATTAATAATGTTAATTTAGTGACAGGTGACTGACAGGTCTGGGGAAAAGAGGGGAAGGGTACATCCAACATGAGTGGGAAAAATCGAGGTCATGGTGGTGTTCGACGTGTATGTGGGGCACGTGGTAATGTTACTGAAAGCTCTACTGAACAAACACCAGCTTGCCCTATCCAAAGACAACTGACAACTTCTGTTACTGGACGGGCTACTTGACTCCCTCTCTTTGACAGTACTCCTGTTTTCATGTCATTTAGACATATAGTTTTGTTGTAAAAAAATAATATAAAAAAAAATAATTAAAATGGGGCCGGCGGTGGAGCCTGTGCAGTAGCAAATTTTGTGATCCGATAGATGCTTCTAGCTTTTGCTAGAGAAAAAAAATGAGGTTCAACATTGATATTACCACCATATGGTCAGTGGTAAATACCAGTCTTATGGAACATATAAGAGATCACAGCATAGTTACAGATAGTGATCTACAGATGACATTCTTTCTCATGGAATCGTTCACTTTTCCCATCTTTTCCATCGTGCCCAGACCAACATGACAACTTCTTCCAGCCAGGACTCAGCTGCAGAGAATACAACACAGACACATTTCACGTCTCATATTTTCAGCACTGTCCCCAATGAGACTATTCCCAATCTACACAAAACTCATCCTGCTGATATCCCAATACTGAACCGCTGCTGCCATATGTGTTCCTATTACTGCACCTGCTGTGTGGTACTATGTGCCCTCTAAATTCTAAAGCAACCCTCTATAATATAGTAATGCTAGGTGCAAGTGACCTAGAACACAGTGCCCACATTTTGCCCCCTATAAACCTAGAATCTAATAATGCCATGTGTGCCCCTTTGACAGTCACAATAACTTGAGTTCCCCTATAACAATAAGTGCCTACTTTACATTTAATAATGTCCCAAGTCTCTTCCCTGTACAGCTCACGTATACACAGTATGCTCTCTTATACAGAGTATAATGCCCTCTCACTGTATAGTACCACCCACACATTATACTGATCCCTTAGTAGCCGCCAAACTGTTTGATTGCTCAAACACTGTATGATGGCCCCCTCACTGTAATCTCAACACTGTATGATGGCCCCCTAGATAGCCTCCATATAGTAGAATGCACCAGATAGTCCTCAAAATAGTATAATGCACTCCCCTTAGGCCTCCATATAGCATAATGTACTCCCTAGGCCTTCATATAGTATAATGCACTCAAGATAGGCCTCTATAGTATAATCCACTCCCCATAGGCAGACTCTATATAGTATAATGCTTTCCTCATAGAAGACTCTGTATAGTATAATGCTTTTTTCATAGACAGACTCTATATAATATAATGCACCCCATAGGCAGACTCTATATTGTATAATACACCCCATAGACCTCTATAGTATAGTGGACTCCCCTTAGGCAGACTCCATAAAGTATAATGCTTTCCTCATAGGCAGACTCTATATAGTATAATGCATCCCTATAGGCAGACTCTATATTATATAATTCACTCCCCATAGGCAAACTCTATATAGTGTAATGCACTCCCCATACGCAGACTCCATATAGTATAATGCACCCCATAGGCATACTCTATATAGTATAATGCTTTCCTTATAGGCAGACTCTATATAGTATAATGCACTCCCTATAGTCAGACTCTATAGTATAATGCACTTCCCATAGGCAGACTCTATATAGTATAATGCACCCTCATAGGCAGACTCTATATTGTATAATACACCCTCATAGGCACACTCTATAGTATAATGCACTCCCCATAGGCAGACTCTATATAATATAATGCACTACCCATAGGCCGACTCTATATAGTATAATGTACTCCCCATAGTCAGACTCTATAGTATAATGCACTCCCTGTAGGCAGACTCTATATGGTATAATGCACCCTCCATAGGCAGACTTTATATTGTATAATACACCCTCTATAGTATAATGCACTCGCCATAGGCACACACTATAACAAATGGTTTAACCACACTTTAATCAAAACCCTTACAATGCCATTGGTTTACATTTTGTTTACAGGTAAGCAAATAATAGTAATATACTGTAGCTTATCAGTAATAATTAAGGGGGAGTGTTGGTAGTAGAATATACAATCGTATTTTCTAATTTAGTCTACATTTTTACATAGAGCAGTCTCTCTTTGCGATAATTTTAGGGTTAACACCATGTCAGATGACTCATTGATGATGAATTAACTCCATGGGGAATCCTATATATGGTTAAAAGGCTGTAGTCAGAATCCCAAATGGTAATGACTGTTCCAACACATTTTCGGTTTGGTTACTACACACAAGTCTTACAGCCTCCCAGTAGCTTGCCAAACTGCGGTGACAAAAGGGACTCTCAGCTATTTGCCTTTTAGGAAATGTACAACCATTAAAGATGTGGTTGACAAAGATATTTCAGGGAGTATTGTGGAAAACATGAAATAATGTGTGTAATCCCCTAAACTCATAACAGGCAAAATACCAGTTATGTGTCTTGACTTTATAAGGGAAAGCAGTTTGTTCTTCCTCCTTTGCTAGGATTGGTCTGCACAGCCCAGCGCTGCAGTAAAGTATGTGTCTGCTTCATTTTGGTTTAGGAATTTCTTTCATAAAGCTGCGGAGGGTGCGTTGGACGGTCTGATGATCTGACATCAAGCACTTTGTTATTACTCCCTAGTACTATTGGGCTTAGAAAAATATCTAAGTTTTAACTTTTTATTGACTTCTCTCAGAATATTCTAGGGTTAGTGGTTACTTATTTTCTGGGGTTTTTTTTTTTTTGTTTTTAATGTATGCCAGTTTTCTTTTTTATATAATGAGATTTTTTTATGGTGGATTTTAGTATTGTGTTCGGTGGTGTTCACACTGAATACGGTTTTAAGGATTTTTTTTTAAATATTGAAAAAAGCTACAGTAGACACACCATCTATCTATCTATCTATCTATCTATCTATCTATCTATCTATCTATCTATCAACACACACATTTTGCTTTCTTTTTAGGCCACATTCACACATTGAGTATTTGGTCAGTATCTTACATCAGTATTTGTAAGCCAAAACCAGTAGCAGGTGATAAATGCAGAAGTGGAGCATATGTTTCTACTATACTTTTCCTCTGATTGTTCCACTCCTGGTTTTGGCTCACAAATACTGATCTTGTTTTTTTCCTAACTCTTTTTTCCCCCCTCCCTTTTTTTGTCCTCTCTATTAAAGTTTTGTCTCTTTCAATCCCCTTCTCAATTCCTCCACCCCCTTATCCTTTTCCCTTCTTTTTATGATGTAGGCAAGTGTCTTCGTTTATTTTTTTGTTAATAAGTCAAATTTCAATAAAAATTATTTGAACAACAAATACTGATGTAAAATACTGACCAAATACTGAACATGTGAACGTGGCCTAAGGGTCTTTTTTTTTCTTTAATTTTAAAGTTGGCATTCTCTGGATATGATGTATAGGCTTCTCTATCAGTATTCAAAATGCCAGGCAAAAACGTATTTTACAAGCGTAACAAAAATGAATCAAAGTCACCAAAATAAAGAAAAAGTATTAAAATTTATGTTTTTTTGATAAAGGGAACCTGTCAGCAGTTTTGACTGATATAGGATATGGCCACTGCCTTTCAGGGATTATCTAGAGCAGAGGTCCCCAACCTTTTTTGCACCAGGGACCGGCTTTAAGCCAGACCAGTTTTCCATGGCCCGGTGGGGGTGGGGCAGGGGCGGGGCTTTGGTCATATGGGGGTGGGGTTATGGAGGGATGGAGCTTAGTGGATACTTATCATATAATTATGACATTTATAATGAGAATGTGATTCAACTTACCATAGGTTCAGGAATGAGTGGGAGCACCATGCTTGTTTCCCTGGTGCTCTGCACCATTATTGCCCCATAGCTGTGCCATATAGTGCTCTGCACCATTATTGCCCCATAGCTGTGCCATACAGTGCTCTGCACCATTATTGCCCCATAGCTGTGCCATACAGTGCTCTGCACCATTATTGCCCCATAGCTGTGCCATATAGTGCTCTGCACCATTATTGCCCCATAGCTGTGCCATATAGTGCTCTGCACTGTTTATTATTGTCCCATAGCTGTGCCATATAGTGCTCTGCACCGTTCATAATTGCCCCATAGCTGTGCCATATAGTGCTCTGCACCGTTCATTATTGCCCCATAGCTGTGCCATATAGTGCTCTGCACCGTTATTGCCCCATAGCTGTGCCATATAGTGCTCTGCACCGTTCATAATTGCCCCATAGCTGTGCCATATAGTGCTCTGCACCGTTCATTATTGCCCCATAGCTGTGCCATATAGTGCTCTGCACCGTTATTGCCCCATAGCTGTGCCATATAGTGCTCTGCACCGTTCATTATTGCCCCATAGCTGTGCCATATAGTGCTCTGCACCGTTCATAATTGCCCCATAGCTGTGCCATATAGTGCTCTGCACTGTTTATTATTGCCCCATAGCTGTGCTGCTGCTGCTGCATTAAAAATAATAAAACACATACTCACCTGTCTTGCTTGCAGCTCCTCGGCGCCATCTTTCCGGCGTCTCTCTCCGCACTGACTGATCAGGCAGAGGGCGCCGCGCACATTATATACGTCATCGCGCCCTCTGACCTGCACAGTCAGTGAGGAGAGAGAGACGCCGGGAAGATGGAGACAGCGGCGCCCGGCGTGTGGAACCAGGACAGGTGAATATGAGATACTTACCTGCTCCCGGCGTCCCGCTCCTTCCCCCGGACAGCTGGTCTTCGGTGCCGCAGCCTCTTCCTCTGTCAGCGGTCACCGGCACCGCTGATTAGAGAAATGAATTATGCGGCTCCGCCCCTATGGGAGGTGGAGCAGCCTATTCATTTCTCTAATGAGCGGTCCCACGTGACCGCTGAACAGGGGAAGAGCTGCGGCGCCGCGGACCGGCTGAAAAACCCCAACGGCCCGGTCCGCGGACCGGCGGTTGGGGACCTCTGATCTAGAGCATTCTATAATGCTGTATATAAGCCCCCGATTGGACCTGAAAGATAAGAAAAATAAGTTTTATTATACTCACCCAGGGGGCGGTCTGGTCCGATGGGTGTCGCAGGTCCGGGTCCAGCACCTCCCATCTTCTTGCGATGCCGCCCTCCTGTTGCTTCACTGGCTCGCCATCATTGCGCTCCTGCGCAGGTGTACTTATCTGCCCTGTTGAGAGCAGAGCAAAGTACTGCAGTGTGCAGGCGCTGGGCCTCTCTGACCTTTCCCTGCGCCGGCGCCCGGGAGAGTATAATGAAAGTTATTTTTCTTATCTTTCAGGTCGGACTGAGGGCTTATCTACAGCATTATAGAGCGCTGCATATCAGCCCTGAAAGGCAGTGGCCGTATCTTATATCGGCCAAAACTGCTGACAGGTTCGCTTTAAGGCCGGCGTCACACTTGCAGTATTTGGTCAGTATTTTACCTCAGTATTTGTAAGCTAAAATCAGGAGTGGGTGATAAATCCAGAAGTGGTGACATGTTTCTATTATACTTTTCTTCTGATTGTTCCACTCCTGGTTTTGGCTTACAAATTGTAAAATAATGACCAAATACTGCTAGTGTGACGGAAGCCAGTAAGAACTTAAATTTTAAAGTAGGTGAAGGAGGCCACAGTCAACCCACTAGTGATTTTGCCCACTGTCCAGAAATTCTTGGACAGCCTGTAAAAAGCAAAGCACTTTTCTTACTTGTCCGTAAAAAAAATTGATGCTTCTATGCTTTTTTTTTCCAAGCTGAAGAGACTTGTACAGGTTGTTATGATTACATTTATCACCCTTTTACAGTTCAGTGAATGCAGCTACTGTCTCCATATGGGATTTATGGTCTCTAGATATATATTACTTATAATTAGTGTTGAGCATTCCGATACTGCAAATATCAGGTATCGGCTGATATTCGCTGTATAGGAGTTCCGATAATTTTACAATATCGAATACCGGAATCAGAAGTTCCCCTAATGCAATGAGCCCGTTTTATTCTATTCAGCCAATGAGGATCCTAAGAAGTGTGGGCACATCCTGTTAGGCATGTTAGCCATGTTAACTAATGGCATGACTGTGATTGGCTGCTGAAATGGTGTCAAGGTAGTAGGTGGTGCGTGGTGGAGACTGCGTGTCTGTGTGGGCCTGCCGGGGGTCTCTACGGGCCTCTTGGGGGTCTGTGCGGGCCTGCCAGGGGTTTCTATGGGCCTCTCGGGGGTCTGTGCGGGCCTGCCGGAGGTCTGTACATGCCTGCCAGGGGTCTGTGCGGGCTTCTTGGGGGATTGTGTGGGCCTGCCGGGGGTCTGTATGGGCCTCTCGGGGGTCTGTGCGGGCCTGCCAGGGGTCTTTGTGTCTGTGTGCAGGCATCGTCAGATGGGAATACAAGTCCCATCGGGCTATGCCTGCTACAATGACAGTGATTGACACATTAGCCAATGATGGGACAGTAGTAGTCCCTTCATCCGGCTAATGTGTTGAATGTAGAAAAAAACAAACATACATACTACACACATACATATATACATACAACATACTACATACATACTACATACATACAACATACTATATACTACATACATACTACATGCATACATACAACATACATACATCATACTATATACTACATACATACAACATACATACAACATACTACATACATACATACAACATACCAAATAAATACAACATACTACATACATACAACATACATACAACATACCACATACATACAACATACATACTACATACATACGCCGGATTGCGCCTGATGGCCACACGTTTTATCCGTTTTTTGCCGGATCCGTCGCTGTGTGTTTTTTCGCCGGACAGAAAAACCGTTCCTCTGTATGTGTTTTCCGTCTGGCGGAAACAGCTTTTTTGACGGATCTGGCAAAAAACGGATGAAACGTGTGGCCATCAAGCGCAATCCGGCGCTAATACAACTCTATGAGAAAAAAACGGATCCAGCAGAAAAAAAAATGGATCGTTTTTTTTTCAAAACTCGCCGGATTGTGCCTGCCAGCAAAAACCTGATGTGTGAAATTAGCCAGATAGATCTATGGATAGAAACATCTATGTATCTATAGATATGTCTATAGATAGATATATCCATAGATAGGCCGATGTTGATAAATGAACATAAAGAAAAAAATATGAAAAAAAGGCATGGGCTCCCACACAATTTTCTGCACCAGAGGGGGAAAGCCGACGGCTGGGGGCCAATATTTGAAGCCTGGGAAGGGGTTAATACCCATGGCCCCTCCCAGGCTATGAATATTAGCCCGCAGCTGTCAGCATAGCCTTTACTGGCTATTAAAATAGGGGACCCCCAAAAAAATGACGAGGTGTCCCCTTATATTTTATAGCCAGAAAGGCTACGCAGACAGCTGCGGGCTGATATTCATAGCCTAGAGAGGGACCATGGATATTGCCCCCCCCCGGCTACAAATACCAGTCCACAGCCGCCCCAGAAATGGCTCATCTGTAAGATGCGCCAATTCCGGCACTTAGCCCCTCTCTTCCCACTCCCGTGTAGCGGTGGGATATGGGGTAATAAGGGGTTAATGTCACCTTGCTATTGTAAGGTGACATTAAGCCGGGTTAATAATGGAGAGGCATCAATAAGACGCCTATCCATTATTAATCCTAGTGTAGTGAAAGAGTTAAAAAAAAATAAAGACACAGCCAGAAAAAAGTATTTTAATATTCTTCATTTAACCATACTTACCATACTTCAGCACCTGCAAAAAGCATAAAATAATAAACCATATACAACCTGTCCACCGTAGTCCAATTAATAACGAGTGTCCCATGACGATCTCCCCTATAGAACAGTGACATCTGGTGATGTCACTGCTCTATAGGACCTTCAGTGACACACTGACAGGAGACAATGGCTCCTGCAGTGTATCACTGAGGTTACCTTAGTTTAGGGTCTCACTTTATGGCAAAAGCTGTGTGGGAACTTTCTCACACAGCAATACCAAAAGTGAGACTAGGGACTATTTTTTTACAGTGGTGGAGGAATACAGTGTGAAAGGATACCTTCCTTCCGTCATTGTATTCCTGGAGCCCCTAGAGAGCGGTCCCATTAGCTGATGCTGCTGTTCTCCACGGGAGATCATCGTTGGACACTCGTGGATTTCTGCGGATCAGGGAGTATAGTGTTTTGTTTGTTATTTTAATATTTTTTACAGATGACACTGGCTTCGGGGATCAAAGTGACAAGTGATGGTGAGTATGTACTCTGTTATATGTACTGCATGTCTATATATATGTATTGTATGTAATGTATGAATGTACTGTATGTAGTATGTATGTAGTATGTATGTTGTATGTATGTAGTATGCATGTAGTATGTTTTATGTATGTATGTAGTATGTATGTTGTATGCATGTATGTAGTATGCATGTAGTATGTTGTATGTATGTATGTTGTATGTATGTAGTATGTATGTGTGTATGTATGTAGTATGTTGTATGTATGTATGTTGTATGTATGTATTTATTATGTATGTAGTATATAGTATGTAGTATGTATGTAGTATGTTGTATGTATGTAGTATGCATGTATGTAGTATGTATGTAGTATGTTGTATGTATGTATATAGTATGTATGTAGTATGTTATATGTATGTAGCATATAGTATGTATGCATGTATGTAGTATGTATGTAGTATGAATGTAGTATATAGTATGCTGTATGTATGTATTGTATGTAGTATGTGTGTAGTATGTACTACTGTCCCATCATTGGCTAATGTGTCAATCACTGTCATTGTAGCAGGCATAGCCCGATGGAACTTGTAGTCCCATCAGACGATGCCTGCACACAGACACAAAGACCCCCGAGAGGCCCGTACAGGCCCCGGCAGGCCCGCACAGACCCCCGACAAGCCCGTACAGGCCCGCACAGACCCCCGAGAGGCCCATACAGGCCCATACAGGCCCCGAGAGGCCCATACAGACCCCCGAGAGGCCCGCACAGACACGCACAGTCTCCGCCCACGCACTGCCCACACTCTTACCCCCTCCCAAACTGGATGTGCAAGGAAAGAAAGGGTTTATTTTAATTCCGATATTTGTGTTCCATTGACTTGCATTGGTTTCCGGTATTGGAATCGGCGATATCCGATATTTTTGGGGTATCGGTCCGATCCAATCTGATACGATATTTCCCAATATCGGAAGGTATCGCTCAACACTACTTAAAATTCTAAACACGTATTACAGTATAGTCATCTAATGAGCCAGTAGAAAAAGTTAGCTGTCTTTGATTTTTTGAGAAGCTGTCTAGAAAAAAAACCTGTCAACCCTGCTTACTAGTTGTAAGTTGAAGGAATACCAAGAGTTGCTTTTCTAGACAATGCCACTCCACGGTGTGGTTCCTTTCCGTGTGGTCATTGCGTGGCATGCCCCAATGTGGATCGCATTAACACATTCTCTGATTCTAGTGGTGGAAAAACCTTTAAAATTAAAAAAGCAATTACATGTACTACACGTTTCGTGATTTATTATGCCACATGCCCTTGTGGCTTAATTTATGTAGGGCTTACGTCCCGCCAACTGAAAGTCCACGTACGTGAACACGTGTTAGGTATTGAAGCAGCAGCAAGTTGTATGGATATTTCTACTTTGAAGACACTCCCAAGACACTACAAAATATTCCATGGCATTAATGGTAGATTGATTAGGATTAGGGGAATTGATTCGTTAGATGTTGGAATACGGGGTGGTAAACTCTCTACCAAACTAGCATGTCTTCAATCTAGGTGGATGTGGACACTAAGGACTGTACACCCCCTTGGCCTAAATGAAAATCTTAGCTTTGCCCCCTTTTTGTGATCATTTGACTGTGAGGTTCTCTTGTGACTGTGGATTGTCATCTGACTTGTTTTAATAATATTTTTATGTTTTTAGATCCGTATTCCTTTTTTATTTTTTGGCCATGGTAATGGAATCTTTACGAAGAGGAATGCAGCAACACTTCCGTTTTGTGACGAAGAAACCTTAGTCCTTTATTTCCAATATAAATTCATGGACAGCGTGGTTAATGCGAAACGGCCGTCATCCATTTTACTTGCACTGTCCCTGCCCTGTTCACCTTGTCCATGAATTTATATTGAAAATAAAGGACTAAGGTTTCTTTGTCACAAAACGGAAGTGTTGCTGCTTTCTTCTTCGTTTGGATTTATCTACATGTTTCTTCCTGGCAAGCACCCTCCACCAACTGACTTTACTCCCAGAATGTGCCAAGGATTCAGAGTGTATCCCTCTATACCAGTAAGTAACTCAATACATTTATCTCAGTGCCATTCATTTTTTTCTTCTATTTGGACTTTTTTTCTTCTATTTGGACTGTAATGGAATCTTTGTCTTCTTTATGGCACAAGACTGAAGATATGAAACTATCCAACATACTATCTGTTTGGACATCTATGCGGAGTGATATCAGTGAAAGACTATAATTTACCCTGTGCTATTATTATCTATCTATATCCTATGATGTAATCTATATATCAATAATTGTATGATATGTATATGTATAATATGACTTTATGAATATTGCCTGAATACGTGATGGGTTATAAAATAGATAACAGTGATACATTATGTGTGTACTTTTACACTCTTTGTCCTTCCTTTAGATGTGTTTCATTATCCTTTGCGGGAGGCGACATCCTTGGATTTGTTGCTAGCGGATCACGTGGGGCCCCACATGTTTCCGCACTCACAGCCTGGACTGCGCCGCTCTCTCCATTGTGTGGGTGGTTGCTAAGGAGCGCTGAGGTACTTCCGGAGCATCTGCATGGTTCATTTCCTGTGTGTGGCCTTTTTATACCACTTCCGTTTGCTATACAATGCACCCCCTGACGAAAGTGTTCCGAAACGCGCGTTGGGGCGGGCACTGGGACCTTCTACCTGTCAGCACTTGCCTGCACTTTGGGGTGATGTATTCTTGCTATATATTTATATTTATTCTTTCTATTTAGCATGATTTTAGGCTCTATTATGAGCTGGGATGGCACTGTCCTGTATGAGATATAATCTAGTATGTATACATTATCTTCCATATGCCTTTGGATACATCTACTGCCTTTTTGTTATCTATATAGAGTGTGTACTATATTTATAATATGGCATGTATGGTTTTCAGTGCCCTTTCAACACTTTGTTTGGTGACCATCTGTTATCGCCACTGCTCCCTTGCCCTCCACAATAAAGCATATTTTATTAAAAGACCACAGGTTATCGTCTGGATTTTTTCCTCCCCCTTTTTTCTTGCATGTTTTTGATAACCGGTCTTACTTTTGAGTCCACGGCATTTATTAATTCTGGGTATTAATTATTGTTATTACTTGTTTTGATTTGTTTATTTGTTTATATTTGCCCAGATGATGAGTTATATCTATTTGCCCTTGGTCACTTCTATTTTTACTTACTAGTTGTCCAAGAGAAAAATAGCAGCAGGGGTATATCCCCTTAATTCTTATGATCAGTGAAGGTGTTAGAGGTTCTTAAAGACCCCTCAATTCGTAAAGTCATGGCATATCTTAGTTGTATGCTGTCACTTTACAACATGGGGGAACATCTTTAAAGGGTCGTGCTAAGAGGCAATATCTGTTCTGGAAAATGCTGCACAATTCATTTGGAGCAGTTATACTGATTGTCTCGCAGTATATACCTAAGAGATGCTTCCCCAACCCATAAGTGAAATGTATACAGGTTGAATGTGGTATTATCTGCTGTCTGTGCTCATAAACCACAGTTGCTCAAACACTGCTCAATATCCTATTTTAGCACAGTAGGTATGTAAACACATTAACTTCCTTTATTGGTTGGTGCATAGCATAAATTCCCGAGATTACTTAATGTGGTAATTTTCAGTTGTATCTATGACCCTTTGTCCAATGCGATTGTATCTTCACACATACAATGTCTGTATGTAACAATCATTACAAGCAGATCATGCAACTGCGGCAACTCAAACATAATCATAGCACGCCAACATACTCGGAGACCACCCAAGCATGCTCGGAGAAACTCGAATAACGAGCATACTCGCTCATCACTAGTGCTATGCACTCTGCTTAGCATGGCCCAGGGGGGGCTCTGGTATTCACCCTTTGGACCTGTACATGAATCTGGACTTTACTGCTGGGTCACATTCAATTTTGAAGTGGTCTGTGACCATAAATCTGCTGTGAGGACCTCAGAAAAAGACAGATAAAAGTGTTACATATTCTTGCATCATTCAATCTGAATGAGCTCACTGACAGATCCTCATCATACTAGCAGCGATAGACAGTACACAGAGGCCATAGAAAGCAGATGGTGACATTCTTACAATTATAAAAATGATTTTTAGCCACAAAGTCATGCATTTACTTAAAAAAATAACAATTGTCCCCAAACACTGGGGACCCAAAGAGCAGACGGATTGGAAGTATGTAATTTGCATACATACGGTCACATGCCGACTAGACGTGCACGGCTCACTCATTGCAAGTGTAGTTGGAATGTGGCAGGAAAAATGCAAATGACCTGCTCCCGGTTCCAGAGATTCTCACAGCATGCCCCGTGTGTGCCGTGAAGATTCAGAAGACTTGTACCCCAAGACTGGACACCCTCTTTAAGGTAATTGAGTAGGTTTATCTTCAATCCTATTTGAACAAACAGATGATTTGATAACGAGTTACATGTAGGAAATGTCAAACTCACCCTGTGACATGCAGACCACACTACAAGCCTGATGGTTTAGGGTGCACTGTATGCTTATTGGCATATATTGTACAATAAATTGCCTGTATTAGATAGGATAGGGCAGATAATTTTTTGTTGCACAATTTTTTTTTTTTTAAAGTATTGTACAGAAATAGAATAATATTTTGCACTGCTGGTTTCACAGGGATTTTGTGTGTATCTTGCGTAGCTGCGCCCAAAGCCGTCACTTTATTCACTTAGAGAGACGCTCGGCTGCTATAAACACTCTGCTCCAATCACAGCTCGTAAATGCACCAAGCACCATAAGTGGATAGAACAAGTGCTGCTCCTGTGCAGCTTCTCCTGGGGCTCGTACCAATCCTTTTCCTAGCATGAAAAAGGGCAGAGTGACACGTACCATTGCTACAGATACTACACACAAACAAAAATGAAGCAAATCAGTTCCTTCAAAGAAAAAAAAGTAGAGTCAAATCAAGATTTCTGAGTGTACATTTAGTATCACATGTTTAAACTGTGTTTCAGTAAAATATTCACATTGTGTTTTTCAATAACATCTTCATGTACTCACCTGATAGAAGAAAAAATGTCTTTCTGGCTTCTGACACTTGGTGCACCATTTTTTGTTGCAGCAAACAGAGATGTTCTGTCCAGAGGCATAAAATAAAAAGCATATGTTGGGCAGGAATACAGAACCTGTGGCTTGGGAGCCACATGTGGCTCGAGGGCCCATGTTGTGTGGCTTGCAGCTGCCTGCCAACTTGGTGGGTTAGCTCCAGGTTTGGCAAACAACTATGAAGAGAAAATCTTCAGATGGTGACATTTATGGAAGACAATGCAGGGCCCATTATACTATATCGAGGACATATGAGGGGCCATTACATTGTATGGAAGGCAATGCAGGGCCAATTATACTGTATGGAGCACTATGTAGGACCATTATATTGCATGGAGCACTATGTGGGGCTATTACACTGTATGGAGCACTATGTGGAACAATTATACTGTATGGTGCACTATGTGGAACAATTATACTGTATGGAGGACTATGTAAGGCCCATTATAATGTATGGTGCACCATTTAGGGCCTATTATACTGACTTGAAAGCAATTTAGGACCCTGTTATACTGTTATAGAGCACTATGTGGGGCCATTATATTGTATGGAGCACTATGTGGGGCCATTATACTGTATGGAGCACTATGTGGGGCCATTATACTGTATGGAGCACTATGTGGGATCGTTATACTGTATGGAGCATTATGTGGGGTATGTTATGCTGAATAGAAGGTAATTCAGGGCCCTTTTATACTGTATGAAGCACTATGTGAGGCCATTACACTGTGTGGAAGACAATGCAGGGCCCATTATACTGTACGGGGGACAATGTGGGGTCATTATACTGTATGGAGAACTGTGTGAGGCCATTACACTGTATGGAAGGCAATGCAGAGTCCCATTATACTGTTTGGGGGACTATGTGGGGCCCATTATACTGAATGGAAGGCAATTTACGGCCCTCTTATACTCTTATAGAGCACTATGTGGAGACATAATACTGTATGAAGCACTATGTGGGGCCATTATACTGTATGGAGCACTATATGGGGCCCATTATACTGAATGGAAGGAAATTCAGGGCCCTTTTATACCGTATGGAGCACTATGTGGGGCCATTACACTATATGGACCACTATGTAGGCCATTATACTATATGGAGTACTATGTGGGAGTCATACTGAATGGAAGGCAATACAAGGCCCATTATACTGTATTGCTGCTTATAGGCTGCAGACTTCCTGCTTCCGTCAGATGAAACTGATTTGATAGAAGTGTGAAGACTAGAGCTCATCATTGTTGGAACAGCGCTGGTCTGGGAGATGAGTTTATGCTTTTTTTATTTAATTTATTAGGGAGCATTTAAGAAGGGGGTTGATAAGTAAATGCGCTCTATTGCTTGACTATGGGACTGCCAGAGAAAGAGAGAAAGCGGAGTACATTGCCCCATGTCCCATAGACGAAAAAATTGTGGATGATGAAAAATATGCGCCTCTGCTCCATTTTCAGAAGCACTAGAGTCCTAATTCTCGGACCCAAAAACTTAGCACGTTATCTCCTATCCTATGGATATAGAATAATTTGCAATTTTGGGAAAAGCCTTTACATCCAAAATTCATAGCCGGCTCAATCTTCCCTCATCAAAATGAGCGGTATATTGAATACATGGACAATCTAATAATGAGTAGATTGCAAATGATTTCTTTCATTGTGTATATATCGAGTATTTTGTAAGGATGGGTTCACATCATATTTGTGATGGAAAAATAAAATGATTTTTACTGCAATATTTGAAAACGCGCTACAAAAATGTTGCACAGCACATGTGAAGGCAGCCGATCAAAAGTATCCCTGACAACTTTTGTGAATCAGCAGCTTCCTTTTTTGAGCAGTAGCTGAAAACTAAAATAGAACTGCAGGTGAATAATATAAAATTGTAGATGTTAAATGGAAAGGAAATTTTGAGTGTCATCTGTATCAAAGGGGATTTCTGTATTCTTTTCAAAACTGATTTACAGAAGAATGAATACAAGTGTTGCAGGGGATGCCCAGCCTGATGTCATTTGGAACTTTCAATGTGTTGTTTCCTTTGACTTATTATTTTATAGCACAATCCACATTCATAGCTTAGTGCTCTGTGTCGATCTGTTGTATCCATAGCTGAGTGTTGGCTGAATCACATTGTTTCATGCACAGGAGAATATGTCTTGACATGATGTGATTTGACCTGTAATTATGCAAATCATATTTTAGGATAAATGCCAATATCTTGCTAGATTTTAATCATGAAGAGTCTGTATGAAGGAAATCTTAGGGCTTATGTACACAAGTCATGTGTCCATACTGAACCTGCACAGGGAGAACCTTTCTCATGGGTTCCACTGAGTACCTACTTGTTATTTTCATTTTTATTATGTGTTTTCTATGGGACTTGTCTATTAAATTGTGCCACAATTATAACTTATTCCATAATCGTGTGAATAGGTGACAAGTGACTGATCACTGAGTGATCTACCGCTGAGATCCCCACTGATCATGAGAAGAAAGGTTCTACACTCCCTGACAGAAGTTATGTCGCTTATCCATGTTATGTAAATAAAAGCTTATAACCTGATGTTAAATTCATCCATTGGTTGTATAAATTATTCTTTTGAAAGCTCAAACCCTCCGAAATGTGGTTTAGGTTAAGAAAATAAATTGGCATCAATGCAGAAATATTGATCAGTTAATGGACACAGAATGGTCATATTTTGGAAGACAAAAGTTTTGTCGCCTGGTCATATAATGCACCCAATCCTAGTTTACATCCTCACCTGTGCTCAGTAAATGATCAGTTAATTAGTGTGTGTGTATTAAAAGAAACCCAGCACCCCAGACCTTCACTTGAACTGCAACTTGAGGTCTGACAACATGCCAAAAATCCACCCTGCGACCAAAGCCTGGATTATCAAGAGGCTGAAGACCAGATCCACTGCAGAGGTGGCTGGCACCTTTAATGTCAAGTTCAAAGAATTAAAAAAGATTTGAAGAGACTGAAGATGTGTTTGACCAGCCCAGATCCGGCAGACCCCGCAAGACAACTGCTCAGGGGAAACGTTTGTTGGTTAGAAAATCCAAAGCAAGCCCCTCTTCCACTGCAGCAGAGCTCCAACAGGCCTGGTCACCTCAAGACTCTGTGTCAACTAGAACAGTTTGTAGGATTCTGTCTCGAAATGGCCTCCATGGTCGAATCAGTGCCCAGAAGCCAGCACTAAACAAAAGGCAAATAAAAAGAATTTGTGGCATTTGCAAAGTCCCACAGCCTGCTAATCAGATGGATGCTGGAAAAGTGGCAGAAGGTGGATTTTTCTGATGAATCTTCAGTAGAATTACACCACAGCGGTTGCAAATACTGCAGGAGACCTACTGGAGACCGTATGGATCCAAAATACACCCGGAAAACAGTTAAATTTGGTGGTGGAAAGATCATGGTCTAAGGTTACATTCAGTATGGGGGTGTGCGAAACATTTGCAAAGTGGAAGGCAATATCGATAGCCTAAAATATCAAGAAGTATTAGCTACCTCTTATATTCCAAATCATAAAAGGGGTCAAATTCTGCAGCAGGATGGTGCTCCATCTCATACATCCATCTCAAAGTTCTTCCAGGCAAAAAAGATGAAGGTGCTCAAGGACTGGCCAGCCCAGTCACCAGACATGAACATCATTGAGCATGTTTGTAGTAGGATGAAAGAGGAAGCTTGGAAGACAAAACCAAAGAATCTAGATGAACTCTGGGAGGCATGTAAGACTGCATTCTTTGCTATTCCTGATGACTTCATTAATAAATTGTATGAATCATTGTTGAACCGCATGGATGCAGTCCTTCAAGCTCATGAAAGTCACACAAAATATTAAATATGACTCTAATAGCACCAAAACTTCATTCACCAATGTTATGCAACATATATTTGTATCTTAATTTAATTATTAGTTTGAATATCACATTACTTTCTGTGGGCGACAAAACTTTTGTCTTGCCAAAATCTGACCATTCTGTGTCCATTAACTGATCAGTATTTTTGCATTGATGCCAATTTATTTTCTTAACCTAAACCACATTTTAGAGGGTTTGAGCTTTCAAAAGAATAATTTACACAACCAATGGATGAATTTAACATCAGGTTATAAGCTTTTCTACTATATAATTGTCTAAATATATGAGTGGACAGTACAAAGACCTTTCTGATGATCTTTTTAATCATAGACCTAAGACACGGACAAGGGAGCATCCTCTACGTACAGACGTGGATTCTTTACTGTAAGAGCAGTGAGACTATGGAACTCTCTGCCGTATAATGTTGTAATGAGTGATTCATTACTTAAATTTAAGAGGGGACTGGATGCCTTTCTTGAAAAGTATAATGTTACAGGGTATATACACTAGATTCCTTGATAGGACGTTGATCCAGGGAACTAGTCTGACTGCCGTATGTGGAGTCGGGAAGGAATTTTTTTCCCCAATGTGGAGCTTACTCTTTGCCACATGTTTTTTTTTTGCCTTTCTCTGGATCAACATGTTAGGGCATGTTAGGTTAGGCTATGGGTTGAACTAGATGGACTTAAAGTCTTCCTTCAACCTAAATAACTATGTAACTATGTAAGGGTCACTTCCGTCTTTCTGTCTGTCTGTCCTTCTGTCTGTCATGGTTATTCATTGGTCGCGGCCTCTGTCTGTCATGGAATCCAAGTTGCTGATTGGTCTCGGCAGCTGCCTGTCATGTCTGCCGCGACCAATCAGCGACAGGCACAGTCCGATTAGTCCCTCCCCTACTCCTCTGCAGTCACTGCCCGGCGCCTGCTCCATAATCCCCTTCCCCTCCAGTCACCGCTCACACAGGGTTAATGGCAGCGGTAACGGGCCGTGGTGTAACGCACTCCATTACCGCTGCTATTAACCCTGTGTGTCCCCAACTATTTACTATTGACGCTGCCTATGCAGCATAATAGTAAAAATATGTCATGTTAAAAATAATTTAAAAAAAACCTGCTATACTCACCATCCACCGCCTTTCGTGCTCCTCGCGACTGTCATGTCGGACGCTATTCACACTAGGGCATCCGACAGACAGCGGTAATTCTGCATTCGTCCACTATACGCTCAGTGGCGCCTACTAGATTTTATCTAGGTTGTCCGGGGTTAATTTAGCTGGTACTCGGGTTGGAGGCTGGGTCATGCCACTGCCTTTAAATAGTTCTGCTGGACTTTGGGCGTCACCGATTATAGCTTGTGCCTCGTGCCTAGTGATTCCGGTCTGGAGTGGTGGTCTTGGAGAAGTAATATCGTATCTGGTGGTGTATTATCCTTTTTCATATTTCTCCTTCCTATATTTGTATTTGTTTTGCCCTGTGCACGTGATAGTGTTTTCCTGTGTGTTTGCGGCGTGGTGCGGTTTTAATTTTCCCTGTCTGTGCTTTCTGTTGAGGTTGGTGTGTGGTCTAATCACTGGGTGGCGGGTGGAGGTTTCAGCATAGGGCTGAAACAGGAGTCAGGGTCAGGCCTGGTGGCCCAGACAAGCACACCATTAGTGTAAATTCTGGGAGAGGGACAGACAGGGTTTTCCCTAGTCTGAGGGATATCGCAAGGTCCCGGGTAACCAGCCTCAGTCTACCCAGTACCCCCGTGACATTATAATCGGCCCCAAAATTTTGTATTCCATGGATCCCATGACTTCCATAACCCGCCAGTTGGAGGCGTTGTCCTTACAGGTCACTGAGTTGAAGGGGGCGGTTCAGCAACAGGGTCTAGTAGTATCTAATGTGCAAGCTGAAACTGCAGGTAGAGTTGATCCTCTAGGGGTACCAAGTAGGCCATGGACGGAGATCTCCATGGATTTTATTATAGACCTGCCCTCCTCAGCTGGGAGCACGGTCATCTTAGTGGTTGTTGATCGGTTCTCAACGATGTCACACTTTGTGTCCTTGCCTTCGTTGCCTAACGCGAAGACTCTGGCTCAGGTATTTGTGCAGGAGGTGGTCAGACTTCACGGGGTTCCGTCTGACATCGTGTCTGATAGAGGTACTCAGTTTGTGGCAAAATTTTGGAAAGCATTTTGCTCACGGCTGGGGATCAAGTTATCGCATTCTTCGGCGTTTCATCCTCAGTCAAATGGTCAGACCGAGCGTATGAACCAGAATTTGGAGCAGTATTTACGCTGCTTTGTTCCTGAAAATCAGGAGGAGTGGTCGACGTTCCTTCCGTTGGCGGAGTTTGCCATAAATAATCAGCGCCAGGAATCGTCTGGGGAGTCCCCGTTCTTTTGTGTTTACGGGCATCATCCTCAATTTTGTACTCTGCGTCAGGGGGGCTCTGCTGGCGTCCCAGAGGAGGACCAGTTAGGAGCACAACTGTCATCTTTCTGGAGGAGAGTGAAACAGCGCTTGCTGAGTGTGGGTGCTAGGTACAAACGTGTGGCTGACAGTAAACGGGTGCTAGGTCCGGACCTGAGTGTGGGTGACTGGGTGTGATTGTCCACAAAAAACATAAAACTCAAAATACCATCCCTGAAATTAGGTCCAAGGTTTATTGGTCCATTTAGGGTCGCCGCCATCATTAACCGGGTAGCCTACCGATTGGAGCTTCCTATGGTTTATAAGATACACAATGTGTTCCACAGATCGTTATTAAAAAAGGTGGTGGGTTCTGTGGACGCGACACCGACGCCATCTCCAGTTTTGGTGGATGGCAATTTGGAATTTGAAGTCCCCAAGGTGGTTGACTCTCGGGTAGTGTGCCGCATATTACAGTACCTGGTACACTGGCGTGGTTATGGGCCGGAGGAGAGGTCTTGGGTACCAGCCTCGGACATTCATGTGGACCGGCTGGTCAGTATGTTTCACCGCCGCCATCTGGACAAGCTGGGTCCTATAAGTCGTGAGGGCCCTGGGGTCCCTCGTAGAAGGTGGGGTACTGTCATGTTGGACGCTATTGACACTAGGGCATCCGACAGACAGCGGTAATTCCACATTCGTCCACTATACGCTCAGTGGCGCCTGCTAGATTTTATCTAGGTTGTCCGGGGTTAATTTAGCTGGTACTCGGGTTGGAGGCTGGGTCACGCCCACTGCCTTTAAATAGTTCTGCTGGACTTTGGGCGTCGCCGATTATAGCTTGTGCCTCGTGCCTAGTGATTCCGGTCTGGAGTGGTGGTCTTGGAGAAGTAATATCGTATCTGGTGGTGTATTATCCTTTGTCATATTTCTCCTTCCTATATTTGTATTTGTTTTGCCCTGTGCACGTTATAGTGTTTTCCTGTGTGTCTGCGGCGTGGTGCGGTTTTAGTTTTCCCTGTCTGTGCTTTCTGTTGAGGTTGGTGTGTGGTCTAATCACTGGGTGGCGGGTGGAGGTTTCAGCATAGGGCTGAAACAGGAGTCAGGGTCAGGCCTGGTGGCCCAGACAAGCACACCATTAGTGTAAATTCTGGGAGAGGAACAGACAGTCTGAGGGATATCGCAAGGGCCCGGGTAACCAGCCTTAGTCTACCCAGTACCACCGTGACAGCGATGCTACGGTGACCGCTCCATGCAAGCGTCAGTTTCCGGTCCCAAGGATGGTATGCCAGAAGGACCTTCTATGACGTCACAGTCATATGACCGCGACGTGATCACAGGCCCTGCCAGAAGGACCTTCCATGACGTCATGGTCATGTGACCGCGACGTCATCACACCCTGGGACCGGAACCTGACGCCTGCACCGCGCACAGGGCCAGGACTTCAACGGGCCTTCGGAGGGTGAGTATATGTTTATTTTTTATTTTCACTCTGTATACTACGTGGCTCTGTGCTGTATACTCCGTCACTGTGCAATATACTACGTGGCTGGGCAATATACTACGTACGTGGCTGGGCAATATACTACGTACGTGGCGGTCCAATATACTATGTGGCTGGGCAATATACTACATGGCTGGGCAATATACTACATGGCTGGGCAATATACTACGTACGTGGCTGGGCAATATACTATGTGGCTGGGCAATATACTACGTACATGGCTGGGCAATATACTACGTACATGGCTGGGCAATATACTACGTGGCTGGGCAATATACTACATGGCTGGGCAATATACTACGTGGCTGGGCAATATACAACGTACATGGCTGGGCAATATACTACGTGGCTGGGCAATATACTACGTGGCTGGGCAATATACTACGTGACTGGGCAATATACTACGTGACTGGGCAATATACTACGTGGCTGGGCAATATACTACGTGACTGGGCAATATACTACGTGGCTCTGTGCTGTATACTACGTGGCTGGGCAATATACTACGTGGACTGTGCAATACACTACATGGCTGGGCAATATACTACGTGGACATGCATATTCTAGAATACCCGATGCGTTAGAATCGGGCCACCATGTAGTATTTACATAACATGGATAAGCGACATAACTTCTGTCAGAGAGTGTATATTCCCTGTCTGATTGAAGCAGTGGTTGCTCATGTGTGCTGCCTCTCTATTCCTAGTCTATAGAACTGCCAGTAAAAGCCAAGCACTGTGTATCGAATGGAAACAGAGGCACAGATGGTGAAGTTTACATTCATTTTTATTGTAGTTTAACGTGGAACCTCGGGACCACGGTCTGGGTGGTAGCTGGCCCAGCAGGACAGACAGACAAGCAGGGTTAGCAGGTGACATAGAGCTAACCAGTGGGTACCGGGGGTACGGGTAGAAGCTGGCTCCGGCGGTGCTGACGTTGTCCAGAGATACGGGTAACTGAATGGTGGGACGAGACGGAACTGGCGTAGGCAGATCAGAGGTCATCCAGGAAAGCCAGGTAACGGGTAGCAGATAATCTGTGGAGACAAACAGTGTAAGCGGAGCACGGGTTCCGCTTGATTTTTCCACACCATGTGCACAACATTTTACATTGTACTGTAAAACACAGTGCGGATCTGCAGCGTTTCTGCGCGGAAAATCCGCTGCGGATCCGCAGCAAATCTGCATCGTGTGCACATAGCCTTAGGGTTAGTAAGCTATAGATGGGAGGGCTGATATTGCATGTGTGATTTGGGTAATCGGGCAGTTAATTGCGGGTTTTTGTATTGTGGTGATATTCTTGTGATATTACTGGATATTGTTGTTTATTACTGTATGATACTGTTGGGATATCACTGTATACTATAGTGGTATTACTGTATTAAAGTTGTAATATCCGTATATATATATATATATATATATATATATATATATATATATATATATATTTATAGTCGCCAGCTTGGGTATAAATATATATGTATGTTATAGACTGCAGACTTGTGTGTATTATAAATACCCTTTATTGACACATGGTTTTGTCTCAGTTAGTATATAGTATAAGGAATAGATAACAGTTAGTGTATAGTATAAGGTAAAGATAACGTTGTGGTATTAAGTGGATATTAATTATTAGTAGTCAAGTTTGGCGTTAATAGTTGATATTGGACCTCATTAGAGGTGTAAGGAGAAATCCTCCTTTGGTATCCATAAGGTTTGATATTTTGTGGAGGAAGCCCCTTCCTTTTACAGAAGTCCATCACTATGTGCTGCCAGGGAACTGAAGGAACAGAAAGAGGTAATAGCTGCCCGGAGGGCAGATGCTTAGCAGTATTGTTGCAGGCACATGAAATACAGGCAGTGACATATTCCTGGACATCTTTGCCCATGGTGGATGGTGGGCCACCATTAGTAACAGATTAGTTTCAGAGGCTTTTTCTGACCGACATGGCCGGCCAACTTGGAAGAATGACCCCACCGGCTTTGATCCAAAGTAGATGCAAGAGTCTTTCCCGAGGGAAGTCGAGCAAGATTAACTGCGGCTATGGGCACAAACCTGGACGGTTCAATGATGTGTTGCTGTTCTTCCTCAAAATCGGGAAGCAGGAACGTTCTAGAGAGTGCAAATGAAGAACAAAATTAAATCTGGCAAAAAACAAGGTCCAACGGGCCTGACGAGAATTCAACCTTTGTGCGGATTGGAGATAAGCAAGGTTCTTATGATCAGTAAAGATGACAACCTGATGGGCCGCTCCCTTGAGGAGATGTCACCACTCTTGTAGGGCTAACTTGATTGCCAACAATTCTCCATCTCCCACAGAATAATTCCTTTCTGAGGTAGAAAAGACATTTGAGAAGAAACCACAGTTGACCATCCAACCGGTGGACGACTTCAGAACCGCTCCAGCACCTATGCAAGAAGCATCTACCTCTAGCAAGAATTATTTATCAGAATCCAGTTGATGAAGAATAAGTGCGGAGGTGAAGGCCTGTTTTAGAGAAACAAAAGAATCCTCTGCTTCAGGATCTAGGCCGAGATTGGTGCCACTCGGGTTGAAAAGTGTGGAATAAACTGTTATAGTTGGCAAACCCCAGAAACCATTGTATGGCTTTCAGACCGGATGGGCGAGGCCACTTAAGGATGGCAGATACCTTCTCCAGATCTTTAATCCTGTGGATGAGACAATATAACCAAGGAAAGGCAGAGAGAATTGTTCAAAGAGGCACTTTTCAAATTTAGCATAAAGTCTGTTCTCCCTGAGTCTTTGTAAGACCAGACGTACTTGACTCCGGAGGGAGGCTAAATCTGCAGAGAAGATCAGGATTTCGTCCAGGTAAACAACAACAAAGGAATAGAGCACATCTCTGAAAATAAAATTTACGAATTCTTGAAAAACTGCAGGTGCATTACTTAGGCCGAACGGCATAACCAGGTATTCATAATGTCCGTCCCGGGTGTGAAAAGCGGTTTTTCATTCTTCGCCTTATGAATACGTATTAGGTTGTAGGCCTCTCTGAGGTCCAGTTTGGTGAAGATTTTAGAACCCCTAAGATGATCAAACAAATCTGAGATAAGCGACAACGGATACCTGTTCTTTACCGTAATCTGGTTCAGCGCCCTGTAATCGATACAGGGCCATAGAGATCCATCTTTTTTCTTCACGAAGAAGAATCCTGCTCCAGCTGGCGAGGATGACTTCTGGATAAATCCTCTGGCCTGGTTTTCCTGAATGTACTCAGACATGGACTGGGTCTCTGCTTGAGAAAGAGGATAGATTTGCCCCCGAGGGGGAGATATTCCGGGGAGCAGATTAATCGGGCAATCATATGACCTGTTCGGAGGTATTTTCTCTGCCTCCTTTTTCCCGAAGACATCAGCGAAGGTCCAGCAAGAGGAGGGTAGGCTCGGCAGGGCAGTTGGCTGGACTGGAGGAAAAACAGGTCGAACAGGGATGATACACCTATCCAAGAAGGAGTCTACCCAGTGCAGAACCTCTCCTGTCTTCCAATTTAAGACCGGTTCATGCATCCGGAGCCAGGGTAGATCTAAAAGCAAGTGGTGAGATGAAACAGGGAACACATAAAAGCAGATTCTTTCTGAATGCGTCAAACCTACCCGGAGATCCACAGGCACAGTCTGGAACCGAATGGACTCGGACAGAGGTTTGCCATCCAAGGATGTCACCTGCAATGGTTCTGGAAGGCATTGGACTTGTATCTGATAACAATAGACGACCACCTGCCGAATGAGATTCCCGGCGGCTCCGGAATCTAGGTGACAGAGTTGCGAAAAATTTACCTTGCCTAAAACCACGGAGACTGTTATTTGCAGTGGTGGAGAGAGATGATCCATACCTAGGGCTGCCTCTCCTACAGACCCTAGGCACTGGAGTTTCCCAAGCTTACTTGATCTACTTCCATAGCCATAGGGGAGGGGAATGAAGTCCTGGAGGTCACTAGTTTACGAGTACTAGCAACCGGGTGGTAGGACCCTTTTTCAATTTTGATCTCCTTGGATCGTTCTTGAAACCATAGGTCTATCTGGACTGCCAGAGAAATCAAGTCATCCAGAGTTTTAGGCACTTCCCGTCCCGCCAGCTCATCCTTAATTGTTCCTGAAAGACCCTCCCAGAAGGTGGCCACCAAGGCTTCTTTGTAATAGGATGATTCAGATGAAAGGGTACGGAACTGGACTGCATACTGAGCCACAGTAAGAGCTTCCTGACGTAATTGAAGAAGAGCCAAAGCTGTCAACGTAGCACGACTAGGTTTGTCAAAGGTCCTGCAGAATGCCTCTTGAAAAGACTGAAGATTAGTAACCAGAGGATCCATTCTCTCCCACAGCGGATTCAGCCAGGCGAGGGCTTCTCCGTCAAGGTGAGACATAATGAAGCCCACCTTAGCCGGATCAGAAGCAAACATATGCCCCAGGAGCTCAAAATGCAGTGTGCAATGGTTAATGAAACCCGACACTGAACGGGATCACCATGGAAGCAAGTGGGAGCGCTAGGTGAGGACCTTTACTTGCTGTGCAGTGAGATACCTGGATGCCGGTGACAGAGACAGGTACAGTCGAACAGACCAGGGTATCCATACTAGTAGACAAGTTGTGCAGAAAAGTCGTGATCTTGTCCTGTTGACCAATCAGAAGGGTAACCTCTTGACATAGCTCAATGGCTGAAGGTGCCTGGGATCCAGTGGGTTCCATGGCCGGAGCAATCTGTAACGACTGGAAACGGAGGCACAGATGGTGAAGTTCACATTAGTTTTAATTGTAGTTTAACGTGGAACTTCGGGACCACGGTCCAGGGGGCTCCGAAGGGGGCGTGACTACATGAGCCCCAGACACCCATGGTAAGACCCCTCGAACAGGGTCAGAATGGGATGCCTGGGGGACACGGGTGCTACCTCCAGTTAGAGCCCGGACTCGTGGTAGCTGACCCAGTAGGACAGACAGACAAGCAGTGTTATCAGGTGATGTAGAGCTAACTGGGGGGTACGGATAGAAGCCGGTGCCGGTGGTACTGACATTGTCCAGAGGTACGGGTAACTGAATGGCGGGATGAGGCAGAATTGGAGTAGGCAGATTGATCGGAGGTTGTCCAGGAAAGCCAGGTAACAGGTAGCAGATAGTTTGTGGAGACAAACATTGTAACATTGCACTGGCAGAGAACTTCAGAAACAGAAGCACATGCTAGTAGAAACCGGAAGTTAGCAACAGAGGATACTTGTTGGTCCGGCACCCTCCCTATGGTGGAGGGGCTAGAAATAGTGATCATTAACACACCATTGATCAGAAGCACTTTTGGAAAATGTGCGCTGTCTCTTTAAGACACCGAGAGCGAGCACGTGCGCGACATAAGCAGAAAATCCCGAGAACCTTCTGGCTGCATGCCAGGAAGCAGAGGAGGAAGGGGAAGCAGAGGCTGTGTCAGGACGGCGTGGAGCCGGCACAGAGCGGGAATCCCGACGGGGACCCCTGAAGGTACAGGGACCAGACCGGGTGTAACACGCTGGACATGGCTATCTCTCAGTCCCCTGGACAATCGATAAAGCAACACCACACATGTGTGACCATGGCTCCTTACAAATGGGGTACATGAGATACCAATTTCTTGGGTCTAACTGGTAGGATCTACAGATACTTATTACTTATTGGATAGCTAGTAAATTATAATTGACAGAAAACCCCTTTAAATAGCCATAAACATTAGACAGGAGTCAGCCAACAGCTACACCTCTTAATGCCCCCATAAACATGGACAATTAGCACGACTAAGTAAGCATGCACGTTTTTTTAAAGCCATACACCAGTGTTGTGCAAATTTGGAATTGTTCTACTAATCTAAGTTCCCTGGCCCTATTTAGAAGAGCTGAAGACAGCAGCTGGTAAGTTTAAGGCTAGGGGCAGGGAGCATAGGTTAGTTGCACCACTCCAGTGTGGAAATAAAAGTAAACACTGGAGTTATAATTTAATAGAAAAGCCAGTAACCTGTTCTTTGATCTTTTGAGACTCCCCTAGATCATCCTCTGAAATGGTCAATTCATAACTAGTGTTGAGCAATATCTTCCGATATGCAAAGGTATCGGTATCGGATTGGATCGGCCGATATCCAAAAAATATCGGATATCACCGATACCGATACCCGATACCAATGCATATCAATGGGACACAAAATATTGGAATGGTTCCCAGGGTCTGAAGGAGAGGAAACTCTCCTTCAGGCCCTGGGATCCATATTCATGTAAAAAATAAATAATAAAAATAAAAAATATTGATATACGCACCCCTCCGGCGGCCCCTGCTCTTAGCGGTGCCTCCGTTCCTAAGAATGCCGAGTTAAGGACCTTCGATGACGTCGCGGCTTGTGATTGGTCGCATGACCGCTCATGTGACAGCTCACGCGAACAATCACAAGCCGCGACATCATTGAAGGTCATTCACTCCCTGCATTCTTAGGAACGGAGGCACCGCTAAGAGCAGGGGCCGCCGGAGGGGTGAGTATATTAATATTTTTTATTTTTATTATTTATTTTTTTACATGAATATGGATCCCAGGGCCTGAAGGAGAGTCTCCTCTCCTCCAGACCCTGGGAACCATACGCATCGCACACTTCCGATTCCGATTTCCGATATCGCAAAAATATCGGAACTCGGTATCGGAATTCCGATACAGCAAATATCGGCCGATACCCGATATTTGCAGTATCGGAATGCTCAACACTATTCATAACCAGAGGGAGTTTTTGGCTAAACTACAAGGTAACATAATCAGAATTATTTCAATTTCATCTACAAGTTGCAGTAGTTTTCTGCACAGGAATTTTAAAAACACGTCAATTCTTTGTGTGGGATCCATTGTGGTCTTCACTATTGCAATGCATAGAGTGAAATGCTCAACAAAATCCACATGTTGATGTGGAAGAGCAGCAAAAAAGCTAGGGAAACGCTGCAAATACGCAGCAGAGAATCCCCATCAAATCCACAATGTGTGATGTAGCCTTATTGGTAAGACTAGAGATAATTCCTTTTCCATTTTTGGAATGTGTGAAAACCATGACTCAATACTTCATCCATTGTGTATATTCAGAAACGCCCAGTGGTTATTAAACTGTATACATATTAGCTCAAGCCAGACCTTGGAAATCTGAGTGTCTTTTATTGGTATCCAGGGGACCTTTTATTGTTCCTATTTCATATTGGTCATATAACCTGATAAGAACCATGAATGCCATCAAATGATCACAAACCTAATTTTATATCCTGTATTTGAAGTATTATGTGTCCAATGTGAATGAAAAGCAATAGGAAAACACAAACCGTATGTGGTTATGGCATCTAAAATGCAAAACAAACATCTATTACAAGAAGATTCAAAGCTAAAGGTTTTTTTTTTCATCAATATTACTTTTCTAAACTGTGCAAGTATCAGAATAATGTCCACATATGCAGCGCTCCCATACCACACTTTTATGGAGGAATACAGTGGTTTATTTCATAAGGAATAATAGAGAAAAGCATGGTATCATATAAATATCTCTTCATCTTGGCATGCTTGACTTGTCACTCTTCACAAAGGAGTTACCCCTTGGAACTCGGTCAGACGCCTCTCACACAGCAAAACCAGATCTCACACTTTGAACTGATGAGGGACAGTACCCTGAAACACAATGTCTGCAAATTGAGATTCTGGATTGGCTTTTATCCTAAGTCATGTGACAAGGCTCGTTAAAGGTTCGACTTTGATTTTTAGGATTGCTACTTCCGATAGGTGACACTAGAGTTCTACTTCTCTTCTTCTCTGAAGAAGCAATTTGCATGGTAGAATACACTACCGTTCAAAAGTTTACGGGCACTTAGAAATTCCCTTATTTTTGAAAGAAAAGCACAGTTTTTTCCAATGAAGCTAACATTAAATGATTCAGAAATACACTCTATACATTGTTAATGTTATAAATGACCATTCTAGCTGCAAACGTCTGGTTTGTAATGCAAAATCTTCAAAGGTGTATACAGGCCCATTTCCAACAACCATCATTCCAGTGTTCTTATGGTACTTTGTGCTTGCTAACTGTGTAAGAAGGCTAATGCATGGCTAGAATATCCTTGAAAACCCTTGTGCAAGTATTTTAGCACAGCTGATAACAGTTTGGCTGATTAGAGAATCTATAAACCTGACCTTCCTTTGAGATAGTTGAGAATCTGGAGCATTACATTTGTTGGTTCCATTAAACTCTCAAAATGGCCAGAAAAAAAGAACTTTCATGTGAAACTCGACAGTCTATTTTTGTTCTTAGAAATGAAGGCTACTCCATGCAAAAAATTGCCAAGAAACTGAAGATTTTCTACAACGATGTGTACTACTCCCTTCAGAGGAGAGCACAAACAGGCTCTCACCAGCATAGAAAGAGAAGGGGGAGGCCCCACTGCACAACTGAGCAACAAGACAAGTACATTAGAGTCTGTAGTTTGAGAAATTGACACCTAACAGGTCCTCAACTGGCAGCTTCATTAAATAGTACACACAAAATGCCAGTGTCAATGTCTACAGTGAAGAGGTGACTCCGGGATGCTGGCCTTCAGGGCAGAGTGGCAAAGAAAAAGCCATATCTGAGACTGGCTAATAAAAGGAAAAGATTAATATGGGCAAAAGAACACAGACATTGGACAGAGGAAGATTGAAAAAAGTGTTATGGACAGACAAATCCAAATCTGAAGTGTTTGGATCACACAGAAGAACCTTTGAGAGACGCAGAACAACTGAAAAGATGCTGGAAGAGTGCCTGATGCTTTCTGTCAAGCATGGTGGAGGTAATGTGATGGTCTGGGGTTCCTTTGGTGCTGGTAAAGTGGGAGATTTGTACTAGGTAAAAGGGATTTTGAATACGGAAGACTATCACCCCATTTTGCAGCGCCATGCCATACCCTGTGGACAGCGCTTGATTGGAGCCAATTTCATCCTACAACAGGACAATGACCCAAAACACACCTCCAAATTATGCAAGAACTATTCAGGGAAGAAGCAGGCAGCTGGTATTCTATCTGTAATGGAGTGGCCAGCGCAGTCACCAGATCTCAACCTCATTGAGCTGTTGTGGGAGCAGCTTGATCGTATGGTATGCAAAAAGTGCCCATCAAGCCAAACCATATATATATATATATATATATATATATATATATATATATATATATATATATATATATATATATATATATATATATATATATAGCACATACTATACCTGATGTGATGAAGGCCGTTGTGGGTTGAAACGCATTGTTTTGTTCTTATTAAAGTGCCTAATAAATTTGGTACTGAGCAAATTATCTCAACCTACAAACTGTCCTAGTCTTCCGGAAGCACCAAGAAAGGATTTTTTTTTCTTATCATTGTATCTCAGTAAATTAGAATACTTTTTAACACCAGCTTGAAAAATGATTTTAAAATACAAAATGTAGGGCTACTGAAATGTATGTTCAGTAAATGTACTCAATACTTGGTCGGGGCTCCTTTGCATCAATTACTGGATCAATACTTTGTGGCATGGAGGTGATCAGCCTGTGGCACTGCTGAGGTGGTATGAAAGCCCAGGTCGCTTTGATAGCAGCCTTCAGCTCGTCTGCATTGTTGGGTCTGGTGTCTCTCATCTTCCTCTCGACAATACCCCATCGATTTTCAATGGGGTTAAGGTCAGACGAGTTTGCTGGCCAATCAAGCACGGAAATAACTTGAATCTGACAAAAGTAATATCTAAAAAATATATGATAATGAACAAATTAAAGTCAGATATTGCTTGTCAAACATGCTTCCACAGAATTTTAAAAAATAAAACTCATGAAATAGGCCTGGACAGAAATGATGGTAAACTTAACTTAATATTTTGTTGCACAACCATTTGAGGGGTACCAACAATTTTGACCATATGTGTAAATGCACATTATTGTTGCAATCATGCTGCAGCGCTGGCGCTGTCACCGGCATCTGCCAGCAGAAGGGTTTTCTTTTTTACAAGATATATATTATATTCATTATGTAAACTCGGGAACAAGTCACTGAGGAATCAGTGATCTATCAGAAACCATACAGATAAATACTTAACCCCTTAATCCCATATGACGTACTATCCCGCCAAGGTGACCTGGGACTTAATTCCCAGTGACGGGATAGTATGTCTTGCCCTTTAATGCGACATCGCGCCTTAAGTCGCGGTGATCGCATTAAATTTCCGACGCCATCTTACCTGGAGGAAGATGGCGTCGGCATCCCAGGGCCTGGCTCCGCCCCCCAGGCCTCTCGATCGCTGTGATTGGCTGTTCAATTCTGAACAGCCAGTCATAATGTTTGTCATTGTTTCAGACAATCAGATTGGCTGAAACAATGAGGTCCCAGGCTAGGATCGAGTACCGATGTACTCGATCCTTGGGCAAACCTCCCTCGGATTGGCGTGATTACCGTGCTGTACCAGCCTGGATCGTGCCCTGCTATACTGTCCTGGATCATGCCCTGCTGCAATAGCACCGATCACAGGTCAGAGACCTGGCCTGCAGGAGCTGATTGGCGCGATCGATGCTATCGACGATCGCGCCAATCACAGGGCACAGCGGTGGTCATGTTGTGACTGCTGTGTGCCCTGCTGGTGACTTGGCTATGACCTGCCTAGGATCGGAGGGATCCTAGGCAGTTGCCATGGTCACCAGGGCCTGCAGGTATTGGTGGGATCGATGTTATCATTCGATCCCACCAATGACAGCTCACAGCAGCGGTGTGACCGCACTGTTTCCTGTCTGTCACCTGCATGTGACCTGTCTGACCGCTCTGCAGGGATCTTCACTCTAGCTCCTACAGAGCGGTCACACAGCCAGATATTCACTTGCTGGGCCTTGTGGTGCTACAGAAGCCTGTAACACCACAAGAAAGAAAGAAAAAGAAGAAAGAAGAGAGACTACAAACGTAAGTGCTATCAGCCCCTACCCGATCTCTCTTCACCCCCCCAATCCCCCCATCCCCCCTTCCCCCTCTTTTTTACCCCCCTCCATCTCTCTTTGCTTTGCCTCCGTGTGCACATTTAGCAGCCGCTGAGCGTTGATTGGTGACGCAGTTCACCGATCAACACTCGTGCTCGCTTTTTTCATCAGCCCCCTTTGCGCCAACTCTGTACACCCATCCCGCAGCCGCCAAACTTTGATAAGTGACGCAGTTCACTTATCAGAGCTTGTGCCTGCCGTTTTCCTTTTTTTTTCATCACACCTGTGCGCACACCCAGCAGCCGCCGAACTTTGATAAGGGACGCGGTTCAGCGGTTCACTTATCAAAGCTCTCGTGCCTGCAGTTTTCTTTTTTTTCCACATCCCCGTGCGCGCACCCAGCCACCGCTTCTAACCCGTGCCTTCCTTTTCTTTTTTTTTCCCACATCTCCGTGCGCTCACCCAGCCGCCGCATCTAACCCGTGCCTTCCTTTTCTTTTTTTTTTCCACATCTCCGTGCACTCACCCAGCCGCCACGTCTAACCCGCGCCTTCCTTCTTTTTTTTTTCTCACATGATAAGTGACGCGGTTCACTTTTCAGAGCTCTCGTGCCTGCCGTTTTTTTTTCACATCCCCGTTCGCACATCCAGCAGCCGCCGAACTTTGATAAGTGACGCGGTTCACTTATCAGAGCTAGGGCCTGCTGTTTTAGACTTTTCCTTTCACAGGTATTTTTTTTCCCTATTTGCTTTTTTTCCTTTAGCTTTTTCTTTTCAGAGTAGTTTGCACCAAGCACTATCCCCCCACACTTACATAGTTACCAATAAAGTACACCCAAGCACCATACTCACAAAAAAAATGTCCCGCTCGTCCCGTTCTTCCCAACAGTGCTATTCAGCGGAGGAGGCATATTCTTTCCTTGCTTCCGATACTGAAAGCGAGGGAGAGGATCCCACTTTTCTTTATTTTTCCGATTCCTCTTCCCACTCCTCATCTTCCTCCTCCGGCCCTGCGGAACCGCCACGCAGACGCCGCAGGACAGAAGATGAGGCAGCGTCCATCATTGATGAAGAAGCGCCCACCATTTCCGAAGATGAACCAGTGCACCCCACTGCGGACCCCATATGGACCTCGCCATCCGAAAATTACGAGCCACTGATTCCTGATTTTGTGGCAGAATCAGGAATCAAGTTTGACACCACCGGCCTCACAGAACTAGACTTTTTCAAAGTCTTTTTCTCTGAGGCTTTCGTTAACCTCATGGTGGAGCAAACTAATTTGTATGCTCGGCAATTTTTGGACCAAAACTCGGGTCATCATATTCTAACTGGTCTCCTGCAGACGCAGTTGAAATGATGCAGTTTTGGGGCCTGGTCCTCCACATGGGGATCCTGAAGAAGCATGAAGTTCTGCAATATTGGAGTGTTGATATTTTATATAACACTCCAGTATTCCGAATGGTCATGACCTGGACGCGTTTCGAGGCCATCCATAAGTTCCTGCATTACAACGAAAATGCACGGTGTCCCGCACGAGATGACCCCAACTTTGACCGTCTGTTCAAAGTTCGGCCGGACATCAAACAATTCAACAAAAAGTTTGCTGAAGTGTACGTGCCTCAAAGGGACATCTGGGTGGATGAGTCCTTAATTCGTTTTAAGGGGCAGCTCAGATTCCATCAATACCTGTCCAGCAAGAGAGCCAGGTACAGAATCAAACTCTACAAGCTGTGTGAGAGTACCTCAGGGTATACCTACAGCTTTAGAGTGTACGAAGGGAAGGACAGCAGGATTGAACCGCCTGAGTGTCCTTCTATCCTGGGAGTGAGTGGGAAAATTGTGTGGGAGTTGGTGCATCCACTGCTGGATAAAGGTTATCACCTCTATACCGATAAGTTTTACACCAGCATCCCACTCTACAAACCTCCCTCTGTGCGAAGTACCGCAGCCTGCGGTACTGTCTGCAAAAATCAGAGAGGCCTCCCAAAGACGCTACTTGGGCAGACTCTCAGAAAAGGTGAGAGCAAAGCCCAATGTAGCGACCACCTGCTAGTGGTCAAGTACAAGGACAAAAGGGATATCCTTCTATTGGCCACCATACACGGTGATGGCAGCACCCTCAGCACTGTACAGGGTACCTCTACAGAGGTCAGCAAACCGACCTGTGCACTGGGGTACAACAAAAACATGGGGGGCGTTGATCTCTCTGATCAACTCCTCCAACCGTACAGTGTTTCCTGGGGTGGTCCCGCCAACTGGAAAAAAAGGTTAGCCGCAAAAAAGGTGGCGAGTGTGCTTCAAAAGAGGAATACGTAAGGACACCATCTACCAATGCGACACATGCCCCGAAAAACCTGGCCTGTGTATGAAGGATTGCTTTAAATTGTACCACACCTCCATGCACTACTAATTTACTTTACAGGAAACAGATTAATTCCAAAGGAGGCACATCTACGTAAGTTCTTTGGGGGTCTACTTTCCAAAATGTTGTCACTTGTGTGTTTTTTTCCTGTTTAGGCACATCAGGGGCTCTGCAAACAGAACATGACGCCCGCAGACGATTCCATCAAAGTCTGCATTCCAAAATGTCAGTACTTCCCTTTTGAGCCCCAACATGTGCCCAAACAGTTTTTTCCCACATATGGGGTACCAGCGTACTCAGGAAAAATTGGACAACAACATTTGAGGTCCAATTTCTCCTGTTACCCTTGGGAAAAAAAAAATTGGGGACTAAAAGATCATTTTTGTGTGCAAAAAATAGGATTTTTTATATTCACACCCGGGCGCTATAAACTTTAGTGAAACACTTGGGGGTTCAAAGTTCTCACCACACATCTAGATAAGTTCCGCAGGGGGTCTAGTTTCCAAATTTGGGTCACTTGTGGGGGGTTTCCACTGTTTAGGCACATCAGCGGCTCGTCAAATGGAACATGACGGCCGCAGAACATTCCATCAAAGTCTGCACTCCAAAACGTCACTACTTCCGTTCCGAGCCCTGACGTGTACCCAAACAGCAGTTTTTACCCACATATGGGGTACCAGCGTACTTAGAACAAATTGGACAACAACATTTGTTGTCCAATTTCTCCTGTTACCCTTGGCAAAATAAAAAATTGGGGACTAAAAGATCATTTTTGTGGGCAAAAAATAGGATTTTTTATTTTCACACCCGGGCGTTATAAACTTTCGTGAAACACTTGGGGGTTCAAAGTTCTCACTACACATCTAGGCAAGTTCCTTAGGGGTTCTAGTTTCCAAATTGGGGTCACTTGTGGGGGGTTTCCACTGTTTAGGCACATCAGGGGCTCATCAAACAGAACATGATGGCCGCAGAACATTCCATCAAAGCCTGCATTCGAAAACTTCACTACTTCCCTTCTGAGCCCTGATGTGTGCCCAAACAGTAGTTTTCTCCCACATATGGGGTACCAGCGTACTCAGGACAAATTGGACAACAACATTTAATGTCCAATTTTTCCTGTTACCCTTGGGAAAATAAAAAATTGGGGACTAAACCATCATTTTTGTGAAAAAAATATGATTTTTTATTTTCACGCCGGGGCGTTATAAACTTCTGTGAAACCCCAGGGGGTTCAAATTGCTCATCACACATCTAGATAAGTTCCTTAGGGGGTCTAATTTCCAAAATGGGGTTACTTGTGGGGGTTTCCACTGTTTAGGCACATCAGGGGCTTGTCAAACGCAACTTGGCGTCCGATCGCAATTCCAGTCAATTTTAGGTTGAAAAAAATCAAACGGCGCTCCTTCTCTTCCAAGCCCTGCCATGCGCCCAAACAGTGGTTCCCCCCCACATATGGGGTATCAGCGTACTCAGGACAAATTGGACAACAATATTCATGGTCCAATTTCTCCTGTTACCTTTGGGAAAATAAAAAATTGTAGACTTAATGATCAAGTTTGTGGAAAAAATATGACTTTCTATTTTCACGACCGGGCGTTATAAACTTCTGTGAAGCCCCTGGGGGTTCAAAGTGCTCATCACACATCTAGATAAGTTCCTTAGGGGGTCTAGTTTTCCAAAATGGGGTCACTTGTGGGGGGGTTCCACTGTTTAGGCACATCAGGGGCTCGTCAAACGCAACATGGCGTCCGGTTGCAATTCCAGCCAATTTTAGGTTGAAAAAATCAAACGGCGCTCCTTCCCTTCCGATCCCTGCCGTGTGCCCAAACAGTGGCTCCCCCCCTCATATGGGGTATCAGCGTACTCAGGAAAAATTGGACAACAACTTTCGCAGTCCAATTTCTCCTGTTACCCTTGGGAAAATAAAAAATTGTTGCTAAAATCTCGTTTTCGTGACTAAAAAGTTAAATTTTCATTTTTTCCTTCTACATTGCTTCTGCTTCTGCGAAGCACCTGAAGGGTTAATAATCTTCTTGAATGTGGTTTTGATCAGCTTGAAGGGTGCAGTTTTTAGAATGGGGTCACGTTTGGGTATTTATTGCTATATAGACCCCTAAATGTGACTTCAAATGTGACGTAGTCCCTAAAAAAAATGGTTTTGTAAATTTTGTTGTAAAAATGAGAAATCGCTGGTCAAATTTTAACCCTTATAACTCCCTAGCAAAAGAAAAATTTGTTTCCAAAATTGTTCTGATGTAAAGTAGACTTGTGGGAAATGTTATTTATTAACTATATTGTGTGATATATTTCTCTGTCTTAAGGGCACAAAAATTTGAAGTTTGAAAATTGCAAAGTTTTCCAAATTTTTGCCAAATTTCCGTTTTTTACACAAATAATTGCAAGTTATATCAAAGAAATTTTACCACTATCATGAAGTACGATATGTCATGAGAAAACATTCTCAGAATCGCCAAGATCAGTTGAAGCGTTCCAGAGTTATAACCTCATAAAGGGACAGTGGTCAGAATTGTAAAAATTGGCCCGGTCATTAACGTGCAAACCACCCTCGGGGCTTAAAGGGAACCTGTCACCTGAATTTGGCGGGACCAGTTTTGGGTCATATGGGCAGGAGTTTCGGGTGTTTGATTCACCCTTTCCTTACCTGCTGGCTGCATGCTGGCCGCAATATTGGATTGAAGTTCATTCTCTGTCCTCCGGAGTACACGCCTGCGCAATCCAATATTGCGGCCAGCATGCAGCCAGCAGGTATGGAAAGGGTGAATCAAACCCCCGAAAACCCCGCCCATATGACCCAAAACTGGTCCCGCCAAATTCAGGTGACAGGTTCCCTTTAAGGCGTTAAGCAAAGCACCACATGTAGACAGTTCCACCCCGGAGCACGGGCATATCATTAACTCAAAACTGAAAGTAACTGAAAGATTAAACAACAACCACAAGACGGATTTCATCACCTAGGTATCACTGTAATCAGTATAATGATGCCATCTTGACACTGTCTGTAGGTTACTAAGCACAATGATGCTGACAGGTTCGCTTTAAATGAAAAGGTCTGTTACCAGTGTGAGACATGTAACTAACACAGGACAGTGAAACTTAACTTTGTCTCATAACAAACACATTTACTACAGATGTTGCAGCTCTCTGGGTTCTGCTGTACTATGACAATATTGCCACCCTGTCTGCCTGTGAGATTGAAGCTGAAGCTGAGAGGAACCTGCAGATGTGTCAGGTATAATCACACACAGCTCTGCAGTGAGATCAGGAGAGTGGAGAGCGGCCATCACACATCACACAGGTTCTCATGCAGATCAGTGCATTTCTCTGGAATAAGACATCAGGTCGCAGATATCAATGTATCAGTTTATTCAGTTTCCTATGACCCCCATTGGGGTTAGTCAGTAGGTGACCAGAACGTTTGACGAGTGGTGACCAATGACAATGTTAATCCTGCTAGGTTTAAACATTCTTTTTAACTCTAAAAGGATTGTCCATTAAATGGACGATCACTTCTTACATGCTGTAGTCTCCCGTTCAAAATAAAAAAAGTATTCTCATCTGTTAGGGTATGTTTCCACGTTCAGGAAACGCAGCGTCAAACATGCAGCGTTTCCTGAACGTGGAAACATACCCTGAGGGTTTAAAAATTGGTTGCCTGAGTATTAACCCTATCCTGTGCTGTCCCAGCTGTCACTTGTTTTGCATGAAGACAATAAGTGGATTAGATCTGAGAGTGAAACACTTTGGTATTTTGTGCTTTAATAAATGTCCCTTTTACAACACACTGGGAAATAAAATAACCGTCCCTTTCTTCTTGGCAGCTCTGATTCTTCATGTAATCTGAGGTATTTTTCTGTTTAAAGCAGATTCTCTGAGATTTAGGCACTACAACCCCCATCAGCTGCACACTTGTGTAATCTATGCGATGCACTGATGGAGACTGTTCTGACAGCTCAGTTATGTATAGATACCGCTCCCCACAAGCTGCAGAGAGGGGCTCTGTCCTCAGCACATCTCTCCGGCTCACTAAGTAAAATAATGATCCCTGTAGCACATACAGGCTGAGATCTACATTTATGGTAACATTGCGGTGATTGGCTGAGGGGATCCATGGCTTGTGGCCAGACTCCTCATCCAATTCAGAGAAATGCTCTTACAAAAAAAAGTTCTGATTTGAGGTATTTCTAACCAAACCCTGCAGAAAATCTCCAACGCCATGTTCTTTCATCCTCTATAAAATGCAGTGGAGGGGCACAGACCAGAGGTAGTTAGGAATTTTACATCAGACGTACAAGTAACAAAAAAATAATGTAGAGTTCACTTATACAAAACCTTACATTTATTACATACAGATGTAAAGGGGTGACCAGGGACATAACTGTAATAGGTGCAGGGGGTTGCAAATTTTGGCCACGCCCCGGTCACACCCCAATCCACACCCATTTACCATTTCTTTCTCCCCTGGCAGGAGGAATTGTCAGAGGGGCAGTGAGGTAAATTCAACAGACACCTGACACTGCAAGGCGTAGACCCAAATCTAGGACTGTCTGCAGTATCCAGGACAGTTTGGACTAGAGATGAGCGGATTGATTTATGGTCTCTGGTGCAGCGTCCGGGTCAGTGGTACCTGGTTGCTGGACAGGAGACTGCAAATCTCTAACAACAAAAACCACCAAAAGAGGAAAAATCCTCCACTATTATAGACTCCGGGAAAATGGCGGCAAGGGGACAGCGCATGCACAGATGGAGATCATCTCCCGAAATCTCCATCTGCGCATGCGCCACCCATTTTCCTGGAGTCCACCACACAGGAAACCATGGGACTGCTGGGGCTCTGGCCTTTCACAAAATGTCAGCAGAGCCCCGGCAGCATCGGAGTCACCCGCAGCAGCATCGGGCAGCTACGCTGGACACCCGCAGCACCGGAGACACCAGCAGAGCACCAGTAAGCTACGCCGGACACCCACAGCAGCACCGCCAGACCAGGTAAGGACTGGGGCTGAAATTCAGCCCTGGCATTTCAAATCACGCAGACCCATGTTGTCCCCGTCCCCAAGAACCAGATGGGATATATTACTAATATTACCCTGGATGGAGGAAAAGAAGATTTTCTACAAGACCAATATTTCTAATGATACTCATGGCCTGCTGAGGTAAGTGACGGAGTCAGCAACTTTGTGCTCCGTCACAACTCTTAACAGTATGGGTATCTTGAGAACACCGATTCCATTAACAACGTAGCAGACAAGGCAGCTCATGACCAGACAGGCCCTTCTGGCATTTGCCAGAATGACCAAATGGCCAGTCCGGCCCTGCACCAGACACTGGAGACACCCGCAGAGCACCAGGCAGCAGCGCTGGACACTCGCAGCACCACCAGACACCCCCTCATCCCAGCCTGTGGCCTGCAGCAACACTCCACTCTTGCCTCCTCCAGCAGCGACACTGGGACCCTGCTACACCACAGCCACCACCCCCTGGTAAGCAATAAAATGCATGGATTATAAGAAGCACCACCATTGTATTAAAAAAAAAATCCTATTTTTGTCCTCAAAATTTGGGGTGCGTCTTATAATCCAGAGGGTCTTATAAAGCGAAAAATACGGTAATCTGCATGCGGCGATGTTCACACCGACAATGCAGAGCATCTGGCTTTACTTGGGTCCGCAGTACCCTGATAGTGCATTTGTTTAGAGGCCTGGACAGGTAAACACCTTTGCCTGTGTTCTGGTGTTTTTTTTTCTATAATAGTGGAGGATTTTTGGTGGTTGTTGTTGTTAGAGTAAGACTGGCAAGTGTGACGTGGGTTGCCATCTTATGTATTGTACCCATAATATAAACTAAAACCTTATATATTGCTATGTGTTTTTGTGCACTTCATTTATTTTTCGTGGTGCCGCTAGGCCCAGATGGCTCTGTAAACTGTGGCCTCTGTTCACACAGGATGCATTATAGTTAGCACTGGTCAACCCACCATAGGGCGTCATTAGTAGGCTTTGAGCCAGATGCTCTGCATTTTCTGTGTGAACATTGGGCATACAGATTATTTGTTTGCACTGGATGTGCCAAGCGGCCAATCCCTGATTGTAGGCTGGCTGTCTCATTGGTGTTACTGCACCTGTGTATTCGCCATCTTTACTTGGGTCCGCTGCACCTTGATAGTACATTTGTTTAGAGGCCTGGACAGGTAAGCACAAGTGATGAGCGAGTGTACTCGTTGCTAGGGTTTTCCCGAGCACGCTCGGGTGATCTCCAAGTATTTGTTAGTGTTCGGAGATTAAGTTTTTATCACCTCAGCTGAATGATTTACAGCTACTACCCAGCCTGAGTACATGTGGGGGTTGCCTGGTTGCTAGGGAATCCTCACATGTAATCAAGCTGTCTAGTAGCTGTAAATCATTCAGCTGAGGTGATGAAAACTTAATCTCCGAACACTAACAAATACTCGGAGATCACCCGAGCGTGTTCGGGAAAACCTCAGCAACGAGTACACTCGCGCATCACTAGTAAGCACCTTTGCCTGTGTTCTGGTGTTTTTTTTATTTTTTTTACTGCAAATCTCTAACCTTACAGCATCCCCAATGCAGCGTTTGATCATCCAGGACCGGCGCAACTTCATCGGTGCATCCTGCTCATCTCTAGTTGGGACATGTAGATTTATTTTTTGCTCTTTCTTTCACAGTCGAAACCGCTAGAACTTAACCATCTTTATGTAGCATCACTATACGACATTCAGTTTTTTTGTGTCTGTGGGCCGTATTGATACATTGCAGAAAAACTGTTTTTTTTTCTGCAGCTGTCCACATCAAACTACGCAATAACAATCTTCTTTGATTATTGCTGCATTTTAGGCCTTTTTCTGCTTATTTGATGTGTTTCTGGTGCAGATATGAAACATTATTTTAATGTGATTTTTATAGTACAGAAAAGCTTTGATTCTGCACCTAAAAAAGTAACTGTAGTACTGTAGTTTTTTACATGCGTTTTTTTAGGCTCAATATAGAAGCATTTAATGGAAAAAACAATAACCAAAACCGAACAGTTCAGCAGCGTCATTAGACCACAGGGGCGCAATTTTCATAAAATCACATCAACCTTGCTTGGACAGTTAGACAGAGCAAAATTTCTGTGCAGAAAAAAAAGCAGCAGAACATATGCTGCATTTTGCTACATGTGTAACACCCCAGGTAACCGGCTGTCACAGTGGTATTGCTTTCCTTATGGGGAGCATGATGTCATGCTTGGAAGAGAGGAAGGATCCCGTTGGCATGTGTTCAGCACATGCAACACTGTTCTGAGTCCAGGCCAGAAGGGGGAGCTCTGAACCCGGTTTCAGGGGAACTTCCCTAGATAATGTATATTCTGGCCTGGGGAGGAGTTAGTCAGTCTGTGAGAGTGGAGAGAGTGGAGAGAGGAGTGAAGAGAGGAAAGCTGGGGCCGTGCAGCCACGTGAGGTGCTGCAGCTCCTGGAAAGGAAAGAGGAAAGCAGAGCAGTCTGTAGGAGACTGGAAGCGAAAAGAAGCAAAGGCGAAGTAAAGAGCTGGAGGGAAGCTGCAACTGAGCTTCCTCCATGCTGAAGTGCAAGAAACCGGTAGAAGGAAGTCCGAGGTTGTGGGGGTAACTAAATGCCCCAAGGCAGAAACCGTCTGACAGCTGGTTTTCAAGTTACCTGTCCACCACTAACACTTGAAGGCACAGTAACACATAGAGCCCGGGTCATAATAAGAGATCCTGTAAAAAGGCTTGCGTTACTTGCCATGCGGGTTAGTGTCCTACCTAAAAGGGGACAGAGAGAAAGTGAGGACCTTGTGTGAGGCCTAAGGCAGCAAGGGATTACAACACAGCGCCAGAAGGAAGGCTTCCAATTTCACCTGGCTAAGGGGATTCCCGAGTCGCTTCCAACCCGGCTAGACCATACCAGTACCTGTGATCCGGTGCCCTGGACTGTGACTGCCTTGCATCAGTAAAGAGGTGAAGAGACTGCAACTTGAGTCAACCGTTATGTTCATCACCACCTACCATCTTTATCTACTACACCGGTAGCCACCGTGACCACTCCTTTAACGACTACCGGACCCAGTACCGAGTAACCCCTAGGCCCTAGCGGGGTGCTCCACATGTGAACATGGTTTAAATGCCCAAGCAAAGTGGATGTGATTTCATGAAATCTCTGCCCTAGGTGCATCTAAAGATGCTGCTGAATTCTGAGGTTTTGGTGCTTTTTTTCTCTATTAGCGTCTATGTGGAACCTGAAAAAAAACATAAGGAAAAAAACACAGTTGCATTTTTAAGCGCATATAATCAAGGCTTTTCTGTAGTATTAAAAAAGCATTAAAACAGCTTCACATCTGCACCAAAATGCATCAAATATGGGGGAAAATGCTTTAAAATTACATTGTGTTTTTAATTTTTTTTGTAATTTTATAGATTGAAAAAAATCTCTTATTCTCTTTCTAGAATACAAATACATAGAAATCAACTGCTGTGTACAATGTATCAGTACGATCTGCCTGTGGAGTCAGATCCTGCAATACAGATCAAGTACATAAAATTCTCCACATTACACCACCTCATTTGACTTAGTTCCGGCTGATAACTTTCAAGTTTGTGTATTGTAGGTTTGATTATGGGGAAGACTCACAAAGAAAGAATGTATAATATATATATATATATATATATATATATATATATATATATATATATATATATATATATATATATATAAATCTGCTTTTTATTATTTCTAGTAGTTCAATAGGAACATTTTATCATTTACTTTTTCTTCACATTAATATACAAGTACAAATAAATACACTGTTGTATTCAATGTAGTCTCAAATTCTCCTATGTGTATCATTATGAGCTGTGGCTAATCCATAGGGCTGCTGTCTAGGAACATGGGGCAGGGAGTTTGAGATCTGAACACAGAAGTGAATAAATATACAGTAATTTATATACTGAGCAAAGAGTGTCCCTGCCCACTTCCAGCCAAGGAGGAGGAGCTACCCTGCTCTGGGAATACTGAAGGGTATATTTTGAACAGTTGTGATTTCTCTGAAGCGCCTAAGCCCCAATTTAATTTTTATGAAGTCTCAAATTTATTGTATGTCAATTTCAGCATAAAACTAGAGTTTTTTTCTGTGACCGAAAAGTTTGTATGTCCCCGTTATGCTCTAAAGAGTGCCTGCTGTTTTGTCCCGGTAACTTGTTCAAATAGGTAATGAGTAGTGATGAGCGAGTGCACTCGTTGCTCGGGTTTTCCCGAACAGGCTTGGGTGATCTCCGAGTATTTGTAAGTGCTCAGAGATTTTGTTTTCGTTGCCTCAGCTGCATTACTTACAGCTACTAGACAGCTTAAATACATGTGGGGATTCCCTAGCAACCAGGCAACCCCCACATGTACTCAGGCTGGCTAGCTGCTGTAAATCATGCAGCTGCGTCAACAAAAACTAAATCTCTGAGCAGTTACAAATACTCGGAGACCACCCGAGCGTGCTCGGGAAAACCCAGGCAACGAGTACACTCGCTCATCTCTAGTAATGAACTGCAGAGTAGGAGGACTTCTTAAAGAAAAACTAATAGATATGTGAGAGACAGAATTCTTGCTGGTTGGTAGGTGATCAAATACTTATTTCATGCACTGAAATGCAATTTAGTTATTTAAAAATCATACAGTGTGATTTTCTGGATTTTATATTTAGTTTCAGCCTCTCACGGTTGAAGTGTACCTTCGATAAAAATTACAGACCTCTCCATTCTTTGTAGGTGGGAAAACTTGCAAATATGGCAGTGTATCAAATATTTATTTCCCCCCCTGTATATGCCATATGAGGTTAAAGAGAACCTGTAACATGAAAAAGTGCTACTAACCTGCAGATATGGGGTTAATCAGCAGGTTAATAGCGTTCTGAACCTCAGTATATTGGATACCGGAATCGGAAGTTCCCATAATTCAAAGAGCCAGAATTCAGCCAATGAGGAATCATTGGAAGTGTGGGCACATCCTGTTTTGCATGTTAGGCATGTAACTACTGGCATAGCTGTGATTGGCTGCTGAAATGATGTCATGATGCACTATAAAAGTCGCCGCCATTTTGGGTTCACTCTGCTGTGAATTCAGTTATGGACAGGACGCTGTGTTCTGATTGATGGCCAGTTTAAAGATAGCGATTTGCTTCTTTGTGCTTTACCCAGGCTAATTTAGCAACTGCTGTGGGAGAACCTTGTTTTTGCCTTGCAGCGCTGTTCACGGCTGTCTGCACGGTCTCCGTGTGAGTGCAGCTCACTCTGTAGTCTGGTCTGCAGCCACCGCTGGTTGTAGTCAGCTCAGGGTGCGTCACTGCCTCATACCGTTCCATTGTCCTTTTTTCAATTAGTGCAGCCTGCTGCACATTTTTTCAAATTTATCCTATTAGTGGCTTTCCATCCGTATCCTGCTAGATTGTGGAAAAACACTATATAGGATTACATAGAGGAGCTTTTTGTGGCCTTGCAGCGCCGTTCACGGCTGTCTGCACGATCTCTGTGTCTCTGTATGCCTTTAATGTCTCCGCCACCTCCCCCAATACATCATACATTATTCTTAGTTGTTTTCCTTCATGTAGAATTAACCTACAGGGAAAGAAAGGGTTTATTTTATTTCCGATATTTTTGTCCCACTGACTTGCATTGGTATTGGGTATCGGTATCGGCGATATCCGATATTTTTTGAATATCGGCCGATCCAATCCGATACCGATACTTCAGGATATCGGAAGGTATCGCTCATCGCTATCTGTAATCCAAAACGTGGCTTGTGTATCAGAGAAAACTATAATCACAGTTTTTGGAAAATAAATTATTACGCAAATTAAATTGCTTAATGCCCTTTATTGCCAAAGAACCAGCATATATAGTAGGCTGACATGCAGTTTCTTGGAATTTGTGGTCTTGCAGGATTCCTAGTACTAAAAAGAGATATGTTTGTTATTTTAAATATTTTTTATTGTGAAACATCATTTTTTACAATTTCTTTTTGGCATAATTGTGTCCCCTGATTATAAATTAATCATGTTAATTATACGGCATTACATTGCAGTACCTTACAGTGGCCACTAAACAATATGCAGCACTGCAGTGTACACTGCCTACAGTTGTGGCCAAAAGTATTGACACCCCTGCAATACCAAAGAATTTGTGTTTGCAATCATTTTCAGGAAGAAACTGAGTATTATCTGACAGAATTGCAGGGGTGTCAATACTTTTGGCCACAACTGTATATCCAGCCACTGCCGGGCAGATATCTGGTGCCTGGCGAGCTATAGATCGGTCATCAGTATTTTACCTTTAATAACTAATAATATATGCTATGTAATTTGATTGTAGTTGATTTTACAGAGGGGACTCCATGTCAAATTAAAAAGTCCCTCCTAGTGACAGATGACTACGTGGTATTCTTATATTTTGCACTTTTGATAATTTCTTACCTTCATCATGCAATCATGCATTTGCCTAGTATTGATTGTTCATATTCTTTTTCTTGGGAATTGCTTTTATAAATTTTTCTAGTAGTAGAATTGGCTCATATCTATCTTTATATGGAAGTCTTTCAAGTAATCTTTCACAGGCACTTGTTAGCTGAGACATTGCTTTATCATCTAGGTCCATGTCCTCTATTTTGGATTTTATTCTTTCTATGAGGTCGTTAATAACTTTCTTCCACTTTTCTGTTTCAAGCAAATTGTTGATAACAGCCATAGTTTTCTCCAAGACAGAATAGTCATAACCATGGTCTTTGAACTTGTTGTAACACATAGTGGAATCAACTGGAGAAAAAAAAATGTGGATGAATATTATTAAGCAGTTCATGACCGGGTCATTTACCCCCTTCCCTGACCAGGCATAATTTCGCAGTTTTATCATACATGCACTTTTAAGCAACTCAATAAATTTTTCCTCATTCAAATATTCAAATGATTTTTGCCTCATTTTTTTGCAACGCATGCTGCTTAACCCCCTTAGTGACAGAGCCAAATTTTTGAAATCTGACCAGTGTCACTTCATGTGGTAATACCTCTGCAACGCTTCAACAAATCCCAGAGATTTTGAGACTTTTTTCGTGACACATTATACTTTATGATAATGGTAAATTTAGCTCAATATGTTTTGTGTTTATTTAGAAAAAATATCAAAAATTTGAGAAAAATGTTAAAAAATTAGCAATTTTGAGACTTTGAATGATTATCCCTTTAATCCAGATGGTCATACCACAGCAAACCATTAATAAATAACATTTCCCGCATGTCTGCTTTACATCAGCACCATTTGTAAAATGTTATTTTATTTTGTTAGCATTTTAGGAGGGTTAAAAATGTAGCAGCAATTTTTCATTTTTTCAAGGAAATTTACAAAATTTTTTTTTTTAGGGACTTATCCATGTTTGAAGTTATACCATTTTAAAAACAGCACCCCCTGAAATGTCGAAAACTGCTGTCAGGTAGTTTATTAACCCTTCAGGTGCTTTACAGGAATTAATGCAAAGTGGCATGACAGAAATGAAAATGTGTATTTTTACCACCTAAATGCCTCTAACTTCTGAACAGATTACTACAGCCGTCAGACTCTAGGGCCGCTATTTGGTCATGAATTGCCACGGCAAACATCAGGACCACAAAATCATGATCTGAGGGCATCGACTGGGATAAAGAGGAAGCCCCCACACTCTGTTAACCATTTATATGATGTAGTCACTATTGACAGCAGCATCTAAGGGGTTAAACAGATTTGGACGGTGCAAACACTGATCGTGGCTGATGCAGCAAGTTGTCAGCTATAGTGTACAGCCGAAAGCTGCTGGATTGTCACCCGCATGGGGATGCTATTCTCTTATATCTCAGGTCAGTTAAAAGACGTATTGGCTGTCATTAAGGGGTTAATGTCATTTTTAAAATCCGATTTTTTTCCCCAGATATAAAAGGGAAAATATAAAGAAACATAGTATCAGAAAAAAAGGACCACCAGAAATTTTAAATTGCATTCTCCTTCCTGTAAAACTTATATTTATACATTGGACATATTGTTTTCTCTGGGGGTAGGGTTGAAAACATAAATTTATGCTAACAGTGTCTCTTTTTCCAATATTTTATTTTTCCTATTTTTTTTTTGTTTATTTTTTAAATTATTTTATTATTTTAGACACTGGGTCTCCCACAAAGTCTTAAAAGACCTTAGGTGTGCATTTTAACATATTAATACAAACATTTTTTTTTTTCTTGCTGATTTTCCTTGTAACGGGCTCGTATATTAGTGTCCACTCCAGTGCTAGTTAAGCACTGTGTATACAAAGTTGGAGAAGGTAGAGGGGTAATAAACCAAAAAAACATGTCTATCTTTTCACTGGGAAGAATGACTGAGTGTGATGGAAGCCTCCCTCCCAATAATCTTGTAAAAGCTGCTTAGACTGCATTGACATTTTAGAATGTCAGTGCAAGGATAAGGGTATGTGTACACGTTACGGAAAGGTGTACGGATTTTTCCGCACTGATTTTGGTACAGTAAATCCTCAGGAAATCCACGTTTTTTGTGTGGATTCCACCTGCAGTTTTACTCCTGTGGATTCCTATTGAGGAGCAGGTGTAAACCGCTGCGGAATCCGCACAAAGAATTGACATGCTGCGGAATAAACAACGCGGTGTTTCCGTGCGTTTTTTTCCGTAGCATGTGCACTGCGGATTTTGTTTTCCATAGGTTTACATGGTACTGTAAACTCATGGAAAACTGCTGCGAATCTTCAGCAAAATCCACAGCGTGTGCACATACCCTAAGAGTGGACTGCCAGATATTTAAAGTCTATGGTCAGTCTAGAAGTAATTAAAGTTTAAATAGAAGTTGATTTTAGTAGATCTTAGCCTTGGACCTTCTGGAATTGTATATTTTGCCATAGTCTGATATTCTTATATTACATTAATCTGTCCTATTATACGCAAAGTACATTAGATTATACCACCCTTGAACCAGGGGCTGACTGGCCCAGGTGGCAAAGAGGCAAATGCCCCCCGGGCCGCTCCTCCAGCTGCTGTTCAGGGCCGGCTGCCTGGTGGTGGCTACAGCCACACAGCAAATTGTGCACAGCCATGTCTGCTGTACTGTGCAGACACAGCCGCATCACAGTCAGCGCACACGTCTGCGCTGGGGCCAGGAGCTATGCTTGGCTGTCACCTTGACGGCTGCACAGCTACTGCTCCCTTCATGTTCTCTATACTTCCAGGTTAGGTGTTGGGCATGCGCGATGGCATCCTCACGCACACGCCGACATGACCCGAATGCTTGAAGCAGAGAGGCACTGCAGGGGAGCGACTGGTGAGGTAAGTATGAAGAACTTTTTTGTTTTCTTTATAAAATAAATTTAATGGTGGGTAACTGCAAGTGATGAAGTGGGAGGTGTAAGGAGACTGCACATGATGGAATTTGTGGAATTTGGGGGTTAAAGGAGACTGCACATGATGGAGTGAGGGGGTAAGTGGGGCTGCACATGATGAAGGTTGAGTGGGGCTGTACATGATGGAGTGGGGCTGCACATGATGAAGGGGGAGTGGGGCTGCACATGATAGTTTAGTGGATAAAGGAGACTGCACATGATGAAGTGGGGAGAGTGGGGTTGTACATGATAGAATGGGGCTGCACATGATGTGGGGGTAAGGGGGATTGCGCATGATGAAGGGGGAGTGGGGCTGCACATGAAGTGGGGGGTAAGGGGGACTGCACATGATGAAGTGGGGGTTAAAGGGGACTGCACATGATGAAGTGGGGGGTAAGGTGATCTGCACATGAAGTGGGGGGTAATGGGGACTGCACATGATAAAGTGTAGTGTAAGATGGACTGCACATGAAGTGGGGGGTAAGGGTGACTGCACATGATGAAGTGGGGGGTAAGGGGACTGCACATGATGAAGTGGGAGAACGGGACTGCAGGACTGCACATGATGAAGTGTGTCTGATGTGGGACTGCTCATGATGAAATGGAAGGGGGATAGGGGGCTGCAAATGATGAAGGGGCACTGCAGATGAAGTGAGGGGGTGATAGGGGACTGCAATGAATGAAGGGGACTTCAAATTAAAGTGGGGGGACTGCAAAATGATAAATTCAGTGTGAGGTACAGGGGACAGCAATTTAATTGAAGGTGGGGGTGGGGAGAGCAAATGATCAATTGAAGAGGGGGTGGGGAGAGCAAATGATGATCTAGGGGAAGAACAAATAATTAATTTTAAGGGTGGGGGAGTAAATGATGTATTGAATGTGGGGTAGAGCAGTTGATAATGAATAGAGGGTGAGAGAGAAAGACATGACAATGAATTGGGGCGGGAGGGGCATGTAACTATAATGAATCGGAGTTAGGGTACCGTCACACATTGAAATTTTCATCGCTGCGACGGCACGATCCGTGACGTCGCAGCGATCGTATGAATATCGCTCCAGCGTCGTAGACTGCGGTCACACGTTGCAATCACGGCGCTGGAGCGATGCCGAAGTCCCCGGGTAACCAGGGTAAACATCGGGTAACTAAGCGCAGGGCCGCGCTTAGTAACCCGATGTTTACCCTGGTTACCAGCGTAAACGTAAAAAAACAAACAGTACATACTCACCCGTCGGTGTCCTTCAGGTCCCTTGCCGTCTGCTTCCTGCTCTGAGTGCAGCCGTACAGTGAGAGCAGATCGCAGCACCGCTGTGATCTGCTCTCACTTTCCGGCCGGCACTCAGAGCAGGAAGCAGACGGCAAGGGACCTGAAGGACACCGACGGGTGAGCATGTACGGTTTGTTTTTTTACGTTTACGCTTGTAACCAGGGTAAACATCGGGTTACTAAGCGCGGCCCTGCGCTTAGTTACCCGATGTTTACCCTGGTTACAAGCGAAGACATCGCTGGATCGCTGTCACACACAACGATCCAGCGATGACAGCGGGAGATCCAGCGACGAAAGAAAGTTCCATACGATCTGCTACGACGTACGATTCTCAGCAGGATCCCTGATCGCTGCTGCGTGTCAGACACTGCGATATCGTAACGATATCGCTAGAACGTCACGAATCGTAACGTCGTAGCGATGGAAATTTCAATGTGTGACGGTACCCTTAGGGTTAGAATGGTAGGTACATAGTGGGGGGCGTTGAGGATGAAGTGACTGGTAATGAATTGGGGGAAAGAGTACAGGTGCTAATTAATTTATATCTTAAATGGGGAAAGTGGCTATTTATAGTTAGTGGGTGCACAGTGGTGGATTATAATTTATATTTGGAATGGTCGGTTAATAATAATAATTATAATAATTTTATTTCTATAGTGCCAACACTTTACATTTTAGAGGGGACTTGTACAGACAATGGACATTAAGCATAACAATAAACACATAGATCAACAGATACCAAAAGGAATGAGGGCCCTGCTCGCAAGCTTACAATCTATGAGGTTGCATAATAACCAATTATATATTGTTTGTGGGTGCACCTCTGTATTCAGATGTCTAGTGTACACCATGTTCCAAATTATTATGCAAATTGGATTTAAGTGTCATAAAGATTTAATTGTTTTGTTTTTCAAATAAACTCGTGGATGGTATTGTGTCTCAGGGCTCAATGGATCACTAAAATCAATCTTAAACACATGTGATCATTAGTTTTCCAGGTGATTCTAATTAAAGGAAAACTACTTAAAAATGATGTTCCACATTATTAAGCAGGCCACAGGTTTCAAGCAATATGGGAAATAAAAAGGATCTCTCTGCTGCTGAAAAGCATTAAATAGTGCAATGCCTTGGTCAAGGTATGAAAACATTAGATATTTCATGAAAACTTAAGAGTGATCATCATACTGTGAAGAGATTTGTGACTGAAACAGAGCACAGACAGAGTTCATGCAGATAAAGGCATAATGAGGAAGGTTTCTGCCAGACAAATTCATTGGATAAAGAGAGCAGCTGCCAAAATAACATTACAAAGCAGCAAACAGTTATTTGAAGCTGCTGGTGCCTCTGGAGTCCCTCGAACCTCAAGGTGTAGGATCCTTCAAAGGCTTGCTGTGGTGCATAAGCCTACTATTCGGCCACCCCTAAACAGTGTTCACAAGCAGAAACGGTTGCAGTGTGCCCAGACACACATGAAGACTGATTTCCAAACAGTCTTGTTTACTGATGAGTGTTGAGCAACCCTGGGTGGTCCAGATGGATGGAGTAGTGGATGGTTGGTGGATGGCCACCATGTCCCAACAAGGCTGCAACGTCAGCAAGGAGATGGAGGAGTCATGTTTGGGCCAGAATCATGGGGAAACAGCTTGTAGGGCCCTTTAAGGTTCCCGAAGGTGTGAAAATGACCTCGGCAAAGTATATAGAGTTTCTGACTCACAACTTTCTTCCATGGTATAAAAATCAGAATTGTGCCTTCAGGAGCAAAATCATCTTCATGCATGTCAATGCACCATCTCATGCTGCAAAGAATATCTCTGAGTCATTGGCTGCTATGGGCATAAAAGGGAGATAAACTCATGGTATTGCCACCATCTTCCCCTGACCTCAACCCTATACAGAACCTTTGGAGTATCATCAAGCAAAAGATCTATGAGGGTGGGAGGCAGTTCACATCAAAACAGCAGCTCTGTGAGGCTATTCTGACTTCATGCAAAGAAATACAAGCAGAAACTCTCCAAATACTCACAAGTTCAATGGAGGCGAGAACTGTGAAGGTGATAACAAAGAAGGGTTCCTATGGTAACATGTGACTTGGCCTGTTAGGATGTTTTGGCGTTAAATAGCTTTTTTGTTCAGTGAATGTGACCTCCTAATGCTGCAAATTCCACAAATGAGCATTTTCAGTTCTTTGAAACAGATCAAATGTTTAGAAATTCTACTGTGCCTAATAATTTGGAACAGTGCATTTTGAGTTTTTATTCATTTTGGAGATTATACTGTTATCATTGGGAGGTTTCTTCAATAAAATTTGATGTATAATCTAACGGGTGATGACTTTTATTAGACTGACTGTCATTTGCACCGACCATTTAGGAAAATCCGAGAAAAATATAATTTGCATAATAAGTTGGAACATGGTGTAGAAGAAAGGGAAAAAGTGGGGAATGTGGTCTGGAGGCCTAGGTAACTGTGTTATTTTATGCAGAGATGAGTCCTGGCTGGGAGAAGTGACGGCAGTCTGTGCTGGATGAAAATGAAAAGCAAAGATGAAGGACTTCAGCTAGAGACGTCACTAGTGAGTCAGTGTATTACCTGTACACTGACACTATACACTGTATACTATATACAAAGCTCCTGTGTATAATGTCACTGGCAGTGGTGATCACTGTATTACCTGTACACTGACACCTTATACAGATCTCCTGTGTATAATGTCACCAGTGATCACTGTAGTATCTTTACACTGACCGTAAATACAGAGTTCCTGTATACAATGGCACTTAGTATTGTGCTTTTTTAAAATTAATGATCAGTATTGTAGTATACAAGTAGTGAAAGGTGTACGCTCCCTGACAGAAGTAACGTCGCTTATCCATGTTATGTAAATAAAAGCTTATAACCTGATGTTAAATTCATCCATTGGTTGTATAAATTATTCTTTTGAAAGCTGAAACCTTCCAAAATGTGGTTTAGGTTAAGAAAATAAATTGACATCAGTGCAGAAATATTGATTAGTTAATGGACACAGAATGGTCAGATTTTAGCAAGACAAAAGTGTTGTCGCCTGGTCATATAATGCACCCAATCCTAGTTTACATCCTCACCTATGCTCAGTAAATGATCGGTTATTTAGTGTATGTGTATAAAAAGAAACCCCGCTCCCCAGACCTTCACTTGAACTGCAACTTAAGCTCTGACAACATGCCAAAAATCCACCCTGCGACCAAAGCCTGGATTATCAAGAGGCTGAAGACCAGATCCACTGCAGAGGTGGCGGGCACCTTTAATGTGTCTCAGCGTCAAGTACAAAGAATTAAAAAAAAAGATTTGAAGAGACTGGAGTGGAGATGTGTTTGACTAGCCCAGGTCCGGCAGACCCCGCAAGACAACTGCTCAGGAGGAACGTTTGTTGGTTAGAAAATCCAAAGCAAGCCCCTCTTCCACAGCAGCACAGCTCCAACAGGTCTGGTCACCTCAAGTCCCTGTGTCAACTAGAACAGTTTCTAGGATTCTGTCTCAAAATGGCCTCCATGGTCGAATCAGTGCCCAGAAGCCAGCACTAAACAAAAGGCAAATAAAAAACCATGTGGCATCTACAAACTCCCACAGCCTGCTAAATAGATGGACACTGGAAAAGTGGCAGAAGGTGGATTTCTATTCAGTAGAATTACACCACAGCTGCCACAAACACTGCAGGAGACCTACTGGAGCCCGTATGGATCCAAAATACACCCAGAAGACAGTTAAATTTGGTGGTGGAAAGATCATGGTCTGGGGTTACATTCGGTATAGGGGTGTGCGAAACATTTGCAAGGTGGAAGGCAATATCAATAGCCTAAAATATCAAGAAGTATTAGCTACCTCTTATATTCCAAATCATAAAAGAGGTCATTCTGCAGCAGGATGGTGCTCCATCTGATACATCCATCTCTACAACAAAGTTCCTCCAGGCAAAAAAGATCAAGGTGTTCAAGGACTGGCCAGCCCAGTCACCAGACATGAACATCATTAGGCATGTTTGGGGTAGGATGAAAGAGGAAGCTTGGAAGACAAAACCAAAGAATCTAGAGGAGCACCACAACTTCATTCACCAATGTTATGCAACATATATTTGTATGTTAAGTTAATTATTTGTCTGTGGGCAACAAAAATTTTGTCTTGCCAAAATCTGACCATTCTGTGTCCATTAACTGATCAATATTTCTGCTTTAATAACAATTTATTTTCTTAACCTAAACCACATTTTGGAGGGTTTCAGCTTTCAAAAGAATAACTTATACAACCAACGGATGAATTTAACGTCAGGTTATAAGCTTTTATTTACATAACATGAATAAGCTACATAACTTGTGTCAGGTAGTGCATGGTGTATGGCATCATTGGTCTTTGTATAGAGTGTAGTTTCATGTAGAGGTAATGGTGATATTATAATATTATGTATTCTCTGTGTAGTGGTGATAGTACTAGGCACTGTGTAGCTGTATTGTGTGTATGTTTGTAAGTAAGCTCCGTTATGGCACCATATCTAAGCAGTAAGCTTGGTTCTGGTACTCTATCAATGTAGTAATCTAGATTATGGTACTGTATGTATGTCGTAATCTCAGTTCTGCTCCAGTTTCTATGTAGCAGACTTGGTTCCATGTAGTAGACATATTAAGCTCGGTTCTGCTCCCTTATCTCTGTAGTAAGCTTGGTTCTGCTCCCATATCTCTGCAGTAAGCTCGGTTCTGCTCCCATATCTCTGTAGTAAGCTCGGTTCTGATCCCTTATCTCTCTAGTAAGCTCGGTTCTGCTCACTTATCTCTGTAGTATGCTAGGTTCTGCTCCCATATCTCTGTAGTAAGTTTGGTTCTGCTCCCATATCTCTGTAGTAAGCTCGATTCTGTTCCCATATCTCTGCAGCAAGCTCGGTTCTGCTCCCATTTCTCTGCACTAAGCTCGGTTCTGCTCCCATATCTCTGTAGTAAGCTTGGTTCTGCTCCCATATCTTTGCAGTAAGCTAGGTTCTGCTCCCATATCTCTGTAGTAAGCTCGGTCCTGTTCCCCTGTCTCTGTAGTAAGCTTGGTTCTGCTCCCTTATCTCTGTAGTAAGCTCATTTCTGCTGCCATATCTCTGTAGTAAGCATTGTTCTGCTCCCATATCTCTGCAGTAAGCTCGGTTCTGCTCCCATATCCTTGCAGTAAGCTCGGTTCTGCTCCCATATCTCTGTAGTAAGCTCGGTTCGGCTCCCATATCTCTGAATCTAGTAAGTTCGGTCCTGCTCCCATATCTCTATAGTAAGCTCTGTTCTGCTCCCATATCTCTGTAGTAAGCTCTGTTCTGCTCACATATCTCTGTAGTAACCTCTGTTCTGTTCCCATATCTCTGGAGTAAGCTCGATTCTGCTCCTATATCTATGCAGCAAGCTCTGTTCAGTTTCCATATCTGTGTACCAGCTTGTTTTTAAAGCCTGTTATCTCTGCTACTTTAAGGCCATGTGCACACGTTCAGTATTTTTCACGTTTTTTCTCGTTTTTTCGCTATAAAAACGTGATAAAAATGCGGAAAAAAACGCTAACATATGCCTCCTATTATTTACAGTGTATTCCGCATTTTTTGTGCAAATGTTGCATTTTTTTCCGCGAAAAAATCGCATTGCGGAAAAAAAAGCAACATGTTCATTAAAAATGCGGAATTGCGGGGATTCCGCACACCTAGGAGTGCATTGATCTGCTTACTTCCCGCACGGGGCTGTGCACACCATGCGGGAAGTAAGCAGATTACGTGCGGTTGGTACCCAGGGTGGAGGAGAGGAGGCTCTCCTCCTCGGACTGGGCACCATATAATTGGTCAAAAAAAAAGAATTAAAATAAAAAATAGTCATATACTCACCTTCGATGGCCCCCGGAGTGTTCCCGCCTCTCACCGCTGCATGCTGCCGCTTTGGGTCCTATAGATGGTGTGGTTCAGGACCTGCGATGACGTCGCTGTCTTGTGATTGGTCGCGAGACCGGTCATGTGACCGCTCACGTGACCGTGACGTCATCGAAGGTCCTGAACCACACCATCTAGGAACGGACACCGCTGAGGATATCGGCTGTCTGCAGAGGGTGAGTATAACCATTTTTTTATTTTTTTTATTATTTTTAAACATTCTATCTTTTACTATAGATGCTGCATAGGCTGCATCTATAGTAAAAAGTTGGTCACACTTGTCAAACACTATGTTTGACAAGTGTGACCAACCTGTCAGTCAGTTTTCCAAGCGATGCTACAGATCGCTTGGAAAACTTTGGCATTCTGCAAGCTAATTACGCTTGCAAAATGCTAAAAAAGACGCGAAAAAAACGGGAAAACAACGCAAAAAAAAATGCGGATTTCTTGCAGAAAATTTCCAGTTTTCTTCAGGAAATTTCTGCAAGAAATCCTGACGTGTGCACATACCCTAATGCAGTGGCCAGATATAAGCAGGGAAAAGGAGGGCCACCGCAACTCGAGGGCCACTGCCTTGTGATTGCCCCCCAGGCTGAAAATTGCCAGCCAGCCCCTGCCTTGAACTATGGTTTTGATGGCGTCAGCAAGACTTAAAAACTCTGCTCACACAATATGCATACACCCCATGTGAGTGCTGGGAAAAAGGGCCAATGCATTTACATTTTGCATCCATAAACTTCTACAGACCAAGGTGTGAAAAAAAGAGTATACGTTTGGAATTTATCTAGTTGTTCTGCATGTACATTTCATTTTTCTAAGGATATTTGTAAATGCAATAACTTAAGATTGCAAAATATCCTTCTCCCCCATTACTATATACCTATGGTTCCAGCATTCCACATGTACTACGTACATCATATATTATTGCATTTTTGGTGATTTAGGGGTTTGTAATTTTATTGTTTTGACATAATATTCTTCCAAATTGCTTTAATCATAAAACATTATTACATGATTTGTTTCTAACTTACACCATAGCATTAATATTATATATCATTAAAAGGTAATTACCAAAATCACAATATATAACTTAATGATTAGTGATGAGTGAGCACTAAAATGCTCGGGTGCTCGTTGCTCGGGTCGAGCAGATTGGTATACTCGGCCAGAACAACGAGCCCAATGTAAGTCTATGGGAGACCCGAGTATTTTTACCACGATCCCCCCGGGGGTCCTTTTAACGTCTAATAACGTCTGGAAATGATGGAAACACTGCTCAAATGACACAGAGACATCATGGGGATCGCTCCTGGAAGCATTCCTGACTCCTAGTTCACAGCCTTAATCATTTTTTTCCGAGATTCATGCCATTTTCCCAGTGCAACAAAAAACACACTAAAACGAATCCAAAACGGGTTTTGCTGGGAAATATGTCAAGGTACATCCTTTGCAGGTTAATGACTTGCATGTAAGGCCAAATATTTAACCCCAGACCAAAATGTTCCTCCCCCACTTGGGCTTAGTTCAGACGCAGCGTTTTTTAAGCGGTTTTCATCTTTAACATTGCTTTCAACCACTACAAATGCATTAACTGGGAAATGTCATTGTAACATTTAACACCCCTAGCTGGCCATGTGGTGTGTGACACATAAGCAGACCTATCTTGTTTCATTTATGAAGGAGCGACTCTTAAAGTCACAGAGCCTATTTTTACTGGTGCATCAGGTAGCATTAATCTTCTTAAAGGGCCATTATTAAACAGTGGGTCTCCTAAACCGTTGTAGCCTATGCTGTGAGTGGATGGGCTGCCAAGAATTACTACGCACCACAATACCCCTTTCATAAGATGTCCAGGGGGGACTCCTGAAAAAATGTTGCATTGAATGCAAGGCCTGCCCTGCTACCAATTCATATGCATCCCAATAAGCCTTTGAACCCACATACTGGATGGGCCCATGAAAATCCACTTCACAATATGCATTTTGTACTCCGTACTCCTTTGTTTTACACATTGGCAGCAAGGCCAGCCCTGCTGCATAGTCATATGCACCCCATTACGCCTTGGAACCCACATACTGGATGGGCCCATGAAAATCCTCTTGTATTTTTTAATGGTATAATGGTTCCCTCTTTGCAGAATTATTTACAGGAGAATTTGGCAATTTTATTTGCCATGTTTTTAACACTAAGGTTCAGATACGGCTTTAACCCCTTCCCGACCTGTGACACAGCGTATGCGTCATGAAAGTCGGTGCCAATCCGACCTGTGACGCACATGCTGTGTCACAGAATGATCGCGTCCCTGCAGATCGGGTGAAAGGGTTAACTCCCATTTTACCCGATCTGCAGGGACAGGGGGAGTGGTACTTCAGCCCAGGGGGGGTGGCTTCACCCCCCCGTGGCTACGATCGCTCTGACTGGCTGTTGAAAGTGAAACTGCCAATCAGAGCGATTTGTAATATTTCACCTATGAAAATGGTGAAATATTACAATCCAGCCATGGCCGATGCTGCAATAGCATCTGCCATGGCTGGAGACCTCGATCTGCCCCCACCCCACCGATCGCCTCCCCAGTCGTCCTTTTTGCCCCGATCTCCGTTCCGCTCCCCTCCTCCCTCCTGTCGGCTCCCCCGGTCCTCCTGTCCGCTCCCCAGGTCCTCCGATCCCCCCCCCCCATGTTCCGGTCCCACCCCCCCATACTTACCTAGCTCCGATGTCCCTCCCGGTGTCCGGCCGTCTTCTTCATGGGCGCCGCCATCTTGGAAAATGGCGGGCGCATGCGCAGTGCGCCCGCCGAATCTGCCAGCCGGCAGATTCGTTCCTGCAAATTTTGGTCGCTGTGATAAGTTCTATCACAGTGACCAAAATAAAAAAAATAGTAAATAAATCCCCCCCTTTATCACCCCCATAGGTAGGGACAATAATAAAATACAGAAAATATAATTATTTTTGTTTTTCCATTAGGGTTAGGGTTAGGGTTAGGGGTACGGTTAGGGGTAGGGTTAGGGTTGCACTTAGGGTTGCACTTAGGGTTGCACTTAGGGCTAGGGTTGCACTTAGGGTTGCACTTAGGGTTGCACTTAGGGCTAGGGTTGCACTTAGGGTTGCACTTAGGGTTGCACTTAGGGTTGCACTTAGGGCTAGGGTTGCACTTAGGGTTGCACTTAGGGTTGCACTTAGGGCTAGGGTTGCACTTAGGGTTGCACTTAGGGCTAGGGTTGCACTTAGGGTTGCACTTAGGGCTAGGGTTGCACTTAGGGCTAGGGTTGCACTTAGGGCTAGGGTTGCACTTAGAGCTAGGGTTGCACTTAGGGCTAGGGTTAGAATTAGGGTTAGAATTAGGGTTAGAATTAGGGTTAGGGTTGGAATTAGGGTTAGAATTAGGCTATGTGCACACGGTGCGGATTTGGCTGCGGATATCAGTTTTCCATCACGTTTACAGTACCATGTAAACCTATGGAAAACCAAATCTGCTGTGCCCATGGTGCGGAAAATACAGCGCGGAAACGCTGCGTTGTATTTTCCGCAGCATGTCAATTCTTTGTGCAATTCCGCAGCGTTTTACACCTGCTCCATAATAGGAATCCGCAAGTGAAATCCACACAAAAAACACTGGAAATCCGCGGTAAATCCGCAGGTAAAGCGCAGTGCGTTTTATCTGCAGATTTTTCAAAAACTGCGGAAAAATCCACACAAATCCGCAACGTGAACACATAGCCTTAGGGTTAGGATTGGAATTAGGGGTAAGACTAGGGTTAGGGGTGTGTTGGGGTTAGGGTTGTGGTTAGGGTTGGGATTAGAGTTAGGGGTGTGTTGGGGTTAGTGTTGGAGTTAGAATTGAGGGGTTTCCACTTTTTAGGCACATCAGGGGGTCTCCAAACGCGACACGGCGCCACCATTGATTCCAGCCAATCTTGCGTTGAAAAAGTAAAATGGTGCTCTCTCCCTTCCGAGCCCCGACGTGTGCCCAAACAGTGGTTTACCCTCACATATGGGGTACCAGCGTACTCAGGAGAAACTGATCAACAACTTTTGGGGTCCAATTTCTCCTGTAACCCTTGGGAAAATAAAAAATTGCGGGCTAAAAAATTATTTTTGAGGAAAGAAAAATGATTTTTTATTTTCACGGCTCTGCGTTATAAACTTCTGTGAAGCACTTGGGGGTTCAAAGTGCTCACCACACATCTAGATAAGTTCCTTTGGGGGTCTAGTTTCCAAAATGGGGTCACTTGTGGGGGGTTTCTACTGTTTAGGCACATCAGGGGCTCTGCAAACGCAACGTGACGCCCGCAGAGCATTCCATCAAAGTCTGCATTTCAAAACGTCACTACTTCCCTTCCGAACCCCGACGTGTGCCCCACATATGGGGTATCAGCGTACTCAGGAGAAACTGGACAACAACTATTGGGGTCAAATTTCCCCTGTTACCCTTGGGAAAATAAAAAATTCAGGGCTAAAAAAATTTTTTTGAGAAAAGAAAAATTATTTTTTATTTTCATGGCTCTGCGTTATAAACTTCTGTGAAGCACTTGGGGGTTCAAAGTGCTCACCACACATCTAGATTAGTTCCTTGGGAGGTCTAGTTTCCAAAATGGGGTCACTTATGGGGAAGCTCCAATGTTTAGGCACACAGGGGCTCTCCAAACGCGACATGGTGTCCGCTAATGATTGGAGCTAATTTTCCATTCAAAAAGCCAAATGGCGTGCCTTCCCTTCCAAGCCCTGCCGTGCACCCAAACAGTGGTTTACCCCCACATATGGGGTATCATCGTACTCAGGACAAACTGGACAACAACATTTGGGGTCCAATTTCTCCTGTTACCCTTGGGAAAATAAAAAATTCTGGGCTAAAAATCATTTTTGAGGAAAGAAAAATTATTTTTTATTTTCACGGCTCTGCGTTATAAACTTCTGTGAAGGACTTGTTGGTTTAAAGTGCTCACTATGCATCTAGATAAGTTCCTTGGGGGGTCTAGTTTCCAAAATAGGGTCACTTGTGGGGGAGCTCCAATGTTTAGGCACACAGGGGCTCTCCAAACGCGACATGGTGTCCGCTAACGATTGGAGCTAATTTTCCATTCAAAAAGTCAAATGGCGCGCCTTCCCTTCCGAGCCTTGCCATGCGCCCAAACAGTGGTTTACCCCCACATATGAGGTATCGGCGTACTCAGGAGAAATTGCCCAACAAATTTTAGGATCCATTTTATCCTGTCGCCCATATGAAAATGAAAAAATTGAGGCTAAAAGAATTTTTTTGTGAAAAAAAGTACTTTTTCATTTTTACGGATCAATTTGTGAAGCACCTGAAGGTTTAAAGTGCTCACTATGCATCTAGATAAGTTCCTTGGGGCGTCTAGTTTCCAAAATGGGGTCACTTGTGGGGGAGCTCTAATGTTTAGGCACACGGGGGCTCTCCAAACGCGACATGGTGTCCGCTAAAGATTGGAGCCAATTTTTCATTCAAAAAGTCAAATGGCGCTCCTTCCCTTCCGAGTTCTGCCGTGCGCCCAAACAGTGGTTTACCCCCACATATGAGGTATCAGCGTACTCAGAACAAATTGGACAACAATTTTCGTGGTCCAGTTTCTCTTTTTACCCTAGGGAAAATAAAAAAATTGTTGCTAAAAGATCATTTTTGTGACTAAAAAGTTAAATGTTCATTTTTTCCTTCCATGTTGCTTCTGCTGCTGTGAAACACCTGAAGGGTTAAAAAAATTCTTGAATGTGGTTTTGAGCACCTTGAGGGGTGCAGTTTTTTAGAATGTTGTCACTTTTGGGTATTTTCAGCCATATAGAACCCTCAAATTGACTTCAAATGTGAGGTGGTCCCTAAAAAAAATGGTTTTGTAAATTTTGTTGTAAAAATGAGAAATCACTGGTCAAATTTTAACCCTTATAACTTCCTAGCAAAAAAAAATGTTGTTTCCAAAATTGTGCTGATGTAAAGTAGACATGTGGAAAATGTTATTTATTAACTATTTTGTGTCACATAACTCTCTGGTTTAACAGAATAAAAATTAAAAATGTGAAAATTGCAAAATTTTCAAAATTTTCGCCAAATTTCCATTTTTTTCACAAATAAACGCAGAAATTATCGACCTAAATTTACCACTAACATGAAGCCCAATATGTCACGAAAAAACAGTCTCAGAATCGCTACGATCCGTCGAAGCGTTCCCGAGTTATTACCTCATAAAGGGACACTGGTCAGAATTGCAAAAAACGGCAAGGTCATTAAGGCCAAAATAGGCTGGGTCATGAAGGGGTTAAATAAGGCTAATACAACGAAATTTTATTGCAAACTACAAAATTCAAGGAATAGTATGATTGAATAGTGTGAGTGCGTACACTTTTGTATATGTTAACATACAAAGGTTAATAAGTACATATAAGGATTAAATACATATAGTGATTAAGTACTGTATATATGAAGATTAACTTCATACAGTATACTTACATCATCCACAAGATGCTTTTAAACATCATCTGTCTGGAGTATCAGAGAAGCAACACCAAGACAGAGAACCCCTGGGAGATTACCTACACTGCAATTCCCCAATTATGCAGGTATCTGCACACTGTACATGTACAGGTACACCAGTTTTGGCATTTGTCTTAGTCATGTTTCTCTGGTCTTATATAGCGATTTACACTATGTAGTAACTTTAGTTTCACCCAGACCTTCCAGTGGCCAGCTTTCAAGGTTGGATGAAACTGAGATATCATGGAGTCATCAGACCAGGGGCCATAAACCCCTAGAAAATAAAAGCCACAAGGATTTAGATCAAACCACCACAGGCAGAGTTTCAATAAACCTTAATGTTTTACAATGACAAACAGCAAACATATAGAGACTTAGAACTGTTTGTGAAATGAATAAACAAACATTTCTCAAGATTGTGTCACTATGAGCACTGTCTGTTACATCTGTAAATGTTTTACAAGAAATGCAATATGATTGTCTGAATGCATTTGGTATAAAGTATTTTAATCTGGATTCCAAATCGCTATTCGTATATTCGCCATTTGTACATTTGATGCAGCCAAAGTTATGGCTCTCAAGGAGAGAAACTAATCTAGTGGACAAAAAAATATTTGTAATGAACTACTGAGCCAAACTAACAACATTGCTTTATCAAATTTATATGAAGTGTATGAGAGCAATGTGAGCAACCAGCCAACACAAAAAGGAGCTTTGCAAATGAGCTCTTTAAGGTACACAAATGTTGTTATAATAATAATAATTTTCTTTATATAACGCCAACATATTCCGCAGCGCTTTACAAATTATAGAGGGGACTTGTACAGACAATAGACATTACAGCATAACAGACATGTTTTGAAGTCTTTGCCAACAAGGATGTGGTTTCACCAATGAGGGGTACATTTTTTAAAAATACACTATTGCTATCACAGCCCCCTTGCCCAAAATTCACCATACAGAGCACGTTCACTCTGGTGATCTAGTGGCAGTTAAAGGACACATTGCAGGAGACAGAGTTAAGAAGTAGGCCCAATGTAATGTACAGTCATGGACAAAAATTTTGAGAATGAGGCAAATATAAATTTTTCCAAAGTCTACTGCTTCATTTTTTCTAATGGCAATTTGCAAATACTCCTGAATGTCAGAGTGATCAGCTTAACAGCAATTACTGTACTTGCAAAGTCAATATTTGCCCAGAAAATGAACTTTAACCCCCAAAACACATTTCAACATCATTGCAGTCCTGCCATAAAAGGAGCAACTAACATCGTTTTAGGGATTGATCCATTAACACAGGTGTGGGTGTTGATGAGGACAGGGCTGGCGATCAATCTATCGCATCATCAAGAACTTCAAGGAGAGAGCTTCCATTGTTGTCAAAAAGGCTCCAGGGCGCCCAATAAAGACCAGCAAGCGCCAGGACCGTATCTTAAAACTGTTTCAGCTGCGGGATCGGACTACCAGCAGTGCCGAGCTTGCTCAGGAATGGCAGCAGGCTGGTGTGAGTGCTTCTGCACGCACTGTGAGGCGGAGACTCTTTGAGCAAGGCCTGGTTTCAAGGAGGGCAGCAAAGAAGCCACTTCTCTCCAGAAAAAACATCAGGGACCGACTGATATTCTGCAAAAGGTACAGGGAGTGGACTGCTGAGGACTGGGGCAAAGTCATTTTCTCTGATGAATCCCCTTTTCGATTGTTTGGGACATCTGGAAAACAGCTTATTCGGAGAAGAGGTGAGCGCTACCACCAGTCTTGTCTCATGCCAACTGTAAAGCATCCTGAAACCATTCATGTGTGGGGTTCCTTCTCAGCCAAGGGAATCGGCTCACTCACAGTCTTGCCTAAAAACACAGCCATGAATAAAGAATGGTACCAGAATGTCCTCCAAGAGCAACTTCTCCCAACCGTCCAAGAGCAGTTTGGCGCCCAACAATGCCTTTTCCAGCATGATGGAGCATCTTGCCATAAAGCAAAGGTGATAACTAGTGTTGAGCATTCCGATGCTGCAAGTATCGGGTATCGGCCGATACTTGCTGTATCGGAATTCCGATACCGGGATTCCGATACTCTTGTGGTATCGGGTATCGGGTATCGGAACAACATTAATGTTAAAATGTGTAAAATAGAGAATTAAAATAAAAAATATCGCTATACTCACCTGTCCGACGCAGCCGGGACCTCAGCGCAGGAACCGGCAGCGTTGTTTGTTTAAAATTCCCGCTTTTACTTGGTTACGCGAAGTCCCGGCTTGTGATTGGTCAGGGCGGCCATGTTGCCGGGCCGCGGACCAATCACAGCAAGCCGTGACGAAAATACGTCACGGCTTGCTGTGATTGGTCCGCGTCCCGGCAACATGGCCGCCATTAACCAATCACAAGCCGTGACGTAACGGGAGGCTGGAAACGCGCTCATTTTAAAAAGGGCGCGTGTCCAGCCTCCCGTGACGTCACGGCTTGTGATTGGTTGCGTCGCGGTCAACCAATCACAAGCCGGGAGGCTGGACACGCGCCCATTTCAAAATGAGCGCGTCCAGCCTCCCGGCTTGTGATTGGTTGATCGCGGCGCAACCAATCACAAGCCGTGACGTCACGGGAGGCTGGACACGCGCCCATTTCAAAATGAGCGCGTCCAGCCTCCCGGCTTGTGATTGGTTGATCGCGGCGCAACCAATCACAAGCCGTGACGTCACGGGAGGCTGGACACGCGCCCATTTCAAAATGAGCGCGTCCAGCCTCCCGGCTTGTGATTGGTTGATCGCGGCGCAACCAATCACAAGCCGTGACGTCACGGGAGGCTGGACACGCGCCCATTTTAAAATGAGCGCGTGTCCAGCCTCCCGTGACGTCCCGGCTTGTGATTGGTCAGGGCGGCCATATTGCCGGGACGCGGACCAATCACAGCAAGCCGTGACGTAATTTCGTCACGGCTTGCTGTGATTGGTCCGCGTCCCGGCAACATGGCCGACCTGACCAATCACAAGCCGGGAATTCACGTAACCAAGTAATAGCGCGATTTTTAAACAAACAACGCTGCCGGTTCCCTCGCTGAAGTCCCGGCTGCGTCGGACAGGTGAGTATAGCGATATTTTTTATTTTAATTCTTTCTTTTACACATTTATATGGTTCCCAGGGCCTGAAGGAGAGTTTCCTCTCCTTCAGACCCTGGGAACCATCAGGGATACCGTCCGATACATGAGTCCCATTGACTTGTATTGGTATCGGGTATCGGTATCGGATTGGATTCCGATACTGTGACGGTATCGGCCGATACTTTCCGATACCGATACTTTCAAGTATCGGACGGTATCGCTCAACACTAGTGATAACTAAATGGCTCATGGAACAAAACATAGAGATTTTGGGTCCATGGCCTGGAAACTCCCCAAATCTTAATCCCATTGAGAACTTGTGGTCAATCATCAAGAGACGGGTGGACAAACAAAAACCAACAAATTCTGGCAAAATGCAAGCATTGATTATGCAAGAATGGACTGCTATCAGTCAGGATTTGGTCCAGAAGTTGATTGAGAGCATGCCAGGGAGAATTGCAGAGGTCTTGAAGAAGAAGGGTCAACACTGCAAATATTGACTTGCTGCATTAACTCATTCTAACTGTCAATATAACCTATTGGTACTCATAATATGATTGCGATTATATTTCTGTATGTGATATAAACATCAGACAAACACTAATAAAAACCAGGGGGCAGCAGATCATGTGAAAATATAATTTTGGTGTCATTCTCAAAACTTTTGGCCATGACTGTAATGCCCAATTCCCCAATGTGGGGTCCTTTTTTACTAAATAAAATAGTGCCATCACAGCCCCCTTGCCCAAAATTCACTGTACAGAGCACGTTCACCCTGGTCATCTAGTGGCAGCTAAAGGACACATTGCAGGAGACAGAGTTAAGAAGTAGGCCCAATGTAATGTAATGCCCAATTCCCCAAAGTGGGGTCCTTTTACTAAATAAAATAGTGCCATCACAGCCCCCTTGCCCAAAATTCACCGGCCTATAACAGTACAGAGCACGTTCACCCTGGTCATCTAGCAGTTCTGGATGATGAGAATGAGGATAAGGAGGAGGATAAGAACAAACAGACCAAATCTGGAAGCGTATACCCATGTGTGGTTGTGAAGAGGTGCATGAGAATACACCTCCCCAAAACAGAAAATGTATTTGAGTTTATGCTTCGCTGTTTTCACTTGGTGGTGTACAGAAGTCTTTCCCAATCCAGCCCTTGTTCATTTTTGAGTCAGGCTGTCAGCATTTTCAGTTGACAGGCGGATGCGCTTATCTGTTATAATTCCACCAGCGGGACTAAAAATCCACTGTGACAGAACGCTAGCAGTAGGGCAGGCCAGGATCTCCAAGGCGTAGAGATCCAGTTCATGCCACGCGTCCAGCTTGAATACCCAATAATTAAAAGGCACAGAGGAATCACGGAGGACGTTTGTACGATCTGTAAGTTACTCCCTCACCACCTTCCCAAACATTGCACTTCTTGTGACAGCACCCCTTGCCTATGTGCCATCACGATGGGAGGGTCTGAGAAAACTGTCCCAGAACTTTGCCATTGTTCCCCTCACTAAGCTGGATTGTACTTCTGTCTCTCTTGCTTGGACTCCTTGGTTGTACAACAAACTCGGACGTCTGCTGCCAGCATTCTTACATGGGAATTTTCTGCTACAAGGGCCCTCTGGTACTGTAACATTTTAGTACACCTCTTTGCCTCTGGCAGAAGAGATTGAATGTTCTCCTTGTAGCGTGGGTCTAGAAGTGTCACCAACCAGTAATGAGTGTCACCCAATATTTTTATAATGCGAGGGTCACGTGAAAAGCAGCGCAACATAAAGTCAGCCATGCGTGCCAGACTGCTAACAGGCAAGACTCCCGTGTCCACACCAATAGGATGACTGACCATGCTGTCCTCCTCCTCTTCCTCCTCCCTGTCCTCAGGCCATCCTCGCTGAACAGACGGTATGACACCTGTGTTTTTAGTACCGTCTATAGCACATGAAAGTAGCTCCTGTTCTTCCTCCTCCTCCTCATTGACTACCAATCCACGTTGAGAAGTCATGAGGCTGGGCTGAGTGTAATCCCCCTGTATGGTTCCTTGCTCCATGTCCTCGTGCTCTGCCTGCAATGCATCCTCTTTAATTGTGAGCAGAGAGGTTTTCAGAATGCTGAGAAGAGGGATGGTGATGCTAATTATGGCGTCATCGCCGCTCCCCATCTTGGTGCAGTCCTCAAAGTTTTGGAGGATGGTACATATGTCAGACATCAATATCCACTCCTGAGGTCTTATGTGTAGAGTCTAAACTGAATATCGATGGCCTTGTTGATGTTGCTAGTCAACAACTGCCCTCTTCTGCTCACAAATCATTTCCAACATATGCAGCAAAGAGTTCCAGCATTTGGGGACATCACACACCAGCCGGTGAGCTGGAAGCTGCAAATGCTGCTGAAGCATGGCAAGGGCGGCTGAAGCTGTAGCTGACTTTCTAAAATGGGCAGGCAGACGGCGTACTTTAACTAGCAGATCCGGCAGCTCCGGGTAGCTTTTCAGAAAACGTTGAACCACGAGGTAAAGCATATGGGCCAAGCAAGGTACGTGTGTGAGCTCACTTTGCCTCAGAGCTGCCAGCAGGTTACAGCCATTGTCACACATGACCATGCCTGGCTGTAGGTTCAGTGGTGTCATCCAAATATCTGACTGATCTTTCAGCGCTGTCCACAACTCTTCTGCATTGTGCGGTTTGTCACCTATGCAGATTAGCTTCAGCACAGCCTGTTGACGCTTGGCTGAGGCAGCGCTTCCAGCTTCTGACTGATGTGTTGATTTCAGAGATGGAGGATGAAGGGGAAGAGGAGGAGGTTTAGGAGCTCTAGACTGTGGGGGCAACCCTGATTGACATAGGGCCAGCAATCTTTGGCGTGGGGAGGATGTGTTCCATCCCAAGGTCCGAATGGGTCCCGGCTTTCACTATGTTAGCCCAGTGTGCCATCAGGGAGATGTACCGTCCCTGCCCACAAGCATTGTCGACGTGTCCTTGGTTAGGTGGACTTTCCCTGTAACAGCATTGCTGAAGACACGGGTAATGTTGTGGGACACATGCTGGTGTAATGCCGGTACGGCACACCGGGAGAAATAGTGGCGGCTGGGGACCGAGTACCTTGGGACGGCCACCGCCATCAGGTTACGGAAAGCTTCCATCTCAGCTAGCCTAAAAGGCAACATTTCAAGTGCAAGCAGAAGAGAAATGTTAGAATTTAGGACTGTGGCATGTGGGGCGTTGGCTGGGATTTCCGCTTGTTTTCCAAAGACTGGGGTATTGACAAATGAAGGCTGTGCTGGGACAAGGAAGTGGATGGGCTTGATGATGGTGCTACTTGACTGTGGGCAACAACAGGTGCAGGGCTAGAGGCATCTTCACATGTATGGTGTACTGGGGATTGGCTTCTATGCAAAACAGTGGAAGAAGCAGTGGTGTGACCTGCAGACAGTGGTCCTGGAGCCTGGGGATCAGCCCACAAAGTTGGGTGCTTTACTGCCATGTGCCTGATCATGCTGGTGGTTGTCAGGCTGGTTGTTTTGCTACCCCTGCTGATGCGAGCATGGCTGGTGCTGCAAATGGCCTGTTTGGGGTTATCGGCAGAGTCTTTAAAAATAACCAGACTCGGGAAGATCTCACAGTTGGAATGGCAACTTCCCTCATGTTGGTGTTAGAGGGAACGGATGCACACCTTCTGTCTGTGGCCACCACACTGCTTCTTCCTGCCTGTTGGGGTGATATGCCTCCTTCCCCATGTTTGCTGCTGCCCTCGCTCTGCATGTCCTCTTGCCAGGGTGGGTCAGTCACATAGTCATCCACCACCTCGTCTTCTACATCCGCACCCTGCTCCTCCTCCTGACTTCCTGGCAATTGTGTCCCATCATTGTCCACCTCTTTTGATACTTTCCCACCATCGTCTTCATGTGTCCGGGGCTGGTCAAAGCTTTGGGTATCTCTACATGCGATCTCAGCTGTCACTACTTCAAGTTGACCGGCCGAGAGTCCGGAATCTTGAAATGGAAAACTAAACAGCTCTTCAGAGTGTCCAAGTGTGGGATCAGTTGTCTCAGGGCATTTGGCATAGTGGGAGGAAGGAGGATCAGGGTGAGGAATATCTGGGTCACACTCACAGCTACTCAGACTTGACCATGTGGAAGACATGGTGGAGGTGGTGGTGGCTAAGTGACTGGAAGCATTATCCACTATCCAACCAACAACCATTTCACACTGCTCTGGCTTCAATAGTGGTGTGCTGCGGTCCCCTAGAAACTGGGACAGGAAGGTCGAGCGAGAAGATGTGGGTGTTTGTTGTGGCCCACTTTCACCTTGGCCACGGCCTTGTCCTCTGCATGCACCATCAGCATCACGTCCACTTCCCCGTCCGTTGCCCCTTGCCCATTTTAAATGGACTACTGCACTATTTCAAAAGCTCAACACAAATGTATTTATTAGGAGCTAAATAATATCTGATCAGTAGGCCTGCAAATCTACGATTTTTCAAACACAAACAGCAGGCAGGCCTCGGCCTGACATAACAGGCTGTATTGTAGTTTTTGGGGGCTTTTTTGTGAATTTAATTTATGCAAAATAGTGCTGTATATAAGTAGAGTAACAGACAGCAAAAACAGTGGCAAAATGGTCTACAATGCCCAAACTTTGAGCACGCAGATATATGAGGCCGTCACGGAAATACCGCACTGCCAAATATGTGGCCTGTATTTTCTGAATACAAAATAGTATAAGTAGAGTAACAGACGGCAAAAAAGGTGGTAAACCGGCCTACAATGCCCAAACTTTGAGCACGCAGATATATGAGGCCTGTCACGGAAATACCACACTGCCAAATATGTGGCCTGGTTTTTTTTTTAAATGCAAAATAGTGCTGTATATAATTAGAGTAACAGACAGGAAAAAAAGTGGGAAACCGGCCTACAATGACCAAACTTGGAGCATGCAGATATAGGAGGCCTGTCACAGAAATATCACACTGCCAAATATGTGGCCTGTATTTATTAAAATGCTAAATAGTGCTGTATATAATTTGAGTAACAGACAGGAAAAAAAGTGGGAAACCAGCCTACAGTGCGCAAACTTTGAGCAAGCCGATATATGAGGCATGTCACGGAAATATCACACTGCCTAATATGTGGCCCGTTTTTTTTTTGCAAATGCAAAATAGTGCTGTATATAATTAGAGTAACAGACAGGAAAAAAAGTGGTAAACCGGCCTACAATGCCCAAACTTTGAGCACGCAGATATGAGGCCTGTCACGGAAATACCACACTGCAAACTATGTGGCTTGTTTTTTTTTAAATGCAAAATAGTGCTGTATATAATTAGAGTAACAGATGGCAAAAACAGTGGCAAAATGGCCTAAAATGCCAAAACTTTGAACACGCAGATATAGGAGGCCTGTAACTGAAATATCACACTGCCAAATATGTGGCCTGTATTGTCTGAATGCAAAATAGTGCTGTATATAAGTAGAGTAACAGACAGTAAAAAAAGTGATAAACCGGCCTACAATGCCCAAGCTTTGAGCACGCAGATATATGAGGCCTGTCATGGAAATATCACACTGCCAAATGTGTGGCCTGTTTTTTTGTAAAATGTAAAATGGTGCTGTATATAAGTAGAGTAACAGACAGCAAAAACAGTAACAAAATGGCCTACAATGACCAAACTTGGAGCACGCAGATATATGAGGCCTTTTTTGGTGAATTTAAAACACAAAAAAAAAAACAGTGGCACAAGGCAAGCACACACAACTATGCTATGTATGCCTGACAAACTATGATTTTTAAACAGGCCTCAGTCTGACAGAACACACTGTATTTTTTTTGGAGGGGGTGAATTTTTTTGGAAAAAAATGCAACTAAGTATATAGTAAAGAAGCTGCAGCAGCAGCCAGTTATGGAGCTTTGGGAGGGATGCAGTGGGAGCAATGGAAGCACATACAGTGCCTGCAGGCCTTGCACTGATATGGATATGCTGTGCCCTGCCTACCTAGCGCTGCAATATCGGGACCCACGAAATAGCCCAAAAAACGACTGTTGGTTTCTCAGCAGCTGTGGATTTAACAGCTGCAGACCTACACTAACTATAAAAACCACTATTCTGACCCTATCTTGGCTGCAGCTCTCCCTACTCTCGCTGAATCCAGAGCTGAATGCGGCGCCAGGACTCTTATACTCGGGATGATGCTGTGTGGCCAAGCCAATCACTGCACGACCACAACAAAGATGGCTGCGCCTGGCAGACAATCCCTGCAGCGTGATTGGGTCTCTAAAGTCTGCCAAAAATGCTGGGTGGAGACACCAATTATCGCCGAATAATCCCGGAAATGCGAGTAACGAGTAGTGGCGAGCACGTTCGCTCATCACTATTAATGATCACTGTGGTTCTGACAGTTGGTATTCCCTGCGATCCTGAGAATGTGACTCTGGAAGCTGGAACTGAGCTCTGCAGAGTCCCTTCTTAACTGGTGGGAAGCTGCACATGCTCAATCTCTGCTCCATTCATTGTTTGCTGGAAAGTTGTGTACAGCACTTGACTTTCTCTGGCAGTACTATAGACTATGAGTGGAGTGGAAATCAAGCAATTGCACCTCTGCTCCATTTGAAACAGTACTGCAGGACATGGTTCCAGTGCCCACTTCTCAGGATCACTGGTGGTCACCAATGGTCAAACTCTAAGTAGGGCAGGTTTTAGGGGCAGGCAGACCAGGCAGCTGCCTAGGGCCCCCGCTGCTCCAAGGGCCCCCAACCAGTGGCATACTGCCAGGCGCATCGCTTGGCACTTTGATTCGATGCTGAGGCCTGGATCAAAGTTCAGTGCCCCGTATCCCCCCTCCAGTTTCCATAAGTGCACTGTGGGCAGAGCCGATGCTTAGCTCCTCCTCCCGGCCAGCAGAGCTTCCTGCTCTCTGCTCCTGCTTTCAACCTCTGCTGATGAAGTCAGTGAATGCTGTGGCCTGAGTTCCACCATCTGTCAGGCTCCTTCAACTTACCACTGACTCCACATTCTCAAGAGCAGGTGAGCCCTGGCCAGAAATTGTCTTATGTCTTATGTCCCAGAGCAGCACTAACAGGTCAGAGAGCAGTGATTTACTCACTGTAGTCCTGGTGCTACATGCTGATCGCTGCAGGATCAGGTTTCACAGCCACATGCAGCAGCGATTAGCATCGGCTCTGTCCACAGTCACTAAATCACTGCTTGTAATCTCTGGCATGTCTGGATGACACAAGACAAGAAATTTTGTCTGCTGAATCAGTATATTCAATATATAGAAATAAATTAATTCCCATGTGAAAATAATAAGGGTAAACCATACACATATATAGTACAGGTGTGTGGAATGCCCGCCAGGGCCTAGGGTTACTTAGTACCGGGTCTGATCGGCTTAAAGGGAGATGTCACGGTGGCGGCGACCTGGTCCGTGGCCCTGGGTGCCCATGTTAAAGGGAATGTCTTTTAAAGGGGTTTGGAATAAAGTTCGTGTTGCCACCTGTGGTATTCGGTCAGTGGGGACTGACGCTGCTTAAAGGGGTCCTCTGGGGTGATGTTATGGCAACTAAGATGGTTTAACTTCCCACAGGTGAAGTAGGGCCCCAGGGCTCCTGGTGTGTAGGTGAGGATGGTGAGTGGTGCAGTAAAGAACGGAGGACACAGGTTTGCAGTCTCATTACCTGGATTACTGGAGACTTCAGGTATCCACAGTCCAGGGCACCAAATCACAGGTACAGGCAGGGTCCGGCCAGCTTGGAAGCGAGTTCAGAGTCCCCTTTACCAGGTGGAGATGAAAGCCTTCCTACCAGCGCTTTGGTGTAGTCCCTTGCTTCCTGTGGTTTCTATCAAGGTCCTCACAGTTCTCTCTGTCCTCCGTAAAGCACAAACCCATGTGACAGGTGGCTCGAGCCTTTTTACAGGGTCTCTATCACAACCCGGACTCTATGCGCCACTGTGTCTCCTGGGTATTAGGGCGGACAGCTTACATGTAGTCTAGCTGTCCTGCCGGTTTCTGCTGTGCCTCCTAGAGTCCGACACAACCTCAGTCTTCCGGCTACCAGAAACTGCACTCTGCAGGGAGGTAGCCCAGACACAGCTATCCTCCCCAGTTGCAGGGGCTGGCTGGCACTTTTCAGCCTGGGGGGAAATCACAAGGCAGTGGCCCTCGAGTTGCGGTGGCCCTCCTTTTCCCTGCTTACCTCTGGCCATTGCATTAAAGCAGCAGACATAACAGGCTTTAAAAACAGGCTGGTACAGAGATATGGGAACAGAACTGAGCTTGCTGCATAGATATGGGAGCAGAACCGAGCTTACTACAGAGATATGGGAGCAGAACCGAGCTTACTACAGAGATATGGGAGCAGAACCGAGCTTACTACAGAGATATTGGAGCAGAACAGAGCTTCCTATAGAGATATAGGAGCAGAACAGAGCTTACTGCAGAGATATGGGAGCAGAACGGAGCTTACTACAGACATATGGGAGCAGAACGGAGCTTACTACAGACATATGGGCGCAGAACGGAGCTTACTACAGAGCAGTATAATATAGTAAAATATATAGATGAATTAGAAATGGCGACACACGCAAACGTCATCTGCATTAGTAATACATGCACCATTACATAATTAGTTGTAGGCTGGGTTCACAAGAGTGAAGTTTACATTCTGTATACGCACCACAACCTCCAGCCTCGCGGAGGGTATCCCTCCTGTAAACCCAGCCTGACGGGGACAACCCCTTATAAATGGAAGTGTGCTCCTCTAAACCATGCAATCACTGCCAATCCTCCAACCGTAAGTGGTGAATTTCCAGAGCTGGGAAATGGGATTTCAATATTAGAACACGTCAACTTTGGTTCCCGTCCCTCCTCAAGGAAGTAAGGCAGACAGGTGTGATAAGACTATTAGAAAAACTACTGCCACACACACGGCAGTACATACTGGCAGAAATGTGAGGGCATTAGTGCCTGTGTATGGACATGTCAGAGGCTAGAGAGAAGAAAGTTTGGTCCCTCTTAGCTTCTGGCAATGTTTTACCTCAGCTCACATTTGGGCCATACCATTGTAAAACAGGTAGACACATTTACCCACTGACCCTACTATTCATAAGGAACTGCTGTCTACCCCTTAGTTGCCCACTGTATATAGTCAGTGTGGGGATGTGGGCTACAGAACAACACAGGGCGATGACACTGCTACCTGAACCCTTCAGCTGCCCCACAATATGCAGGGAGTAAAACCAGTACAAAGTATGGCAGCCTCCCTGCAGAGCTGTCCAGGGCCGGACTGGGACAAAAAAGGAGCAATGCCACACAAACCCCACAGATTATAAAGGTACCTTCACACTCAGCAACTTTACAACGAGAACGACAACGATCCGTGACGTTGCAGCGTCCTGGATAGCGATCTCGTCGTGTTTGACACGCAGCAGCGATCTGGATCCCGCTGTGCCATCGCTGGTCGGAGCTAGAAGTCCAGAACTTTATTTGGTCGTCAGGTCGGCGTGTATCGTCATGTTTGACATCAAAAGCAACGATGTCAGCAATGTTTTACATGGAGCTAACGACCTGTGAGAACGATAAATGAGTTACCATTACGTCACAGGATCGCTCCTGCATCATTGTGGAGCTGCTGTGTTTGACGTCTCTACAGCAACCTAAACAGCGACGCTGCAGCGATCGGCTCGTTGTCTATATCGCTGCAGCGTCGCTGAGTGTGACGGTACCTTAACACTCCCCCTACACCCGATCAGTGGATTTTCCTATACTGTGTTGTGCCCTTCAACGCTCCTCTTAAAGGCGTTATTTGAAGAGCTATGTGTGAATGTCGCCATAGTGCCCACGATTGATCGCTTCTTTAGAGCGCCGGTTCTCAAGATCATGGGGGTCCCAGCGGTCGGACCCCAGCAACTACAAAGTTCTCGGGAAAGGGGATTACTTGGTATAATCCATTTAAATGTGTTTTCCAATATATATATATTTTATTTTCCCATAGTATTCCTGAAAATAATAAACCAATATTAACCCTCCCAAAGACCAATGTCACCTATCCGAGAACAGGACAGGAACAGGATTGGCAGGAGGAGTGGTACTGTGCAGTGTATATATACAGGACAGGAGGAGGGTACTGTGCAGTGTATATACAGGAGGAGTGGTACTGTGCAGTGTATATATACAGGACAGGAGGAGGGTACTGTGCAGTGTATATACAGGAGGAGTGGTACTGTGCAGTGTATATATACAGGAGGAGTGGTACTGTGCAGTGTATATATACAGGAGGAGTGGTACTGTGCAGTGTATATATACAGGAGGAGTGGTAATGTGCAGTGTATATATACAGGACGAGTGGTAATGTGCAGTGTATATATACAGGAGGAGTGGTAATGTGCAGTGTATATATACAGGACGAGTGGTAATGTGCAGTGTATATATACAGGACAGGTGGAGGGTACTGTGCAGTGTATATACAGGAGGAGTGGTACTGTGCAGTGTATATATACAGGAGGAGTGGTACTGTGCAGTGTATATATACAGGACAGGAGGAGTGCTGCTGTGCAGTGTATATATACAGGGCAGGTGGAGGGTACTGTGCAGTGTATATACAGGAGGAGTGGTACTGTGCAGTGTATATATACAGGAGGAGTGGTACTGTGCAGTGTATATATACAGGACAGGAGGAATGGTACTGTGCAGTGTATATATACAGGACAGGTGGAGGGTACTGTGCAGTGTATATACAGGAGGAGTGGTACTGTGCAGTGTATATATACAGGAGGAGTGGTACTGTGCAGTGTATATATACAGGACAGGAGGAGTGGTACTGTGCAGTGTATATACACAGATACTTAGATTTACACCACGCAAGCAATATATATATATAACTGAGCAGCACCAAATATTTAAGGGCTTGTCCACTACTAGGACAACCCCTAAATGTTCGGCCCCGATAAATTAATAAAGCCTATACTCACCTCCTGTGCCGCGCCGTTCCCACAGTGGCTGTGATGTGGTGTTATGACATGTGATGCCCGGAACCAATCAGTGCTGGTGTCACTGTCTCAATCTTCGCACAAACTGAACATGAAGAGGACGTCTGGGATCAAGCAGCTCATCCTGCACTTCCTCTTCATGTTCAGTTTGTCTGAAGGCAGAGACAGTGACACCAGCACTGATTGGTTCCGGGCAACATGTGGCATAACACCACATAACAGCCACTGTGGGAACGGCGCGGCACGGCAGGTGAGTATAGGCTTTATTAATGTATCGGGGCCGAACATTCAGTTTAAGACGAGGTTGTCCTAGTGGGAGACAATCCCTTTAAGCAGTGGACTCTTTATTAGCCCATATTCTTGGCCATATTCTCGGAGTCCACTGCACACACACAGGGAACCGTGGAATTACCGGGGCTCTGGCCTGTCGCAAAATGGCAGCGCCGGACACCCACGCAGCACTGCTGGGCCCCGGAGACACCCGCAGCACCGGCCAGCAACCGCCAGGCACCCAGAGACACCCGGCAGCAGCATCGGACATGCACCAGCACAAGACCCCCCACACCATCATGTCGCACATCAGAGCCCCCCTCATCCTGGCCTGCAGCATCACCCCACTCCTGCCTCCTCCAGCAACGACCCTGAGACCCCCCTTCACTGCACCCACTACTCCCAGTAAGCAATAAGACGCATGGATTATAAGAAGCACCACCATTTTATTAAAAAATATTTTTTTCTTATTATTTGGGGTGCGTCTTATAATCCGGAGCCTCTTATAATCCGAAAAATAAGTGGTGTGTATAATTATATATATATATATATATATATATATATATATATATATATATATATATATACATACACACACACATATATATACAACATAGACACGCATAATTACACACACACACACACACACACACACATATATATATGTATATACACACAAACACATACATACATAGACACACACACACATATACATATATTATATATAGATATATATATATATATACATACATACACACACACATATATATACACATACATACACACATACATGCACACACACATACATAGACACACACACACATATATATATATACACATACATACATGCACACACACACATACATACATGCACACACACATACATAGACACACACACTCACTCACACATTATATAGGTGAAACTGCGACTGCGGTACGTACATTATATAGGTGATACCACTGTGTGTAATATACTACGACCGCTGTGTATAGCCAATATAGGCCAGGCGCTCTGTGTGTGTATATATATATTATATATATATATATATATATATATATATATATATATATATATATATATATATATATATATATATAACACACACACACACACATACACACACACACATATACACTGCGGCTGACCTATATGGGCTATACACAGCGGTCGCAGTATATTACACACAGTGGTATCACCTATATAATGTATGTACCGCAGTTTCGCCTATATAATGTATATAGACTGCTGTACATACATTATATAGGTGATACTGCTACTGCGGTATATAATCGCAGTATCACTTATATATTGCATATACAACAGTCAATATACATTAGACAGGTCAAACTGCAAATGCTGCATATACATAAAAAAGTTTTCATCTTGGGTCTCATCTGAGATAGGGGAGGATGAGGAGGGTCCACTGTCCAGCCAGCATCGGAGGTGCGGAGGATGTGGAGCAGATGCAGGCCAGGGATTGGTGAGGAGAGCACTGTTCTCTGACACTGGTTCTGGCCAGGGTCAGACACAGTAAGGCTCAGGCGTCTCTGCGCGTGGTGGCGGCCTTTTCAAACCTTTGCACAGGCCCTGGTGCGTGCGCTCTCCTGTTTTCCCTCACTGACAAAGGCGGCAGCCATGTACGCAAGCAAGAACGAGGGCTGTGCTCATGTGGGCCGCCACGGCCTTGGTCAGCGCGTTCACCAAGAGAGCACGCACCATGGCCTGTGCAGAGGATTCAGAGGGCCGGCGGCCCATTTTGTAGCTCAGCGTGCTTAGGGGCCCCTCAGCACTCCGGGCCCCGCTGCAACCTCTGTAGTTACGCCCGATAGGGGTATACTATAGGCACAGGTACACAATGTTATATACACTGGATGGATCAATCCTGCACCTGGCCCAGGACATACATGCACTGTATATATACAGGGCCATGTATATAGCATGTGATGTCCAGTCACCAGGTTCAGGCGTGATCACTCCAGTGCTGGATTCTGTAGACAGTCTCTGCTCACTCTCAGTATAGGGAGATTTATTGCAGGAGACTGAACTTTCCTGCAGTCTGGTAACTCTGGAGCCGATGACCTGGCACTGACAGGGTGAAAGTTCAGACTCCTGCAATAAATCTGTGAGCATCAGCAGAGCGGCCACTGATACTATAGGGACCGGCCCCGGACTAATCAGGAGGTGAGCAGCAGCGTCCATCCCCTCACCGCACACAGAGCTGAAGGTACTCACTGATGTGTGAGCCGTCCACATGCAGATCTCCAGCAGTTACATGCAGCAGTGTTCCCTCTTCCTCAGCAGCCGGCCGCACACAGGGGGCAGGGGGCGTGTCTGCTCCACTGTGAGGCAGCTGCCAGGACACAGAGAACACAGCGCCGGCCACCAGCAGCCCGAATCAGCTGCTTGGTGACCGGCCCGGGGGGCACATGCCCCTTTGCAACCCGGCCCAGTCCGCGCCTGCCCAGTTGTCACTCTCCTGTGCTTCACTCTCCTGCTTGCTCTCTACAATCTGTTCTGTCCTTCTGTATTCTCTGTATCCAGGAGCTGCAGCACCTCTGTCTGCACGGCCCCTCACACGTCTCTCTGCCTCAGACGGAATCACGGCGTTCAATACATTGTATAAGGTAAAATTTATCTTGTGGAGACTCGCATCTATGCAAGATAAATTGCTGCGGTTTAGAGAGACGTGCCCCATGTCCGTCTCCGCAGGTGAGCTGCAGGCGTCTCAGAATGCATAGTGGACATGGGATTTCTAGAAATCCCATCCACTATGCCGTAACATCTGGCCGCTGTGGGATGGACGCTGTACAAGTACACAGCAGCCGACCCGCAGCATTTACTGATTGTGGACACACACCCTTAGAGCTTTTGCTGTTTGTTTATTTTTTACAGTATGTATTTTGTCTACAGTACATGTTTCATGAAGTTTGTTTTATTCACCAAAAACGCAGCAAAGAACAACGTTGCAACATTTGCAGCTTTTTTATTTTAACTTTTTCATTGCTTTCTATGGGTGGAAAAAATGCTGAAAGAGGTTACATGACGCAGATATAAAAAACGCTGCAGTTCTGAAATTCAGTCAGGAGAAAATAAAAGGGTGTGCAGGAGATTTCTGAAAATCTCAGTTTTAGCTTGTGCTGTAAAATGCAACTTCTTATTTGCAGAAGAAAAAGCTGCAAAAATTCTGCATATGAACATGGCCAAAGCTGCTTTTTAAAGCGCCAGCAAAACACATGAGATTTCCGAAATCTCCTGCACACGCTTGTTCTTTTTCTGACTGAATTTCAGAACTGTAGCACTTTTTAAATCTGCAGTGTGTCACTTCTTTTAGGATGTTTTCACCCGTAGAAAGCAATGAAAGAATAAAAAAAGCTGCAGATATTGCAATGGCATTTTTCGCTGCAGTTTTTCAAGTGGTTTTGTGAATTAAACTATTAGGTCTCGTTCACATGTTCAGGACTTGGTGAGTATTTGTAATGTAGAAACAGCAGTGGAACAATCAGAGGAAAAGTATAATAGAAACACGTCACCACTTCTGGATTTATCACCCACTCCTGGTCTTGAGTTACAAATGTTGATGTGAAATACTGACCAAATACTGACTGTGTGAATGTGGCCTTAAACATACTGTAGACAAAGCAAACATCCGCACTTTTAAAAAAAGCTGAAAAAAACTGTAAAGAACACCACAAAACAAGCTGAAAAACAGGTGTTTTGAGCGTGACATTTTTACTACCAATAGAACAGATTTTGGCTACTGAAAAAAAATGCTGCATATTCTTACTCTGAAACGCTATGTCTATCTGTGGTGTTACATAGGACTGCAGGTGACATCTACATTATCTGTACTCTGAGAGTTATCATGTTATCTGCAGTGTTTAAAAAAATTAGGAGGGGGTTGGGGGCAACTTTATGTCTTGGGGCTTGGGCCCCCAATCTTTTCTGACCCTAGCAACGCCCCTGCGTACTGCAAATAGTGGCAGACCCCTTGGCCGATATGAGGCCCCTGAATATGGGGGCCAGAGTGCCAGCACTGTCTCCAGGCCCCTCCACCAACTGTATTCACATCCTGCTCATGTAATGCAATCTAAATGTTTGTGTGATTTTGCAATGTGAGCACGTGGGGCCCCACTTTAAACTTTTGCCCAGGGCCCCACTTTGTCTAAAACCGGTCCTGACTCCCAAAGATCAGTCTCTCTATAGATAAAAGATAACGTACAATTTAGGGAATAACCTTCTAATATTATAATGAATAAATATTATATTTTCATAACTTGTTGAGTCCATGTAAAAACCAGAAGAGCGAGGAAAGTAATGCAGCGTAACATGGCTGGTTAATGTGGTGACTGCCTGTGAAGGTCTCAAACCAATGATTTGGCCATGAACTACCGGTATTTATTCTTTCAATTCCTCTTGCGTAAACAGGAGTGACCTCTCCCCCATATCTTCAATTAAATGATTATTATTATTATGATTATTATTGTTAGACAGAATGCATTTTCTCAAATGCCACTACTCAGGGGGCGGTAATCTAATAATTATATAGCATAAAAGGTCATGTAAGTTTTGTTAACCTCCTAAGATTTCTCTTTGGGAAAGATTTATATGACATCTGATCTGACACCCCAGCCAAAAATGTAAAAAAAATAACCCTTGACTTTGAGATCATGTCTGTTCCTTTTCTTACATTTTATTGGATTTGTACTTTCTTATTTGAACATTTTCTAAATTTTAACTTCACATCTGCGGTGACAAAAATTATTAAGTATTTCTGTGCCACACATAGAAAACATTCAGGGAGCATTGCTTTCTGAGAGGCTTCTCTGACACTGGGGTAATTTAATTTTTTTCATCAGGAGTCAAGGGAGCCTCAATTTTTCTGACAGCACCCGGACATTCCTGGAGAGTTGGCCAGTATGTTTCTAAGAGCTCCTTCTCACTTGCGTGAAATACGGCTGAGTCTCACAGGTTAAAACCCGGCTCCGCCGCCGGCACTCCAGAGAGGAGCGTGCAGCTCCATGTATTGCTGTGCGGCCGCACACTCCGCTCTGGGGTGGTGGCGGCAGAGCCGGGTTTTAACCTGCCAGATTCGGCCGTATTTCATGCAAGTGAGATGGAGCCCTAAGTCTTTTTATTTTCTGAGACCAACCTTTACCAATAACATTTTGTGTAATGGCTCATGACTATACTATGTGTAATCATGGCTCGCTCAAGCTGCTCTACAGCAATATCAATTAAACATAACCTTTAATAACTCTAGCAGAGATGAGCGGATTGATCCACAGAGGAATAAGTTCAAGTCAAATTTCCTGAAATTCAAACATTTTGAGATTCACTTTGCAAAAAATAAAACTTGCCGAGCATAATTTCCCATACAGCTAAAGACAACAGTCACATGTCATTCTGCGTTGCCATGTATCTATGACATCTAGTGGATTATCATGACTTTTGGATATGGGCCGGACCCTCACTCCATCTTAAAACAACCATAACTACAGTAAACCTAGACACTGGAATAAATACACAAAACACATTATTTTGGTTGTCAAAATGGCCACAGCTTTATTTAAATCACAGGATTAAAACAATCATAGGAGTCAGGTGAAGTGCTAGTATATTGGGATTCACAAGTACGGTGATATCCCCAGCTGTCTGACATACAGCACCAGGACAGACAGCCATAAAGGGGCGGCACACACTGGGGGCCATTGAAGCTGAGCCAGTAAACTTTCAGGGCACCAATGACCCTGTTATCCTCACTCCTGTGCTTAACCACCGTGACCGCCCCTGATTGACCTTGCCATTACAACGTCCTTGAGGCTGCCACCAAAGCTGAGCCTGCTCACCACCATGAGGTGTTACGTCCTCTATTAGTTATAATAAGTCCACATTAACTTTTCTGCAACTTCCACCTGACTCCTAAACCGCAAAGCTGCGACGAGTTATAAATTCCAAGTCACATTCGATACTTTTAGCCTTTTTTTAATAAATCACTTTTGTAAAATTATAAACTAGAAGTTCCTGCAAAAGCATTAATGGGACTAAACTTGGCAAACCTCCGACTCACAAAGAGTCATCCTACAGCGTTCAGGAGAAGAAAAAAACCCTGTGGAGGAAATCTGTAGGGAACCATGGCTGAAGGATTGCCTTTCCCTTGGGCTTAGAGGCTAATGTTAACTATAGCCATGATATAATCGGACCTGGTACAAGATATGCAATGGCAAAATCAACAAACACAATAACGCATTCATCATTATATAAGCAATAATTAAAGAAAATGTTTTAGGACAGTGATTATAACAGGGTGGGAGGGTGGGTGATGTTTCCTCCAGGTCATCCGGTGAGAGAAAGATGGAGAGAAACAGAGTTACATCTTCTATATAAGCTGCACCCTCCTCACAGTAAGGGTATGTGCACACGTTCCGGATTATTCGCGGATTTTTCGCTCATTTTTTTGGCGGTATTCCGCTACAAAAATGCATAAAAAACGCATACAATATGCAACCCATCATTTCCAATGCATTCCGCAATTTTTGTGCACATGTTGTGGATTTTTCCACAAAAAAAACGCATGTGGAAAAATACGCAGCATGTTCATTAATTTTTTGCAGATTTCCCACTATGTTATTGAATTGGGAAGCTCCGGCAAAAAACACGAAAAATCCGCACAAAAACCGGACAAAACCGTGAGTAAAACGCAAAAAAAAGTATGCGGATAATCTCCGGTTTTGCTCAGGAATTTTCCGCTTAAAATCCTGACGTATGCACATAGCCTAACACACCAGGCACAGACATACTGTGCGCCTTCATCTTAAAGCAACATCACTCTTATTTAAAATCCATACTGCTATACAAACAAAGCTTCAGGAGTTAAAGGTTCACCCCCTCCCAAAGTCATGTCCTCCTCTGCTTAGTGCTCCGGTGGTTTCTTTAAAATAAAAGCTAAACTGCATTAAGAGGAATTAAAATTCCCCCAAAATTCAAGAATAAACACAGCAAAAAGGACAAAAATATTTACCTGCCCAGGTCTCGGAATTAATGCACTGTCAGAATGCAGCAAACACTTATAAAGATGGAGGCCAGACAGGTGCAAAATACTGATGAGTCAATCACTCAGAATCTACCAGTATTGAAATTGCACACACAAAAAAGGCTTGTATAGGGCATCAGTCACACATAAGTAGTTAACAGTGTTAACACCCTAGTTTACAATACCAACACTGTTGGGCTTGGCTGCATTGTGAATATAAAAACATGCAAAAAATATATGCAGCTATGTATTTGCCAACGGACTGCACAGGCCTAATCCCAGTCTACAGACTGGATTCTGTCACTCCTCCTACTCTCTCTCTCCCTTCCTAGGATAAATGCAGATTGGAAGTGATACAAAAATGATAGGCCCTAGAAGGGCTGTTAGTATCATGTCTCATCATCAGCACCAGTATCAACACTACAGGCCTCTGATTCGTTATGCTGTGCATACAGGCCTTGACAAGCACTCTCACTCTCCAATACGAAATGTCACAGAGCTGTGCAATGGCGTCAGTGTGACTAGCTGGGTGGTGCCTGTCCTTTTATAACCCCTGATGATGTCAGCCAGCCAATCACAGTAATGCCACAACCAAGATGGCTATGGCATTACAGTGACTCAGACAATACCGGCATGGTAATTCGCTGCGAAAAAGATTCAGGTGAGGATTTGAGTTTTATATTGAACACCACCCATTACTCGCCGATTAATGAGCCCATCTGAGCACCTTTATACTCGAGTGATAACCGAGTATCACCGAGCACAATCTCTCATCCTTAAAGGTAAGGTACCGCGTTTGTAGATCATTAATAAATCACTGTAATGTAGCATAACATGCTGCTTATAACCAAGTTTTAAATGCATGTGAAACAGATTTCGTGTGTTATATGAGTTTAAAGAAGGAACTGGGGGCTGACATCTTGGTTTCACAGCAGTTCAGGACACTAACAGTGTCATTTTACGGCACCCCATGGACATAGGAGATAATAGACCGCCGCGGACCCTATCTTTAACATTGTAGCAGCATTAGCAGTGAGCTGGGCACGCCTCTGTGGGCTGCACAATTCACTGCTGTAGGTGTGACTAGCCGCCATTTTATTATAGCCCAGTGCTCTCTGCCAAGCTCCACTTACTCTCTATCACAGGAGAAATGTGCACTGCTCCTCTGTACTCCAGGCACTGAGCAGACATCCTCTGCCCCTCACACGCTGCCCTGTGTGCTTCTCCTGCTGTGTCTCCGCCTCCCCCCTCCCACACAGACCCTCATTCCCAGCCTGCAGAGAGAGCTGACACCTGACACCTGTCTCTGCCATACTAATGTATCTCTCCCCTCCCTCCACATTGCCTGGCCATTCACTGCAGACCTGGAGCTCCTTCTTATCTTACTGAGGGATGAGTCACAGACAGCTCTGCACAGACAATGCTGCTCCATACACACCACATAAACTAACTGTGCTTCTGATTCAGTAACTGCTGGTGATAGCAGATCACAGGGCAGTCACACACAATATGGCTCTGCCCTGTGATGCTGCTCTTCATTCTGCCCCAGGGATATTAGACCACCCAAAAGGGGAGGGAAATGCTGATGTCAGCAGTTACTGCCCAGATTTTCCAGCTAACAGTAAAGCTGGTAAGTCTCACTATAGCTGCTTGAGGTCTAAAATGGAAAATGCTCCCCCTAGTGGTCAATATATATATTTGTAAGAAAATATATAATATTTTTCATATATAAATGTTTGCAAACAGTGCAAACATTGCATTAATACATTTTATTTACTATTTTAAGCTTAATTTCACAAAAAAACAAACTACAAAAAAACTGGTGGCACCTTCCCTTTAATCAGGAATAAAAATGATTCACATTCTATACCATAGCAGCATTGATATCTTCAGGGGGAACACAGCGACTGGTTTATCTACTTATATATGTACTAGATGGTGGCCCGATTCTAACGCATCGGGTATTCTAGAATATGTATGTATGTATGTACGTCGCGCTGTGAGTGGGGGTTAACTTCCGTGCCAATATCTGGCGCGACCAATCAGCGAAGCATGGTTGAAATCCCGCACCAATTTGCGGCCGGATTACGTTTCGCTGATTGGTCGCGGTTGGCCGGGCTTGACTAATCACTGAAGCGGTGTTTAAATCTCGCAGCAATATCGCTGGTCGCGGCCGGCCGCGTAGTATATAGCACAGCCACGTAGTATATAGCAGCCACGTAGTATATAGCACAGCGATGTAGTATATAACACTGTCCACGCAGTGTATAGCACAGCCACGTAGTATATTGCACAGCCACGTAGTATATTGCACAGCCATGTAATATACAGCACAGCTACATAGTATATAGCACAGCGATGTAGTATATAGCAGCCATGTTGTATATAACACAGCCCACGTAGTATATAGCACCGCGATGTAGTATATAGCAGCCACGTAGTATATAACACAGCCCACATAGTATATAGCACAGCAACGTAATATATAGCAGCCACGTAGCATATAACACAGACAGCCATGTAGTATATAGCACAGCCACATAGTATGTAGCAGCCACGTATTATATAACACAGCCCACATAGTACATAGCACAGCGACGTAATATATAGCAGCCATGTAGTATATAGCAGCCACATAATATATAGCAGCCACGTAGTATATAGCACAGCCACGTAGTATATAGCACAGCGATGTAGTATATAACAGTCCACATAGTATACAGCACAGCCACGTAATATATAGCAGCCACGTAGTATATAACACAGACAGCCTTGTAATATATAGCAGCCACGTAGTATATAACACAGCCCACGTAGTATATAACACAAACAGCCATGTAGTATATAGCACAGCCCACGTAGTATATAACACAGCCCAACAGCCCACGTAGTATACAGCAGTGTGGTCACCATATCCCTGTGAAAAAAATAATTAAAATAAAAAATAGTTATATGCTTACCTTCTGACACCTCCGCAGCGATGCGGTCGGCAGCTTCCATTCCCAGTGATGCATTGCGAAATTACCCAGATGACGTAGCGGTCTTGCGAGACCGCTAAGTCATCTGGGTAATTTCGCAATGCATCTCTGGGAACGGAAGCTGCCGAGAGCATAGGAAGGAGCGGGAAAGCTGTGGAGGCATAGGAAGGTGAGAATAGCATGATTTTTATTTTTTTTTATTGTTTTTAACATTATATGTTGGTCCGGGATGGGGCCACACACTGTCGCTGACTGGAGGGGAGTAGGGAGGGGGCACTGACTGGAGGAGAGTAGGGAGGGGCCAATTCGCGGCTGGACTAAGCCTGTCGCTGATAGGTCGCGGCTGGCATGCCTCGACCAATCAGCGACATGGGATTGCCGTTACAGACAGACAGACAAACAGACGGAAGTACGTACCCCTTAGATGATTATATATATAGATTGGTAGAAAAAAAAATTGTAATAGTGAAAAATTATTGTAGTAATTATTCTAAGTTTCTGAAACTACAATAAATAAAATGCATTTTATTTTGAAACGTCAGGAAAAACAATTACTGAACGCCCACAATACTAACCATAAGTCTATATATTAGTTAAAAATTACTATATCATAAGCTGTAAACTTGAGAAAAGTTTTACTAATGATTATGATGTCTCTATACATAACTCTATCCATCTACTTTAATTATATTTTGTTGTTGGTGTTTTTTTATTTTTTATTTTACACTGTGAAAATAAATTTTGCTGCACAATTTTAACACTGTTGGGCAATACTGATTAAAGGACAGTGGGTGCATGTTGCACATAGAGAAAAATGACAAGAAATGTCAAAATTATTTTTAAAAAGCTGCTCAACTGATGCAGGACAAATGGTAAACCAGGGGATTAGTCCTGAGGAGGTGAAAAGTCTCCGCGAGCTAAAAGAACACTGGATTTTGGCCGTTGCAGCTGAAAGGACGACATCGGTAAACCTGGTTGAGGAGTCCTAAGGAGATCATTTGCGTATTCCAAGTGCATTCTGGGACAAGTGAAGAGTCTCCGAGCTCAAAGAACAATGGATTTTGGCTGTTGCAGCTGAAGGGAGGACATCGGTAAACCTAGGGGAGGAGTCCTAAGCAGATCGTTTGCGTATTCCCAGTGCATTCTGGGATAAGTGGAGAGTCTCCGCGAGCTCAAAGAACACTGGATTTTGGCCATTGCAGCTGAAAGGAGGACATCGGTAAACCTAGGGGAGGAGTCCTAAGGAGATCATTTGTGTGTTTGCAGTGCATTCTGGGATAAGTGAAGAGTCTCCGAGCTCAAAGAACAAAGGATTTTGGCTGTTGCAGCTGAAAGGAGGACATTGGTAAACCTAGGGGAGGATTCCTGAGGAGATCATTTGCGTATTCCCAGTGCATTCTGGAATAAGTGGAGAGTCTCCGCAATCTCAAAGAACACTGGATTTTGACCATTGCAGCTGAAAGGAGGACATCGGTAAACCACACGCCACTTTTGTTTTTTGCTTATTTAGTTACAGCAGTGTTTTTGTTCATTTTGTTTCTTGTAACTTTTGTATGCTTTATGGCCAATGTGAACATGCGTTTATGTGCTGCATATACACCAACTTAAACCAAGCTCAATTTTTCTGTTTTTTCCTTTGTATTTTTGCATTTTGTGTAAGTCGGGGTGTGGCCTCCCTGTCCTGAGCTTGAAATTACATTTAAAGGCTTCTGTTGGAATCTGTTTTGTTTTTGACCATCCGCCATCTTGTTGTGGTTTTCTGGCTGCTGGTCTTTTTCCCCTGGTGCTGGGTTGTCTTAGGTCAGGTGATTGTATCACCCTTTATTACCCAGCACCTGCCTCCCATTCCTTGCTGGACAACAGTGTTAATCCGCTAGAGTTCTGGCTAGGTGCTTTGATAGCTTTCTGTGTTTGATATTGTGCAGTTCTGGGACCTCTAGTTCTGCTATCTTTAGTGTCTGTTTTCAGTTAGTTTCTGCAGCCGTCTCTGTGTTTTCTATTTGGAGATGACCTGTTTTTATACCCAGTCCTTAGATCTTTCAGGGACCTCCTTCCCCCTATCTATAGGTCTTCGCTGAGATTAACCTAGGATCGTCGGAGGGTCTGTTCGCAAGGAATGGGTCGCCCACTTCATCTTTGGGTATCAGCCTAGTCTCAGTGCAGGGTCAGTTTTCCCCTTCTATCCTAGTTCTGTGTTGCAGCTCCGTAACAGCTTCCTCAGACTGGTGTCCAAAAGTTGGGACCCGGTTCTTTTGTCTGCCCTTATTCACACACTGAGATCAACTCTGATACCTGGTAAGGTTTTTAATATTAGACAGCGTAGGACCGTCCCAATCAAGGTCACCTTGTTGACGGTGGGATGGCTTTTATGCTATTTTTGATCAAAAACAGTATTACTAAGAGCCCTGTGTATTCACTTTTGCTTTTTACTTATTTAGTTACAGCAGGGTTTTTGCTCATTTTGTTTCTTGTAGGTTTTGTACAGTTCATCATTTGTAGTCACCCATCCGCCCCTCACTTCATCATTTGCCATCCCTCTCAATTCATCATTTGCTGTCCTCCTTCCCCCCTCACTTCATCATTTGCAGTCCCCATCCCCGTTCGACTTCATCATTTGCAAGTCCCCATCTCCCCTCACTTCACCATTTGCAGCCCCCCATTCCATCTCACTTCATCATTTGCAGTCCCCCATCCCCCCTCAGTTCAACATTTGCAGTCTCCCTTCCCCCACTTCCTCATTTGCAGTCTCCCTCCCCCTCACTTCATCATTTACAGTCCCCCATCCTCCCTCACTTCATAATTTGCAGTCCCCCATCCTCCCTCACTTCATCATTTGCAGTCCCCCTCACTTCATCATTTGCAGTCCCCCTTCCCCCATTTCATCATTTGCAGTCCCTTCCTCCTCACCCATTTAATTCATTTTATAAAGAAAAAAGCATTTTTCATACTTACCTCACAGAGGATCCCAGCAGGCGCAGCTCTGCTTCTGTCGTCCTTGTACATGTTGGTGCGTAAGATTTGATGTCATCTCGTGCGCGATGATGTCATCTCATGCGCGATGACGTCATCGCGTACACGCTGTCACCTGACCAGCAGTCCAGCGAAGGTGCAGGGAGTGGGAGCTGAGCAGCCGTCTAGGCTGGGAGCTCCGAGAAAGCTTCCAGGCCCCAGCGCCAAGGTGTGTGCTGCTCTCAGAACTTCATTGCATGATACGGCCCGGTTAGCAGAAGCACAAGAGGAGGGACAGTAATGCTCTGATGGTGGCCCTGCGAGTTTCAGTCATGGTGGTGGAACCGGCCCGGGTTCAGTCATCAGAGAGCAACGACTGTAATCTTGCCCCAGCACCAACTGACAGCTGGCCCGAATGCTGAGCTCTAATGCTGAGCGGCTGTCAGTCAGTGCTGGTAGTGCAGTTATAGACGCTGCTCTCTATGCACAGAATAGTGACTGAAACCACACCGGTGCTGACATCAGGTCATGTCACTCTGGAACTCAAGTGTTAATTGCCATTATATTGCACTACATGTCAACATTTTGCTGGTGGTTTTGTTTCTTTTGCACTTGCACTTTAGAATAGGACAACATGGGAATTTTGATCATGGCACAGTTGTAGCTGCTACATCAAGGACCAATACAAATGAATTGGGTCACACTGCAACTCCTAACAAGTTTGGATTTTTTGGAACTTGCTTGTTGTGATCATGGAACACTAGGGGTCACAATATCACCCCGTTAACTTATATTATGCTGCAATATAGTTGTTTGACCAACCTGGCTGTGTCTCAGGCAAAGTCGGCATGTAGCCCCAGGCTTCTACTTGCACTTTGACCTAGATGATGACTCTGCAGTGTCACTTGCTTATGTATTATCTGCCCCACCCTTTACTAATGCATATGCATTTATACTGTACTAGATGGTAGCCCAATTCTAATGCATCAGGTATTCTAGAATATGTATGTAGTTTATTTATGAAGATTTTAGAATAATACATTGAATACACAGGATTCGGCCGGCCGCGACCAATTAGCGAAGCGTGGTTCAAATCCCACACCCATTCGCAGCCGGACTGCGCCTGTCGTTGACTGTTCATGGCCGGCCATGTAGTATATAACAGGTCACGTAGTATATTGCACAGCCACGTAGTATATAGAACAGCCACGTAGTATATAGTACAGCCCACGGAGTGTATAACAGCCCACACATGCAGTATATAACATAGCCCACGTAGTGTATAACACAGCCCACGTAGTGTATAACACAGCCCACGTAGTGTATAACACAGGCCACGTAGTGTATAACACAGGCCACGTAGTGTATAGCACAGCCCACGTAGTATATTGCATAGCCCACATAGTATATTGCACAGCCCACGTAGTATATTGCACAGCCCACGTAGTATATAGCAGCCCATGTATTATATTGCACAGCCCACATATTATATTGCACAGCCCACGTAGTATATACCACAGCCCAAGCAGTACATTGCACAGCCCACGTAGCATATTGCACAGCCCAAGTAGTATATAGCAGCCCACGTAGTATATAGCAGCCCATGCATTATATTGCACCACCCACATATTATATTGCACAGCCCACATAGTATATAGCACAGCCCAAGCAGTACATTGCACAGCCCACGTAGTATATTGCACAGCCCAAGTAGTATATAGCAGCCCACGTATTATATTGCACAACCCACGTATTATTTTGCACAGCCCACATATTATATTGCACAGCCCACGTAGTACATTGCACAGCCCACGTAGTATATAGCAGCCCACGTAGTATATTGCACAGCCCACATATTTTTCACAACCCACGTATTATATTGCACAGCACACATTATATTGCACAGCCCATGTAGTATATAGCACAGCCCAAGCAGTACATTGCACAGCCCACGTAGTATATTGCACAGCCCAAGTAGTATATAGCAGCCCACGTATTAAATTGCACAGCCCACGTATTATTTTGCACAGCCCACGTATTATATTGCACAGCCCACGTAGTACATTGCACAGCCCACGTAGTATATAGCAGCCCATGTAGTATATTGCACAGCCCACGTATTATTTTGCACAACCCACGTATTATATTGCACAGCACACGTTATATTGCACAGCCCACGTAGTATATAGCACAGCCCAAGCAGTACATTGCACAGCCCACGTAGTATATTGCACAGCCCAAGTAGTATATAGCAGCCCACGTATTATATTGCACAGCCCACGTATTATTTTGCACAGCCCACGTATTATATTGCACAGCCCACGTAGTACATTGCACAGCCCACGTAGTATATAGCAGCCCACGTAGTATATTGCACAGCCCACATATTATATTGCACAGCACACGTAGTATATAGCACAGCCCCCGCAGTACATTGCACAGCCCACGTAGTATATTGCACAGCCCACGTGGTATATAGCAGTCCATGTAGTATATAGCAATGTGGGCATCATATCCCTGTTAAAAAAAAAGAATTAAAATAAAAAAGTTATATACTCACCTTCCGTTGGCCCCGGATCCAGGCGAAGCGGTTACCGACGCTCCTCGCATGCTCCGGTCCCAAGAGTGCATTGCGGTCTCGCGAGATGATGACGTAGCGGTCTCACGAGACCGCTACGTCATCATCTTGCGAGACCGCAATGCATGGAGCGGTCACCGGAGCGTCGCGAGGAGCGGGGAAGGCCTGTTCCTGATCTGGGGGCCGACGGACGGTGAGTATATAATGACTTTTTATTTTTTAAAATTATTTTTAACATTAGATCTTTTAACTATTGATGCGGCATAGGCAGCATCAATAGTAAAAACTTGGTCACGCGGTCCGTTACCACTGCCATTAACCCTGTGTGAGTGCTGACTGGAGGGGATTATGGAGGGGGCAATGACTGCGGGGAGGAAGGAGCGGCCATTTTGCCGCCGGACTGTGCCCGTCGCTGATTGGTCTCAGCAAAACGGCCACGACCAATCAGCGACTTGGATTTCCATGACAGACAGAGGCCACGACCAATGAATATCCGTGACAGATAGACAGACAGAAAGACAGAAAGACGGAAGTGACCCTTAGACAATTATATAGTAGATATGTAATATCCTAGTTGGACCTGCAGGCGTCACCCACACTCTCCTGTTGAATCTCTGCACACTGTATACTTTTATGTGATGTTTATAATTGTTTAATTGTGGAAAAAGACTTTTAAGTTTTAATAATAGTGTCTTGTGTGTACATAAGGAATTATACTCTTTTCTGCCAATTATATGATTTATAATCCAGCATTTATCACTAGTTTTCCCCTCTGTGTGCTTCATCACTAATTTTCAGTTTCAGTCTCTGACCTAGTGGGTGGAGACTACCTGCTATGATATCTTGTATTATACATCGCGCACACCACACAGAAATTAAATACTGCTTTCTTCTTTCGCAGACAGAAGCAGCATCCTGGACATTATACAACTGTACTAAGCTGGGTGGCTGTGAATCCAGCACAGAAGTGAACTACAGTAGTAGAAATCTGCAACACTATCTCCCCGTTTCCCTAGTCTCCACTATGATGAGTGTTCTTCACTCCTTAAAAGGGTCATCCAGTCTAAATCAATGTCTGCAGTCAATCTCTGTGACTTAAGACTTATGAATCCCCCCAACATATGCACTGTGGAGATTCGACAATTTCTGAGCTGGGACCAGAAGGTGTATGCATTGTACATACTCCCAACCAGTGACCACGGCCTCTCTCCATACACTTTTTTTGAGAAGAAATGGACAAGCTGCTATGTGGAAGTTAAAAGAAAAAACATAGGGGAAGGTAGATAACTGTTAAAAAAAAATATATGAAAAACCTACAATCATTGCTTATCTGATCAAGCTCCTGTGGCACTGAGTAGCCGCCTACAACACATTATCCTTTAACACAGCCCATATTTCACAATTTGCAAACTATTAAAGTACTGTCCTAGAAAATGCTACAATGGTCAAGGAACAGTGTGCACATTTGTAATAATTACCAGAAATACTCATATAATAATAAAGTGTTTTGTTATGATTAATATACAATAAGGTATTTTTGTTTTCTTTTTGTGGTATATTTCTTACACTATAATTATTTATTATTTACTAATATAGCGCCATTTATTCCATAGCGCTTTACATGTGGAGAGGGGTATGCATAATAAAAAACAAGTACAATGATCTTAATCAATATAAGTCACAACTGGTACAGGAGGAGACAGGACCCTGCCCATGAGGGCTCACAATCTACAAAGGGATGAGTGAGAAGACAGTTGGCGAGGTTAAAACTGGTCGTGCAGCGGTTTGGTCTATCGGTGGAAACTGCAGGTTGTAGGTTTGTCGGAAGAGGTAGGTCTTCAGGTTCTTTTTGAAGGTTTCCACAGTAGGCGAGAGTCTGTTGTGTTGGCGTAGAGAGTTCCAGAATATGGGGGATGCACGGGAGAAATCTTGTATGCGATTGTGGGAAGAGAAGATAAGAGTGAAGTATAGAAGAAGATCACATGTATGGAGGAGACATGTTGTGGATGGCTTTGTATATCATGGTTAGGGTTTTAAACTGGAGTCGTTGAGTAATGGGGAGCCAGTGCAGGCATTGACAGAGGGGAGAGGCTGGGAAATAGCGGGGGGACAGGTAGATTAGTTGGGCAGCAGAGTTTAGAATAGATTGGAGGGGTGTGAGAGTGTTAGACGGGAGGCCACAGAGCAGGAGGTTGCACTAGTCAAGGTGAGAGATGATGAGGGCATGATCTAGGGTTTTTGCAGATTCTTGGTTGAGGAATGTACAGATCCGGGAAATATTTTTAAGTTGGAGTCGGCAGAAAGTGGAAAGGGTTTGGATATGTGGTTTGAAGGAGAGATCAGTGTCAAGGATTACCCCGAGGCACGAGATTGTGGGACTGGGGAGAGTGGGCAGCCATTTACTGTAATGGATAGGTCTGTTGGGGGAGTCAAGTGAGATGGGGGAAACATGATGAATTCTGTTTTGTCCATATTAAGTTTTAGAAATGTAGCGGAGAAGAAGGATGAAACAGCAGACAGACATTGTGGGATTCTGGTTAGTTGGGAAGTGATATCTGGTCCAGAGATGTAGATCTGTGTCCCGTCGGCATAGAGATGATGCTGAAAACCATGGGACTCTATGAGCTGTCCAAGGCCAAAGGTATAGATGGAGAAGAGCACAGGCCCTAGGACTGAACCTTGTGGGACTCCGACAGATAGGGGGTGAGGTGAGTAGGTGGTGTGCGAGTGGGAGATGCTGAATGTTCGGTCTGTTAGGTACAATGAAATTCAAGATAGGGCTAAGTCAGTGATGCCAAGAGATGAGAGGGTCTGTAATAGTAGGGAATGGTCCACTGTGTCAAAGGCAGAGGACAGGTCTAGGAGGAGGAGGACAGAGTAGTGTTGCTTGGCTTTGGCAGTTAATAGGTCAGTGTTCACCTTAGTTAGGGCAGTTTCAGTGGAGTGATGCGGCCGGAAGCCAGATTGAAAGCGGTCAAAGAGGGAGCAGGACGAGAGGTGGGAGGACACTTCAAGGTGGACGTGTTGTTCCAGTAGTTTTGAGGCATAGGGGAGAAGTGATATGGGGTGATAGCTAGATGCAGAAGATGAGTCAAGAGAGGGTTTTTGAGGATAGGTGTGATTGAGGCATGTTTAAAGCTTGAGGGGAAAACACCAGTTGTTAGTGATAGGTTGAAGAGATGGGTTAGCGTTAGAATGAAAACTGTGGTGAGGTATGGGATGAAGTGGGATGGGATCGGGTCAAGTGCAGAGGTGGTGAGATGTGATCTTGAGAGTAGAGTGCAGAGTTGATCTTCTGTAATGGTGGAGAAGTTGGTTTTAGAGGAGGAGGGCTGGGCAGTTAGGAGGAAGGGCTCTGGGGGTTGTCGACCAAAACTGTCTCTGATATTATCAATCTTCTGCTTGAAAAATGAGCCAAAGTCTTTGGCCAAGATGAGTGGAGAGGGAGGGGGTGCTGTGGGACGGAGGAGAGAATTGAAAGTGTTGAATAACTGTTTAGGGTTGTGAGACAGTGAGGATATGAGAGATGAGAAGTAGGTTTGTTTTGCTGTGGCAAGTATGGCATTAAAAGTAGTGAGGGACTGTTTGAATGCTCATTGGAGTGGGATCTTTTCCATCTCCGCTCATTAACCCCGGCAGCCCGTCTCAGTTCTTTGGTCTGGCTGGTGTGCCAGGGCTGTCTGTTGATTTTGCGAGCTTTGGTATGTGTGAGAGGGGCAACCGATTCCAGAGCTACAGCTATTGTAGTGTTATATGGAGCGGCAGTGGCATCCTCATTGTGTAGGGAACTTATGCCTGTAAGAGGGAGAAGGGATTCAGACAGTGAGTGTAGATTGAGGTGTTTAAGATTTCTGCGAGGGTGTGCAAGTTTGTGGGGGGATTGTGGACAAGGAGTGGAGAGGGAAGAGAATGTGAGTAGGTTGTGGACAGAACAAGGGAGAGGTGAGTTAGATAGGGAGCAGAGGCGGGTGAAGATGAGGTCCAATGTGTGGCCATCTTTGTTAGTGGCTGCAGAAGACCATTGAGCGAGGCCGAAGGAGGAAGTGAGAGATAGAAGTTTAGTGGCAGCTGAGAGGGAAGTGTCAATGGGGATGTTGAAGTCGCCCATGATGTTAGTGGGCATGTCCACGGGAAAGAAATGAAGTAGCCAGGTGGTGAAGTGGTCAAAGAAGGTGGTGGCTGGCCCTGGGGGTGGTAAATTACAGCCAACTGGAGGTTGGAGGGGGAATAGATGCACACAGAATGCACCTCAAAGGAAGGGAGGGTAACAGAAGGTGGCAGTGGGATTGGAGTGAAGGAGCAGGAGAGAACCAACTCCTCCACCATGCTTGCTGCTGGGGCGAGGTGTGTGGTAAAGGTGGAATCCAACATTCGAGAGTGCAGCAGGAGAGGCTGTGTCAAAGGGGGTGAGCCAGGTTTTGGTGATGGCGATTAAGGAAAGTTTATGAGTAATGAAAAGATCATGGATGTAGGAGAGTTAGTTGCAGACAGAGCGAGCATTCCATAGTGCTCCTGTTAGTGGGACTGCGGAAGCTGGGACTTGCAAAAGGCTATACGGTTAGAGAGGTTACGGAAAATTGTGATAGAGCGTGGGTGGGAGGTAGAAATGACTGGAAATGTGGAGAGGAGGACCAGGATTTGGAGCAATATCACCAACAGTGAGGAGGAGCAGAGAAAGTGTTAGCAGATGGGAGCAGGAGAGGGTATGAGGAGACTGTGTTTGGAGACAGAGAATTGTATGTTGATGAACAGTTCAGAGGAGGAGGTGAAATGGATGGGGAGGATTGAAGAGGAGATGACCAGTTCCTTACTAGGTGTAGGGTTTAAGGGGGTTAATAGAAAGTGAAGGATTTTAGGGGTGAGAATGAAAACAAACAGAAACATTGTTTACAGTGACTGTATCCAGCATACCTCCCAAGGCAAATTTTAGGCCACGCCTCTGACCACACCCATTCATAATTAGTCACACCCATATCCACGTCCCAAGCACACCCATTTAGCACTGCTGATCACACTGTTTCATATACAATAGTTATAAACAAAAAAATATGGCCACACAGTGCTCCATACTGTATAATGACCACACATGATGCCCCATACTGTATAATGGCCACACATGACGCTCCATACTGTATAATGAACACACATGACGCTCCATACTGTATAATGGCCGCACATGATGCTCCATACTGTATAATGACCGCACATGATGCTCCATACTGTATAATGACCGCACATGATGCTCCATATTGTATAATGACCGCACATGATGCTCCATACTGTATACTGGCTGCACATGATGCTCCATACTGTATAATGACTGCACATGATGCTCCATATTGTATAATGACCACACATGATGCTCCATACTGTATACTGGCTGCACATGATGCTCCATATTGTATAATGACCCCACATGATGCTTCATACTGTATTATGGCCACAGTTCTCCATACTGTATAATGACATACAGGCACGCAGCTCACACACATGCAGCATCACACACACAGTATCACACATACACACGCAGCATCACAAACGCAGCTCACAAACACATGCAGCTTTGACACAAATGCATCACACATGCAGCCATCACACACACACACAGCCATCACACACACACGCAGTCATCACACACACACACACGCAGCCATCACACACACACACAGCCATCACACACACACGCAGTCATCACACACACGCAGCCATCACACACACACACGCAGCCATCACACACACACACGCAGCCATCACACACACATGCAGCCATCACACACACACACACGCAGCCATCACACACACACACACAGCCATCACACACACACACACGCAGCCATCACACACATGCAGCCATCACACACACACGCAGCCATCACACACACACACACGCAGCCATCACACACACACACACACGCAGCCATCACACACACGCAGCCATCACACACACCCAGCCATCACACACACCCAGCCATCACACACACACACCCAGCCATCACACACACACACACAGCCATCACACACACACACCCAGCCATCACACACACCCAGCCATCACACACACCCAGCCATCACACACACACACCCAGCCATCACACACACACACCCAGCCATCACACACACCCAGCCATCACACACACCCAGCCATCACACACACACACCCAGCCGTCACACACACACACCCAGCCATCACACACACACACCCAGCCATCACACACACACCCAGCCATCACACACACCAGATACCTCATACACACATGACACACACACAAATGCAGCATCACACATCTCACACACACAATCTCCTCTGTGGTGCAGGGGCGGCTGATCTGTCCATGTGCACTGCAGCTCTTCAGTTTCTCCGGCTGCTCACAGCTCTGCACTGTCCCGGCACCTCCCCCGTCTCTCCTTCTCTGCCGGGATAGCAGCTAAGAGCAGGAGACGCCGGAGCTCCGTGCACACACAGGAGGAAGTGAGTCGCTGACCTCTCATCTTGATCGCTGCTGGCTCTCTTCCTCAGCGTGGCAGCGCCGCACACACAGGGGGCGGGGGCGGGGGCGGGGGCGGGGGTGGGGGGGGTGGGGGCGGGATCGGTCGGGAGGAGACCCAGCATGTATAAGAAAAAAAAAACAGCCACAAACCTAAGCTACTCAGGTGCCGCCCCCTGCATTGTCCCTGCCCTAGGCACTGGACATTAGTGTCCCGCCCGGGATCCCGGGGCTGGCTGTCAAAATCAGGACAGTCCCGCGGGATCCGGGACGGTTGGGAGGTATGGACTATCCAGTTACCTTCAGTTCCCTTCTGGTTCAATCCTGGAATTAATTCTGAGCATCACACTTCTATGATACACTTATAGGATAAACGGGACAGACTGACGTCTTAGGGCCCCTTCACACTGGTCGATTCTGCTACGATTACGACGCATTTGCGTCATATTCGACATCGCAGTACGAGCTCGTAGCCAGCGGTCACACTCTACGATGTTAACGCTTTTTCTGACGTAGTTGCGATGTGAACGTCACGCGTCGCAATCGTACGCTACCCTTCACACCGCCATAGTCCTACGACTCCGAGCGTGACGTATTACCAGCATGGGCGTGCTAAAACGTCACGCCCAATCAGGAGACAGGTATGCGGAAGCCCAACCCACGTAGTCGCATTACGAGCTCGTATGACCGCCGTCACATACTACGATTTCGACCGCCACAGCGAGACATTTACGACGAAAGAAAGTTCTGCTCTTTCTTTCACATCGTACGATGCTGGGCTGCGTCGCAAATCGTAACGCCATGTCACACTTTGCAACCTCGGAACGAGGACGGATAAACGTCACAAATCGAACGCTCGTTCAGACTTTGATTGCACAGTGTGAAGGGGCCCTAAGTAGACTTATGCTATACAATATATGTGCAACAAAGTGTATTCAGGTGTGAAGCAGAGGGGAGTGGTCTGTGCTCATCTTGGTCAGAGAATTAAGAGCGCCAGATGTATATGATCAAGGCAGAGTAAACAAGGTCATAAATAACATTGGGGATATTGCAGGGGTCAGTTAAAAAGCATGCCAAGTTTTGCTACAGGTATACAGGATGAGATAGGAAAGTTCAGTTTACACTACAAATTGGTATCATCATTGTTCTCAGGGCCAATCACATTTGCAGTCTTCATTCTCATCATTAAATTATTTAGTTTTTGTATGTAGCTATACCAAGCTTTGGTACTTTTTATTTAGCCATTGAAGAAAGTGTGCACCACATCCTGGCTATTGGAACAGCTGACCAAATGAAAACTGCTTGGATCATGACATCTAGTGGTACTGCCATAGAATAAGATAGGGACTGTATCTCAGCATGGAGATTGAAACAACAATTGATGATTGAATGAACAAACAAATGAAATGCTCAGATTTATAAGAAGAAGCAAACCCTAATAGGAACCTGTCTGTGATTAATGCTGTCAAAACCTTGGACAGTATGAATTGCCACCAGACCGCATGATTGCAGCCGGATATATTATTCTCTGAAACGCTTCGTTATTTCACAGAATAGATACTTTGGAGAGCAGTGTGCACATAAGGAGAGACCTGTCAATCACCTGTATCAGCGCTGGGTATATTTTGTTCTGAAACACTCTGAGAAAATATACTTTGAAAAAGGGGAAAGTGTAGTGACTGCAGGGATTGTGTGACATAGAAATGTTAAGCAATCCCAAGGAGAACCAGTGCCATCAATGCTGGAATGGTGCCGGCACCGAAGGTGAATATAGGTGTCATCTATATATATAATTGTCTAAGGGTTTTTCTGTCTGTCTGTCTGTCCTGGAAATCCCACGTCTCTGATTGGTCGAGGCCGCCTGGGCCCCGACCAATCAGCGACGGGCACAGTATCGACGTAGATGTCATAATGGTTGCCATGGCGACGATGATGTCATAAAGGTTGCCTCGACCAATCAGCGACGGGCACAGTCTGCCGCGAATTCTGCAATCATCATTGTCCATATACTACGGGGACATGCATATTCTAGAATACCCGATGCATTAGAATCGGGCCACAATCTAGTCTACTATATAATTGTCTAAGGGTCACTTCCGTCTTTCTGTCTGTCTTTCTGTCTGTCTGTCTGTAACGGAAATCCCAAGTCGCTGATTGGTCGAGGCAAAACAGCCACGACCAATCAGCGATGGGCACAGTCCGGCGGCAAAATGGCCGCTCCTTACTCTTTATTAGGAGCTAATCCTCCTAATATCATGGTAAGCAGTCCACCCTCATGAAAAAGCATATATATGCATGTATCAAAAGGTTAATTAGCGTTAAGCTACCCAGTCATTGCAATGTGAATATAGTCTGGTAGGCATATACACCCCTGACTATTAGAAAAATGTATGGATTCATTAAGCTATATATCTATGGCAGCTGATATGTATATATTTATTTAAGTCAGTCCATTATTTTGGGCTAAAGGTACCTTCACACGAAACGACATCGCTAGCGATCCGTGACGTTGCAGCGTCCTGGCTAGCGATATCGTTTCGTTTGACACGCAGCAGCGATCAGGATCCTGCTGTGATGTCGCTGGTCGCTGAATAAAGTCCAGAACTTTATTTGGTCGTCCGATCGCTGTGTATCGTTGTGTTTGAAAGCAAAAGCAACGATACCAGCGATGTTTTACACTGGTAACCAGGGTAAACATCGGGTTACCAAGCGCAGGGCCGCGCTTAGTAACCCGATGTTTACCCTGGTTACCAGCGTAAAAGTAAAAAAAACAAACAGTACATGCTCACCTGCTCGTCCTCCAGCGTCTGCTTCCTGACACTTACTGAGCGCCGGCCCTAAAGTGAAAGTGAAAGCACAGCGGTGACGTCACCGCTGTGCTGTTAGAGCCGGAGCTCAGTCAGTGTCAGGAAGCAGACGGCAGGGGACGCGCAGGTGAGTATGTACTGTTTTTTTTTTTTACTTTTACGCTGGTAACCAGGGTAAACATCGGGTTACTAAGCGCGGCCCTGCGCTTAGCAACCCGATGTTTACCCTGGTTACCCGGGGACCTCGGCATCGTTGGTCGCTGGAGAGCGGTCTGTGTGACAGCTCCCCAGCGATCAAACAGCGACGCTGCAGCGATCGGCATCGTTGTCGCTATCGCTGCAGCGTCGCTTCGTGTGAAGGTACCTTAACCTATGGCAGAGTTGTTCCTTTTTGTGGTTCCAGTACCCTTTCTTGTCATAGTAGTTACATGTTGTTTTTATGAAGATTTAATCTAATAAAATATTGTTTTTATAATAGTACCATGGTCGAGGTCAGTGTATTCTTTGATCACGCCTTATGTGAGACAATATCTATATATATAATTGTCTAAGGGTTTTTCTGTCTGTCTGTCTGTCTCTGTCCTGGAAATCCCGCATCTCTGATTGGTCGAGGCCGCCAGGCCTCAACCAATCAGCGACGGGCACAGCATGGCGACGATGATGTCATAAAGGTTGCCTCGACCAATCAGCGACGGGCACAGTCTGCCGCGAATTTGCCTCGACCAATCAGCGACGGGCACAGTATCAACGTAGATGTCATAATGGTTGCCATGGCGACGATGATGTCATAAAGGTTGCCTCGACCAATCAGCGACGGGCACAGTCTACCGTGAATTCTGGAATCATCATTGTCCATATACTATGGGGACATGCATATTCTAGAATACCCAATGCGTTAGAATTGGGCCACAGTCTAGTACTATATAGCTGTGCAATACACTACGTGACTGTGTTATATACTATGTGGCTGTGCAATATACTACGTGCCTGTGCAATATACTACGTGGCTCTACAATATACTACGTGGCTATGTTATATAGTACGTGGCTCTGCTATATACTACGTGGCTGACCAATATACTACATGCCTGTGCAATACACTACATGGCTATGTTATATACTATGTGGCTGTGTTATATACTACGCAGCTCTGCTATATACTACGTACGCTGTGTTACATACTACATAGCTCTGTTATATACTACGTAGCTATGTTATATACTACGTCGGTTGTGTTATATACTACGTCACTGGGCAATATAGTAGGTAGCCTGTGCTATATACTACCTACATATTCTAGAATACCCAATACATTAGAATCGGGCCACCATCTATTTATTTTATAAGGGTGAATATAGCAATTGTGTCGAAATAATAATGTCTTGCAATGCCTAAATAGAGAAATGGTTCATAATCACGTCCTTTCTGCCGTAGGGCATCATACAGGTTAATGGTAATCCTTGAGTGAACCTGCACGTTCATATTAATAACTACTATGTCACTCAGTGAACATGCAGCCATGCCATAGAGTGAGTATGTAATTGCTTACAAAGTAACCAAGCCCACACAAAACAGAGATGACCCAACAGGTGGGTCTGGTGTGATACAAAACAGCTGCATTGGCGAAGCAGATCGATGGCATAAATAAAAGTAACCTGTCATGTTAAATGTTATTTAGCTGCAGATATACGGTTAATCTGCAGGTAAGTAGTGTATTGAGAAATGACGTTTTATTCTCCCTCCTCTTTTCTGCTCGTTTCCAGTCATTGGGTGCGGTGCAGAGAGTGGTTTTATCCCCCGCTGATTATATTATGAGTGTGCTGTTATCACTTTGACAGCTGGCTCTGTACACACACTGTCCGTGTCCGACTGTGGTGCCATGGGCCCACCAGTAACATTGACTTTGAGGGGCCCACTTTTCACCTGCATACAAATATTACACTACCCTCGTTCACAAATTTACCTATATCTCTACATAATAATAAAATGGGTAGCGTGGTTAATGAATAATGAGATGCTGTTTTTTTCTGTACAGAGAGAATCAAGTGAAATATGCCAAGTACTTACATAGTTACACAGTTACATAGTTACATAGTTATTAAGGTTGAAGGAAGACTGTAAGTCCATCTAGTTCAACCCATAGCCTAACCTAACATGCCCTAACATGTTGTACTGTCCAATCAGTGGGGTGGGGGGCACAGATCTGCCCAGCGTTCGATGCGCTTGTGTACTCAAGGACTGCACATGTCCAGGAACCGATTGAGATGCCCCTTAAGACACGCCCACCTGGAAATATGCGCATAAACATCACAAATGCAGGCAAAAACGTATACAGATGCATGCACGCGCAGCGTTTTTTTGCCATCATGTGTAAGATGATGCGGATAAAAAACGCAGCGTATGAATGCGTCTGCATGCATTTTTGTATGCGTTTGCATATGCGGATGATACACTGCAGACTCAAACGCTATTGTAAAGCTAGCCTTATCAGGATCTATAGCTGACACATAGACAGGGGTGAGGACATAGCAGCGTCCTCAGTGAGCGGCCGCTGTGCAGATGTGGTTGATGCAGTGACTGAGCACACAGCCGGCTCACTGACGATGTGTCTGCTGCATGTGTGAAGTGGAGCCTTTAAGGATGCCATCCACCAGCACTGGCTCGGGCACTCGCCCAGCGGGGGCTGTGCTGCTCCAGCTGCTCTGTGATGGCTGACTGGGGAGAATACCGCAGGAGGGCGGGCTCAGCAGGGATTGGATGATGGAAAGTCCCGCTCTCCTGTGGCTCAGCACTGGCTGCCTCTAATCAGTACAGTATCCTAGGAATGGTCACGAGACCAAAGCTCATTGTGTGGCTTCTTCTTCCAATTTGGGCCAGAGACGTCAAAAGTTTGGATACCCGAGGGTTACAGCTTGTAACTTACAAGTTCCTAATGTGACCTACTGGAGAATACTTACTGTAGCTCCTAAGGCTAAGTTCACACTTGGCGTTGTTGCCAAGTTTTTTTTTCTGCAGCAAAACCTGATCTCTTGGCCAGGAAAAAAGCTGCAGAAAAAAAAGCATGTTTTCCTTAGTTTTCCTTAGTTTTCTTGCATTTTTCATGCATTTTTTGTGTTTTTTTGCAGTGATTTTGGCATGCTAGATTTATCTCTTGTGCATGCTGGTAAAGTTGAGTATTAGAAAAAAAAAGACCTATTCCAAATAATGAGGTTTTGGCACAAAAAAACGCTTCAAAAAATGATACCTGTGTTTTTTGGTGCATTTTTTCACCACCCATTGAAGGAAATGGGTGAAAAATGCTGAAAAAATGGTGAAAGAAGTGACATGCTCTATGTCCAAAAAACAATGCAAAGCACAAAATACTGATGACAAAAAATCCAAACTGTGTGCATGAAATTTCTGAAATCTCATAGACATAGCTGGTACTGTAAAACGCAGCTGAAAACTAGCATGAAAAAAGCATAAAAAAACCCCAGTGTGACCGTAGCCTTGGGGGAAGGGCACACGCTGCGGATTGGCTGCTTCAGATTCGCAGCAGTTTTCCATCATGTTCACAGTACCATGTAAACCTATGGAAAACAAAATCCGCAGTGCACATGCTGCGGAAAAAAAACGCACAGAAACGCTGCGTTGTTTATTCTGCAGCATGTCAATTCTTTGTGCGGATTCCGCAGCGGTTTACACCTGCTCCATAATAGGAATCCGCACAAAAACCGCAAAAAATGGGGTAAATCCACTGTAATTCCACAGGAAATCCACAGTGCGGATTACCTCCGGATTTACCAAAATCAGTCTGGAAAAATCTGCAGAGTAATCCGCAGCGTGTGCACATGGCCTAATGCTGCCGACTTCTCTCCAGCCCCAATATTGTTACATAGCTCCCTCTTAGCAATATCAGAAGTGCGCACAGATCAGACTAGCGGTACAAAAATGACGCTGGCCTGAAGGATCACTTGTCCATGAGCACCCTTCCATCAACCGGGAAGTAAACAGACTGGGGAGCAGTATGCTCCTGCTTGAGAAGATGGAGCCCAACCTTTAGGCCACATTCACACCACAATATTTCAGTATTTGTAAGCCAAAACCAGTAGTGGGTGAAAAATGCAGAAGTGGTGACATGTTTCTATTACATTTTTCCCCTGGTTGTTCCTGATTTCGGCTTACAAATACTGATGGAAAAATGGAATCAGCTTCTGTGGTGCAGTGACCAATCTTACAGCCAGGGGGCGCTGTGTGTGCGCTGCAGGATGCGCCTGGATGTATAACTGTGGTGGTGAGAGAAAGTCCGGCAGGATTATAAATGGCCGGTGTGTGTCGCAGAGGACACTCTGCGCTGTCAGTCTAAAGTTATGTTGTGTTCTGGGACCTGTAGTCCCACAAGTATTTGTGTAGTTCTAATGGGAGACTGGCAGGGCTAGTTCTGAGAGATGGGAGGGTCAAACTAGCCACACACACACACACACACACACTCCCACCCAGGGGAGTGGTTACAGGTATGTAAGGTGACCAGGGTGTGAGTCACATGGTTCCTGTAGGTTCACAGTGTATGGATCTGTGTGGCCCATGTGCAAGGTCCTGGACGGTCGGTGTTGGAAGCTCCTGAGAGTGGAGTCTGTTGTGAATTTGCTTTTTGCTCCCTCTAGTGGTTACTAGTTTTTTGACTCTGGTTTTTCTGTCATTCCTTTTATCCGCACCTGGGTCGTTAGTTAGGGGTGTTGCTATATAAGCTCCCTGGACCTTCAGTTCAATGCCTGGCAACGTAGTTATCAGAGCTAGTCTGCTGTGCTCTTGTCTACTGATCCTGGTTCCAGTTATTTCAGCTAAGTCTGCCTTTTGCTTTTTGCTATTTGTTTTGGTTTTGTATTTTTGTCCAGCTTGTTCCAAATCTATATCCTGACCTTTGCTGGAAGCTCTAGGGGGCTGGTGTTCTCCCCCCGGACCGTTAGACGGTTCGGGGGTTCTTGAATTTCCAGTGTGGATTTTGATAGGGTTTTTGTTGACCATATAAGTTACCTTTCTTTATTCTGCTATCAGTAAGCGGGCCTCTCTGTGCTAAACCTGGTTCATTTCTGTGTTTGTCATTTCCTCTTACCTCACCGTCATTATTTGTGGGGGGCTTCTATCCAGCTTTGGGGTCCCCTTCTCTGGAGGCAAGAAAGGTCTTTGTTTTCCTCTACTAGGGGTAGCTAGATTCTCCGGCTGGCGCGTGTCATCTAGAATCAACGTAGGAATGATCCCCGGCTACTTCTAGTGTTGGCGTTAGGAGTAGATATATGGTCAACCCAGTTACCACTGCCCTATGAGCTGGATTTTTGTATTCTGCAGACTTCCACGTTCCTCTGAGACCCTCGCCATTGGGGTCATAACAGTTTGCCAGGCCAGTATTAAATGTTTAATGCATTGCAGAAGAGGGATTATAAGAAAGAAGATTCTGAGTTTTTTTTTTCTCCTTCCCCTTTACCTCAGAGTGGCTATGCTTGCTGCAGACATGAATGTCCAGACCTTGATTACAAGTGTGGACCAGCTGGCTACTCGTGTGCAGGGCATACAAGACTATGTTATCAGAAATCCTAGGTCAGAACCTAAAATACCGATTCCTGAACTGTTTTCCGGAGACAGGTTTAAGTTTAGGAATTTCGTGAATAATTGTAAATTGTTTTTGTCCCTGAGACCCTGTTCATCAGGAGATTCTGCTCAGCAAGTAAAAATTGTTATTTCGTTCTTACGGGGCGACCCTCAGGATTGGGCTTTTTCGCTGGCGCCAGGAGATCCGGCATTGGCTGATCTTGATGCGTTTTTTCTGGCGCTCGGTTTACTTTATGAGGAACCCAATCTTGAGATTCAGGCAGAAAAGGCCTTGCTGTCTATGTCTCAGGGGCAGGACGAGGCTGAAGTGTATTGCCAAAAATTTCGGAAATAGTCCGTGCTGACACATTGGAACGAGTGTGCACTGGCCGCTAATTTTAGAAATGGCCTTTCTGAAGCCATTAAGAATGTTATGGTGGGTTTTCCCATTCCCACAGGTCTGAATGATACTATGGCACTGGCTATTCAAATTGACCGGCGGTTGCGGGAGCGCAAAACCGCAAATTCCCTCATGGTGTTGTCTGAACAGACACCTAATTCGGTGCAATGTGATAGAAAAACCGCAAATTCCCTCATGGTGTTGTCTGAACAGACACCTGATTTAATGCAATGTGATAGAATCCTGACTAGAAATGAGCGGAAAATTCATAGACGCCGGAATGGCTTGTGCTACTACTGTGGTGATTCTACACATGTTATCTCAGCATGCTCTAAACGTATAGCTAAGGTTGTTAGTCCTGTCACCGTTGGTAATTTGCAACCTAAATTTATTCTGTCTGTAACTTTGATTTGCTCACTGTCATCTTATCCTGTCATGGCGTTTGTAGATTCAGGTGCTGCCCTGAGTCTCATGGATCTCTCATTTGCTAAGCGCTGTGGATTTACTCTTGAACCATTAGAAAATCCTATTCCTCTTAGGGGTATTGATGCTACACCATTGGCAGCAAATAAACCGCAGTATTGGACTCAGGTTACCATGTGCATGACTCCTGAACACCGCGAGGTGATACGTTTCCTGGTTTTACATAAAATGCATGATTTGGTCGTTTTAGGGCTGCCATGGTTACAGACCCATAATCCAGTCCTGGACTGGAAGGCTATGTCAGTCTCAAGTTGGGGCTGTCGTGGTATTCATGAGGATTCCCTGCCTGTGTCTATTGCTTCTTCTACGCCTTCGGAAGTTCCGGAGTATTTGTCTGATTATCAGGATGTCTTCAGTGAGTCTGAGTCCAGTGCACTGCCTCCTCATAGGGACTGTGACTGTGCTATAGATTTGATCCCAGGCAGTAAATTTCCTAAGGGAAGACTGTTTAATCTGTCGGTACCTGAACATACCGCTATGCGTTCATATATCAAGGAGTCTCTGGAAAAAGGACATATTCGTCCGTCTTCTTCCCCTCTTGGTGCGGGATTCTTTTTTGTGGCAAAAAAGGACGGATCTTTGAGACCTTGTATTGATTATCGGCTTTTAAATAAGATCACTGTCAAATTTCAGTATCCTTTACCGCTGTTGTCTGACTTGTTTGCCCGGATTAAGGGTGCCAAGTGGTTCACCAAGATAGACCTTCGTGGTGCGTACAACCTTGTGCGCATTAAGCAAGGTGATGAATGGAAAACCGCATTCAATACGCCCGAAGGTCATTTTGAGTACTTGGTGATGCCTTTTGGGCTCTCCAATGCGCCTTCAGTTTTTCAGTCCTTTATGCATGACATTTTCCGGAAGTATCTGGATAAATTTTTGATTGTTTATCTGGATGATATTTTGGTTTTTTCTGATAATTGGGATTCGCATGTGGAGCAGGTCAGGTTGGTCTTTAAAATTTTGCGTGAAAATTCTTTGTTTGTCAAGGGCTCAAAGTGTCTCTTTGGTGTACAGAAGGTTCCCTTTTTGGGGTTCATTTTTTCCCCTTCTGCTGTGGAGATGGACCCAGTCAAGGTTCGAGCTATTCTTGATTGGACTCAGCCCTCGTCAGTTAAGAGTCTTCAGAAGTTCTTGGGCTTCGCTAACTTCTACCGTCGTTTTATCGCTAATTTTTCTAGCATTGTGAAACCTTTGACGGATATGACCAAGAAGGGCTCCGATGTAGCTAACTGGGCTCCTGCTGCCGTGGAGGCTTTCCAGGAGTTGAAACGCCGGTTTACTTCGGCGCCTGTTTTGTGCCAGCCTGACGTCTCACTTCCCTTTCAGGTTGAGGTGGATGCTTCGGAGATTGGGGCAGGGGCCGTTTTGTCGCAGAGAGGCCCTGGTTGCTCTGTTATGAAGCCTTGTGCCTTTTTCTCTAGGAAATTTTCGCCTGCCGAGCGAAATTATGATGTGGGCAATCGGGAGTTGTTGGCCATGAAATGGGCATTTGAGGAGTGGCGTCATTGGCTCGAGGGTGCTAAGCATCGTGTGGTGGTCTTGACTGATCACAAAAATCTGATGTATCTCGAGTCTGCTAAACGCCTTAATCCGAGACAGGCCCGCTGGTCATTGTTTTTCTCCCGCTTTGATTTTGTTGTCTCGTATTTACCAGGTTCAAAGAATGTGAAGGCCGATGCTCTTTCTAGGAGCTTTGTGCCTGATGCTCCTGGAGTCGCTGATCCTGTTGGTATTCTTAAAGATGGAGTTATCTTGTCAGCTATTTCTCCGGATCTGCGACGTGTGTTGCAGAGATTTCAGGCTGATAGGCCTGAGTCTTGTCCACCTGACAGACTGTTTGTCCCGGATAAGTGGACCAGCAGAGTCATTTCCGAGGTTCATTCCTCGGTGTTGGCAGGTCACCCGGGAATTTTTGGCACCAGAGATCTGGTGGCCAGGTCCTTTTGGTGGCCTTCCTTGTCAAGGGATGTGCGGTCATTTGTGCAGTCCTGTGGGACTTGTGCTCGAGCTAAGCCTTGCTGTTCTCGTGCCAGCGGTTTGCTCTTGCCCTTGCCTGTCCCGAAGAGACCTTGGACACATATCTCCATGGATTTCATTTCTGATCTTCCGCTATCTCAGGGCATGTCCGTTATCTGGGTGATATGTGATCGCTTCTCCAAGATGGTCCATTTGGTTCCTTTGCCTAAGCTGCCTTCCTCTTCCGATCTGGTTCCTGTGTTTTTCCAGAACGTGGTTCGTTTGCACGGCATCCCTGAGAATATTGTGTCAGACAGAGGATCCCAGTTCGTTTCCAGGTTCTGGCGATCCTTTTGTAGTAGGATGGGCATTGATTTGTCGTTTTCGTCTGCTTTCCATCCTCAGACTAATGGACAGACGGAGCGAACCAATCAGACTTTGGAGGCTTATTTGAGGTGTTTTGTCTCTGCTGATCAGGACGATTGGGTGACATTCTTGCCGTTGGCTGAGTTTGCCCTTAATAATCGGGCTAGTTCCGCCACCTTGGTTTCGCCTTTTTTCTGCAACTCTGGTTTCCATCCTCGCTTTTCTTCGGGTCATGTGGAGCCTTCTGACTGTCCTGGGGTGGATTCTGTGGTGGATAGGTTGCAGCAGATCTGGAATCATGTGGTGGACAACTTGAAGTTGTCACAGGAGAAGGCTCAGCGCTTTGCCAACCGCCGCCGCGGTGTGGGTCCCCGACTACGCGTTGGGGATTTGGTGTGGCTTTCTTCCCGCTTTGTTCCTATGAAGGTCTCCTCTCCCAAATTTAAACCTCGTTTTATTGGGCCTTACAAGATATTGGAAATCCTTAATCCTGTATCTTTTCGTCTGGATCTTCCTGTGTCGTTTGCTATTCACAATGTATTTCATAGGTCCTTGTTGCGGCGGTACATTGTGCCTGTAGTTCCTTCTGCTGAGCCTCCTGCTCCGGTGTTGGTTGAGGGCGAGTTGGAGTACGTGGTGGAGAAGATCTTGGATTCTCGCCTCTCCAGGCGGAGGCTTCAGTACCTGGTCAAGTGGAAGGGCTATGGTCAGGAGGATAATTCCTGGGTGGTCGCCTCTGATGTTCATGCGGCCGATTTAGTTCGTGCCTTTCATGCCGCTCATCCTGATCGCCCTGGTGGTCGTGGTGAGGGTTCGGTGACCCCTCACTAAGGGGGGGGTACTGTTGTGAATTTGCTTTTTGCTCCCTCTAGTGGTTACTAGTTTTTTGACTCTGGTTTTTCTGTCATTCCTTTTATCCGCACCTGGGTCGTTAGTTAGGGGTGTTGCTATATAAGCTCCCTGGACCTTCAGTTCAATGCCTGGCAACGTAGTTATCAGAGCTAGTCTGCTGTGCTCTTGTCTACTGATCCTGGTTCCAGTTATTTCAGCTAAGTCTGCCTTTTGCTTTTTGCTATTTGTTTTGGTTTTGTATTTTTGTCCAGCTTGTTCCAAATCTATATCCTGACCTTTGCTGGAAGCTCTAGGGGGCTGGTGTTCTCCCCCCGGACCGTTAGACGGTTCGGGGGTTCTTGAATTTCCAGTGTGGATTTTGATAGGGTTTTTGTTGACCATATAAGTTACCTTTCTTTATTCTGCTATCAGTAAGCGGGCCTCTCTGTGCTAAACCTGGTTCATTTCTGTGTTTGTCATTTCCTCTTACCTCACCGTCATTATTTGTGGGGGGCTTCTATCCAGCTTTGGGGTCCCCTTCTCTGGAGGCAAGAAAGGTCTTTGTTTTCCTCTACTAGGGGTAGCTAGATTCTCCGGCTGGCGCGTGTCATCTAGAATCAACGTAGGAATGATCCCCGGCTACTTCTAGTGTTGGCGTTAGGAGTAGATATATGGTCAACCCAGTTACCACTGCCCTATGAGCTGGATTTTTGTATTCTGCAGACTTCCACGTTCCTCTGAGACCCTCGCCATTGGGGTCATAACAGGAGTCCTCCTGGAAGCACCTGAGACCATGGACCTAGTGGACGGTCAGTGTTGGAGTCTCCTGGCAGTGAAGATGTCCTGGAAGCACTGAAGAGAGTGAGTTCTGCAATAGCCTGTGTGTTGGATTGTCCTGGAGTGGGCTGGAGTCCTGGAAGCACTGCTGAGGCTATGGACTGAATGCTCAAGGGTGTTGGATTGTCCTCGGATGGACTGGAGTCCTGCAAGCACCTGGTAAGAGTGTGAATGCTGGAATGGTCAGTGGGTTGGATTGTCCTGGGATGGACTGGCGTCCTGCAAGCACCTGGTAAGATCATGAACTGATGGCCTGTGTGTTGGAGGTGCCTGTGATTGGACTTCCTGGAAGCGCATGGAAAGGCTGCATCTACAGAGCCTGAGATGGTTTCTGGGTTGGGGAAGCTACAGTTCCTACTGTGGGTCTGGACTATCCGAGGGCCCTGGTCACAAGGACGGTGATCCCAGTGAGGCAGTTTCCCTGTGAACCAGCACTGGCAGGAGTCAGTGTGTGGAGCCGGAGCTCCTGAGAGGTAACCCTTGGTATGGGAAAAAACCTGTAATATACGGCAGAGATGTATCTGCCATTGGAACAGACTGCTGGTGGTTATTATGTTTCGTTGATACATGCAATGAACTGTAATGAACTGTGCAGTCACCTGGTGACTGAAGAGATAAGGCGTGACTATTGAATGCTTTGTAAAGCCACACGTGTTAAAGTAACAGACTATGTGTAAGCTGGTGATGTGTAACCTGGCTTACGATGCGGTTTATGACGATTTAATAAACCGGAATGGACTTAATTTGTGTGAGATATCGTGCCTGTATGCATTATTCCCGTGCAAAGCGAGTGTCCCCCAAGACCCGAGGTAAGGGAAACGCTACACTTCATATATTTTTGTATTAAAGTGCTTACGCAAACCACTATTTCCATATATGTGCAAACAGTGGCGTAACTTGATACACATGGGCCCCGATGCGAAAGCTCCAACGGGGCCCGCAAATATTTTAAATCTTTAATAGCAATAGTCTTTTTCTATAGGCCAAAGGGACTTTTAGGGCCCCCTAGGCTCCTGTGCCCGGGTGCGATTGCAACCCCTGCTCCTTTTGTAGTTACGCCCCTGTGTGCAAATATGGGTGGGGATATAAAATGCTCAATGGCTATGACTCAGGGACCAAACATAGCTGCTAAACATGAACACGATGAATAAAAGGAATACCTTATTAGGTGGGTGATGCAGCTTTCGGTGATATGCGCCCACCCCTACGCACGTTTCGATGTACCTTCATCAGGGGATGTTTGGTCCCTGAGTCATAGTCATTGAGCACTTTATATCCCCATATTTGCACATGTATGGCAGGGATAGTGGTTTTCACATGCACTTTATTATAAAAAATATATGAAGCTGCCCACAGTTATGGGATTTACCCCTTGCTTTCAATCAATGAACATTATATACTCAGCGGCACAGGCACTATATACTGGTATGTGTATCTTCTATTTTTCTGATATCTTGATATATACCATATTACTAGCTACCTTCTTGCAATTCTAGATTTTTTTGCAAGATTTTTGTGATCTATTTTTGATACAATTGTATCACGTCTTTGTAGTTTTTAAATCTTTGTGCTCACATGTACCTGATACATTTTAGATTATGTTTGCAGCAACATGATATACCATCTTCAGCGCCTTCCTTTTAATACTGGGTTGTATATTAATAAAATATATGTTTGTAATGCCACCGACCATAATCTCGGTTTCACCCCCCTTTTTTAGTTCATGTTTCTTACAACATTCACCGAGGGTCTATTTCTATATTAGGTCCCAAGGCTGATGTGCAGTAGAATCGTTCTCATACTATTATTCTACATGCAGACAAATTCATACCTAACTTTGTCTTTGTTCTTGTGACTCTTAACCATTCCCTACACCTGACTGAAGTGGGTTTTCAAGTATGGCACATGGCACATGGAGGTGCCCTCCACTCACCAGACACTCCAGATTCACAAAAAGGCGTGCTCCTCTTCATGAATCAAAAGCGTCTGAACTCCAATATGACTCCTCTCATCAAAACAGGCAAAAAAATCACCAGTCTTGATGATTCTGGCTAATTATCGACTCATTATTGTATTTGTGCCTCTCTTTTTTCCTAGTTTTTGCTGTATTTCACCTGTTTTTCATTTGCGTCTTATTCTTCTTTTAATTCGCACATTTTTTCACTCTATTTTATATGAGTTCGCCTGTTTTCTTTTTTTTTATGTTCTACATTGCAGGCAGAGTTTGGGGTTTCCAGATATTTTCTACTGACTCAACAATTGCGAAAGTCACAATATTCTTGCGAAAATGTGCTCCAATCCCCCCGACAGAGTCATTCATTATATGCACTATAAATATAAAATATAAAACACGTGATGGTGTCTCCGCGGCTTTTCGACATGCATCATTATATGTACGTCTGACGTTTTTACGCAAAACTTGCAACATTTTTAGCGTTTTTTTCATCTAAAAAGGTGCAACAAAAGACAAAAGTGAATAGCAATTTTTATTGTTTTGGAAAACTTGCCATTTTGAAGAATTTGCACAAAAACAAGAACGGATATCACAAGACAAAAACAAAATAGAAAAATTACTTCCAAATTTTTTTTTTTTCAAATGATTAAACGGGTCGCCATTCCTGGAAATAAGGAAGATGCACAAGTTTTTTCTCTGCACAGTAGTCACACAGTAAAGACACCTTTAATTCTGACTCCTCCTTAGGGGTGGATTTCTTAATCACTCATGTTTCCTTTCAGTTTTCCTTTTGTATCGTCATGAAGATCTGGAGAGGAGTTCTTCGGCTGGTAAGTTTATTAAATATTGTGGTGAGTTTCCCTTTTTTGCTAAATTAATAACAGAAACTTTAACTAAACTTCATGGCAGAGTAAGAAAAGCAAAAGTCTGTCCGAGAAGACAGGAACGTGGGTAAGGAAATACAAACAGCAGAGATCTGTGCTCACAGGGATGGGTCACTGTCGCCTTGTGAGCAGCTGAGCTGATACAAAAGGTTTGACAAGTTAATAGTATCAGTGTTACAAGTTCTAATTCTGCACTGTCAGGATTACTTCCTTACTTACTGCCTAGTTTTACTGTAAATGGGATCTTCTGTATAAAGTTTTTATAACTCTTCAGTTGTGAAACCCAACCACCCAGCATACCCCGCCAACTGGAAACTGTGGTGGTCCGCAGCGGGAAAACTGCAACTTATGGATCACCACTTTATGTGATAGGCCTTTACTAATGTTAATCAAAAGTCATCCCTTATGTAAGTTCACATTGAGAAGAGCTGGTTCATGTCTTGACTTGTCTTAACATAGTAACATAGTTTTTAAGGTTGAAGGAAGACTTTAAGTCCATTTAGTCCAACCCATATCCTAACCTAACTTGTCTTAAGGAATAGTTTTTTTCCCCCTTTTATTAAAATATCAGCTGTTCGCTGCATTGCTGCCAAATACGATAGTTGCTTTTTTCTGACAAGGAATAGAAATATTGTAAAGCAGAATATGAATATGCTTTACTTTTACATGGTATTATATACATGGGAAAACTATACTTAAACGTCCAGTAAACCAATGTGATCACACTTGTGTATTAATATTTCACCCTTGTGTATACCTACTAGTTTTTATGATGTTGGCACAATGTTATAGTTTATTTACTTTACTCACTTATATGGCCCCATTAATTCCATAGCGTTTTACAGACATCATCACTGTCCCCATTGGGGCTCACAATCTAGATTCCTTATCTGTATGCCTTTGGAGTGTGGGGGAAACCGGAGAACTCGGAGGAAACCCACACAGACATGAAGAGAACAGACAAACTCCTTGCAGATGTTACCCTTGGTTGGATTTGAACCCAGGATCCCAACAATGCAAGGCTGCAGTGCTAACCACTGAGCCGCCATGCTGCCCTAGTTAGTTCTTACAGTCAACAACACTTGCCCCGCAGATCAGAAGATACTGGGAGGCACAAAACATTTATACAGTTTCACAGATAATATAAATGCTATGTGATCAGGCAGATCTTAGTTATGTTATTGCTACAGCATGTAAAGACCTAAGTTCACACGAGGTTTAAAGGGCTTGTCAGGGTAAAACAGGTTTTCTTCTATCACCCTGATAGGTAATAACTTAGTGACTGTTGTTGAACCCAATCTGCACCATTTACTGCCTGTTGTTAAACAATATTTTATCTAAAAAAAAATAATCAGCTGCGATCCTGTACTGTAATGTCTGTATACTCATTTGCTTCCCTCCTGCCCAGGAGCTGTGGCATGAGACCATGTTCCTGCATGGCCAGACACAGTACCATATTTTTGGACTATAAGACGCCTTTTTTTCCTCTAAAATGGAGCAAAATTGGGGGCGCGCCTTATAGTCCGGAGGTGGCTGTGGATGGAAGGGTAAGGGAAAGGCAGGATGAGCGGATCACAGGAGGCAGGAGCCGTCTGTTGCAGCTAACACGTGTGCCCGCTTTTAAAGAACATGAATATTCTCTGCTCCCCACGCTCATAGCCCCTACCACCTCTTTGCACTGAAGCCGGTGCCGATAGGTGGGAGTGACTATGGGCGTGGGGAGCAGAGAATATTTATTTTATCTAATAGCGGGTACAATGTTAGCCGCAGCCCCCGGCTTCCTGTAGCTGCTGGGCAATCACATAAATACGAAAAATACTGTACATAGCAGGGGCAAATTTATAAGATAGCTCAGCACAGGAACATTATACTTAAGCACATCCAATTGTGGAAATCATTATTGTTCCAAGATCTATTCATTGAAATTAACTGTGGGAAAACCCCTTTAAGTTATATTCACATTTCCAGTAGTGCTCAGTTAGAATGGATCCAGCAGCAATATGTTGGAAAAAAAGTTGTGCAGATACAACTTCACAAATTTAGCCCATTTTTACAGTTAGGTCCATATATATTTGGACAGAGATAACATTTTTCTAATTTTGATTATAGATTTTACCACAATGAATTTTAGACAAAACAATTAAGATGCCGTTGAAGTTCAGACTTTCAGCTTTCATTTCAGGGTATCCACATTAAAATTGGATGAAGGGTTTAGGAGTTTCAGCTCCTTAATATGTGCCACCCCGTTTTTAAAGGGACCAAAAGTAATTGGACAGATTCAATAATTTTAAATAAAATGCTCATTTTTAGTACTTGGTTGAAAACCCTTTGTTGGCAATGACTGCCTGAAGTCTTGAACTCATGGACATCACCAGACGCTGTGTTTCCTCCTTTTTGATGCTCTGCCAGGCCTTCACTGCGGTGGTTTTCAGTTGCTGTTTGTTTGTGGGCCTTTCTGTCTGAAGTTTAGTCTTTAACAAGTGAAATGCATGCTCAATTGGGTTGAGATCAGGTGACTGACTTGGCCATTCAAGAATATTCCACTTCTTTGCTTTAATAAACTCCTGGGTTGCTTTGGCTTTATGTTTTGGGTCATTGTCCATCTGTAGTATGAAGCAACGACCAATCAGTTTGGCTGCATTTGGCTGGATCTGAGCACACAGTATGGCTCTGAATACCTCAGAATTAATTCGTCTGCTTCTGTCCTGTGTCACATCATCAATAAACACTAGTGACCCAGTGCCACTGGCAGCCATGCATGCCCAAGCCATCACACTGCCTCCGCCGTGTTTTACAGATGATGTGGTATGCTTTGGATCATGAGCTGTACCACGCCTTCGCCATACTTTTCTCTTTCCATCATTCTGGTAGAGTTTGATCTTGGTTTCATCTGTCCAAAGAATGTTCTTCCAGAACTGTGCTGGCTTTGTTAGATGTTTTATAGCAAAGTCCAGTCTAGCCTTTTTATTCTTGATGCTTATGAGTGGCTTGCACCGTGCAGTGAACCCTCTGTATTTACTTTCATGCAGTCTTCTCTTTATGGTAGATTTGGATATTGATATGCCGACCTCCTGGAGAGTGTTGTTCACTTGGTTGGCTGTTGTGAAGGGGTTTCTCTTCACCATGGAGATTATTCTGCGATCATCCACCACTGCTGTCTTCCGTGGGCGCCCAGGTCTTTTTGCATTGATGAGTTCACCAGTGCTTTCTTTCTTTCTCAGGATGTTCCAAACTGTAGATTGTGCCACTCCTAATATTGTAGCAATTTCTCGGATGGGTTTTTTCTGTTTTCGCACCTTAAGGATGGCTTGTTTCACCTGCATGGAGAGCTCCTTTGACCTCATGTTTACTTCACAGCAAAACCTTCCAAATGCAAGCACTACACCTCAAATCATCTCCAGGCCTTTTATCTGCTTAATTGAGAATGACATAACAAAGGGATTGCCCACACCTGTCCATGAAATAGCCTTGGAGTCAATTATCCAATTACTTCTGATCCCTTTAAAAACAGGGTGGCACATGTTAAGGAGCTGAAACTCCTAAACCCTTCATCCAATTTTAATGTGGATACCCTCAAATGAAAGCTGAAAGTCTGAACTTCAACTGCATCTGAATTGTTTTGTTTAAAATTCATTGTGGTAATGTCTGTAACCAAAATTAGAAAAATGTTGTCTCTGTCCAAATATATATGGACCTAACTGTAAATAACTGATCTCTGCTGTTTCTTTAATGTTGAAGTCTATGGAAATTGGATCCGTTAATTAGCCATCTATTTTTCTTTCATTTGTAACTGATCCGTTTTAAACTTACTGGATCCAATAAGCAAAAAATGGAACAATTGCAAATGAAACAAAAATGGATGGCTAATTAACTGATCCATTTTCCTTGGCTGCCGTCACACTATCAGTATTTGGTCAGTAGAGGCGACACCCACTCATCTAATTCATGACGAGTTGTGGTGTACCTTATGCTACAAATGTTACTTCAGTCCTTAGCTGGAGCACAGAGGGAGACGCCACTTTTACTTTTAGTGTTCACTAACACTGCCGTATAACATGGCTGACGTGGTCGACATGCCGATTCGCAGCATGCTGCAAGTGCATGTGAGAGCCGTATCTCACGCATCCACATAAGTCTATGGCATCCTAGTGTCGTGCAATTACCGTGGACGCCGGCAATGCAGGAGATGGAGAAATTACTTGGAGAAGTAGATGGAGAAATGACCTGTTTGTTTGGCATCCCCGCATGTGTTAAGGCTGTCTACTGCCGCAAATATGCAGTCTCAGGGACTCGAATATATTATCCGAGCACACCCAAGATACTCAGATAGATGCTCGTATAACGTGTCATCCGAGCATGCTTGGGTGACATGTTATACGAGCATATTCGCTCATCACTAGTGAACAACGCCGGACTTGATGAATCGGGGCCTTAATGTTTGGATGTAAGTTTCCATGTAGGTGGCCCAGTAGATAAAAACTATTGACTGAATACTTGGACCCCTTGGACTTTACCGGCTTGGTTTGTAAATTACCTCTTTCGTTAGCACTTGGAGGATTAGTAGTTATTTGCTTTTCGGGGCGGTGTGCAAATGATTAACAACTATAATAACTGTGGTTGAAGCAGGAACCTGTGAGTCAATAAAGTGGTTATCTGGATGCAAAAAAAAGTTTTTATGCTTTGCAAATATCAATCCTGTCTAATATTTAAACACACGAAGCTTAGACTAAATTTGTGAAAATGGTCCAAATTTATAAGAGTGGCTAGAGCTAGAAGATAATTTTTATGCATCTTTTGACACTTTTCAACATGTTAGTTGGCTTACTGTACATCAGCAGTTTTCTCTAATATTTGTATGAACTTTTGGAACATATTGTCATATTCTGAGTCATGCCCCATTTTCACTAAGCCACAGCCTGGTCTGCTAATCCTTGGCCACTTGGTTGGCTGTGAAAAGTGTCTATAGCATACTAATAAGTACAAGGCTTGTATGACAATTTTTGGGCACAGATGGAGCAAGAAATCTGTATCATTCACCATTGTAAATCTGTCATGTAACTTGAAACTAAAAGCCAGGGGTTTTGCTACGATCAATGAAGGCAATTTTTTGACCATTAAACTTCAACATTAATGGTTTTTTTACAATGTATCACTGTATATCAAATGGTAAAATGTAATCCAGGGTGTTTTGCTCAAAAAGTATTATCTAGAATAGAAGTAAACGCTCCTCTGTGGGTTTTTGGTCTGTTTCAAGCCTGTGGTTGTAGAGAAGAATATTTCCTCTCACTAACAGCAAGTGAAGCTATTAAAATAAATACATTGAAATTTCATAAAGTTCAGTTAACCTCTTTACCACCTTGGGTTTTTCCATTTTAGAGTTTCTATATTTTGCTCCCCTTCTTTCTAGTCATAACTTTTTTTCTGTCAGTATGCCCATGTGAGAGCATGTTTTTCGCGGGAAGAGTTGTAATTTTAAACGACACCATTGGTTTTGCCATATAGTGTCCTGGTACCAAAAATGTATAGTTTTTTTTATTCAAGTGGTGAAAAAAATCCAAACTTTCTATGATAAAAAAAATTCCCGTTTTCCGAGACCCATAGTGTCTCCATTTTTCGTGATCTGGGGCTGGGTTCTTGTTTTTGGGGTGCCGAGCTGACTTTTTTATTGATACCATTTTGGTGTAGATACAATCTTTTAATTTCCTTTTATTGTATTTCAACGCAATGTTGCGGTGACCAAAAAAATATAATTCTGGCGTTTTGATTTTTTTTCTTGTTACGCCCTTTACCGATCCGATTAATTCTTTTTATATATTAAAAGATCGGGCGATTCTGAATGTGGCTATACCAAATATGTGTTTTTTTTTAATTATTGTTTTATTTTGAATGGGGCGAATGGGGGGTGATTTGAATGTTTATATATTTTTTTATGTTTTTAATTTTTTTTTTTACCTTACACTTGCTTTAATAGTCTACATGGGAGACTAGAAGCTGCGATCCTCCGATAGCGTGTGCTACACAGAGCAGGGCTTCAGCCCTGATATGTGTAGCAGAAATGCTTGCTATGAGCGCCGACCGCTGGGCGGTTCTCATAGCTATCCAGCAATGATAATGTGGTGCCTCTGAAGGTCCAGTCGTCACAGAGGTACTGCACGTCAGCTAGAGGTGTGGTGCCACAACTCTCTGGTACGGAGGGGACACTATACAGAACCCTAACACTAGCACCCAACACCAGACTTCCCCAGGCCAGGGAGGAATTAGGTAGAAGGTGTTGGTTGAGAGTGAGGAGTTGTCATGGGAGACAGGAGGGAGGAGTCAGGTAGTTGGTGAGAAGTAGAGACAGAAGTTGGAGCAGGGGACTGGAGCTGTGAGGAGCTCGTCCCAGGACGGGAGAGAGAGTGAGAGAACAGAAGAAAGGATGGAGAGAAGCTCCCAAAGGGAATGAAAGGGGTCCTAGGGGCACGGGAAGTGTGGAAACCATCCGTGGGGCCAGCATTCACGCTGACAATCGCTAGGTGGAGGGACCAGGTTGCAGTAGGGGAAGCGGCCCCTGATCTAGAGGAGGAACTACTTGTAAGCTGATATTTGATATAACATATTGTGCTGTTATCATTGATGACTAGTGATGTGTACTGATATGCTAATTATGCATTGTGTAGGACAGATAGTTTAGTGACTTCAAAAACAGAAGAAAAACTATGCAAATATAACAGGTATGTGCAACATGGATGTCTGACTGAGGACTTGGAGACGGCTGACAATTAGAGATATTGCCTGGAGAGGATAAAACTGGTGAACAATGCAGAAGACAAGTCATATACTGTAATGGCCAGAAATAGTGTTATATCTCATGTATACACATGACAACCCATTCTAAGAAGATATCACTTAAAATGAGCCCACTGTATTTACCGTCTTATGTGTATCTGTATGTGAGTCAATTTTATGTCTGCAAAATACAATGTTTCTCTACCGCAATACCACCCTAAACTGGGAATTAAGCTCAATATGACGCTTCACTATTGCCATGCTGGAAATTCCTTGCTATAGTCAGTTGCCCTCCTTTTTTCTTTTAAAAGAGCCCTTTCACAATAAATGTTAAAACATTTTTAAAGGTATTTTCTTAGCATATAAATTATTAAAGCACCAAGGAAAAATGAAGAAACTTCATAATTTATTTCCTGTTTAGCTCCTGCTCTGTTCCTGAGCTGTAATGTGGTGGTATGACCTCCAGCTCCTGAGTAATTGTTACAGTCCATTCAAAGCACAGAGTAGAGATTTCCTGTCTGTGCAGTGTGCTCGGAGCTGTAATGTCAGGGGGGCATGGCCTGAGATCCTGGGATCTTATAGGCTTTTGACTATATGATGGTGGATATCGATTTCCAGGCAAACATGGAAGGACTTTGTGCCCCTGCTGCTGCTTCATCTGATTCATTTAATACATTTCTAAGCTATGTCCAATTAATTCTTTTGCGCATTTTGTTAGACACTAAAGTATGCTCTCCTGATGAACCCACTGGAGGAGAAACACGTCGAGCTATGTGCATACTTTGTTTTGTGTATTACTATCTGCATTAACTTTTCATTGTACTCTGTTTTTGCACATCTTTGGGTATGAACTATGATTAATGTACCTGGGTTATTATCTTAGTGGGCTACTGGTTTAAAACAATATATGATGTACTGTACATACCAATACTTACTTAAGGCTTCTTTCACACTTCCGTCGGTACGGGGCCATCACGAAGCGTCGACGCGCCGTACCGACGGAAGTGTTTTCTTTCACATTTCCGTCTGCGTTGCCGAACAGGAAAGATCGTGAGAGCGATATTTCCTACTGGGCATGCGCAGTGTGAAACACAGGATGCGACGTACGGAAAAACGTTCCCTTGAACGTTTTTCCGAGACGACGGTCGGCCAAAACACGACGCATCCAGTGCACGACGGACGCGACGTGTGGCCATACGTTGCGATCTGTCGGCAATAAAAGTCTATGGGAAAAATATGCAGGATGCGTTTTTTTACCAAAACGACGCATTGTGACGGATCCAAATAAACGGAAATGTGAAAGTAGCCTTACTGGACTGGTTGCTCTTCTTTTATCTGCAGGGGTTTTATATGATTATACGTTATTGACTGGGTATTGCTATACATTTAAGGATTTGATCATTTGATTTGATACATTTCTTGCAGTCACTTTATGTGATCGTTTGTATATTTGGTCCTATCATTATCATTACACACTGGAACTTATACAGCTCTGCTTCTTGAGAAATGTAGTCTACAAACATATGTCTGCCTTAAAGGAAATCCGTCAGCAGGTTTTTGCTGTGTAAACTGAGGACAGCATGAGGTAGGGGTTAAAACACTGAGCTTAAGGATGTGTCACATATCCGGCTGTGTGATGTTGGTTACTTGGACTGTAGCTTTATTGACCTTGTGATTACCATTGCTGTGACATGCTGGCAGCATGTCTCTAAGTTCCCCTCCTGTGATAAACACCTCACTGTCTATAGCTATGTAGAGTGAGAGCCTGGTGTGGGCGGAGTTAGCTGTGGTGTAGGCGGGGTCAGGTATCTCAGCTCTGCTGCATTGTTAAATCTAAGAACCCTGATTGTGTCAGAACCCAGTAATCTAAGCGATACCTTGTTGGATTCAGCTTTTCTTTGCCTATATCATACTGCTCTCAGATGAGGTAGCAAAAACCTGCTGACAGATTCTCTTTAACTTGTAGCTTCTTTGCCTCCATCTCTAGTCCTCCACTGGTAATGGGCCATCTATAATACTGGTGTCTATACATTTGGGATTTGGGCCCTCTCAGGACATGGTTTTAACTGATATACAGTATCTGGTCCCCAATAAAACACCCCTTCTTAAAGGGAACCTGTCAGCAGGATTGTGCACAGTAACCTACAGACAGTGTCAGGTTGGCACCGTTATACTGATTAAAATGATACCTTGGTTGATGAAATCCATCTTGTGGTTGTTGTTTAATCTTTATTCGTAGTTTTCAGTTAATGATATGCTTGTGCTCCGTGGCGGCCTGTGGGGGTCTTCATGTGGTGCTCTGATTAGGTATTCATGTGTATGGCTTCTGACACTGGTCACTGGTCCCTCACTGACCTGCCCCCTATTTTACATACTGAATATAATATGTATTGAAAAAAAAATCACATTCAGATGCAGGCGCCAGCGGCGGCATCTGCACTGCAGCATGAATGCATGTATAATATGAATTATTGAATTTAGTGATATTAAATTTATTCTGAAAAAATAAAAAAATATTTCTCAAAATGGCGCTGGTTGCGCCTGCTCAGTAGCATCAATCAGCGATCCAATATGCATATTATAGATGCGATCATGCTGCAGCTCAGGCACGGCCGCAGCCTGTCTGCTGAATGTGATTTTTTTTTTTTAAATACATATAATATTCAGTATATAAAATAGGGAGCAGGCCACTGAGGAATCGGTGATATGTCAGCAGTCTTCGTTATGAATACCTAAGCAATACCTAAACATGAAGGCCCCCCCACAGGCCTCCCCGGAGCACGGGCATATCATTAACTCAAAATTAAGCAACAACCACAAGACGGATTTCATTAACCAAGGTATCATTCTATTCAGTGTAACGGCGCCGACCTGACACTGTCTGTAGGTTCTGAGCACAATCCTGCTGACAGGTTCCCTTTAAAAATTCCCGAATTTGCCAGAACTGTACTGGTTTTTCGGAAACAATTGTTGGGTAAGAGGGTACTCTTTTATGCAAACATCACTCATAAATTAGATCAGGGCCGGACTGGCCATCTGGCAATTCTGGCAAATGCCAGAAGGGCCTGACTGGTCATGGGCTGCTTTGGCTGCTACGTTGTTAACAGAATCCGTGTTCTCAAAACACCCATACTGTTAAGAGTTGTGATGGAGCACAAAGTTGCTGACGCCATCACTTACCCCAGCAGGCCACGAGTATCATTAGAAATATTGGTCTTGTAGAAAATCTTCCTTTCCTCCATCCAGGGTAATATTAGTAATATTATGGGATCATCTGGTTCACGGGGACGGGGACAACATGGGCCTCTGTGATTTCAAATGCCAGGACTGAATTTCAGCCCCAGTCCGTACCTGAATTAGATGATGTAGGGATGGGGCTAAAATACAAATGTTGACAACAATACAAAATACAAAGTGCGTTTAAGGTAAGCCAAAAACATTTGAAGGGCACGTGGTGCAGGCCTTTCATTTTAGCACCAAGTTCCCCACAAAACTTCCAGAATGTCAGATGAGTAAAAAAATAAAAGGTTCCTTTTACTGAAAAAATCTTTCCTTATATTATAGAAAAGTCAAACACCGCTCTCAGGGCGTGTAACTTAAAGGGGTGCAGATGAAGCCTTTGTATTTGCTCTAAAATTGCATTAACAATTGTTTTACTATATAACATAATTAATGTTCATTTTGATTTTCTAACAATCACTTGCAAAATAGCAGCCGATCTTTTATTGGAAAATTTGATTCCATAAAATATTCACTTTTTTTTCTTGGGAATAGCGATGTCGCTTATGCACACATTTGCCTTTTATATGACAGAAGGTGTTGACTGTTCTTCTCTGACTCTTTATTCTTACAGGCTCTTATTCTAAATGTTGTGGTATTCGCAGAAAATAACAACCACAATACAACAGACAAAGGAATAAAGAAAAATTCCATATTACACAAGCTCTGGAAGAGAGAAATCCTCTGTCCAGACGGTGAATACAGGGCAGTAAATCACTGTTGTAAACATTGCAATGCAGGTAAGTTGAATTTTGGAAATAGGTAAAATGGGTCTGACAACTTTCCTGACATTTTCGTAGTCTCTTGTAATTGCCATGCCTTATTCAATAATACTGCATCATGTCTTTCCTCTGGTTTCCCTCCTGAATATTTAGGAAAAAACTGACAACTTGGAGGTAATTTATTATCAGAGGATTTTCGAAGTCACTTTTTTTAAGCGTGCTTTTTCCAGGCTAAAGGACTTTGGAACAAATTTATGAAAATGTTGCGTAACTCATCTATGTCATAAAATAAAAAGAAATAACACTAGAATTATCACAATAGAAAACAAAGTAACATTGTAAAAATATTAAAAAAAAGGTACAAAATTAAAGCTTAAAAAAAATCTGACTGTAAAAACTCAAAGTGCTACAATGTTTTTAACATCAAATTTCATAAAAGTGTAAAAGAATCACATTTTTCAAAAATGAGGATAATCTTTTTCAGTCTGGTCTTGTACGCTACCCTGGCAGTAAAGACTTGCACAAAAAAAAAAAAATTGGTCATAAATATGCCCCGAAATCATCTAGCAAAGCAAATCTCACCAGTTTTAACTGACAGGAACCTGGACTGTAGATTTAGATGTAAATTAGATGGAAAATTGAGCAAACAAGCTTTACATTTGGAGAACACAAGAAAATAGAAACAAAAAGAAGAAATTTCTCCAAATGGAGGAAATACCAGGAATAATAACCAGACCCTGAATGCCAAGTAACTATTGAAAGGAGAAGAGTAATATATAGATGGAGAAATAACAGTTATCACACAATGCAGAGCTTCATTACCGCCTCATTCAGACGTCCGCGAGGCACATACGTGTTCTATCTGTGTTTTTTACCTGTGTTTTACCCATGACCGCGTATGCCGAGTACGGTCTTTTCCTACGTATGTAACCTAACCACCAGAAACTGCCCACCGACCCAACCTTTTTCTTAAATAAAAACATAACCAATTATTCTTTTGGATATTTTGGCCACAGCGGCCAACTTTTATTAACAAAATTAACATAAACATAAATACAACAGTATAAATTCGAGGGGAGGGTTCTTGGAGCTAAAAAGATCTGGCAAAACCCCACAAAAGAAGATCGACCACCATATTACCCTCAGCCGTGAAAACCAGCTCGAGGGCACCGTACATCCCGTTCCAGGAAGAGAAAAACCACCAACAGCTCCCAGGGTAAAACCCCGTCCAGAGCCCATACCAAAATGCCAGATCCAACCCCACCACATTTTAAATTGCCTGCAATTATGCTCCAATTCCTTCCCCCAACCAATCAGCGTCAACTCCAAGAACCCCCACCCCCCCACTGCCACTGTGACAATAAACGAATAAAATGTAAATAATGAACCAAACACCCGCATACAAAGTGAAATCCCAAACCCCCCAAATTTATTTATTTATTTTTTTTATATATATATAACTTCCATATCGATATATAAACTCTTCACGACAATTCTCCCCCTCATTAAAAAAACCCCTAACCACAAGCCAACAAGGGAGGGTGGGTGGGTCTTCTTCTTCCTGAATTAAGGTAGGGAATGGCGGTTTTCCCGCACTTTCCCTACTACCTCCCCCCTTCCTAACTCCTCCCCCCACTTGCCATCCTCCTATCCCCAGCCGCAGCATTATTTAAAAAGACCGCAGGGCTCAAAGCAGTCATGGGGGGCCTCCACCCAGCTCTTCTTTGTTCCAGCCCCCATCTTGACCGCGTATGCCGAGTACGGTCTTTTCCTACGTATGTAACCTAAACACCAGAAACTGCCCACCGACCCAACCCTTTTCTTAAATAAAAACATAACCAATTATTCTTTTGGATATTTTGGCCACAGCGGCCAACTTTTATTAACAAAATTAACATAAACATAAATACAACAGTATAAATTCGAGGGGAGGGTTCTTGGAGCTAAAAAGATCTGGCAAAACCCCACAAAAGAAGATCGACCACCATATTACCCTCAGCCGTGAAAACCAGCTCGAGGGCACCGTACATCCCGTTCCAGGAAGAGAAAAACCACCAACAGCTCCCAGGGTAAAACCCCGTCCAGAGCCCATACCAAAATGCCAGATCCAACCCCACCACATTTTAAATTGCCTGCAATTATGCTCCAATTCCTTCCCCCAACCAATCAGCGTCAACTCCAAGAACCCCCACCCCCCCACCACACACGAACAGCCCTGACCACCTCAGGCTCGTGAGTGCCCCAACGCCACCAACGCCCGTTCAACTCCTTCTTGCAATGCCAAAGTCCACAAATCAATCCCAATCGCGTTTAAGTGAACTCCGTCCTCCAACCAGTAGTTACCAAGCCCTGACTCCAATTCAAAATGTCTAACGCTAATCCCCCCGTTTCTGGAAACAAAACCTGCTATTGCCCTATTCAACTTGACCCTAGCCCTATTAATACCCTTCAAAGATCTAGCCCCCCTCCACCGTTTCCTAGGCACAATATCTGACCACACAGTCAACACCCCAGGAAATGATACCTGCAACCTCAACAAATCAAACCGTATGTCCCTAATCAACTCCCTGACAGGCCGCGCGCCCAAGTCGTTCCCCCCCAAATGCACAATTAAAATGTCAGGTTGTCTATCTAAACGAACCGCCTTGGAAAATTCAGGAAGGGCCCTGCTCCACACCATCCCCCTATATCCCAACCACCGAATGACAACTTGACGCCTACTAAACCCCAGTTGCCTACCGTCCGGCCTGACCTCGGCCCGCAGCGCCCCCCAATGAACGAATGAATATCCGAAGATCCAGGCTAAGTAAGGGGACACACCTGCAACAAGATGCATGAAGAAAAAACACTGAGGTCAAATACAAAATCATAACCACACCACTAAATTAATGACGGACGTAACTTAGGTAACGATTGGAAGTCCACCTGCCAATTCTACAAATGTCCTCCGCGCCCAAACCCAAACTATCAGCTTCTGATGCCGCCCCGATACGAAAAGAATGCGACCCAAACAAATCCGGAGAAAGGCCCAACTCCCGCAAGCCCCTTCTTAACACCGCAATGAACTGAAAGCGTGACAAAAAGGACCCTTCTGCGTGACACAACAAAGGGCCGGATCTGCCTGACCATAACTGCCAGTATGCTTCCAGACAACCTCTAGGGCACATCCGAGACCCGTTAACCCTCCCCAGCACCACACGTTTTTTTCTCCCAATTTGGTCAGTCTTTGAACGCCGAATCCAAAAAACGATACCCCCCGTCCATACTTCCACATCCTCCGCCAACAAACCCCCTGCTCTAACTTTAGACCTCGACACCAGCTCCCCAACGCGCATTGCCCCAAAAAACGCTAACGAAAAAGCGAGACGAAACAACGCCAACTCAAAACTCGAATCACAAATAATCTCCAAGACTCCGCCCAACCGTTCTAAAAGGCTGAACGAAATGGGGCGGCGACGGTCAACCGTCTGATTACCTCTCCTAAAACCCCTAAGTGCTTGTCTGACCAAAAAATGTTTTGTCGCGTCAACCAACCCCTGTAACTTAAAAGCAAAAGCCAATCCAGCAACAAATTTATTTACCTTCGAAATCGACCAACCTTCCTCGGCCGCCTTACCAATCAAGAATAACACCGCCAACATCCTATCCTCGTCAGACACCAACTGGCCCCACACCGACAACCAACTTTGCCATACCCGCCAGGAGGCTTCGTATGATGCCCAGGTTTGGCTCGTAACAGACTCCCGAATCAACCGGCCTGCTCGTCCATAATCACGCTCCAAAGATGCAAAGGGCATTCCTCTCCCGAGATCTCCGCGTCCGGCGCCAATTCCCGAAAACTGTCCCACTGGAAACGAGACAATGCATCAGCTATTGAGTTCTGCACACCCGGCACATGCACCGCCGAAATACAAGCGTTCAGCTCCAAGCATCGGAAAACCAACTCCCTCACCAACTTAATCACCGGGGGGGATGATGCCGATAAACTGTTCATCACCGACACGACGCTCATGTTGTCGCAATGAAAACGAATCCTCCTGTTAGCAAACATTTCCCCCCAAATGGAAACCGCCACCACGATAGGAAACAATTCCAACAAAACCAGGTTTTTTGTAAGGCCCAACTCCCTCCACTGGCCCGGCCACCGTCCGGCACACCAACGACCACCGCAATAGGCCCCGTAACCAGCCAAACCGGCTGCATCCGTATATATCTCGCAATCAAAGTTTGTTAAGACCTCCTGCTGAATCAACGACCGCCCGTTGTAATTGCACAAGAAACGCTGCCACACTAGCAAGTCGTCTTTGTGTTCCTTGCTCAGGCGAATAAAATGGTGCGGCTCTTTGACACCTGCCATCGTGACCGACAACCTGCGACAAAATATCCTGCCCATGGGTATGATCCGACATGCAAAATTCAATCTACCCAAAAGAGACTGCAACTCTTTCAAAGTCAGCTTCCGCCTCCTTCTAGCTCTATCAACCTCCTGCTGCAGCAGGGCCAGCTTATCCTCCGGCAACCGACACTCCATTCTCTCGGAGTCAATTAAAATTCCCAAAAAACTCAACACCGTAGTGGGACCTTCCGTCTTATCTGCCGCTAATGGAACTCCAAAAAGCTCAGCGACCCAAAACATAGCCGTTAACGTATTACGGCATACTGCGGAATCAGGCGGCCCGATAAACAAAAAATCATCCAAATAATGGATAACCGACTGAACTCCCGCCACGTCCCTAACCACCCACTCCAGAAAAGTACTAAACGTCTCAAACAAGGAACAAGAAATGGCGCAGCCCATTGGCAAACATCTATCCAAATAGTAACCACCATTCCAAAAACAACCTAACAACGGGACGCTGTCCGGATTCACCGGAAGCAAATGGAAGGCCGATTCAATATCCGTCTTTGCCAACAGCGCCCCCGGGCCCTGCCTTCTCACCCACTGCACCGCTGCATCGAATGATGTATACTCAACAGAGCACAGCTCTTGGGCGATGCCATCATTTACCGACCGACCCTTTGGATACGACAAATTTGTTGAATCAACCGAAATTTATTTGGCTCTTTCTTAGGCACCACCCCCAAAGGGGAAACCACCATACCCTCAGTCGGCGGGTTCAAAAACTGCCCCGACATCCTTCCCAACTCCACTTCTTTCTTGAGTTTAACATCAACAACCTCGGCATGCAACATTGCCGACCGCAAATTCTTAATCGAAAAAGGAACCTCGTGACTCGGTGGAGGAATCCTAAAACCATCCGCAAAACCATTAAAAATAATACCGGCCTTCACCTGATCAGGGTACCTATTTAGAAAGGGGCCCATCTCGTGAAGCCTCACCGGGCTCTCCCCCTTGACCGGCACCCAAAGCTGGCTTTCCTTTTCCCTTCCTGAAACACTTTGAAGCCCCGTGTGAACTTCCATTACAGTGGGAACACACATGCTTAAATTTACAGGTGTTACCGTATTTGCACTGACCGTCGTTAAACTGCCAGCAGGTTCCAGACTTCTCCTTTGCTCCCTGTGCACCCTGACTACTGCTTCCGTGTCCCGCCTGCTGGCTGCCCCCACCCCCGGACCCATGAAAGGACTGCCCATGTCTAGCTGGGGCCATAACCTTCAGCCAAAGGCCTATATCCTTCTGGTCCCACCTAATTTCCGGCCTTACCGCCTTTCGCTGCCTGAACTGCTCATCATACCGCAGCCACGTCTGACCGCCATATGTACGATGCGCCTCCCCAATCGAGTCTAAATAGCAAAACAAACCTGAGCAATTCTCAGGCGCCTTCTCCCCCACTACGCTCGCCAATATTGCAAATGCCTGCAACCAGTTTACAAATGTCTGCGGAATTAGCCGCCACCTCCGCTTTTCTTCCTCCTCCTTTTTGCTATCATCTTTTTTCCCTTTATCCAAGTTAAACTTCTCCAACGGAAGCAGCGAAAAAATTTCCACGTACTCGTCTCTCCAAATCTTCTCCTTCACCTCCTTTTTTAAATGCGCTCCCAACGGCCCTTCAAAGCACACATAAACTTCCCCTTTCGCTCTGTCATCTAATTTGACCGTATCGCCTTTTTCCTTCTCTGTCTGAACCGAAACTGATACACCTGACGATGCAACCTCCACTACCCGACCCGGGCTTAACAACCCACACCCCGCCGGGGGTTCCACCCCTCGCCCAGACAACCACGCCTCAACCGGCGATGCGGCAACCCCAGTTGCCGACCCTCCTCCTAATCTACGCAAAATTTGCGACATACCCTGCAATAAATCCTGCATACCTGGCACCTCTGCCACAATCGGCCCACTCCTCTGCCGGTCCTCACACACCGCCACCCGACCCCTCCTAGTTTCCTGCAACCCGGCCCCTGCGGGCGACAAACCAGACATAGACTCATACTCACAACGCTGCGCGGGTGCTGTGTCCCCGCCAGCCGGACCTCCGGATCCCTGTCGCTCCGACCTCACTTGACGATCACCGCTGGACTCCGCCACCTCGTCGCCGCGTCGATGCCCTAGGCCCGCGCCCCTGGCCTCCTCGTCACCAGGGGGGACCCGAGCGTGTTGGAACTGCTGCGCCGCTAGGCCTCTCTGCCCCAGGCCCGCGCCCCTGGCCTCCTCGTCACCAGGGGGGACCCAAGCGTGTGGGAACTGCTGCGCCGCTAGGCCTCTCTGCCCCAGGCCCGCGCCCCTGGCCTCCTCATCACCAGGGGGGACCCGAGCGTGCTGTAGCTGCTGTACCGACCCACTCCTCCGTCCGTGGTCTGTGTCCCCCGCCACCCTACCGTCCGATGGGTAACGGGTAAACGCTGCTCTGTGTTCCGGAGACCTCCTGGGCGACCTTGACCGATCCCCGCGTTCCAACCCGGGCGGGCCCGCCCGGTCGTGTAACATCCTTCGCTCCCGGTCAGGCAGCTCGACACTGCTGCCTGCATCTCTCCCTCCTCTGCGCCGTTCCGTACAAGCGGGACGTAGAAGATCTCCCGACCGTTGACCGTCCGCCGCCTGTGTACTCCTCGTGGTCATCCCAGCAGGTAAAGGGTCCGGATTCCTGGCTGCTGCTGCTCCTCCTGGCCGTGCTGCTCCTCCTGGCCGTGCTGCTCCTCCTGGCCGTGCTGCTCCTCCTGGCCGCGCTGCTCCTCCTGGCCGTGCTGCTCCTCCTGGCTGTGCAGCTCTTCCTGGCTGTGCTGTTCTTCCTGGCAGCGCTGCTCTGCCTCTTCCTGCCACTGCGCGCCCCCTGAGCGCCGTGGATCTGCTGGGAGCAGGGGGAACGGCGGCCGCTCTCCCTCTGGACACCGGTACGACAGGAGAAGCCGGTGGAGCGGCGGCCTCGCGCCCCCCCGAGAGCAGGGGACCTGAGTGGGGAAGCTGCGGCTGCGCTCTGCCTGGAACGCGCAGGCCGCACTTCCGGTCCGGCGCTCCCGGCAGCAGTGGTGGTGTCCTGGGCCCGACTCCCGGCGCCTGCAGGCCGGGTACTTGGAATCCTGCCGGAGCGGGAGCGACCGGAGGGGGCAGCGCCGCCGGACTCACCGCCCGCAGGGTCCCTGGAGGGGCTCCGGAGCCTGCGCCTGCCACGCGCCGGGACTTCGGGAGACAGTCTCTCTGGGGGCCTGGTCCTCCTGCCCCGTGAGCTCTGCCCAGATCCTCCTGCAGCACCGATGATGGAGGCCAGCTGGGCCTCAAGCCAGCCCCCTCTCCTGGACCTGGCCATCACTCGAAGCTGTGACATCATAGATTCAGCCGACGCCATCCTGCACGTCTTCTTCCTGAATTAAGGTAGGGAATGGCGGTTTTCCCGCACTTTCCCTACTACCTCCCCCCTTCCTAACTCCTCCCCCCACTTGCCATCCTCCTATCCCCAGCCGCAGCATTATTTAAAAAGACCGCCCGGCTCAAAGCAGTCATGGGGGGCCTCCACCCAGCTGCGCTTTGTTCCAGCCCCCATCTTTATAGTTTATAGAGCTGTTCACATGTCCATGGTTCTTTTGCAGACCAGCAAAAATTAGGAAGACATTTCTGCTTTTTATCCATGTCATGGATTAAATTTACCGAGAATAGTCTACGGCATCTGTGATTAATACTGCAAAGAATAGGGAAACTTTTTTTTTCATCAGTGAAAATCACTGATAAAACACTGATGGTAAAAAACTGATACACTGATGAAATTTGGAACCAAACACTAATGAATAAGACCCCACGCACCAGTCCCTCCTGCAGTAAGGCACCCCCATATCATGATGCTGGCAACTCTGTGCTTCACGGTTGGGCTGGTGGTCTGTGGCTTACACGTCTTCCCCCTGTTTCTCCATACATAATGATGGTCGCTGTGGCCGTGGCTGTATTTTCCACTAGGCACCTGAGGGCGGCACATAGGGTGCCTGGTTGCCAAGGGCGATGTCATTGTGAAGGGAAAAAGTATTTTTTTTTTAAATTTCCCTTCTTCTTACTTCCACTGCACTAGGTTTAAAAACCACCATCTATATTTTTTTGGGGGGGGATGTAAGGACAGAGGAGCACTGATCAGCTGCCTGCTCTGACAGAAGAAGATAAGTCATAGAGGTGAAGGACCGGAGATGATGTCATGTCTATGTGAATCTTACGGGCCATGCTTCAGATTGCAAGTGATATTCTTTCCCGAGTAGGAAGCAGCAAGAGGCACACTGGTGACAGCAAATTAAGGAACAGGGATACCTGGGGTGCAGGCTATATGTAGGGGTACATATGGGGTTGCAGGATAGCTGTGGGAGTACGTATGGGGTGCAGGCTGTATGTTGGGGTACAAAGGGTGCAGGCTACATGTGGGGGTACATATTGGCATGCAAGATACACGTGGGGGTACATATAGAAGTGCAGGCTACATCTGAAGGTACATATGGGTGTGCGGGCTACATGTTGGGGTACATATTGGCATGTAAGATACACATGGTGGTACATATAGAAGTGCTGACTACATCTGAAGGTACATATGGGTGTGCAGGCTACATGTTGGGGTACATATTGGCATGTAAGATACACATGGTGGTACATATAGAAGTGCAGGCTACATCTGAAGGTACATATGGGTGTGCATGCTACATGTGGGGGTACATATGAGCGGTGCAGACTACATGTAGAGGTACATATGGGTGGTGGAGGCTATATGTGGGGGTCATAAGAGTGTAGGCTATATGTGGGGGAACATATAGGGGTGCAAGCTACAGGTGCAGCGTACATATGGGGGTACAGGCTATATGTGGGGATACATGTAGGGGGGGTGCATGTGAGTCTCCCCACGGGCTAGGGGTACTCGGTACCGGGTCCTACTGTTTCACAGGGGGATGTCACGGTGGCTGCGACCCGGTCTGTGGCCCAGGGCGCCCATGTAAAAGGGGAAGGTCTTTAAAGGAATAGAGTTTATGTTCGTGACGCCACCTGTGGTATTCGGTCAGGGTGTCCGATGCTGCTTTAAGGGGTCCGCTGGGGTGATGTTATGGCAGCTAGAAGGTATACCTTCCCACAGGTGATGTATGTCCCCAGGGATTCCCGGTGTGTAGATGGTGGTATGGTGAGAGGCACAGAGAAGAACGAGGACACAAGGTTGCAGTCTCTTTACCTTTACTGAAGACTTCAGCATCCACAGTCCAGGGCACCAGATCACAGGGCAGGCAGAGTCCGACCGGTTTGGAGGCAAGTCCAGAGTCCCCTTGTCCAGGTGGAAATCAGTAGCCTTCCCTTGCACTGTGGTGGTGTCCCTTACTACCTATGGCTTCACATAACGGTCTCACAGATGTGGTGTTTCGCTCTCTCTGTCCCCAATATAGGATAGGACAAAACCCGTATGACTGGTGACTTGAGCCTGTTTATAGGGTCTCTTAGATAACCCGGATCTGTAGGTGTCATCATGCCTCCTGGGTGTAGGTGTGGACAGGTAACCTGCAATTAGCTGTCCTGCCGGTCTCTGAAATAAGGCGTAGAGGTCGTTACTCCCTCGGTGTTCCGGCTACCGGGATTTTGCGCCTCAGAAGGAGGCAGCCTGAGCGGGGCTGGTCCCCTTCTGGTATCCTCTCCTTTGCTTTGACTTCCTTCATGCTCGCTGCAATACAATTCTGCCTTTCAATGTCTCTTTCTGGGAGCTGCAGCTCTGAGGGCATGCACAGCTCTGTTGACCCTCTGTCCTCCTCAGACTCTGGTCTGGAACTAACTGAGCTGAGCTCAGCCAGCAACTGACTAACTTTCCCTACAGACCACCAGTTATATATATGTGGGGAGTGACCTAATAAATAGGAGCAGAAGCTCCCCCTGGTGGTCTGGAGTGTGAAATGTGTTGCATGTTTGTGATACCTGGATGCAGTTATCCTTCTTTGACTCTAAACGTAGCATCACTCTCCCTGAGAGGAAAGCAATACCATTGCGACGACCAGGACCCTGGGGCGCCGCACATGCTACATGTGGAGGAACATATAAGGGTGCAGGCTACATGTGGTGATACATATGGGGGTGCACTCGCTGACACTGGAGAACCATCTCAGCGTGCAGTACATTCATGGGAGGATTCGCAAATCTGCAATCATATAAAATGACTGTAAAACTTGCCATTTTAGACTGGGCAACCCCTTTAATATAATCACTCTGTGCGCATAGAATAAAAATGTTCTCGGCAGCACATGTTTACACAGGATAATCTGCTGCCGAGAACAATGATATTGAAACAAGCTTAATGGAATCTGTCACCACATTAGACCTATCTAAACTATTAATATGGGCACACAGGCTATAGACTGCTGAGGAGAGTGATCCCTGTGTGCCTCACATCAGACGCCTTGTTGGTGAGAAATCATCTTTTATCCATTTCTGTATATGACCTCTCCCAGGCTATGGTCATGTTGTTGCCCAGACGACAAATCTGCCTCCATATACTGTATCTCGCCTATCCCTGCGATGTCAGCCGCTTGAGAGGAATTCTTGCGCGTGCACATTCATTTTCTCTCCTTTCCTCCGCAGTGTTCCGCCCTTCTATGGGCACAGGCATCAAGTGCCTTTCGTATAGGTGACATTCTCAGTGTTCCCAGCGTGAGAAAATGTGCACGCCAAAGATTTCCTCTCAAAGGGCTGACGTCACAGGGACATATTGGGGTACAGAGAGAAGTGCAAATTAAGCTATTTGGTGCACTTTTGATGCTGAAGAATTTCATCTCCAAACACTTATTTTAGGAACTTAGCCACATTCACGTCCAAGTGCTGTCCCATTTTTTTTTTTTTCACGGATAGCACTTTGTCCCATAGAGTAGAAGGGATGTATTCACACATCACTAAAACCATGGATCTGATAGTGAGATTCCTGTGACTCAGAACAGGTCTTAGGCCACATTCGTATGGTCAGTATTTGGTCAGTATTTTACATCAGTTATTTGTAAGCCAAAACCAGGAGAGGAACAGTCAGAGGAAAAGTATAATAGAAACACGTCACCACTTCTGGATTTATCACCCACTACTGGGTTTTAGCTGCCAAATACTGAGGTAAAAAACTGTCCAAATATTGAATGTGCGATTCTGGCCTTAATCAGGTCCTATCAGTGATCAGACTCAGCCATTCAAGTCTGTGGGGATCTGTGAGACAGGGATGCAGATTGAGGGCTTCACATTTGCTTTCGTTTTGCATGACGGATTTTTTGCTTTGTGATAAACTTGAGTAAAACATATGATCTTCCAAAGGCTTTTTTTCATTGGCTTGGAAGCAAGAACACCTCTACAGAAGAGTTCAGTGAATTTGATCGGGTTCCTGCTTATTCAGCAAGCTATAGCGCTTGCCGAATAAGCTGCAGAGGGAACCTGGATACATGGAGCGCGCCGGCTGATCAGCTGTCCGGCACCACAGCTGTATCTGTCGCGGCTGTGTCACTGTCACAGCACATGTAAAGTGAAGATTCACGCCTCCTGAAGAAGTTGCCACGAAACGTGCGTTGGGGCAGTAGGGATCAACTGCACTAATTCACTAGTAAGTTTACCTTGTTACTTAACCTTTCTTAAGTGTCTGTACTGAATCATCCTGTGAGTAGCTTATTTCTTGCCGCCTGCTATTTTCAATGGAGGCTCATCTACTTAGTGGAATCAAGTACTATGTGTAGTATTACCTTGTTTTGATCCTTGCACCATTGCAAGGCAGCAGTCGATGTGTTTTATATATATTTAATCATACCATGTCAATTCAATTAAAAAGTGTAATAAAGAAACATTTTAATGGCTAATATGTTCGTTGGGTCTCTTATCCCCCTTTTTTTATATAATATATTGACTTTTGCCTAGTTTTTGATTTTCCATGGGTATTTAGTGTATCAATAGTATAAAAAGCAGTAACTGAGTATATATATATTAAATACATTAACTATTTTTTTTTTTTACATACGTGTAGCTGTTACATATTTCTTCCTAATATATTAAAACTTTTTTTTATTAAAGCGGTGTCCCTTTAAGGGCATGTTTTCACAATCAAGTTTTTTTTATGTTTATGAAGATCAATTTGCTTGTGCATAAAAAAAATAAATAAATATTCTGTGGATTATGACAAAAAGGTAATAGAAATCCAATGTAATACAATAATTAAAGCATAAAAAAGTTTCCAGCAAAATTAAAATATTTATGATATCATGCTAGGGGTAATATAAACAGGTGTCTGCTTTTTTTTTTTTTAAAGGAACCTACGCCAAGTCTGACTGCGAACAGGAACATGGTGATCCAACATGCAATAATTGCATTGAAGGAAGCACTTACATGAATACTAAGAATGGCGAGCATAGCTGCCGTAAATGCACCCCATGTGACTCCGGTAGGTTAAACTATGTAATATAATAAATTATATTTTGTTGTACAAAGATAGCTGTAACAAGGCTCAGACGAAATATGACATCTTGACTATATAACTTGAACCCTTTTCTACTTGTCTTTTTTCCTGATCTCTTTAGATCAGGAAAAGGGTCAGTGGTGGCTCCAGAATACAAACTGTGAAGGTGCTGGAGTAATGGGCAATGCTATTATCCTGATGTGGCACCCCAGGAGTTCAGGTACCACAGTAGTGCTGCCTTCCTCTCGGGGAGGGTAGTGCTATGCCTGGAGACAAGTGAGATTCCCTTTGACAGGTTATCACACAAACAACACCTTCCAAATCCAGGCCAGGAGGGGGAGCTCAAAACCCTGTTTTAGGGCAGCTTCCCTGGATAAAGATCCTGGTTTGGAGGAGGAGTCAGTTTAGTCTGTACAGAAAGTCTGTGTGCGAGGACAGACAGGGACGAAGCACAGTGGAGATACAGGACTCCAGGAGGCTACTAGAAAGACCTCCAGGGAGTCGGTGAGCAGAATCCGGGTACCAGGAGCCCGAGGCTTTTGTGGAACTATAAGATACAGAGCAGAACCAGAGGGCAGAGAATTACATGGACTTTGCCCATATTCACCTGTGGTACAGCAGCACCTTGGAGCCTGGAGTCTCCGTGGAAAGAATCCAGTAAGCACGTCTCAAGCTGCCTACCATATAGGTACCTGTCCCAGGACAGGGGAGCGAATTAGGACTTGGCTGGGAACACTTAGTGGCAGCAGGGACCTCAGTTACAGCAAGCGCAGAGTGGAAGGCTTCTACCTGACCTGCCAAGGGGATTCCGCTTGTCTCTGGACTGCCTGGACTCCTAATTCAACTGTTGCCGGTGCCCTGGACTGTGGCCTGTCCTCTGAAGTAAACCAGGTAAAGACTTACAACTTGTCTCTTATCATTTATTCACCGGCTATACCATCCACGCCCTACATCATAGGACCCCTGGGGACCCCGCTTCACCTGTGGGAAGTGTAACATCTGTGCTGCCGCAATGCAGCGTCGGTCCCCAATACTGACCGAACCCCACAGGTGTCGTCACAGCAAACTTTGAACATTTTCCCCTTTAAGGTTGAGGCACAGCACCACAGACTGGGTCGCAGCCACCGTGACATTCCCCCTTGCGACCGGACCTGGTACCGAGTACCCCACTGCCCTGCGGGTGACTCACTGACACTGCCTATATAGAAGATAACCGCTCTGGTTAGATGCAGTCGAAGGCAATGGTGTAACTTGAAGGTCATGTGCCCCAATGTAAAATCTTAAACTGGGCCCCCAACTATTGTAGATCTTTAATATTAATCATCTTCTAATATTGGCCAAAATTACCTTCTGGATCCCGATTGCAACTCCTTCTCCTATTATAGTTGCGCCCCCTGGTCGCAGGCCAAATGTGTGATAGCTACATCTAGTGACCCACTGGTGATGTGTCCACTGATTGGAGTGATTTTCTTCTCCTTTCTTATCCATCGGGCCCAGACCACCATGACATCTTCTCCTGACTACTGCAGAGTTTGCTGCGCAGACATTTTTAGCTTCTTGCATATGTAGTCATCAGTCTCTAATAAAACATAAATACATACAAACCGCAGATCCTCAAAATAAATCCATATCCCAGACTTTAAATTTATAGGAGTTATCAAAATTTGGTACATGCTGTAATGTGTCGTCTAAATATGTTCAGTCTCGATCAATACAAGTGAATTGATCAAGGCTGGACATGTCCAGCTGGAATGTGGCCATACGTGTGCAGATTGCACATTTGCAGTTACATGACTGCTCAGCCACACCACCGGCACCGGAGAATCCTGACAGACACAGAGTGGCTGCATACTGCATAGTTGATCTCACGGCAACAGAGCAGCTCTTCCTATTGCACTATGCTCTGACAGGGCATCACTGCTGACGTCATGATCACTGACAGCCGGCTCCCTCAGTTAGGCAGTTGCCCCATCAGAGCAGAGCAGAAAAGAAGAAGCTGCTCTGTCGAAGTGATGTCAATGGAAGTTTCAGCATCGCCAGCAGGGGCAGTCTGTGACAACTCTGAGCCGGCATAGATCGGCGCCAGGTAGTTAACTACTAGCTACCTGTAAGTTCTTAGCCTCATAAGAAAAGATATACAAGATAACCCATTAAGGCCATGTTCCCACATTCAGTATTTGGTCAGTTTTTTACCTCAGTATCTGTAAGCCAAAACCAGGAGTGGAACAATTAGAGGAAAAGTATAATAGAAACACGTCACCACTTCTGTATTTATCACCCACTCCTGGTTTTGGATTACAAATACGGATGTAAAATACTGACCAAATACTGAATGTGTGAACGTGGCCTTATTCTGTGGTTCTAACAGAAAACAGCGCTGCAGTCATATGTTAACATATTAACGTGTACATTTTAAAGTGAGACTGATGTTGTAAAGGACATATTCCCATTCCATTGAAAATCTACAATGTATCCAAACTTTTTTTATGGTTGATCACAAGTTGGATCCAACTAATTCTATTTATCATTTTCAGTCCTGGAAGAACTTAGCGCCTGTACTGTGACTCGAGACTTTGTATGTAAATGTAAAGAAGATTTCTTCTGTACTGAAAATATAACTGATGAACCTAATGGCTGCACTCAATGTCAACATTGCACCAAGTGAGTGTGAAACATTGTACTGACTACTTTATTTGTATTATTAACTAGCTGAAAAGCCGGGTGGTGCCCGGGCATAGTAATTGTGGCTAGTTGTGAGCCCCCGTCCCATTGCAGTGTGAAACCCCTTGTGTATTGCGAGCACCCCTTCCTTTGCAGTGAGACACCCACCGTATATTGTGAGACCCCCTCCTCTATGCAGTGTGAGGCCCCTTGTGTATTGTGAACACCTTTCCCTTGCAGTGTGAAACCTCTTCTGTATTGTGAGCCCCCCTGTGCAGTGTGAGGGCCACTTGCGTACCGGCCATGACAGAGCTGTGACAGGCTGAGGGCAGCGGAGTCATGAGCGGACACGGGGGAGTGCCTCGGTGAGTGTGGAAGGACGTGGAGGAGTGGTCTGCACTCCCCTTCTGTCACGGCTGCTGCTGCTTCCTCCCTTGGAGCTCCCGCCGCACCCTCCATGGCCCACTGTGCAGTGATTACCTGCGCCTGGCTCCTACACTGTATTGTGAGCACCCTTCCCTTGCAGTGTGAGACCCCTTCTGTATTGTGAGACTCCCCCGTGTATTGTGAAATACTGAGCAAATACTGAACGTGTGAATGTGGCCTTATACACAGCCTCCACCTGCAGCGCCACACTCTTCTCTATACACAACCTCATACTGCAGCAGCACCTCAATTCTCTCATTTTCCCATGACGCCTCTCATTTTCCCCCTCACATCTCTCATTTTCCTTCCACTCCTCTTATTTTCCCATCACGCCTCTAGGTGAAGAGCATTAAAGTGTTCTCACAGTTTGTGAAGATATAATCAGTTATACTTGAAAATAAAGATGTGGTTACGCAAATAGTCCACTTGATGTCAGCAGAGAGCTAGAAATGGCAGACACACACATACATACATACACTCAACTTTATCTACTATATAATTTTCTAAGGGTATGTGTCCACATTCAGGATTGCATCAGGATTTGGTCAGGATTTTTCATCAGTATTTGTAAGCCAAAACCAGGAGTGGGTGATAAATGCAGAAATGGAGCATGTGTTTCTATTATACTTTTCCTCTAATTGTTCCACTCCTGGTTTTGGCTTACAAATACTGATGGAAAATCCTGACCAAATCCTGATGCAATCCTGAACGTGGACACATACCCTTAGGGTCACTTCCGTCTGTCTGTCCTTCTGTCTGTCTGTAACGGTTATTCGTTCGCTGATTGGTCTCGGCAGCTGCCTGTCATGGCTGCCGCGACCAATCAGCAACGCGCACAGTCCGGAAGAAAATGGCCGCTCCTTACTCCCCGCACTCACTGCCCGGCGCCCGCATACACCCCTCCGCTCACCGCTCACACAGGGTTAATGCCGGCGGTAACGGACCGCGTTATGCCACGGGTAACGCACTCAGTTACCGCCGCTATTAACCCTGTGTGACCAAGTTTTTTACTATTGACGCAGCCTATGCAGCGCCAATAGTAAAAACATCTAATGTTAAAAATAATAATAAAAAAAAAAGATTATATACTCACCTACGCCGCCTTTCCCACTCCTCGCGATGCAACCGGCACGTTCCGGTGCACGGATGGTTTGGCAAAAGGACCTGCCATGACGTCACGATCATGTGACCGCGACACGGTCACGTGACCGCGACGTCATCAGAGCCTGGAACCGGAAGCGGCCGGCTGCACCCGACACAGGCGACACAGCTACAACGCGCCAGCAGAAGGTGAGTATGTTTATTTTTTATTTTGGTAACCTGTGTCATACGTGGCTGGGCAATATACTACGTGGCTCTGTGCTGTATACTACGTCACTGGGCAATATACAATGGAACTGGGCAATATACTACGTGGGCTGGGCAATATACTACGTGGACATACATATTCTAGAATACCCGATGCGTTAGAATCGGGCCACCATCTAGTATATATATAGATGTCTTATTAAACCATATCACGTGACGTAAGATTGTGCAAGTTTGGCAGAAAATTGGAATCTTTTCTGAAATATACGACATTTAGTTCTTCGCTATAATTCTGCAACATTGCAAATACATTTTTACATAAAATGACTGGCCAGCAAACTTTCCAAGTGATCTGCATCCTCTCTGCCCCATCAGATATAAGGCACGTGTATTTCAGATCTCAGGACCTGAACCCACTTCATACTCAATGGAAGGTGAATGCTGGCTGTATTAGGCTACTTTCACACTAGCGTCGGGCTCGGTTACCGACGCTAGCGTTGTATACGCCGCACAACGGGGGCAGCGGAAGCATTTTTCCAGCGCATCCGCTGCCCCATTGTGAGGTGCGGGGAAGTGCGGGGAGGTGGGGGCAGAGTTTTTTGCAGCCGACGGTCCGCCACAACACGGCGCAACCGTCGCGACGTGTGTCAATTCGTCGCAATGCGTCGTTAATGTTAGTCTATGGACAAAAAACGCATCCTGCAAACACTTTTGCAGGATGCGTTTTTTGTCCAAAATGACGCATTGCGACGGAGGACAAAAAACGCCAGTGTGAAAGTAGCCTTAGGGTATGTGTCCACGTTCAGGATTGCATCAGGATTTGATCAGGATTTGATGCAGGTAAAATCTGCACCAAATCTGCACCTGAGGTCACTGGCAGGTCACCTGCGTTTTTCATGCGGATTTGTGTGTATTTTTGTAAGCTCAATAAAGATATACCCCCCCAAAAAGGTGATGTCATTTCTTGTTCAACCTCTTCATTTACATACTCCATTGAAGGATAATTTTTAGACACACAGACAGATAGATGATAGATAACAGATAGATCGATAGATAGATAATAGATAGATTGATAGATGATAGATATGGGATAGATAGATAATAGATAGATCTATCGTATCTATCGTATCTATTATCTATCTATAAATATATCTATCGATAGATATATCTATAGATAGCTAGACATATATATCGATAGATAATAGATAGATGATAGATAGATAATAGATAGATACGATAGATAGATAATAGATAGATACAATAGATAGATAATACCATACCTCCCAACTTTTGAAGATGGGAAAGCGGGACAAAGTTTGCGGTGCGCTGCAAATTTTAGGCCACGCCTCTGACCACACCCATTCATAACTAGTCACACCCATATCCACGTCCCAACCACACCCATTTAGCACTGCTGATCACACTGTTTCATAAAGAATAATTATAAACACAAAAAAAAATGGCCACATAGTGCTCCATACTGTATAATAAACACACATAATGCTCCATACTGTATAATGGCCACACATGATGCTCCACACTGTGTAATGACTGCACATGATGCTCCATCTATATATATAATTGTCTAAGGGTTTTTCTGTCTGTCTGTCTGTCCTGGAAATCCAGCATCTCTGATTGGTCGAGGCCGCCAGGCCTCGACCAATCAGCGATGGGCACAGCATGGCGACGATGATGTCATAAAGGTTGCCTCAACCAATCAGCGACGGGCACAGTCTGCCGCGAATTTGCCTCGACCAATCAGCGACGGGCACAGTATCGACGTAGATGTCATAATGGTTGCCATGGCGACGATGATGTCATAAAGGTTGCCTCGACCAATCAGCGACGGGCACAGTCTGCCGCGAATTATGGAATCATCATTGTCCATATACTACGGGGACATGCATATTCTAGAAAACCCGATGCGTTAGAATCGGGCCACAATCTAGTACTGTATAATGACCGCAGATGATGCTCCATACTGTATAATGACCGTACATGATGCTCCATACTGTATAATGACCGCACATGATGCTCAATACTGTATAATGGCCACACATGATGCTCCATACTGTATAATGACCGCACATGATGCTCCATACTGTATAATAGCCCATGATGCTCCATAATGTATATTGACTGCACATGATGCTCCATACTGTATAATGGCCACACATGATACCCCATACTGTATAATAGCCCCACATGATGCTCCATACTGTATAATGACCGCACATGATGCTCCATACTGTATATTGGCCGCACATGATACTTTGTACCGTATAATGGCCACACATAGCTACTCCTACACACGTGGCTTTGCACACACGGCTCCGATCCGTACACACGGCTCCACTCCATACACCTCATACACACACGGCTCCGCTCCATACACTTCATACACATTCAGCTCTGCTTCATACACCTCGTACACATTTAGCTCTGCTCCAAACACCTCGTACACATTTAGCTCCGCTCCATACACCTCATACACACACGGCTCTGCTCCATACACCTCATACACACATGGCTCTGCTCCATACACCTCATACACACACGGTTCCGCTCCATACACCTCATACACACACGGTTCCGCTCCATACACCTCATACACAGACATGGCTCTGCTACATCCACACTGTACACCTACTGACCCCACACAAGGCAGCTTACTTACCTCCTGCAGCACCATGGCAAGTTGGCAACCAGCACAGCCAAATCCTACAATCCACGGAGGTCCCGATCATGTGACCCCCTGACTCCTCCCCTCCTGTGACCTCATCACAGGTCCTGTGTGCACAGAGCAGCCAATATGTGGTGTAAGGCTCTGCGGGTGCAGGGATGACCGGCTGATACATCGCATGCGGAAGGGTATGGGGCATCGCTTAACACAAGGGGGCGTGACGGCTCCTTCTCCTGCTGTCTGCGGGAAGCAGAGTGTCCTGTGCGGGAGTGCGGGGCAAAGGCTCAAAACTGAGACAGTCCCGCAGAATGAGGGACATTTGGGAGCTATGGATAATACCAAGCCCAATGTTTAGTATATCTATCTATCTATAAATATATCTATAGATAGATTATCCATCTATCTATATAATCATCTAAGGGGTACTTCTGTCTGTTTGTCTGTCTTCCTGTCTGTAACAGAAATCCCGAGTAGCTGATTGGTCGCGGCCGGCAGTCCGGCCACGAATTGGCCCCTCCCTACTCCCTATCCCGGGCCAACTTTTTTACTATTGATGCTGGCTATGCTGCATCAATAGTAAAAATATATAATGGTAAAAGTAATACAAAAAATAAAAAATCATGCTATTCTAACCTTCCGTCGCCTCCGCAGCTTTCACGCTCCTCCCGATGCTCTAGGCAGCTTCCGTTCCCAGAGATCAATTGTGAAATTACACAGATGACTTTGCGGTCTCTGGCAAAGACCGCTAAGTCATCTGGGTAATTTCGCAATGCGTCTCTGGGAACGGAAGCTGCCAGCCGCATCGCGAGGAGCGGGACAGCTTCGGTGGACGACGGAAGGTGAGTATATAACTATTTTTTATTTTCATTCTTTTTGTGGGCTTTGTTATTTACTATGTGGCTGCTATATACTACGTGGCTGTGCTATCTACTGCTTTGGATGTGCTATATACTACGTGGGCTGTGCTATCTATTGCATGGCTGCTATATACTATGTGGGCTGTGCTATATACTACATGGCTGTGCTATATACTACATGGCTGCTATATACTACGTGGCTGCGCTATCTACTTTGTTGGCTGTGCTATATACTACGTGGGCTGTGCTATATACTACATCGCTGTGCTATATACTACGTGGCTGTGCTATATACTATGTAGCTGTGCTATATACTATGCGGCCGGCTGCGACCAATCAGCGATATTGGCCCCCACTCACAGCGCGACGTACATACATACCTACATACATAAACACATATTATAGAATACCCGATGCGTTAAAATCGGGCCATCATCTAGTAGATATGTAATAGCAAGGCCGATGTTTATGAATGAACGTTTCATTTAAAAAAAAATGGGAAAAAAAAGCGGCGTGGGCTCCTGCGCAATTTTCTGCGCCAGAGGGGGAAAGCCGACGGCCGGGGGCCAATATTTGTAGCCTGGGAAGGGGGTAATACCCATGGCCCCTCTCTAGGCTATGAATATCAGCCCGTAGCTGTCTGTGTAGCCTTTACTGGCTATAAAGATAGGGGGACCGCCCCCAAAAAAGATGTGGGGTCCCCCTATATTTTATAACCAGAAAGGCTACGCAGACAGCTGCAGGCTGATATTCATAGCCTAGATAGGGGCCATGGATATTGGCCCCCCGGCTACAAATACCAGCCCCCAGCCGCCCCAGAAATGGCGCATCTGTAAGATGCGCCAATTACGGCACTTAGCCCCTCTCTTCCCACTCCCGTGTAGCGGTGGGATATGGGGTAATAAGGGGTTAATGTCACCTTGCTATTGTAAGGTGACATCAAGCCGGGTTAATAATGGAGAGGCGTCAATAAGACACCTATCCATTATTAATCCTAGTGTAGTAAAAGAGTTAAAAAAAAAATAAAGACACAGCCAGGAAAAACTATTTTAATATTCTTAATTTAATCATACTTACCATACTCGATCACCTGCAAAAAATTAAAAATAAACCATATACTACCTGTCCGCCGTAGTCCAATTAATAACGAGTGTCCCACGACGATCTCCCCTATAGAACAGTGACATCGGGTGATGTCACTGCTCTATAGGACCTCCAGTGACACACTGACAGGAGACAATGGCTCCTGCAGTGCATCACTGAGGTTACTTTAGTTCAGGGTCTCACTTTATGGCATTGCTGGATGCCTGACATCCAGATGTAGCAGAGCCTGTAGATGATCGCCAGAGATAACTCTCCAGCAATCACCTACACTACAGGGTTCTCGCAAACAGCTGTTTGCGAGATCCAGACTAGTGACCGGAGATAAATCCTGGTCACGTGCACGGCAGTTCTCGCGATAACATAAGTAACACTCCGAGCCTATGCACAGCGGGTGCCGCCTCCTCTTGCAGCATTATCATTCCCGGCGCCTACGCATTAAGTTTTTTTTTCAGGTATGCGCAGTTGCCCTGCTCTTTGTACGTACAGCGCCGGGGAATAATGCTGCAAGAGGAGGCGGCGCCCGGTGCGCGCAGGCCCGGAGTGACGGCTGTGCTGCATCTAATTAGGAAGGAAAGTCCCGCCCCCGGGACAATTTCAGGGTATGAGGGGGCACATTTTATAAATGTTTATTTCAGCATGTGCAGGCATCATAACTAAAAGAGCCACCTTGTTAGAATGCAGCATTTGTGCTGCACAAGGTGGCTCTTTTAGTTACAAATGCCTGTCGGGGGTGACAGGTTCCCTTTAAATAGGACCTGCCTGATAAAGTCAAGTAGACCAAAAGATCCTCAAAAGTTAGACACCATGCCATGATTCAAAAAAATTCTGCAATAAATGAGAAACAAAGTAATTGAAATCAATCAGTCTGGGAAAGGTTATAAAGACTTTTCCAAAGATTTGGAACTCCAGCAAACTGCAGTGAGAGACATTATCCACAAATGGTGAAAGCATGGAACAGTGGTGAACCTTCCCAACAGTGGCCGGCTGACCAAAATTACTCCAAGAGCTCAGCGTTGATTCATTGAAGAGGTCACATAAGACCCCACAACAACATCCAAAGAACTGCAGGCCTCACTTGCCTCAGTTAAAGGGAACCTGTCACCCCCAAAGTCGAAGATGAGCTAAGCTCACCAGCATCAGGGGCTTATCTACAGCATTCCAGCATTACAGCATTCCATGCTGTAGATAAGCCCCTGATGCTGGTGGGCTTAGCTCATCTTCGATTTTGGGGGTGACAGGTTACCTTTAAGGTCAGTGTTCATGACTCCACCATAAGAAAGAGACTAAGGCAGAGTTTCAAGGCAAAAACCACTGTTGAGCAATAAGAACATAAAGGCTCATCTTACTTTTGTCAGAAAACATCTTGATGATCCCCAAGACTTTTGGGAGAATACTCTGTGGACTGAGCGAGTGTACTTGTTACCTGAGTTTTCCGAGCATGCTCGGGTGTTCTCCAAGTATCTTGGACGTGCTCGTAGATTATATTCTATTCTTTAGATTATATATGTCCCCGCAGCTGCATGATTTGCGGCTGTTAGACAACCTTTAAACATGCGGAGATTGCCTGTTTGTTAGGGAATCCCCACATGTATTCAGGCTGTCTAGCAAATCATGCAGCTGCGGGGACTCAAACATAATCTACGAGCACACGCAAGATACTCGGAGAACACCCGAGCATGCTCGGAAAACTCAAGTAACAAGCACACTTGCTCATCATTACTCCTGACCTTAATCCGACTGAGATGATGTGACATGACCTTAAAAAGACTGTTCATGCTCGGAAATACTCCAATATGGCTGAATTACAGCAATTCTGCAAAGATGAGTGGGCCAAAATTCATATATATATATATATATATATATATATATATATATATATACACACACTCACCGGCCACTTTATTAGGTACACCATGCTAGTAACGGGTTGGACCCCCTTTTGCCTTCAGAACTGCCTCAATTCTTTGTGGCATAGATTCAACAAGGTGCTGGAAGCATTCCTCAGAGATTTTGGTCCATATTGACATGATGGCATCACACAGTTGCCGCAGATTTGTCGGCTGCACATCCCAAAGATGCTCCATACAAGGCAGGATGGATCCATGCTTTCATGTTGTTTACGCCAAATTCTGACCCTACCATCCGAATGTCGCAGCAGAAATCGAGACTCATCAGACCAAGCAACGTTTTTCCAATCTTCTACTGTCCAATTTCGATGAGCTTGTACAAATTGTAGCCTCAGTTTCCTGTTCTTAGCTGAAAGGAGTGGTACCCGGTGTGGTCTTCTGCTGCTGTAGCCCATCTGCCTCAAAGTTCGACGCACTGTGCATTCAGAGATGCTCTTAGGCCTACCTTGGTTGTAACGGGTGGCGATTTGAGTCACTGTTGCCTTTCTATCAGCTCGAACCAGTCTGCCCATTCTCCTCTGACCTCTGGCATCAACAAGGCATTTCCGCCCACAGAACTGCCGCTCACTGGATTTTTTTTCTTTTTCGGACCATTCTCTGTAAACCCTAGAGATGGTTGTGCGTGAAAATCCCAGTAGATCAGCAGTTTCTGAAATACTCAGACCAGCCCTTCTGGCACCAACAACCATGCCACGTTCAAAGGCACTCAAATCACCTTTCTTCCCCATACTGATGCTCGGTTTGAACTGCAGGAGATTGTCTTGACCATGTCTACATGCCTAAATGCACTGAGTTGCCGCCATGTGATTGGCTGATTAGAAATTAAGTGTTAACAAGAAGTTGGACAGGTGTACCTAATAAAGTGGCCGGTGAGTGTATATACATACATTCTAGTTATGTTATTGTAATATAACATAATACAAGCAGTATATATATTTACGCATTCTTGTTATATTATTGTATTTTTTGTTTGTATTTTAGATGCGAACATGGCTATGCTGAAAGATGTTCATCCATTAAGGATGCAGTGTGCAGTAAGTTGTATCCAACTAAAGATTATATATTATAGAACATGAAGTCTAAACCACAGACTTTAATGAGACCACTGCTCTGTAAAATTCCATGTTAAAGGGATCCTGACAGGTCCGATAATGCTGTTAATCTGCAGATATGTGGTTAATCTACAGGTTAATTGCGTTTGGAAGATTCCTGGCTGCAGTACTACAAATGCCGCACCCAGGAGAAAATAAACTTTATCTCTCCTGCCGGCTTTCAGTTGTATAGGCTTGCCTGGTGCAGCTACAATCACCGCACTGATGCACTGTACATCCAGCTGTCAGTCAGTGCCGAGATGTGCTTACAACCGCCGCTCTCAACTGGGAGCAGTGACTGTAATTGCTTCAGGCACACCTACATGACTGAAAGCTGGCGGCTAACAGAAGAAATAAAGTTAGTTTTACCAAACTTTCAGTACTGAGGCCGGGCACCTTTCTAACAGTGTTAACTTGCAGATTATCCCTATATCTGCAGGTTAATAGCATTATCGGACCTGACAGCTTTTCTTTAAAACAAATAAATCTTGCTGATCAAACCCTAGAGAAATCCCCCATGGGTTCTCCCTGTAATTCTATTTTTTCTCAGCTCATCTCCAAAGGGGATGGGGGCTATCTGCACTCTCAGAAGCACTGATCTCCTTACACTTTGTCCAAAAATCTATGCTTGCTTTTAATCAACTTTCATAGGGTTTTGATCACTGTTCTGAGTAGGCTTGTTGTGTGAGTAGGCTTCTTGTGTGAGTAGGCTTCTTGTGTGAGTAGGCTTCTTGTGTGAGTAGGCTTCTTGTGTGAGTAGACTTCTTGGGTGAGTAGACTTCTTGTGTGAGTAGGCTTCTTGTGTGAGTAGGCTTCTTGTGTGAGTAGACTTCTTGTGTGAGTAGGCTTGTTGTGTGAGTAGGCTTCTTGTGTGAGTAGGCTTCTTGTGTGAGTAGGCTTCTTGTGTGAGTAGACTTCTTGGGTGAGTAGGCTTCTTGTGTGAGTAGGCTTCTTGTGTGAGTAGGCTTCTTGTGTGAGTAGACTTCTTGTGTGAGTAGGCTTCTTGTGTGAGTAGGCTTCTTGTGTGAGTAGGCTTCTTGTGTGAGTAGGCTTCTTGTGTGAGTAGGCTTCTTGTGTGAGTAGGCTTCTTGTGTGAGTAGGCTTCTTGTGTGAGCAGGCTTCTTGTGTGAGTAGGCTTCTTGTGTGAGTAGGCTTCTTGTGTGAGCAGGCTTCTTGTGTGAGCAGGCTTCTTGTGTGAGCAGGCTTCTTGTGTGAGCAGGCTTCTTGTGTGAGTAGGCTTCTTGTGTGAGCAGGCTTCTTGATCTTGGAAAGGCACTTGTTTTTTATACCTTGAGAAAGGTGCCTGTCCGGTGCAGAAATGCATTGGTATTAATAAAAAACGTTTTGGAATCCAAAGGCTCTTCATTCCCGCAGGGCAGCCCGCCTAATTGTGCCAGCTTCCATTTTTGCCATAGAAGATCATCTATGCAGACAGCTTCCCTTTCTTCTCTTCTCTACCCCTCTCATCTATCAGTCTCTGTATAACATTTCTCTATGAAGCCTAATCTTTCTGTTAGTGAGAAGATCCAATGAATTTGTGGGTTATAATTGTTGGGCTTTTTCACTGAGTGCTGGTTTTATGAAAAGTTACATGCAGGCCAATAGCCAGGTATAGTATGGAAAGTGTTACGTGGGCACTGTTAGTGGCAGATGCTAATATGGCCTCCATAAAGAGGCTTAGCGCTAGCCACTCTGTCTACCAAAACCCAATGGTTGCCCTGGCCTATATCCTTTAATCCTGGTAGAGGAATCTGGACTTACATATTGACCCCTAGGTTGAGGCCATGGTGTAGGCTGCTGTCTGGTGGAGAGAGCTGGCAGATGGTAGTTAGGAAGCCACATCAACACTGGGAGGTCACAAACAGGAACAGAATTGTAAGGTGGAAGATGATCAAAATAGGAGAGAAGGTTAGACAACAGGAATACAAACAGGCCAGCCAGAGAACTCTGAACCAGAGGAAGATTAACTATTACTGGCAATGAATAGAATAATTTTTGGAGCTTAATTAGCTTACACCCCTGCCCAGGCTACACAGCAGAGAGCAAACACAAACAGAAATTAAGTTTCAAGCTCCCAGCCTGGACAGTGCTACAAGTCCCAGAAAACACCAGGACTGGCATCATCGCCCTGAATGCGCAAGCAGAAACAGGAAGGCCAGGCACCAACAGAGATGACACCGCCTCTGTTCACATCACTTATAAGCTTGCCATCAGTCATGTATGTCTGAAGTGTTCCTTGATATATACCTCAGATAGCGCGCTCTGACATATAGCCACCCCCCCACATGCAGTGGCATATGTTAGTAATAGATCTAGTGTTAAAATAGTATACCACATTATATGCTTTTTTAAAAATGTTTTGCTATGATCCACTGTAAAGACTATCACAGCGTACTGAGGTTTCCTATACAGCTTTAAAATGTATGTCAACACATACCATCGCTATAGAGACCAATATAATATTCATTGGGCCTCTGTCACAAGGAATGGAGATCTATCAGATGTACAAGGAGCTCCTGGTGCTTATTAATACATAAATTGGGAACCTAGCCTCACTTACAGTATACTTGCATTTCCAGGATTCGGTAAAAAATGTTGTCTATAAAAAATAAAGCCATATTCCTACTGTATATTATGCTATAATTAACACTTGGTAATATAATGGAAGCCTTAATATCACAGTTATAATGTTTTATTTCAGACCTCCCAAGTCGAGCACACTATGCTGTCATCATAGCATTAGTTCCAATAGTGATTTTGATACTAGTCATATGTAAGTACACACTACTCCTCTGTATGCTGCAATATTGCTTTGATGTTAATGTAATTTGACTGGTAAAAGAGAAATAACATAGGATAACAATTTTGAAGGGTTCTTAAAGCGAACCTGGCATCAGAATAAGTCCAGAGCACCAATAAAGCCCCACCCACAGTCCCGCCCCAAAGCACGAGCATCTCATTAACTGAAAACTTCTAAAACTGATTACACAAGAACCACAGGATGGATTTCTTCACCCCAGGTATCATTTTAATCAATGTAAGAGCACCAACCAGAAATTGTCTGTAGTTTACTGAGCAAAATCCTGCTGACAGGTATGCTTTACATGGGTAAAATTTCTCAGTGCTTGTAAAAACAGGAAACTTTGCAATTTACTTTTTATTAAAAATCATCAGTTCTCAAGAAATTGAAACTTTATTACTTAGTGCTCATTACTTTAGTTGTCAGCCACAATTGCAGCCTATCAGTGTTGGCTGATCTCCTAGGCAATTCCTTTCCTAGGAGATCAGCCAACACTGATAGGCTGCAATTGTGGCTGACAACTAAAGTGTTTACCAGTTCTTTCCAATAGAGCTTGTAAGCGCTGCTCTGAAGCTGATCGAATTACTGAATCAGGCCAGTTTCAGTTGCCCTGCACTCCTCTGATGCTGCAATGGTAAAGCTGCATCATAGAAGAGAGCACTGTTCGGTATGAACTGTCAATCACTCAGGCCAATGAGAGACAAAAGAGCCAATAGTGTGGTGCTCTCCTGATACTAAATGGAAAAGAACGCTTTCTAGTTGTATTACTACTGGATGATTATCACACTTGTGGATTTTTAGTATCAATGGAAAAAGCTATTTCCAATTGTAAGTGTCCAAAAACAGGCTTTAATGGGAAGAAAACTGGACAACTGGACAGAAACCCAATTTCCTAAGAGGAACAAGACTCTCAGGAACATGACAGTGTGGTGGAAAACATTCTGCCCCATTGTCAGTACCAAGATAAGAATCTCCCAGGGCTCGGAGTAGCTTATCTGACTATAGGAATGACTGGCAGTATTATGAAGGAATTATATAAATGTTTCTGAAATGTGGATTGTACCACTAATTAGATACAGTACTGTAATGTGAAGACATAATTTGGCCATTGTATGACACCATTTTAGGCAACTATGTGGTTATCTTATATTATTGTGTGATATTGAGCATACCATCCAGGTAAGACAACTGTCACTCTGTGATAGAAAGAATAAAGCCATAAAAAGTAAATAATAAAAGGGAGAAACCTTTTTATAAAATAGCATTTTGGTGGCCAACTTTAGTTGTCACATTTTATATAAATTTGGCCCTGCCCAGTGCAAGAAAAAAAAAATAAATAACGGAAAATGATATTGTAGTCTGGCTGATTCTTTTCTGTGATGTTTTTAAATTGATTTTTGTCCATTTGTACAGTGACCTGCAGTAGTGCAGCAATTTAATGTGATAAATCACAGTATACCATTTTATTGAATTACTCTCTGGACATTGCTAATTTAGTAAATTTATTACATCCTGTGTGATCCAAACACATATCATCTATATTTTAGATTGCGTCTGCAGAAAACGGGTGAGTATATATGTATTATTATCAGTGAGTGACATGGAGATGTAAATATAAAATGAGCTGTTAATGAATAAATTGCGACATAGCTAATATTATAGGTTCTTAAATTAAATCGCTTTTACAAAATACTGAAGAAACTGGGAAAATCTTGACCTACTGTTTAGTAATGCTTAAGTGTCAACTTGGCCATGAACTGAAGACCATCTTATGCCACAGGGAAAGGAAAAGTTGCGACTGGCTGTGGATGTGCAGTTTTCTCCATTCACTTCTAGAAGCAGAGTCGGACTGGCCCATTGGAGAAACGGAGGATTCTCCACTGGGCCCAGGCACTGATGGCATACAGGACTGGCAGCTGCCAGGGCCCACACTGCCCTAGGGGCCCCCAGCCAGTGGCATGTCACTAATAGCGGCACACCACACAGCTGCTATGGGGCCCGTGAGTCAGAGGGGCCCACCCGGTGCCAGCGGAACAGCAGCGGTAGAGCAGCGGGTGACAGGAGGCAGGAGCCAGCTGCTGCGCCTAAAACCTGTGCCCACTGCTAAAGAGAAATGAATATTCACTGCTCCCCATGCCCATGGGCATGGAGAGCAGTGAATATTCATTTCAGTTTAATTGCAGGCAGTGTTAAGCAGCAGTCGCAGATTCCTGCAGCAGCTGGGCGATCACATGTGTCCAGTACTAAAGAGAATAATGTAGGGATTCACTCGCTCAGGTGCATAGGAGGAAACAGGAGGCACATTCTCTTTAATGTCCATGTAGGTTTATTCACTCCATAAACCATTTAGGAAACATAAACAAACGATATTCAGTCTTATACCAGACAGATGAATCCTCCAAAGTCCATAGGGGAGCTCCGCTCTCTTTCAGACCTGTAGGCACACAGGCTGTGCTATGTCCAGCACACGGGCTCTGTCTGAAGCCACAGACACAGAAAGGCTTCTTCCTCTAATTACACAGACTCCTGTCTGTAGTGTCCCACCTGGACACACGGAAATCTGTCCACACTGACAGGTTCCCATACACTCTCCTGTGCCAAACACATCTCCATTAAGTAGCCTGAAACCACACCCAGAACCCATCACATGATTAGACATGTGGTTGTGACATCACCACAGGTCCTGACACACATACCGACAGCTATGGTTACATCACAGCGGTAAGCCATCTATGTGACACATATCTCCCGTCAATTAGATACCCTTTAGCCACGCTACATACCTCACCCCTCTGCCTAAAGCCGTGGGGCTTGGCACTTGTCCTTAACCGACCAGAGACCCCTCTCAGTCGTCCCTGACAGTCAAACCGTCTGTCTAAGTCAGAGCCTGTTATTGAACCCTTGTCCTCTCGTCTGCTACAGGATCTCCTGCTTAGGTCACTTAACCCTGAGCTGACTGAGGCATCACTGCTTCTACTTGTTTCATCAGGCCACCTTCTCCCATGGTCTTTATTTCCTGGAGAGGAATCCATCCACTTTTCTCTATGTCCTCTGTTAGCTTCAGCTTGAGGACTTCCGGTCTTATGCAAAGTTCTTCGCCTCTCTGGCAGCTGTTTATTAACTTGCAGTCTCTCAAGTCTCAGCTGCTCTACCTCCCTTAGGTATGCCATGCGATATTCCAGAAGCATGCGGATATTCCTAACACTCTCTCTGGATCCGACAACCAGGAACGGAACCATCCCATCTTCATCCATGACCTGGACCTCTTCATCAGCCGGTATCCTCAGTCTCTTCAGACCGGATTTATCCACCATCTCCTGCATCACTCTCCCAAGTTTCCCAATGACTTTCGCCACCAGAGCTTTGGGTACTTGGACTGTGTCTTCCACTAAGCCCGACTGACTAAGAGCTTTCCTTTCACGCTCCAAACGTCGAACGGCTTCATCATTCTTCAAAATGATCCTCTGTTTTGTACGGAGGCAGTGTAGGTGCATATCCCTCAGGACAGCCACCCGCTTCACTATAACTTCCCTAGTCGACAGTATGACCAACTGCTGAGTCTCAGGCGCCCAGTGCACACTACACGCCTCTACCGCCTTTCTAAATGCCTCATGCACACCCTTCCTGGCTCACGCTTCTCGCATGTCTTCGGGTACATCAATCACGGTCTTGAAGAGCGGGGTCTCACACTCTTCATAGACAGATGGCTCCCTTTTTGCCTCTGACCTTTCCACCAAGACGTCTGTCACGACCGGGTGACTCTCTTGTTCCGCTTTTAGCACGAACTCTTCCTCAGTCTTTTCTTCCGCTTGAGCCTTCGCCAAGATGGGCATTGGCAACTCCTCTGCCAGGCAGCGACGTTCCTCCCCTCTCTCCTCAGCTCCTGCTGATGTTTTTCTTGAGCCATTCTGAGCACATCCATATCTTTCAATATGGCCCTATTCATGGCCTGACACACTGATAGGTGACCTCTGAGTTCAACGACCTCCTTCTCTAGGTCACCCACTTTGTGCTCAATTGCTTGCCTCAGGACCCTTTCTTGTTCAACAGTTTCTTTAAGCAGCTCTATGTTATGGTCCTGCTCTCTTTTGGCCAGCACATGTAGATTTTCAGAAGGGCTCTCTTGCCCACCCAGACTCTGCCTATTCAGAGTTCCACCTGTTTCTGCATCCAGCTCTATGGTCTCTCCTGGGCTCTCTGTCTGTTTACTCTTAGGTACCTCTGGACTCTTGGTAACCTCAGAGTTCTCCATTTCTTCAGCATCAGGTACTTCATCATACTGAGCCACTTCACTCTTTCCAGGCATTGCAGATATGGGACTACCACAGGTCTGTTTTAATTCCAGCCCTACCTCTGTGTTGGGATTTGTCAGAGGTAAAGTGACCTCCTTATCAAAGACAGTAACCTGATCTGTAACTGACCCTGTCTCTTTCTCATCATCTCTCTTCTCAGAGGGCGTAACCTGTCCCGTCTTTTTGCGTCCCCCGCGACGAGATGAAGATTTGTGATTTTTACTGGGCTCCTCCTTACTGCACTCTTTTCCCTTTGCGCTCGAGTCACAGTCTGGATAGGAGTCACCCCCTCTCACCCTGTCATCCTGGAACCGCAAGTCCCCACTTAAACAGGTGTCAGACCCACACTTTCTTCCAGTCACCCATAACTCTGGACTATTGACATTAGGTGGCGCTACTTTCTCTTTACACATCATCATCACACCACTCGGAATCACTACAGCCTCCTGTTGTGGTGGGGCTCCCTTAGGGTCACTCAGACTCCGTTGTGAGCAATCAGACACTCCCCTTTCCTCCCGCAAGTCCCAAAACCTTTCAAAGTCCTGGCCTATAACAACAGGGAATGATGGCAAGTCTGAGACTACAGGTACATCATGGCTGGCAATAATAGTGGGCGTCTCAATGATTACCCTGGATACCGGATAATCCCTAGCGACCCCATGAACGCAGTGGACTTCCATCTTCCTTCCGGGAATCAGATAGACAGGGAGTGTGGCGCTTACCAGCATCACCAGGCTCCCTGAGTCCAGAAGTCCAGTCACGCACACTCCATTGACTTCTACAGAACAACTCTGTGACATCTTGTCAGACGAAAAGTCAGTACAACATTCTGAACATGCGCTGTTCTTAAATTGAATCCGGCAACAGTTCAACAGCGCATTCGCCGCCGCCCCTTTTTGGGCCACCACCCCTAATTGGGTTGCCGCCCCCTTTTGGACTCCACCCCCTTTTGGGTTACCACCCCCTTGTGGACTATTTTCTCCTTTAGGGCCATCACCCCTTTTAGGGACTCCACCCCCTTTTGGGCAACTACCCCCTTTTGAGACGCAGCCCCTTTTTGGCCAACCATAGTTATTTGGGGTCACCGCTCCGTTTTGGGACTCCTCCCCACTTTTAGGGACACCACCCCACTCTGGGGTACACCCTGTGGACTTCCCACAGTACTCTCAGGCCCCAGTTCGCCCAGCACACTAATGTGACTCTGGCCCTTTAAGAGTCTGCACACTAAACCAGCAGTGTCTTTTTTTTTTCTCTTTTCTCTCTTTGCTGCAACCGCGCTGCACAGCTCAACCGCAGACTTCGTGGACCCGCCGATCCACAGCAAGCCGCTTGTCACCTTCGTGGACCCGCCGATCCACAGCAAGCCGCTTGTCACCTTCGTGACCCCACCGAGCCACAGCAAATTCCGTGACCTCACCGAGCCACAGCAAGCTGACCACAGAAGGAGAAAAAAAAGAGAAATACCTGGACTCGCCGGTCCACAGCAAGCACCTGCACACGTGCTTTATAGAAAAAAAACAGTCTTTCACTGACCCCAGTTAGTACAGCACACAGACTTCGGTCTGTTTCACACCTGGCTTTACAGCCCAAACACAGTTTTTCGCTGACCCTGGTCAGTATCACACGGTTTCCAGACCGTTACCTGTTGGTGGCGGCCACACAGGTTCCCGGATCCCTCTTCTCCTCAGAGGTATTCACAAACTGCAGTTCTCACTGACCCCGATCAGTTTTTACTCACGGTTTTTCAAGACCGTCCAATCTTCTGGCTCAGACCAGCCAGCGCTGCAAGACGTGCTGCTTGGATCTTTGCCCGCATTCCAAACACCAATTGTAGGGATTCACTCGCTCAGATGCGTAGGATGAAACAGGAGGCACATTCTCTTCAGTGTTCATGTAGGTTTATTCACTCCATAAACCATTTAGGAAACATAAACAAATGATATTCAGTCTTATACCAGACAGATGAATCCTCCAAAGTCCATAGGGGAGCTCCGCTCTCTCTCAGACCTGTAGGCACACAGGCTGTGCTATGTCCAGCACGCGGGCTCTGTCTGAAGCCACAGACACAGAAAGGCTTCTTCCTCTCAATACACAGACTCCTGTCTGTAGTGTCCCACCTGGACACACGGAAATCTGTCCACAATGACAGGTTCCCATACACTCTCCTGTGCCAAACACATCTCCATTAAGTAGCCTGAAACCACACCCAGAACCCATCACATGATTAGACATGTGGTTGTGACATCACCACAGGTCATGACACACATACCGACAGCTATGGTTACATCACAGCGGTAAGCCATCTATGTGACACTTATCTCCCGTCGATTAGATACCCTTTAGCCACGCTACAATGAATATTCACTGGTCTTCATGCCCATGGGAGTGGAGAGCAATGAATATTCATTTCCTGGGGCCGCCCCACTGCGTACTCCGCATTCAACTGTATCGGCATCATAGATGCTGATACAGTTGAAAGCAATAATGAGGAGAGGGCATCAGATGACGCTCCCTCCCACATCATTCCCCTCGGCCTCTGACACTGCAGATGCGCAATGATCTCACTTCATCCTATGTGCGGCAGTGCATCTGCTGAGACCAGAGCAGAGCTGGGATCACCGGGGGAATGAGGAGGAGAGATGAGTATTGTGTTTTTTATTTATATATATACAGTGCCTACAAGTAGTATTCAACCCCCTGCAGATTTAGCAGGTTTAATAAGATGCAAATAAGTTAGAGCCTTCAAACTTCAAACAAGAGCAGGATTTATTAACAGATGCATAAATCTTACAAACCAAAAAGTTTTGTTGCTCAGTTACATTTTTATAAATTTTAAACATAAAAGTGTGGGTCAATTATTATTCAACCCCTAGGTTTAATATTTTGTGGAATAACCTTTGTTTGCAATTACAGCTAATAATCGTCTTTTATAAGACCTGATCAGGCCGGCACAGGTCTCTGGAGTTATCTTGGCCCACTCCTCCATGCAGATCTTCTCCAAGTTATCTAGGTTCTTTGGGTGTCTCATGTGGACTTTAATCTTGAGCTCCTTCCACAAGTTTTCAATTGGGTTAAGGTCAGGAGACTGACTAGGCCACTGCAACACCTTGATTTTTTGCCTCTTGAACCAGGCCTTGGTTTTCTTGGCTGTGTGCTTTGGGTCGTTGTCTTGTTGGAAGATGAAATGACGACCCATCTTAAGATCCTTGATGGAGGAGCGGAGGTTCTTGGCTAAAATCTCCAGGTAGGCCGTACTATCCATCTTCCCATGGATGCGGACCAGATGGCCAGGCCCCTTGGCTGAGAAACAGCCCCACAGCATGATGCTGCCACCACCATGCTTGACTGTAGGGATGGTATTCTTGGGGTCGTATGCAGTGCCATCCAGTCTCCAAACGTCACGTGTGTGGTTGGCACCAAAGATGTCGATCTTGGTCTCATCAGTCCAGAGAACCTTGAACCAGTCAGTCTCAGAGTCCTCCAAGTGATCATGAGCAAACTGTAGACGAGCCTTGACATGACGCTTTGAAAGTAAAGGTACCTTATGGGCTCGTCTGGAACAGAGACCATTGCGGCGGAGTACGTTACTTATGGTATTGACTGAAACCAATGTCCCCACTGCCATGAGATCTTCCCGGAGCTCCTTCCTTGTTGTCCTTGGGTTAGCCTTGACTCTTCGGACAAGCCTGGCCTCGGCACGGGAGGAAACTTTCAAAGGCTGTCCAGGCCATGGAAGGCTAACAGTAGTTCCATAAGTCTTCCACTTCCGGATGATGCTCCCAACAGTGAAGACAGGTAGGCCCAACTCCTTGGAAAGGGTTTTGTACCCCTTGCCAGCCTTGTGACCCTCCACGATCTTGTCTCTGATGGCCTTGGAATGCTCCTTTGTCTTTCCCATGTTGACCATGTATGAGTGCTGTTCACAAGTTTGGGGAGGGTCTTAAATAGTCAGAAAAGGCTGGAAAAAGAGATAATTAATCCAAACATGTGAAGCTCATTGTTCTTTGTGCCTGAACTACTTCTTAATACTTTAGGGGAACCAAACAGAATTCTGGTGGGTTGAGGGGTTGAATAATAAATGACCCTCTGAAAAGACTTTTCACAATTTAAAAAAATAAATAAACAAAGAAATAACATTCTTTTTTGCTGCAGTCCATTTCACACTTCCAGGCTGATCTACAGTCCAAATGTCACAATGCCAAGTTAATTCCAAATGTGTAAACCTGCTAAATCTGCAGGGGGTTGAATACTACTTGTAGGCACTATATATATATATATATATATATATATATATATATATATATATATATATATATATACAGGGTGGGCCATTTATATGGATACACCTAAAAAAATGGGAATGGTTGGTGATATCAACTTCTTGTTTGTGGCACAGTAGTATATGGGAGGGGGAAAACTTTTCAAGATGGGTGGTGACCATGGTGTCCATTTTGAAGTTGGCCTTTTTGGATCCAACTTTAATTTTTTCAATGGGAAGAGGGTCATGTGACACATCAAACTTATTGAGAATTTCACAAGAAAAACAATGGTGTGCTTGGTTTTAACTTAACTTTATTCTTTCATGAGTTATTTACAAGTTTATGACCACTTATAAAATATGTTCAAAGTGCTGCCCATTATGTTGGATTGTCAATGCAACCCTCTTCTCCCACTCTTGACACACTGATAACAGCACCACAGAAGAAATGCTAGCACAGACTTCCAGTATCCGTTGTTTCAGATGCTGCAAATCTCGTATCTCCACATGGTGTGGTATATGGGGTACAAAGATAGAGGGGCCATTCTTCATCAATGCAAACCTCAATGCCACTGGATATCTGATATTGCTACATGATGATGTGTTGCCCTCTTTATGCACTGAAGATGGCACGCTCCCTTTATGGGTGTCAGGTCCGAACAGTTTCCTGGAAAGTGGATTGGTCGTCGTGGGTCATTTGAATGGCCACCAAGGTCTACCAATCTGACCCCCTTAGACTTTTATCTTTGGGGTCATATGAAGGCAATCGTCTATGCTGTGAAGATACAAGATGTGCAGCATCTGAAACAGATATTGTAAGTCTGTGCTAGCATTTCTTCCGCGGTGTTGCTATCAGTGTGTCAAGAGTGGGAGAAGAGGGTTGCATTGACAATCCAACAGAATGGGCAGCACTATGAACACATTTTAGAAGTGGTCTTAAACTTGTAAATAACTCATTAAAGAATAAAGTTACGTGAAAACCAAGCACACCATTGTTTCTCTTGTGAAATTCTCAATAAGTTTGATGTGTCACATGATCCTCTTCCATTGAAAAAAAATAAAGTTGGATCCAAAATGGTCAACTTCAAAATGGCCACCATCGTCACCACCCATCTTGAAAAGTTTTCCCCTTCCCATATACTATTGTGCCACAAACAGGCAGTTGATTTCACCAACCAATCCCATTTTATTTAGTTGTATCCATATAAATGGCCCACCCTGAATATATATATATATATATATATATATATATATATATGTATATGTATATATATATATATATATATATATATATATATATATATATATATATCAGTGAGTGAGTACTGACGGCCATAATACTGTAGGACTGTGGGGTTGGATTATATTCCATAGGGGGGACTGTATTATATTCTATGGTGGGGCTACATTATATTTTGTGTATTTAGGATTGTTATTTAGGGTTTTGCTTCCATTGGCCCTTGTTATTGGGTGTGCATAATGTGTGTGTTGTGCCATTTCCTGCTACTGTATATACTGGCTATATTACTCTTCGTGTGATTTTGTACCTATTGTATTCTGCTTATCATAAAATGTTGTATTATACATGTTCTATGACACAGATTATTGAGTACCACCAGTATAGGTCTACAGTAGGTGTGTGTGTTATTCTTATACCTGCTGTATGAAGTGCCCCTATTGTCTTTTTCTTCACTTTGTGTGGGTTTTATGTGAACAAATGAATTCATAAAGATGATATGTTTGGTATGAAAAAGTCCACCATTTTTCTTTTCATAGAAAGAATATAGCAGACTCTAACATATGGGCCCTCTGAATCATAACCTGCACCAGTCCCAAAAAGAAACAAAATTATGACCATCAGATTTGAACCTTTTGAACTGTCACTGGGAAATTAGCATCATAGTTATGGCCTCTCTCTTAAATGCTTAATATTTGCTCTTGTTCATTTACTTTTATTATTATTATTCCCTGGTTGAATCTTTTGTTTTGTCACATATCAGCAATAAAAAAAGGAACAGTCATGATTTGGACACAACTTTTATCAAATTCCCTTATGGATCATCATCCGTTGACATCGATCAATTAAAAGTCACAGTTAAAAGACACAGCAAATAGACAATTCAATACATAAAAAAATCTAGTACTTGATATTATAGAGAGGAATAGTTACCCAAAGTGTCGTAGTCTATACACATAAAATGTGCCACTTACAGGATACTCATATGATACAGTGTAAATCGCGGAAAAAAATGGAAACTACCAGCACCAAATCCCTTGGTTTGTCTCCAAAAGTCTTCCACCATTGGACATTGCACCCACATGATACAGTTTGCATACAAGCTGTGCTTTGTTTGTCTTGGCTTGATAAAGATCGAAACTTTGCTATACTATTTTTTATTGCATGCTATGTGATGAAATAAAGGATTTTGTGGCATTTTGGTGCAGTCATGCCAGGAAAGCACGGAATCACTAAAGTAGTTCAGGGAATCATTTTAATTTGCTTTTATCATTAGTCATTGTGTATAATTACAACCCCGCCCCTCTCCAAAGTCCAGGGACATTTTTTTTTCTTGTAATGGATTTAAGGGTTGGGCCAAACTACACACTGGCGATGCATCAAGAACGCAGACTAAGATCCGACTACCAATAGAGGGCCAAGGGTCGCACTATTGTGAAGCAAAACTGTGCGGCAATTGGCCATCAAGGTAGACAAGGAAGAGTTCGGTTTGTTCACGGCAAACCACACTTTATGACCCTACCAAAATTGTACATGTTTATTTCTGCAAACTTAATAATGCGTTAACCTGTTGTTTTACAGTGCAATCCCAACTATTTACCTGTCAGAAAAAAGGTAGGCATCAAGTATCTTACTTCTTGTATTTTAAGGATGATGTTGAGGGGTTGACTTTGGAATCAAATCTATTGCATCCTTTACTTGTAATTAGTGATGAGCGAATGTGCTCGTTACTTGAGTTTTCCGAGCATGCTCGGGTGTTCTCCGAGTATTTTGAGCATGCTCATAAATTATGTTTGTCCCCGCAGCTGCATGATTTGCAGCTGCTAGAGAGCCTGAATACATGTGGGGATTCCCTAACAAACAGGCAATCCCTACATGTGTTCAGGTTGTCTAACAGCTGCAAATCATTCAGCTGCAGGGACTCAAACATAATTTATGAGTATGCCCAAGATACTCGGAGAATACCTGAGCATGCTCGGAAAACTCGAGTAATGAGCACATTCACCTCTCACTACTTGTAATACATCAAAATAATTTGGAGCTTTGTATCAGAACATGGAGTTCAGGCCCTTATAACAATACTAGACCATGTGGCAGAAGAACATTTGAAAGTCCACAAAAAGAAAAGAAGCGCTCACTTCAATGGGGCGCACGTTCCATGTCCAGGGAACCTTCCTGGATATGCCAAACCATCCAACATCAAATGAACAGCGCTCCACTCGGGTGTAGATATTTCCAAAAGATAATTTATTCAGCCATGATAAAGCAGCTGTAGCGCCCCCACTGCCGCAGGGCCAAGGGGTACCCGGTACCGGGCCTCTGAGTCTCTGCTCTGGGATTGTCACGGTGGCTAGACCCGGCCCGTGACCCTGCTGAGGGGCGCCCAATGAAAGGTGTAGATGGTGGGGGTGATGTAATGGTGCGGTGCAGGTCGCAGTAAATAACGAGGACACCAGGTTGCAGTCTCTTTACCTCTTTACTGAAGGCTTCAGGATCCTCAGTCAGGAATACGGTAAACCGGGCTGCGCGAGTCCGGCCGGTCCGATGGCACCTCCAGAGTTCCCTTTACAGGTGGAAATCTGTGCCTACCTTCTAGCGCTTGTGTGTTGTGGTCCTCCCCTGCTGTGCTTACGGGATAGTCCCCACAACTGTTGTGTCTGTTTCTGAAGTTCCCTCACAACTCGATTCTGATGTTCTTCTTCGTCCCCCAAATGATATGGCTAGGACGCACCCGTATGACGGGTAGGCTCGGAGCTCTTCCTGGACCCTAGTGTCGCCCTTCTCCTGTTGTTGCCCCCTGTGTCTTCATAGGTGATTTGTGTGAGACAGCCCGCCTATAGCTGACTGTCCTGCCGTAGGTTTGAAGTTAGGCCTGGAGCTCTATACTTCCTCGGCGTTCCGGCCACCGGCTGCGCGCCTCAGTAGGATGTTGCCTCGTCTTACAGCACGACTCCTACTGGTGTTTCTCCTTGTTGCGTTGATCTCGTTTCTCACTCAGCACAATAAACCTCGCTTCTTGTCCTTTCTTAGGGTACCGCCGCGATCAGGTGCAGGCGCGGTCCCGTAACGTTCTCTCAGTTCGCTAGGCCTCTGTCAGGATCCCACCCCTGACAGGGACCCCCCTGAGTCTCTCCCCGCAACACCCTCTGCCACAGGATGTTGCCTGTTCGATTCCCAGTCAGCTTCTGTCTAACTTCCTGCCTAACCCCCAGTTTTACCAGACTGTGAGGAGTGGCCTAATACATAGCACCCTTAGCTCCCCCTGGAGGCCAGACTGTGAAGTGTATTGGTGTCTGTGATACCTGGTCAGGTGAACTCCTTCAGTGCCATCAGACGTACCATGGCCCCCCTTAGCGGCGGAGCATCAGTACTGCAACGACCAGAACTCTGGGGCGCTGCACAGCAACACCTACACCCGAGTGGAGCGCTGTTAATTTGATGTTGAACATTTGAAAGTCGTCCTTTAAAACCTCTCAATTGTTCCTGAGTATTTAATTGACCAAATGTGAGACCTTCAGGGTTGCATTTTGTTTTCTCTTAGATTTGTACATGTAATTAATGCAGTCTTAGTAATCTACAAGCTATTGATCTGATTTTCTTCCCTTCCAGAGTTTTATTTTCCCTGAAGAACTGAAAGGTAATTCGACATGAATGTGTAGATGTTGTTATTATCATTTTACTGACACTTTATGAGTATCAAGTAGATTATATTTTGTTAAAGAGGAACAGTCACCAGTTATAGAATGTTAAAATAGTGGCTACAGAGCTGAAAAAAACTTATTTTGTATTTCTCATTTCCATTGTGGAGGTATTAGTTTGTGCGCACAATTATTAGACATATGAGTATTTTGACCATATCATCATTTTATGCAAATTTTCAAACTCTAAACTGTATAAACTTGAATGCTTATTGGATGAAGCAGATCACGAGATGTGTATTTGTGTAATGAGGGAGGCGAGGTCTAAGGATATCACCACCTTTAATTGTAGTGTCCTGAATTATTAGGCAGTGTGTTTTCCTAAGGCAAAGTAGGCCAAAAAATTATTTAACTGACTCAAAAAAGTCAAAAATTGCTGCAAGTCTTGCAGAAGGATGCAACACTGTTGAAGTTGTTAAAGTATTGTGGTGGGATCACATGACCATCAAAGGTTTTGTTAAAAATAGTCTAAAGGGTCAGAAAAGATGTATGGAAAACAAAAAATGTACATTCACTGCAAAATATGTGAGAAGAATCAAAATGTGAAGCGACCAGGAAGCCATTATTCTTCAGTGCTGTCATATTCCAGAACTGCAACCTCCCTGAAGGCCCAGAAGTGCAGAGTGTTAAGTGCCGAGAGATATGGCCAAGGTAAGGAAGGCAGAAACCTGACAATCACTGAACAATACAGAACCTGAAATGTCAACACTGGGCCAAGAAATATTGGAAGACAGATTTTTCAAAGGTTTTATTAACTGACTAGACTGTGGCCCGATTCTAACGCATCGGTTATTCTAGAATATGCATGTCCCCGTAGTATATGGACAATGATGATTCCAGAATTCGCGGCAGACTGTGCCCGTCGCTGATTGGTCGAGGCAACCTTTATGACATCATCGTTGCCATGCTGTGCCCGTCGCTGATTGGTCGAATCAGAGACGCGGGATTTCCAGGACAGACAGACAGACAGAATCGGGCCACAATCTAGTCAGTTAATAAAACCTTCTAACGCATCGGGTATTCTAGAATATGCATGTCCCCGTAGTATATGGACAATGATGATTCCAGAATTCGCGGCAGACTGTGCCCGTCGCTGATTGGTCGAGGCAACCTTTATGACATCATCGTTGCCATGCTGTGCCCGTCGCTGATTGGTCGAATCAGAGACGCGGGATTTCCAGGACAGACAGACAGAAGGTTTTATTAACTGACTAGATTGTGGCCCGATTCTAACGCATCGGGTATTCTAGAATATGCATGTCCCGTAGTATATGGACAATGATGATTCCAGAATTCGCGGTAGACTGTGCCCGTCGCTGATTGGTCGAGGCAACCTTTATGACATCATCGTCGCCATGGCAACCATTATGACATCTACGTCGATACTGTGCCCGTCGCTGATTGGTCGAGGCGAATTCGCGGCAGACTGTGCCCGTCGCTGATTGGTGGAGGCAACCTTTATGACATCGTCGCCATGCTGTGCCCGTCGCTGATTGGTCGAGGCCTGGCGGCCTCGACCAATCAGAGACGCGGGATTTCCAGGACAGACAGACGGAAAAACCCTTAGACAATTATATATATAGATGAGCTAAGTGACATTTGATGGACCAGATTGATGAGCTCATGGCTGGACCTGTAAACGGGCACTGACCTCCACTTCGAATCAGATGCCAGTAAGTTGGAGGTGGGGTACTTCTATGGCTGGTATTATTAAAGATGAGCCAGTTGGACCTTTTCAGTTTGAAAATGGACTCAAAATCAACTCCCACACCTACTACCTGCTTTTTTAGAAGACACTTTCTTCAAGTCTGCATCTTTCGAGAGTTTTTATACAGGACATTGCTCCATTGCAACATAAAAGTACTCCACTGCTTGTCTAGCCAGTAAAGGCCTTAAAGATGAAATAATAATGACAATACTACTTCTTCTTTTAAGTTAGACGCTACTGAGAACTTATGGGCCCTTATTAAAGGCAGTCTATCAACACAAAATGACTGTTCAAGCCAAGCACGGGCGCTCAGTGCATCATGGCGGGCCAATCATTTAAGTGCACCTTCCTACCTATCTTTCGCTACCATTTTCTGGCTCCATGAAGCCAGACCTGTCAATAAAAGAAGAGGGGAATGTGGAGATAGAGAGAAAACAAGTAGGTAGAACTGTGCATTTAAATATTAGGCTCCACCATGACGCTCCGAACTCCTGCTCTTGGTTTCAACAGTCATTCTGTTCTGATAGCAAGAGGAGATTTATGGTGAATGAAAACAGTCACTTCTCTTATCAGGGTCTGGTAGAATGTGGTTGGTGCTACCCAAAAAGTTGATCATCAACAGATTAAAAAACTGGCATCCTAAATGCATGGAAGGATTATGACGGTTATTATGGTTATTGAAAAGAAGTACAGCTAGATTACCAACTGATATTTTTTTGGGGGAAATGGAATGAATGTATTTTTAAACATTTTGAGGTGTTTGGTTATTATTCACCCTTTAATATAAGAAAAAAAAAACAATTTCAATAGGAAAATGTACCGTATATACTCGAGTATAAGCCGACCCGAGTATAAGCTGACCCCCTAATTTTGCCACAAAAAACTGGGAAAACTTATTGACTCGAGTATAAGCCTAGGGTGGAAAATGCAGCAGGTACCGGTGAATTTCCAAAATAAAAATAGATGCTCCATACCGTTCATTATTGCCCCAAAGGAGGTTCCATATAAAGCTGTGCCATATATAATGCTCCATACCGTTGATTATTGCCCCATAGATGCTCCATATATAGCTGTGCCATATATAATGCTCTGCACCATTCATTATGGCCCCATAGATGCTCCATATAAAGCAGTGCCATATATGCTCTGCACTGTTCATTATTGCCCCATAGATGCTCCTTATAAAGCAGTGCCATATATGCTCTGCACTGTTCATTGTTGCCCCATAGATGTGCCATATAAATCTGTGCCATATATAGTGCTCTGCACCGTTGCCCCATAGATACTCCACATAAATCTGTGCCATATATAATGCTCCATACCGTTGATTATTGCCCCATAGATGCTCCATATAAAGCTGTGCCATATATATGCTCTGCACCGTTGCCCCATAGATGTGCCATATAAATCTGTGCCATATATAATGCTCTGCACCATTGCCCCATAGATGTGCCATATAAATCTGTGCCATATATAGTGCTCTGCACCGTTGCCCCATAGATACTCCACATAAATCTGTGCCATATATAACGCTGCTGCTGCAATAAAACAAAACAAAACACATACTCACCTCTCTTGCTTGCAGCTCCTCAGCGTCCCGGCGTCTCTCTGCACTGACTGTTCAGGCAGAGGGCGGCGCGCACACTAATACGTCATCGCGCCCTCTGACCTGAACAGTCAGAACAAGAGGACGCGAAGACAGAGCGGCGCCCGGCGTGTGGAACGCGGACAGGTGAATATAAAATACTCACCTAGTCCCGGCGCTCCTGGCGCTCCCCCTGCCTGTCACACTGTTTCCGGGTGCCGCAGCTCTTCCTCTGTCAGCGGTCACTGGCACCGCTGATTAGAGAAATGAATTTGCGGCTCCACCCCTATGGGAGTGGAGTCCATATTCATTTCTCTAATGAGCGGTCCCACGTGACCGCTGAACAGGGGAAGAGCTGCGGCACCGAAGACAGTGTGACAGGCAGGGGGAGCGTCAGGAGCGCCGGGACTAGGTGAGTATGCCTCAGCGCCCTCTCCCCCTCACCCGCCGACCCCACCGCCGACCGTGACTCGACCAAAAATTTGGGCTGAAAATCTCGGCTTATACTCGAGTATATACGGTATGTTTTTCATTTAGATGCATAATAATTCTGCACTCTAACACGTTGCAGATTATTCGCGGTTTTTTCCCTATAAAAACGCTATAAAACCGCAAATAATCTGCTTATATTATGCATCCTATCATTTTTAATGAATTCTGCACTTTTTGTACACATGATGCGTTTTTTTCCGCGGTAAAAACGCATCGCGGTAAAAAACGCAGCATGTTCATTAATTTTGCGGTTTTTTTGCGGATTTCCCACTTAAAATGCATTGGGAAGTGTCCGGAAAAAACCGCGGCAAAAACGCGTCAAAACCGCGGCAAAATCGCGGCAAAAACGCACGCGGTTTTCTTGCGGATTTCTTGCAGAAAATGTCCTGAATTCTCCAGAATTTTCTGCAAGAAATCCTGAACGTGTGCACATAGCCTAAGGCCATGTGCACACGTTCAGGATTTCTTGCAGAAATTTCCTGAAGAAAACCGGAAATTTTCTGCAAGAAATCCGCATTTTTTTTTTTTGCGTTTTTTTTCCGTTTTTTTCGCGTTTTTTTAGCATTCTGCAAGCGTAATTAGCTTGCAGAATGCTAAAGTTTTCCAAGCGATCTGTAGCATCGCTTGGAAAACTGACTGACAGGTTGGTCACACTTGTCAAACATAGCGTTTGACAAGTGTGACCATCTTTTTACTATAGATGCAGCTTATGCAGCATCTATAGTAAAAGACATAATGTTTAAAAATAATAAAAAAAATAAAAAAATGCTTATACTCACCCAGACGATCTCCTCAGCGGCGTCCGTTCCTCTTCCTATAGCTAGTGTGTGCGCACAGGGCCTTCCGTGACGTCACGGTCACATGACCGCTCACGACCAATCACAGGACAGTGACATCATCGGCAGGTCCTTCACCGCACACCAGCTACAGGAACCGAAGCGGCAGCATGCAGCACAGAGGCGGGAAGACATCGAGGGTGAGTATATGACTATTTTTTATTTTAATTCTTATTTTTTGACCACTTATATGGTGCCCAGTCCGTGGAGGAGAGTCTCCTCTCCTCCACCCTGGGTACCAACCGCACATAATCTGATTACTTCCCGCATGGTGTGCACAGCCCCGTGCGGGAAGTAAGCAGATCAATGGACTCCTAGGTGTGCGGAATCCCCTGCAATTCCGCATTTTAATGAACATGTTGCTTTTTTTTCCGCGATGCGATTTTTTCGCGGAAAAAAAGGCTACATTTGCACAAAAAATGCGGAATACACTTAAAATAATAGGAGGCATATGTTAGCGTTTTTTTCGCGTTTTTATCACGTTTTTATAGCGAAAAAACGCGAAAAAAACGCGAAAAATACTTAACGTGTGCACATGGCCTAATAGTTGTCCAATTCTGCACACTTAGATATTCCTCTAAGAAAACAAAGCCTGAATTTTACTTTCTTAACCCCTTCAAGACCTTGCCCTTTTTAATTTTTGCTTTTCTGTTTTTCACTCCCCTTCTTCCCAGAGCCATAACTTTTTTATTTTTTGGTCAATATGGCCACATGAGGGCCTGTTTTTTGTGGGACAAATTGTACTTTTGAACAACAACTTTGTTTTTACCATATCGTGTACTTAAAACTGGAAAAAAAATTCCAAGTGCGGTGAAATTTCAAAAAAAGTGCAAATTCCACAGCTGTTTTTTTTTTATTTTTTTTTACTATATTCACCAAATGCTAAAACTGACCTGTCATTATGATTCTCCAGATCAATACGAGTTCATAGACACCAAACATGTAAAGGTTCTTTTCATTTAAGTGGTGAAAAAAATCCCAAATTTGTAAAAAAAAAAAAAAAAAAATTGTGCCATATTCCGAGACTCGTAGCTTGTGCATTTTTCGTGATCTAAGGTTGGGTGCAGGCTTATTTTTTGGGTGCCGAGCTGACATTTTTATTGATACCGTTTTGGTGTGTTATTGCACTTTAATACAATGTCGCGGCGACAAAAAAATCGTAATTCTGGCATTTTGACTTTTTTTTCGCTACGCCGTTTAGCGATCAGGATAATATTTTTTTTTATTGATAGATTAGGCGATTCTGAACGTGGCTATAGCAAATATGTGTATGTTTGATTTTTTTATTGTTTTATTTTGAATGGGGAGAAAGGGGGATGCTTAACACTAGACCTTGCAAATCAAGGTCCCAGAGTCTGGAGGAAGAGTGAAGAGGCCACAATCCAAGCTGCTTGAGGTCTAGTGTGAATTATCCACAATCAGTGATGGTTTGGGGAGCCATGTCATCTGCTGGTGTAGGTTCACTGTGTTTTATCAAGACCAAGGTCAGCGCAGCCGTCTACCAGGAAATGTTAGATCACTTCATGCTTCCCTCTGCCGAAACGCTTTTTAGAGATGGAAATTTAATTCTCCAGCAGGACTTGGCACCTGTCCACACTGCCAAAAGTACCAATACCTGGTTGAAAAGCAACAGTATCACTGTGCTTGATTGGCCAGCAAACCTGCCTGACCTTAACCCCAAAGAGAATCTATGTAGCTTTGTCAAGAGGAAGATGAGACACGAGACCCAACAATGCAGAGGAGCTGAAGGCTGCTATCAAAGCAACCTGGGCCTCCATAACCCCTCAGTGGTGCCACAGGCTGATCGTCTCCATGCCACGCCGCATTGATGCAGTAATTGATGCCAAAGGAACCCCGACCAAGTACTGAGTGCATTTACTAAACATACATTTCAGTAGGCCAACATTTTGGATTTTAAAATAATTTTTTCAAGCTGGTGTTATAAAGTATTCTAATTTACTGAGAATGAGATTTGAGTTTTCATTGGCTGTAAGCCATAATCTCAACATGAACAGAAATAAACACGTGAAATAGATCACTCTGTTTGTAATGACTCTATATAATATATGAGTTTCACTTTTGTATTGAATAACTAAAATAAATTAACCTTTTGATGTTCTAATTTTGCGAGATGCACCTGTATAATGACGCCACTGCTCAGAACTTTCACCTACGGTATGTCTAGGACTACAGGGCAACATTGTAGCTAATGACTTCCTCTGGTGATGCATTGCAATCTACAGTACTACTGCGACATATCACAAAATGACTCATTTGCCATAGACTTCATTGCAAGTCACATGCGACTGTGACTTGCGAGCAACTTCACTGCGATTTGGCCATGTTTTACAGCAAAATCACAGCTCTAAATTTAGAGGGAAAGTTTCTCCTAGTGGGGAGTGCCAAGTTGGCGTAAGGAGACTTATAAGCCATGCAATGCTCCTCCCCTGAGAATTGAAATATGAAAGTAGCCTATTCAGAGTAGAGTCTATTTTCATGTTTAAGTTCCCAGGGAAGCATTGTATGGCTTATAAGTCTCCTTACGCCAACTTGGCACTCCCCACTATGAGAAACTTTACCCCTGTCCGAGACCTTTCACACAGCCAAGTCAATCTCTTTCTTTGCACTGATGAGGGTCAAACATCCTGTGAGTTTTAGGATTGCTACTTCTGATAGCACCAGAGTTCCAGTTGTCTTTCTCTCTGAAGAGGCTATTTGCAGCTCTGTTGTGCAACAGCAAGTCACAGACAAGTTGCCCATACAGGATGTTTTTTATTGCCCGACTTTTCTGAGAATTGCTGTCACCCAACACTGTGTAGCCCTAGCCTTAAGTTTCCAGTGCTGATGAGAAAAATGTTCATAGATCCGTGCACTGGTTGTTATTGATTGATCTACACGGCAGAAACCAGTTCGCTGCCCGTGTCTATGAGGAGGTGGATGATGGCACTAATCTACAAAGTACTGTGAGTGGGATCTCCTGCTTTGACACACAGTGTATGTCCTGAGAAGGAAGAAAAAGAAACACCAGGGGCTGACATAACAGGCATGCAACTGAAATATCTGGAAACAAGGGGATTTTTAAAACTATTCCAACTGCGAAAATGTTATGACTCATGTAATATAAGAAAAAAGAAATTAATTGTAGGTCATCCAGTTTGAACTACTACATTTTAAATTGTGAGTTATTTTTGGTGTGTGTCTGTACATTTAAAATATATGTTTTCAATTTCAGATATCGATTTGACTAATCTTTTACGGGACTTCGCACAGAACATGAAGTTTACTGTTGTGCGTAACGTCGTTCACAAACTTGGAATAACAGAGACACAAATTGAGACCATTAAACGTAATGACCAACATGACAATGAAGAGCAAAAATTTCAGCTGCTGAGAACATGGTATGAAGGACATGGGAAGATGGGAGCATTTCAAGAGCTTATTGAGAAACTTCAAGAAGATTCAAAACAACAGACTGTTGAAAAGCTAATAGATATAGCTAGAGAACAGCGGCAGCAAAGTCAAACTTAATCCTTATTTTATTTTTGTTATCCAGAGAAGAGGTCTAATTAACTTTGTATTGTCATGAGGAGAAAGCACTATGAATATAAGAATGTAGTGAAGACAACCTGACTTGAAAGATGGCAGTCTCATAGATATGCGGATAGCCATCAGCTATTATCATGTAGTATTATATGGGGTTCATGGGCCGGGTTCATCAGAGCAGGAGCTCACCTTAGTATGTGGCTGAACACTTAGTTCTGAACATCTGTTCTCAGTGCACTGACTTACCAGTGAGTTTCTGCCTATGCACAGCAGCCAGTCTGAACAAGCAGAGTTACAGGACAAATCAACATGGAGTAATAATGCAGCAGCTTGAGCTGCTGATAATACATGGAGATGATCTCAGACTACCTCAGTCTGCCATAGACAATGCAGATACGTTTCTGTCATTTACCTTGGGACTAAAGGAGAGGAGGGAAAACACAACAAGCAGCCAATAATTTAAAAAAGTAATAACAGAACTATAGCTATAGTAACCAAGGCACCAGATATAGGGCTTAAATGAGGAGGGTCACACTCAGGTGCAGGAACATTGATCCATTATGTTGGGAATAGCAGATTGGTGACTTTCTGATATCTAGCACTTCTCTACCATAGGGTGCTATTATCCATACATTTAATTATTGCTAGTTATTCTGTTCTGTTCTTTTCTTTCCTTTTATTAGGTTACAGGTCCATGCCCTTTTACCCAATTAATTCCACTTACACCCCTGACTTTATATATTAGAGTTTATTCTTTGACCAAGAGTAAACATTTTCCTTCTTCATATTATATTATATTGTCATTAGAAGGGTTGATTTTGATGAGGAAAGCCATTTTTTAGCCATACATTGTTTGTAAGGTGGCTGCTGCAGGATGATGTAGTATTACATGGCGGCTATTACAGGACGGGACCCTGGATGATAAGAGACTCTCCAGTAAGGGACCCATGTTCTCTGATAGGACTTCTAAACAGGGGTGATCCTAAACAGGTGTTTACGTAAGTGTATCGCCCCACTCAGGTGACAGGCTGAGCCTGAGGATGTGTATAATGTATGTAAAATACAAGTGTGTTTACATCAATATTTCATGTCAATTGAATAAAATAAAGCATTGATGGATAGAACTGCCTGATATCTTACGCATTAAGTGGAATATACTTTTTATACAATTGCAGAAAGTAAGGAATACATCTGAGGAGAGCAGAGAGCAGTTACACCAAAACTCCTCTATCAAATGATCAGACACTAGTGTTTTAAATGATAAAGACTGGTAAATAGGGTGCACCTCCAATGTATCCTATAATAATATGAGAAAATATAAGTTTCAGGGTACTAAATCTTGTATGGGAGATGAGGTGCAAGCAAATGAGCGAAAGACCAATACAAAAAATGGAGTGCACACCTGATTGAATACAAAAATATATCACAACTTTACTGAGTGCCAAGGACATACAAAAAAACACTAAAACCATCTAAAAACATGCAGTTTACATAGTACATGATAGACAGCCAACAAACCTGAATGCTGTATAAGCAAGGCAAAATATATACATGTTGGGATACAATGGAACATATTATTATAAATAATTATTATAATTATTATATAACATATAAGAGAATAGATAGAGTGGGAGTATCAATTACAAAGAATCAAAGATCACATACATATGGACCTGTGAGACGGTAGCTGTGGTATCACAATAACAAATAAGTCCTTTGGACCAACACTAAACCAATAAATGCTCACCTCACTGAAAATATGGTGTAGGGATATATAATAACAGAGTAGCTTAAGTAACTATATCCCTATATCACGCCCCTAAGAATGGAGAATAACTGTATGTATGTGTAACATGTGCCAGTCATCCAACTGTGCTGACAAGGTTATCATATCTCAAACACGCTGGTAAAAAATGGCCAAAGCATGGTAAGTGCACAGGGGAACAGAAGGATGTATGGTATAGAGGCCACGATAAGGGAAGTCAAGAGGGGAGTGAGAATATATGGAAAAGATATGAAGCCATGTGAAAAGTAACACTGGACAAATCTACAATGAGGTGTCTGTAGATAATACTACCTCAGATACTCAAAAAACGCTCCAAGCCACCACATGAAGCCATGATAAGTGAGTCGCCCGCCTGGGTAGTGGGGTACTCGGTATCGGGTCCGGTCCTAATGGGGATGTCGCGGTGGCTGCGACCCTGTCCGTGGCCCTGGGCGCCCAATTAAAGGGAAATGGTCTTTTAAGGGGAATTGTGAATAAAGTCTATTGTTCGTGACGCCACCTGTGGTTCTCGGTCAGTAGGGATCGACGCCGCTTAAAAGGGGTCCTCTGAGGTGATGGTATGGTGGCTGGATGGTAATGCTTCCCAAAGGTGAAGCGGGGTCCCCAAGGCTCCCTAGGAGTATGGCACTGATGGTAGTCTGCTGGTAAATAAGTGGAGGACACAGTGTTGTAAAGTCTTTACCTGGTTTACTGGTGGTAGTAGTCCACAGTCCAGGGTACCAGGTACAGGTGTCCTGTGGTCCGGCCGGCTTGGAGGCAATGGGAGAATCTACTTCACAGTTGAGGTCCGTGAGCCTTTCCTCCTTGTGCTGTTGTATCAGGTCCCTGCTGCCTGAAGCTTACTGGCAAAGTCCTCTTTTCCCCTGTTCTGGAACAGGTACCTGCATGACGGGTAGCTTGAGCTGTTTTACAGGGTCTCTATCATGACCCACACTCTTCAGGTGGTGCTGCGTCTCAGGCGTGGTGCGGGCCAATCACTTAAAGTTCTTAGCCCTCTGGTTCTGCTAAGTGTCCTAGACTCCCACTAAAGCCTCGGGCTCCCAATACCCGGTTTCTGCGCTCTGGTTCTGAGGGTGCCCGGTCGCAGTTCCCCTCAGAGCCCTTTATCTTTCCTCTGCTCCTTTCCTCTGTAGCTCCACCACATTCGGCCCCTTGGGTTCTCTGTCTTTCCTGGAGCTGCAGCTCAATCCTGGCTGCCAGCTCTGCTGTCTGCTCTGCGTCTCTCCTAGACGTCTGCGCTCCTTGGTCTCCCTGGACCAACTCTCTAACTCTTTTTCCAGACCAGGAAGCCTATAGCTCAGGGAAGCTCCCCTGAATCCGGGTTCTGAGCTCCCCCTTCTGGCCTGGATTCGGAATGTGTTGTATGTGAGTGCCTTACCTGGTAAAGAGAACTCCATTGCCTCCAAGCATGATATTCCCCCAAGGAAAGGCAACATCACTGTAACAACTGGTTACCTGGGGTGTTACATAAGCACAAAGCCCCAGGGGTCAGGGGTGTGGAGAAGGACCACAAGCATATCACTGTTCGCAACAGCTTTGTCAGGAGCGTGTTTTAAATGACACATGATAGGTGAGAGCCGTACTACATAATTTGAACTGGGGATCTGAAAGGGTGTTTCTGGGTTTAAATATTGAAATACTTTCTTAAGGATATACAGAGAGTTATTAAAGTCAAATTTTTGGGTGTGCAAAATCTGAGAATCTGATTGTAGCTCCCATGGCAGCTGAAAGTACCTAGTGTACAGAGCCTGAACAGCAAAGTGCTGTACACTGTGCGGTGGCCGTTCTCCAGTACTGCAGAATACCTCCCATTCAGTTAACAAAATCTGACCTGCAGTACCCATAAATGGCCACTACAAAGTGTACGGCGCTGTGCAGTTCTGGCTCTGTGCACTTCCAGCCATCGCCTTAGCTGCAGCAGATGTTCGCTGGGGGTGCTGTGTTAAACCCCTCTTTTTCCTATTTTCCTAGCAGCAATTCAAAGTATAGCACAAATAAGAGGATTACATGCATCAGTTCGATAAGAATGCAGCCCAGTTTGGATCTTAAAGGATTAATCAGGCTGCATTGACATCTGGATCTCTGACATCACTTCTACAGATATCTGCTGTCTCGCAGGTGGCAGCGGCAGGTATCAAGCAGTTAGTCCTATTCACACAGCACAGTAGGGGAGTTAAATGTCAAACTGGAAATCTGCAATACAATACCTTGGGCATTGTTCGGTTTGGGACTAAGAATAAGTTACCATTGTTATAACTTAGGTCCGACAGCTCATGTGGCTAGTCTGATCCTAATATTTCCCAGGAAGATGTGCCCCTAGAGATGTCAGGTAACAAGCCAATGCTCTGCTGATGTGACTGAGCGCACAGGAACCAGCTGGCAGGCGGAGGGTGTGTGCTGACAACCATGAGCTGACGGAGCTCGTGAGCTGTGTGACTGATGTAACCTGCTGATCCTGACGGACAGTGCACGGGATCCTGCCAGGAGCGTGCTCTGCTTAGGCTCCGCCCCCACCCTTAGCGAGCCGTATTCAGTGTGTGGGACGGAATACGGATTTGCTCTAGAAGCAGCGTAGGGGGACATATTCTAGAAGGTTTTTGAAAGGTTTTCTTCCTGATTTAATTTACAAAGTAGATTTGAAAGATTATTAAAATCGCTTGCTCTACATTATTATTTCATAAAAATTAAAATGACGGGTATGCTTTATGTGAATCCGACGTGTCCATCTCGCTTCAGATGATGAAAAATTAACATGTTTAGCATACCTCCCAACTTTTGACTTTTAGGCCATGCCCCTGAACACACCCATTTCGCAACTAGTCACACCCATATCCACGCCCCAACCACACCCATTTAGCACTGCTGATCACTCGGTTTCATAAACAATAATTATAAACAAAAAAAAATATGGCCACACAGTGCTCCATACTGTATAATGGCCACACATGATGCTCAATACTGTATAATGGCCACACAGTGCTCCATACTGTATAATGGCCCCACATGATGCTGCGTACAGTATAATGGCCCCACATGATGCTCCATACTGTATAATGGCCACATAGTGCCCCATACTGTATAATGGCCCCACATGATGATCAATACTGTATAATAGCCACAAAGTGCTCCATACTGTATAATGGCTCCACATGATACTCAGTACTGTGTAATGGCCACACAGTGCTCCATACTGTATAATGGCCCTACATGATGCTCAATACTCATGAAAAAAAGAAAATCCACTTGAAAAAAGCATATGAACAAATAAAAAATGAATAAACCAAAAACCAATAATATTCAAAATATAAATAATTTTATTCAGGAACACCAATTCAAACTGACACAACAACCAATTAAAAAACATACAACAAATCTAAAATCCCAAGGGAGGAGAATACCACTCATGATCTAAATATTTTATAATAATAGTACATGGTCTTAAATAAATAAATATATTTTTTTAAAAATAATGCTCAATACTGTATAATGGCCACACATGATGCTCCATACTGTATAATGGCCACACATGATGCTCCATACTGTATAATGGCCACACATCATGCTCCATACTGTATAATGGCCACACATGATGCTCCATACTGTATAATGGCCCTACATGATGCGCAATACTGTATAATGGCCAGACAGTGCTCCATACTGTATAATGGCCACACATGACAATGCCAGTGTACAGTCGGGGCTGTAGATGTGTCCCAGCAGCTCTGCTTTCAATGCAGGCAAAGATTTCACCATCTGTCGCTGTCCACACTGCTGTCTCACAGATCCTGCACATTGCAATGTAGCCCAGCTCTGCAAACTCTGCATGCACTCAGACAACACCACTATCTACTGGCTCCACTCCATAACTGCTGTAGTATATAAAGGATACTTATATATATACTGTTCCTGTGACTAACAGACTGCACTGGATTGCTCTAACTGCTGCCACTACTCCTGGTTTAATGCCTTGTACTGTAAGCACAGCAGAGCATGTACAGTATGTGTACAACACACACGCGCGCACACACACATGTACCTTAGAATGTCCCCTCTGTGAACCACCGCACCGGAAGAAGGAGATACCGAGGGTCCGTGGCCTAATACAAAAGGGCGTGTCGGTTGCTTCTGCTGGCTGTGCGGGAGAAGTAGAGTCCTGTGCGGGACTGCGGGGCACAGCCTCTAAATCTAAATCTTGACCGTCCCACAGTATGAGGGGCGGTTGGGGGGTGTGATGTTTAGGACTAGAATGATCACTTTTGTTATGACAATTAAGTATTAAAGTAGATTTAGGTGTAAGATTGGATTTGTTTCATTTCCATCTAGCCATTGTATAGTGATGTTATACAGTCACGTTATACCGGTAATATCTAGTCACTGTACAGCAGTGTTAACCAGCCACTTTTTGGTGATGTTACCCAGTAATGGTAATATCCAGTCGCTGTGTGGTGTTATTCTGTAACGGTATGGTGATGTTATTCATTTATGTTATGGCACCAGGAATCCCACATACATATTTATAGACCGGGATGGTGACAAGTGATAACATCAACCCCCAGACAAACTGCACCAGTTCCAATATGCATCAAGGAACAATAGGAGAACTTGGGCGCAAAGTGATAACATCTAATAAGATCAAAAAGTCAATTTTATTAGTCACAATATCAGATAAAATAACAAATGTGACTAATAAAATTGACTTTTTGATCTTATTAGATGTTATCATTTTGCTCCCAGTTCTCCTATTGTTCCTTCATTTATGTTATGGTAGTGTTATCCCATCACTGTATGGCCGTCTTATCCAGGTACTGTATGGCGGTGTTCTCCAATCACTGTATGGCAGTGTTATCCCATCACTGTATGGCTGTTTTATTCAATCACTCTATGGTGGTTTTATGCAGTCATGGTATGGAGGTGTCATTCAATTACTGTATAGCAGTACTATCCAGTCGCTATATTGTGGTGTTATTCATTTATGTTATGGTGGTGTTTTATAAACATGACATGGTGGTGACATCAAGTCATGTTTTTGGGGGCCTTTTACTTAGTAAAAGTATGGCTGTATTGTAAAGTCACATGATAATAATAATGCATATTATTATTATTATTATTATTGTTTATTTATATAGCACCATTAATTCCATGGTGCTGTACATGAGAAGGGGTTACATCAAAATACAAATATCACTTACAGTAAACAAAACTAACAATGACAGACTGGTACAGCGGGAAGAGGACTATTCAGAGTATTATTTATTATTATGGAATATTCTAGATATTGGAAGAGCATAGTGTGCTTTGTATTTTCCACTAGAGAACGTCTTAGGGAGCATAGTCCACATCACTGAGCAGGACCAAAGTGTGTTCTAGTCATTAGTGATGAGCGAGTGTACTCATTGCTCGGGTTTTCCTGAGCATGCTCGGGGGGTTTGCTTGCAGAAGCTAGATGAATTGAACTACTAGACAGCTTGATTAGATGTGGGGATTCCCTAGCAGCCAGGCAACCGCCACATGTACTTAGGCTGGCTAATAGCTGTAAATCAAGCGGCTGAATCAACAAAAACTAAATCTCCGAACAATAAGAAATACTCGGAGATCACCAGAGCGTGCTCGGGAAAACCGGAGCAACGAGTATATTCGCTCATCACTACTAGTCATCAATATGACGTGTAAATACCAGTAAGCGTGCCCATGAGTTGCAATAACAGCTGAGGGACAGTTGAAGACCTCAGAGCCTGTCATTACAGAGCTACTTTGAAACACTGCCTGTGGCTGGTCCTCAAATTTTTACTATATACAGCAATACCATGGTATAAGGACATATGAGTTTCCCCTCCCTCCTCCATTATGTAATAATGTCATCCTGGGCCTCTTCCAGGTATATATGCCCCTCATCATGGTCCCCTTCCCGGTGTATATGTTCCCCACCTAGGTATATGTTCCCCGTCGTGGGCTCAATCTTGGTATATGTCCCATACCCTAGTATATGTTCCCCATCCTGGTATATGTTGCCCATCCTGGTACATGTTCCCCATCCTAGTATATCTTGTGAGGCAGCGACAGGTGTTATATGCGAGGGTCGCTATGTGTCCCCCAGGATGCACACTATTGAAGCCACTGGAGTGCATTGCAGTCACAGGCATAGCTGTGATTGCAGTGCAAAATAAAAGTAAGTTTTGGCTTGGTCAAGCTATTTGCCCAAGGCAGATTTAGGAAAACTCGCCATGGGCTTTTATTTTTGGAGCGAACTACAGGATGGTAGTGGAGCAGTCCGCTCCCTTCTGGTCAAGTCTTACAAGTGGCTTATGGCCACAGATTCCTTTTAAAACCCCTGCAGCAAAGGGTTGGGTGTGTCAGTTTTGGTTTGCCAAGTGTCACAGGGTACTGGGTAGACTAAGGCTGGTTTCCCGGGCCCCTGCGATATCCCTCAGACTAGGGAAAACCCTGTCTGTCCCTCTCCCAGAATTTACACTAATGGTGTGCTTGTCTGGGCCACCAGGCCTGACCCTGACTCCTGTTTCAGCCCTATGCTGAAACCTCCACCCGCCACCCAGTGAATAGACCACACACCAACCCCCACAGAAAGCACAGACAGGGAAAACTGAAAAAAGCACCACGCCGCAGACACACAGGAAAACACAATAAAGTGCACAGGGCAAAACAAATACAAATATAGGAAGGAGAAATATGACAAAGGATAATACACCACCAGATACGATATTTCTACTCCAAGACCACCACTCCAGACCGGAATCACTAGGCACGAGGCACAAGCTATAATCGGCGATGCCCAAAGTCCAGCAGAACTATTTAAAGGCAGTGGGCGTGACCCAGCCTCCAACCCGAGTACCAGCTAAATTAACCCCGGACAACCTAGATAAAATCTAGTAGGTGCCACTGAGCGTATAGTGGACGAATGCAGAATTACCGCTGTCTGTCGGATGCCCTAGTGTGAATAGTGTCCGACATGACACCAAGTTGCAGAGCAGGTGGCTCTGCAAAGCTCAACCTGTGTGAAGTAACACGGAGCCAAGCGAAGCCAAAGGGCCTGTCACCCCTCAGCGTAGCTCGGTGATGCAGTCGCCCATGGTAACCGGTCTCGGATACGAACTGTCGTGATTCCCTGCTGCAATCCGGAGGATATCATTTGTTTTCTGTTTGCATATACGTAGGACATTAGAGGGACTTTTGTTTTGGTCACTGCCTGTCTGTCACACTGCACCAACCCCGCTGCACTACAATGTCCCCATCCTGGTATATTTTCCCCATTTTGGTATATGTCGCTCATTCTGTCGATGCCGCTGTTGTTCAATGCATAGAAAAAAAACAATGTCTATGAATAGAATACATAAATGGACCAACAGGTGCATGCTGCTATGTCGAATAAAAGTATATGCTTGCACAGGCGAATAGATAATGTAAGCATGCATGTGTCCCAGTGTATATTCCAGAAAAAAGAACTCAAGAAACATATTTAAAATGATCAGAAAGTTCTAAATGGTTATTATCAATATACAGTAAGTATAGAGGTAAGTAAATACAATGAAAAGCTAATCAATACAAATATGTACAGAACATAAATAGAATAATATCAAATGTGCAACTCTTATGCGACAATATTTTTTATATAAAGAAGAGCATCTTTGAAACTAATATGGTAAAAATCAGTAAGTATTCACTTGCACACATACAGTTAGATCCAGAAACATTTGGACCATGACCGAATCGTCATGATTTGAGCTCTGCATACCACTATTTTTTCTTTAAAATGAAACAATTAATATGCAATTGATGTGTAGACTTTCAGGTTTAATTATAGGGGTTGAACAAAAAATATCCTGTTTAAGAACTGCAAACATTTTTCTACAAAGCCTCCTCAAAGCATCTTGTGATTGCCAAGATTACAGATCCTTTTGGTTTTATGGTGTAGGAGTTCGTGGGTGTTATTACCCTTCCTAATAGAGGTTAGTAACCCATCTACCCCCATAACCTGCAATACCAATGATAGTCAATTATGACATTTAAAAAAATGTGACACTAATGATGTAACAGTCGTACTTTTTTCTTTTGAATCTTCCTTAGTATCATTCTCACTATGTCTGCATTCATATTGTGTGGGTACAGAAAGAAATGCCTGACCTATTCAAAGCTCTCAAGTCTCATTCTGTAAATGTCTTTGAGGCTGTAACATGGCACGGGGAGGTAGTCGTGGGCGAGGTACTCATCTCCCACACCCCGGCTCGATACCTGACAGTGGGCTTCCTGGCTCAGTGTGTGGACTTGTGCTGTGTGGGTGCTACACCTATGCAGACCACATGTAACAGATGATGCTGGTTTACCAGAACCAGGTGTTGGACAGATATAATAATAATAATCTCTTTATTTAAATAGCGCCAATATATTGCACAGTTCTTTACAGTTTTTGCACACATTTTCGTCGCTGTCCCTGATGGGGCTCACAATCTAGATTCCCTATCAGTATGTCTTTGGAATGTGGGAGGAAACCGAAGAACTCGGAGGAAACCCATGCAAACATGGGGAGACCATACAAACTCCTTGCAGATGTTGTTCTTGGTGGACAACCAGTGAGGGAAACCACCATTTAAAAATAAACTATTTACTGAACAGGAACTTGGTAAGAAATATATACAGGAGATAGCGGGTACACAGACTTAAAAGGCTGAAAGTTTACTTTACAACTTGAAGAATTTTCCACAGTTTTCTTCCTTCTAGTCTCTATGGTTCTCTTTTCCTCTTTACTCTTTTACTTGTCCTCTGTCGTCACTGTTTCTTCTTATTTCACCACAACCCAGTTTGACATAACAGCCCTGCTTAGCAAGAGTCCTTTACTCAACCCGCTGTTCTGCCTTTTCTTTCCCCTTAGGGTGTCAGTTTGGCCGGTCCTTATCTTCTCTAGTACTGAAGCTCTGGAACACCCAATGTGGACAATCTATTTCTGTGTAGGCCCTTTACCTTGCGAATTGTAAACTCTTGACCTTTCTGCTTGAGGTCCTCTCCCAGGATCCATCTCCAAATGATCACTTTGTCTTGTTGTCACTTCTGCTCTGGATATTACTATCTCTTTCCTATGGTCTCCACTCATTTGGGACAACCCACAATGCGGCACTGCTTACAATGAACCTTAGGTCCTCTTTCTATGCACTCTAGTCTCCAACCGCCTGACTCCCAATATGGGCTAATCCAAGCTATTAATTCTAGCTATACCTGTACTCACTACTTATTGTTGGATGAACACGGCTCTTTTATTATCAACACACATTATCTCCATCACTAACACAAGACACAATTCACATTATATCACATAACATTACAACAATATACTTGTTTCTTCAAGGGGGAACATGGTTAGTTTGTCCATATCCTTGCAAGGCTGTTGAGTTCCGGTCAGAAGGACCATGCATGGTCATGAAATTATCACTCATGAAACTCAAATGTGAAACCAGCCTAAAAGTGTGCATATGCGTTCATAGCCAGACCATTTGGTAGTATATATTAGTACATTGCTAAAATAAAACCCCAACCCATTATGGAGTCATGTTGTAACTATGCCATTCCATGGAGCAGTAAACAGTTAAAAAAAACCAATGTATTATAGTTAAACCTACATTTTTGTTTTACGATGAAAGCCTATGGTATGGTATTACTCACAGGCACCGATTTATTATCTTTGGCTTATTCACTTTTTAAAATAGGCCCATAATATCCCTCTACCAGGCAGACTGAATAAGAGAACATCCAGGCCACTCACCATTGGGCAGCACACTGACAACCCAAAACTCCTGGGGCAATCAGTATATGCCATTCACCGCACACCATTACCACGCTGACTGATCTTTTCTTTCTTGAGTACTTACAACCAAATTGGCATTATATTATTATATTCAGTGAAGTCCCTTTTATTTTATACAATGCCCTAACTTATTGTTATATACGGTGTTATTCCTTAAACTATATACATTTATAAGCAGGGAAATTATAATTCTGGACACTCATTATAGATACGGAACACTGCCTCAACTTCAAGACCCCGATGTACTTTTCAACCAAACTTAATCCAAAGGTAAGTGATGGGAGGTGAGGGTCGGTTCATAAGGTCAACAGGAAGAGATGATTGGATAGAAATGTAGTAGTGCTAATTGCCTTATTATTGTAACCCATATTGTTACAGTGCTTAGTAGGGCATCTAGAAACCAGAAGTTCTCTGATTGCATAATCAATGCAAGTTGCCTGTAGGTAGTAAATTATCCCACCTTGGTCCTGAGCCCAGCTTAGGTGTAAGAGGACTGAAAGGCAGGTATCAGGGCAGGAGGCAGAAAGCGGGAACCAGGTAGACTTACCATAGATGACGAATGTCTGGTCTCTTTTCAATGATAAGATGGAAGGTCGCTTCTAAATACTCAAACTGGCTTACCTTACATATTTTTCCACAACTTGCATTGTTGGGGTAGGGGCGACAGCTCTAAATCCTATTAAAATAATGTCTTTACAAAATCTGCATACAATGTGACATTGATCTTTGAATTTGAAGAATCTCTATAAAATTCATTACATATATATTGAAATCCAAGAGTTGTGAGACAAAATACTGTAGTATATAAGGAGTACTTGGTGTTGGTGTTCCAATAATGTATACATTGGCTTTTAATGACAGTGATTCCCCTCTTCTTCCTCCTTTCAGGGATGGTTTACTGTTCAGGATTACTTTATTTCTGTAAAGGCAACACGCTTGATTTTTACAAAAGTGTCTTAACCCCTTACCAACATGGTACTGGTACATCATATGGTGGCTAGAGATGAGCGGACACCTGGATGTTCAGGTTCGGTAGGTTTGGCCGAACAGTTACAAAAAGTTCGGGTACCAGAACAGTACCCGGACCCGAACCCGGACCTCATTTACTTGAATAGGGGACCCGAACAGCCAGTGTTTCAGAGGGGTCCCCACGCCGTATTTTTTAATTATTTTGACAATCAGCCTTGCTAAAGCAGACAGCTGGGGGCTGGTATTCTCAGGCTGGTAAGGGGCCATGGATATTGCCCCCCAGCCTAAAATTAGCAGCCCGCAGCTGCCCAGAAAAGGCGCATCTGTTTGACATCCCCGCTCGCACCTTGAGAGTTGCGCTCACAGCAGTTCATTCCTCTGGTTCTCAGCCTGGACGGTCACATCTTGGCGCTGGCCAGGTTGAAAACTGTTTTTCCCCAGACATGGATTACAGAGTTGGACAGAACAACGGACAGGTATGGTATATTTTTTTAAATTTATTTTTGGTTTATTACAGGAGAACGAGGGCTTCAGAGGAATTAGGCGAGTTTGCAAGTATGGTTTAATTGAGAATATTTAAGGAGTCTGTGTAATTATTTCAATTAAAGGACTTTATTCTTGGTGTCTGTGCTTTCATGCAATGTGACTATGGGGTTAGTAATGGGGGCGTCTTATAGATGCCTCTCCATTACTAACCCCGGGGCTTGATGTCACCGGACAAGACAAAGGTGATATCAACCCCCAACTATAACCCCACATGCCACCGCTACAGGGCAAGTGGGAAGAGCTGGGCAAAGTGCCAGAATTGGTGCATCTAGCAGAGAATACCAGCCCCCAGCTGTTTGCTTTAGCAAGGTTGGTTGTCAAACATGGGGGACCCCATGCTGGTTTTTAAAAATGATTTATTTAAATAATTATAAAATACGGCATGGGGACCACTCTATTCTTGATAACTAACCTTGCTGAAGCTGACAGCTGAGAGTGGCAGCCACCAGATGTGAGTTTTGACTGGCTGGTTATCAAAAACACAGGAGAACCCACGCTGGGTTTTTAAAAAAAAATATTTATTTACAGTGCAGGAGCGGCTGATTAATATTCCCATTCACCGCTCCTGCTCTCAATGTTATTAGTGGCAGCAGGTTTTGGATGATGGGAGCAGTTGTTCAATCAGCTGATGCCAGTGACCGGAGGTAAACTTTATACCCCTGATCACAGCTGAGCACTCGTGCTGTCTTTTGACAGCATGGGAACTGCGGCTCTCTGACGGTTGGGGATGATTTCACTGCCGATCAGAAGCGGTGTTTGCCGTGCTGTCATGTACATGACAGCGTGACAAACACCCGGTGTTCGGGCAGTCGAACTTGAACAGTAATACGGACTTCCTGGTGAAGTCCATGTTCGGTGTCTGTGCCCGAACAGTAGGTGTTCGGTATGGATGCAGAACTTTACTGCTCCTTTTCACCCATCTCTAATGGCGGCTCCTTGACATTGCGAGCCTGCATCCTTCCTGGCAGATGATGGCTTTGTTATTAAGCCATCAAATGCCTCTAATAGCTGCAGGATAAGCGGAGCTCTGATCACTGCAGTTTACATGCTAAATGCCACTGTGAATATCTGACAGCGGCATTTAACATGCACCAGCAGGGGGTGCACAATTCCATTCACCCTTCGATGTGCCCATGAGTGATCACAGGCACTGATGGGTCACCATGACAGCCAGGGGTCTGCTGAATACCCCTATGCAAGTGATGATGTCCTGCTATGTATGGTACAAGTGATCGGTGGTTCACAGCTTGAAGTCCCCAAAGGAGACTTCCAAGTACGATGAAAAATGAAGAAAAAAAGTTTAATAAAATATGAAAAAAATAAAAAAAATATAAAAGTTCAACTCACCATTGTTTTCTCTAATTAAAAATTAAAAAATAAAAATTATTTTCTAAATTACTCATGTTTGGTATCGCGGAGTTCATAAAAGTGTAATCTATCAAAATATAAAATAAATTAATCCAATTGGTAATGAAAAAATAATTAAGACACCAGAATTGTGTTTTTTTTAGCTGACACAATATATAAAAAATAATAACAGGCGATTAAAACATTGCATCTACTGTAAGATGGCTGCCGGATAAGTCCTTGAGGGGAGATATGTGTTATCGCGGCTATTAGCTGCGGTGATGTGAGCTCAGAAGTATGCTCCAGCACGTATAGTGTTATTTGGCCATTCCAGGGCCGGGTTTTAGGAGCAGTCATAAGAAATGGGTGGGATGACTTCTCACATATCCCAAACCCCAGGGACGTGGTTTGGCTAATAAAATGGAGGCCAGATGTCTCATTCAGGGTCTGTGGCTGGAGGTGTGGAGAACCTCCAGTGTGTGTTGCTAAAGATACTGACCTGAGCGGGTGGACCCAGAGTACTATATGGACTGTTTTTCTGTTTGTTTTTTCACTTTGTGCCAGAAAAGGTTGTTTGTTTGTTTTTCCTATCCAGAGCAGTTTATGCAGTTTTAATAAACTTGCTGGGACATTTCAACACTACCGCTTCCCGTGCCTACCTCATCCGCATCCGAGTGAGTACAGATCCCTACACTACCCCAAAATGATATCAATAAAATCATCGACTGGGGGAGCAAAAAACAAGCCCTCATACAGTCCCATATGCAGAAAATTGAAAACGTTACATCTCTTGGAAAATAACACAAGCAAAATTATTTTTTTCACTAATTTCTGATTTTTTTTCACTACTTAAATAAAATAAAAACTTTATATGTTTGATATCTATGGAATTGTACTAACCTAGAGAATTATACTGCTAGGTAATATTACTGCAAAATGAACACTGTAATTAAAAAACCTCAAAACAATTGCAGAATTGCTCTTTTTTTGCTATGTCGTCGCATTTGAATTTTTTTTCTTGCTTTCCAGTACATCAGATGATGAAATGGATTGTGCAATTGAAAAATACTACTTCTCGAGCAAAAGAACAAGCCCTCATGGCTTTTGGAATAAGAGGAAGGAAAAATGAAAACACGGAAATGGAAAATCTCCTGGTCTGGAAGGAGATAAAGGGCAATACGCTTTGAGGTTGGAAATGTTCTTACATGAGGCAATAACTTGAACATAGATATATGATTGGCATGAACATCAGTGAGCTTCTTATATCCTACAATCTGATGATTAGATATAAAGTATTTACTGAAAATACAACACTTGACATTCCTTTCTTTGGCATGGCTACATGTGTTACTTGTGTTTCTGTTTAAAGGGAACCTGTCACCCCCCCTCAGGCGTTTGTAACTAAAAGAGCCATCTTGTGCAGCACTAATGCTGCATTCTGACAAGATGGCTTTTTAGTTACTAATGCATGCATTGCACACGCTGAAATTAACACTTATAAAATGTTCCCCACATACCCTGAAATAGTCCCGGGGGCGGGACTTTCCTTCCTAATCAGACGCAGCACAGCCGTCACTCCGGGCCTGTGCGCGCCGGGCGCCGCCTCCTCTTGCTGCATTGTCATCCCTGGCGCCTGCGCTGTAAGTTTTTTTTCCGGGCATGCGCAGTTGCGCTGCCCTTTGCACTTACAGTGCAGGCGCCGGGGATGATAATGCAGTAAGAGGAGGCGGCGCCCGGCGCGCACAGGCCTGGAGTGATGGCTGTGCTGCGTCTGATTAGGAAGGAAAGTCCCGCCCCCGGGACTATTTCAGGGTGTGTGGGGCACATTTTGTAAGTGTCTATTTCAGCATGTACAGGCATTTGTAACTAAAAAGCCACCTTGACAGAATGCAGCATTAGTGCTGCACAAGATGGCTCTTTTAGTTACAAACGCCTGAGGGGGGTGACAGGTTCCCTTTAAGTCACTTCTGATTGCCTTGCAGCGCTGGGGTCCTGGGTTCAAATCCCAGCAAGGACAACATCTGCAAGGAGTTTGTATGTTCTCCCTGTGTTTGCATGGGTTTCCTCTGGGTTCTCCGGTTTCCTCCCACACTCATCGGGGACAGTGCCAATAATGTATGTAAAGCGCTGTGGAATTAATGGTGCAATATAAATGAGTAAAATAATTAAAAAAATAATATGATACCTAATCAATATAGGATTGTGGGGGTCTGACACCCGACAACCCCGCAGGTCAGGAATTTTCAGTTCCTGTGGCTTAGATCAGCTCCTAATCTTGTGAAGAAGAACTGATCTGCAGCACCCACAGTGACCACTAAACAGTGCACAGATCTTTGGTGTTCAGCTCCGTACACCGTTTACATATAGCCGCCAACAGAAGAGAGAACTGCTGATCTGTGAGGTTGTCGGGTGTCGGATCCGATAATCTTATTGACGGTCTATCACAAGGGATGGGTAGTCAATATAATATTAAGTGTCCTCCAGAAATGAAACATTTTACAGGGGTTTCCATACAGTACTTGTGTTGTGAATCACTGATGTTTAATAAACCTGTATTATGTGTTTTATTCTTCGTCATTTTCTAACATGTCTTTGTATTTTTAACATGCGTGAGACAGTAGCGTAGCTACCAGGGGGGCAGAGGGCGCGGTCGCCCTGGGCCCTGTGCTCTGAGGGGGCCCACCCGGAGCTACGCTACTGTCAGGGCCGGTGCTAGGGTATGGGTCCGGAGGGGCGGCGGTATCGCCGCAGCGGCGAAGCCGCTTGGCGCTAAGCCCCGCCCCCTTTCTGGGACGCGATGGTGCCGGATGTGTACAGTACACATCCGGGATCATCGCACCCCTCGCCATAGGGCCCTGTGATATGCCTTGCGGGGACGCTGCGTCCCCGCAAGGTGTACGGACATGCTGCGATCTGAAAAGACGCGCAGCATGTCCGGAGTCGCAGGGCCGCCGCGTGCGGGTTTCCACGCATAGTGGAGACGGGATTTCATAAAATCCCCTCCACTATGCTGGAACATCTGGACGCTGCTTGTTTGACGCTGCAGCGTCAAACAAGCAGCGTTTACTTACCGTGGAAACATACCCTTAGGGGCCCCTGCCTCCGGTCAATGTTTATCTTTAAAGTAACATGCACGGTACAAACATGATCACAGGGAGTCAGCAGAGAGAAGGAAGGAAGAGAAGGCCTCCAATCAGAGTGCAGGGAGTGAGTCATGTGATCGCTCTTCTGCAGTCTGTGGAGGAGAGGGGGAAGGGAGGCCACTCACCCAATCCCGGCTGAGCGCGCTCTGCTTCAAAGCTCCTGTGCTGCAGAGAAGTGATCAGCTCCAGCAGCAGCAGCAGCAGCAGCAGCCGGGGACGCAGGGGGACTCTGACTGTGAGCTGAGCTCACTGCCTGCACATGATGTCTGCAGCATCTGACTTGGAGGAGCCTGAGGAGCAGCCCCCAGGACCAGAGGACACTCTCCACACAGCATGATGAGTATCTTGGCACATGTCATTTGCTATTTCATATGTCTGATCTGTTGCCTTGAATACATACATACAGGCACAGTATATAAAGCAATGAAGGTTCTTAAAGGGAACCTGTCACCCCGTTTTTTAAAGATGAGATAAAAATAGCGTTAAATAGGGGCAGAGCTGTGCTTTACATTAGTGTCTTTTTTGTGCCTTTATTCCCCAGCTATGCTGCCGAAATACCTTTGTAAAGTCGCCATTTTGGGCTGTCACTCACGCTGGTCTGGTCAAATGGGTGTGGTGACATCACTGTTTCTTCCCCCAGATCTTGCTTATCTGTCCGTTGATGGCGTAGTGGTTTGCGCATGTCCAGCTGCCGAATCTATTGCGCAGGTGAAGGAAAAGAGCGCGATCTGCGCTGTTCTCCTGGTGATCGGTGGGGGCGGCCATCTTCCTGAGGCCGCACGTGCGCAGATGGAGCGCTCTGCTGCACGGGGCTTCAGGAAAATGGCCGCGGGATGCCGCGCGTGCGCAGATGGAGATCGCGGCGGCCATTTTCCTGAAGCCCCGGGAAGCCGAGCACTCCCAGCACTAATGTAAAGCCCAGCTCTGCCCCTATTTAACGCTATTTTTATCTCATCTTTAAAAAACGGGGTGACAGGTTCCCTTTAACCTTGTATGTCTTGTTTATCCTGCAATCTGGACAGACACTGAACACTGACATGTGATCGATAAGTGTCTTGGCACATAATTTATTTACTGCTGATTAGCTTATGAGAAGGAGAATGGTTATTTTCTTAAGTTTGCGAGCGGCTGGAATCTTGCAGGACGGTTTTTACATGTGGGAGCCTGTCACCATATAAGGTCCGGCCAGCATCTGTACGCCCTCACATAGTGTTCTAGAATGCTCTCTAGGTCCCCAATTCTCTATGCAAGGTACAAAAAAGAGCTTTTATTATAATCACGGATGGCGCAGTCCGGGCGTCACAGTCTTGACCAGGGTGGATTGATTTAAATCACGCCGATTTAAATCATGATTTAAATCACAATTTAAATCAAAAGATTTTTTTCTATTTAAATCGGATCGATTTAAATCATGATTTTAATCATGATTTAAATCACTGATTTAAATCAAAAGGTTTTTTTTAATATAAATCACGATTAAAATGAGAAGTGAGAGCAGTGCGCATGTGCGCCCATAGTTACACGGACGAAACTAGGGGCAACGATCTAACGCCAGGGTGAGGGGGGGACCCCAAAGTAAGTAAAAATCTTTTTTGTTTTACTATATGGCAATAGGTAGGTGTTTAAAAGCAGCATGTCTTAATTGTATAAACTATTAATAGCCTCCACATTTTGTTCATACTGCCCCTTTAATTCCACACTTCTAGCTTGGTTTCACTTTTGGTTTAGTTTCTTTTTCCATTCAGTTGACATGCCCAAACTTGTTGGATAGTCAGCATCCTACAGAAACCTCTGGAAGAGCATGGCATTGTGAATGTTACACATATACAGCCTTTATTCTACTGAGTTAAACAACTCAGCTTTATCTCATGATGGAAGAACCTTTGGATGGTAAAATATTTTCCTCAAAAAGCAGTTAATTGAAAAAAATCCGATTTAAATAAAAAAAATCCGATTTAAATCAAAAAAATCCGATTTTTTTGATTTTTTTAAAAAAACATTGATTTTTATCCACCCTGGTCTTGACCCGGCGCCGTCCCTCTTCCTGTGATCGCTGTCCCTCTTCGTGTGGAAGATGCATCCTACATCATGCATTCAGTGTCCTCTATCGCACTCTCATGCAGGTGCACTTCTCTTTGCCCTGCTGAAGTCAGAGCACAGTATTGTAGTGCGCATGCGCCAGCTTTATTTCCAGGTAATCAGCTCTTTGGCCTTTCCCAGTGCACATGAACTACAGTACTTGGCTCTGCTTTCAGCAGCCTAGAGAGAAGTGTGCCTGCACAGGAGCGCGATGGGTGATACTGTGTGGATGACGTAGGATGTGTCATACAGATGAAGCAGTAATAGAGAAAGGCGATCTTAAGTCAAGACCAGCGATGCCTTGGTGAGAGCCATTGGTGAGTATAATGAGAGGTCATTTTTATGCCTTGCGGAGGGGATTGGGGACACATTTACAGCCTTCCTTATAGAGGCTGCCTATGGGAGCTGCATTATACTATATAGTCTTCCTATGTGAAGGGCATTATACTATAGGGTCTGCCTATGGGGAGTGCATGATACTATATGGAGGCCTATGGGGAATGTATTATACCATATTGAGGACTATCTGGTGTATTATGCTATATGGAGGCTATCTAGAGGGCCATCATTCAGTGTGGAGATTACAGCGACGGGGCCATCATACAGTGTTGGAGCCAGTTTGGGGGATATTAACGGGTCAGTATATACAGTGAGGGGGCATCATACTGTGTATAGGGGAGCTGTACAGTGGGGGAGACTCGGGACTTTATTAAATGTAAAGTGGGCACTAATTCTGACAGGGGAACTCAGGTTACTGTGACTATCAAAGGGTCACACACAGAGGGCATTATTACTTTCTAGGGGACAAAATGTGGGCACTGTTTTCTAGGGCACTTGCACCTGGCATTACTATATTATAGAGGGTTGCTTTAGAATTTAGAGGGCACAGAGAACCACACAGCAGGTGCAGTAATAGGGACACATACGGCAGCAGCGGCTCAGTATTGGGGTATCAGGGTCAGTAATAGGGACACGTACGGCAGCAGCGGCTCAGTATTGGGGTATCAGGGTCAGTAATAGGGACACGTACGGCAGCAGCGGCTCAGTATTCGGGTATCAGGGGCAGTAATAGGGACACATACGGCAGCAGCGGCTCAGTATTGGGGTATCAGGTGCAGTAATAGGGACACGTACGGCAGCAGCGGCTCAGTATTCGGGTATCAGTGGCAGTAATAGGGACACATACGGCAGCAGTGGCTCAGTATTGGGGTATCAGCAGGATGAGGAGTTTGTGCAGGTTGGGGATAGATGGTGATGGTGCTGGAATGTGAGAAGTGAAACGTGTCTTTGTTGTATTCTCTGCAGATGAGTTGTAGCTGGAAGAAGTTGTCATGTCGGTCTGGGCCAGATGGAAAAGACGGGAAAAATGAACAATTCTATCAGAAAGAACGTCAGAGGTAAGTCATTATCTGTAACTGTGCAGTGATCTGTTATATGTTCTGTAGGACTGGTATCTACCCCTGACCATATGGCGGTAATATCAGTGTTGGTCTTTATATAGAGATTATCTTCAGTAACAGCGCGGTCATCTGCTGAGGTTCTCCTCCACTATTAGGCCGGAGACACACTGGTGCGAGATACGGACGAGTCTCGCTGGTTAAAAGCAAGCTGTGGCACCGGCACTCGTGCAGCTCCATGTATTGCTATGGAGCCGCACGCTCCGCTCCGGAGTGCAGGTGCCACAGCTTGCTTTTAACCAGCGAGACTCGTCCGTATCTCGCACCAGTGTGTCTCCGGCCTTAGGGCGCATCACTGAATTGTAATGATGGTTACCTGGTTAGGGGCCCACTCAGAAGCTTCGCCCCCCCTGGACCAAAACCCTAGCTACGCCTCTGGCGTGAGATGTAATGTAATCTATTTGCTGTAATTCATTCTACATCCGGAGTCTTCTATGTTTCCACTTTTTTTTGTGTGAACAACAGAGACATTATTATTTTCTCATGAAATCCTTGCTCTTAGTCAAGGAAAAGTAACAGGACATCATCCAATTACCTTTTATGTAAGTCGCCTGGAGATGTAAGTGTAGGAGACTTATCAGGTTACCTCCTCACAATATACAGTGATACTGATGTAATCTTTTCTGGGGAACCAATCCCCGGGGACATTTCACAATAATTTAAACATCGGAACTCCATATCGGAGTCATTTCTGTCCTGTAATCATCACTTACTCATCTGCTGTTATGGACAGATCTATCATGTTCGTTGTCCTAGTTTTGTGGGGGATACTTTCCTCGGCCATCTCTCAAGAACTGGAAGAAGCAAGTGGGGGTGAGTGTTCCTAGAACGCTGCATGCAAATCCTTTATGGAAATATATTGTGTGGCATTGATAATTTAGGTAAAGCTTAAATGGGATGTCCAGGAATAGGGATTTGACAATCTATCTACAGGACAGGTAATCAATAGCAGAACAGTGTGGGTGCCCCAACCTATCAGCTGCTTTTTGCTTCGATGGTGACCGGATTTAAACACTTTGATGGGAGCTACTGAACGCAGCTCCATTCAAAGTGTAGTAGTCGCTACCGGGTACTGCAGAACAGCTTAAAAAAAAAAAAGAGCTATGGTGCAGTACCTGGCAATTTAATTTAATTGACTTCTGGAGGCAATTGGTCACTCAAGATTTTATTTAGGGATATGCATAATACAGGGGGGGGGGGGGGGGGGGGCTAAATGCAATGCAAGTCACTATACTCAGATTTATATTTTTTAAATATTTAGAAAACCATGTGCCATTTCCTTTACACTGCACAGACACTTTCTACTTTGTGTTGTCTTATCATATAAAATCTAGTGATGACGAATATGCTCGTTACTCGAGATTTCTCGAGCACGCTCGGGGGTCCTCCAAATATTTTTTAGTGCTCAGATTTTGTTTTCATTGCCGCAGCTAAATGATTTACATCTGTTAGCCAGCTTGATTACATGTGGGGATTCCCTAGCAACCAGGCAACCCCCACATGTACTTATGCTGGCTAACAGATGTAAATCATTCAGCTGCGACGATGAAAACGAAATCTCCGAGCACTAAAAAATACTCAGAGGACCCCCGAGCATGCTCGAGAAATCTCCAGTACCGAGAATATTCGCTCATCACTAATAAAATCCCAATAAAATAGATTTTAAAAAGTAAAAAAGTGTAAAAGTTCACATGGTATGAATACTTTTTCAAGGCACTATATATTGTTTGTATTGCCCTATGTGACCATGGACAACAAGATATACATTAATAATATGTGTCACTCCCAATATACACGGCGCGGGGCCTAGAGAAGGATTGGCGGTGGTAGACACTCAAAAGAAGGTAGAAGACAGAAGATAAACAAGAAGATACAGGTGCTTACCGGAGAACTGCAAAACCGGCATCTAATGGATTTATGTGCTCAAATGTTCGGGAAAACATATATACAGTATATATATATATATATATATATATATATATATATATATATATATATATATATATGTCATTGAGACACATACATATATATATATATATATATATATATATATATATATATATATATATATATATATATATATATATATATATATATTAGTCTGTATTTATATTTACTTCAGTGCGATATCTGTGAAAAGCCGGTAATTCAATTGCCGGCTTTTCATTTCTCCTTCCCAAACCCGACAGGATATGAGACATGGTTTACATACAGTAAACCATCTCATATCCCCTTTTTTTTTTTTTTGCATATTCCACACTACTAATGTTAGTAGTGTGGATGTGCAAAATTTCAGCGCTGTAGCTGCTAAAATAAAGGGTTAAATGGCGGAAAAAATTGGCGTGGGCTCCCGCGCAATTTTCTCCGCCAGAGTGGTAAAGCCAGTGACTGAGGGCAGATATTAATAGCCAGGAGAGGGTCCATGGTTATTGGCCCCCCCGTGGCTAAAAACATCTGCCCCCAGCCACCCCAGAAAAGGCACATCTGGAAGATGCGCCTATTCTGGCACTTGGCCACTCTTCCCACTCCCTGTAGCGGTGGGATATGGGGTAATGAAGGGTTAATGCCACCTTCATATGACCTGGAGCGTGGGAAAAAGTTCCCAGGCTGCAGTTCATGAGAACATCCAGCAGGGGCGCATCACCGCGACTGAAGGAAATGTAGGTCAATGACCTACATTTCATTCATTCGCCGGGGAATTACAAGCACGAGCACAGCTGCATTTGCAGGGCTCCTACTTGTAAATTATTTTAACCCCTTCAGATGGATTACCTCGTGGGACGTGACGGTTCAACTGAGGGTATGTATCTTGTGCATTTATTGTTTTGCCAAGCGAGGGTCTGCAAATGGATTGAGAGAGCAATAAAATATTAAAACAACCGCTGTGTTTATTTCATTAAAATACTTTTAAATCATGTGTGTGTGTGTGTTTTTTAACCCTTTCAAACAATTGGATTAATAATGGATAGGTGTCATAATTGACGCCTCTCCATTATTAATCTGGCTTAATGTCACCTTACAATAGCAAGGTGGCATTAACCCTTCATTACCCCATATCCCACCGCTACACGGGAGTGGGAAGAGAGTGGCCAAGTGCCAGAATAGGCGCATCTTCCAGATGTGCCTTTTCTGGGGTGGCTGGGGGCAGATGTTTTTAGCCACGGGGGGGGGGGGCAATAACCATGGACCCTCTCCTGGCTATTAATATCTGCCGTCAGTCACTGGCTTTACCACTCTGGCGGAGAAAATTGCGCGGGAGCCCACGCCAATTTTTTCCGCCATTTAACCCTTTATTTGAGCAGCTACAGCGCTGAAATTTTGCACATACACACTACTAACATTAGTAGTGTGGAATATGCAAAAAAAAGGGGATATGAGATGGTTTACTGTATGTAAACCATGTCTCATATCCTGTCGGGTTTAGGCAGGAGAAATGAAAAGCCGGCAATTGAATTACCGACTTTTCACTAACACCGCTGTGTATTTCTCGCAAGTCACACTGCTGGTCTGTGTGGAATCCGTATTTTTCTCGCCCCCATAGACTTTCATTGGCGATTTTTTTTGCGCAATACGCTGACAAACGCAGCATGCTGCGATTTTGTACGGCCGTAGAAAGCCGTATAATACTGATCCGTAATATACGGCTGATAGGACTAGACCCATTGAGAATCATTGTGCCGTATGTTATGCGAGTTTTACGCACGTAGTTTCTGCGCTCTTACGTCCGTAAAACTCGCATGTGTGACGGCGGCCTTAGTCTGTAGTGACGCTGTAGCGTAGCCCCGGCCAGAAGCGACGCCGAAGCGGTGGCGGAGTGTGAAAGGGGCGTGGCTAGAATGTGACATCACACAAGTGTAAGGACGGGCGTGTGCGGGGACAAGGCAATCCAACACGTTTCGAAGGATAAGTTCCTTCTTCGTCAGGGCGGTTTAGTCTAACTCCCTGTGACCAGCGAGGAGGAACCTAGCGGGCAAAAGCCCTCACCCTACCTCCCTGCTCCACTGTACTGCGGGACCGAATACTGGACACCTCCTGGGAGAAGACCTGGCTACGCTACGGCGTCACTACAGACTAATGCAGTAAGTGCATGTGTGCAAACCACTTTTCCGGCTGTAGTGCTCCCTGACTATTGGATTTGCATACCTTTGCCTCTCCTCCCGGTGCGAGCAACTATTTTCCCTGTGTCCACTTGCATTTATTTCATTTACCAATGCACTTTTTTAGCGCAGGTGATAGCTTTTATATATACCTCAAAGTTTATTTAGTTTCCTGGCTGAAATTGAGCAAATTTGCCGAATTTGAATTTGATCAGATTCACTTATCCCAGGAAAACTTATTGCAGCAGATTCATTGTTTACCTTCTAGTAAGTAAAGCTTTGCTGCATTCAAAGATTTTATAAGAATGTTTCTATGTGGAGAATCACTTGCTTTATTCAGCTTCTATATAATTCTTGAACTCTTTCTCTCAAGGTGCAGAAAATATAGGAAAACCAGGCAGATGTCCTGAAGTAGTGGAAGAAGATCTCATCTCCTCTACATCTACACCCTGCTCTTCTCTGTGTAAAGATAAAGAAAGCTGTACAACACAAGCTTGTGACAATGACTTCAACTGCGAAGGAAGCCTAAAATGCTGTAAGGCGAGATGTGCGACTGAATGTCTCCCACCAGTTTTTAGTGAGTAACCAAAAATCAAAAAAATTTAACTTTTATGATTGTCTGATAATAAAAAGATAAACAGTGACTAAAGGAAAATACATACAAATCTTCGGACTCTGTGCACTGCATTTCCCACTGCCTTTTCCCAATTTCTATACTATTGAGGGCATAATGAGAGAGACTTGGACCCTGCGGTGAACCAGGGATGATGACTGATGGAGCTCACAGGGAAATTATTTCAGGTAAAAAAGTTATTAGATAGACAGGAAAGTAGTCAACTTTACTGCCCAAGGCAGGGGTCTGTTGCTGTTCCTATCATTTTTGTAAGGTAGAATATGAGGCTTTGCACCCTAATTTTTTATCACTTTCACACGGAAAAATGCAAGATCGAACTCCAATGCCAATAATCTCTGTTTCATGTTAATATATTAGAAATGTTATGCTGTGTTGTATTCTTCTTCCAGATGTTGATCAAACAATGGTTGGTCCAAACTAATTTGTGTTTTCTAAAACCAATGTTTGTCAGTGATTATATTGGATTCTGAGTACTAAGGACCCTCTTTCACATAAGATAACAGTTGGCCAAAATGTTAGATTTTGACCATAATGAACTAATTCCTGATTCTATAGTGCCCATTACTGCACTTCCCATTCCTTATCTACTGTATATCTAATGCTCTATCTATACCTCTATCTTACACTATATATTCCACATAAGAAAATTATACATTCTTTACATTACATTACATTAATTGCACACCTTAGAGCCTATAAGGTTCAATGCACAATAAAACCTTTATTTTCAGTGGGAAAGGTGTATAACCGTCCATATTACACCCTTACATGTGTAACAAGTTGGCACGGGGTGGTAGTCATGGCCTAGTTTACTAAGACAGAGTTAGTGAGCACCCCGGCCCCTTGCATACAAACAGACAAGTGAAGTCCCAGTCCTGCGGTACAGTCATTTACCTTCATCACATGCTCATTTCAGCCGCTGGAGATCAGCATTCAGGAAAACATCACATGCCACAGTTCTGTTCCAACGGGAAAGCTTTACTGTAAACAACACAATGCTTTCAGCTCTGTCCCTGCATGAGACGGCACCATCACAACAGCTCCCATCCAGGCTGGGAACTACAAAAGTCCTTCTGGAGTCGGTCCTACAACACCAGGACTTATCCACACTGTCCAACAGTCTGTGGAAACCGATGTCCCCCCTGACTGGGGCGCCCTCTGCTCCTGGCAGGGAAAAGCATCTTGCCTCAGGCAAGCCTGCCCAGGCTCTGCTATAGGGACAGGAAGTCCCTCTCCTGTAAGCCTGTTGGACGGCCCCCTTATTTAATTCCTTCTGTCGCTAAACAAACTATGTACAAATGCAGTTACATAGCATACACAGCACATTATACATTACACATTACACATCATAGCAATGTAAAACATGAGGCAACCATGGGGGTACCGCATGGGCTCGGTGCATAGGAGAGAGGAAGCAATTGAGGGGCCCCGCCACCTCATTACACATGTATAATTACGGAGAACAGTAATTCTCTTTTCTAGAAAAAAGATAATGGAAAAACAGAAACATTTTTGCTTGTAGTGTATGTGTTCCATGTTGTTTCTTCTCCACAGGAAGCCCATGTGAAAATAACTTTGACTGTCCTTGGACATTGAAGTGCTGCAGTGGTGTCTGCGACAGTGACTGTGTGTACCAGCACAGAAAACCTGACTCAATTGCAAAAGGGATTATTCTTGATGTAAGTGGTGGAAATATATTGTATTATATAAATTAAAGTATCTTAAAGAGGTATTCCCATCTCCAAAACCCAATCCCAATATGTAGTAGGTGTAATAATAATATTAGCAAATACCTCTAATTAGAAATGTAGTATAGTTTTTCTGATTCACTGTGTCACTTTCCTCATGCAGGCATTGCAGTACCTTAGGTATCCATGGTTATGACCACAAGCAACTAGCTAAATATCACTATATCAGTGGTCTTAACCATGGATACCTAAGGTCCTGCAATGCCTGCACATGAGGAAAGAGGTATTTGCTAATATTATTATTACATCCGCTACTTATTGGGATAGGATCTTGGAGGTGGAGGTGAGAATACCCCTTTACGTTCTTCCTAGACACTTTTCACATTTATGACCAATTTTCAAAGTTTGAATTTTACATACCCTTAAAGAGAATCTGTCTGTAGTATCAACCTTCCTAAGCCATCTATATGGCATTAAGGTCATAGGAAGCGGAATAAAATGACACCTTTATATCTGCGATCTGATGTTGTATTCAAGAGAATTAAATTGCCAGTGTGATCATAATTAGTTGAGCTTCAAAGTCTTTGAGAAGTTATTTTACCTCAATGAATTGAATGTCCCATATTATGATCTGAGGTCTGGAAAGACTGCATGGCATAATTGTAAGATCTTGAAAAGCAAAAAAAGAGAACTAACTAATACTCACCTAATTGCTTATTTCTACTGCTCACAGTACCTCAGACAGTCCTCCTCGACTTTTGTTACCGCTGCAGTAAAACAAACCCTGGACATCTTCATCATAGGCTGAGACTTCTGGCCTTGACTAGGTTGACATGCGATTTTATATACTTGTACTTTAGGCTGGGACTTCTGACACATGGAGGGTCGTCTCAGGATTAGTCGCATCTAGATGTCCCGGCTTAGTGTGAAGAATGATGTCTAAAGTTTCTCTATGATGGGAAAAGTTGCCTAGGACCTATAGGGGAGAAGTATCCACAGGGGTTAAAAATTAGAGGAATATTCTTTCTTTTTTTTTTACCTTTTCTTGGCCTTCTATGGTTCACCAAAATGGCAGCCAGTCAGCCAGCTGCCATATTGCTAAGTTTGAATGGAGCAAATTACACAAAATCCGCCTTCTGGTACAAATTTTTGTAAATTTAAAGTAGAATTAAATTGAGTAAATTATCCCAACTCTAATTATTGTAATTATTTACATACTGTCTTTGCTTCTCATAATAGTTTTACACTTTCTGCCCTACTGTTTTATGTCTCTATACATGTTTTATATTTGCTCTATACTAATGTTTGTATTGCTATGTGACATTTTCATTTTTATTATATTTTTACTTCTAGAAAAAGAAAGAGTAATAGAAAAAGAAAGAATAATCCTATCCTAAATCCCTTTGGATCTCCAATTCAAAGAATAAATGTATAAATTGGAAGTAAAAAACGAAATTTGTATTTGGTGTTTGAATTCTATACATTTATGTTGATCTCAAGTACTATCTGAAACTTGGAATAATGAGAGAACAAGAAATAATTAAAGTTTTGTTCATTTTTTAAAAAACTAGCTTGACCTATATAATGTGAATTTATTCAATCATATATCATTCTGGGTGCAAAGGCAAAGTCATTGTTTTCGGCAGCACGAGTCTGGTTTATACAGGATGATGTGCTGCAGAGAACGATGTTCTTTTGTGCAGATCAAAAGATCATTTTACCTGCTGAATGAGGGATTTGCTAATTCATTGGGCGATCATCAACTTGTTTAAATATCAAAGACTGTTTAAAATGCAAAGATACAGTGAACAAATGTTCATAGAAAAGTTTGTTTAATGTATTATTCCAGTGTAAATGGACTTTTAGCTAGGAAACAGTGAGGAGGGCATTATAGTAAATTCCAGATATTTTACTGTAAATTGGTCTACAAACACCCTTTGAGTGAATTTTGAGGAATAAACAGAATACTCTCATTCAAGACACTCACTTATAAGCAGAGGTAAATCTAGGGTTTCTGGCACCCGGGGCAAGAATTAATTTTGGCACCCCCCTCCCCCCAGGACATATGCGATTTTCACACTTAGTCATGTACCCACGAGCTCCTCTCCCTAATGCTCTCAATGTTCAGTGAAAAATTGAGAGAAGCAGAAGAGTTATTCAAAACCTTTAACTCCCTCCTCCGCCCCCCACTGCCCCCTCCAACCTCTCTGCTGAGGACTTTGCCACACACTTTCAAAATAAGATCGACCAGACAAGGCAAGTCTTTATTGTTCAACCACCACAACCCCTTTGTATACCAGACCAATGCCCAAACCCCATAACCTCCCTATCCAACATCACTGAAGGGGGGCTTAATTGTCTCCTCTCCAAATCGCACCTCACCACCTGTGCGCTCGACCCCATCCCATCCCACCTCCTCCCCAACCTCACCACCACACTTATCCCATCCCTAACCCACCTCTTCAACCTATCACTAACTTCTGGCACCTTCCCCTCTGCGTTCAAACATGCCACAATCACGCCTATCCTTAAAAAGCCAACCCTCGATCCAACTGCTATGTCCAGCTATCGCCCAATATCGCTGCTCCCATTCGCTTCCAAACTCCTGGAGCAGCACGTCCATGCTGAACTCTCCTCCCACTTCTCATCTAACTTGTTGTTCGACAATCTACAATCTGGTTTCCGCCCCCATCACTCAACTGAGACTGCCCTGACCAAAATCACTAACGACCTACTTACCGCCAAAGCTACTGGACAATACTCTGTACTCCTCCTTCTAGACCTGTCCTCTGCTTTCGACACAGTTGACAACTGCCTCCTACTACAGATCCTCTCCTCTTTTGGCATCAAAGACCTCGCCCTATCCTGGATCGCCTCGTACCTTTCCAACCGCACATTCAGCGTCTCCCACTCCCACAATACCTCCTCATCCCACCCTCTCTCTGTTGGAGTCCCCCAAGGCTCTGTTCTAGGACCCCTACTCTTCTCAATCTATACACTTGGCTTGGGACAACTCATAAAGTCCCATGGATTCCAGTACCACCTCTATGCTGATGACACTCAGATCTACCTCTCTGGCCCAGATGTCACCGCTCTGCTGTCCAGAGTGCCTATCAGCCATATCCTCCTTCTTCTCCTCTCGCTCCCTCAAACTCAATGTGGACAAATCTGAACTCATCATCTTTCCTCCATCCCACAAATCTTCCCTACCTGACCTATCTATCGCAATCAATGACATCATGCTTTCCCCCGTACCCGAAGTTCGCTGCCTTGGAGTAACCTTCGACTCTGCCCTGTCCTTCAAACCGCACATCCAAGCTCTTTCAACCTCCTGTCGCCTCCAGCTCAAAAATATCTCCAGAATCCGTCCTTTCCTCAACCCTCAATCTACTAAAATGCTTGTGCATGCTCTCATCATCTCCCGCCTTGACTACTGCAACATCCTTTTCTGTGGCCTCCCTGCTAACACCCTTGCCCCTCTCCAGTCCATCCTTAACTCTGCTGCCCGACTAATCCATCTCTCTCCTCGCTACTCCTCTGCTTCCCCCCCTCTGCAAAGCTCTTCACTGGCTCCCATTCCCTCAGCGTATCCAGTTCAAATTACTAATACTGACCTACAAAGCCATCCATAACCTGTCTCCTCCATATATCTCTGAACTAATCTCCCGATATCTTCCCTCACGTAATCTCCGGTCCTCTCAAGACCTCCTTCTCTCCTCCACACTTATTCGCTCCTCATCCAATCGCCTCCAAGACTTCTCCAGAATATCCCCCATCCTCTGGAACTCTCTGCCCCAACACGTCAGACTATCAACCACAGTCGGATCCTTCAGACGGAACCTGAAAACTCATCTCTTCAGGAAAGCCTACAGCCTGCACTGACACCGCTGCCGCCTCATCACTATCGAAGCTACCACCTCACCAACACCGGGGCTCCTGCAACCCCCAACCTACTGTCTCCTTCCCCATAATCCTGTAGAATGTAAGCCCGCAAGGGCAGGGTCCTTGCCCCTCTGTATCAGTCCGTTATTGTTAGTTTGTTTACTGTAAGTGATATCTGTAACTTGTATGTAACCCCTTCTCATGTACAGCACCATGGAATCAATGGTGCTATATAAATAATTAATAATAATAATAATAATAATAAGAGAAGCTCGTTGTCACAGGACCATAAGTGTGAAAGTCGCATGTGAGTGAAGCGTCCATGTGACGACTACTGGAACCTGCAGAGCTGAATCCTGACATCGCAGCTTCTGAATTCTCACAACGCATGCACTGCACACTTTTAGGATTCTCCCTTGCCGGTGGACAGTCATGTCAGCACAAGCATGTGATCTGTATACTTCTGACCACATTCTGACTAGACGTGCCCGGCCTCACTCAGTTCATTTTCATTGAGTGAGGCCACACATGTCTAGTCAGTATGTGACCGCATGTATGTAAATTGCCAGCACGAGAGAATCCTGACAGCGTGCAGTGCGCACTGTGAGAATTCAGAAGTCTGCAGTCACAAAGAATGACTGCAGACTCATCACAAACCTGGACATCCCCTTTAATGCTCCTAACATAAATAAAAACATGAGAGTTAGTCAGTATCACAAATAACATTTACATCGAGGTACCTTATAGATGACGTCGTCTCTGGAGTCCTTCTCATTTTCTTCATCTTGGCCAGACCCCATGATGAGTTTTCTCATCCACAGCCGTCTCTGCAGACTTCCATATTCTCCGCTCTTTTGCAGAAAATCTCCACATGACGCCCTTAAAGATACAAGTGTCATTATAATGCTCCTGAATAAAAAAATTGCCCCTCGCTACATTGTCTGCATAAAATATGACCCCCACACTGTCCCTCTTATGGTACACGCTCTTTACACTGACCTCCCCTTTCCATATCGGCCCCCATTTTTACACTGTCTTCTCATACTGTGTCCCCCCTATAGGGCCCAGTATTTATACTGTACTCTCTCATCACACTCCCCCTCCTTGGTATACTGTCCGCTCCTGGATGTGCCCTTACACTGTCCCTCCATGCTACTCATGCACACATCCCAACACCCTCACTCCCCGTACTCTGTCCACATACGTTTTTCACATCGCTACTCATACTATGTCTGCATACTTTCCCCCGTTTGCTCCCCAAACTGTCTGCACCCATCCCCCATACTGTTCCCCCATACTGTTTTTTCATACGTGCCCCCCATCTCCCCCTTTGCTCTTCATTTTGTGTCCTCAGATCTACCCCACACATTCAATCCCCCATCTCCACTCCAATTCTCCCCACACACAATAAATCCCCCCTCCCTAGTACAGCACACAGCCTGCACACAACCTGCACACACACTATACACATATATACTGACATTACAGCACACAGCCTGCACACACCATACACAATGTATATACACATATAAACTAACAGTACAACACACAACCTGCACACACTATATATATATATATATACTGACAGTACAACACACAGCCTGCACACACTGTATATATACTATATACTGACATTACAGCATACAGCCTGCACACACCATACACACTGTATATACATATATATTAACATTACAGCACACAGCCTGCACACACTATACACACTGTATGTATACTGACATTACAGCACACAGCCTGCACACACCATACACACTGTATATACACATATAAACTAACAGTACAACACACAACCTGCACACACTATATATATATACTGACAGTACAACACACAGCCTGCACACACTATACACACTGTATATATACTGACAGTACAACACACAGCCTGCACACACTGTATATATACTGACATTACAGCATACAGCTTGCACACACCATACACACTGTATATACATATATACTAACATTACAGCACACAGCCTGAACACACTATACACACTGTATATATACTGACATTACAGCACACAGCCTGCACACACCATACACACTGTATATACACATATAAACTAAAAGTACAACACACAACCTGCACACACTATACTCACTGTATATATACTGACAGTACAGCACACAGCCTGCACACACACAAAACAGACTGTATACAAACATATAGAGGACAGGAAATGGGGGGTCATGCAGTCAGGAATCAATCTTGTCAGTCTTGCATGCCTCCCCACCTCCCCCCACCCTGTCCCGACTGCTGAGCTGCTGGGAGCATTACAGGAGGGAGGGGGCTCCTGTCTGTGAATAGCAGCCATGCAGGGGAAAGTGCTGTAAGGTTTCCACCCTCTCCGCAGGAATATAACTGCCAGGGGCGGATTATAATAGGGTCAATCTGGGCGGTAGCCCAGGGCCCAGCGGTGTGGGGGGGCCCTTGGCTACCGCTCAGATTGCCCGCCGCCAGTCAGGGCATTACTGCCCTGACTGGCGTATGGGCCCGGTGGGCAGAGGGGGCCCGCATCGTGCCCCGTCTCATCTGCTCACCGGGCCCCTACCGGCGCTGCGGCAGTTTCACCTATTGACGTGCGGGCGCGCGCGCGGGCGGCACGTAGTTAACAACAGCCGCCAGCCAATTGGAGGCTGGCAGCTGAAGTCGGCCGCAGGCGCAGCACACACGTCGCCGGCGTCTGACATCATTGTCAGTCGCCGGCGAGTGCGAGCTGCTGGAGGGAGCTCGCCGCTGGGGCATGGACAGGTGAGGAGAACTCTTTTTTTTTCTTTGCGAACGGCCAGATTGCTGGACACACTGGGGGCAATGCTGGAGAGGAGACACTGGGGCAGATTGCTAGACAGACTGGGCAATATTGGAGACACTGGGGCAGATTGCTGGATCATGCACTGTGGGCAATATGCTGGACAGACTGGGGGCAATATGCTGGAGACACTGGGGCAGATTGCTGGACACACTGGGGCAGATTGCTGGACACACTGGGGCAGAATGCTGGACACACTGGGGCAGATTGCTGGACACACTGGGGGCAATATGTTGGACACACTGGGGACAATATGCTGGAGACACTGGGGCAGATTGCTGGACACACTGGGGCAGATTGCTGGAGACACTGGGGCAGATTGCTGGACACACTGGGGCAGAATGCTGGACACACTGGGGCAGAATGCTGGACACACTGGGGGCAATATGTTGGACACACTGGGGACAATATGCTGGACACACTGGGGCAGATTGCTGGACACACTGGGGGCAATATGTTGGACACACTGGGGACAATATGCTGGACACACTGGGGCAGATTGCTGGACACACTGGGGCAGATTGCTGGACACACTGGGGGCAATATGCTGGACACTGGGGGCAATATGCTGGACACACTGGGGGCAATATGCTGGACAGACTGGGGCAGAATGCTGGACACACTGGGGCAGAATGCTGGACACACTGGGGCAGAATGCTGGGGGCAATATGCTGGAGACACTGGGGCAGAATGCTGGACACACTGGGGCATATTGCTAGACTGATTGGGGGCAATATTGGAGACACTGGGGCAGAATTCTGGACACACTGGGGCAGATTGCTGGGCACACTGGGGGCAATATGCTGGACACACTGGGGGCAGGACTGGAGGCATGGGCAGAATGTAGATACGGGGCATGATTGGAGACACGGGGCAGAATGAAAGACATGGGGCAGGATAGGATCATGGGGCAGGATGGATACGATGGAGACAGATAGGGCAGGATGGGGAGATCATATGGGGTAGAATGGATACTCGTGAGGGCAGGATGCGAGAACATATGGCTGGAGCCAGGAATGAGATACACGGGGCAGGATGGGGAATATTATTACCATAGGGGCTAATTAAGGGATATTATTACTGCAGTGATGTATTTATTTTATATTTTGAGTATATTGTCTTAAATGGGGGAGCGGTCCTGTTACTGTGCAGAGTGACACTATGTCGCCTTTTTTTTCTTCATGTGGTGTAATGCAGAAGTTGGGAAAAATTAAGTAATGTGTTCTGCAAGTGGAGCTCGAGATAACTGTGTTATTTCCTGCAGAAACGAGCCCTGGCTGGAAGAAATGATGGCGGTCTGTGCTGGATGAAAGATGAAGGACTTCACCTAGAGACGTCACTGGTGAGTCAGTGTTACCTATACACTGACACTATACACTGTATACTATATACAGAGGTCCTGTGTACAATGTCACCAGTGATCACTGTATAACCTCTACACAGACACTGCATACTAAGTACAGATCTCCTGTGAATACTGGCACTTATGGTGATAGTATTGTGTTTTTTGGTTTTTTTTTATCACTGATCAGTATTGTAGTATTCAGTCACTATGTGGTGGTAATATGTGGTCTGGAAATGGTGTTGCGGTATTTCTCCCTTGTATGTGCTATTTGGTCACCAAGTGGTAGTAATATGTGGTCTTGACACGGTGTAGCGGTATTTGTTCCTTGTATGTGATATTATTCGATCACTGTGGCTGTAATTTGTGGTCTGGTCATGGTGCGGTGGTATTTATTCCTTGTATGTGATATTATTGGTAATTTAAAAAATTGAAAAGTAAATCAAAATATACCTAAATTGTATTGCATATTTTAACAAATATTTAATAGGTTACAGTAGAGTAGGGCCTGGCCAAAAGTGTCTACCGTGTTATGGTGGCGGCTTACAAAATCTTTGTCACATGACCCCATCACATGACCCCGTCACATGACCGGGGGGGCCCACAGTGTCTGAACAGCCCGGGGCCCTGGCTACCCTTAATCCACCCCTGATTCCCATGCATTACTTCCCACCCAAACTTGAGTATACTCTTCAGGATTTTGTCTTTTCTGCGTCGTCCTCCTCGTTCACAACCATATCAACAGGGTGATCATGCTACCCTCGCTATAAATTTTTTAAAAGTGTTTATGATGCCTGCATTGAGAATTTTGAGAGGTCTACCTCCAACATTCTTTGATGTATATGTATACCCCGCAGGGGTAAATGTTTTTCAGTTCATACACTTAGTGCATGCGCATTACCAGTCTAGGATTTAGGTCAGGTGAGGGCTATGTCATTGTTCTTTTATCTTTAAGGCCTTTACTGTCATCCAAGCAGTGTAGACCTGAATGCTGTGATGGAGCATTGTCCTGTATAAAAAGAATCATGGTTTTCAAGTATTTTTCTGCACCACTTCTTGAAGAATCTGTCTTCTAAAACTGTCAGAAGGTTTGGGAATTGATTTTGAGCCCATCTTCAATGCACAGAGGTCCGACTAGCTCATCTTTAATAGTACCAGCCCATAGAAGAATACCATGTCTACCTTGCTAACCTCAAGAGTCAAAGTGAAAGTCTCATCTCATCAGTCCGTAAAACCTTTGAAAAATCTGTCTTCCGATATTTCTGGGTCCAGACTTTCTCTGTTTTGTTCAGTGGTGGTCTGGTTTCAGCCTCCCCTACCTTGGCCATGTCTCTGGGCACTGAAAACTCCAGGGAGGTTGCAGTTCTGGAATATGACAGCACTGGAGAATAATGGCTTCCTTGTCTCTTCATGACGGTTTTGTCTCAAGTCTTTGGCAATTAATGTGTGTCTTTTTTTCTCAACACATTTTTTTGCGACACATGGAGTGACTTCAGACTTTCATTCCAGGGACTTGTATAATACTGGTACAGTGTTGCTACCGTTTTCTAAATCACACTATGCATGAATTTGCTATATACAATACCATGAAGTGCATTGTATATTGTATAATTTTGCATGAAAATATATTACATGTTAAGCAAAACTTTATACAAAACCTTGTATGTACTTGTTCTGGATAACAAAAGGTAACTAGTTTCCCCTAAATAATATCTATACTGAGACAAGAATTTTTAGGTTTTATTTATTTAGGTTCCAAACAAAGGTTTGGAAAATATAAAATAGAGCATGAAGGTACCAATAGATAATCTACTATTGCCTGATATTGGATTACATTCTGTTATATAGTATAGTCCTTTGACTATGGGATAAAAATATGTGGGAAAATTTCTTTGGCAAGTTGTGTGATCTTACTGTATATGCAAAACCATGTGTATTTAATTTTTGTGCAAATTTCTGTCACAAACTAGGGTAACTAATATTAAATTAAGAAGGACCGAAATCCTGATTATACATATGTATAAAGTATCCCCATTCTTGGAAACAAATAGCAAAAGCAGTGGGAGAGGCATCTCCCTCAATGAATAATTCCTACAAGAAATTGGAGTGTTATGCTCCACAATAAATTGTGGGTGAGAATGACAATCTGTTTGTTTAAAAATTACAAAATTGTTATTTCTCATTCATATAACAAGACAAAATGCAAAACACAATGTGACGGGTAATGGTAAATGACATAGGCGGGCGACACCAACAAAATATTGTAAATCAATATATCAAAAGGTTTGAGGCTCAGAAGGGTTCTATATCACTGTACAGTATGTCTTGGGGGTGTGAGTGCTTTATGGAGTATTAGAAGTGGAGCAAGATGTGTACACTTCAGTAAGTGCCATCCATTTACCACCACATGGCTCATTTCTACAAAAAGTAGTGTCCCACAGGTGCTCCCACAATCTCCATCTATAAATGCAACCAGAAAATGCATATAAGAGACATGGTCAAAATGCCTACATGAACATAAAGTTCCAAAAACAGTGCTTACCCATGTGGGATAATTGCTGGAGAGTGCACACGCCATAGCCCTGATGCACGTTTTGTGCTATGGGCTTCCTCGGGTGCTTGTGAGGGCTGTTGTATGTGTGGGGTTATAAATATCTCCTCCACATGGAGGGGCGGGTGGTGTAAATTTAGACTGCACAGTGTCATGATCCATTTTATGATTCGTGGCAGCTCTGGTTCCACTCTGTTTTAAATGTAGCTTTTTTCCTTTCAGGCCAGAGGGGGTTAATGTCAATTTTTCCCTTGCTGGCAATCTTCTGTAGTTGCAGAGTTGCTGGGTCAGCTGATATGGGTGGTGACCACTCCCACCATCCTTTAAATGTTTACCTGATGCATCAGCTGACTGTTGGTCATAAGGATTCTCTATGGTGACCAGCCTTGCAGTGGCAGCTCTCTGGTATCTGCTGTGTCTGGAGTTTGGAGTCCGGCTTATGTGTCAGCTTAGCAGTGGAGTTTGGAAGCTAAGTTTGGTGTTTTATCCTCGTCTTTTTTGTTTGCCACTGTCCCCTGTGTGTTACTATCTGCAGTGGTGAGGCTAGCGCCCCTTGTCGGCCAGTGCACTAGCCAGGGCAGTGTTAGGTGACAGCGAGGGATGAAGTTCCTGATGGCGGTGGGGGAAAGGACCCACTTAGGGTGTTAGGGGAGTGCAGGGACAGGCTCAGGTTTGAGCTCAGGTGGTGACCATCCCCCATTCCCCTATCAGAGGGGTCTTCCCTTCCCATTTCCATCCCGTTATGTGTGTGTTGCACCGTCCGCTGACTGACCCCCCATTGGATCGTGTCACTTCATGACATTATCACCAACCCATATTTTTTCCGGTGAACCTATCGCTCAAGCCCAGGGTTTTGCCCAACTGATCTAGACCCTTACTGATGAGGTTAAGGAACTGCAGTGTCAGGTGGAGCAGCAGCTTCAGCAGGTGTCGGGGTTCTGGCTCTTGGTTCATGTGCAGGCTCAACCGGAACCCAAGATATCTCTCCCTGACAGGTTCTCTGGAGGGTGAGATAATTTTTTTTTTTTTTTTAAGGAGGCCTGTAAGTTATATTTCAGGGGTCAGGGGAGGGTGGTGGTTCCTTCTGTATGTACTGAGGGTAAGAGTTTGGCGACACAGGGGGATGCCTCTGCTGTCGGTTCCTCAAAGAGATCACCATCCTATAGCAAATGCATGAGTGGAAATAAACGTTCAGGTCCAGACCTGTGTGTGAATGAATACATGTGTGTGTCCACCAAAAACGTCAGGTGGAAGTATGCTTCTGGGATCATTATGCCCCAAGATCAATAGCATAAAGACATACCTTATTTAGAGCATGGATATGTTTATACCTATGATGTCCTACATGTCTGTTCAATGCGTTAATCCTTTTATTAGTAAGTACTTTATCTTCTTTATATTTAAATGTAACCTTCATGACTTACTGGACTGGAAATCTGAGAATTTATGACCGCAATCTATGAACTTTAATTCTCGACTAATAATAGCTACCTTCATTCAGTGCAAATGTTATGTAAAGAATTAAAATGAAGCAGTGCAGAGCTCTTCAGTCACGTCCCATATTATAAATCCAGGAAATGGGGATTAATGCCAATGACGGCTTTCAGTTTACAGCGAAGCAAGTGAGAAATACATCCTGAAGAAATTAAGGAAGCATTCTGAGTCGCCCACCAGGGCAGCGGGGTACTCGGTACCGGGTCCGTTATTAAAGGGGAAGTCACGGTGGCTGCGACCCGGTCCGTGGCCCTGGGACTCAACTAAAGGGGATGGTCTTTTAAGGGAAAAGTGTTTATAAGTCTGTTGTGATGCCACCTGTGGTGTTCAGTCAATAGTGGGACCGACACTGCGTTAAAGGGGTCCTCTGGTGGGTGTTATTGCAGCACTGATGGTACTCTTCCCACAGGTGAAGCGGGGTCCCCAGGGGTCCTTAGGTGTGTGGCAAGGTGGTGAATGCCAACAAATAAGTGGAGGACACAAGTTGTAAGTCTTTACCTGGTTTACTATAGTTGGCAGGCCACAGTCCAGGGTACCAGGCACGGATGATGGTGGTCCGGCCGGCCCAGAGGCAATGGAGGGTTCCCTTGTTCCAGTAGAGGTCCGTGAGCCTTTCCAACTAGCGTCTGCTGTATATGAAGTCCCTGCTGCCTGAAGCTTTCTACAGAGTCCTCTATTCCACCTGTCCTGAGACAGGTACCTGCATGATGGGCAGCTTGAGCCTTTTTACAGGGACTCTATCATGCCCCGGGCTCCTCATGTGCTGCTGCATCTCAGGCGTGGTGTGGGCAATGTCTGCATGATCTTATGCCCTCCGGTTCTGCCAAGTGTCATACTGTTCCACTAAGGCCTTGGGCTCCCGGTACCCGGCTTCTGTGCTATGGCTCTGGGGGTGTCCTATCGCTGTTCCCCTCTGAGCCCTGTTCCTAACCTTTGCTCCTTCTCTTCCGACTACTCCTCATGCAACCTTTCCAGGCTATCTGTCCTTTCAGAGGCTGCAGCTCCTCGTGGCTCACATCTGCTCCAGACATTCTTCCACTTCAGTCTCTCTGTCCAACTTCCCTCCTTTGTCTCCCAGGACCAACTCCCTCTGAACAACTAACTAGCTCCTTCTCCAGGTCAGGATACATATAGCTCAGGGAAGCTCCCCTGAATCTGGGTCTTGAGCTCCCCCTCCTGGCCTGGATTCAGAATGTGTTGCATGTGTGTGCCTTACCTGGTAAAGAGAACTCCATTGCCTCTGCGCATGTCATTACCTTCCCCAAAGGAAAAGCAACATCACTGTAGCAACTGGTCACCAGGGGTGCTACACTCCCCCTCCCGTTAACACCAGTACTCCCGGACTGGGAAAAGAAAAACAGGCATTACAGGTTAAAGACAATTTTGAGACATGCATGCATGTCAACAGGTGAACAGGTTAACTCAAGCATCCCTTTATGGGAGGTACGATTCTTCAACGTTGCATAAATAACAATAACATAACTGCACAGGTAAAAGTGCAAACATGTAATTAAGCAAGGCGCATTGACCAGTCCTGGTCTCTTCTGTGCCATGCAGTTCTGCTCCTGTAAAGCAAAACAGGTACATACATATATATATTTTCAGGCCTGCTCACGCTTCCAGTGCACGGCAATATAAGGAGAAAGGGCACCGGAACAGGTGCCAAGCTATTTATACAATAGTTTTCAGGGAACATCTGTCCATTAAAACTGCAAAGAAAATCATCAATACAACATTTGTACAACTGGTTCTTTCACGCAGGTGAATGTATTTTACTTCTGCTTCTTCCAGGGCAGGTCCTGGCATGTACAGCTTCCTGACTGGGGAAGTTCATTAACACAGGGGTCAGCAGATAACTCCTTAAGAAAGTGTTCATATTCCAAAGTCCGTGTAGCCTGGGTTTGCTGTTCACAGTGGCTACATGGCCATAAGCATGTTCTTTACTTGTTACTTTACTTGTTACTTTACTTTACTTGTTACTTGCATGCACCTCTTTACTTGTAGGGTGTAATATCCCCTTTCTCCATGGTGCCAGATATAGGTCACTTTGTCACCAGGGTATAAGTCACGATCTGGGTGTCCCATTAAGAGGTGTGATTCCACATCCCTGCGGTTGACGAATAGTTCCCTGTGTCCTATTTGTTCCCTGATAAATCCCCATCCTTTGTCCAAGTTGAAGGAGACAACAGTTCCAGGTATAATAGGTCCTCTACTTGCTGGTTTAATTGTGCGGGATTGGGCCTTGGCTCTTTTCCTCCGTAGCTTCCCATTTGGTTTTGCCTTGTTTCTCCTCCGCTGCTAATTTTAATATTTGTTGCTTAAAATAGTCCTTCTTATCAATCAATTGCACACCATTAGCTGCTGATAGTACATCTGCAGCGCCCCAGAGTCCTGGTCGTTGCAGTACTGTCGCTCTGCCACTAAGGGGAGTGATGGTACGTCTGATGGCACTTAAGGAGTTCACCTGACCAGGTATCACAGTCACACATTACACTTCACACTCTGGCCACCAGGGGGAGCAAAGGGTTCTATGTATTAGGCCACTCCTCACAATCTGGTAAAACTGGGGGCTGGATAGGAAGTTAGGTAGAAGCTGACTGAGTTTTGCCCAGGCAACACCTAGTGAGAGAAGAGGTTGCTTGGGAAGATTCAGGGGGGTCCCTGTCAGGGGTGGGATCCTGACAGAGGCCTAGCGAAAAGGACAGATCGTTACGGAGCCGCGCCTGCACTTCATTGCGGCGGTATCTTAAGAAAGGATAAGAAGCGAGGTTTATTTTGGAGAAGTGAGAAACGAGATCACAGCACAAAGGCGAAAGAACCAGCAGGAGTCGTGCCCCGAGATCGGTAACATCCTACTGAGGCACGTAGCCGGAACGCCGAGGAAGTATTGGGCTCCACGCATTACTTCAAACCAACGGCAGGGCAGTCAACTTTAGGTTGGCTGTCTCACCTTAATCACCTAATGAAGACAACAGAGGCAACTGTGGGAGAGGGGCGTCTCTAGGGTCCCTATAAAATAACTCCAGGCCTACCCCGTCATACGGGTGCGTCCTATCCATATCATCTGGGTGACGGAGAGAAAGAACAGAAACGTACATGACAGTTGTGAGGACTATCCCGTGGTGCTCAGCAGGGAAGTACTACAACACCCAGGCGCTAGTAGGTAGGCACTGATTTCCACCTGCAAAGGGAACTCTTGATGTGCCTTCGGACCGGCCGGTCTCAGACAGCCCAGTTAACAGTGCTCTGGATTGCGGATGCCGAAGCCTTCAGTAAAGAGGTAAAGAGACTGCAATCCTGTGTCCTTGTTATTTACCGCAACCTACACCACCACCTACACCTTTTATTGGGCGCCCCTTAGCAGGACCACAGACCGGGTCGGGCCACCGTGACCTCCTCAGAACCGATAGACCCGGTACCGAGTACCCCGCCATCCTGCGTCTGGGGGCCACTCCACATCCACTGGGAATCCCATAAGATCTGTACTGGGGTGCTTCCAATGAACTCTCTCTTTGGGCCTACATGCCTTCAGGGGCATTGTTACTGGGGTCATTGGCTCAGTTAGTGTGTCACATGCATCAGTCATACGATCCCAGGTTATGGCCGTTGCAATTTGTTTAAGCATTAAGGTTGCTCGGGGTGCTAGTGGTCCCACTATGGTGTCTTCAGCTACTGGGGCAGTTAGCATACCTGTCTCACCGGTGCCGGTGTCTTGTTTCATCTCTGTGAGGGTCTGGATCACTTGTTGCTGCTACTGGTCTGCGGGCTGCAGGGCCTGGTGCTGCGGTGTGGTAGTCTCGCTTTCCGCCTGGACCTCACTTTCCTGCTCTGTCGGGGCAGCAGCTGAAAGGTCCAGGTTTTCCGTCGGGGGTGTCTCCTTCTCCAGCGGCGTGTCGCTTTCCCGCTCCATCGGGGTCGAAGGTGCAGGCTCCGCTGGGGCCGGGAGTGCGGCCGGAGAGTACTGTCGTCGAGGCCGGGCAGTCGTCATTCTCTGGGCGAGATTCTCTCCAGGCGGCCACCGCTGTCATCTGAGCCTTCAGAAGTTGAATATTGTTTTCCCATGATATTCCTAGGGCAAATAAATAATGATATAAGGATAAGGATATTATAGTGTGAATGGAGCATTCATCATTATTATAATGTGAACAAAGCACTATAGGTGGAGGTTTCGTTCTCCATAGAAATCCAAAATTTAAACAACCAGTTGGGAATATTGCAGTGTAAAATAAAGCTCTACAGGGAGAGGTTTCTTCCTCCCCAAAGAGCCAATGTTGCAATGTGACACGTAAATCGAAGGTGTCAGACTACAAGTATGTGAAGTGAAAATTTTGCAAGTGCTGATTTGAAATTATGTGTAAATCCTGCATTTGATAACCCCTTCTCCCTGTTTTTTAATATAAAATAAAGATATTATGTTTCATTATTAGTCTTTTGCTCTCTTTCTCCCTCAGCTCCTCTGTTTCATCATATAGCACTGTTTTCTCCCACAAATGATGGGTGAAGGATACTGTAGTATTAATGTTGCCCTCTCGTGATGTCCCGGTCAAATGACTCATAAGGCTATGTGCCCATGGGGTGTATTGGCAGCGCTTTGGACATAGCAGATACCCTGCCCCCTTTAGTACGAGCCATGATTCCGCCTGTGTCATTGAACACAGCGGAATCACCGCATCCTATACATAGACTGTGTTATTTATTTTGAGGAGACGGAGCATCTCCGCAAGATAAATAGACATGCTGTGGTCTATAAAGACGTGCCGCATGTCCGGTTACGCAGGGCCGCCGGATGTTGCCCTGCACGCATAGTGGAGATGGGATTTCATAAAATCCCCTGTACTATGCTGTAGCATCTGGATGCTGCGGATTGGACGCTGCGGCTGTACGTAGCGTCCAATCTGCAGCAAAACTCAAGCAATACGCCTCGTGAAAACATACCCTATGGCTGTGTGCCCACATTGCGTTTTTTATACGTTTCTGCCGCTTTTTGGTCGCAGCGGAAACGCATAAAAACGCTTAAAAACTGCATTCCCATGCAATCCTATGGGATTCTGCAGTTGCTGTGCCCATGCTGTGGATTTTCCCGCTGCGGAATCGCATAGTGGTAAAATCTGCAGCATGTTCATTATTTCTGCGGAATAGCAGCCATAGGATTGCATTGAAATGCTCACATTACGCATGTGGTTATGCTCACCATGCGTAAAGTGAGCGCTTCATGTGCGGATGGTACCCAGGGTTTGGAGGAGAGGAGACTCTCCTCCAGGCCCTAGGTACAATATCCCTGTAAAAAAAATAATTAAATTAAAATATAGGGCTATACTTACCTTCCGATGGCCCCCCCGAGTCCTCCCGTCTCTCAGCGGTGCATGCGGCGGCTTCCGTTCCCAGGGATGCATTGCACGAATCACCTGAGATGAAGTCGCGGGCACGTGACCGTGACGTCACAGACGTCCTTCGCGCAAAGCATCCCTGTGAACAAAACATACCGGGAGCACCGCTGAGGAGATGGGGGCTGTCGGAAGGTGAGAATAATAATATTTGTTATTTTTTTAAATATTTTTAACATTCTATCTTTTACTATTGATGCTGCATAGGCAGCATCAACAGTTAAAAGTTGGTCACACTTGTCAAGCACTATGTTTGACAAGTGTGACCAACCTGTCAATCACTTTTCCAAGCGATGCTTTCAATCGCTTGGAAAACGCAAGCATTCTGCAAGCTAAAAACGCTTGCAAAACACTTGTTTTGCAGGAAAACGCATGCGAATTCCGCTTGTGGAGCGGCCCCCAGACGCAGGGCAGCGGGGTACTCGGTACCGGGTCTCTCGATTCTGAGGATGTCACGGTGGCCTGACCCGGTCCATGGTCCTGCTAAGGGGCGCCCAATAAAAGGTGTAGGTGGTGGTGTAGGTCGCAGTAAATGACGAGGACACAGGGTTGCAGTCTCTTTACCTCTTTACTGAAGGCTTCGGCATCCGCAATCCAGAGCACTGCTAACAGGGCTGGCTGAGACCGGCCGGTCCGAAGGCACATCAAGAGTTCCCTTTGCAGGTGGAAATCAGTAGCCTACCTACTAGCGCCTGGTTTTGTAGTACTTCTCTGCTGAGCAACACGGGATAGTCCTCACAACTATCGTGTATGTTTCTGTTCTTTCTCTCCGTCCCCCAGATGATATGGATAGGATGCACCCGTATGACGGGGTAGGCCTGGAGTTATTTTATAGGGACCCTAGAGACGCCCCTCTCCCACAATTGCCTCCGTTGTCTTCATTAGGTGTAAAGGTGAGACAGCCAACCTAAAGTTAACTGCCCTGCCGTAGTTCAAAGTAATGCGTAGAGCCTATTACTTCCTCGGCGTTCCGGCCGCCGGCTACGCGCCTCAGAAGGATGTTGCCGATCTCGGGGCACGACTCCTTCAGGTTCTTTCGCCTTTGTGCTGTGATCTCGTTTCTCACTTCTCCACAATATACTTCGCTTCGTGTCCTTTCTTAAGATGCCGCCACAATGAGATGCAGGCACGGCTCTGTAACGATCTTTCCTGTGCTAGGCCACTGTCAGGATCCCACCCCTGATAGGGACCCCCCTGAATCTTCCCAAGTAACGCTCTCCTCTCACTAGATGTTACCTGGGCAAAACCCAGTCAGCTTCTCTCTAACTTCCTATCCAACCCCCAGTTTTACCAGAGTGTGAGGAGTGGCCTAATACATAGAGCCTTTTGCTCCCCCTGGTGGACTGGAGTGTGAAGTGTAGTGTGTGACGGTGATACCTGGTCAGGTGAACTCTTTTAGTGCAATCAGAAGTACCATCACTCCCCTTAGCGGCAGAGCGACGTTACTGCAATGACCAGGACTCTGGGGCGCTGCACATGCGTTTTACCCACGGCAGGGAATTGCAGAAATGCTGCGGACATTTTCGCAGCATTTCTGCAATGTGGGCACATAGCCTAAGGGGTAATGTGGTCTGTATATTATCTTCATAGGACACTTCAGTTCAAACAAGGAGTAGAGGACATTTTTGTGTGAACATTGCCTTTTCATGATATCCCAGCTTAAATGAATAGTTGGGGATATTGGCAAATTCTTTGGAGCGTAATGGGTTAATTGAGTAGTTGGGGAAACTGGCAAATTCTTTGAAGCGTACTGGTTTGTATGAATGCATTCTTGAAAAAATCTGGCAAAAGGGAATCAATTTGATACATTCAAAACTATAGGGTGAACATTGAACATTGCTCTTTTATGCTATTCTAGCTTAAATGTGGTAAGAATATTGTTTTCCCATGATACTTCTAGTGCAAACAGTTGTAGAGTTTTTCTCACCTGTGACTTAATTGATTTGTTTGCAATCAGGAAATTGGTGTCTGCACATGTTCAGATTGTTTTTAAATCCTGTAAGTTCACTTTGATGGTATCTTGACAAAGAGCGCATGTCGCTCGAAACACATCAAAAGATGCCCGTATATGTTATCCATGCTCCAGAAGTGTTGAATCGCAGGTGGTGAGCTGGATTTTCTTCTGTGATTTTGACAAAATATGGCTATGTAAAAACTTGTTTTGTGATAAAAAAAAGTATTTTCGTGTGTGTCAGCAGCCAAACATAAAAAAGACATAAGTATTGTATCACTGTAATCGCACTGACCCAAAGAATAAAGTCGGCTCACATTTATCCTGCGCTCTATGCTGAGCGCTAACATAGGGGTTCTCGTGTAATTCTTTGAAATACGTGATTCAGATGGACCCCCGGTGGAAGATTCCCTATGATGAGGCTTATGGTAACACTGTGGAGGCTTTCAGGCCTATGATCCGGCGGTGTCTATCTTTTTAGATGTGAATAAAAGCACGGTCTGCCTCAGTTTTCTGCATATCTGAAAAGAAGTAAAACACAAAACAGAGGCCAGATGGAATCCAGAGTAACTCCGCTGCCTCATTATAGTGAACGGATCCCTCGGGGTTTAACCTGAATCATGTCATTCGGATATTTAGTTGGTAACCCCCATGTAAGTGCTCAGTGTAGAGTGCGGGATAAACGTGATCCAAAATATTGTGTAAAATGTCTCCAATAACATCGTCAACTCAATACATAAAAAAAGCAAGTCCCACTCAGGTCTGTCATCTGTCAAAGGAAATATAAGGGTCTTCTACATTACTAGTAGCCTAAAGGCTCTGGAAAAGCGCTATGGCTCCTCTCCCCCATAAGAAATCCTGTGGATTCTGTACTCCCAAATCCAAATACCACTCTCCAGGGCCAGCCCCAGATGAAAGAGTCTCAGTGGGCCCCTTTAACACATAAGTCGATTCATGAAGCACAGATAAGAAATATAGATATAGTACAATGCCAAAAATGTCACTTACTTCTTACATCACATGAGGCAAATCTATTGTAGATTTTACAATAGCTCAAAAATCAGCAAATACTCACCATGCACAACACAAAGAGTGACTGCAAACTTTTCATTTTACTTCAGACATAGTCCTCCATACAATATTATGGGCATCACATAATCCTCCATACAGTATTATGGGCCCCATATATTTCTCCATTCAGTATAATGGGCACCACATCGTCCTCAATACAGTATAATGGGCTACATATATTGCTACATAGTTTTAGTGTTTCATACAGTATAATTGGCACCAGATAGTGCTCAATAAAGTATTATGAGCCTTATATTAAACTCCATACAGTATTATGGGACCTATGTATTACTCCATACAGTGTAATGGGTCCCATATATTGCTCCATACAGTATTATCGGCCTCATAATGCTCCATACAGAGTAATGGGCCCCATATATCGCTCCATACATAATAATGGGCCCCATATATTGCTCCATACAAAATATGTCGCCTAGTTTGGTTGCAGAAGAAACTTGTGAGTGTAGATTATATGGGGTAGTTCAACTTTTATCTACACAGAACATAAGGTACATACATCAGCTTCTTAATACAGCATAACAGGAAGTCTGTAGGACCTTTTACCAGAGAGAAAGTGAAATCAAAGTACAACAAGTATATGCATTACATTCAACTAAGCATATAACAGTAAAAACATCGCCATCTACTGTCAGAAAAGTATAACCTCCTCCTGCACACAAATAAGTCTGTATCTGTTGCATATCTGCCAACAAAATAATGAGCCCCATATATTGCTTTATACAAAATAGTAGGCCCCACATATTGATGTACATTATACAGAGAGGAAAAAATGGAGTAGCCATAAACCACCAATACATTTAAAAAACATTTATTGAAACAATTAATTTAGAATAATTGCCATAAATTTAAAAAATATATAATGAGGAATAGTGATAGGGAACAAAAAGTAGATCCAGCATATTAATCAGCACTAGATGTTCAATACATCCATATAGTCAATCTCAATATACCATATATAGTAAAGGGCAAGACAGCCATGAATATAAACTGAGACAAAAGAGATGGGTTATATATAATGTTGCCTACCCATAATGGGGGAGAATCAGTATTAGCCCATCAGCAAAGCCCCGTGTAGCTTTCTCAAGGGAAGTTGTCATTCTGATGGTGTCCTATCCGATATTTATATTAAGTCCACAGGTGCCAGTACAATCGACGCATGAGCGCTGCTGCTCGTGCCATTAGTAATGCCACCACTCACCGCCAATGCAACGGTGCTCACGTGTAAGGCCTAGAGGCCATATGACGTCATCTACACGCACGCATCGCCCAGTAGATGACCGGATGAACCGATTATAAATTTATGGTAATCATTTTAAATAAATTGCTTCAATAAATGTTTTTTTAATTTATTGGTGGTTTATGACGGTATTGATTTATTGTGTGGGAGGTTGCTAAACGCTAGTCCTCTACCTTATCAATGATCATATGACTTTTTTCTCATTTCTGTTGTCTTTTGTGTAGTTCAAGGCATTTTATTCTAGGCAGATGGACTTCCGTGCACGCGACCAATCTTGGTTATTGCGGATGCAATGATGTCTGCAAGGAGGACTAATGTAGATGGCAAGGATACAAGAGAACAAATAATGAGACTGAAAGAGGTGTTGCACAAAAGGATGAAACTCTGGTGGAGCTAGGCAGGCCTTGGTGAATGAGCTTGCACAATTCATGCATACTTTGAATGTCAACAAGTTCAATTTCTGATTCACTTACAAGAGGCATAAGACGAGGATTACGTTTTTTGAAGATTCAATTGTGTGTTGAAGGGGATGGTTCTTTACAAACTGATCTGTTTAGTAAGAAAACATATGTAAATTCTCTGCTCCATGCCTCTTCAGCACACTTCCATCCTGTAATAAGGGCCATGCCAGTTGGGCAGTTATTAAGGGCTCGCTGCATCTGTTCAACTGATGCCACATTCAAACATCAGTCTTCCATTTTGATGGGGATATTCAAATCTAGAGGTACAGCAGGAGGAGTGTAACACTTGGTTACAGGAAAGCTAAAGCAAGACCATATAATAATCTACTCTGTCATTCATGGAAAATTGACAAAAAGGATGTGGGTGTTACCTTTACATCCACCTTCAATTGCCATTGGGAATCCTTTCGGACCATCCTAATAAAACATTGGCCAATTCTCCAGACGGACAATGTCTTGGCCAAGAATTTGCCAGGAACACCAAGGATGACGGGTAGAAATCTGAAGGACTGCCTGTTGCATAGCCATTATATGGCTAAGACCACCAACAGGTTTGGTACCAGGAGTCCCACTTTGGGTTTCTACCCTTGCGGCGACTGTTTAACATGTCCATACATGATAAAATCTATGTCTTTCTCCTCTTCTAATGGGACTCTGGAATACTCAATTAAACATCACATTACTTGCAATACTGCATTTGTCGCACACTATGCAACTTGACCCTGCAGGAAAATATACGTGGGGTTAACCTCAAAATCTGCATTAGAGAGCACATCAGGGACATTGTGGCTGAGAAAGGTGTGTCAGACCTATTCCTTGTCCAAACATTTCAAGTTGGTTCATGGATGTGACCTCCGGGGGCTGAAGGTACAAGGTATTGACAGGGTCAATTGTGATACTAGAGGGGGAAATGCTAAACAGATACTCGCCCAGTTAGTTTGGTTTTCCTTACTAATTACTCTAGTACTGGCAGGCTTAAATTAGATTAGTTTTGCTCCCATCTTATAGAGCTCGTCTTTGCCCTGTTTGATCTTTTCCCCCGATGACCTGTATGCTGGTTCCACAATTTTTTCATTCATTTTTTTATTCCTTGCAATCTTTTATTGTAATTGTAATGTTTTGTGTGTCTTGTCTTTTTTTTAGCATTACCATTAGAGTTTTCATTGGTTCATACCTGCCATTCCAACCACAGAAAGTAACATCCTTCCTCCGTTTCTGTGAGATTTCTCAGCAAAGAATGTAGATCATAGTTTACCAATATGGATCTGTTTCTTTATTATCTTGCTATTTGCTATTATTTATTATGATAGGTATTCTTCACTTGTCACTTTTTCTCTTTTCTTATATGCACTTAACACTTTCTTAGTATATCTATACTTACCTAAGCAGCTAGATAGTTGTGACAGTGCCTAGATTTCTTGTTTTTCGCCTGACATGCATGTGCTGCCTTGATGGCGGTGGGTTGGTGTGAGCAGCAGCGCTCCTGCGCCAATTGTATTGGAACCTGTGGACCTAAAACAAATAGCGGATAGGACACCATCAGATTGACACTTTAACTTGAGAAAGCTATACGCGAAACGAGTGTTGGGGCTGTGCTGGCGGGCCAATACTGATGCTTCCCTATTATGGGTAAGCAACATTATATATAACCCATCTCCTCTGTCTCACTTTTTATTCATGGCTATCTTGCCCTTTACTATATATGGTACATTGAGATTGATTATATGGGTGTATTGGTATCTAATGCTGTTTGATATGCTGGATCTACTTTTTGTTCTCCATCACTATTTCTCCTTATTTGACACATTTATAAATTTATGGTAATCATTTTAAATTAATTGTTTCAATTAATGTTTTTTTTAAATTTATTATTGGTTTATGATGACTACTACCCATATAATGCTCTGGTATATAGGTCTCTCAAAGTCACATCAAATGTGATGTGGTTCCTACAAAAATGGTTTTGTAAATTTTCTTGGAAAATTGAAAAATGACTGATCAGTTTTTTAACCATTGTAACTTCTAACAAAACAAAACATTTTTCAAAAATGATGCTTATGTAATGTAGACATATGTAAAATGTTAGATATCAACTGTTTTGTGTGCTGTAACGGTTTGTTTTAAGGGCATAAAAATTAAAATTTTCTAAATTTTCACCAAATTTCAAATGTTTTCACAAATAAAAGCAAGTCATATCAAACAAATTTTACCACTATATTGAAGTACGATATGCCACAAAAAAAATCTCAGATTCACTGGGATCTATTGAAGGGTTTCAGAGTTATTACCTCATGAAGTGACACTGGTCAAAATAGTTAAATTTGGCATGGTCATTGAGGTCGAAACAGGCTGGGGGTTGAAGGGATTAAAAAGTGGTCTACTGCTTTGTGTTTCAAAGGTCCATTTGATAGCATTATCTCAATGATGGAGCCAACAGTGACCTGCTGTAATTTATGGGGACACCTGATGTACTGCACTTGCAATTGCTTGTTCCCCTGCAATGCCACCACTGAGGAAATAAAGCATTACATTGTACCCATGTCATGAATTTGTTCTTCAGAGAGAGAGTAGATGGCGATAAAGCACCAGTATCTAACTTAGATTTCCCTATTAGGGTACTTGACAATGGGATTTCTAAACAAGACAATTTCTTCAGAATCGGAATATCCAACTTACACTTTTGCATGTCATGAACTCTCATCACATGTATGTGTTTCCCACTTTTCAATGACAAGCATAAGCTTTGCAAATATTGATATCAGATGAGAAAAATACAGTAGATGTAAAGGGGAGGAAAGTGAGAACCCTGCTGAGGAGCTTATACTCTATAGAAGACCCCACTGTCCATAAAAGCATACAATCTACAGTATAGGAGAGAAGTACTTACCAAATTAATCTGGAGATGGAAAACAACTCGGCTGTACAAACTGTGCTCCTCTGGGGACAGCCGATCTGTGATGTCCCAGGTACTGACCACCACTGTATAAGGTATGATAATCTGCTAGATGTCTTAGCTGTTGGACATTATGGGGAGGCCTCGTGGTAATGTTAAAAGACATTTGCCTGCTTTCTGGTGCAATGGCAGTGTGGAAAATTGTGCACAGCAACTTTTTTTTTTGCAAACTGAATCTCAAAATGTTTAAATCTCAGGGAATTCAAATTGTACTCATTCCTCTGTGGATCGATTCGCTCATCTCTACCAGAGATATGCTGTAGGGAGACTTGAGTGAGCCATGACTACAGGTAGCATTGTCACTACACTACACTACACAAATTTTTCTGGTAAGGATTGGTCTTAGAAAATAAAAAGCTTGAAAAAGAAACGTGTGCACTGCCCTTACACTTATGGTGCTCAGGTAGGTTCCAACACCATGACAATATATAATAAAACCTGGCACTCAACTCTTTAAACTGGAAATATATTTATTATCAGCAACAAAAAACGTTTCGGTCCCAAACCGGACCTTCATCAGTTACTGAAAGTGCAAATCAAACAATATACAAAAATATGAAATAGTGTACAGAAAACAGACAAAAAAGGAACCTGGCTGGAAGAAGATGCGTCCCGTTCTGCATCGGATCCCGAGGTCGAGAAGTCTGTTGAAGATCTTGGATTCCGCGGGGGTGGACGTCTTGTAGAAGAATTGTCGTGCCATCGATAGATTTGGTTCTGTTCGTAATCGATGGTGTCTCTGGAGAACTTGCTTCTTTTACGATTTTCTGTGTCTCTCTTGTGTTGTTCAATTCGGACCTGGATCTGTGCTTTGAGTGCGCTGAGCTCCTCGGATGTACCTGCTGAAGTCAGTTGTGCTTCGATGTTCCTGATCTCTGTTGCATTGGCCTCGATCTTCTTGTGTAGGAACTCCACCGTAAGTGTCATCAGGTCAAAAGAACATTTATTTAGAATTTGTATATACTTAGAACAGTAGTCAGAGTTATCGTGGAATAGTGTGGGACGTAGTGCCACCCTCAGCCCCCTGGGAATGCGCTTAACCCTTAAATACTCAGATAGGGTAGCGCAATGGAGCTCAATGCTGACCTGGTGCCGGAGTGCCTTTTCTAGATCCCGACCACGTGTCTCGTGCGGTGGACTTTTTAGAAAATCACATGAGAAGGTCGATTGTGCCAAAATATTGGAAGATTCTTCCGTGTTATAAGAAAACGTATCTGAGGACGTAGCCATCTAAGGTGTGCAAACACGTAGAGGAGATATAGCTTGAAAAAGAAACGTGTGCACTGCCCTTACACTTATGGTGCTCAGGTAGGTTCCAACACCATGACAATATATAATAAAACCTGGCACTCAACTCTTTAAACTGGAAATATATTTATTATCAGCAACAAAAAACGTTTCGGTCCCAAACCGGACCTTCATCAGTTACTGAAAGTGCAAATCAAACAATATACAAAAATATGAAATAGTGTACAGAAAACAGACAAATTGAAATAAACAAAGTATATACAAAGTGGGACATCCAGTATATATAAGATATGGCAAAATAGCTATTCAGATAATACAAAAAACATTCAGAACCGTCCAATACTGGCACAATGCTAACTAAGGTGGTGAATGGCTTTATATATTGAAAGTGAGAGGATAGTTACATACCGTGCTATGAGGGATATATGGGAGAAACGTGCCCGTATGAGCTGATGATAATTAATTTTCTGAAAATAGAGGTTTGAATATATGAGTGATAGGCCAAGAGATGTAATGATAGAGAAGGAGCAGGACGTACCCATAAGGAAGTAGATTGCTAGCCTATGTAGAGCTGTATGGACAAAAACCTAGCTGGGGCCAGGAACGACATAACCAGCATGGTGGTGCGTTCCAAGGGGCTGCGTTTGCGTGTCACACTGAGGGGCGTGGCTAATAGAAGGAGGAACGACATAACCAACATGGTGGTGCGTTCCAAGGAGCGCTTGCGTGTCACACTCAGGGGCCTGCCTAGAAGGAGGCTGTGCTCCCTAACACAGAGCGGCGATGTGCCAAGTGTGGTAGCACATTGCCAGGAGTAGTATTCACTATGTGCCTGGTCCTAAATGGGTATAAATGTTAAGTGGCACGTTAGAGCAGTGAACTATATGGAGAAATGCACTAGAGGAACGGTGATTGGTATATAGTGTATGTATATACATGTAAGCTCACGCTTATATACACATGTACACATACATGTATATATATATATATGTACACACAAGCACGTCGGTGCGGAACCCTAAGGATGAGAAAAATTGCAGGGAGGCAACAATACATTCATTACGCTGAATCAGTGCAGGTGGATAGAGGGTGAGCCGTCAGGTTATAGTGAGTGCCAAGTAGGAGGGTTCTGGATCCAAAGGTCAATACAGGCGATTCTAAAACAACAGAAAATAAAGTAATTAGCACATAATAATGCAAAAGAGGCAAAGCAGATAGATATTGAGATTAAATACTGATTTAAATAAAGGCCAGCAAGTCATAATCCCTGTTTAACCCTTTCGGTGATAGGGTTTCAAGGGTATGTATCCAGAACGCTTCCCGTTTTTTTAGGAGCGCAATCCTGTCACCTCCTCGTCGTTGTGGTGGGGTTGAATCAATAACCTGGTATTTCAGCTGTGAAATGGTGTGACCGTGGGTGGAAAAATGATGAGGTACTGGCAAAAGTAGGTTATTGCAGCGGATAGTAGATTTATGTTTGGATATTCTATCTCGCACAGGTTGTGTGGTTTCCCCAACGTATAGCAAGCCGCATGGGCATTTAATGAGGTAGATGACAAATGACGATTCACATGTGTAGTAGTTTTTAATCTGGAAACTTTTACCTGTGTGTGGATGTTGGAAAGTGCTACCCTTTTGTACATTTCCACACTGGGCACAATGTAGACATGGAAATGTCCCCATTTTGGGATGTGACAGGAATCTTGATTTTTTTGTTGTCTGTGAGGGACCGAAATCCGCCCTGACCAGAGTGTCCCTGAGGTTCTGTGGCCTTTTAAAACATGGAAGGAAAGGGAGTTTGAACTCTGGAACCATGGGGTATGCTGTGGAGAGTAAGGGCCAATGTTTTCTGATGTGTTTGTGGAGAATGGAGGTGAACGGGTGGTAAACATGTACAAAAGGGACTCGTTTACCCTGATCCTCACTCCGGATACGGGGAGGAGGGTTTTGTTGTTCTTCTAAAACTCGTTCGGGGTAGCCACGTCGGTTGAACTTGGCAGTCATTTCCTGTAAGCGTTTGTCCCGTAACTCCTGGTCAGAGACAATGCGTTGGTATTGTGATCTGGGGATACAGCGTTTGACTGCTGGTGGATGAAAACTATCGTAATGCAAAATGCTATTACGATCAGTGGGTTTGATATGAAGGTCCGTGGTTAAATGACCCTCTTTGTCCTTCAGAACAACAGTGTCCAGAAAACTTACGGAACTGGTGTCATGGGTTATGGTAAACCTTATACCTGGCCATGCTCCATTCAAAAACATGAAAAACGATTCCAGGGATTCCAACGTGCCACCCCACAAACAAAATATGTCATCTATATAGCGTGTCCAGTAGAGGACGTTGGAGATGAATAAAGGATGTTTATAGATGACAGATTCTTCGAAGTGTGCCATATAGGCGTTAGCATACGGGGGCGCAACGTTGGAACCCATGGCGGTCCCACGTATCTGGAGAAAAAACTGATCCTGAAAGAGAAAATGGTTATTGTACAGAATCAAGGAGAGAAGATCCACACATAAATTTATCTGATTGGAATCCAGGCCGACAAATGTCAATAAGTGGTGGACTGAGTTAATACCCTCTATGTGGGGAATCGAGGTGTATAAGTCCTTCACATCCATAGTAACTAGGATGGTCTGAGGTGGTATGGTACCCATAGATTGAATTTTATTCAAAAATGCCCCTGTATCCAGAAGAAAGGATGGAGTGTTCCGAATAATGGGCGTAAGGATCTTCCTCTAAAAAGATTGATAGAGGGGACAAAATGGATTCGGTGGATGCCACTATCGGTCTACCCGGGGGATTTTGTAAGTTTTTGTGGATCTTGGGTAGAATGTAAAAAACCGGTATAACCGGATTACTTTTGGTCAAGAATTCAACGGTTTTGGAGTCAAGAATCCCCAATGCGGAATATTTTTGTAATGTGGCCTGTATTTTGATTTGGATATCACCCGTGGGATTCCTACTAAGTTTAGTATATATCGACTCATCCTGTATTGGCCCTTACTCTCCACAGCATACCCCATGGTTCCAGAGTTCAAACTCCCTTTCCTTCCATGTTTTAAAAGGCCACAGAACCTCAGGGACACTCTGGTCAGGGCGGATTTCGGTCCCTCACAGACAACAAAAAAATCAAGATTCCTGTCACATCCCAAAATGGGGACATTTCCATGTCTACATTGTGCCCAGTGTGGAAATGTACAAAAGGGTAGCACTTTCCAACATCCACACACAGGTAAAAGTTTCCAGATTAAAAACTACTACACATGTGAATCGTCATTTGTCATCTACCTCATTAAATGCCCATGCGGCTTGCTATACGTTGGGGAAACCACACAACCTGTGCGAGATAGAATATCCAAACATAAATCTACTATCCGCTGCAATAACCTACTTTTGCCAGTACCTCATCATTTTTCCACCCACGGTCACACCATTTCACAGCTGAAATACCAGGTTATTGATTCAACCCCACCACAACGACGAGGAGGTGACAGGATTGCGCTCCTAAAAAAACGGGAAGCGTTCTGGATACATACCCTTGAAACCCTATCACCGAAAGGGTTAAACAGGGATTATGACTTGCTGGCCTTTATTTAAATCAGTATTTAATCTCAATATCTATCTGCTTTGCCTCTTTTGCATTATTATGTGCTAATTACTTTATTTTCTGTTGTTTTAGAATCGCCTGTATTGACCTTTGGATCCAGAACCCTCCTACTTGGCACTCACTATAACCTGACGGCTCACCCTCTATCCACCTGCACTGATTCAGCGTAATGAATGTATTGTTGCCTCCCTGCAATTTTTCTCATCCTTAGGGTTCCGCACCGACGTGCTTGTGTGTACATATATATATATATACATGTATGTGTACATGTGTATATAAGCGTGAGCTTACATGTATATACATACACTATATACCAATCACCGTTCCTCTAGTGCATTTCTCCATATAGTTCACTGCTCTAACGTGCCACTTAACATTTATACCCATTTAGGACCAGGCACATAGTGAATACTACTCCTGGCAATGTGCTACCACACTTGGCACATCGCCGCTCTGTGTTAGGGAGCACAGCCTCCTTCTAGGCAGGCCCCTGAGTGTGACACGCAAGCGCTCCTTGGAACGCACCACCATGTTGGTTATGTCGTTCCTCCTTCTATTAGCCACGCCCCTCAGTGTGACACGCAAACGCAGCCCCTTGGAACGCACCACCATGCTGGTTATGTCGTTCCTGGCCCCAGCTGACATCACTGCGCGCCGGACACGCCTACTTCCGGTTAGCGGTACACAGGCGCTCTAGGACATCATGTATATAAAGCATATCACCAGCGTCTATGGCGTTAGACTAGCGGTGGACACCGCGTCAGCCACGCTATTCCCATACGGTAAGGTAACCTTTTACACTCACCGGTCACATATACCGATGTCTTTTACCTAACCTATTCTACATCTTATACCGAGTAGGTTTTTGTCCATACAGCTCTACATAGGCTAGCAATCTACTTCCTTATGGGTACGTCCTGCTCCTTCTCTATCATTACATCTCTTGGCCTATCACTCATATATTCAAACCTCTATTTTCAGAAAATTAATTATCATCAGCTCATACGGGCACGTTTCTCCCATATATCCCTCATAGCACGGTATGTAACTATCCTCTCACTTTCAATATATAAAGCCATTCACCACCTTAGTTAGCATTGTGCCAGTATTGGACGGTTCTGAATGTTTTTTGTATTATCTGAATAGCTATTTTGCCATATCTTATATATACTGGATGTCCCACTTTGTATATACTTTGTTTATTTCAATTTGTCTGTTTTCTGTACACTATTTCATATTTTTGTATATTGTTTGATTTGCACTTTCAGTAACTGATGAAGGTCCGGTTTGGGACCGAAACGTTTTTTGTTGCTGATAATAAATATATTTCCAGTTTAAAGAGTTGAGTGCCAGGTTTTATTATATATTAGAAAATAAAAAGACTGAAAAGCCGGATTACTTACCGGTAATACTCTTTTAGTGAGTCCACGACAGCACCCTACTGGAGAGAGGGATCCGCCCCACAGGAACAGGAAACGTACAGAAAGATAAAGGGGGGTGGTCCGCCTCTCCTCCTCAGTTTTCATTTCAGAGTACCCAGAGGAAAGCCAATGTTAGGCAAATATCATTATTTAAAATCAAACTTATTTGCTCTATGTTAGATAAGAGGAATTTTAACTTATTAGTACATACTATAATAACCTAGGGAGGGATGTGAGAGGGTGCTGTCGTGGACTCACTAAAAGAGTATTACCGGTAAGTAATCCGGCTTTTTCCCTTTTACCACAACAGCACCCTACTGGAGATTTTCCAGAGACCATCACCTAGGGGGGGACCACCATGCTGAGGATAGTCCTGCCAAAGTCTAGGTCAGAAGTTGATGATAGGTCAAGCCTATAGTGGTTATAGAAAGTAGAAGGATCTGACCAAGTTGCCGCCTTACATATAGTTTCAATTGGGACGTCTCCTTTTTCGGCCCAGGAGGATGCCATAGCTCTGGTAGAGTGTGCCGTTATGCCTTCCGGAGGGTTTTCTTTCCTCGTGGAATAAGCCAGTCTGATAGACTCCCTGATCCACCTGGATAAGGTGCTTTTTGTGACTCCATGACCTTTCTTGTGACCCTGGAAGGATATGAACAGAACCCTACACTGTCGCCAGCTTCTGGTTCTTTCAATGTAATTTAAAACTACTCTCTTAACATCTAGAGTGTGATATTTTTGTTCTTCAGGAGTGGAGGGATTACTGAAGAAAGTGGGTAGGAGTATTTCTTGTGACCTATGAAATTTCTTTGCTACTTTGGGGAGGTAGGAGGGGTCTGGCTTAAGAATCAACTTATCCTGAAAAGTAAGTAGGAAAGGTGGCTCTATAGAAAGGGCTTGGATGTCACTGATTCTCCTAGCCGAGATCAGTGCTACCAAGAGGGCCGTTTTAAGTGAAAGGTGTTTAATAGGTATTGAGTCTATTGGCTCAAACGGAGAGTCCGTTAGGGCTTGTAAAACTAAATTTAGATCCCAGGGTGGAACTCTAGATAAATTAACCGGATTTATCCGTTCGCAGGCTGTGATAAATCGGGATACCCATCTATTTCCCGCAACATTATAGCCATAGAGGGCCCCTAGTGCTGATACATGAACCTTTAGCGTATTTACAGATAACCCTAGTTCCTTCCCTTTTTCCAAGGGAATTGGAATTTCTGATGTGATGGGAGATGTATGGAATTGTAAGAATTTTTTCCATATTTTTGTGTATATTTTTGTGGTAGAATGTTTTCTACTTTGGAGGAGTGTGTTAACCAATCCCTCCGAAAATCCCCATAATTTCAGCATTTGCCTTTCAAATTCCAGGCCGTCAGATGGAGACTGTCCACCTGAGGGTGGAAAAACGGTCCCTGGAAGAGAAGGTTGGGTATTGAGGGGAGTACCCAAGGATCTGAGATCGACATGGTCTGTAGATACGAAAACCATGGCCTTTTGGGCCAGAATGGAGCTATCAGTATAATTCTCGCTCCTTCTTCTCTGATTTTCCGTATGATCTGGGGTAATAATATTATCGGAGGAAAGGCATATGCCAGACTGAATTGCCAAGGGGCTTGGAGAGCGTGTATAATGTCCGGATGATCTGATAGAGATAGGGAGGCAAATCTCCGGACTTGCCTGTTTTCTTTTGTGGCAAAGAGATCTATTTGAGGACGGCCCCATAGACATACTATCTTTTGGAATATATGATGGTTTAGGCACCATTCCCCCTGCTTCAAAGTGTGTCGACTTAAGAAGTCTGCCTGCTGGTTGTTTTCTCCCCTTATATGGAGTGCCGTAAGGGACAATAGATGTTTTTCTGCTAGATCCAAGATCTTCCCAGCTGAAGACATCAGAGTCTCTGATCGAGTACCTCCTTGTCTGTTTAGATATGCCACTGTGGTGGTGTTGTCGGAAAGGATTCTGACGTCTTTTCCCCAGAGCTGTGGGAGAAAATGATATAAGGCGTATTTTACTGTATCTAATTCTTTAAGGTTAGATGAGTTATGGCATTCTTCCGTATCCCATAACCCTTGGAAAAATGTATTTCCCATGTGGGCGCCCCATGTATGGTATTGTGCCCATTGGACTGCCGGGGTACATGAACTAAGAGATCCTAATAACGACATGGCTCTCCTTAGGGACATGTGTGGGTAATTCATTGCAGCTGTGACTTTATGTCTGATGAGTGATATTTTTACCTGAGGGAGAAGACATTTTTGGGCTATAGAGTCTAGATGGAACCCCAGAAACGCTTGGAGTGACAGTGGAATAAGTCTGGATTTGGTGATATTGATAATCTAACCTAGATCCTGTAGAGATGAAATTGCATGAGCTAAATGGTCAGCACATTGAGAAACTGAATTTCCTATGACTAAGAAGTCATCTAAGTAGGGGACAATTAATGTCTCTTTTTGGCGAAGATAGGCCATCACCTCTAGAATTAGTTTGGTGAAGATCCTTGACGCTGTGGAGAGGCCAAAGGGCATAGCTGCGTACTGGAAATGACGAATCTTGCCTTTGATTGTCACTGCTACCCGGAAGAATTTCTGGTATCTGTCATGGATAGGGAGATGATAGTAAGCATCTTTTAGATCAATGCCCCCCATCATACAGTTTGGAAAAAGTAGTTTTATGGTGGATCTAATGGACTCCATTTTAAACGAACTATTTTGAATAAATGAATTAAGCTTTTTAAGATTTATAATTGTTCTAAATGAACCATCGGGTTTGGAAATCAAGATTAGGGGAGAGTAGAATCCCCTTCCTTCCTGTCCCTCAGGAACTTGGACTAAAACCCGTTTTGATAATAGAGTTTGAATTTCAACCTCAAGAGCCTCTTGTTGTATAGGCGAGCAGAGGGATGTTATAATATATGATTCATGGGGATAGTGAGAGAATTGTAACTTTATTCCATCTCTAACTATATTTAGAATCCACGAACTGGTTCTTATCTTTTCCCACTGAGTGGCAAAAATTTTTAGTGGAATGGTTATATCATCAGTACTTGTTATCCTTTGGGGGGTTGTTTCTTCTGAACATGGTACCTCTCTGTTTATCTTCTTTAGTGGCCCATGTTGTCGATCTGTCTGTTTGCCTTCTCTTGCCGAACGGCCTTCTCTTAAAGGCTCTCCTATAAAAGGGGATAGAAGAGTCAGGAAAAGCTTTTTTCCTGTCTTTCGCCTTTTTAAGTATTTCGTCGAAGGTTTTGCCAAAGAGGAATTCACCCTCACATGGGATTGCGCACATTTTTGATTTTGATTGCGCATCCCCTTTCCAGCTCTTCATCCATAACGCCCATCTTGCGTTGTTTACAAGACCTGCAGATCTTGCTGCCAAGTGGAGAGAATCCGCGGATGCATCCGCCATAAAGGCTGCCGCGCCTCGTATTAAGGGAATAGTGGCCCGTAATTTTTCCCTTGAGATTTTATTCTCAATCTGTTGGTCTAACTGATCAATCCAGATGAGCATTGATCTGGCGGTGAAAGTACTTGCTACTGCCGGTTTGAATATGCCTGTAGTTGCCTCCCAGGATCTTTTCAGGGAGGACTCGGCTTTGCGATCCTGAGGGTCAGAGAGCAGTCCCGCATCTTCTACGGGTAAGGTTGACTGCTTAGAGGTAGAGGCAACGGCTGCGTCAACCTTAGGGACTTCAGTCCATGTGAGAAGCTCCTTGTCACTAAACCGGTAATTTCGTTTTGACGCTGAGGGTAGAAAGCTTCTCTGATCTTGCCTCTCCCACTCCCTTTTTACTAACGCTTTTACTGCCGGGATGACTGGGAAACATCTCCTTTTTCTCTCTGCTAAACCCGCAAGCATTATGTCTTGCGTGGTTTGTGCGCCCTTTGTCTCCTCGCACCCCATAGTATCCCTTATCGATTTCACTAGATTGTCCACACTCTCTAAAGGGAAACAAGAACGTCCCTTGATTTCAGATGATGAAGACGATGATGACGATGATAGGGAAGCCTCTGAGTGTACAGCCTGGTCACTATCTGAATCTGACGAAGGTGTTGGCATTTTAGATTTACTTTTGTGAGGTTTATCTTGGGACATAGCTTTTAACTCCTCTCTAATAATGGCACGTAAGTCCGTAACGGACACTGCCGCTCCTTGTGTTGTTTCAGTTACACAGTCCTTGCAGAGTTTTTTGGGGTATCAGTCTGGTAGGGGCTGGCTACATAAGGCGCATTCCCTATGTTTTGTTTTTTGTCGTCTTTTAGTCTGATTAAAATAAAGCATAACTAGAGAAGGCGGAAGAGAGAAAGAGAGGGGAGACAACGTTAGCTTAATAGGCAGAGTTAGACAAAACTCACCCAGTGAAGCTATTAGTACCGGATCAGAAGCCCGAGATCCTGTCCTGGATCTAACTACCGAGTCGCTTTTATGACCGGTATCTGAGGATCCTTTGCTGGCACGATCCTTGGCGGGGGGTACTTGGTCTCCTGTTGTAGGGTCCATGGCACCTGGGGATGACATATCACATCGCCAAATAATGGTGCCTACCTGATTTATATAGGGCATTTTGCGCTCTTTTTCCTTTTTTTTTCCATTGCGCATGCACGATGTGTATACTTCCGGGCAAATCATTGGTGGCAGTCGGCGCATGCACGGTCCAGAATTTTACACCGGACCTCCTTCCGGAACGCTGCCCTCACCTCACCTGATCAGCGAGGGCTTCTCAGCGCTTGCTTCCGCCACATGATTCGGAAATGATGCCGGGTGGCCTTCCCCGGACCCAGCCATCATCCGGGCTTCCATCAGACGAGGAGGGAGCCGTCAAACGGAACTCCCCCGATGCTGCCTCTGGACTGCAGCCCCTGCCGTTCCCAGAGATACCGCACAGGCGGCGTGCATGCCCAGGTATTTTCCTGTAGCAATCCTGTCGTTCCCGTAGGAACAGGAAACCTAAACTGAGGAGAGGTGGACCGCCCCCCTTTATCTTTCTGTAGGTTTCCTGTTCCTGTGGGGCGGATCCCTCTCTCCAGTAGGGTGCTGTCGTGGCAAAAGGGAAAAAACATTCTGGCCAACTCTCCAAGAATTTCTGGGTGCTGCCTGAAAAATGAAGGATTCCTTGCCGTCTGATGATAATTTTTTAAAAATACCCTGGTGTCAGAGAAGCCTCTCAGAAAGTAATGATTCCTGAATTTTTCTGTGTGTGGTGCAGAAAAACTGTATCATCAGACATATTAATCCAGAACCAAACTCAGGAGTCATGGAAAGTATTTGGAAAAGGTGCCAAGTATGTGCATAAATAACTTATTTTTCTGTGAGGCCTATAATTTCTATCAGTCATTTTGAAACTTTTACGACTACTGGAGGAGCTTAGTTGAGTGCACCCATCTACTAGATGTCGTATAAATAATTCCCAAAATGGGAAATCTTGAGAGGTTGGGAAAACTTACATGACCTTTAAGTCTATATAATTATTAGAGTAACGCCCCCTGAGTAGTGACATTTGAGAAAATGCATTCTGTCTAGCAATAATAATCGTTATAATACCGTAATAATCCTATAATTGTCGATATTGGGGAGGGGTCACTCCTCTTTACGTAACAGGAATAGAAAGAAAATAAATAGTTCTTGGCCAAATCATTGGTTTGAGACCTTCACAGGCAGTCACCACATTAACCAGCCATGTTACGCTGCATTACTTTACTCGCTCTTTTGTTTTTTACATGGGCTCAACAAGGTATGAAAACATAACATTTATTCATTGTAATATTAGAAGGTTATTCCCAAAATTGTACGTTATCTTACATCTATAGAGATACTGATCATTGGGAGTCTGACCATTGATGACCACTAGTGATCCTGAGAATTGGGAACTGGAACCAGGCTTTGCAGCACTGTCTTGATTGGAGCAGACGTGCACTTGCTTGATTTCCACTCTGCTCATAGTCTATAGAACAGACGCAGAAAGCCAAGTGCTGTGCACAACTTTCCAGCAAGCAATGAATGGAGCAGAGGTTGATCATGTGCAGCTTCCCACCATTTAAGAAGGGGCTCTGCAGAGCTTAGTTCCAGCTTCCAGAATCACATTCTCAGGATCGCTGGGAATTCCAGCTGTCAGAACCTCAGTGATCATTAAGTTATATATTGTGACTTTGGTGATAACCATTTAATTATATATAATATTAATGCTATGGTATAATTGAGAAACATCATGTAATAATGTTTGATGATGAGGAGCTAAAAGCAATTCAGGAGAATATTATGGCAAAACTATAAAATTACAAACCCCTCAATCACCTCATGCAAAAAATATGTGCTGTACAGTATGTAGTACATGTGGAATGCTAGCACCATAGGTATTTAGTAATGGGGGGAGGGGGGTGAAGGGTGTTTTTCAATCTTAACTTTTTTGTTCTTTTAAACATCTTTTTATTAAATTTTGTGCATATAGACATCAAAACCATAGATCATAATAGAAAAAAACCCAGGAACAGCAGCACTTATAAAGACGTTGAGCAAAGGCAAAAGAGAGAGGAAAGGTAGAAAGAAAAAAAAAGAAAAGAAAAAGTTACAGTAGTTATGTTGCCTACAGTCAAAACTAGACCTCAAAGGCTAGTCTTCATTGCTTCCAGTCAGCTGCAGCCAGCACTAAAATCCACAAGTCTCAAGGAACAGGAAAAAGAACAGGTCCCAATCTGTCTCATTGCTTCCAGCAGCACAGCAACATTGTTCAAGGTGTCCACGGGACAAGATTGTGTATATGAGCATGAGTGCGTAAACCTGCCCGGGGGCACACCTTCCGGCACGCACTCACCCACCTCTCTTCATATGTGTATATATATATATATATATATATATATATATATATATATATATATATATATATATATATATATATATATATATTACTTGAAACCAGGAAAAAAAAAAAAAAAAAGAAAATAAGAGATGAAAGAAAGTAGATATGAAGAAAGACAGAAAGAAGGAGCAGGGAAGATCTAATTTTAGAATGCAAATGGGATTGGGGAGGGAGGGGGAAATTAGGTTAAGGGCTCATTTCCACATGCGAGGCACACGTCCGTATCTCGCATGTGGAAACCAAGCTGTGGAGCCGGCACTCCAGAGCGGAGCGTGCGCCCGCATAGGAACACATGGAGCTGCACAGCTCCGCTCCAAAGTGCCGGCGCCAGAGCTTGGTTTCCACGTGCGAGATACGGACGTGTGCCTCGCATGTGGAAATGAGCCCTAAGTGTCCGAATTCAGAGAGACTGTATCAAATATTAGGCCGGGGTCACACTTGCGACTAAAACGGACGAGTGCAATGCGATAAAAAAAATTGCATTGCACTCGGACCAATGTTAAACTATGGGGCAGCTCCTAGCAGCCGATTATTTGTCAGCTGTTTTCCTCGGTCCGAGACAATCGCAGCATATAAGCCTATGGGTGCGAGTGAGATATCATCCGAGTGATGTGTGTTAAACGCTGACCCCGGCAATGGAGGAGATGAAGAAATTAGTTTTTCCGCCTCCTCTGCAGCTGTACTCCGATCTGCTCTCTGTGAGAGGCTCGGAGCACAGATGCATGACACTCGGCTCCCACTCGCAGCAGAGCAGGAGCCGAGGTTCATTAGCATATCGCATCTGAGATGCAATAAGCCAGTGTGACTCCAGCCTTAAGGCCCCGTCTCACTTAGCGACGCTAAAGCGATCCCGACAACGATACGACCTGTCAGGGATCGTTGCTGCATCGCTATGGGTCGCTGGTGAGATGTCAAACAGTGAGATCTTTCCAACGATCGCTGCTGCGATCTCGCTGTTTGACATCTCACCAGCGACCTGTAGCGACCTGTACAACGATGTCACATGGGAGCTATTATGACGATTCAGTGTCTGAGTCGTCAACGAGGTCGTTGGTAAGGTGTCAAACACAGCGATGTGTGCTACCCAGCGGGACCTCAACGATCAAAAAAAGGTCCAGGCCATTCCGACACGACCAGCGATCTCACAGCAGGGGCCTGGTCGCTGCTACGTGTCACACATAGCGAGATCGCTACTGAGGTCGCTGTTGCGTCACAAAACTTGTGACTCAGCAGCGATCTCGCTAGCGATCTCGCTTAGTGAGACGGGGGCTTTAGGGTATATGTCCACGTTCAGGATTGCATCAGGATTTGGTCAGGATTTTTCATCAGTATTTGTAAGCCAAAACCAGGAGTGGGTGATAAATGCAAAAGTGGAGCATGTGTTTCTATTATACTTTTCCTCTAATTGTTCCACTCCTGGTTTTGGCTTACAAATACTGATGAAAAATCCTGACCAAATCCTGATGCAATCCTGAACGTGGACACATACCCTTAGGGTGCGTGTCCACGGTCAGGATGGCCGGCGGTATCGCCGGAGCGGCGAAGCCGCTCGGCGCTAAGCCCCGCCCCCTTTCTGGGACGCGATGATGCCGGATGTGTTAACTGTACACATCCGGGATCATCGCTCTCTCCCATAGCGTTCTGTGTTATTCCTTGCGGGGACGCTGCGTCCCCGCAAGGTGTACGGACATGCTGCGATCTGAAAAGACGCGCAGCATGTCCGGAGTCGCAGGGAAGACTGATGCGGGTTTCCACGCATAGTGGACACGGGATTTCATAAAATCCAATCCACTATGCTGGAACATCTGGACGCTGCGTGTTTGACGCTGCAGCTCTGCGCAGCGTCAAACACGCAGCGTTTACTGAACGTGGAAACATACCCTTAGTGTTTTTTCCCATACCTTGGTCTGTAGAAGTCTATGAATGCAAAAGGTGAAAGCATTGGTCCTTTTTTTCTGGCAATTCCATGGAGTGTATGCATATTGTGTGAGCAGAGTTTTTGTGTCTTGTGGACACCGTCTAAAAAAAATGCAATCTAAGGCTATGTGAACACGTTGCGGATTTGTGTGCGGATTTTTCCGCACAGCTGTTGCAAAATCCGCAGGTAAAATGCAGTGCATTTTACCTGAGGGTTTATCGTGGAATTCCTGCGGTCTTTGTGTTGATTCCACCTGCGGTTTGCCCCTGCGGATTCCTATTGTGGAGCAGGTGTAAACCGCTGCGGAATCCGCACAGTAATTGACATGCTGCGGAAAATACAACGCGGATTTGGTTTTCCATAGATTTACATGGTACTGTAAACCACAACGAAAACAGCTGTGAATCCGCAGCGGCCAATCGACTGCAGATCTGCCGCAAAATCCGCAACGTGTGTGTGACGCCCCAGGGTCCTGTTTGTCACAGTGACATTGCTTTCTTCACGGGGAGAGTGATGTCACGCTTCGAAGCGATGAAGGATTCCTTTTCACAGGTATTTATCACATACAACACCGTTCTGATTCCAGGCCAGAAGGGGGAGCTCTACACCCGACTTCAGGGGAGCTGCTCTTTCTGCTCGGGAGGAGGAGTCAGTTGCTAGGCAGTTGCTAGGCAGTTGGGGAGAGTTAGACAGTTGGTGAGAGAAGAGTGCGGAAAGCTGGGGCCATGGAGACGAGTGACTCTGCAGCTCCTGGGAAGGAAAAGAGAGCAGAGCAACTTGCAAAGAGACTGAAAGGAGGAAGGACCAAAGGCGAAGTGAAGGGCTGGAGAGAGAAGTTGTGACTGAACTTCCTCCATGCTGAGCGCATATACCGGTAGCCAGAAGACTGAGGTTGTGGGGGTAACTTCATGCCCCACAGCAGAAACCAGCGGACAGCTAGATTTCAAGTTACCTGTCCACCATTAACACCTGAAGACACAGTAACAGATAGAGCCCGGGTCATAATTAGAGATCCTGTAAAAAGGCTCCAGTTACCTGTCATACAGGTTAGTGTCATGATCTCAATGGCAAGAGAACATAGCATAAGCATATATAGGAACTAGCTCTTGGAAGATGGGAACTGAGCTGACCATGAACTAAACCTAACGCACAACTAGCAGTGGCCGGGTAGCATGCCTACGTTGATTCTAGATGCCCAGCCCAGCCGGAGGACTAAATAAAGCTAGCAGAGGAAAATATTAGTCCTAGCTCACCTCTAGAGAAATACCCCGAAAGGAGACAGAGGCCCCCCACATGTATTGGCGGTGAGTTGAGATGAAATCACAAACGTAGTATGAAAATAGGTTTAGCAAATTTGAGGTCCACTTACTACATAGCAGAAGACAGAAAGGACACTTTCATGGTCAGCTGAAAACCCTATCAAAAAACACCATCCAGAAATTACTTTAAAACTCTGGCATTAACTCATAACACCAGAGTGGCAATTCCCGTTCACAAGAGCTTTCCAGACACAGTAACGAAACTACAGCTGTGAACTGGAACAAAATGCAAAAACAAACATGGACAAGAGTCCAACTTATCTAGTAGTTGTCTAGGAGCAGGAACAAGCACAGAGAGGCTTCTGATAACATTGTTGACCGGCAAGCAACTAACAGAGCAGCAAGGTTATATAGCGACTCCCACATCTTGATGGGAACAGGTGAACAGAGAAGATGAAGACACCAGTTCAATTCCACCAGTAGCCACCGGGGGAGCCCAAAATCCAAATTCACAACAGTACCCCCCCCTCAAGGAGGGGGCACCGAACCCTCACCAGAACCACCAGGGCGATCAGGATGGGCCCTATGAAAGGCACGAACCAGATCGGAGGCATGAACATCAGATGCATTCACCCAAGAATTATCCTCCTGGCCGTATCCCTTCCACTTGACCAGATACTGGAGTCTCCGTCTGGAAACACGAGAGTCCAAGATTTTCTCCACAACGTACTCCAACTCACCCTCAACCAACACCGGAGCAGGAGGCTCAACGGAAGGCACAACCGGTACCTCATACCTGCGCAATAATGACCGATGAAAAACGTTATGAATAGAAAAGGATGCAGGGAGGTCCAAACGGAAGGAAACAGGGTTAAGAATCTCCAATATCTTATACGGGCCGATAAACCGAGGCTTAAACTTAGGAGAAGAGACCCTCATAGGGACAAAACGAGAAGACAACCACACCAAATCCCCAACAGAAAGCCGAGGACCAACACGACGGTGGCGGTTGGCAAAAAGCTGAGTCTTCTCCTGGGACAACCTCAAATTGTCCACCACCTTCCCCCAGATCTGATGCAATCTCTCCACCACAGCATCCACTCCAGGACAATCCGAAGATTCCACCTGACCAGAGGAAAATCGAGGATGAAACCCCGAATTACAGAAAAACGGGGACACCAAAGTGGCAGAGCTGGCCCGATTATTGAGAGCGAACTCCGCCAATGGCAAAAAAGCAACCCAATCATCCTGGTCAGCAGACACAAAACACCTCAGATATGTCTCCAGGGTCTGATTAATCCGCTCGGTCTGGCCATTCGTCTGAGGATGGAAAGCGGACGAAAAAGATAAATCTATGCCCATCCTAGCACAGAATGCCCGCCAAAATCTAGACACGAATTGGGTCCCTCTGTCAGAAACGATATTCTCAGGAATACCATGCAAACGAACAACATTTTGAAAAAACAGAGGAACCAACTCGGAAGAAGAAGGTAACTTGGGCAGAGGAACCAAATGGACCATCTTAGAAAAACGGTCACACACCACCCAGATGACAGACATCTTCTGAGAAACAGGCAGATCTGAAATAAAATCCATCGAGATGTGCGTCCAAGGCCTCTTAGGAATAGGCAAGGGCAACAATAATCCACTAGCCCGAGAACAACAAGGCTTGGCCCGAGCACAAACGTCACAAGACTGCACAAAGCCTCGCACATCTCGTGACAGGGAAGGCCACCAGAAGGACCTTGCCACCAAATCCCTGGTACCAAAAATGCCAGGATGACCTGCCAACGCAGAAGAATGAACCTCAGAGATGACTCTACTGGTCCAATCATCAGGAACAAACAGTTTATCAGGTGGGCAACGATCAGGTCTCTCCGCCTGAAACTCCTGCAAGGCCCGCCGCAGGTCTGGAGAAACGGCTGACAATACCACTCCATCCTTAAGGATACCTGTGGGCTCAGAGTTACCAGGCGAGTCAGGCTCAAAACTCCTAGAAAGGGCATCCGCCTTAACATTCTTAGAACCCGGTAGGTATGACACCACAAAATTAAACCGAGAGAAAAATAATGACCAGCGCGCCTGTCTAGGATTCAGGCGCCTGGCGGTCTCAAGATAAATCAAATTTTTGTGGTCAGTCAATACCACCACCTGATGTCTGGCCCCCTCAAGCCAATGGCGCCACTCCTCAAAAGCCCACTTCATGGCCAAAAGCTCCCGATTCCCAACATCATAATTCCGCTCAGCGGGCGAAAATTTACGGGAAAAGAAGGCACAAGGCCTCATCACGGAGCAGTCAGAACTTTTCTGCGACAACACTGCCCCAGCTCCGATCTCAGAAGCGTCGACCTCAACCTGAAAAGGTAGAGCAACATCAGGCTGACGCAACACAGGGGCAGAGGAAAAACGGCGCTTAAGCTCCCGAAAGGCCTCCACAGCATCAGGGGACCAATCAGCAACATCAGCACCCTTCTTAGTCAAATCGGTCAATGGCTTAGCAATATCCGAAAAACCAGCAATAAATCGACGATAAAAGTTAGCAAAGCCCAAAAATTTCTGAAGACTCTTAAGAGAAGAAGGCTGCGTCCAATCACAAATAGCTTGAACCTTGACAGGATCCATTTCAATGGAAGAGGGGGAAAAAATATATCCCAAAAAGGAAATCCTCTGTACCCCAAAAACACACTTAGAACCCTTCACACACAAAGAATTAGACCGCAAAACCTGAAAAACCCTCCTGACTTGCTGGACATGAGAGTCCCAGTCATCCGAAAAAATCAGAATATCATCCAGATACACAATCATAAATTTATCCAAATAATCGCGAAAAATATCATGCATAAAGGACTGGAAAACTGACGGAGCATTAGAAAGACCAAAAGGCATCACTAAATACTCAAAGTGGCCCTCGGGCGTATTAAATGCGGTTTTCCACTCATCCCCCTGCCTGATTCGCACCAAATTATACGCCCCACGAAGGTCAATCTTAGAGAACCACTTGGCCCCCTTTATGCGAGCAAACAAATCAGTCAGCAACGGCAATGGGTATTGATATTTAACAGTGATTTTATTCAAAAGCCGATAATCAATACATGGTCTCAAAGAGCCGTCTTTTTTTGACACAAAGAAAAAACCGGCTCCTAAGGGAGATGACGATGGACGAATATGTCCCTTTTCCAAGGACTCCTTTATATATTCTCGCATAGCAGCATGTTCAGGCACAGACAGATTAAATAAACGACCCTTTGGGTATTTACTACCCGGGATTAAATCTATGGCACAATCGCACTCTCGGTGCGGAGGTAACGAACCAAGCTTGGATTCTTCAAAGACGTCACGATAGTCAGACAGGAACTCAGGAATTTCAGAGGGAATGGATGATGAAATGGAAACCACAGGTACATCCCCATGAGCCCCCTTACATCCCCAGCTCAACACAGACATAGCTCTCCAGTCGAGGACTGGGTTGTGAGATTGCAGCCAAGGCAATCCTAGCACCAAATCATCATGTAGATTATACAGCACCAGAAAGCGAATAATCTCCTGGTGATCCGGATTAATACGCATAGTTACTTGTGTCCAGTATTGTGGTTTATTATTAGCCAATGGGGTGGAGTCAATCCCCTTCAGAGGAATAGGAGTCTCCAAAGGCTCTAAATCATACCCACAGCGTTTGGCAAAGGACCAATCCATAAGACTCAAAGCGGCGCCAGAGTCGACATAGGCGTCCGTGGTAATAGATGACAAAGAGCAAATCAGGGTCACAGATAGAATAAATTTAGACGGTAAGGTGCAAATGGAAACAGATTTACCAAGCTTTTTAGTGCGCTTAGAGCATGCTGATATAACATGAGTAGAATCACCACAATAGAAACACAACCCATTTTTCCGTCTAAAATTCTGCCGCTCGCTTCGGGACAGAATTCTATCACACTGCATACTCTCTGGCGACTTCTCAGTGGACACCGCCAGATGGTGCACTGGTTTGCGCTCCCGCAAACGCCTATCGATCTGAATAGCCATTGTCATGGACTCATTCAGACCCGCAGGCACAGGGAACCCCACCATAACATCCTTAATGGCATCAGAGAGACCCTCTCTGAAAGTCGCCGCCAGGGCGCACTCATTCCACTGAGTAAGCACAGACCATTTACGGAATCTTTGGCAGTAAATTTCCGCTTCATCTTGCCCCTGAGATAGGGACATCAAAGTTTTTTCTGCCTGAAGCTCCAAATGAGGTTCGTCATAAAGCAACCCCAAGGCCAGAAAAAACGCATCCACATTGAGCAACGCAGGATCCCCTGGTGTCAATGAAAAAGCCCAGTCTTGAGGGTCGCCCCGGAGCAAGGAAATCACAATCCTGACCTGCTGTGCAGGGTCTCCGGCAGAGCGAGATTTCAGAGACAAAAATAATTTGCAATTATTTCGAAAATTCCGAAACCCGGATCTATTCCCCGAGAAAAATTCCGGCAAAGGAATTCTCGGCTCAGATACAGGTGCATGACAAACAAAATCTTGCAAATTTTGTACCTTCGTGGCGAGATTATTCAAACCTGCAGTTACACTCTGAAGATCCATTACAAACAGGTGGACACAGAGCCATTCAAGGGTTAAGAGGAGGTAAGAAGCAGCTAGACAGCAATTAAGGGCTAGGCAGCAAAACTCTGAGGGGAAAAAAAAAAAAAAAATTTCCCTTCAACACTTCTTTTTCTCCTGCTTCAGCCCAAACAATTAACACTTTGTCGGCCGGTCAAACTGTCATGATCTCAATGGCAAGAGAACATAGCATAAGCATATATAGGAACTAGCTCTTGGAAGATGGGAACTGAGCTGACCATGAACTAAACCTAACGCACAACTAGCAGTGGCCGGGTAGCATGCCTACGTTGATTCTAGATGCCCAGCCCAGCCGGAGGACTAAATAAAGCTAGCAGAGGAAAATATTAGTCCTAGCTCACCTCTAGAGAAATACCCCGAAAGGAGACAGAGGCCCCCCACATGTATTGGCGGTGAGTTGAGATGAAATCACAAACGTAGTATGAAAATAGGTTTAGCAAATTTGAGGTCCACTTACTACATAGCAGAAGACAGAAAGGACACTTTCATGGTCAGCTGAAAACCCTATCAAAAAACACCATCCAGAAATTACTTTAAAACTCTGGCATTAACTCATAACACCAGAGTGGCAATTCCCGTTCACAAGAGCTTTCCAGACACAGTAACGAAACTACAGCTGTGAACTGGAACAAAATGCAAAAACAAACATGGACAAGAGTCCAACTTATCTAGTAGTTGTCTAGGAGCAGGAACAAGCACAGAGAGGCTTCTGATAACATTGTTGACCGGCAAGCAACTAACAGAGCAGCAAGGTTATATAGCGACTCCCACATCTTGATGGGAACAGGTGAACAGAGAAGATGAAGACACCAGTTCAATTCCACCAGTAGCCACCGGGGGAGCCCAAAATCCAAATTCACAACAGGTTAGTGTCCTACCTAAAGGGGGACAGAGAGAACGTGAGTACATTGTGTGAGGCCTAAGGCAGAAAGGGACTACAACACGGTGCTAGAAGGAAGGCTTCCAACTCCACCTGGTTAGGGGGATTCCTGGGACACTTCCAAGCCAGCCGGACCAACACCAGCACCTGTGATCCTGCACCCTGGACTGTGGCTGCTTGAATCATACAGTAAAGAGGTAAAGAGACTGCAACGCTGTGTCCTCCATTTCTTTCTACACCACCGACCACCTGTCCCTACTAAACCGGGAGTCCTGGGGACCCAGCTTCACCTGTGGGAAGTCATACCATCCCTCCTGCCAAAACACCCCAGTGGACCCCTTTAAGCAGCGTTGGTCACCCCTGACCGAATACCACAGGTGCCTTTCCTTCAACATGGGCGCCCAGAGCCACGGACTGGGTCACCGACGCTGTGGCACATCACTTTAAGTACCGGACCTGGTACCGAGCACCCGACGGTCCTGGTGGGCATTCCATTTGCACATAGCCTAAGGAGCTTTCACAAGATTGTTGGGGATGGAAGCTGCTGTCACACTCAGCAAGACTTCCCAGTGAGAAGTTAGTTTTGGTTTATTACCCTCTATACCTTCTCCATCTCTTACCCTCCTGTCTCCTCTTGACCACGTGATCATGTGAATGCTGGTTATAGGGAGGGACAGTAGCTGCTGGGTCAAGAGGCTGATATCTCACTAGAGCGGACACAAATATACTAGCCCGCAACAAGGGAAATCAGCCAAAAAAAAGAATCTATTGATTTGGAAAAAAAAATGGAATATAAAAATGACATAAGACCCCATGTGTTGCAAAAAAAAGTTGCAAAGATCATTTGAATATCCGAACAAGGAAAAATGTAAAGAGTTGTTGAAAGTGATGCACTATAAAATCTGAAAATGTGCCTGGTCAGGAAAGGGGGTAAATGGCCCGGTCATGAACTGGTTAATAATATTCATCCACAATTTTTTTCTCCAGCTGATTCTACTACGTGTCACAGCAAGTGCAAGTACAAGGACCATGGCGAACTCTATTCTCTCCTGGACAAAATTGAAGCTGCTTTAAATGATATGCTTCAATCAGAAAAGTATTAAAAAATTATTCACGAAATTAACAGAAAAATAAAGACTAAAATATGTGATCACAACCTTGAGGCTACAACAATATCTATGCTAATAACCAATGGTGAAGGCTTCATTCGAAAAATTCAAGATGGATCAATAGATGAGGCAATCCTAAAAAAGCATTTTGGATAATGATGCAATGATACTGGTAGATAAATTCATAGCGGATTTTACAAATCAAAAGAATATGAATAATCAATACTAGGCAAATGCATGATGAAGGTGAGAAATGACCAGAAGTGCAAAATATAAGAATACCACGTAGTCAACTGCATTCACATTACATTACAAATATTATTAGTTATTAACCCCTTAAGCCCCAAGGGCGGTTTGCACGTTAATGACCGGGCCAATTTTTACAATTCTGACCACTGTCCCTTTATGAGGTTATAACTCTGGAACGCTTTAACGGATTTTGGCGATTCTGATACTGTTTTCTCGTAACATGTTGTACTTCATGATATTGGTAAAATTTCTTCGATAGAACTTGCGTTTATTTGTGAAAAAAACGGAAATTTGACGAAAATTTTGAAAATGTTGCAATTTTCCAACATTGAATTTTTATGCCGTTAAATCACAGAGATATGTCACACAAAATAATTAAAAAGTAACATTTCCCACATGCCTACTTTACATCAGCACAATTTTGGAACCAAATTTTTTTTTTGTTAGGGAGTTATAAGGGTTAAAAGTTGACCAGCAATTTTTCATTTTTACAACACCAATATTTTTTAAGGACCACATCACATTTGAAGTCATTTTGAGGGGTCTATATGATAGAAAATACCCAAGTGTGACACCATTCTAAAAACTGCACCCCTCATGGTGCTTAAAACCACATTCAAGAAGTTTATTAACCCTTCAGGTGTTTTACAGGAATTTTTAGAATGTTTAAAAAAAAAATGAATATTTAACTTTTTTTCACAAAAAAATTTACTTCAGCTCCAATTTGTTTTATTTTACCAAGGGTAACAGGAGAAAATGGACCCAAAAAGTTGTTGTACAATTTGTTCTGAGTACGCTGATACCCCATATGTGGGGGTAAACCACTGTTTGGGTGCATGTCGGAGCACGGAAGGGAAGGAGCGCTGTTTGACTTTTTAACGCAAAATTGACTGGAATTGAGACGGGACGCCATGTTGCGTTTGGAGAGCCCCTGATGTGCCTAATCATTGAAACCCCCCACAAGTGACATCATTTTGGAAAGTAGACCCCCTAAGGAACTTATCTAGATGTGTGGTGGCACTTTAACCCACCAAGTGCTTCACAGAAGTTTATAATGCAGAGCCGTAAAAATAAAAAAATCATATTTTTTCACAAATATGATCTTTTGCCCCCAATTTTTTATTTTCCCAATGGTAAGGGAAGAAATTGGACCCCAAAAGTTGTGCCATTTGTTCTGAGTACGCCGATTGTTATGATCCGATGGCCTTGGAGCAGCATGAGAGGTACTCTGGAGAAGGTGGTACCTGTACTGACTGCAAACCCTGAACTTAACACCGCAACTAGAAGTAGCCGTGGGATGTACCTACCAATCCTAGACACCTCGACACAGCCAGAGGACTAAATACCCCTATAGATATAAAAGGGAATACTATCTTGCCTCAGAGAAAATCCCCAAAGGATAGACAGCCTCCCACAAATATTGACTGTGAGAGGAGAGGAAAAAACATACGCAGACTGAAAACAGGATTTAGCAAAGGAGGCCACTCTAGCTAAATAGAAAGGATAGGACAGAATACTATGCGGTCAGTATTAAATTTTATTGCGTACTGATGTTTTATCCTTACACGATATGATTTGAAGTGAATAAAGTTACGGATTTTTCACTACATCGTTGAGCTGGATCTCCTTCCTTTTCCTGTTCGTCCACGCCTTGACACAGCGGTTCCATGCTCCGAGTCCTTGGGAATGTCGGTATGGTGAGCTGGACTTTGTTTCTTCTTACTTGGTCAGTATTAAAACACTAAAAAATATCCACAACAGAAAATACAAAGACTCCACATCTAACTAAAGATATGGAGGGTATATCTGCATCTCCAGAGATTCCAGCTTGGCTGAATAAATCCTTACACAGACTAAGCTGGACAAGAAAAAACATTGAAAAGCACTGAACTGTAAGGCCCACAGCATGTGGACTGCTGAAACAAAAGCCAGAACTTATCTTTGCTGATTTGGGCAGAAGAGCAGGAGAAACCAGACAGAGATATGAATCCTCCAGAAACAATGGACAACTGGCAAGGATAGATAGATCCAGCAAACCTAAATACCCAGCAAGCCAGCAATAAGCAGGAACACCTGAGCAGAACTACAATCCAGGGACAACTGCATTACCAGCAGCAACCACCGGAGGGAACCCAAGAGCAGAATTCACAACAGTACCCCCCCCTTGAGGCGGGGACACCGAACCCTCACCAGAGCCCCCGGGCCGATCAGGACGAGCCAGATGAAAGGCCCGGACCACATCAGCAGCATGGACATCAGAAGCAAAAACCCAAGAATTATCCTCCTGGCCATAACCCTTCCATTTGACAAGGTACTGAAGCTTCCACCTCGAAAAGCGAGAATCCAAAATCTTCTCAACTACATACTCCAACTCCCCATCAACCAACACAGGGGCTGGAGGATCAGCAGAAGGAATAACGGGCACCACATATTTCCGCAACAAGGATCTATGGAAGACATTATGGATAGCAAAAGAGGCCGGAAGGGCCAATCGAAAAGACACCGGATTAATAATCTCAGAAATCCTATAAGGGCCAATAAACCGAGGCTTAAACTTAGGGGAAGAAACCTTCATAGGAACATGACGAGAAGACAACCAGACCAGATCCCCAACCCGAAGCCGGGAACCAACACACCGACGATGGTTGGCAAAACGTTGCGCCTCCTCCTGAGACAACACCAAATTGTCCACCACATGAGCCCAAATCTGCTGCAACCTGTCAACCACAGAATCCACACCAGGACAGTCAAAAGGCTCAACCTGCTCCGAAGAAAAACGAGGATGAAAACCAAAATTACAAAAGGGTGAAACCAAAGTAGCCGAACTAGCCCGATTATTAAGGGCAAACTCGGCCAACGGCAAAAAAGCCACCCAATCATCCTGATCAGCAGACACAAAGCATCTCAAATAATTCTCCAAGGTCTGATTAGTTCACTCGGTCTGGCCATTTGTCTGAGGATGGAATGCGGAAGAAAAAGACAAATCAATGCCCAGCCTAGCACAAAAGGCCCGCCAAAACCTAGAAACAAACAGGGAACCTCTGTCGGACACAATATTCTCAGGAATACCATGCAAACGAACCACATGCTGGAAAAACAATGGAACCAAATCAGAAGAAGGCAATTTAGGCAAAGGCACCAAATGAACCATCTTAGAGAACCGATCACAAACAACCCAGATAACCGACATCCTCTGGGAAACAGGAAGATCAGAAATGAAATCCATAGAAATATGTGTCCAGGGCCTCTCAGGGACCGGCAATGGCAAAAGTAAACCCACTAGCACGGGAACAACAAGGCTTGGCCCGCGCACAAGTCCCACAGGACTGCACAAAAGAACGCACATCACGTGACAAAGAAGGCCACCAAAAGGATCTACCAACCAGGTCTCTGGTACCAAAAATGCAGACTTAGATGGACTGGTCTGCAGGCATCATGTTGCATTTGCAGAGCCCCTGATGCACCTAAACAGTAGAAACCCCCCATAAGTGACACCATTTTGGAAACTAGACCCCCCCAAGGAACTTATCCATGTGTTGTGAGAACTTTGAACCCCCAAGTGTTTCACTACAGTTTATAACGCAGAGTCGTGAAAATAAAAATTTATTTTTTTCCCACAAAAATGTTTTTTTAGCCCCCCAAATTTTTATTTTCCCAAGGGTAACAAGAGAAATTGGACCCCAATTGTTTCTGTCCAATTTGTCCTGAGTATGCTGATACCCCATATGTTGGGGTAAACCCCTGTTTTGGTGCATGGGAGAGCTCGGAAAGGAAGGAGCACTGTTTTACTTTTTCAACGCAGAATTGGCTGGAATTGAGATCGGACGCCATGTCGCTTTTCGAGAGCCCTGACCTCTTTCACGCTCTGCAATTCTTAGGAAAGGAGGCAGACGCTTGCAGCGGTGGCAGCCAGGCTTCTCGGAGAGGTGAGTATATCCATATTTTTTATTTTTATTCTTTATTTTTTACATGAATATGGATCCCAGGGCCTGAAGGAGAGTTTCCACTCCTCCAGACCCTGGGAACATCCAGGATCGCTCCCTGTACACGTCGTACCCGGTGTATAAGACGACCCCCGACTTTTGGGACAATTTTTAGGGGTTAAAAAGTCGTCTTATACGCCGGAAAATACGGTATAGCGGTGGAAACCCGAATGATTGCAAAATATGTACCGAGGTAGATGTTGAGGTACCAGAAATGGAGTAATATTCTCCCTACTCCCTGTACAAACTTGGGAGGGCACTAATTAATCATGAAAGTATCGTAACATCCGATAAACATGCATTTAAGTGCAACAATAAACTTTATAACTCAAACCTTGGTTTCACGGTAATAGGAAGACTGAACATTTCTTCAAAACTCAAAGAAAAAAAAAATAACACATACTAGAGTCTCTCCAGAGGTAGAATATCTTGTTCTTGTAGCAAATCTTCCTGCTCGTAGACGTAAGTAACATTCTTAAAGGGAACCTGTCACCCCCCCCAGACGTTTCAAACTAAAAGAGCCACCTTGTGCAGCAGTAAAGCTGAATTCTAACAAGGTGGCTCTTTTAGATCTGGGTGCTGTAACTCCCGAGCCGCCCTGCTTGTGAATCCCAGCCCCGCAGTGACTTATGATTTATTCACATTGCAGGGCTGGGAATCACAGGCAGGGTGGCCGCGCAGGCGCAGTCAGCTGGGCTGCATATGAGGAAAGACGGGCAGCGCTCACTGCACCTGCACCAGGCAGGGGAAAAGAGCGCAGGCGCCGGCTGATTTCAAAACAGCGGTGAGGAGGAGGCAGCGCCAAGAAGATGTGAGTGACAGCTGTGTGCTGTCTGAAGCAGGGGGGAAACGCCGGCCTACTTGACTGAGGATCAGGTATTTCGGACTAATTATTAAACTGATTATTTCTCTAGTTACAGCACCCAGAACTAAAAGAGCCACCTTGTCAGAATGCAGCATTACTGCTGCACAAGGTGGCTCTTTTAGTTTGAAACGACTGGTGTGTGGGGGGGGGGAGGGTTAGGGTGTGACAGGTTCCCTTTAAAGTAATGCTAAAATGTGTAAACCTTTTTGTCCCCCGGGTGCAGGGTCGGGTCACACAGTCCATCAACGTGGCTGCACTGTTTTGGTTTTTTTTTTAAGCAAAAAGTAGTCCCGGAGTCTCAATAAGAAGGGACATAGCTAGTAGCATAGCTACTGGGGGGGCAGAGGGGGCAATCGCCCCAGGCCCTGTCACATGAAGGGGCCCACTGGGAGCCAGGGTCACTTCTGTGATGAGGCAGAACACAGCATAGGAGCAGAGCAGTATAATGTCTGCTCCGGTCTGACGGAGACTCTGCAGGCTATTAGCACAGTGGCGGCTGCAGTCTCCCCCCTGCAGTGAATGGTTTCGCCCGTCAGATCTGATCATGAAGCTTTTCCTGGCTGCAGTTTTCTTCACTCTGTGCACGCTGGGATTGGCTCAGGCACGCTGGGTCCTAGTGCCCACCTTGCATTTCACCTAGACACTTCCTGGTCCTGCCTGCAAACTTCATCAGTAAAGTGGGGATGGAACTTATTAGGTTTATTAAATGGGGTATTGTGGGGACTGAAAGTGAGTGAAGGGGGAGACAGGGTACTGGGGGGTGAATGTGAGCCCATGGGGGTGTTGTGGGGGAGGGGAGACAGGGCACTGGGGGGTGAATGTAAGACCATTTTGGGTGTTCTGAGGGCAGAATGTGGGTGAGGTGGGACAGGGCACTGAGGGGTGGATGTGAGATGATGGGGGCATTGGGGCTGAAGTGGGGGAGGGGGGGACAGGTCACTGGGGGCTGAATATTATAATGTTTTGTTCTGATATTATATGTACTCCATCATGTAATATTTGCTGTCTGGGGAGGCTGGAGATGGGGGAGGGTAGGGGGCTTTTGGTACGTACCACCTGGGTCTTTTATGAGTATTAGTATAAGGAGCCGCATACAGTAACTAAGAGCTGCGTCACATTTACAGCACCACTCCAGCATTATTTTTTATTTCATTGCTGGAGTGGTGCTGAAAATCCCCGTCCCCTGCCCCCTGTCTGATACTCACCTTCTGGCGTCTTCACCTGTGTTTGTCTCCGCTCGGCTCCGTCTCCTTCAGTTTGTGGCCTGTCCGCTGCTCCAGTGTTTCATGGAGCAGTGCAGAGGTCACTAATCAATGTGAGTCTGTGGGAGCCTCGTTCTGGCCTCTTTCTCACTCTCAGGCTATGTGCACACGTTGTGGATTGGCCGCTGCGGATTTGCAGCAGTTTTCAATCTGGTTTACAGTGCCATATAAACCTATGGGAAAACCAAATCCGCAGTGCACATGATGCGGAAAATACCGCGCGGAAACGCTGCATTGTATTTTCCGCAGCATGTCAATTCTTTTTGCGGATTCCGCAGCGTTTTACACCTGCTCCTGTATAGGAATCCACAGGTGGTAAAATGCAGGTAAAATCTGCACACAAAACACAGGAAATCCACGGTAAATCCGCACACGAATCCGCAACAAGTGCACATAGCCTCATGGTCTTACATTGAGCGCTTGTGACATAGCTTCTAACTTCTGGCCTGTCAGAAGCTGGGCTCACAAGTTTGAGCAGCGGCACTGCAGCAGTGCCACAAAATAGTGAATACGCCGGAGGATGTGTAAATGACCGGGGCATCCAAATCATGACAGGGAGCTGTGAGTCCATCATACTGTGTATACGGGAGCTGTGGGCCCATCATACTGTGTATAAGGGAGCTGCGGGTCCATCATACTGTGTATAAGGGAGCTGCGGGTCCATCATACTGTGTATAAGGGAGCTGTGGGCCCATCATACTGTGTACAGGGGAACTGAGAGGGACATCATACTGTTTGATGGGAGCTGCAGGCCCATCATACTGTGTATAAGGAAGCTGTGGGCCCATCATACTGTGTACAGGGGAACTATGGGGGACATCATACTGTTTGACGGGAGCTGCAGGCCCATCATACTGTGTATAGGGAACTGTGAAGGCATATTGTGCATATGGGAGCTGTTGGCCCATTACTCTGTATATGGGGAGCTCTGGGGGGCATTATACTTTCTATAGTGGAGTTCTGTCAGCATTATACTGTGTATAGGGGAGCATTGAGCTCAAACTATGTATAGGGGAGCAGTGGAACATCATACTGTGTAAAGGGGAGCAGTGGGAACATCATATGGAGTATAGGGGAGCTGTGGGGGCCTTAGACTGTGTATAGGGAAGCTTTAACTTCACCATACTGTGTATAATGGAGCAGTACATGGGGGAACTTAGGGGACATTATTAAATGTTAAGTGGGCACTTAAGCATTATTGTTATAGGGGCTGTAGCGTTTCACCCACTACGTGTCTTGGGGGACACTCGCTTGGCATGGGATTTAAGCACTCAGGCATGATTTCTTCACTTAAACAGTCTATTCCGGTTTATTAAACGTCATAGACCATAACACAAACAGTTCATTATTTACATCAACGGAACACATTAACCATCGATAGTCTGTTCCAATGGCAGATCCGTGTCTGCCCGTAACCCCTTGTTACCTGGAGTTACCTTCCAGGAGCTCCGGCTCCATACACTGACTCCTGCAGTACTGCTTCACAGGGGAAAGCTGCCTCACTGGGATCACCGTCCTTGTGACCAGGGCACCTCGAATAGTCCAGACCCACAGTAGGAACTGTAGCCTCCCCAATACAGAAGCCGTCACAGGCTCTGTAGTTGCAGCCTCTCCATGTGCTTTCAGGAAGTCCAATCACAGTCACTTTCAACACACAGGCCATCAGTCCATGATCTTACCAGGTGCTTGCAGGACAATCCAACACCCTAACCATTACAGGACTCACACTCTTATCAGGTGCTTGCAGGACTCCAGTCCATACCAGGACAATCCAACACCTCGTCCACTAAGTCCACGGTCTCAGGTGCTTCCAGGAAGACTCCACTCACAGGAGCTTCCAACACCGACCGTCCAGGACCTTGCACAGGAACCAAACGGATCCATACACAGGAACCATGTGACCCACACCCTGGTCACATTACATACCTGTAACCACTCCCATGGGTGGGAGTGTGGGTGTGTGTGACTAGTTTGACCCTCCCATCTCTCATAACTAGCCCTGCCAATCTCCCATTAGAACTACACAATCACACGTGGGACTACAGGTCCCAGCACACCAACTTAACTTCAGACTGACAGCACAGAGTGACCTCCTCTGTTGTGAATTCTGCTCTTGGGCTCCCTCCGGTGGTTATAAGTGGTAGCGCTGCTGTCTTTGGATCGCAGCATTCATCAGGTGTGTCCACTTTTTGCAATTCTGACTGGGCTATTTAGTCTTGCTTGACCCTTTAGTCAGTGCCAGTTGTCCATTGTTCCTGGAGGATTCACATCCCTGCCTGGTCTCTCCTGCTTTGCTGTTCATTTCAACAAAGATAAGTCCTGGCTTTGTTTTTTGCAGTCCACATGCTGTGGGCCTTATTGTTCAGTTCTTTTCCATGTTTTGTCTTGTCCAGCTTGGTCTGTATAAGGATTTGTTCAGCCAAGCTGGTATCTCTGGAGATGCAGATATACCCTCCATATCTTTAGTTAGATGTGGAAATTTTGTATTTTCTGTGGTGGATATTTTCTAGTGTTTTAATACTGACCGCATAGTACTCTGTCCTATCCTTTCTATTTAGCTAGAGCGGCCTCCTTTGCTAAATCCTGATTTCAGTCTGCATATGTTATTTCCCTCTCCTCTCACAGTCAATATTTGTGGGGGGCTGTCTATCCTTTGGGGATTTTCTCTGAGGCAAGATAGTTTTTTCTTTTCTATCTTTAGGGGTATTTAGTCCTCCAGCTGTGACGAGGTGTCTAGGGAGTGTTAGGTACATCCCACGGCTACTTCTAGTTACGGTGTTAAGTTCAGGGTTTGCGGTCAGTACAGGTACCACCTTCTCCAGAGTACGTCTCATGCTGCTCCTAGGCCACCAGTTCATAACAACTCTATCCTGTCCCAGTTTGTGGTGTCAAGAACCTGCCCACTCAACCTACTGGGGCCAGACCTACTACAAAAACTAAAGGCAACCATAGTGTTCCAGGAAGATGGGACCGTGACCCTTTCTTCACCTCTGACCCAGGAAGAGTGAGTCATGTTGGCGGCCCTACAGGAACCTCAAACGACCGATGAGACCTACCCAAGGAGGTACTGGACGCAGTACCAGAAAGTCTATGGTTTAAGGGACCCCAGACATGGTAAAACCTCAAGTTGCCCCAGTACGGGTGTCACTCAAGCCAGGTACCCTCATAGGGCCCAGTATCCTCTGACCAACTGAAGGTCTACCTGGAAATAGGAATCATTGTTCCTTGCACATCACCTTGCAATACCCCGCTTTTCCCGGTCAAGAAAAAGACTGTAAAAGGAGAGCCAGCCAGGTTCAGAATGGTACATGATGTGAGAGCTGTGAATCACGCCACGGTGTTTGAAACCCAATTGTGCTGAATCCGCACACTCTGCACTCAAATGTGCCTTCCACAGCAAAAGTGTTCACAGTGACCGATCTGGCTAATGTTTTCTTCAGTGTTCCCCTTCACCCGCATGACCAGTTCCTGTTTGCCTTAACGCACCAGAGGGCACAGCATGCATGGACATTCATACCACAGCGTGCCCAGAACAGCCCTTCACAGTTCACCAAAGCAATGTTCACAGTCCTCACCAACTGGGTTACAGAACATGCAGAAGTAACCCTGCTACAATACGTGGACGATCTACTCCTTTGTGCAGTTGACCTTGACACATGTAAAGCCCATTTCTTGTCTTTCCTACTCTACCTGGCGGAGCAGCACTGCAAGGTCTCAAAGAACAAAGTCCAGTGGTGTCTGAAGCGAGTTACGTTTCAGACAAAACATCTGAGAGATAACCGGAAGACCACAGTGGAGAAGACGGTTCCTCCAACAACTCTAACAAAAGTGCTACAGGCCTTCCTTGGTCTGGTTTCGTATTGCAGAACCTGGATCCCTGATACCTCAGTCCTAATGCAGCCTATGTATGATTGCGTCAACATAACCCCGTTCCTCCTGACAGATGCAGCCTTCAGCTCATTCAAAAAGTTAAAAGGCTATGTAGTCTCAGTGCCAGCAGTAGGCTTACCTGACTACGAGAAGCCATTCTGTCTCTTCCTGATGGAAAGAGAAGGCCTTGCTACTGGAGTCCTAACGCAGCTAAGGGGGAAAGCAGAGACCTTTGGGCTACTTTTCGTCTTGCCTGGATCCAGGTGCAAGGGGAGCTCCCTCCTGCTTGAGAGCAGCATTTGCAGCACACGCCCTCCTGGACAGATTTGCAGATGATGAAGGAAGATTCCACACGGGATGTGCAGTGACCAGCAATCAAGAGATCCTGTGGTCCAGAAGTCTGCTGCCTAGTCTGTCAGCCCAGGAAGCAGAACAGATAGCACTGACGAAGGCCTACCAGATGGCAGAAGACAAGACTGTGAACATATATACCGATTCAAGGTACTCGCATGGCATAGCACACATGACTTTGGACCCATCTGGGCTGAAAGGGACTTCATCACAGCAAGCGGAACAACCATGAAGCATCATGGAGCCATCAAGGACCTGCTGGATGCACTCCAACTTCCAAAAATGGTGGTAGTACTAAAAGTCAAAGCACATGGAAAATTGAACGCAGTAGAGGCACAGGGCAACAACATGGTAGATATGGCAGCCAAAGAAGCCGCCAAAGGAAAACAATATGGAGAAGCGGGAGAGGACGTAGAGACGGATGGCTACTATGTGGCAACTGAGGACAAGACACCAGACAAGATGACGTCTTGGGATCTGTTTAAGAAGTTGCAGGAGCAAGCCCCAAAAGGACAAGAAGGAATGCTGGATGCGGAAGGGAGCAACACATGAAGAAGGAAGGTATTCGCAATGGACTACAAACCCTGTTTACCCCGAAGCATGTACCCTATGGTGGTCCAGTGGGCACATGGGCCTACACACAGATCAAAGACACAGATGAATGATCTGGTTAGGGCTTAGTGGTTCGGTCAAGGGATTTCCACCCTAACAGCCAAGTTCACTAGCAGCTGTTTGACCTGTGGCAAATGCAACCCTGGAAGAAAGGAGAAAGTTCCCACACATCATCTTGCCAGACCACTGTACCCCTTCCAGAGGATCCAGATAGACCACACCCAAATGCCGCCAAGTGGAGGATTCGAATATGCTCTTGTGGTCGTGGACAGGATGGCCAGAAGCTTTCCCAGTGAGGAACCAGTCAGCAAAGACTACTGCAAAGAAGCTACTCTCAGAGATGAGATATGCAGATATGGGGTCCCAGAAGTGATAGAGAGTGACCAGGGTCCCGCATTCACAGCAAATCTCACACGAGAGATCAGGTCAGCAGTAGGGTCAGACTTAGGCCTACACACTCCTTACAATCCCCAGAGTAGTGAGAAAGTGGAAAGACTGAATGGGACACTTAAGAACAGGATGTTGAAAGTTGCCCAAGAGACAAACAAACCATGGCATGAGACACTCCCAATCACACTACTTAGTGTAAGGCACAATTCCAGAGGCCCAGAAAAGCTGTCATCATATGAAATTTTGTTTGGGTCTAGTCCCAGGTTAGGGGTATTCTTTCCCTCAGCAGCTGATTATGCAATATGATACTTTGCTTATGTAATTGAACTCGCCAAGAAACTTGCTAATATCAATTCTCGAGTTTTTCATTGCCAGATCCAGATTCAGTGTACGGTACGCACTCCTTCAAGCCAGGAGACTGGGTGTTGGTGAAAAAAGTTTGTAAGAAGAACACCACTCGATCCCAGATTTGATAATCCTGTCCAAGTGCCACTGATGACACCAACCTCTGTAAAGCTGGAGGGAAGACCCACTTGGATCCACACATCGCATTGCAAGAAAGCTCCCCTACCAGAGGATGACACCAGAATGATATTGTGGATGCCCTGCCTGACCGAATAGATGACCTACCTGATAAAGAATACACACCGCTCACTACACATGCTGTTGACTAAGAGACTGATTGCAATGAATCCCCGTTAGGGACAGATCTCCTGACCCCCCATTTGCAAAAAGTCTGTACAGAGTGGGGCATGTGCACTAGGCACGCGTCAGTTCACTGGCAGCACAAAAGAGTTGCAGCACTTTGGGACAGGAGGCTAGGATTAGGGCAAGTGATATCTAAGGGGGGCTTGTGATAGAAATATATATATCATGCAGATCTCACTTGCATGTATACTCCTCTGTAATCATATATACTCATATGCACAACTAATATATACTCAGCTAGCTTATAATCAATTGCTCGACTTGACCACATAAGGTAGGCCAGATGGTTCCTCGTTACTTTCCAGACACCCAAAAAGTGGAACAGTACCAGATGTATTAAGTGATGAACAGATGTCTCAACTTTGTCCTAGATGCAGAGAGCTACATTTTAGTTGCTTAATCAGCATTCATATGTGCATTAATCACAATATTCCATATATATTTAGATAACCAATAACAGAGGAGCTTGACAATATGGTAATTAACTAACCACCCCTAACCACTCCTTTCTATATGCAATTATAAAACTATGTATGTACAATAAATAATCAGTATTGGTGGAATGTTATTGTCGCAATGTTGTGCAGTCTCATTCCTTGAACGCTCAAAATACTCAGGCTTATTGGGAACGGCCGCAGCACACAGGGATAGATTTATCCAAACCATATGTTATTTCCATAACATCGGTGCCTGACCACTAAGAATCTAACCACCACAGGCATGTTCAGGCCCATGTCATCTAAGCACCTGAGTCAGTGGACTGAATGGATAGGTCCACGATTGGTGCCATCGGGTGACACCAGTGCCTCTTCCCCTGTGCTAAGTGCTTCCTAAACCCCTATTCAAAACACTGGCGCAGATGCCTCCAGCCCTGCAACTATCCTTGTACATTGTGACTTACCATCATCAGGCACTTCCAAATCCTTGTCCTAGCCCAGCATCCAGCTGTCCCTAGCCTAAGCCTTGGTAAGAAAAAGAAAGTTCCCGGCCATCCACTCAGAGGCCTAAATGCTAGACAGGCACATTTCCAGGCTGCTTGCAGGTGAAATGGTGCCGTTTAGGCTCATAAACATGGAGTGTTTATGACGACTCATGGAGGCAGCTGTCCATCGGTACTCGGTCCCCAGTCACCACTATTTGTGAGTCCTCGTACAAGCACGTGTTCAGAAACATCATCCATGTCTTTACCAGCACCCTTACTGGGATTGTCCACTTAGGCTGGTAGACATGGAGGATTTCCGCAAATTAATGATGACAGCATCTCCTGGTGTGACTTCTTGAAACCAGCACTTGTTCAGGAACATCACCAGTACCTTTACCAAGGCACTTACTGGCATTGTCCACTTAACGACTGACACATGGACAAGCATGTACGTTTCCTTGATGGCATACTGGATGAACATTGTGGAAGATAAGGCAGAATCACATCCTGGCACGGCACATGGGCTTCCGACGCCGAGGATTGCTGTCCATGCTTCTATCAGGGTTTCTTCCACCTCCTACAGCAATTCCTGCACCACCTCCTGCTCTTCCTCATCCTCCATCTCTGATGTGGTATCTCAGAGCACGTCGGCCACATATCCAGAGCTGGAAGCGCCGCTGCAGCACTGCCTCAGAGAAGCAGCAACAGGCTCTGCTGAAGCTAATTTAAAATAACCAATACATTTCGTTTAACTTCACAATTGTGTTCCACTTGTTGTTGATTCTTCACCAAAAATTTACATGTGGCATCTTTATGTTTGAAGCATGATAAGTGGGAAAAGATTGAAAAGTTCCAGGGAGCCGAATAATTTGCACAAGTCACTGTATCTGGGAGACAAACTGCATACCACCACAGTGTAATTTAAAGGAATAACAGGATACCCTACTTGAGCACCTATTTCAATGACTTTATGAGTGCTGTATACAATCTATTGCATTAAATGAATAACAGGTCAGACAAAGCTGTGGTTTTTGTCATTGAACCTCCAACCAGGCAGGGTAGTGTGTGATAAAGGTTGTAACCTGATCACGGATGTGAAGCTCGGCAAGCTCACACATGTACCATGCTTGGCACATGTGCTCAACTGGGTAGTTTATCGGTCTCTGAAAATATACCCAGAGTTTCCAGAACTTCTGGTAAAGGTACGCCACTTCCGCGCCCATTTCTGCAAGTCAGCTATAGCTGCCGCTGTTCTGACAGTGCTGCAGCAGCGCATGCAAGTGCCAGCTCACTGACTGGTGTGTGACATCACGCACTGGAACTCCACACTGAACATGCTGGCAAGGCTTTGTGAGCAGAAGAGCCCGATGGTTGAGTTCCAGCTCCAACACGTCCATTGGTATTCTGGTCAGCCTCTGCACATAACAACTGAAGAGTGGGCATAGATGTCTGACATTTGTTTGGTTCTCCAAGACTTTGTGGACTCCACAAAGATAGTGAGCGGTGAAGATGCCATAGTTAGTGCAACTATCCTTCTTCTGTGCCTACTTAAACAGTTGTTGCTCACAATTAAGCGTGAAGCTTTGCATGTGTACCGGGTGGAGATGGAGGAAAATATTAGAAAGAGATAGTACCCAGCCTTACCTCATCAGCTCAATGCGGATTGGGTAACAATGAGGAGGTGGACACTGAGGAGGAGGAAGAGCAGGAACAGGAGCTGATGGCTAGCGCAACAGAGGCTAGTAGCCTCACAACCTTGGTCACATCTCCTACTTGGATTGGCTGAGGATGGGAATGATGAGGAAGAGAGGGAGGAGAAGGAGATGGAGAGTCGTTATTATGGAGAAGACAGTGAAGTGTTTGCTGTATGAAGCTTGGCACATATGGCCAACTTTATGGACTGCTGCGTTTTCCATGACCTTCGCGTTATATTCATCTTGGGCAAAAAAGAGTTCTGGCTGTTCACCCTGCTAGACACACACTACAAGGAGAACTTTACATTTCTTCTTCCTGGGGTGGAGTGCAATACCAGAAGGCCATTGTGGAAAATATGTTGAAAAATTTCCCATCAGATAATGGTAGCCAATAACAGGTCGACCGACTTGGCCTTGTGTTTTGGATCGTTGTCATGTTAGAACGTCCATGCGCAGATCCCAGGCTGATGATTGCAAATTTGTTTCCAGTATTTGCTGATATTGTGCTGCATTCATCTTTCCTTGAACTTTGACCAAGTTTCCTCCTGTGCCTTTGTAGCTCTCACATCCCCAAAATACAGCGATCTACCTCTGTGCTTTACAGTACGAATGGTGTTCCTTTCATCATCCAAATTACCTTGTTCCAGAAGTTTTGAGGCTTGTCTCTGTGCTGTTTTGCATATTGTAGGTGAGATACTTTGTGGCATTTGTACAGTAATGGCTTTCTTCTGGCCACTCGACCATGCAGCCCATTTTTCTTCAAGTGCCTTCTTATTGTGCATCTTGATACAGCCACACCGCTAGTTTTCAGAGAATCCTGTATTTAAGCTGTTATTTATGGGTTTTCCTTTGCCTCCGGAACAATTTTCTTGGCAGTTGTGGATGAAATGTTTGTTGGTCCACCTAACCGTGGCTTTGTTTTTACAAAGCCCCTGATTTTCCATTTTCCCCATGACTCACAATCCAGAAACATCAGTGGCTGGATGAAAGATTCAAGAGTCTGTCTGGATCCCAGAAACTCACTCAGTTTTATATGCACACACTGATTACCAGCATACAGGTCACAGGTGAGGATGTTACCATTAGCAGCCATTCAAACCCATTTATGTCAACTTCTGTGCATGTTATCAGGCCAAAATCACCAGGGTATGTGAACTTTTGATCAGGGTCGTTTGGATGTTTTGGGTTGTTATTATGATTTAAAAAGAGAAAACAGTAGTTTGAAAATAAATGGCTTCACCCAACCACAAACTGTGAGTGGAGAGAAAGCTTTGGTGTTATAATTCATATTCTCTGGAAAAAGGCCAAGAAAGCAAAAATTCTGCTGGGGTATGTAAACTTTTGAGCACAACTGTATCTACCTAGTCTATTTGTATTTACTGTATGTAATCCATCTCTTCTATCCTATATGCTGTGATTTTACACTACGTGGCTGCGGAATTGGCGGCATTTCTTCTATCTATATAATATATATATAACATAATGCTTTGAGCGTCACTCTGAAACCTTTACAGACTGTGCAAGCGTGTCGCGCCTGTGCAGTCTGGACCCCACAGAGTGACGCAGCCCAGGAGATCGCAGTGTGCCTACCCGACACAACGAGAGAGAAGCGTCGCGTAACCCAGGAGATTGTGGTATGCGTAAGCACTGCACGCATACCACGATCTCTCTGGCGCCCGCAGCTCTTCCTGTGTTCAGTGGTCACATGGTACCACTCATTAAAGTAATGAATATGGACGCGACTTCACTCCCATAGGCGTGGAGCGCATATTCATTACTTTAATGAGTGGTACCATGTGACCACTCAACACTGGAAGAAGCTGCCAGCCCGGGAAGACTGAAGCAGGGACGTGCCATCATGGGTTGAGTATGATGGGGGAGGGTGAGCCATGCGATATTTACCTGTCCCCGTTCCATAGCCACGCTGTGTCTTCTGCGTCCTCTAGCTGTGACGTTCAGGTCAGAAGGCACGATGACGTGGTTAGTGCGTGCCCTCTGCCTGAACAGTCACAGCCAGGATACCTGGAAGACACAGCGGCGTGCGGCGGTGGAATGGGGACAGGTGAATATCGCAAGTGCCGAGGGCATGAGCCAGTGGCGACACCGGCACCTGACCCCCATAGCGTGCCGGTGTCCCCTCCTGCTCAGACCCCCGGCACTCGGCGCCCAGCGATGAGAGGTGAGTATGTAATTTTTTTTATTTTAATCGCAGCAGCCGCAGCAGCCGCAGCAGCAGCATATGGGGCATATTATGCTATGGAGCAACTTATAGGGCCATCAACCTTTATGGAGCAGCATACTGGACATATTATGCTATGGAGCATCTTATGGGACCATCATCTTTTATGCAGCAGCATGTGGGGCATGTTATGCTATGGAGCATCTTATAGGGCCATCAACCTTTATGGAGCAGCATGTGGGGCATATTATGCTATGGAGCATCTTATGGGGTCATCACCCTTTATGGAGCAGCATGTGGGGCATACTATGATATGGAGCATCTTATTGGGCCATCAACCTTTATGGAGCAGCATATGGGGCATATTATGCTATGGAGCATCTTATAGGGCCATTGACCTTTATGAGCAGCATATGGGGCATCCTATGCTATGGAGCATCTTATAGGGCCATCAACCTTTATGGAGCAGCATATGGCGCATATTATGCTATGGAGCATCTTAAGGGGCCATCAACCTTTCTGGAACAGCATATGGAGCATATTATGCTATTGAGCATCTTATAGGGCCATCAGCCTTTATGGGCAGCATGTGGGGCATATTATGCTATGGAGCATCTTATAGGCCCATCAACCTTTATGGAGCAGCATATGGGACATATACTATGGAACATCTTATGGGGCCATCATTAACCTTTGTGCAGCATTATATGGGACATATTTTTAATATGGAGCATGTTATGGGGCCATTATTAACCTTTGTGCCGTATTATATGGGGCATATTTTTGTAAGGAGCATCTTATGGGGCCCATCATGAACTTTATGGAGCATAATATGGAGCGTATTTTGTTTGGAGCATCTTATGAGGCCAATCATGAATTGTATGGAGCATTATATGGGGCGTATTTTGTATGGAGCATCTTATGGGGCCCATCATGAACTTTATGGAACATCTTATGGGACCCATCTT